>NC_069784.1:136027683-137277683 GCF_027406575.1 Nycticebus coucang | reverse complement strand
AACTCAAATGGTTATTACTTTCAACCAGAAAGAAATAAAGAATACTTTGTTAGAAATATTGACATAATTGCAATTTCTAGACTTGGAAGATTAAAATTACTAAAGCCCAAAATTAAAAGCTTGTTAACAAAGAATCACTCTAAATTTAGAAATGTTAGGTTAACATAAAAGCACAAGTGAGAAGTCTTTCATAACTAATAAAAAAACTTAAAATTATTTAGCTTTTTAAAAAGAACACATACGGTGAAAATATTTCAAAACGTATTTATATCCTATGTTCTCTGATTAAATTCAACATTAAGAATGCAATTTTATTTCGATTTAATTAACCCTAAAAATTCTCATAGCCTACTTCCAGTTTCATGTCTGTAAGATATTCCTTCTCAACAAATATTCTTTAAGAAAAAAACTTTCACCAGAAATTGTTACTAACACTACTAAAACTTTTAACTCAAATACACCAAGAGCACATTATTTTTAAAATGGGATAAAGTACCAATATTTTTAAAGAAAGTGTTTTCAGTGTTCATGAACACTTTTACAGACACGCAATGACAAATGAAATGATTTATAGTTTAACTTTCAACTAAATTTAATATAGGTCAGGTTATTGAGCGTGTTACACATTTCATTACAAACATTTCCAAGCTTAAAAAAAAATAACTGGCGCCCCTTAGCGCCCATGGTTGGAAATGCTCAGTGTTAAAGAGTTCCAGCATTTTTTTTTCTGACATTCCAGAAAGTTTTCTGCCTCCACAATCTTTCAAATGCCAACACAAATAGGAAAAGCAGAACCCTTTAAAGGGACAGCTCAAGTTTTCTCTGGAGATACTTTCAATTAACAGATTTGTTATTCCAATAGTGGAAAATGCCCACTCTAATAATGGGTTATTGCCGTACGCTTAATATTATACAAAGCAAAACTACGACGAAAGCAGTAATAACCTAACAGTTTTCTACTTCAAAATTTGTTTCCATCACTTTCAAGACAACAAAAGCTCCTGGGATTTTTAACTATCTTTTTATCATGGAGATATTTCCGGTCTTTTGTTCTTTAGTGCCATTCCAATTCCCTAAGCTTCAGTCTCTTTCCCTAGCTCTATTTTTAAAATCTCCAACCTTATGAAAAATCTAAAATCCACCGTTCACCTCTTCAACCTACAGTTTTCAATTTCCTTCAAACAGTAATACCGCTAAAGAAAATTAACACTCTTTGCTACTCGACTTCCAAAATAAGACTTCTTGTGAGCTTTTTCTCTAGGTATCCACAGAAACCCACAGCTATTAGAAATTAATACTCCAGGTTATTGGTACAAGAACTTCTTAAAGAAACTCCAGAGTCGATCAACAATCTTGTCATTCTTCGCTCCCCACAGAGCTTCACCAACAAAGCCTTTTGCAAACTTTGGCTCAATCATTTCGCCCTCTTGAACCGTCTCAATTCCCATTTTACAAACTAAGGCGGCTGCGTCCCGGGAGCAAACCCTCCGCCCAAGTTCTTTCAAACTCGGGATTACGTTTAGATCTGTCATCGCGGTATTTCGTACTCCAACCCCCCTCCCCCCAAAAAGTGAAGTTAAACTCCTAACAGTTCTCGCTTCCTCAAACAAAAGAACAAAAAGTGGTTTTCGCTGTCATTTTGACGTCGCCTTGGGCTACATCAGCATTACTTTCGATCTCCTACGGAATTTCTTTAAATTAACAAGCCCCATGCAGACTTCAACTTGAATGTTCACAAGCTACACAAACTCCAAAACACAAAAAGCACCCTAAACATCTTCGCCTGCGAATCCCACCGAAGTCCTCGGAAAGCAGAGCTCCCACAAACGGAGAGGCTTCGCACATCCGCGCTGAGAGCAGCTCGGAGGCCGCGCGGGGACCAGGGACACGCATGTCCTCTAGGCCGGCGGCGCGGCCCGGGCCCTGCTCTCAGGGAGGGCTCGGGAAGGACCACCGAGCCCAAATAGTGCCCGCTCGCTTTCCGGAACGTGACCGTAAAAACTAGCAAGGCCAGAGGGCTCGTCCTGCAGCTTTCCCCAGCGCACAAACTTCGGCGCTCGCGGCGCGGAGTCCCGGCAGAGCCGGCTGGCGGGGGGCGTCCGGCCCCAGCGGGTCCGCCCCGGCCCTCCCGCCGCGAGCGGGGCCCTGCGCCTCCTTTGTGCGTCCTCCCCTCGGCCTCCCCGTCCCCCCGGGCGCGCGGTCCCGCCCGGCCGTGACCTTCCCGCCCTCCCCACCATCCCGAGCGGGGAAAGGGACCACCCCCGGTGGGGCTCGGGGGTTGGGGCCCGGGAGGTGGCTCACCTTCGTCCAGCAGCCGCTCGAGGTGGTTGAAGATCCCGCAGAAGTTGGGCAGGCTGCTCATGAGCTTCTTGTCGTTCATCAGCTGCATCAGGTAATCTGGGGTGGGCTTCGGCTTCTCCTTCGTTTCCATTTCCCCGACCATATTCCAGGCTCCGCAGCTCACTCCTCCCGCCGCCGCCGCCGGAGAGGAGGGAGGGGCGGGGGCGAGCCCCGGCCGCCGGCCGCTCGGGACTCGGCGTCCCACTCCGCGCCGGCTCCCGCTCCGGTTCCGGCTCCCGCGCCGAGCCCCGGGCCGGCCGGCACCGCGCGCTCGCCCGCCCCCCGCAGGCACTTTCCGCCCGGGCCCGACGCGCTCCCGGCGCCGCCGCTCCTCGGCCGCCGGCTCGGCGCGTCCCTCACGAGGCCGGCGGGCGGGAGGCGGGTCTCGGCGGGCCGAGTGCGGGCGCGGGCCGCTGGCGCCGGACGAGGAGGACCCGGGGCCGCCGCTCGCACGGCTGGTCGCGCCCGCTCAGCGCCGCCGCCGCCTGTGCCGCGGGCTCGGGGTCTCTCTGGGCTGGTCCCCGCCGCGGCGCCTCTGCCGCTGCCGCCGCGCTCTGACTGCGCTCCTCCTCTTCCTCCTCCTCCTCCTTCTCCTCCTCCTCCTCCTCACTCACTTGGCGGCGGAGTTCGCCTCAGTTCAGGCGGCGCTGCCAGCGGCGGCGGCGGCGGCGGCGGGGGGAGGGGCGCGGCGCGGGGAGGGCCGGGGGCGGGCGGCGGGCGGGGCCGCGCAGGGCGGCCGTTAGCGGGGCCCGGCCGGCGCGCTCCCGCCGCCGGCCGCCGCCCCCCCGGCCCGGGTCGCCTCCGTGTTTTCTCCCTCCGCCTTCAGGCGGGCCGGCGGGGACGGCAGGGGCGTGACGCGAGGCCGCTCTCGGCGAGCCCGGGCCTGGGCGCCGGGACGGGGGTCTCTGCCCGTGTGGTCGAGACCGCAGGGAGGGGGCGGGTGTGGGCTGCGGAGTCGACGGACGGGGAGGGTGCCGGGCGGGGCGGGAGGGCAGCCGGGTGGCCGTGCTTTCCACGGGGCAGGGCGGGGTCCAGCCGCCCCCCGCGCTCCTGCCCCTATGGGCCGCGGGCGCGGTCGGGGTGGCGCGTTAGACGAGAATTCCAGCGGGACGCGCCGCGACAGTGTTGCGCTCACCGCCTCCCTGCCCTTCCGTCTTTCCTCTCGTTACTACAGTTTTTTTAATAAGCCTCTCACCCACCCTCTCCGTCACCCCAGAAAAAAATTTTTTAACGTCCTGTTGCTTCACGGGGGACTTTCGGGGTGGGCGTCACGTGGACAGACACGTAGCCGTGAATCTCGAGAGCGCGTGCGCGCGTCCAGGCCGGTGGCCACGCCCCTTCCGAAGGTCGCCCCGCCCCCTCCCAGCCCCGCGAGCGCGTGGTGGGGGAGGGGAGAAGCCTAGATCGCGCCTGCGTCGGGCAGGGGCGGGGCTGGGGCGCTGGGTTTGGAGCCGGGCCTTGGCTGGGAGCCCGCGGTGCCGGGGCATGGGTCTGTGCTGCGTTAGCCCTGGCCGGTGCGTCCGGAGCACAGCCAAGTCCAGGCTGCGGTGTGCTGGGTGGGGAGGAGGAGCCAAAGCAAAGGAGTTTGGGGTCTCCGGATCCCCGAGCTGCAGTGTTCGCCTCCGCAGAACTTCACTGAGCGCCCTCGTTGCGCGCGCCCGACTCCCGCGTCACGACCCTCCAGTCGTCTCCGTAATTCCCTACGGTTTTCGTGATTTGCTGGGATGCTGGAAAGGAAGCGCACGATGCCGGGGCGGGAAGCCCCCGCGGACTGCGCGCAGACACGCGTGCGCACCCGCGAGGCGCGGGCGTGGGCGGTCCGCCGCCTGTCCGCGCAGGGTGACGCGCGGCTGTAGGGGAGGGTGTGCTGGTTGCACCCTTCCGTTATTCCAAAAGCTAGTTACATTAGAAATGAGCACAGCGCTTTTCTAGGTGACGAGGGGAACGTAAGTAGTGACTGGAATGTTTCACTTCGCGATGGTATCAATATTCAGTAATGGAATGAAGCTGCGCTGTGAAATTTACAGAGCACGTACACAGTTTGAAAAGCTAAAGTCAACATTTATTTTCACCGACAAATAGTTGTAAGCAGGAGGTTTTTACGTGCAGTATAGTGGGTTTCAAACACGTATTTAGATTTGTTTGGGAGAGTTTTTTGAGCTACAGCAATGAAGTCCTCTTTGGTGTATAGAAGTCAGTCACTACATCTGCATATGCGTTTTATTGCGAGTCCTTTGTAACAGTTAAGAATACAGATAAACTTAATGCAAAGTTGACTGTAGTGAGAGTATACGTGGTTGGTATTTTCTGTCAATCGTGTCATTCAAAGTAATTTTTATTGTAAAGTTCTGCTTCACACAAATTCTGAAGAGTACTGAAGGTGCTAAAGGAATCTCAAACAAATTAGCCGGTAGCTTCTGGCCTTTTCATTTATAGAACACGGAGTTCATTGTTAAAATTAAGTTACTATGATAGAGAAAATGGAATTGCCTTAATAGGAAAAGTTAAAGCATCTAACTCTCAAAAAAAAATTTTTTTTTTTCTTTTCAGTTTCTAGCCAGGGCTGGGTTTGAACCCACCAGCTCCGGCATATGGGGCCGGCGCCCTACCCCTTTAAGCCACAGGCGCCACCCGAACAATCAAATATTTTAAATTCTCCAACAGCCATAGCTATTTATAGAGCCATAGAATATTTGCCTACCAAATTATCTATATAAAGATGTATAAATGCAGGGAATAGTAATTTGATCAAAAAGCTGTTGTGTCTTTAAGCAATTTAAAGTATACGTCCTCAGTACCTCCAAGAATGCTAGGTAGTTTTAAGCTGAATTATTCATTTGACTAGTGTAAAAGATGCAATCCTCCTCGATTTGCTCACTCATTTATTAAGCTACTAGACCCTATGCTAAATACATATATATCTCATTTAGTCATCAGTATAAACTTGTGGCATAGGTGATACTGTCATCCTCATTTTACATATGGGGAAATGTAGGGAGAAAGGTTAAGTAACTTGTCCAAGACTATAGCTAATGAGTCCTGAGTCAGAGATTCAAATCCAATTCATTTTATTCTAAAACTCCTGTTCTTTTTTTACTGACTTTATCCAATAAAAAGGGTTGAACATTATGACAAGATTCCACCATTTTTGGCCCATAGAAACTGCAATTTCCTAAGTCTCAACCATTTACAATTTAAACTAAAACTACACTACAGAACAATAGTAGATAATACTCATTTCCTATTAAATCTCTAACGCTTACGGCATTTGATAACAGGTATTATGTATCACCTTTTCAAATACATGCGAACAACATCCCTGCTCACAGTATATCAATGGTTTCTTCTCCAAGGAAAAAAAAGAATCTGAAGAGTCCACCAAGGACCGTGAGCCTGCATATGTGGCCCTTCGCACATCTCTCTGCTCTATGTCCTCCTCCTCCCCAGCTCAATTGGCTTCAACCCTCTGGACTCCCTCTGGATCCTTGAACATCACAAGCATGCTTTCCTATTCCAGGACTCTGCACTTGCTGTATCTTCTCATTGGAAAGTTTTTCCTCATACATGTGCAAGCCTTGTTCTCACACTTATCAAGTCTTAAGACCCTTCATACCCCATACAAAATAGCACATGGGTGCACACACACACCTCCTCCATTATCCTATTTACCCCCTTTTCATTCTTTTCATAGCGTTTGTTTCCACCTGACATGATGTGTCTGTGGGTCAGTTTGCCACCTGCCCCTACACTGCAAGTTCCGTAAGAACAAAGACTTTCTTATATTTGAAAATTCTTAACATCTAGAACAGTATATAGTACATGTGAGCACTTATGAAATGTGTTCAGAAAGAAGTATTGAGTGCTTGTTATGTTCCAGGAACTCTGGAAACCCCTTACCTACATTGTTTAAATCCTTAACATTTGAGGTAGGCATGGTTAGCCCTATTTTAGAGATGAGTTGACTGATGCTCCAGAGTGGTAAGTAGACAGTGGAGGCAGAACTGGGTCCATGCAGTATAAGGCCTCTCATTGGAAACAGCTGACCTATCTCCAAGTAGCCACGGTGTCCCTTGCTTTGCTGTCACACTCCTGCCTCAAGCGTATTAGGTATGTATCATAGCATTAATTACCTAGCATATGATAAATTCAATGAGGAATACAAAATTTCTTAGGGATACATGGCTTTCCTTAAAATGTTTTAAGTTGCTCCCTTTTTCCTTCTTGCAACAATGGAGGTGTGTTTGCCGTCTATGGTGAATGTATCGTGCTATGTAAGCCTGCACCTTGCTCTTAATTCTGTGAACCCTTCTCTTTCTCAAGAAACCTTTTTCATGCTTGTCTTAAAAAAAAATTAAGTTGTGGAAAGATTCTTAATTACATTATTTCAAAAATAACCACCTTAACATTCAAAATAAATTACAAAATACACTGAATATACAATGAGCTTCATTTGAAGATCCTTCTAATAGCTTTTTTCACTGTGAAAAATCATGTCATCTAATATGTTGACACTAAAAAATGGTTCCACATTCTAATATCAGTAATTAACCATGAGTGAGAATATTTTCTGTCCTCTTAAATTTGGTTATATTTGCTTACTGCTATTCTTGATGTTTAAAACAGAAAATTACAATACTCTAAACATCTCTTTATCACAGAGTTTATACAGGAACTAAAATGTTCCTTGGATTTAAGATTCAGCATTTAATGGCTTTTTGTCCCACTGTTCTTTTTTAAAATCTTAATCCTTAAATTTTCCTAAAAAGGAAAGTAATTATTGTCTTAATAGATTTTTAGAGTATCCTTTTAAATTGTGATGATTCATCAGGTAACTAGTTAAAAGATTGAAAATGAAACATTTCAAGTTAGAATATCTTAACCAAATATTTCCATTACCTGTAATATGTAAATGCATGCCATTAACCTATAACTAAGGGGCTTAGAGGCCAAGCTGGAAGTTAATAGCATGTGAAGATACATTTGAAAAGTTAACTGCCAGGTAAGGGCCAAAGACAAATTCTGTAAAAAATGTCAATGAGTACTAACATGCCCTGCCTGGAGGCCATAGCAAGACTTCACTGGAGGTGGGGCTGGGGGTAGATATGGAGGTGAAAGAGTAGAAGGTCTGGGAGTTGGAAGACTTGGAAAGTGGAAAAGTACCGGTCGTTAGGGTAGGAGTTTCCATGGAGAATACCAAATGTCAAGCTGAAATGTTTGTAGATGAAGAGCTTGGGGAATTTATTTTAATACAAGGAAGTGAATCAATCAGTAACATGGATTCCTTTCAGTGAAGTCTACTTATATCTCTTAGAACAGATACAGCATTTGTAAAGTGAAAGGCATTCCTCCTCATATCTGTTCTAATGTTAATTTTGCTGCCTTTTAAACCCACAAACAGCACCAAATGAAGTACTAAAATGTTAGCTTAACCCACTGCACAGTGGTTAAACGTTAACTGGTTAACTGACAGTGTAAGGTTTCTACTTACTTGACCCAAAGAGAAACTTTAGAGGTAAAGACAGTCTCAGCCAGGATGCAGGCCCTTCTGCTGTGTAATCCAACCTTCATTCCATATTTAAACAGAAACTTCCCTAAAAAATAACTGTTACAGGAACATGAGTGAATTAAAATGCAATTTGTTTTGATCTTTCATACTGGTGGTATTATGATTGCAAAACTATTTCAGTAGGGTTGCCCTGGATTGGGTTGATTTGTTTGCTTATTTGGGGGTGGGGAGAGGGCGGTGGTTTTTAGTTTTTTTCTTCAGGGATCTGGACCCTTCAGGATGACTCTATGGTTAGATTTTTGACACACTAAACAGATACTGTTTGGTTCCTGGTTTGTGAGTTATTTTAAATAACTAATGTAGGTAAACATTTTAGAGGCAAGGGAAATGACTACTCATGTCCCAGAGATTTAATCAAATGCCATTATCCTTTACTAAAATTTAACTTCGGGCCTAAGTGTATTTTTCCAGTAATTTCTGTACATCCATGCCTTCTGAACTGAGTTACTGGTGAGACCAGAGAGAAACCAAAAAGAGAACACTTCCAAGAATAAGTGAATTGTCAGGCACCTCTATCAGTGAGTGCAAGACAGCTCAAGTTAATAATTACCCCCATTTCGGGCGGCGCCTGTGGCTCAGTGAGTAGGGCGCAGGCCCCATATGCTAAGGGTGGCGGGTTCAAACCCAGCCCCGGCCAAACTGCAACAACAACAACAAAAAAATAGCCAGGCGTTGTGGTGGGCGCCTGTAGTTCCAGCTGCTCGGGAGGCTGAGGCAAGAGAATCGCGTAAGCCCAGGATTTGGAGGTTGCTGTGAGCCGTGTGACGCCACGGCACTCTACCTGAGGGCTGTACAGTGAGATTGTCTCTACAAAAAAAAAAAAAAAAATTACCCCCATTTTACAGTTGAAGCTGAGGCTCAAAGGGTTAACTAAGTACTGTGACTCAGGTCACATAACTGGAAAATGCTGGGGGCAGGATTCAAAGCAGACCTTCAATGTCCTGAGTGATTTAAGGCACATTTATTTAAGTGAAATTTGGACATACTGGAAGCTGTGTCTTTTAATGATTAAGATATCTAATTTCCTTGAGTCTTTTTTTCAGTATTCCAGCTGATAGTGATGTTAAATCTTCTAACATTGAAATACTGCTAGTAGTATATAGAGAAAGGATTGCTGTGCTGGGTATAAAAAAGCCTTACTATAGTTCTCTCATAATAAGCCATATAACAGTAACTCTGAATGAGAGTCGAGCTAAGTGATCTCAGAAGTCTTGTAAAGTTCTAAAATTCTGTGATTCTAAATAAAGTGTCCTCATTGAACCTAAGAAATGCAACATTGTGACCTAATTCTTTGTACCCTCAAATTAACCTGAAACAATAACAAAAAATAAGATGTCCTCATTGAGATCAGTAAATTGACTATGTTGTAATTTATGTCTCTGCCTAGGAAAACCTTATATTTAGATGGTCATGTAATGACAGTAAGAAAATTTTTAAATCTTTATCCAGTTTTTCACTCCTTGAAATAAAACATATAGACACACACACACAAATATTTTTAATGATTTTTGTTACCCTTGAGCAATACAACATATTTGGCTGAAAATCTTATATTTTTATAATTTCAAAATCTTGTTGTTTTTTTTTTACACAAAGTTGTATTAAAAGCACTAAAAAATTTCATGTAGAGCTCTTCATGGACAAAATTACTACAAGTAGAACATAAAAATTCCTTCAAGGTAGAATTTAGGTCTTATTCCTCTTTCTGCTCTTAAAACGCTTTACCAGTAGTCCACTTTCAATAATTGTTTGAATGAACCAAAGGAAAACAAAAAGAAATGCATAGACATACTTGGACTCTAGGGAGAGCAGGCAGCTGTGTCAGCTGCTCCCAGAAGCATCTGAAGATCCAAAGGATGTCTTTGCCTTCAGACATACGGAAGGGGCAGTGGGGCTGGGACTCCGTGTTTGATGCTGTGTTTTCGGGTTTTGCACACTGAATAGTATTTTGGCATGGGAGAGAAGTCTGACTCCTAAGATACATACCATGTGAGGCAACTGGACCAGAATATCCTGAGTCTATAGTGGGTCAGAAGGTGAGGACCTCTTATTTAAGCATTAAAGGTGCTTGTGTGGCAATGATGTGCTATGAGAATCATTTTCACTTTGTCATTCGCGTGTAAGATGAAAAGCAATCATATGCAGCCACGATACTCAACTGGGACACACCAGTCCAGCTTTGTCAGTTTTTAAATTTTGAAATCTTCCCACATCACTCAGTGAACAATCACAGTCTGAGCCACACTATCCAGCCTCTTCAAGAACCCTTGGGAATCTCCCCTGACCCAGCAACCAAAGGCGGAAGGCCTGGCACCCTGCCCCGACCAGGGCTGGCAGACATTCTGAGGGTTTGGCTTCCATGCTGGGCCAATTGTTGCAGGCTTTTTGATTACCTGTTTATGTTACCTTCTTTATGTAGTCAGAAAGTTATTTTACTTCACGGCTTTATCTCCATTAAATGTGGGTTATTACTAGTCTTTACTAATTGCAATGAAAATGGATTTTTTTTTGGTCTAAAACAGGAGTCCTCAAACTATGGCCCACAGGCCACATGAGGCAGTGTGATTGTATTTGTTCCCGTTTTGTTTTTTTACTTCAAAATAAGATATGTGCAGTGTGCATAGGAATTTGTTCATAGTTGTTTTGTTTTGTTTTTTTTAACTATAGTCCGGTCTTCTAACGGTCTGAAAGACAATGAATTGGCCCTGTTTAAAAAGTTTGAGGACGCCTGGTCTAAAATATGTATAGGTTCTTTGGGCATATATCCCAATTTAGAAAGGTTTACGGAAATCAAGTTTGCCCAATTAGAATGAAATACCAAAGCCTTCGGTTGTACTTTCCATCTTTGCACAAATAATATGTTAAAAAACAGGTTGTTGCCAAAGCTGAAAAGTGATTTATCCTCCTCCTCATGATAAACCCTTCACATTTCACACCAGAGGTGTCTCTTTTCTGCCCTCTCCTCAGTCCTGTAGAGCCATTCATGTTCCTTTGCTGAGCTGTACAAGTAATAGTGATGATGCCAGCATTCACCATTTCCTAATTATTCTGTGTAAGCCAGTCTGTAAAAATGTGTTAACAGTTAGATTTTATAGATCTTCAAGGGCCACCAACTTGATTAGCTGGCATTAATTACACTGCATTTTTCTCTGTATCTATTGATAATGAGCATCAATTCTTGGATGGAAATGACATGCAGCATAGTAAAATGAGTAACACTTTTTGTTTAACAGCTCTAAAATGCATGCCCTAAATTTATAGTGTGAGCCTGAAATTAAGTCGTAGTGAGAAACTGAGCTGAACCTGCCATGGAGAGCTGCATCTTGTATCATTTCTCTGTGCAGGTTAAGCTATTAAAGATGCAAAAAGAATGTGAGTAGGGAATCAGGAAAACAAACTGTTAAATTGTGAGATCAGGAAAGAGAAAAGGGATGCTCCACTGCCTACTCAAGGAGTTTAAAGAGAATCTTGTAAATCTGCCCATCAGCTGACAGGCCAGTAATAAACCACCTCCTCCCCCAGTTCCTCTGAGCTGGTGGTAGCAGAGCCAGCAGGCCCTTCTCTGAGCCAGGTTCTTGACCTCTGTAGACCAATAGCCAGACTTGACTTTATTCTGTCCCTCAGCTGACCAGCTTTCAACATTTCAGCTGGTCCCATGCCTGATTTCATGAAGGCAGACTTGTGCTTAATACAGCGGCTCCAACCAGGCCCTGTCACTCTGTGAGGCAGGCTCTCCTGGGTTGGGGCCACTCAGCACGGAGAAGTAAGGGGAAGGAGGCCTTTCATCTCTAGGCTCAGACAACTGGTTTGGGGCCCTTTTAATAAGTACTCCTTCTGCACTGTGAAAAAGAGAAGTAATAATACCTTAGTCCCACTGCATAATCACCTGTCAAGTTTATAAAGATGCTTCTCAGAGATTATGTACATACAAACTGCCCTTAGACCCTAAGTAATGAAAGTCCTAAAACCTTCTTCCTGAAGAGTTTATTGGCCCTCTAAAAAGGCAGCAGAGCACATAGATTCAGAGATGAGCTGAAGAGGCCTTGGGTTCAAATGTTGGCCCCGCTACTCACCAAAAGCTACTTAAAACTCTTTTTATAACCTCTCTTTTCTCACCTGTAAAATGGGATATGCAATACAAAAACATTAGGATTACACAAGTGCCTTAGCAATATGCCTTGCACACAGTAAGCTTTCAACAAACAACATCATTTAAAAATTAAAAACAATGAGGCCTAGATGGAGTTCATATGTATCAATGCATACATGTTTTGGAATGTGTGTAAATATCTCTACACTGAAATTTTCTTTACAAAACTCAAAAGTTTGTAGTCATCAGTTTTCTGCTGCTTCCTATTGCACAAACCATTTCCTGTTCCCAGGACTGCTGACACTAGGAAGTAAAAGGACAAACGACCTGGCGCAGAGGAGCCCCAGCCCCAGGCTGGCTGAGCAACAGCAACAGATCTAAAGCTGGCCAGGGGTCTCCATGTTCTCCAAGACCAGTTTTCAACTGCCTGCCAGCTCTGGTAACGGGGGGCAAATCTGGAAAAGGAGAGGCTGCCTCCCTTCTGCTCCTGCCTTAGAACTGGCCTGGCAGTTGGCGAGGCAGCTTAGAAAATCACATCTTCTGGAAGGTCCAGAGCGGGGTGTCCACACCCTGTTTTCAGAGACTCACAGGAGATAACCATGGCACCTGCATAGATTCTGTCATGATGTTCTAGCACTGACAGCTGTGGGCTGACCCAGGGTCTAAAATGTGATGTCCAAGCAACTGAGAGGCTACATTATGCCAGTTCAAAGACTTTCTCCAATCCCTGCCCCATGGTGGCTATAGCCACAAGTGCAGGACAATGAAAGGACTCTGTAGGCATCCACCCTACCAGACCACTCTGCAAGACCCTGCTTTCTTCTTATCTCCCCAGACACTTGGTAAGTGACAGCAATAAGCTTTAATCAGATATAGTGGGGGAAAAATAGCTCTTGTTTTAAAGAACCTAAACAAGTGTAAAGACAATGTACACACGTTCACACGTAGTTTCTACAGGTTGGCTTTGTGTTAGATCCTGTGTGAAGGAACTAGAAACAGTGGCTCCCTGTAGGTTCTCTGGGCCTTCCCAAATGTGAACTTCACCCGTTAGAGTGCGCCCCCTGCAAGGCTCAGCTTCAGCAAGACTCTGGAGACTTGGTCCCTGAGACTATGACTTCCACATCCACCTGCCCCCAGTCCCTAGTCCGCACATGTAACCTCCAGAATATTTACTAATGGAGCCCATACTTTCCCTCAGTGAGTGATTTTCAAGGTATCAGTTTTCAGCACATCATTTCAAAATGAAGGCCAGGACCCATTCAATTAAATCAAAGTAGTTGAAAGGAGAAAGAAACAAGCTTTCAAATAAAGAGTTTTGAGATTCAGTTATAAGTCCAGCTTCACAGTGAATCACACACTCCATTGTAATACTAATCTTGAACAAAATTTACATTTGCATCATATGTTTTCTTGCTCACCAAGAGGGCAACATGTTACTGATACCTGGGGATGTGATTCAGTCTGAACTATAATTGAATCCTTGACATTATAAGGGACTTGGTAAGACTTTTCCTCTTGAGATCTATTTTTGCAAACATGATTTATTGTCTCTTGTATGCAGTGGTTATGCACTAAGTAAGGGTAATGCTGTAGACCACTACAAAAAGCTTAAATGATCTGTTTTTGCAGGAGATTTCCCCAAAGCAAAATCTTTGTCAAATCATTGAACTGCCATTCACTGAGTAAGCTACACAAATATGAACTCAGCACAAAGCTTCCATCTTGGAGCTTAGCACCCCAGCCTTCAGTTCAGCAGCCCCTGTCTGGGCCTTCTCCCCTTCTTTTTGTTCTCATTGTGGCCTGGGGGACCCTCACATCTGTCCCACAGCCTCTAAGTAAAGACTCCAAGGAACCATGGGTTACTCTAATCTTGAAACTACTTGTTGTGATGTGATCATTTTCTTTTTTTTCTTTTTTTTGTAGAGACAGAGTTTCACTTTATGGCCCTTGGTAGAGTGCCATGGCATCATACAGCTCACAGCAACCTCCAACTCCTGGGCTTAAGCGATTCTCTTGCCTCAGCCTCCCGAGTAGCTGGGACTACAGGCGCCCGCCACAACTCCCTGCTATTTTTTTGTTGCAGTTCGGCCGGGGCCGGGTTTGAACCCGCCACCCTCGGTATATGGGGCTGGCGCCTTACCGACTGAGCCACAGGCGCCACCGGATCATTTTCTTATTTATAATATGTGTATAATGTATGCACATTAGCACCGTAATACAACCTATAGCCTTGTCCTTAATGCCTGGGTGTAGGAGTTTGGTAGCATCTTAATAGAGCTCTTTTTAAAAGTACCTAACACATGATTTATTATTATTTATCCTGCATGTGACACTGTATTCATAGTCCCAAATTTGTTTTTAGAGCATTCATTAACAATGTCATTCCAATAAAGGAAGGAAAGGGGGATTGCACTGAGGAAGAGAGCAAAAGGAAAAAGTTTCAAAAAGTCAAACTGCCCCTCCCCCACAAAATTTCCTTTGCTGAGAAGTGAACCTAAAAGCAGGGGTTTTTTGTTTTTGTTTTTTTTTTTAATTCCAAGCACAAAAATACCACTTATTGCCTGCTAGCACAGTGGTTAGCTCATCTGTCTGAGGATGATGATGCTCGTGTGGCCCCGTCTCCCTGTGAGCCTCCAGTTCATGTTTATTCAAGGCAGCACAAAGATTCTTGGTCCTGTTTGGAAATCATTGGGAAGGTCTGGTCTGCATGGTTGAATAAAAGATGCTAGTTTGTAAATAATGTTAACCATTGGAAAATATTAGAAAACATTTCAAAATACATGGATCTATCATTTATTTTTAATTGGAATTGAATTGAATTACTTCTCAACTTCACAAAACCAAAAAATGCTGTCATTTGCTATACCTTTTCCTTTAAGGGTCAAAGGAGGTCCCCAGGCTGGGGAGAAAATTCTCATGCTGGTTAAACCTCACAGTTTGTCCTACCTAGACCTGACTTGCACAGCAACCAGAAGCTTCCATGACCCAGCTGTTTCAACCAAACAGTTCAGGAACCTGTGTTCACTCAAAATCTAACAAGGGAGCTTTGCAGAGTTTGTGGTCTCTCCTTCCTAAATTAATCTAAACTGCACTTATGATAAAGAGGTAAGTACCTCTTTTCCCCAGTACTAACATGAAATTCTGTCTGATACAGATCCTCCTTGGGGCTGACAGTTAAGTGCTACAGATCTTAAAAGAACTGTGTCCAGTCCCTTTCTGCCAGCTGGTGCCCTCCCAGCTGTTTCCTCCCTCTTCAGCACCCCCCAGCGCTGAGGCACCTCACTTCTCCTTTCCATCCACTCCCACGATTTCTCTGCCAAGCTCTTCTCTCAAGGCCCGCTGCAGAGCTGGACACAGCACCCCAGCCTCTCCTCATCCCTCCTACCTCCCAAACAGATTAGAAAAAGGATAAAGGAGTTTTAATTATAGGAATGTCAAAGAGTTTTAAAAATTACCAACATTGGGGAAATTACAAGGTTGCCAGAGAATCTCAAAAACTACCAACAGTGGTTTTCAGAGCCTGGCCTCACTGATGTTTCAATAGAGACCTGGGTCAACCACTTTGAATATTTCCTGCTCATTGAACGCGGTGGCAGCTCCTGGGTCTTCTGTGTGTTCTACGTAATCCGTGCCGACTCAACGAGTAAGCAACCATGTCTAAAGGACCTGCGGTTGGTATCGATCTTGGCACCACCTACTCTTGTGTGGGTGTTTTCCAGAATGGAAAAGTAGAGATAATTGCTAACGATCAGGGAAACCGAACCATTCCAAGTTATGTTGCCTTTACTGACACCCAACGATTGATTGGTGATGCTGCGAAAAATCAAGTTGCAATGAACCCCACCAACAGTTTTTGATGCCAAGCATCTGATTGGACGCAGGTTTGATGATGCTGTTGTCCAGTCTGATATGAAACATTAGCCTTTCGTGGTGGTGAATGATGCAGGCAGGCCCAAGGTCCAAGGAGAATACAAAGGAGAGACAAAAAGTTTCTATCCAGAGGAGGTGTCATCCATGGTTCTGACAAAGATGAAGGAAATTGCAGAAGCCTATCTTGGAAAGACTGTTACTAATGCTGTGGTCACAGTACCAGCTTACTTCAATGATTCTCAGCGTCAGGCTACCAAAGATGCTGGAACTATTGCTGGTCTCAATGTTCTTAGGATTATAAACAAGCCAACTGCTGCTGCCATTGCTTATGGCTTAGACAAAAAGGTTGGAGCTGAAAGAAATGTGCTAATTTTTGACCTTGGAGGTGGCACTTTTGATGTGTCAATCCTCACTATTGAGGATGGAATCTTTGAGGTCAAATCTACAGCTGGAGATACTCACTTGGGTGGTGAAGACTTTGACAACCGAATGGTCAACCATTTTATTGCTGAGTTTAAGCACAAACATAAGAAAGACATCAGTGAGAATAAAAGAGCTGTCCGTCGCCTCCATACCGCTTGCAAACGAGCTAAGCGTACCCTATCTTCCAGCACCCAGGCCAGTATTGAGATTGATTCCCTTTATGAAGGAATCGACTTCTATACCTCCATTACCCGTGCCCGATTTGAAGAATTGAATGCTGATCTGTTCCGTGGCACCCTGGACCCTGTAGAGAAAGCCCTTCGAGATGCCAAACTTGACAAGTCACAGATTCATGACATTGTCCTGGTTGGTGGTTCTACCCTTATCCCCAAGATCCAAAAGCTTCTCCAAGACTTCTTCAATGGAAAAGAACTGAATAAGAGCATCAACCCCGATGAGGCTGTTGCTTACGGTGCAGCTGTCCAAGCGGCCATGTTATCTGGTGACAAATCTGAGAATGTTCAAGATTTGCTACTATTGGATGTCACTCCTCTTTCTCTGGGTATTGAGACTGCTGGTGGAGTTATGACTGTGCTCATTAAGCGCAATAATACTATTCCTACCAAGCAGACACAGACCTTCACTACCTACTCTGACAATCAGCCAGGTGTGCTCATCCAGGTTTATGAAGGTGAGCGTGCCATGACCAAGGATAACAATTTGCTTGGCAAGTTTGAACTTACAGGCATACCCTCCTGCTCCCCGTGGTGTTCCTCAGATTGAAGTCACTTTTGATATTGATGCCAATGGCATTCTCAATGTCTCTGCTGTGGATAAGAGTACAGGAAAAGAAAATAAGATTACCATCACGAATGACAAGGGACATTTGAGCAAGGAAGACATTGAACATGTGGTCCAGGAAGCTGAGAAGTACAAGGCTGAAGATGAGAAGCAGAGGGGCAAGGTTTCTTCAAAGAATTCACTTGAGTCCTATGCATTCAACATGAAAGCAACTGTTGAAGATGAGAAACTTCAAGGCAAGATCAATGATGAGGACAAACAGAAGATTCTTGACAAGTGTAATGAAATTATCAACTGGCTTGATAAGAACCAGACTGCAGAGAAGGAAGAATTTGAACATCAGCAGAAGGAGCTGGAGAAAGTCTGCAACCCCATCATTACCAAGTTGTACCAGAGTGCAGGAGGAATACCAGGGGGCATGCCTGGAGGAATGCCTGGGGGCTTCCCTGGTGGTGGCGCTCCTCCTTCTGGTGGTGCTTACTCTGGCCCCACCATTGAAGAGGTTGATTAAGCCAGCCCAAGTGTATATGTAACACTGTTCCACACAGTAAAATATTGAAGGATCCAAATTTGTAGAAAATTACGTGGCAGATTTAAAGTTGGGCTGCTATAGTGAATTACTAGGCATTCTCAATACTTGAATATGGAACATGTACACAGGGGAAGGAAATAACATTGCACTTTTAAAGTACTGTATTGTAAGTGGAAAATGCAATGTCTTAAATAAAGCTGTATTTAAAATTGGAAAAAAAAAAAGAATATTTCCTAAATATTCTTATTAATCTTTTGTGTAGTAGGAGGTCCTGCAGGTACTTTCTTCTCTGTCACTGAGCTTTGCCAGGCTCTTAGGGCCCAGGCCATTCCCTGACCCTTTAACAAAAGAGCCAGTTGTCCTTCTGCCCCTCGAGGCCTCTCCCTTAGGCTTCCGGCCATTTGTTCTGACCTTCAGTTTGCCACCATGGTTCCTCAGAGAGCACCTCTTGGTTGAGCTGTTGGAGATCAGTCCTCACTGCCCCTCCTCCTCTTCTGTGTCTCTGCTGGATATCTCTGCACCTCTGGTGCAGAGCAGGGTGCAAGCCTCTTTGTCACTGAGTTAAAATCAGCCCAGTGAGGCAATACGGCTTGATGATGAAAAACTCCATCTCTGCTGTATGGCATTGGTCAGGCAGCTTGAGCTCAACAATCCTCAGTTTTTCTCAGCTGCAAAATGGGGATACTAATAATACCCACTCTTATCATGTTACTGTGAGGTAGAACCCTTAGCCTATGCCTAGAATGCAGTGACTACTTAGTAAATATTGACTATGATAATTCTTACCAACACCTAATCACTACTTTTAGTCTGCCTCCTCTTGTCATGCACAATGTGAGGTCCTGGGGATACAAAGTTGAGTAATGGTTTCTGCCTTTAAGAAGTCTGCAGGGTGGTAAAGTGGGCACTAAAAATTACAAAGCAATGAACTAAGTCTTAATGTGAATATGCTCAGGGTCCTTTAGGAATGCTGAACAAGAAGCAAGGAGGTAGGAATTGATGTGAGCTGAGTAGGAAGGGACTGGAAGGGAATCTCTGTGGGGTAAAAGGAAGAAAAGTGTTCCTACTAAGGAAGAAGAGTTGGGGCTGAAAGCCAGTCCTGCCCACAGTGACACTTGGCTGGTCCAACAGTTGCTCTGATTTAACCAGTGGCTCCAGTCCCCTTCGTGGCCATGTGGATTCAGTAGAAAAAAGTACTTTGGTGCCCATGGACATCTATCTCTCAGCTTCAAAGCTCCATCTCCAGGTAAGCCTTTCTTTGAGATGCCATGCTTAACCCCAGGACGGTACAACTTCCAATGACTGTTTTCTATGTATCTGGTGCTCCGGGGCCTTTACAAACATCATCTCATTTAGTCTCCCCAAAATGACCTTGTATGGTCAACTTGTGTCAAATCCTGGATCCTATGATTTCTAGTTTTGCATCCCTGGGCAAGTCAAGTAGTCTCGCTGTGCCTCAAGTTATTTATCTTCTAGAGGAGCTACTCATCCCACCCCGTGAGAGGATGCTATGCATTAAAATATGTGAACCCCTTAGAACAGATGGTGGCACATAGTGAGAACTCAACAGTGGCTGTCATTCTGCCACTCCAGCCTCTAGTTTCACACCCATTTGCAGAATAGTTCTGACTGCTAAGGCAGAGACAGCTGGCAGCTCACAAGAATTCATGTCCTCTTCTTCCTGGGCATGTAGCTGATCTGCACTCCCACCTCCCTAGCAGTTAGGTATGACTGTGTGCCTGAGTTCCAGCCAGTGGAACCCAAGCTGAGGTGGCGAGTACCCATTCCAGGGTGCCTCATGAAGTCTAGCCCCTACCCTCCACCATTTCTGTCTCATTCAGGCCAGCTAGAATGGAACTGAGTTGAAGACAGGAGTCCCAGAATGACTGCATAGAGAAAGACCATCCCTTCAGCCTTTCCACTGCACACTTCTGCCACGTAAGTAAGCACACATACATTTGGCTGGTAGCCTGGCCAGCCCTGACCAATGCAATTCACATACCCTGAGCTCAGTGAAGAGGCAACCTTGCAGTAAGATGTAAGAGATACAGTTAATGTCTATCAGCATATTCCACCTTCCCCTCCTCCTCCTCTCCACAAGAAAACTTCTCTTGTTCTGTGGAAAATCATCAGACAATCCATACATACCCTAGGCTCCATGCCCTTTGCCACAGTGACTGGTTCCAGGGTAACCACCTGACCCAAGGCAGGCTAATCAATCATTGCTATATCTCATGCTGAAGCTTTCAGGAGAAAAGGGATCTCACCTTTTTGATGGGATTGCTGTTCTAGAGGATGAAGATATTTTAGGAATCCTAGTGGTCATAAAAAGAGTTTGCAAAATAAGCTCTTGCATTAATGTTTGATTCACATTTCCCAATTACTTTTGTCAGTAAATCTCTTTTTGTTTAAGATGATTAAAGCTAGTTTTCCTAGTACTTGTAATTTCAAGTTAGTAATTTATTAGCTTTCCCATTGTCTGGTTCCCTTCTGGCCTCTGGCAGGACACACTCCCTCCTCCCCAACACCTGCTCTAAGTGCCATCTTGATAAGCCCATCCTCACAGTACATAAAATATTAAAATTCCTTAAATAATCAATGACAGTAATAGGCATGACCTCCACTTAGATTGTAGTTAGTTACTCACATGTGGTCTCAACAGATAATGCTCAGTCTTAGGGAGGGAGCCTTGCTGTACATCCTGTTAGTAACAACACATTAGATCTACTCATTTTTACTTACTGCCCTGAACTTTTGTCATATAAAAGATTTCTTAAGCGATTAATCTGGAGGGTTTGGAAATTTTTATGAATTTACTTCACTTTGTGTTTCCTTTTAATGGAATTTGATTCTAAATGTTTTCATTTAAAGCAACATAGTGGCAACTCCAGAGATTTGCAAAATGGGAAATAACAATATAAATTAATTTTGACCATAAACTATACACACTGTTCTCCCAACCTTTACTTTGGTCTTTTGATCAAGTATAAGATGTCCCCAAATATGTGATGGGACAGTTCTGTAAAATGTGTAATCCACTTGTTTTATCTCAAACACTGTAAGGTATTACCAGGCCTTTATTTTTGAACTGTATTTTGAATTTTACTTTGAAATTCTTACTTATATATACCAATCCCTTATCAAAATAAGAGGACAAAAGCCGCTTAACTTGTTGCTAGCATTTTCTTTCATTTTGGGGGAAACCACCTTGACCATTGGACAGCCAGGTTTTCTTTCCCATATTCATTTCCAGGCTTTGAGTTCATCACCCAAGTGAAAGCACACTTAGGAAAAAAAGACTTTTGTAGCCTCAGCTCATCTCTTGAACGTTCCTGTCTCTCACTGTCCCTTGCCCTACACACCCCAGCTCCTCCAAAATCAAGTGCCAGGGGTCCTAACCCCTACCCCTATCCCCCAGGAGGCAGAAGCTCTAAGAACGGAGTCTTAAATACCTTGCTGGTGCTGAGGGCAGGGGAAAATGGGGAGGTTTTTTTTTTTTTTTTTAATGTGTACAAAGATTCTGTTGGGGATGATTTAAAGTTCTGGAAATAGATGGCGATGGTTACACAACATTGTGAATATGATCAAAAAGCCACTGAATCCAACATTTTAAAGTGATCAAAATGGTCGTTTTAAGGTCTACTTTGTTACCACGAATAAAAATCTTGCTCATGCTTCCCGTCCCGTATACTTGTATAAATTACTGCATACAGAAGCATCACTCTTACGGACAGCAGCAACTGCGAAGAACCACGGAGAGAGCGAGGGCCTGTGAACCTGCGCGACTCAACCGCCCGACGCCAACTGTGTCCGCGCACGCGCAGGACGAGGCCTGGCGGCGCGAGGGTGGCTGCGGGCGGGGTCGGGAGCCCGCCGGGTGTGCGTTCGCGCTCCCACCGCCACCTCCTCCTCCTCTACGCCGTCCTCTTGGAAGGCTGCGCTCTCCGTTTTCTGCCCGCTCCCGTGGGGTGCGGAGGAATCACGTTACCGGATGCGCGGCCGCGCTGCCCACGCGGGCACCGGCCCGAGACACGCGCGCACCTTCCCCGCGCACGCGCACTCACACACATGCAGCGCGCGGCGTGCCGGACGTGGGCGCTCCCCAAACAGTTCCCAGGCCCGGGAAGAAAGCGGAGGGGGAGGAAGGGAGAGGTAGAATCTGTTGCCAGGTAGAAAGAAATGGTATGTGGACAACTGGATACAAAAGAAAAGTTTCATCTTTGCTTTCTGGAGCTGCAAAGGAAACCTTCAGTCGTTTGGAGTCAGTAGAAATGAGACATGTTCATTGCCAAGGGAAGAAGGCTTGCCTAGCTCTTTCCGGTGGTGAAACAATTGAGGACAGAGTTTCAATATTGGAAATAAATGGTTTATTAGAAAACAACTAATCAACATAGTCTTTTAAGAAGTATTTTTACATGTTCCTTCAATATAGATTATTTGGGCATAGACACCTAAAGGGCGGCTAGGTTGTTAACATAGGGCCCACAAACGGTGTCTTTTTTTCCTTTTTCGTGGCTTCTAGACAGTTTTCATTAGTTTAGCTAAATTCCACTTTAAAGTGAATTTACCTTAAATGTGTTTGCATAAAATAATACCTAGTTATGGCTTAGAGTGTAAATCATCTTTAATTACAGCTGTTCCTTATGGTATTTTAACAGATAGAATAATATATTAGTGCACTAGAACTGAGGTGCAGACATATTAATAGCCTTAATATCTTACTGCCAGAAACAGTCATCTTAGCAGCCTTTAATCATCTCCCAGCCTGCCCTTCCCTTTGTTCTCAGGTGAGCATAGGTTGGGTGCGCAAGCTGCTGGTCAGACTGGCTGGGAAGTACCCAGGGGGCTGTCATTATCTTTCCTGTATGTACATCAGGAAACAGATTGAAAAGTGTACTTTTTCTCTTAGTATGCAAAAAGATTAAGATTTTATTGGTTATTTTTGCAAATTCATTCAGGATTCAAGAAATAATCAGCCTGCCTCTCTTCATCCACGTTCACAGGGAAATCCTGTGGGAAATACTACCTCAGGCCCCATGATGGCCCAGACGGCTTCTCTAGTTGAAGGGAGGCAAAGCAGAAAATAAATCAACTTCTGTTAAGCGCACAGAAGGCTTCCCTACACATTTTTGGGATAAACTGAAAATCAATTGTTGATTATATATATATATGCAATGTATTTTTTTTTTTTTTTTTTTTGAGACAGAGCCTCAAGCTGTCGCCCTGGGTAGAGTGCTGTGGCATCACAGCTCATAGCAACCTCTAACTCCTGGGCTCAAGCGATTCTCCTACCTCTGCCTCCCAAGTAGCTGGGAATACAGGCACCTGCCACAACGCCGGCTATTTTTTGGTTGCAGCCGTCATTGTTTGGCGGCCCAGGCTGGATTAAAACCTGCCAGCTCAGGTGTATGTGGCTGGCACCTTAGCCGGTTGAGCCACAGGCGCCCAGCCGTTGATAATATTTCTTGCACATTGAAGTGAAGAACCTATTCTCCTATTTTCCACCCCCGCTCACCAGAAAATGTCTGATTACTTGATTCTTGTTATTTCAGAAGTCCAGATAATAACTGACTGTATTTATGTAACTATTGTTATAATCTAAGCTTTACATATTCTTACCTTACAACCAGGATGTCTTTAAATCTGTTTCATCAATAAAAAACAAAGACAAAAAGTTCACACAGAAATTTGTAACAGTCTTTGACCCAATACACTGACACCGAATGGTACTCAGCCTTGTTACCTAGGCATTTATTACTTGTCTGAATGAGTAGGTACTTGGCAATATGTAAGTTTAAAGATGATCATATCTAGGTTTTTTAAAGAGAAATTTAATGAAAATGTTCAAAAATTCTCTCACATCCCCCCGGGACTGGTGGGAGGGAGGGCAGTGCATTGCTTGAAAGCTATTTCAGTAGGGCATTTTGTAGCAAACTTTGGAAATCAGTATGGGCCTCCAGTAAACATTGTTAAATGAATGTTGCATGGCTTTGGACAAATAAGCTATGTGCACACATACATTTAGTGATCATTTTATGCATAAGTAAATATACATACATAAGCCGAACCTTTCCCTCTATTGAAGTCACATTGCTAAAGCTGTGGAGTGTCCCACACTTCAAGCTAGAGGGTTTGCTAGAGGCACATGTTGCCTCATTCATCACACCCATCCCCAGATCTCCACCCAAACTCAGAAAACAGTGGAGCAGACTAGTGACCATACTAGGATGTCATGATCTGCATGAGTAATTTGAGGGTCTCCATGAAAGATTTCTTTTGACTAAAAATATGCTCCTCACCAATGTACTTCTTAAAATTTCCTTTATTTATAAGCCTTTAACAAATATTCATGTTTGAGGGGAGGATATCATTATCAATTGCTAACCCCTTACTAGATTTACTGAGTATAATTATGCTGTGTATAATATCTGAGCAGGAAAAAATAGAGGGGGGCTGTATTTAAAAACAGAAAATACACAAAGAGAGGAAAAACTAGGACCTTGCACTAGAAGGGGGGAGGGCAGCATGCAGGTTGAGCACACCATAGAGACTCAGCCAGCAGGGCAGAGGGGGCTGAAGAACCAGAGAGACTCAGCCAGCAGGGCAGAAGGGGCTGAGGACAGCGTCTGCACAGCACAGAAGTTTGTCCAGGAAAAAGAAACCAACATAAAAATGATTTTTGTAAACTTGTAATATTGAAATGTATGTTTTAATTATATTATCTACTTTTAACAAGGTGAGGAAACCAACATTCTCATATACTGATGATGATATTATAAATTGATAGAAGATTTGTACAAGGCAATTTGGTAATAGATAGCAAAAGATTTAGGATTGTGCCTCTGTGCTGCAGTTTTACTTCCGGGAATTTATTTTGTATAAATAGTCATGAATGGACAAAGATGTAGATAGCAATATTACTATTTCAAATGGGAAAAAATTAGAAGAATGAATTTTAGGCCAGGCCTGGGGACTCACACTTGTTATCCTAGCACTCTGGGAGGCCTAGGTGGGTGGATTGCCTGAGCTTAGGAGTTCAAGACCAGCCTGAGCAAGACCAGCTACTTAGGAGGCTGAGGCAAGAGGATCACTTGAGCACAGGAGTTTGAAGTTGCTATGAGCTATGACACCATGGCACTCTACCTAGGGCGACAGAGGGAGAGACTGTCTAAAAAAAAAAAATTTTTTTTTATTTTATTATTTATTGTTACTTATCATTTTATTATTTTTTGCTTAGCTATAATTTCAATACCAAACATGAGTCAATTATGTGTTAAGAACTCATCAATAAAATTGAAGAAAAAATTTTGTCCATAGTCAGTGAGCTCCTTTGGCATTTATTGATTAAAAGGATCTCTTTCAGGAACTTCATGGGAACTACTACATGTCACAGAAATGCGTGAGTCCAAGGACATAGGTAAAACCTGTGTGCAAATACTCTCAAGACCGTGCCTCTCCTGATGTCAAAACAAAATATTAAAAATTCCTTTGAGTAATGTTTTAAAAGTTTTAGTAAATTCAAATATATGTAGCACATTTCTGAAACTACCAGAGTATATAAATGGTCTCTCATTCACTTTTTAAAATACAACCAAATGCACACAAAATACAGGCAACACTTAGCATTTGCACATTCTAAACTTGGAGACGACCTCTTGTGTCTAACTTCTCTTTCTTTCTAGGGCACATTCCTCCGTGGAATAATCATACAAATAGAAAAACATTGCAAAACATCATCTTTCCTCAAACCAGAACTTATTCAAATTTGTTATTAAAACATCAAGGAATAACTAAAACTGTCTTTATGAAAACAGATTAAAAATGACAGTTGGCATGACTGCTTCTCTCACAAACATTTATCTCATGACATGATCTTTGTTTCTCAAGCATTTTCAAATATTTTATCCCTGAAACCTTCACCCAACTCATTGTAAAGTTTAAAGCTACTGCCTATTTCAGAATATTTACACATGGTTCTCAAACATGCTAGAAACTGGCAGACCAGCCTCCAGCTGTTTCCACAGAGGCCCTGAGAGTGGCTGTTTCACATTGTGATGTTTCTCCAGCCTAAAACTGTTATTGCCCTGGACTGAGACAAATGTTTCAGCTGAGCCTAAATCCAAATTGAATTTAAAAGTTTACTGGGGAACTGCCAAATTTCCAACTACCCTGACCTGTCTGCCTCTGTTCTCTGCCGGTGTGTACACGTGCAAACTTGTCTGAGAAGAACTGGCTTATAAACAAGGGAGAGACTATCCAAGAAGCATTCCCACAAAGAAATAATCATTTTATTTTGCCCATACCAAGAAACAACTAGCCAATTCAGTGGGAGAAAAAAAAGCAAACATTTTCTTTAAAAAATTTGTGATGAGTTAGTTGAATGGTTTATTTTGGTTAATCATTAAATTATCTACATAGTTGAACTTGAATCTAAATTCTCATAATCTAAGGAAGAATTCCCTCCTGAGTAATGTTTTAAGTTATAATCACTTTGCTGTAATCAAAATTTAAGCATATTGTTAAAGGAAACTAATATGGAGTCATAAACACTTTAAGTGGGACATCCCCATGGAGTTCGTTTTAGCCAGTGGCTGTGGAAGAGCCCATCTATATTCCTTCCCTGAGTGCTATAATCTCAGCCAGTCCACCTTTAACTGTTTTATATGTTAGACTTCCAGCAACAAAAAATGCAACTTGACAACTACTGATCAAATCTAGCCTCTTACTCATCTCACCCCTGTACAGTATTGCACAAAGAAATGAGCTAGATCATTTGGGCTAGATCGAATTTAGTTAGAGTCTACCAACCTTGGCTGCTTGTCTATGGAAGGGCTCCTGTGACTTAGCTTGTTGCATCCTTCTTTCCACCATTGATTCCCCAGGAAACCAGATCTTGGCTTTCTTAATTGTTAAAACTAATTGATATAAGGAAGAAAATGAGGAACAATACTTAAATAACCCTCAATGTTGCGCATAATTCATCTATAAAATCATGCAGTTTTTCTAAACTATGTGAATGAAATTTCTTTGCATAAATACAATTCCACCCAAAGCTTCTAAACTGTGAACTAATTACATGATCTAATTTTGGAGCTTTCCCAAGGTTAATCTCTGTATTTGTTATCTTTTGCTTTCCTTACGTGTCATCTTGCTTTTCCACATTTCATTAGGTATCAACACCAAGAGAGACAAAGGAGAAGCTATTTCTATTTTGTCTCTAGACAACGGGAAAATGTTTAATGCTACAGAAGAGTTAGGTGATTCCTATATTGATATTTTGGTAAGAGTATACAAGAACAAATAATTATAGACAACTATATCTTAAAAGACTTTTAAAATAATCCCATGGAGGACAATTGATTTCACTAAATTTGATTTGACCCCTGTGCACAGGGGTCCATTTATACATGATGTAAAATGAGGTGTGTTTAGAAGGACATTGGCTTTTGTATCATATGTGACAGGGGATCAAGCCCTGTTTCTCTACTTGCTGACAGTGAGGAAGTCATCTAATATCTCTGAACCTTAGTTTTCTCATCTAAAATTAGAGCTAACCACTAAAGCATGGTGGCTCACTCCTATAGTCCTAGCACTTCAGAAGCTGAGTCAGGTGGATTGCTTGAGCTCAGGAGTTCAAGACCAGCCACAGCAAGAATGAGACCCCATCTCTACTGAAAATAGAAAAACTAGCCAGGCATAGTGGTGAGCACCTGTAGCCCCAGCTTCTTGGGAGGCTGAGGCAAGAGGATCATTTGAGTCCAAGAGTTTGAGGTTGCTGTGAGCTAAGATGCCTCAGCACTCTACCCAAGGCAACAGAATGAGACTCTGTCTCAAAAAAATAAATAAAATTAGACCTAACAATGCTTGTTCAGTCTATTTTGAAGGCTTATCATAAAAATCAACAGAGATAGTATACGCCAAACTTTGTAAGTTACATGTATAGGATCTTAATGCATACTGGTAAGTAATGTAATTTTATCAATAATTCAACATAAGTTATAGGGCAACTTTATGCAACTTTACTGAGCCTATATTTCTTCATATATGAAATATATAATGGACTCATGGGGATATAAGTTATATTGTAGTATAATCTTTAGAGGGGTATCTTCTACCATTTTTTTAAGTAACATATACTTAGAACTGGAACCAGACAAGGTTGTCCTCTGTCACTTTTACTATTCAATATAGTGCTGGAAGTTCTAGCCAATACAATTAGTCAAGACAAGGAAATAAAGGGAATCCAAATGGGAGCAGAGGAGGTCAAACTCTCCCTCTTTGCTGACGAATGATCTTATACTTAGAGAATCCCAAAGACTCAACCACAAGACTCCCAGAAGTCATCAAAAAATACAGTAATGTTTCAGGATATAAAATCAATGTCCGCAAGTCAGTAGCCTTTGTATACGCCAATAACAGTCAAGATGAGAAGCTAATTAAGGACACAACTCCCTTCATCATAGTTTCAAAGAAAATGAAATACCTAGGAATATACCTAACGAAGGAGGTGAAGGACCTCTATAAAGAAAATTATGAAATCCTCAGAAAGGAAATAGCAGAGGATATTAACAAATGGAAGAACATACCATGCTCATGGATGGGAAGAATCAACATTGTTAAAATGTCTATACTTACCAAAGCAATCTACCTATTCAATGCCATTCCTATCAAAATACCAACATCGTACTTTCAAGATTTGGAAAAAATGATTCTGTGTTTTGTATGGAACCAGAAAAAAACCCCATATAGCTAAGGCAGTTCTTAGTAATAAAAATAAAGCTGGGGGCATCAGCATACCTGATTTTAGGCTATACTACAAAGTCATAGTGCTCAAGACAGCATGGTACTGCACAAAAAGAGAGACATAGACACTTGGAATCGAATTGAAAACCAAGAAATGAAACTAACATCTTACAACCACCTAATCTTCGATAAACCAAACAAGAACATACCTTGGGGGAAAGACTCCCTATTCAATAAATGGTGTTGGGAGAACTGGATATCCACATGTAAAAGACTGAAACTGGACCCACACCTTTCCCCACTAACAAAAATTGATTCAAGATAGATAAAGGACTTAAATTTAAGGCATGAAACAATAAAAATCCTCAAAGAAAGCATAGGAAAAATACTGGAAGATATTGGCCTGGGGGAAGACTTCATGAAGAAGACTGCCATGGCAATTGCAACAACAACAAAAATAAACAAATGGGACTTCATTAAACTGAAAAGCTTCTGTACAGCTAAGGAGACAATAACCAAAGCAAAGAGATAACCTACACAATGGGAAAGGATATTTGCATATTTTCAATCAGACAAAAGCTTAATAACTAGGATCTATAGAGAACTCAAATTAATCCACATGAAAAAAGCCAACAATCCTATATATCAATGGGCAAGAGACATGAATAGAACCTTCTCTAAAGAAGACAGATGAATGTCTAACAAACATATGAAAAAAAGTTCATCATCCCTAATTATTAGAGAAATGCAAATCAAAACTACCCTGAGATACCATCTAACCCCAGCGAGAATGGCCCACATCACAAAATCTCAAAACTGCAGATGATGGCGTGGATGTGGAGAGAAGGGAACACTTTTACACTGCTGGTGGGACTGCAAACTAGTACAACCTTTCTGGAAGGAAGTATGGAGAAACCTCAAAGCACTCAAGCTAGACCTCCCATTTGATCCTGCAATCCCATTACTGGGCATCTACCCAGAAGGAAAAAAATCCTTTTATCATAAGGACACTTGTACTAGACTGTTTATTGCAGCTCAATTTACAATCGCCAAAATGTGGAAACAGCCTAAATGCCCACCAACCCGGGAATGGATTAACAAGCTGTGGTATATGTATACCATGGAATACTATTCAGCCATTAAAAAAAATGGAGACTTTACATCCTTCATATTAACCTGGATGGAAGTGGAAGACATTATTCTTAGTAAAGCATCACAAGAATGGAGAAGCATGAATCCTATGTACTCAATTTTGATATGAGGACAATTAATGACAATTAAGGTCATGGTGGGGTGGGGGAAGGGGAGAGCAGAGAGAGAAAGGAGGGAGGGAGGGGTGGGAGAAAGAAAGAGCAGAGAGAGGAAAGGGGGGTGGGGTCTTGGTGTGTGCACACCTTTTGGGGGCAAGACATAATTGCAAGAGGGACTTTACCTAACAAATGCAATCAGTGTAACCTGGTTTATTGTACCCTCAATGAATCCCCAACAATAAAAAAAATAATAAATTAATTAAAAAAAAAGAAATAGTTTAAGCAAAAAAAAAAAAAAAGAAGAAAGAAAAGTATATATTGTTTATTGCAAGTAACCATGGAAAGGGCAAAGAAGCAACTGAGCTTTAAAAACTACTGGAACCAGAAACTTGAATGCTAACAAGACCTACACTTTTCTCCTTGTTTTTATTCTTTCACAACTTCCTGCACATAGCTGGACACCCACCAGCTACTCCTGTCTACACACCTCTTAACTTTGCTACAAGGAAACAACCACAAAAAGAAACTCGAGCTAAAGTTGCCCACCTCCTCACCCCAAGCCTGATGCCAGAGAAGTCCCAGGCAAATCGCTATCTCATGGGCTGAGCTCAGGTCAGAGACCCTGGACGGTGCAGGACATGGTAAGCAGTATTTTAACCAGATGGTTAGAGTGAGAAAGAGGCAGTTTTCCCAAAGAAGGGAGAAGGTGTCCTCAGAACAGAGTTAGGGTCCTAGGCAGTCGAGGCAATGAACGCACATCACACAAATGGGCAGAGGATTGACCCAGACTCTGTCCTACTTTCTGGCTCTATAGTGAGGATGGCCTTAGGCCAACTGACTTAACTCTGCAGTTGGGGAATAGGGGCACGGACACAAAGCCTACCCCGGCCTCACATGGTGGATGCAAGGGACGAATTACAGAATAGATTTACACGTGCCTTAAAAAGTTCAAATCACTGTGCCAATAAAAGATATGCTGAGTTATTCTCTAATAGTTCTCTTAGGGAAGTACAGAAATGAAGATGAAGACCACTCTCTAGTTCCATTTTGTTAAGAAACAGCACGAACTCAGAGCTTTTTTTAGAGTTAAAATTTTATTCATCACCTATTAAATCATGCATGACATTTACTTGGGGCAACCCCTGAAATTTTTTCACTCAGAAAATTACAAATTTTTTTTTATAAATTACAAAATACATTATGTATAATGTACACATCGTTGGCTATATTTGAGAATAAATATCGCCTAAAGAAACCACAGAAGAATAACAACACAAATGGAGATTCCTTGATACTGAGCTAGTTTAAATATTCCGCCTCATTCCTTCCAGGTCTGTCAGCAGTTTTCCATTCTTGAACGATTTTCTCTGGGGTGAGTCTTGCCTATAATGGAAGCTGTGTCTGTTTAGCTGTCCCCGTCGTGTGGAGCTATTTGTGGCCCTGTGAGGGGCACCGCATCCCTCCCTGCAGTGGCTTCAGGGGGTGGGGTCCATCCAGCTGCTCTGCTGAGCCCTATGGGCACTGCCCCCCAGAGGGCCTCCCTCTTTCTCTCGCTGCCCATCCGGGCCCAGCTGGAACTCCCGGCTGTAGGACATCGAGCCCCTTGGCCCTCTCCCTTTGAGGAGCTCTTGATTTTGTGTGAATATGTGACCCGACCACATTCATTGGCGCGTTCCAGGCACCGCTGTGTGTGTCTTCTCAAGTTGCTGCGACGTAGGGCTTGTCTCTCCAAAGGATTAGAACCTGGGTGAGTGCCAGTGTCTCTGCGGGAGGAATGGGCGGTGACCCTCCCCCCAACTTGCTGCCATAGGAAAAGCAGGAGGCACAGTCCCCTTGTCCCCTGGGTCTCTGACCTGCCCAGGAGCTGGGGTCCAGAAACGGCCTTGTCTCTCTGGGGCCAGAGTGTGGGGCCGTGACGGATGAACACCTCCTTTCTCTCCTGCAAGGGGAGAAACTAGAGGATAAATGCTGAAAATAATACCCTGGGGTGAGGGCCAAGGTCATGGCCAGTGAGTGAGTCCAAATCGTCTCATAAATTAAAGTAACTTGGAAAACTGGGAGCCGAGTTACCGAGCCAAAGTGAGTGGTGCCAAGCTACAGAGAAAGCCAAGAGCGCACAGAGGGAGCAAGGGCGACAGGCCACACTGGCCAAGGTCATCTAGGTGTGTCCACTCCCGGCTGTCGGGCTGTGCGGGAGCTGTGGGGCCAGAAGGGAGCCAGGAGTTCCTGCACTGGATCGACCCTCACGCCCCCAGGACTCCTCCAGTGAATTCTGATCTCTGCTTTAAAACTGGTCACGGACGGGCTGGAAATGCCACTCTTTAGTTACCCTGATCCCAGACAAGTGCGATGCACCCAGAGCCAATGTCGGGTTTAATCACGTTACCTTCCTCCAAGTAGAAATCAATCCGGTTCTGGCGTGGCCCCTGCAGGGCGTCCAGAGCGCTCTGGTGCGGCAGAGAAACCCTGCAGCAGCCGGTGTCACGTCACGTCACGCCGCGCCACGCCACGCCACGCCACGCCGCGCCGCGTCACATCCCGCGAGGAAAATGACCTTACCTCGCGGGCTGGCCACGTGCGCGGGGATGGGCCCGAGGCGGTTCTGAGGTTGATTCCGCACTTCAACGGCCGGCACTTACTCCTCTCCCCTCCTCTTCCTGTTGCGACATTTCGCACCTGCCACAAGCCTTAGGATTCCAAAGGAAACACGAGCGCTCACTGATGGTCTCCATCAGAGTTCAGTCTCTCTGTTGAAAAGTCAGTCTTGTGTGTGTCACACTTTATGGGGGCAAGACATGATTGCAAGAGGGACTTTGCCTAACAATTGCAATCAATGTAACCTGGCTTATTGTACCCTCAATGAATCCCCAACAATAAAAAAAAAAGAAAGAAAGAAAGGTCAGTCAGTCTCGGTATCTACTTTAGCCATAGGGCTGAAAAACTGAAATATTTCAAAACCCTACGATTGGCTCATACAAAGGTAGAGTGGTATTCGTGCCTGCTGCTTGAACACTAAAGATTTTTAATTCTTTGAAAGATTTCCTGACAAAATCATGGAACACGTGGCTATCCAAGTTTATAATCTCACTAGTAATTTCAGTTGATTGGTGACTGGTTACTCTTCCTATATTATTTTGCTTTCAGATGCCACAATTTGGAGGGAGGCGGGGGGATGCCTTCCTTCTCTTTTCTCTCTGCTAGAGAGGGAGGGACGTGGCCAGGGGGAGAGTCCCATGTCCTCACTGGCCTGAACCACCTAATTGGATGGAGACTCGGGAGACACCAGGAGATAAGGAATAATCCAGACTGGACTGTAACGTTCATTCCCAGTGCTTTCTAGGGAATATAAAAAACATTTTAGACTCTGAAGGAGAAGAAACAAGAAAAAGTCTTTAAAAAAAAAAAAAAAAAAAAAGCCGCCTTTATTCAGTCTCACTGCCCATGGAGGAAAATTTATCACTTTTGTAAAATCTTTTATTTTCTGGTAGAAAAGTTAAAACTTGGTTGAGAATTGCATTCCCTTCTTTGTACCCAAGAATTTATATGTGCTATTTCTTTCTTTCTTTTTTTTTTTTTTTTTGAGACAGAGCCTCAAGCTGTCCCCCTGGGTAGAGTGCTGTGGCATCACAGCTCACAGCAACCTCCAACTCCTGGGCTCAGGCAAGTCTCCTGCCTCTGCCTCCCAAGTAGCTGGGACTACAGGTGCCTACCACAACGCTTGGCTATTTTTTGGTTGCAGGGGTCATTGTTGTTTGGCGGCCCAGGCTGGGCCCTTAGCAGCTTGAGCCACAGGTGCGGAGCCTGTGCTATTTCTCTTAATACTAATTCTCTTTCTTTCAAGATTTGAGAGTGTCACTAAAAATGGTTGAAGTACAAGATTCTCTTTTATCCAGTTTCCAGAAAACACGAAGTGACCAGCTTGTGTCTCCTTTTGGGTGTACCCTGAACTCCTGAGATAAAATAGTATAAAGGGGAAAAGCAACTCCTCTTTCAGGATGTGGTTTTAGGCAGAGAACTGAGATGCTGAGGAGGAACAGCACATATAACAACTAAAATAAGGAAAGGTGGTGGCCACCGCCACTGCCTGGGTGTGACAGTGATTAGCACGCAGTCCCAGAGTGCTTTCCAGGATGTACCTTTTGTGTTGTTTTGTACAAACACTCGCTCTGGCGTCCAGAAGTGAGGTAGACTTAGGTGTCTTATGCATGACCAACAGTTTTGGGTTTTTTTCTAATTTTCTTTTGTGAGGTAAAGCAGTTGTCAGGACAATAAAAAGAGAAGGAAATGAGTTGAAATGCTAAGAACACACTGTATTTGGTGAATTGAGACCTGAGGTTTAGTCCTTATTCTGCCACTAAATAGCAGTGTGACTTTGGACAAATCCCCCTCCCTGGGTTTTATTTTCCTTATCTTTATCAGAGGTGAATTCAAGTATATTTTCTCTAAAATCTCTTCAGGCTCCAAGCGTCTGTAAATATAGCGACCAATCCCAGCAAGAATGTTAAGATTATTATGTGAGCAATTAATTCTCAAGTGTGAATTAAAGCATGAATTTCAATGGCTTTCTAAACACAACTCTAGAATCATTTTTATCAAATCACTACTAGGAACATCATGACATAGAGCCTTAATAACAGACCACACATTCCAGAAAGCAGGAGTAATACCTGCTGGACAAACTGGTTTTTATCTGACTGAGAAGAGCTCTAATTGTGTTCAACCCTTGACCTCTGTTTCCTCAGTTAACCTTTGCAACAATCCTGTGAAGTTATTAGTATACCCATTTCACAGAAGAGGAAGCTATGTCTCAGAGGGAGTAAATTTCCCCAGGCTGTTCAGCTCAGACTCAAAGCCACACTGCACTGCCTCTGTGTTCATACTCTGGAGCCTGGTACCCTTTCTAGTGGACATCTCCCTAAAGTGCCTTTTAGAGGTCTTTTTCTAATTGGCTGTCACCTGTGAAGTTTCAGTACCACAGATGAGCTGCGTATCTGTTTATGTACGATATGTAGACCTATGCTTTAGGCATAAGAAGAATGTGGTTCCTTCGTTCTTTCTTTCTTTTCTTTTCTTTCTTTCTTTCTTTTTTTTTTTTATACTCCCAAAGAACCAATTTTCATCTGCCTAAGGAAGGTGGGGCAATATCTCTCTGGTTGAGAATGTACTAGAAATGATTAACTTTTCTTGGCAACAACAGGGAGCAAAGTGGTAGAAGCCTGGGTAGGCCTCAGTCTCTCAGGCTTCGTTTTTAGTCCTGGCTATGCCTCTTAAACAAATTGCTTCATCTCTTTAAGCCTCTGTTTTGCTCATCTGTAAAATTGGGATAAAAACATTCCCTTCCCCCTTGGGTGGTTGTGAGGATTACAGGAGCTAATGAATATTCATTAAGAGCTTGTGGAATGCAGTAGGTGATCTCTAAATGTTCGCTAATTAACACAGAAACATACCAGTAATACAGCCAGTCTTGAAACCCTTTGTTTCCTGGAGGTGGCCTTATTGAGTTCTCTGACTTGGAGAGGGGTTTTACAATGTCCTGGGGAACAGCTACTTCTTTAGGGTGAAGGCTCTTTAGAAATTACTGTTCAGTAGATACAGGCTGTCCTCCTAAAGCCCAAGTCAAATCTTCCACACACTTCTGAAGGCCCTTCAGAGCTGATTAGACTGAATTCACAGGCAGCATTTGCCTGATATAAAATATGCACAGCAACACTATCTTAATTAGATGTACATGTCTCTGAAGATATTAATAAATGCTTCCTTTTTGATACGTCTGATTTAATAGCCTAATAACAGGGGAATGTTGCTGAAATATAATTCAAGGGGTGAGGGAGAAATTAATAAACTCAAATATTTAAAGCTCAACAGCAATTAACAACCCATTTAAAGCAAATTTCCAAGTTTTAATTTTATTTATCCTTATCCAAGCAGGACTAAGCCTGGGGTTCACCACTGTTCACTTTCACACCTCGCAGGGTGCTGGGCCTGTGCTGGGAAGGCCTTCTCAAATCCCATGATGCCAAGGCAGGGGTCATGGAAACGCAAAGGTCCCGCCGGAGGGGCCACAGGCACAGTGCTTCCCATCGCCCTCTTTGCTGGTTGTGCTTCTCTCACTTCACTGGAAACTTGGATTTTAATCTAGAGTGTCACACACTGTCAAATGCAAAATCAGGATACATTTTCTAGGGTCCCCAGGAACCAGAGAAAGTCCAGGTTGATGACCTCTGGTCCGCTGGGGCACAACCCTGAGTCCTCATCCCCCTCACACTCACGCCCACAAGAGGTGAACATGAGTGTCCAGGCACGTATGCTTAGAAATCAGCTAGAATGAGAACACTCCTTTTTAACTAATACTTCATAACATTTTAATCATTTACCAAATTATAATTTGGCAGTAAAAATCACTTGATACAAAGATAGTACACACATTTAACAAATCAGTCTTAATTTATTCATTTTGCCTTTTCATTTCTCCTGGTAGCTTTGTAAGATGCGTGGCTTCAGTTTTCCCAGGTCAGTTTTGCTTAGCTCATGGTAGATGTCTGGGAAACTATGCAACTTGGTGTCCTCTCCTAGAGATTTTAACATTGAGTTTGTGTCTTCACTCCAAGAATGAAGAACTCACTTATGCTCCCGAATGGGGAGGGCTATTTTCCCCCTTTCACCTGTATCTGACAGGGTGAAGGAAGAGCTGGGGTAGGAGAGGTCAAAGCTTGTAGGCAAACATGATTAAGGCGAGAATTTCTAGAAGATGCTCCATCTGGGGGTGTGGAAGGACCCAGGTGTTGCAGGAATCAAAGGAGCCAAGCTGGCTTCTTCCACAACAGTTTCTTCCACATGAGCCTAGCAGGGGACAATTCAAAAGGAAGGGGCTGACAGTGGAAAGTGGCAAAGATCCTTCAAAGTTACCCTTATGTGTGTGGAGAGGTCACTGTAAATGTGCCCTGGACGCGGCCCCTCATTGCAAGGGCTGATAGGAACATCACCATCATTATCCTGTCCCTCTTCTGTTCTTATCCTGGGGTCTTTCCCAATTAGATGCTTTCCAAGTTGGGGTTTGGAATTCTGAGTACTAACTTTCTCCTGCTCACTTGAACTGAGATGAAATCGGGAAGTTGAAAATGATGTTTTGTGGGTGGCCATCTGTTTGACAGAACCAAGGAGAGCGGACTCTGTTTCTGGACTCTGGACTCTATGGGATGGGGGGACAAAGCAGGCAGAGAAAAGCTTCGTTAGACATGAAGTGACTGCCAGGGTTCTGAGGGGCCGTCAGCACCAGCCCTTGGTCCTGGTGAGGTTGGACTACACTTTCAACTCTAGATACTGTTTATCCAAAGAGTAAATTCTCCTTTGTTTTTTGATGAAACTCGCATGGGTCATGATAGTTGTACCAAAAGCAAAAACAAACTTTACCTAGTCATAGTAATAAAGGAGAGCTATAGACAATATTGGGCAACTCTAGAATGTTGCAGAAAGCAGTGGAACAAAGATGAGTTAAGTTCATCAACAGATAATAACTACACAGTGGGACCTGGTTCTTAGAAACAGCCAAGGAGGGTGGGGACAGGACCATCCCTGTGCTGGGCGAAAGTGAGCACAATAATGAAATGTCCAGGGCTGCAAATGGCACCTGTGGACAGCAGTTCACTCCGTAGGTGTGAGGCTGTTCATCTAAGATGGTGCGTTAGTTTCCTAGTGTGGAAACTGGGTGGTTCTGGAGAGCAGAAGCCGCAAACCAAGGTGTCAGCAGGGCTGCACTGCCCCCCAAAGGCTCTCCCAAGATCCTGTTCCTCGCCTCCACCAGCTTCTGGAGGCCACAAGTGCACCTTGACTTGTTGCCACCTCACTCCAGTCTGCGCCTCCACCTTCACACGGAGTCCTCTTTCTCCCAGTCTCTCCTCTTCTAAATACGCTAGTCATTGCCTTCAGGGCCTACCTGGGTAATCCAGGATGATCTCATCTCAAGACCTTTGGTTTAATGACACCTGCAAAGGCACTTTTTCCAAAAAAAAATGTCACATTTACAGGCTGCTGGAGTTGGGAGATGAAATCGTTTGGGAGCCCCCATTCAACACACTCCTGACGGCAAATAGCAGGGAAGGAACACGGAGTGGAACATGGAGCTCACGCACCTTTCCCGTTACACATGTCATAGTTAGTATTTGCTGATTTCCTTTTAATTCCACTTTCTCTTACTACACAATGGCCAGATTATTTCTAAGGGAGGATTCTGTGCCCGTCAACTGGGCTGCTCAGGAAAGAGAGGTGCCCAGATCTCTCAGTAGGGTTTGAGCCAGCAGAATTAATCCTTCCAAGGGATACCCATACTAGTTGTACCACAAGCTCCATTTGTCCCATTTTAACACTTGAGCTTGAGGCACGATGTTTCCTTATGGAGATGTGGGATGGGCAAGGAAGAAGAGGAAGCCACAGGTGCCCACCAGGGCAGGGCGGGGCTGACATGGCTGCAGAGCCTGGTTTAGGATGTGTAGTCAGGTGAGCAATGCCCGGTGATGGAGACACATGGGGACGCCAGGCAGCAGGCAAGCCACTGGCCAGCGGACAGGGCCAAAGTAAATGAGTAGTCATCATCAACCCAGGAATGGATAAATAAACTGCATATGCCATGGAATGCCATTCAGCCATAAAGGAAGATTGAGACTTTACATCTTTTGTATTTACCTGGAAGGATTTAGAGAACAGCCTCCTAAGTAAAGTATCTCAAGAACAGAAAAGCAAGCATCCAGTGTACTCAATACTAATATGAAACTAGTAGATGAACAACCACATGTTCACATGAGAGAAAAACACAATTAAATTCCAGAAGCCAGAAGGAGGAAGGGAGGAGGGGGTGTGGTAATCTCCCACCTAACAGCTACAATGTATAGACACACCTCCTCCTGGGTGAAGGGCTCAACTACAACTTGCAGGTTACCTAACAAACCCAAGCAATGTCACTCAAATATATGTACCCTTATATTAATCCGAAATTTTAAAAACTTGAAAAAAATGGTAGGATAAAGTCATGTGAAATAGTGGGTAAAAAACACTGATTATGATAAGCAGATAGGATAAAAAATGTGTATTAAGTTTTTCATATTAGTTGCTTGTTTTGGTTTTTTTGTGTGCCACCTTAAGTGGTAAAATGATAACTGACAGCTCAGAGGATTAACAGAAGAGCTGAACAACCCACTTCAGGACCCAGCGCAGAATACAAGGCTAGACACAAACTCAGTTCCCTCACTGATCTCTGCCATTTTTCTACAACTCTGCAGTTAACGAGCACCTTCTCCAATAATGTCCCAGCTCTCTTCCCATTCAAGTTTCAGTTCTGGAGAGAGAGTTTGATGGGCCCAGATGGCAGGAAGCACTGATGAGCCCCTGTGGGAATACTGTGGGGCTGGAGAAGTCACCCCAGCTGGGGTCTCAGGCAGTGATACTCAGAGTTAGGAGGGTAGAAGGTAGCTAGAGGCACAGGGCCTCAGCAACTGGACTGGGGCTGGGAATTGGGCTTCGGACTGCAGGGACCAGAGGGAGAAAAGGGATGGGATGGGTGGTAAGACCCAAAGAAGAACACAGATCTGCTTTTGTCTAAGGACCTCTTAGCACCCTTAAAAATTATTGAGGGCCCCAAAGCCTGAGACATCTAAGAAATTTATTTATTCTTTCATTTTAAAGATAGGGTCTTGCTATGTTGCCCAGGCTGGACTGGAACTCCTGGACTAAAGTGTTCCTTTCTCCTCAGCCCCCAGAGTGGCTGGCACTACAGAAGCACCCTGTGCTTGACCCTGAGATATTTTTAGGACACAGGAATTCACTCCACTGGTTGTCAGAGCTGAGATGTTAGCGCTCTCAGGCAGCCCCTTTCCAGGAGCCTGTGGGACACGCCACTGTACCCTCCCAAGAGTGCGAGAGAAGAAGGTAAATGACATCTTAGTGCTATCACAAACGTCCTCAGCTATGGAGACTGGAGACTGTCTGCAAGAACCTTGCCCATGGTCACTGGACCACTCACTCCTGGGGCACTGCTAGTGTCCTGGTTCAGAACCTGATCTCAGAGCACAGCTGAACTTGGCTCTGACACAGCTGGCTGGGCAGGTATCTCATTCAGTACCTCCGTTCTCTAGCCAAAAATGAGGTGCTAAGGGTCTCTTCCTTGTGTGTGGAGGACCAGAGACAAAACACACAAACTAGTGAGAACAGCACGGAGTGAGCAGTCAGAACGTTCTCCCTATGACACAGCGCAGTCCTGGCTCGCAGCCCAAGAGGGAGATCCCAGGGCTAGCACTGGACCCCGAGGACTGTCCCTGACACGTGATGGGACCAGTGATGCTAAGGGTGTGTAGGTGGAGGCTGTGTTCTCAGTAGCTACTGAAGCAACAGTCCGAAAGATGAGATGCGGGCTGGTATCTCAGCAAAGATGATCATTAAAAAAAAATCTGTTTTATGGTATCCATGACTTATATTGCTGAGATACATGTCTCTCTACATGAATCAATAAGAATGTGAAATTGGGCCAATTTATGAATATTTCATATATAACAAATCCAAGTTTTTAATGCTCAAAAGTGATCAAAAGTCCATTAATATACCTCCAACCCCCAGAATCTCCCTCCCAGCCTCGGCTCTGCTGGAGCCCCAGAATCTGGGGTGGGCGCTAACTCCGGGCCAGCTTACCTGATACTTGCTTAAAACACACCTTTGCCAAGGAATAGTCCCCATTTCTGTTAGTGGCCAGGGTCACAGTAGTAGTGGTCACAGCAGGAGGGGCCACGTGAGCATCTCTCCATGTCCTGCCAGGGTGTTCACTCTGACTGCTAACCCTTAACCACATTTCTGGGAACTGTGCCTTATTTCCATCCTACAGGTGGGAAAACTGAGTTTCTGAGAATCTCATTCACAAGCTGAGCATCCCGGTAGCCTTAAGGTGAGAGTCTAAGGCAGTCAGTCAGACCACAAAGCCCTGTCAGTGCCCTGCTTTCGGTTTCCAAATTTTTTCTTAAAGGTGATTCTCAAAAAGTGGCCGTTTAAAATCCGAATGTCCTCAGTATGCCAGACGAACAGGCTCCTGATGCCTTGCTGTAATTTGTGTCACTTCTTATCACTGCAGCCAACATCAAATTCTATCAAAATATGGAAAAAATCATTTTGATGTTTTCATTTGCATATCCAAGGATCGGAGGATGGCTTGTATAATCAAATTATGTAGAGTTGTAAAAAGGGAGCATCATTTAAATAGCTTACAAAATTACTTTGAAGACGCAGATTAAAATCTAAAGAACCCATCACCTCCAAGATCTTTACCAAAAGTTAAATGCTAATTGATGATGACAACTTTGTTTTTATCACTGGCACCCTTCCCCATTGCTACCCTCCGATATCACAGCTCACATACCACTCCGCCTCTCTCCCTCTTCTGCTCACGGCCATTCCGTGCTATCATCACAGATGGAATTTTATGCACAACTAGCCGTCCCCCATTGTTGATCAAAAGGAGCAGCCTGAAGAAAAAAAAAAATGGAATTTGCTGAAATTCTGATTTCTTTCAGCAGTTTTATAGATTTTATAACTTATCTTTTATTGACTATGCAAGGTCTCTGGTCCCTAGCATCTGTTTGTTGCATCTGGGAAGAAAGTTAAATTCCATTTTTTATGCCACTGAACAAAATTTAAGAGACAAACAGGTCTCAGTGGAAGAGGACAGCAGCACCTCCTCCTTAGCCTGGCTGTCCTTCTCAGTCCCTCTGGGGACAGGACAGGGGGAGGAGCCAGCCCCTTCCAGCTTGCCGTGTGCCTCAGCTTGGACATGAGCACACCCAGGTCTGGCTGGGGGCAGGTGCCGCCTCCAGAGAAGGACCTGGGGACCGCTGCTCACAAACACCAGCTTCAGGGAGGCTACTTGGTATACATTAACAAGAAAAAAAAAAAAACCCACATAATTTACAATTTCTCAGGCAAGAATTGTGCCTGGTCACCCAGAGACATGATTATACATCTCAGACCTTCATTATAATAATGGCCCTGCTCCTCCAACTTCTTAAAACCTCAGCTGTTCGATTCGGCCTCTTCAGTTCCATAACTGTTTATAAGATTAATAGACTCTGATGCATAATTGACTCTCCTACCAGGAGAGAAAGAGAAAGGGAGTTTAATCATAGCCCTGGCAAAAGTAACATTCCCATAATGAGACGGTGTCTGTCCACACAGACGGGGTAAGAGGTAGGGGACAATTGTCAGCTCGGCAAAGTCAGGGAGAGACTAGAAGACAATGGAGGGGACAGCCCTGGGCAAGACCGTCTTGGCAGTTGATGGGACATGTCCCTTCCATAAAGAGGCTTTAGTGGAGAGCATAGAAACTAGACCCAGTTGCAGAGCTGGATGGCATCCAGCTGTGAAGCCGGACCAAAGGCACAAAGGAAAGGGGAGGACGCAGAGGGCGGTGTGGGTGGGGGCTGCTATCTCGTGTCAGGAGCCCCTACTCCCCTTTTTGGGGTTATGAGTCTCAGTGTATCCCCTCCCCCCCAGGTCCTGTGGAAGGCAGGAGCCAGGCAGGATGCAGGGCCACTGGCTGGCACAGGCCTGGAGCCGTGACAGTGTGAGTGACCGGGGCAAACCTGAGCTGGCCAGGTGGGCACCCTCAGGGTTCTGGGCTTGCGTCTGTGTAGCCTGAGTGCACAGAGGCCGCCATCTGTGCAGAACAGTCGCTCGGTGGATCTGAGGGCTCGAGGAAGGGAACAGCCCCAGCCGACGGAATAGGGGCCGCGTGCTGAGGGCTGCTGCCTTCCCTGGGCTCCCTCCACGACCGCACCTCTCCTCAGGGCTCATGTAAATGTTCTGCGGAGACACCAGGCGTCTTACCATCTTACAAGAACAAAAGCCAAAAAATGAAAAAACAGAGGAAGGAGAGCAACAGCTGAGAGGAGACTGCAGTGGAGGGAGGGCCTTATTTTCCAGTGCTGAGTGGTGAGCGACCCACCCATAAGGGCTCTCCCTCTGTTGGGTGCGGGAAGAGCGTGTGGGCCTTGTCATGGGATTTGTGTTCCTTCCTCTTTGCTTTAAATAACCACTGCCTCTGCTGGACCTTCCCTCATCTGCTTCTTCCCCAGCGCCTGTGGAGCCCAGTGAGGGGGGCAAAGATACATCTCCCCTCCGCCTCTCTTTACTTTCCTCTGACCACCAGATGCCCGCAGTGTGGAGAGGCTGTCAGGCCCACGTGGACATGGCCACCGACTCACACACTCGCTTGATGAGAACTTGTATGAAGGAATAAAGCCGTATCACGACTTCTCAATCTCAGGGGACTTAGACACCATCTCTGGGAGACATCGCGGCTTTGAAAGGCTATGTATGGTCTTACAGTTAGGTCTGGCCTAAAGACACTTCCTGACATGTAAACTCTGCATTTAATTATTTCTATCCTTTCATTTTAGGAGGGGAAAAGGAGTAGACTCTGACAAAACCAGAGACAGAGACGTCCATTATCAGTTCATTAGCTTCTGAGAGCTATTGGTCATTTGCAGTGAAGGAAAAAAGATCCCTTTCGAATCTAGGGCCTGCTGGGGGCTCATTTGACACAACCAAGAAATACAAGTTTGGTTTTGGTGGACTTCAGTCTCCTGGGATTGGAATGTCACCCACTCGGCATAGGAGTCCACAATGCCCTAGCAGTGGATTGCTCTTCTCTTGTAGAGTTACTAACTAAATAGAAAGTAATTAACAGCATGCTATGGCTGCTGTATCAGGTGGGATTCCATTAGGGCTGGAAGAACAAGAGAATGAAGAGGTCTTTCTGTGTCCACTGTGCAAGAATCCTTCGTGCTGTCTCTAGGATGGACACATTATCTCTGCTTTTCTTCAAAAAGAGACGTTTCTGAATTTCCTATTATATCTTGACTTTGATCAAGGCCAAGAGAAAAAATAAAGGAAAAATCTTAAGTGCCTGAAATTGGTCCCAAAATAAAGAATTCTTTTCATTTTTCCATTTAATGATTTTGGTCCTGAAACTCTAGGAAGATTACCTCTGTCTTTTGTTGCATTTTTGTTTTTTTATTTTTCTCAATTATTAAATATCTGAATTTTGAAATATGAACCGAATGTCTCACTATTATCATTTATCCGCCCTTTGAGAAATAAATGGCATTATGTCATTCATATCAGCAAGAAGAAATGGAGTTTCATAGGAAGGAAATTTATGTTCAGCTGGGAAAAGAAAAGATGTTTAAGGCATTTATTTTTAGCCGCCTTTAAAAAAATATATTTGAAAGTACTAAACTCAATTTCACATGTCCAGAATGGTCTAACCTAATTTTAGTATATTAATTAACAATAAAAGTAGTGTTTTGCTTCATACAAAGAAATAAAATAATTAACTTACTGAGGAAATGGGGTCATATGATTTTACTTTGAGAGGGTAATGAATGACATTGAATAACTGTAACAAAAAGGGGTTGTAGAACAACTCTGGCCGTGGAGCCTGTTTGGCATTCTTTGTTAAATATTTGACTGAGTACCGGCTTTTTCCCTCTGCAAATGTTACCTGTCTTGACCCAAAGTAGACTGCACACACTTTAGCAAAGCAGGCCAGTGTTCCTCCGAATGCCAGGTTTGGGGGAGGCAAGGGTTTGACAACTTTCAAGGATTCCTGGAGTGTTACTATACTCCCTGAATCAATAAATATGTGGGCTTGCTTAGGCACCAAGGTGCTTTCTACCTACAGAAGGAATTCCAACATTTTGTATTTTACATATTTGGGCCTCTGAACTAGGAATACTTTGTTACACTTCACATAGCTTCATTCCCTGTGGGGGAGGGAGGGAACCTGGTCTTTCAAGTGGCTATTTTAAAGCTAAGTGTATAAATATGCATGAGAGGTCATTATTATCACAAGATGATACTTAAAATGTTCAAGTGTCTCCTACTAAGATTTTTCAACTTGTTCAGTGACAGCAAATCAAAGTCTTCAGCTTTTGGTTGCTAAACTTTGCCTTTGTCCTTTCAGAGTTTTCAAGGAAATGAAACGGTTTTGGGGGTCTCAACTGGCAATCGTTCATTTGTCTGTTCATTTATTCCACAGATGCATCATGAGATACTTGACTACCTGTGTCCATGTGGTACAGATTCTAATGCAAGCTTCGTAACTGGGACTCTGGAGCTTGGGCCAGGGAGTTTGCAGGTCTTACATCTGGATCTGAGGATCAGTGAGGGTAAGTGGTTTTCCCACATCACGTTGTGTCCTGTGGCGAAGGCTGGAAATCAGACCTGGTGCCCCAGGCTAGGCTGTGGCCAGTGAGGGAGGACCTCTTAGAAGGCTGGTGGGCCCAAAGTAGAGGATCATACTGGGAACCACAATACTGAAGAGTTGTATTTTGACCCATTTCTTCTAGAACTTGATATTTCAATGTGGAAATCCCATAGAGTGTTATGAGAACCTTGAAAGCTCTTAAACATGACATTCACATTCAGAATTGACTCCACTGTAGCAAGTTCTAATGGGGAATACAAAATTTCTGGCTCTAGAATTAAGTACCCGTGTGGCCCTCTTCTCCATGGAAGTGGAGAAATGGCAGCAGAAAACAAAATGGAGCTGGAAAGAGGGAAACAGGCTTATCAGTAGCCTTGCTTTCCCCACCCCCTCACCACCCACCCCTGCGGTGGAAATACCAGCCAAGTAGCTCTCATGTTCCGACAACTTTTTAAATCCCAAATTAACAAAGAGTAAAGAAAAAAAGGTAAAATGTTTGCTCCTAGGCGCCAAGTCTCTGATTTACAGGCAGAATCTATGGGAGCGAAGCAGGCCGGACCCACGCAGGCTGTGTTCTTGTCTCTGCACACACGCCCAGGTACACCTGCGGCCTGGCACATGCGACTCTCCCGAGTCCTGAGATGATCCTGCTTGAGGAAGTGGCGGTAGCAGAGAAACCTGGGAAAGGCAGAGCCAAGCTCTTCCCAGGACCAGGCTAGCCTGACCTGGAGACGCTGTCCACAGGAAGAGCTCTCCCATGAAGTGCCACATTTGAAATCTCCACAGAGCGCTTTCTAAGATTGGACCTCGAAATTTCTCCTTTGCTCTTCTGCCCTGTCAGTTAGGCATTTAACAGAAGAGCTTGCTCTGGGGGGCCATCTGGGTTTGGATCTGTGCCCTTCCCATCGCTGGCTATGGAGACTTGAGCAAGTGGCTAATGTCTCCGAGACTTGGTTTCCTCATGTGTAAACTAGAACCAAGCCCCTGTACCAGTTTCCAGAGTTATCAGCGCTACAGAAGGCCACGGAGTGCATCTGGCTTTGGAAGATGCCTGTCAGAGACCCACCACTGCCTTCAGCCTTCCAAAGTTTATCCTAAGGAAAAAAATTCCTCCATGCATTTGAACTCACCGTGGTCACACCAAAACATCTAATAACCATTATCTCATTCCCAAATCCATTCCCTACATCCTCTTATTGCTTTGCTATTAATAAAGTTGCCATTTTTTAAAGTACATTTACTGTTTTTATTGCTTTCCTCCTCTGATATTATGATGGAGTTTCAAAAGAACACGCCTTTCCTCTGTCAACTCCTCACCCATTCAGTGTTTTGTCCACCTTAGAAGCTCAAGAGGTTGCTGACAGACTAACAGAATGATTGCAGCTTCCCAAACCCAAGACTTTCCTTTCATATAAATTACTGTCTTCCCCAAACCCTAGAATGCAGGATCAGGAGGGATCCCTGAGCCTGTACCATGGGCTATGGATAATCGGCCCCAGAGACACAAGTAGACCCCTGGAGACACAGCCAGGGCTATGGAGGATTGAGTCCCACCACATGGAAAGGGGGTTTCCGCAGGATGGTTTGCAATAGTGCTCTTTGTCATCCTGTTGGGGAATAATCTCACCATTCCCTGGTAACCAGCATATACGTTCTGTTTGTGATCCTGCATTCATTTACCTTTATTGAAAATCTTTTGCTCAGGTCCAGGTATTAACCTTACATGTTTTCATGAATCATACACACACACACACACAGAGACATACGTGTCTCTCAGGTGGGTTAGCCTCCCCTGCCGTTCATTCTGAGTCGTCCTTTGAACTCAAACGTGCTGAGCCTCTGTGAGATGCCGGGCTCCGGGCTGGACTGGTGTGTGTGTGTCTGCTTCTGTGCTAGTTCTTGGCTTTCTGCCTTCCCTTTCATCCCTCAGGAGCCCTTCTGGTTACCGCACTCAGAGGTGCCCACACAGAAGATAATATCCCGTGACAGGATGTCTTTCCATGTGAGAACCAAAATAGCGCTGGCCTTTGTGTGTCCTGTCCCTTTCTAAACTCACACTGACATCACGTCTCATCTCACCTCCCCTCCACTCGGCCTCGCCATGGCACACATTGTGAAGGACCGTTATAGATCTAAGTTGACTTTTTTGGCTCCTTTATTTGTAAGCTTTGAATCCATTCATATTTTTCTCCTTATCACTATTTGAACTACGTGGGGAATCAAATGCAGGCTGCCTTCTTGTGTTTTTCAATCCATTTTCCTTCTGTCAGCGAGAATATTAAAGAAACTATACCCAGGCTACTATGTAGTCTTGTCTTAAATAGTGGCCTCTCTACTCATAAAAGTTTAGAGCTGGATGAGACCTTGGAAATCTCCTGGTTTATCAAGCATTCAAGGCTCAGAGAGGCAAGAACTTGCCCGGGATCCCACAGGGAGCCCATGCCTGAGTCAGAGTTAGCGTTCTGGACTCCTGGCCTCAATGTAGTTTGAGTATTTTTAAAGTTCACTTTTTGTTTTTTTATTGAAAGTGTATATGTAAAAGAAAGAGCAAAAGCAACTTCTAGCGCCACATCAAACCAAACACGTTTCCAGTGTTTTATGGCACCAGGACGTGCTAGTTCATCCCAGGCATCTGGAATCTCCAACTATTGTTATTTACATCCTGGGGGACTCTGTCAGCTCACGCTGGCTCAACTGCCCCCCAAACCCAGCAGAACCCAGGTATCTCTTCCCACGCTGTATTAATCTGTTATAGTCATGGCCTGTCTGCATCAGACAGTCACTGGCAGTTATCTCTGCTAATGTTGCCTGATCAACTCTGTTTGAAACCTCTCTCAAGAGGGGTTATGTTTTATTTTTGGATGACTCTAATTGTAGTAAGTTTTTCTTCCAATCAAACAAGCTTGCCTTCCTCTAACCGTCCTCATTATGCCCATTTTTCTTTGCACCTTTCAAATGGACGTGGCTTGCAGGCAAGCATTGCCATTAGAAAAAGTGTAATTTTCAAACTCAGGAGTCCCTCTGGCCCCAAGTTTGATCTCAGCTTTCTTGGTCCCTTGGTCTCCCTCATTGGTGCTCCTCACTTTTTTTGCATTTTTCACTGAAATCGTCATTAACAGCCCAGTGGGCCTGACGTTTGCAGCTTTTCCTTGAAGCTTTCTTTCTTCAGGATCTTTGTGGCATTGTCCTTCTGTCTCAGGGGTCTTAACTGTCCTCAGAGTGTGCTGTCCCCCAAAGCAGGAGAACACGGGGCTGAGCATTTGCCCCATGTGGTTCAGCCGCTTCAGTTTGGGAATCTCATCAGACAAATCTAAATGGTCTCAGTTCTGTCCTCTGGAGCCACCCTGGGTACATCTAATCCCTGCTGGTATTTTAAGAGTGTGATCCTATTCCCCTTGCACAGCTCTTCCCTCTCCTGCTCTCTTTAGAGGATGGATATAAATGTTTGTGTCTGCAGAGATGTTGTCCGGCCTGAGCATAGAAGAGTGGGGCATTTTCTTTCCTTTACTGGAATATTCTATTTTCATCGGAGCAGACTCAGACCTACCGGTTTTGTTTAGCAGCACTGTCATACTCCGAGCTTGCAGTCAGCCGGACCCCTCCACCCCTTTCTATTATTCCCTGCTCATGTCACGTATTTATTTTTAAACTCCTGTGTGTCATGTTACCTGGATTGGTTATTCTAGCTGGTTCTGAGAATCTTTCTGAATCCTGACTCTTTCCTGCACCTTTATGTTTCCTCCATGCTTTTATTGTGTACAAATTGAACACATGAACGTTTTGTGTGTCAGAAGCACAGATGATGGCACTCAGTGAGGGTGCAGAAGGCTAATGATTTCCAATGAGTTTACCTGTACCCTGGGCTTTAGCAAATCAGCAAGTGAGTGGCAGGGACAGGGAGCTGGCTTTCTTCTTGGCAGGGAGGGAAGTTACAGGTGCAGACGGGAGAAGCCTAGTGGATGGCAGTCAGAGGCATCAGCACTGTCATCAGCACTGTCAGTTTAGATGCAGGGGTGAAGGCAAAGACCAATGGAAGCATGTGTGTGTGCACATGAATTGCACAGGTACATCGATTCGGTTTACTTGCTCTGTCTACTGAGAGGGCCTGGGAGCAAGGACAGCCCGGTAGCACCAAGCACATCCTGGGCTCACATCTTGGTTTCTAAATACCATTCTCCAATGAGAGGAAGGAGCGCTCCTTGCAGAAATGGCTGGTTCTAGGGCTGGCTCAGGGAAAATAAAAGATGAGCCTGCAGCACTTTGAGGAAGCACAAAGTGAGAAACTGCTCACATAATACAAGGACAGAGGCACATCGGAAGGACAGGAGCCAACTGAGAAAGGGCCCAACACCCAGAGCTGTAGAAGTCTGAGCAAAAAAGGAAATGGAGTACTGTATTATAGCTTAAAGTAGCAAATAAATAGACCTTATACCTGTAATCCCAGCATTCTGGGAGGCCGAGGCGGAGGATTGCTCTACTGCAGGAGTTCAAGACCAGCCTGAGCAAGATACTGAAAATAAAACGATTACACAGGTGTGGTGGTGGGTGCCTGTAGTCCATGTCACTCCAGAGGGTGAGGTAGGAGGATCACTTGAATCCAGGAGTTTGATGTGCTATAAGCTTTCATGATGCCACTGCACTTAAGCTAGGGTGACAGCGCAAGATTCTGCCCCCCCATACATAAATATAGATATGGATGAGCCCATATTGACTCCAATAAATGATCAAATAAATAAATAAATGAGAAAGGATGAACACATGTTCCAACATGGAGTGTAAGTTCACCCACCACCCTACACTGCCCGTGATGGTGGTTAGACTTGGTGACTTGCTTCCAAAGAATAGAGCACTCCATATAAAAGAGGGAAAGCAGCTTTGCTCTGGACAAACCTGGCAAACACTTCCCAGCCAGGTGATTGCAGTTGCTGTCATCAGTGATAAGTCATATGGACAATATGTCCCCTGGCTGTGTGTTACCTCCTTGGTCTTCCTCCCCAAACCCATTTACTGCAGTCTATTCATGAGAAAAACTTCAGAAAAAAACAAATGGAGAGACATTCGCAAAATAAAATAACTGATCAGTAATTCTCAAAATTGTCAAGGTTATTAAAAACGAGGACAGACCAAGAAACTGTCACAGAGCAGAGGGGACTAAGGAAATATTACAAGTCACCAAGTCCAGCTACCCTCAAAGGCAAGGTAGGTGGTGGCTGAAGTTAGTAGCTGGGACTACGCTATTCATATATCCAAGGATCTAAGGTTAATCCTCCCAAAATATTGATACAATAAAAGAAGAGCAAAGAGGGCGGTGCCTGTGGCTCAAAGGAGTAGGGCACTGGCCCCATATGCTGGAGGTGGCAGGTTCAAACCCAGCCCCAGCCAAAGACTGCAAAAAAAAAAAAAAAAAAGAGCAAAGAAAAGAAATAACTTTAGAGAAAAAAAGTGTTCAATCAGACAAGAAGTATTCTGGGGTACTCAACCAGTGACCTCTTGTTGGTCGACCACAGATCTTCCTTCTTGTGGGCTAGAGGCCCCCAGGTGGGGCTTCCTCCAGCCACTGAAGACGCATCTTTGCCGCTACAGATCCTGGGGCTTCTAAGACTGTGAGTTCTACTGTACTTGTCCAGACCAAGTGCAGCCATTGTCTTTGATTTTCCATTGTTAGGGAGTTTCCACTTAGAAATCCACCAGCACTGAGGGACTTTACCTAACAAATGCAATCAGTGTAACCTGGCTTATTGTACCCTCAATGAATCCCCAACAATAAAAAAAAAAAGAAAAGAAAAGAAAAAGAGATCCACCAGCACTGAAAGCTGCACATGTCCAAATCCAAGACCCACAGTAGGTTTCCCTGTGCTGTCATCTTTCCCTTGTTTCTCCATCGTCAGACTCCCGCCATCCCCGTGCCTAGACTAACAACTTCCAGGTTACCAGCCTGTCTTCTCTCCTTCGTCTCCAAGAACCAGCCCATCTCTGACCTGTTTGCAAAGCTGTCACCTGTTTCCATTTCCCATTCACAGGGCATGTGATTCTGGTCCCCTTCACGCTCCCCCATCCCACCTCCGCAGAACTTCCCTGGCTGTTGGACCATATTCCTTGCAAGCCCCAGTCACCTACAACTCTTGATCTTCATGGCTCTCCACTGGGATCCGTCCTGCCTAAGATGTGGATGAAGTTCGACCATGCTCTTCCAGCTTGCTCCCCAGATGGGTCCCATTGCCAGGACTCGGCCGCTCTCACCACCCAGCTTGCCTGGTGCAAGATGTGCTGTTGGTCATCCCCTCCGTCCTCCTGGACATCAACCCACACCCCTTTCACACTTCTTCGTACTTTTTAAAGAAGTTTTTGAATCAAATTCTCTGAAGGAGTCCATGTCACCCCAGCTATTTTTAGCGAATCCTTGACATTTACAAACAGCCATAATGTATTTCTTCTTCTGTTTCTGTAAGGCTTGTTTTCTGGACTCTTTGAATGTAAGCTTTTTGGATTCAGGCTTTGTGTCCTTTAACAACTTATCTTATTTATATATGTGCACTTTGGTAAAGTGTTATTCCAAATGCTTTTTTTCTGTACAAGAAGCTTGACAAAATGTGATTTGAGAGGGATAGTAGGGGGACCACGACTATGGAGCACATTGCAAGCACAAGTTGGTTCTATCATGTGTAGAACACAAATGTCCTAATGCTGTAATTGGGTAAATGAGATGAAAGCTACGCTGATTAGTATGATGTAAGCACTCCAATTTGTACAAATAATCAACACACTGAAATAGGCATAAATGTATTTATGATCTATGAACAAAAGACTTAATAAAAAAAAAAATAAATGTGATTTGAATACAATGAGTGTCCCATTAAAGATGATGCCATTAGTTTTTTAGTTTGTTAAGCCTGTGACCTTCCTGGTGGACTAACAAAAAAAGCTGCCTGATTAGGGTCGATGCCTTTTTGCTCAGTGAACAGTTCCAAAGGCTGACCCCGCAGCGTCCGGTGGGCTCACCCTTCCTGGAACACCTTCTGTGCTGTTGGCATCCACAAGGCTCCTGCTAACGGCCTGGCCTGGGGGTCGAACCCACCCTCCGGAGACTCACCCAAGTCCTCCTGAGCTACCGGTGCAAAGAGAGAGCCACAGGCCTCTCCCGAGTAGCTTTGCTGAAGCCTCCTGCAAGTCCACATCCCACTATTCCCTCAGTCTGTGAGTCCTGTGATGTTGTTGAGAAAGCTTTTAGGGTTCCTGAGCCCAGTTTGTTTGTACTTGGTAAACCTGACCTACACCCCCAAATCCCCTCTTCTCCAGATCGAGCTCTAAGGGATATGTCACAGCAGTCCCTTCTCCCCCTCTGTGACCGCCTGTTGCCACTCACACCAGGCTCCAGCAATCTTAAATAAACATCTACTTCTCTTTAATATACAGAAAGGCCACTCATAGAATCCAGTACTTTTTCTTATTTCAGTATTGCCTTTCTATCCTCTGCCAACATTATTTCTTTTTAAGTGTTCCCATGAAAAAGGAATGGGATTTTTCAGTCTCTGCTTTGCTATCTGAGCCTACTACACGGAAGGGCAGCGCCGGGTTTAAGGGAAGAAATGGACAGAACTCCCTGCAGCCTTCACCAAGGTGCTGGCCGGGCTGGCCTTGGTGACCTCTGTGTGTGTGTGTGTGTGTGTGTGAGGAAGAGCATGTTTGTGTGTCTGTGCGTGTATGTGTGAGTATATGTGCATGTTTGGGTGTGTTGTGTGATAGTGTATATTTATGTATGTCTTATGTGTGCAAATGTATGTAGATATTGTGTATTCGTGTGCATGTCTGTGTGTGAAAGTGTGTGTTTATGTGTATGTTTACTGTATGTGTGTGCCGATGTGCATGTATATTCCTGTGAGCATGTACCTGTGTGTTTTTGAGTATGTGTATTTATGAGGGTGCACGTGACTGTGTGATGTGTCTGTGTGTACCTGTGTGCGTGGGCAGCGTGTCTGTGTGTGCAGATGGTGCAGGCAGGAGCAGCTCCCGGCATGCAGAGTGCGGTGGGCAGGGTGTGGGCGGTGGCAGGGGCGGGGCGGCGCCAGCGGGCTCCGCCCACTCCAGCCACAGTGAGGTACCAGGTGTGGCTCCACGGCCTTCCCACGGTTCGGAATTTGTGATGCATGTCCACATTCGATGTGTGCTTCATGATTCTCCCTCCTATTGCGAGCATACACCATTACCCCCTCTGGGAACCCCAACATTTTAATCTGTAAAATGGTGACCCTGCCATCTGCACGAGTGAATACTGGAGGACACGGTGGGTGACGCCCCTGGAGGGCTCTGGGAACTGAAGCCCTTGGACATCACGGAGACTCTCCCGCGAGCTCTGCAGCGGACGTGACCCCTGCAAACAGTGTGTGTGGTGCATGTAACTGCTCATACAGCCTGAAATTGAAGAAATGAGAGGAGAGAGGAAGAATGTGGGTTTTGACTTTCTGTGAATTCCTGGGCTGTCTAAGGCCATTCACAAGCTCCTGCTCGTGGACAGCTGGCCTCTGGGCTCCCTGTAGGGGTATATGGCTTTGATCAACCTCTAGATGTCTTGACTTATTGGTTTTGAATTGATCTATTGATTTAATAAAAGTCATTTATCATTGTCACTGGTTGAAGATAAAGGACTCAGTTTTTCTCCAGTCTGGCAAATGTCAATAATAGATGCTTTGCTGATTCTGTTGGGTGACTGATTTTCTTTTTTGGCCGGGGCTGGGTTTGAATCCGCCACCTCCGGCATATGGGACCGGCGCCCTACTCCTTGAGCCACAGGCGCCGCCCTGGGTGACTGATTTTCATGGGATGATCACAGGAAACTTCTCTCACGGCCAGTCCTGTACTCTGCACAGAACTTCTGCTGGATCCTGTTGGCCTGACTGTGCTCTTAGCCCTTCATCCTGGGAATGACTTGGCCCCCACAGCCCTGGCAGGAATGGCGGTGGAGGTGGAGTGCAGCTGTGGCCGTGCCCTCCTTCCCACTACCCGAGTGACTGGCTGAGTGGGTCTCTTCCTGAAGGGCTGGCAGGACTGTCAGAAGCCGTGGAAATGAGGTCATCACCAAGTGTGGGTTCACTTCCTCTGGACAGTGTAGCCAAGCAGGCAAAAAAAGCAAAAAAAAAAGCTGCCTCCTAGCTAAAGTACCTCTGAATGCTCTTCTAGCTCTTACTCTTGCTAACAAAGCAGAGCTTACACCCATGCACATGTGTACAACCCACACTTAGGCACAGGTGTGCACACACCCAAGGCAAGTGCTTCCCTAACTGCTCTCTAGCCCACACTGAGTCCCCTGTCCTCCCACGGTGCTGGGGTGTGTGACCATGAGACAGAACGCCATCAGATCTGTAGGAGTTGCTGGTATTTTGTGTTTCAGCACATTTAGCCCCAAATCTCAAGGTTCTGTCTGCAGCTCCTGCTAGGGGCTGGCCAGACTGGGAGCTTCCAAGCCAATTCCGAATGTCTTTTGGGGAAACGAAAGTGGGCCTCCCGAAACTCAAAAAAGGAAATGAATCTAGCTGGCTGTATTCCTTTCTTCATCCCCTCGCGCACTGGTGTGCCACACCTTGTGGACACTGTCTAGACCTTTTTGTGTCACTTCCAACAAGTTTGCTGTTGGTCAAACCGTGTCTGCAGACCACAGCAGGGAAGCACTCACAGGGCCCGTCTGATCACTCCCCCCGTGGTGCAGAGCGGCAGCAGTGGGAGACGCACAGCCTGCTCTGTATCATGCCTTTCTGAGAGCAAAAACATCTCTTGGAGACACTTCCTCAAAAGTGACATCTTGCCTCCTGAAATGCTGACCAACATTAATCCCGTTTAAAGCTCTAGTGCCTCGGAAGCGATCATGTAATGACATCTTGTACTTTTTTTCTTTACAATTTTAGTCCTCTAAGTGTAGAGGAAGACTGCTTCTCTTAATAATTAATTATGCTAGCTATTTAAAGCACATGTAGTTATAATCAGAAACCCCAGACTTGCCACTCTTTACCAAAGAGCACTCCGTTATTATAAATTTTGACACCCACTGGTATGAAAGAAACTTAGAAAAAAAATAGTTTTTCCCAGCCTTTATTTAAATCCCATAACAATTTTTTACTCTGAAGAATATTTTTCTTTAGTTTTTATCTAGAGTTGCTAATATTCCTGTGTGTATTATATCAGATGGGCCATGCACATTGTCATGGACACGTGCAGTTTGGGGATTAAACACACAGGCCTTATTATTGAGCTGGCCACTGTGGCCTGGGTGATGATTTGGGTTTGTTTCTTACCTCGGAGGTTCTTGCCAGGTCTCCAAATGCAGGAGGGGAAGAGCCCGAGAGTGCCCTTCCCACAGCCCTCCATCCCCTGCCTGCTCCTCAGAGTCCTGAGCTTCAGGGAGGAAAGCGCAGGCTGAACCCTGTGGTTGATGTTTAGAAAGGGGTGGACATTCCAGGTTGCCACATTTCGGGCCTGAGAACCTGCCTCCCTTTCACACGCTCAGAGGATGGCATAGGAAGGGAAAGGGAAAGAGGTGAGCTGAAATGTGTTTATTTTGATTACAAAGAGATTCTTTGTTTTCCAAGGCTCTGCCACAGCCATGAACTTAATAGTGTACAGTTAATTCCAATTTGCTATGATCAGATTTGCAAAAATTCTGTCAATGTAGATATGTCTAGTGGGAAGGCCAGGTGCAAGCTTGCAGCCTGTCCATGGGTTTTGATGGCAACAGCCCCAGGGGGCCCTCAGACGTGATGAAGGCTGGGGGCTGCTCTCTACAGCCTTCCTGGGGAGGGGTGAGACATGGGACAGAGAGGGGCTTGCAGGCACCTCGCTGTGGCCCCAGCTTCCTGGGCCCCCTTCCTGGGCTGCAGAGCTCAGAGTTCAGGACTGCACATTGCGCTACAGAGGAGGGGGAAGGGAAGAGAGCTGGTATTGGAGAATCTGTTCTAGCACTTTCTGAGTGATGCCCTTTCTTCCCTAAATATCTCAACAAGTGCCCTCTCAGTAGGTGCAGATGTGACTGCAGGATGTGGCCGTAGATGCAGCGAGTTTCTCTGGGACAGTCAATGGGAGACAAGGCGGGAGACCTTGCCGGAGATCCACGGCTTGAAGGCCCCTCCTCTGTGCATTTCTGTCCCTAAAGGAGCTATTGTCACCTGGAGTTCACTGAGAAGCCAGCTGAATACAAGGAAGGGGGCCAGGGTTTTATGCGGTGAGAGACAGACAGACTTGGGTTCGGACTGCAGGTCCAGTCCTTACCTGGTTGTGTGGCCTCGGAAAGAAAATTGGTTAGCCCTGTGGCCTTTGCTCCTAGTTTGCAAAGTGTGTCTACTGATGTCTACCTTTCAAGATCTTTGTGACATGTGACAATGTTTGTAAAGTGCACATTACATGGAGATTTTTATTAAGGATTGGTGGGTCCTGGGAGAGACTCAATCAAAATTATTTTCCCCACAGACCCGAGTCATTGAAGGAAACTCCTGTCACCACTCACTCAGTCATCACATTTTGCCACCAAAAAGCTCCTTTAAAACACAGCCCTTATTCCTAGGGCTGGGAAAAGAAACAGATTGCCTAGTTAGAAATACCTTTGTCTGAACTAGTTTATCAAGTCAACCAGTTAATTCGCAATTAATTGTAATTTATTAGTTAATTAACATCAGGCAAGATGACAGGAGGGGTGGCATGAGAATCACCTTAGGGAATAGGAAGGAAGTGTTCACCCCCCAAATGGGCAGGGCGGGTGGGCAGCGTGGGGGTGTAAAGCCTGAATTACAGAGTATCCGATATATCTGAAAAGCTACAAAGTTTCTAACACATCTATCTTTAAACAGTGTTAGTTGTTTTCAAATAATATGCTCAGTGTATTTTTATTTAACTTCTGATACCATTCTAGGTAAAGTACTTTAAACTTCAAGCAATGGGTCCACATTTTTTTTTTTTTTTTTACTATTGGAAAAAAGTACAGTAAATACACTATAGGTGCCAAAGAATTCTGGAAACCCAGAAAAAATACTTTAGTAAGAATACACGGGGTAGGTGTGAGTGGGGGCCTCCACAAGCTTACCACATACTACTAACTTCATCAACCTTTGTAGACTGACAGAGAAGAGGGTCTTGTCTAACTGCCCCCACGCCCGGGACTCCTGAGTAAATGCTGCGATGACACAGGCTCCTAGTTACAGAGCATTTTGCTGTTAATATTTCTGTGTCTTCTTAAGCATTCCTAATTTGTTTACTGAGCACTGTATGCGAGGTGCTAGGAAGGGTACAAAACTAAGAAAATGTCTGACACCCCCCCCCCCCCGAAGGAGACACTGACTGGGTGATCTTTGCAGCCAGAGCACCCCACTTGTAGGAAATTCCTCCTTCTAGCCTGTCCTACCACACTGTGGCCAGGGATATAGTAGCTGTAGTGAGCTATGTCACCTGCTTCCCCTGAGCAATGTTGATTTGCCTGATTCAACATGGGCCAATCAGAGTCTATATTCCAGGGATTGGGATTTTGATTCAGAGATACAAGAGAGTTTCTACTGGTGGCTTAAATTCAGGACACACAAATTCAAGAGATGAAAGAACATTAGGTTTTTCTACATACTTAGTAGAAGCAAAGAGTACTAGTCAGGAAAAAGGAGACTAGTTGCAGAGAGAAACAGAAGGGGAGGTTCAGTGACCCTGGAGAACCAGAAAAAATACAGTTCGATTCCTGGTGGCCTCCAGTCCCTGTGTCTGGCCCCTCTTCTGGCTCTGTGAGGTCCCTGCCTATCGGTTTGGATTTCATTTATCAAAAACCTGTCAGCAGTGACTCTAGCCAGGGTGCCTCATCCTCAGCACTGTTTTCGTTTGAGGATGGATAATTCTTTGCTGAGGGGCTATTGTGTACACTGTGAGATGTTAAGAGGCAGCCTCCCTGGCCTCTACCCACCAGTTACTGATGGAACTGTCCCCAGCTGTGACAACCAAAAAATGCCTTCATACATTGCCAGAAGTCTCCTGGCAGCAGGAAATTGTTCCTAGTTGAGAAACTCTGACTTAAATAAAGAGAAGTTTATTTTTCTCAGGTAGAAAATAGTCAGTCTACAGATAGTGTGGTAGTGGCTCAAAAAAGTCATCATGAACCCGGATTGCTTCTAACTCCTTTCTCTTCCATTTTTAGCAAATGGAGGTCATCCTCATTGTGGCAAAGTGGCTGCTCTACCTCCTGCATCACATCCATGCTCAGGGAGGATGAAGGGGAGAGGGTGAAGAACGACACTAGTTTTTCCAGATGTCCCATCCAATAGAATTTCATTGACATCTCATTTGCCAGAGCTGGTTCTCAAGAAGTCTTTCTGACTGGCCACCTTGCCACTGCCATCAAATGGGGGTGGAGGGTGGGGTTCTGTTACAAAGTGTCATGGGTTAATTGGTCTCCCCAAATTTATATGTTAAGCCTTAGTCCCCAGTACCTCAGAATGTGATCCTATCAGGCAACAGGGTTGTTGCAGATGTGATGAGTTAACTCCGGATGAGATCAGAGGGAGCAGCGTGGGTCCTGATCCACTAGGACTGGTGGTGTCCTTCTAAGAAAAGGAGACTTTGGCAGCAGACAAGCAGCACACAGGGAGAATGCTGTGCAGAGAGGAAGGAAGAGTCTGGGCTGGGCGGATGCTTCCACAAGCCAGGGAACACTGAAGATTCCTGGCGAGAGGCTGGGACAGGAGCCGGGCCTGCAGGCACTGTGGTCTCCAACGTCTCATCCCCAGAACCAGGAGATAATAACTTTCTGTTATTTAAGCCATGCAGTCTGGGGCACTTTGCTATCACAGCCTTAGGAAGCTAATACAGTGAGGAAGATGAGTATAAGAGATATTGGGCAGACATCCAGCAAAATCGGCTCTAGGCTTCATGAGCTAACCCAGGATTGTGGTAATAAATTTCCTTCTTTTTGAGACAGGGTCTCCCTCTGTTGCCCAGGCTGCAATGCAGTGGTGTCATCATAACTCACTTCAACTTCAAACTCCCGGGCTCAAGCAATCCTCTTGGCTCAGCCACCTGAGTAGCCACCATGCACATATGGCTAGTTTTTCTAGTTTTTGTAGAGATGGAGTCTCACTCTTGCTCAGTCTGGTCTTGAACTTCTGGCCTCAAGTAATCCTTCTGCCTCAGCATCCCAAAGGGCTGGCATTACGGGCATAAGCCACCACACCCACCACACCCAGCCCCATTACATTTCCCTTTTAAGCTAGACCCAATGTGTTTCTGGCACGTACAGTGACAAGAACTTTCATGAAGAAAAACCTACTGTGAAGGTTTGGCCTAAGGAAGGAGACAAGATCTTCGTGTAACTGATGCCGGATGGAGCAAAGGCCCAGCACACAGGGGCGGCTACATGGGGGTGACTGGCTGCTCCAGGAGCCAAGGATTGTTTCTGGCTGGTGGGCCTGGAGTGGCCATGGCCACAGCCACGTGGGCCTTGAATGCAGCCTGCCTTGGACGCATGGAGGTGGGGAGTGCATGAGACCGGGAGGCAGGAGCACCGAGGGGCCTGTGTGTGTACCTGCAGTCGTGCCACTCGGCCTCTCAGGGCAGGACCCTCCCGCGTGGAACAATACATTGGAACTGGATCTGAATCCAGGGAACTGCGGGTTTCAGCCACACCACTAAGTTCTTGCACTAAAGACCTAGCATGTGAAAAATAACGTGTTGGAGCTACTTTTCCTCTAGTTCAGCAATTTCAGTTTTGATCCAGTTCTCACTTGCAAAACTTTTGGCAGGACGGATCTCTGCTTTTTCCATTTCTTTCAACCCCCGAGACCTTTCTTTGCATGGAAACAGGGCCTTGTTACAGCGTCTCGGTCACTTTGATTCTTGGCCCCGAATACTGACACACAGAACTGGTTCTCAAAAGAAACTTTGAAGGTTTATCTGCCAAGCCCCATCCTGAAGCATTCTCTGGAGTAGCCTGTGAAGTTTAACAGTGTATCTTAGTTAGATTTTCTCAGGAAATACAAAGGCAGAAGCTGGGACAGCCTCAGCAGGAGCCAGCCCGGTGGGCACCGTGGTCTCCAACTTCTCATCCCCAGAACCATGAGATAATAACTTTGTTATTTAAGCTGTACAGTCTGGGGCACTTTGCTATCACAGCTCCAGGATGTGTAATACACTGAGGCCAGGATGTCAGTGGCAGGGCCCTGGCTCCCAAAGACTCATCACTCCTGGGCACAACATGAGCAGGTGCTCTTCCCTGCCACACCCCTGCAGAGGGGACTGTTCAAGGCCAGGGATGTCCTTAGTCCCTGCTCTATGGTGACAGCATTTGGAAAGAAGGGATAACACCCTGCACTGATTTATCAGAGGCTGTGACCCTTCAGCCACACTCACTTAATCCACAAAGGAAACTCAAGGACAACCTGACGCTAAGAAGCATGTGGGGTGCTTGGGAAGCAGATTCTCGTCATCCTCTAGCATGTGACAATTTGGAAGGCTGTCTCACTTCCATGTCCAAATTCTATTAATTGGACATGAAACATTAATCTAGACTCTGAGTTTTTGGTTTCCGGTGGATGCTGTAACAAATTGCCACAAGCTTAAGAGCTCAAAGCAATACATATTTATAGTTCTGGAACCCAGGGTCCTAAAATCAAGATGCTGGTAGGACTGTGTTCATTCTGGAGGCTCCAGGGGAGAATCGTCCCTCCATGTTCAGAAGGCATCACCCCGACTCCTGCCTCTGTCGTCCTCCTTGTCTCTCACGTCTCAAGGTCCTTGTGTTTCGATTAGGCCCACCTGGATAATGCTTCTCCATCCCCCAATTCTTAATGTGATCATATCAGCAAAATCTCTTTGTCAAGTAAGCTAACATATTCACAGGTTCTGGAGATTAGGATGTCTTTGAGGGGGGTGGCATTACTCTGTTAACCACTCTTTGCAAAATAATATTCTTTTTGGACAAATAAATTTAGGAAATGTGAAATATTGGGTTAAACAAAAAGTAGGTTTCTATATTGCAGGACTTAAAGTCCGTAAGTCTAAATGTACATTGTAGAACTCAAGAGGAAAGTTTAGTATATAGTGTTCTCCTATCTTATTTGGCCAAAGATCCTTCCCAAGCACCCACCCTCCTCCGCGCCCCCCACCCACGCCATGTAAAACCTATGAACATTTCAGGATAGAGCAGGGACACAGAGTCAGGAAACATGTCAGCCCAACTAAGAAGGCAGGGGCTGGGGGTATTGCTTACACACATCGCAGGGAAGGATTGTGGCTCCCATGTTTAGCATGTTTTCTGCGGGCTGCCATATGCCTGTTGCAGGAATATGTAACTGAGCACCAGGTAGGAGGAATTCCTCAGTTAGGATGTGAAATTTCGTCTCTCAGATCTCAGATTTGGGTTTGGTTGACCTCAGCAACACCGCCCCTCGCTTACTCGTTCATGATCTGTTCACTTAACAAATGCTCACAAGGCCACGTCATCCTGGGAACTGCACCTTCACCAACTCTGGTTCCCGTGCCCAGCCCCCTCTGCCATCACCACCCGTAACTCCTGAATCACAAACAGCTGTCTCCCAAAAATATCTCAAGAAATTTCCTTCAGCTATAAATGTTCCCTGAAGGTCCCACAGCGGGGCTATAGGCAGGAGGGGTGGGCCGGGAAGTGGCTGTGAGTCACTAGGGGCGAGTGCCTCATGTCCCAGGCCTCCCATGGGCTGGTGGGTGGGGTGGGCAGTGCCCGTGTTCACAGCTGGGTTAATTTGCAGGATTCATCCAAGTTAACGGCAGTGCTGGGAGGCAGCTCCATGGAGCCTGGCAATCGGAATGTGCCTTTAACCACCCCATTAAACTTCTCTGCAGACCTGGGCCACTGCCCTGCTCACGTGTGTGTAACACCAGACCTGTGTCCCTGCAGCTGCCCCGGGGGCTGCTGGACAGGAGGCCACAGGCTGCACCCATGTCACCAGATGCTGTCCAGTACTTATCAGCCCTATTTACAGTTCCCATTAGGGATTCAGATTCGGGAGTATTCCATTAAAAGACCACATTAACGAGTCCACAGAGAAAATCTCTCGCTAAAGCTTTTGAGCTCATAACCATTGGCTGTGTTATGAGTGTCTAGTGTGTTAACATTCACAAAATAAAAATATTCCGAGCAGCTTTGCTGACAAGAAGCTTCCCTGTGTGCTGAGCTGATAGAGTCGGCTGAGCGGAGAGCTGACCCCTGGGCCAGCCTCAGGGTCACCTGAGCACAGTCCCCTTTGTGTCCCCAGGGCCCTTTCCTCTCTTCTGGGCTCTGGACTCTCAAGGCAGCTTTTTGTGCTCTTTAGGTCTGCTTCTGTGAGAACAGTCTGGAAGGCAGACAGAGCCGCTAGCCTGGGGATCAGAGGAGCTCTGGTTACGTCCAAGCCCAGCCAGCCGGGCCTCTCTCAGCCAGGCAGCTGGGGTGGGGGGAGGCAGCTGGGAGCAGGATTCAGGTTGGAAGAAACACATCTTTGAAAAGCTCCCTGTTGTGTAAGGCTTGCTGGAGAGTAAGCCTTTTGGGGTGTTTTGAAGCTGAAGGTCCCATTCACTCACACTTTGTTCTTCTGTGTCTCAGGGTTCTGTTTTCCTTGCTGTCCCGCCACCTTAAGCTTTCGGTCTGCAGCATCCTGACATCAGCCCTATTTTTAGGGACGCTCAGAGCTGGGCGTTCAGACGTGTGGCCGGAGCCTGTGAGTGTGCTCCCTCTGCGAGGCCGTGACCACAGGTGGCCTGAGTGAAGCCACAGGAGGCTGGAGAGGGACAGAGTGGGGGCTGTGCAAAGGGTTCCAGGCAGCCCAGGCTCTGTGGATCTGCCCAGCCTCAAGCCTCTGAGTTACACATGGAGGTGGCCACTTCTGCAGGTTCAGAAAGGCTCCCAGAATCCCTGCTCTCCTCTCCATCGTCTTGGCTGACCTAGGGCCTCTGCTCCTGGGTTGCACTGAGCTGGGCCTGCCCTCCGGGGTGCACAGCTGGGTGAGCTTACTTTTCAAGGCAGCTTGATTCTGTCTGTACTCTGAGATGAGATGGCTAGATGTGGCTGAGTGACACCGAGGAGAGACAGTGGGGTTGTGTGTGGCTCCCACTAATGGCCAAGGGGAAATGGAAGAAGAGATGGCTCCTTTTGAGAAAGAACCTCAACATAACTGGAAAACAAAACACACGTATCCCCCAAAGCTCTGGGCTGTAACGGCCCTCGAGTGTGGTGTGCCACTAGGGGGGCCCCACCTTTCTTCCTTCTGAAGGCCCCACCTTCACTTTCACAACCTGACTCGGCTTCCACACCAAGGCCACTGTCCTCCTGGGCTTCCCCCACCAGTGACTGGAGCTGTTGGACTACGAGGGACGAGACCAGGGCTTTCCTGTCTACCCCAGGCTTCCCCTGTGGGCAGTCTGCAGCTCTCAGGCCCCCAGTCAGCCTCCTGCCCTCCCAGTCCACCCCAGAGGCTGCAGCCCACCGTCCCACAGCTGACACACCAGCACAGCTGAGGATGGGTTTGGAAGCTGTGACTGACCAAACTTACTTCCCAGCCCCAAATACATTACAGATTGAGGAGGCACCCGCACTCTTTCTGGAACTCCGCGGGCAGCTGGGCTGCAAAGGCAATGAGGAAGGAGGCAAGAGAGAAAGGCCGGTGGAGGGGACTCCTGTCCAGGGAAGCCGGGGAGGGATGTGTGGGCCCAGCAACCCGCTGAGTGTGAGCTAAAGCCCCAAACACCCAGGAAAACTAGCTCTCCCTTCTTTCCAAACAGATAATATTCCAGTTGGGGTTCCGAATCTGCACTGGGCTGTCCTGTTTCACAATCTGGCTTTGGAGAAGTAAGTCAACATGGCGCTTGCTGAGTCTGCCTCAGCAACTCTGCCCAGAGGGGAGGGTGTGCCCGGGTGGGTCACTCTGGGGCCCAGGAGCCTACACAAAGACTTTGCCAAAGCACAGATTTATACGTAGTTATCGGGTGTTCTTTCTCTGTCTGATAAATGAAGAGTTTCTTCTATGTGGGATCTGAGGTGTTCAATAAACACCCGGCAGCCTCCTCTGCAGGTGCCCTTGCCCTGTGGGACCTGTGCAATAACAAGATGCCACAAACAAAGTCACGTAAAGACATGCTCTGAGAGTGACACTTTAAGGACATATGGTGACTCTTTTTAGAAAGTAAATTTCTGAAGGAGGCATCGAGACATATTTGTTAAATGAATAATTGCTTTATCTATTTTCTGAATTGAATTTTGGTCCAGCATATTTTTAAAAACAGGACGTACATGTAATTTTAGGAGAGATGTCCAATTCCAAAATATCCCAGGTATGATGTCCTCTGACTATAAATACTTTCCAAATGGCGTATTTGAGAGCACTTCCAACTTCCCCTCTAACCACCAGCCTTTCAAGCCAAGAGCAAGAACCAATAGGGTATCATTTAACCCTGGGAAGGGGACAGAGACAAAGGAACAATGCTGTCCAGCTGCCTGTGGCCTGGCCTTGAGGCCACCAGCTGTAGGTAGGTTAAGGAAGGATTCCATGCTCCCTGAAGCAGCGTGGTTGGGGGTCTTAACAAGGGACTCCTCCCTCTTATTCCTTACCACGTCTCACCCTCTTTCTAGAAGTTAGGACTTAAGAGCTGTCAGGCAGATAGCCATGGAGGTCACAGGCAGCTCCATCCAGAATGCGAGGGGTGTTTGTCCTCCTAGGTCCAGACGAGGGACAGCAGCTACAGCTCCTTTCTGTGTCATCTTTTTTTTGATTGCAGGTACTGCCTGCTTGGGAAGGATTTCAAGGACTCCTCCAGGCTCCTGGGACTAGCCACCACGAACCAGTGAGTCACGTGGCTGTGGGTACTGAACGGAGCCCGCACACGTGTGTTGTCTACCCGTCATCCTGGTCTGGACTCTCCGCTCCCGCCTGCACAGGCCCACATATGGCTCCTCCGTCGAGGCTGGAACATTGGGGAACTGTGTCTGGAGCCCTGTTGCTCCATCGCTTGACAGCAGCAAACCCAGAGATGAGACTGGGAGAGGTTTAGGCCAACTTTAAGGAAAGGGGACAGAGACTCGCCTAGACAAAGATGCATCTGCACTGAGGGTGGTTGGAGGCATGTCTTCACACTGGGTATAGGGGGAGGGAGGGAGGGAGGTTCTACAGCTTGCTGGAAGGTTCTGGCGGGCTGGGGTCTTTCCAGGGGAATCTTTTGTTCTAGGAGGAGAGGAGAGGAGAAGGAAAAGGAAGGGGAAGGATTTAGGCCCCCAGAACCCTCCACAGTGACCCTTTGACCTTCAAATCAGGCGTGGGTGCAGGCGTGAGAAAAGCCACCTGGTCATTCATGCACAGATACCACCTCTCCCAGTCAGTTATCTCCCCCAAGGGAACGAGCCTGGAGCTGGTGCCACCCTGCAGGATGGGGGTGCAAGGAGACGCAGACCCAGCTCCAGTTCCCCAGGGCAAGCCCAGAAAATGCCTCCCTGAAATGCTCCAGGGCCCCCCACGTCAGCCTTCTCCCCCGTCCTCCTTCATGGAAGCAGCAGTCTTGGGCACTTAGTTTAGGATGCCTAATTCCTCCTCAACGTGAGCTGCTCTGCAGCCCCCACCCCTCAACCGGGGTGGGTTTGAACGATCCAGGAAAGAGAAGGGGGCTGCAGTGCAGCCAGGAGAGACATGCTGGGTGGGGTGACAGGCAGGGGCCAAAGCAAGCTATACCTGTTTGGGGATCAGATTGTATCCCACAAAAGATGTGTTGAAGTCCTAACAACTGCACCTGTGAATGGGACCTCATTAGGCCTAGGGATTTTGCAGACAGAATCAAATTAAGAAGCAGTGATTAGAGTGAGCCTTCACCAGGGGGACAGGTGTCCTTCTAAGAAGAGGAGACAGAGATTTGCAGGGAGAAGACCAGGCGACCGTGATGCAGAGTCTGGAGCGATGTTGCCACCAGCCAAGGAACACCCGGGGCTGCCCAAAACCAGAAGAGGCAAAGCAGGACCCTCCCCTGGAGGCTTCAGAGGGAACTTGGTCCTGCCGGCACCCTGACTGCAGACTTCCAGCCTCCAGAACTAGGAGAGAATAAATTTCTGTTGTTTTAAGGCCTCAGTTTGTAGTACTTTGTAGGCAGCCCTGGGAAGCTGATGCAGCCAGTTTCACTCATTCCTAATGACTGATTCATCATTATGATAAATATCAGAGATGTGACTGCCACATCTTGGATGTGCTCGGTATCTTAAGTGCCTCTGAATAAATTACAGGCCAGAAAAAAGAGCGACCATATGAGGTCCCCAGCAGGGCCTAGAAGCAGGTAAGTAGACCTTTGTTGAAAACGCCTGGAGCTAGACACATAGTGCACTGCTGGGAAATAAATAGACTCACAGTGGAAATGACCAGTGGGGACGGCCAGGGAAACGCCAGAAGCAATAATGGAACAGAGGAGAGGGCACCAGGCCTATAAATCAGCAGATGTGAGCACTCCGGAAACGCAGCGAAGTCTGAATTAAAGGCAGGCTTGAGCTCCTGGTCCAAGAAGTTTAAGCAGGAAATGAAAGACTGACCACTATGTGTGCTGGGCTCCCAAAGGGTCAGACGCCTCCAGAGGCAGCGTCGTGCGGCGTGAGAAGGACCCGAGGCAGCGTCAGTGTCCTCTGTCGCCTCCTCCTCTGAGCCAGCTGTCAGGAATCTGGTCTCTAGTTTAAGATAATTGAAAGAATTTCTTCTTTGATAAACAGCTCTATCATTAGAGTTGTTCAAATGACAAGAGTAGCAGCAAATTTGGAAACACAACAGTCTGTCAAAAGTGACAGTATGTTTGGTCGCCTTGGAAATGTGGCAACCCAGAGCCGTGGCCTCCCATCTTGGGGCTGGTTGAGTTGCCAGCTCCGGGGCTGCAGAGTAAAGTTAACAGGGGAGCTTGGCTGGCGGCTGGGATGTGGGCAGCACACCAGGGAGGGGTCATGTGGCAAGAGTGGGGCCAGTGGCCCAGTTGGGATTGGAAGGGACAGTTTCAATGAGAAGGATGAACATAAGCCAACGTTTCAGGGTTTGTGTCTGAACTCGACAGGAGGTGAACAGCAGACAAAGCACAGGGCCAAGGAGGGTAGGGGTATCCTATCTCCGTGAATATCAGGGATTGGAGGGGTCGCCCCTGGAGCACAGTTTCATCACTGGTCTCAAAGGTACGGCTGTCTAAGTCGGCACTTGGCAGAGGCCTTTCAGTGTGATTGTGAGAGAGACAGCCCAGAGTCTTCAGATGCATTCACTGCTACTCTTTGGACCCAAGTACCCCCAGTTAAGGGATCATTTCTCTTCTCCCCTGTGGAAAATCATATTAGTCATGCTAATTTAAAAATGAAGATGGGTAGATTGAGTTGTGAAAAAAATCTCTCTAAAGCAAAACTATCTATGTGACAAGGAGGTCTCCACATCCAAGGTGATGGTCTGCTGCAAGCGATGCCAAGCATGTCAAGGCCTCTCTGGGAAACATAATGGGCGCTTGAGTCGTGGGGCAACTAAACACCACACCAAGTAACGGCTACAAAACACTTGAACGAACAGGAACGTGTGGCGTTAACATAGGAGTTAAAACTCACCATGTCATAAAACCCCACAACACAGTGACCAGGACAGAAGGAAACTGCCAAACCACACTGAACCATCTGTGGGGCAGGACTGTGGACCCGGCAGAGTCAGGTCTGAGTCACGTCTTTTGGTCTTGGCAAAGACAGTGAATGGGGAGAGGCTCTGTTTTCTCCACTGTAAGTTGGGGGTAAAAGTATTTCCTCACGGGGTAGTTGTCAGGAAATTACTCAGCACAGAGGTGGGCGCACAGTGATGAAAGTGAATGGTGGATAATAATGTGGAGATAGTAGGGACAGTTGTAATAAGTGACAGCAATTCAATACAGGAAATACATAAAGGGCGTTCCCAAATTTCCAAGCACATAAAAATCCGTAAAAGACAAACGGTGTCAAGAGTTCACAATTCACAGAAGTGGAAAGAGGAGTGAATGAATGAATTCAGTGAATACTAGGAGAACAAAATCTTCTTTACTCACTAGCAGTAAAGTACATGCAAAGTGATGCAAATATCAGATACCATTAGACCAACACTCTTTCAATTATCGATAATGGAGAAAAATGATCAAAACTGATGATTCCCATCATTTACTAGGAATATCCAGGAATTCCTGATGGTACCGTAAATTTGTTCAATTATTTTGGAAGAGAATTTGGTAATTGTTACCAAAAGTCATAATATGCTATACTTTGATCTCATAATTCTGTTTCTGAGAATGAAATAATTCAAGTTAAGGTAGAGCTGTACTTATAACAAGGCATGTAGATAGCATTGTGGGAATAAAAATAACTTAATATTCAATAGTACAGAAGTGGCTACTTTGTCATAGAATTCTAATTCTATAACATATTACATGATGATTAAAAATGATATAGCATAAACAAAATACAATATATTGAAATAATTAATTGCAAATATTTTTAAAATAGCATGCACATGTGGTTTAGGCTGAAATGAAGCTATAGATTAATGTAATTTATTTTATATGGGGAAAGGAATTTAGATATATGTATTATTTTATTATTACATTAAAATACATGTAACTAATTATCTTGATTTGTCCATATTACCTGTTATGATCATGATTCATTTTGTTTCAACCTAGGTGAGGGTATAAAAAACCCAGTTCAGGGAATGAATTAAGACACAAACTAATTCTGTCTTCCTTGGGACATTTCCTAACTCAATTTAGAAATATCTCAGCAGGAATATTTGTCCCTTTAAGGAAAATTTTATTCTCTTAAGACTCATGTTGATTCTCTGATACTCTCTTTAATATTGTTATGAGAACTCTAATATTTTAATCTGCCAAATCATTCTCTATTATATTGTTATCTCAAAACAGTTTCAAAGTCACTGGATTTTTCAATGAGGTAGGAAAACTTAGTTAGGAAACTAAAAAATAACTAAAAGAATATTATACCCGGTGGATCTAACCAAATAGAAATTTCAGTCATTGGGGGACTTGTGGGTACTGAGGAATCCTCTAAGTGTTATGAATGACAAAAACTCTTTCTCCAAGTTACAGATCATATGCATGTGAAGAGAAGCTATTTTTGTCCCTGGGTTCTAGTTACACATCCACAGCCTGGAAGCTTTGTTCTCAGAATTCATGCTGTCATCAAAAGGACTCAATACAAACACAGTGGCAGGCCTGCCAGCGGCTTAGCTGTGACTGCAGCTGCAAACTCTTCTGTCATGTGAAAAACTCTGGGCTTTTTCTGGGTGTGCAGTGCCCTGGGCCCTGCCTCTCTGGCTGCCTGTCTTCCTCCTGCAATCCCATCAGTCCTTCTGATCACCTCAGTTTCCCTGCGTCTGCCCAGACCACCCCACTCTACCTGCTCTTCAAAGCAGTTGTGGGCTGGCCCTTTTTTCTTGTAGTTACTCTGACAATCTTTATAGGGTCAGCTTCTGCAGAATCAGAGGCCACCCCCAGCCCACAGGCCTTCAGGGGATCTTAATGGGCTGTCTATGTGTGAATTCCCTGAAATTGCAGTAGGCAAAGTTTGTGTGCTGTTGCCTTAGACAGCAAGCTTCTGCCTGGCTGCTTTCCCCCTAAGGAGCCCCCAGGGGTTTGAGCCCCCTGTGGAGGGCTCCTACCCCATGCAGGGCTTGGTCACAGTTCTTGCCTGTCACCTTGTAGACTGATGAGCTCCAAGGGGAACTTGCCAGGGATTTCTGAGGAGGGCTTTCATTAGAGGATGGCGAGCGAGAGGAGGCCCTCTCCCCTGTGGCCGGACCTCATGGTGCTTACAGGGATGCCTGGAGCAGATGCTGGACTTCCAGGACCAGAGGGCAGAGTAGAGAGCAGGAGCTCTACTGTGGTGACAGAATAATCATCCTGTGTATTAAGGCACTTTTAATCTGATTTCTTTATATTCACAGGCGATGTGTTGAGTGTAGCAGTTTAAACTTTTCATGGTGATCAGACGGATATGAGCCCCGCCCCCTGCAAAGGTTAAAGATGCCCACAGATGGTGTCCCAGCAGGGCCAGAGGACACTGCGGGTTGGGTGTCCTTTCACTGTGGTGGATGTGGATGGAGTCCTCCTGGTCAAGGGTGTGCAGAGCTGATGGGCTTCTACTGACTTGCCTACTCTGATTGACGTGCAGTGCCGAGGATTCCGAAGCTGGAAACGCCTTCCCTATTGGATAAGTGTCCCCTCGGTACAAATGGAGGGATCTGATGCCTTCGCGCAGTCATTTGTCCTCCCTCCCTAGGGCCTGGTTCTTGCTTTTTAGATCAGGGAACTGGGGGAGCCCCTTCAGAGTGGAGACTAGCAAAACTGGACTCAGATTTTTCTTGAAAAAGAAAATTGGGCGGTGCCTGTGGCTCAAAGGAGTAGGGTGCCGGCCCCATTTGCTGGAGGTGGTGGGTTCAAACCCAGCCCCAGCCAAAAACTGCAAAAAAAAAAAAAAAAAAAAAAAAAAGCCCAAGTGCCTTTGATACACTTCTCTGTTCAGAAATGGATGGGCAGATGACAGGTGCTATTTTCCTGCTATCTCCCTTTGTCAGCTAATAAGAGGGCACCAGGCCTATCCATCCGTCTCTGAGGGTTCAGTCTGTCCTCATCTGTCATCAAAGCACTCTCTTTCTCCAATGGGAGTGGGCAAAGTCGGACACTTCTCCTTCTTTGGGTCCCGTGAGGAAGAGTGTGACCCTCCTGCCTGGGGGCTTTGCTCTTCCACATGACTCTGTACAGCACGGTCAGGGCACTGCCCGGGGGCTGTAGGACCTGGGTGTGCCTCCTATCTGCCTCCTTCCACTAGGCCTCGTATCTGCCACGTGGAAGGAGGATCTGTGTGGAGTGCTGGCTCTACTGTTCTGTGAAATCAGATGCTCTGAACAGGGTGTGGCTCTGTCTAGTCTTCCAGTTCTGAGGGTCTCTGTTCACCTTGACACTTTGCAGTAAACACAGGACATGAGGTGATTGGTAGACAGATAAAGAACACAGCATACAAACAGCCACGGCCAAAGACCTGGAGACCCTGGGATTGGGCGGCTCGCTGTGCTGGGAAGACTGTGGGCACAGCAGGGTTGGGTGGGGGGCTCCGCCATCTGGGAACAGCAGAGGAGAAGGTACCCCCAGGAGGGGCAACCTAAGCAAGGGCCCACGGAGGACATGGGGCTTGCGTGGGTCCAGGGGACTGAGAGCCCATTTCAGGGGAGTGTCCAGGACACGATGAAGACGAAACAAGACTTTAGGAAGAGTCAGCTGGTCACAGTAGGCCACCAGGGAAAGGAGGGGAGCCCAAACCGGAGAACTGGCAGGAAGGGTGCGGGGTGCAGGCCCCTCTCTACCTTCCCTCCTCTCCCTCTCTCTACCTTCCCTCCTCTCCCTCTCTCTACCTTCCCTCCTCTCCCTCTCTCTACCTTCCCTCCTCTCCCTCTCTCTACCTTCCCTCCTCTCCCTCTCTCCCTCCCTCCTCTCCCTCTCTCCCCTCCCTCCTCTCCCTCTCTCCCTCCCTCCTCTCTATCTCTCCCTCCCTCCTCTACCTCTCTCCCTCCCATCCTCTACCTCTCCCTCCCTCCCATCCTCTACCTCTCTCCCTCCCATCCTCTACCTCTCTCCCTCCCTCCTCTATCTCTCTCCCTCCCTCCTCTCCCTCTCTCCCCTCCCTCCTCTCCCTCTCTCCCTCCCTCCTCTCTATCTCTCCCTCCCTCCTCTACCTCTCTCCCTCCCATCCTCTACCTCTCTCCCTCCCATCCTCTACCTCTCCCTCCCTCCTCTACCTCTCCCTCCCTCCTCTACATCTCTCCCTCCCTCCTCTACCTCTCCCTCCCATCCTCTACCTCTCTCCCTCCCTCCTCTCCCTCATCCCTCCCTCCTCTACCTCTCTCCCTCCCTCCTCTCCCTCTCTCCCTCCCTCCCTCCTCTCCCTCTCTCCCTCCCTCCTCTACCTCTCTCCCTCCCATCCTCTACCTCTCCCTCAATCCTCTACATCTCTCCCTCCCTCCTCTACCTCTCTCCCTCCCTCCTCTATCTCTCTCCCTCCCTCCTCTCCCTCTCTCTCTCCCATCCTCTACCTCTCTCCCTCCCTCCTCTACCTCTCTCCCTCCCTCCTCTCCTCTCTCCCTCCCTCCTCTCCCTCTCTCCCTCCCTCCTCTCCCTCATCCCTCCCTCCTCTACCTCTCTCCCTCCCTCCTCTACCTCTCCTTCCCTCCTCTACCTCTCTCCTTCCCTCCTCTACCTCTCTCCCTCCCTCCTCTACCTCTCTCCCTCCCTCCTCTACCTCATCCCTCCCTCCTCTACCTCTTTCCCTCCCTCCTCTACCTCTCCCTCCCTCCTCTACATCTCTCCCTCCCTCCTCTACATCTCTCCCTCCCTCCTCTCCCTCATCCCTCCCTCCTCTACATCTCTCCCTCCCTCCTCTACCTCTCCCTCCCTCCTCTACCTCTCTCCCTCCCATCCTCTACCTCTTTCCCTCCCTCCTCTACCTCTCTCCCTCCCTCCTCTACATCTCTCCCTCCCTCCTCTACCTCTCCCTCCCATCCTCTATCTCTCTCCCTCCCTCCTCTACCTCTCCTTCCCTCCTCTACCTCTCTCCTTCCCTCCTCTACCTCTCTCCCTCCCTCCTCTACCTCTCTCCCTCCCATCCTCTACCTCTCTCCCTCCCTCCTCTACCTCTCTCCCTCCCTCCTCTACATCTCTCCCTCCCTCCTCTACCTCTCCCTCCCATCCTCTATCTCTCTTCCTCCCTCCTGTACCTCTCTCCCTGCCATCCGCCTCTCCCCTTTCTTTGCCTTTCCCTCCTCTCTCTGCCCTCCCTGAGGCCTCCCCCTCCTCATGGGCTGTGGGGGCTGAGGGCTGGTTTCTTCCTTCATGGCCCCCTCCCCTCCAGAAGAGCCAACAAACCCCACTCCAGGTAGGTGAGGCTTGGGGTCACATGACCACGCTGCAGATGGTGCTCTTGGCTCTGAGAGGTAACTGAAGGACATGACCTTCCTCCTGGCCTTTCTCTGGGGAGAGGAAGTCTTTGGTAGTTTGTAGCAACTGACTAAACCATGTCATTTTGATAAGCAGGGTCCCTGTTAGCTGGGGTGTGGAGAAGGCCCCCCCTGCCTTCCTCTGATTGTTCCAGCTGATTGCATTCTGGTGTGTGAGACACAACGACCCTGTTCCCGGGGAGTCTAGAAAGGAAGCAGGGCTGGCTGGGTGGGCGGGCACAGGGCCACGTGCAGGCTGGGCTATTCTGGGAAGCTGTTTTGATCCTGGGCTCAGGCCAGCTCATGTTCCTGTGCCCAGCCCCGGGCCACGTAATGGAGGACCAGGCATTTCATTGTAATCATAGACTCAGGGCTGCCCTGGTGACAGTGCCCTGAGGGCACTGGGACCACTGGGTTCTGTGACCCCAGCACCAGAGTTCCTATGCAGAATAGCTTCTCTCCCATATCCCAGGCCAGGAAGGGAGGCCCTCCTCAAGCCCACAGTCCTCAGCACAGCCCCGGCAGAAGTGACTCATGACACTGACTCATGAGCTCATGGAGGGATGGGAGCAGGGAGGCGTCTCAGGCCAGTGCAGGGAAGAGTGTCCTCCCTCCCAGCAGAAGTGGTGGTGAAGTGGTGTCCACAGTCCTGACAAGCTGAGGGCTCATACCATGTCTTTCAGGGCCCTCCCTCCTCCAGGCCACACCTTTTCTATTTTAATATTTTTTTTTTGCAATTTTTGGCCGGGGCTGGTTTTGAACTTGCCACTTCTGGCATATGGGGCTGGCGCCCTACTCCTTTGAGCCACAGGCACCACCCTTCTATTTTAATTTTTAAATGTAATAGTTTTTACTACTATAGATGTTGTATTAGTTTGCTAGAGCTGACATAACAAGTTATTACAGGCTGGGTAGCTTAAAGAACAGAAAGTTATTCTCTCCTGGTCCTGGAGGCTGGAAGTCTAGGCTCAAGGGGCATCAGGCTGGCTCCCGCCCGGGCTGCCCAGCCTCACCGTAGCTTCTGGGGTGTTGCTCACAATCTTTGGTGTCCTTGGCTTGTGGTAGCATCACCCCAATCTCTGCCTTCCTCTTCGCATGGCGTTCCTCCTATGTGCTTCTCTGCCCCCACATTTCCCTTTTTCTCAAGGACACCAGTCATATCAGACTAGGAGCCCATTCTACCCGAGTGCTACCTCATCCCAATTACACCTACAGCAGCCTTATTTCCCAAAAAAGTCGTCTTCTGAAGTGCTGGGGCTGAAGACTTAACATACGAATTTGGACAGAACTCAGTTCAACCTCAGACAAATGTGGTACAAGTAGATTGTAGATATTCAGAAAATGGAGACAAACAAAAACCAAAGGAATGAAAACCTCATTTCTACACTCAGACATCACTGCTACGAATATTATAGCGGACATTTTCCTGAAAAACGTGTCTCAGAATGAGACCAATGTCTATATTGTGTGGTGACCTGTTCTTTCCCACGATCTCCACTTCCCACTTCACATGTCTTCTTACCTAACACCCAGCCAGTGTTCCAATTGTGAGTTCTTTACAGTAGCTTTTTTCAAAACCATAACCAATCCATGGCCATCGGCACTAACTGGTGGTTATGTCCCTGACGTCTCTTCAATCTGGCACTGTCCCTTTTTGTCCATTGACTTATTTGGGGCCAGTTAGGTTGAGAAATATCTGATCTCCTGGGTTTGTCTGGTTACTGCCTTGTGACATCGTGTGGCTTAGGTCTCGGTGTTGCCCATGAACGGGCTCATGGCTAAACTTCTGATGGGCTCAAGTTAAGCCTTTTTGGATGGAAAGCATTTCAGGCACTTCTCAGTGACTCATGCCAGAGGAAACACTATCTGGTCGATCCAAGTCAAGGTTTTGCCGGGTCTAGGGGCTCCCACATTGGGTGGGAAGTAGGACAAAGGACTTTGACTGTCTCTTGCAACAATGAGGATTTTCAGCTTGAAAAGTTCCTGATGGTTGAGAAGGAAGCCGCCTTTTCTGGTGGCAGCTGGCACTGGGAGAGGAAGTGTGGCAGCTCTGCTAAGCTGCCCTACTCAGCTTGCTGGGGATTGCATCACTCTGCAGACGTGCAGTTCTAAGAAGTTCTTTCTCTGAGTTCCTGACACTTTGTCCAGTAATGAGGAGTGAAGGGCACATGTTTTCCTCACCATACTCATGCCCATGTGACAGAGCCCATGTCACAGAGCACCTGATATGGGTCCAACTGCAACCATACCCATCTTCCCTCCTACACCATTGCCAGGAAGAACCATAACTTTTTAAATTCAACATTTGATAGTTTTTTCTCTTCTTTGGAGAAACAATTTATAATGAAACACAAATTTCATGTGGATATTTGCTAATGTTTTGACAAATGCATACACTTGGATAACCCAAACCTTTATCAAGATCAAGACCATTCCAATCACCACAGAAGGTTATCACCCCTGGAGCCCTCCCCAGTCAATCTCTGACCACCTAGAAGCAAGCTCTGATTATTCTGGTAAACATAGATTATTTTGTCTCGTCTACAACTGCATGTAAGTAGGATCAATAGCGTGCTCTGTCTTACTCAGCATCGTTTTGGGTTTGCTCTGGGGGACGTGGGTATCAGAAGTCATCAGCTTTCATCCCTGAGCGGGCTCCATCCTATGAATAGCCTGTAGTTTATTTATTCATTCTCCTGTTGGTGGACACTCGGGCCATTTCCAGTTCTTTGCTGTATGAATAAAGCCTTGAACATTTTTGCACAAGTAATTTTGTGTACGAGTGTTTCCATTACTCTTGCATAAATATCCAGGGGTGAAGTTCGTGTGTCGTAGTAAAAACAGTTGAACATTGTACTCTCCCACCGACAGGGCATGAAAGTGCCGGTGTGATCGGTCTTTCTGTGTTTTGCCTTCCTGGTAAATGTGTACTGTATTCAGTGTGGTTCTAATTTGCCTTTCCCTAATGATTTATGATAACAAGAACTTTTTAACATGCTTTCTGGCCATTTGTATATATTCTTTTGTGACCATTTTTTAAAATTAATTTTTTTCTTTCTTCCTTAATAAACACTATAAGTGGTATTGAACTTAGTCAAACAGTCTTTCAATACATGGATTGAATTTCTCCTTCATCTGCAGTGAAGATGTTCAAGATGTGCAGATAGGCAGGGAGTGATCTCTGAGAGGAAGCAAAGTCTTGCCTGTTAATCGCACCGTTCCTGAGTGCTACTCTCCAGGAGCCTGCTAAGTGTTGTTACTAAGCAGTAGCCGGGAGCTGCTGGCCCAGCTGTGTCTATGGTGTTCCCCAAGAGGGTTCCGACACATTGGGGTGGACAGGTTCCACATGGGGGAAAGGACAGAAAAGACCCCTTTGCCCTGAAGAGTTTGCCCTCCAGGGTCTGGTGGGGATCGGAGTGGGAGTCCAGAGACCAGCTGAGAGCTGTCTCCTTCCAGAGAAGGACTGGGAACCACATGGTACCATTGGGAGCTCCGGCCCTGAGGCCAGCTCAGGGTGCCTCCACGTCTGACTTGGAGTCAGCCTCACTCTCCTTCTATCAGCCCCGTTCTCCTCCTCCCCTGGGTGTTCCCACCAACACGCCTGCCTTGTTGAGGACTTGGCCACTGTTTCTGTGGTCTTGTGAGCTGCCCAGGAATTTCATTAGAAATCCTTGGAATAGGCATTGGGCAGGAAGAAGAAGAAAAGCAGAAAAAAGCAAGAGGGGAAGGGGCAGGGAGAAGTGGTGGAGGTCAGGGGCAGGAGGGGAGGGACTCTGGATCCCTGTGGGGTCTGTGGGCAGCAGCGCCAGCCTCTGTTCCCACCCCTGCACTACGTGTCCCCAAGGGGCTGTGAGAAAGGGGCACAGTGCCCCTCTGCCCTCTGGACTGTCCCCATCCCTGCTACATACAGGCTGGAAGCATGACTGGAAAAAGTAAATGATCAAATAAAACGTAGGGTCCAAGAGATCTCTTGCAACAAACCTTTGTACTACACGGGGGTGGGGATCAATGTTCTAAAAAAATCCTTCCACCACAGAGTTTGCCTTATTTCTGAGCAGCTCAAACGACTCTCCTTATTCCTTAGAATAAGATGTTATCCCACCTTGCCCCAACTTGACACTGTCTCTCAAGAGAAGTAGCTTCAATATTTTCAGGTTTATCACAGAAAATGAGTTGGAAAACTCAAGGAAAATGAGGAGGAAAACAGAAGGCCCCTTGGTGTGACGGAGCATGCCTGGGGTCTCACACTGCCAGGTCCCTAAGGACAGGGCCACGGCCTCTCTGGTGTGTTTGAATAGGTCCAAGAAGGATTAAAGGAGAGGAGCAGGAAAAAGTCTCATGGGCAACAAAGTAAGGAGACACAAACGTGGCTTCCGTGCGTGACTGTCATGGCAAGCTGGCCTTCCGGTGGGGAAGAACTGTGAGAAAGTGTTCGCGTCCGGGCCCCTTACAGCCTCAAGCAGCGGCTGGCAGTGGGGCCCCGGGAGCCCTGGGGGGCAAGGCTGGCACACGATGGTCGTTGCAAGGGCCATACTCTGGGCTGACGCATTTCCAGGCCCAGCAGACAACCTTGGGCCAAGTCCCATTTCCTGCCTGAGAAAAGCCTGAGCCCCGGGAGGAAGGTGGGAACTGCAGCATCTTTGTGGGACCAGCCCACTCTGGGAGGGGTGCTCCCTCCTCTGCAGAGTGGCCCAGATCGCAGTGGCTTTGTCTTTACTTTGTTCACTCCCTTCCAAACACCTGTGGAGGCAGACTGTCACTGGCTAAGGGGCAGAAGTAGCAGGCTATACCCTAGCCTCTGACTGTCCCAGGTCAGAATCACAGAATCTAGTATTTAGAAGAAAGTTTAGAGACCAAGATCTGGGCCCACCATTTTGTTTTACAGAAGGAGAAACTGAGGCCCAGAGGGTTTAAACTACTTGGCCAACATCTCCCAGCTGCTTGGTGGCAGCTCCTGGTCTGACACTCTGGCTTCCTGAACAGTGCTCAGGGAGGACCCCTCACCCCATGTGGAAAGGACAAGGGCGCAGAAAGAAAGGAGCCAGGGGACATTTCTGACTGACAGGGGAGCTGTCCTGGTCTGAACTCCCTGAGGAAGGTGCTGGTTAGACTAGTTTGGTGGATAACGGGTGAAGGTGAGGATGGAAGGGGTGTATATGTGTCTGCACTGGGCCTCACAGCCGTGTGACCTTGGCAGACCAGCTCACCTCTCCAAATGCCGGTTTCCTCATCTACAGGGCAGGAGCCATGTGGATGTTGTGGCCATGGCCATGAATGTTAGCAGCGGTCTTTGCCAAGGGCCTGTGGCTCTACCTGGCTGACCGGATGTCCTAGTTCCTTATTGTTCTTGGTGCCACTTTATGGCTTCCCTCCCCTCACACTAGGCAGAAGCACCCTGAGTCGCAGGGGCTCAAATTCAGCAAAGGAGCAAGCGGGAGGCGAGGAAGGCCCCGAGACCCAGAGCACAGGCACCTCGGTGACACAGAGCAGCAGGACCCAGCCCAGGAGCCCAGTCCTGCTCCCTGCCCCCACAGGATGGCACCACGTCACCGGGAGCCCTCAGCCCTGGGACTGGAGAGGGTCAGGAGTGTCAGGTGTGGCCACGATGGGCTCATCATGAGTCTGGAGGAGGAAAGGTGAGCAAATCTCTCACCATCCTCTTCCAAGCCAAGGACAAATGACATTCTCATCATACTTGAATAGAGCAGGTAGGTTCAATCACGTAGCTTTGAAGGGAAAATTACAACTTTTGTAAGAAGGTAAAAATAAACAAATTAAATCTCACCTGCTATTAAATCCCAGTGACCTCTCACCCTGGTTTAGATCTGTGGTTCTTGGGAAATTAACAAGTGTTCATCAGACCACTGGCTATCAATCAGTGACTGGGAGCTCTCGGAAAAAAGAATGTCATGTAGGAATGTGGATCTGTAAAAGAAAGGCAGATGGGACAGACAGTCCTGGAGGCTGGGGAATGCTTGTGAGCATAAAGGAGGCCATGCATCTCTGAAGGGGGAACTGAGCCATGCTGATATTTTCACCAACAAAATGCTGAGGAAACAAGCTTCAAAGTCACAGAGTCTGTGTTCACTGTGGCTAAAAATAAATGCTTCCTGGTATACTGTAGTAACACCAAAAATCCCATCACAGGTGTGCACTGAGGAAAAGAAAAATCCAGTTTCTCGCCCTTGTCTTCTCAGCCATAAACACATGGGTCTTATCATCTGTGGTGCTGACCCTGGTCAGTAACAGACTCACGGCACTAGGGATAATGTTGTGTCACAGCAATGCAAGGTTGGTCTCAGCGCTGTTTCATCATGATGATATGAATGGTCACAGATTCTAAGATGAATTTTTGCGGCATTTCAGAGTGGAGTGTATAAATTCCTATTCACATTATTTGTTTGGTATTGATATTTACATTTGTATCTCCAGATGTCTTCCATTGAAAGATTAAGTGATTTTTACAACATATGCCATTCCAGTCTTCTCCGTGCCTTCCTCCCATTTTTCAGATGGAGAAACTAAGCCTCAGAGGATTGCATTGGAAGATTGCAATGTTTTTCGAACTTTATCTCACAGCACACTTGAACCTATAGCTAAATTTCTGTGTCACACTTAAATTATATAGATAAAAAAAAAAGAGTAAAAAAAGGAATATACTTACTGTGCTTTGAACTTCTTTTGAAAATAATTTAATCAATGATTTTTAAAACTGTTTGTGGCTCACCTGAGATCCATCATGCCACGCGGCATGTGGGTTGAAAATCACTGGCCTTGAGAGTCAGTGCCGGAGCTACAGTTCAAAGCTCAGCCAGGACTGGAGAGCTAGTTGGATCTCACCTAGTCTCTGGACCTCATTTTATCTGTTAGATTAGAGTCTGATACCTTTGTTTTCAAGGCCAGTATAGAATATCCACAATGCTCCTTCCCTTTCAACTATAATCTACCAACTATCACAAATCCCCTGTGGCCTTTGCCTGTTTCACATCCATGCTGTGAACAAATGTTAGGATTCAAATTTTAATTCCTTTCTGGAAAAAAAACAGTATAACATTTGATCTTCAGTGGGAATTATGCTTAGGGTGGCACTAGTGGGCTCATAAATCCCCACGAGCACCATCCCCTCTGAGAACCACAGTGATGCGAGCTGGGCAGCTGAGCTCCCTTGGATGCACTCTGCCTGCTGTGGTGTTCTTTAGACCCTGCAGTTACTTTCTAGAGCAGAGCTTTATTGAGTTAGGATTCTTCAACCTCTTCTGTAAGATGTGTGGTATTTGTTAGATACGTGGCCTTGGCTATATTAATGACGTTATTAACTCTTTAAGCATGTCCCAAAGACTCAATCTCTTTCTTCCCAATAAACCATTTTAATCAATTTGGTTGTTTGGGTCGTATTTGTTGAGCTCTGAATTGAAGGGAAAAATCACTTTAGCAGAATATAGCCTACCTCCCCCTCAGCAAACAAAGATCCACCTCATGATATTAGATTGCAGCAAACGTTGTCACAGTTCAGGAATGTCTTGCAGTTGGGTTCTCTCTAAACTGCAAACATTCTTTTAATAAGGGGAATTCCTACGAGAACTATAAAAATCCTACTCATACGACATGTTATCCCTTCTTGAATAGAGCCTACTGAAGGGTTAGTAAAAATTTACCTTTTTGTCAATAAAGTTCTTTGTGGGACATTTTTTTGGGGCTGCATTTTAATGTAATGTTCACTGCCCCAGATGTACAAAGAAGGAGACAAAAAGGCTATTTAAAGCTCTTGTTCTAGAATGCCCTTATTATGCATTTAATTGAATCAAGTGACATGTGGGTTTTGCTTTTGCTGTTTGGGGACATAGTTTTAGCTGTAGGTTGCTTTCACTAACCCACAGGCACTCAAAGCTGCAGCAATGGAGAAAATGTGAATAGAGACAGCTCACTTCAGTAAGGGGGTCTGCTAAGCAAAATGATCAGTTTTGATCAGTTGTAGAACAGCTGATCCTGATTCTTTGAATTTTGAATGTTTACTAAGAAATTCCCTATCCATATTAATGTAAATTGTTCATTTTTTGAGAGTTTCAAGTATAAAGATAACAATTACACCAAACATTTGGAAATGCAACATTGGATGGAGAGACATCCAAGCCTTTGTTTTGCTTTTGTCTGATAATACGTGAGGCAAAGACCCTAGCTTTTTACCCTTGGCTTTTTACAGATTGATTTAAACCATATTTTTTCTAAGATACACATATTACTCTTTCTCTGGGCTGAGGACAATTTAGTTATTTTCCTGGTGAGGGAAGGTGCAGCTTTCCTGTTGTTCCTAAAGCCCACATTAAATTAATTTCCCTGAGGAGTCCTGTTGCTTAATGGAAAATTGCAGGAGTAGCCAGGCTTGAAGGTAGGGTCAATGGAAACCCGGTGTGTGGGCCACTGGTTTCCAGTTGAGCCTGCCTAGAGCTGAGAAGGAATGTGGGCGGGAGCTTCTTGGTGCCTCCCAGTCACCTGGGGGTCTTGTCCAGACGCAGATTGACAGGGCCCGCTCCAAAATTTCTGATTCAGCAGTTCTGGGGGGAACCCCAAGAACAGGCTTCCTTCCACCCCCCCAGGTGCTGTCAGTGCTGCTGGACAGGACCCTACTCTGACGACCACGGGTCAGGGCCACTCTGGGGGTGACTGGCCAGGAGCTTGGGCTACTCCTGTTTGGTCTCTTTGAGAAGGTGGGTTTAGCTGGCTGTTTGCTCTGTGCTGAGCGTGCCCCACAGAGGACGTGCACATGACAGGGGAATGTTTAGAAGTGGCCCGTGTGCTGGCTCAGCCTCGCTGGCACTCCCTCATTGCGGGTGCCACAGGGTTCCCCAAGGAACCCTGTGAGAGACATGGAGCAGCAGCCCAGAGCAGCACAGGCTGGGACTCCCTCAGGGACATTTGTCATCTTTGAACAGCCAGGTGGACTCTGTGTCCCCGGGAGCTGTGGAGGAGATTTGAACACTAAGGAATAACGAATGCCCCTCCCCACAATAGCTGTGCCTTTTCGTGCTTTCCAAAGTCTGAGCATCTACAATGAATTGTACGTTGGACTGAAAATTCCTCCCCAAGACAGCAGATCTGTGACACAGGACACCGTAGAAAGCCAAGAGTCCTCTGGCTCAGTCAGCTGGGTGGGCGGGGGGGGGACAGCATCCCCTACTTCTCTCTGACATGCTGGTTTGCAGTGGGCCACCTGTGCCGTCTTGTAAGGGCCACTGAGTCATTTATGCCGCAAGTGTTTGTTGAGGGCTGACCATGGACTGGGCTTGCTTCCTGCGGACGGCTGTTGTGATGAGCAGAGTGAGCTCCCTGCTCTCATGGAGCCGCCTTCTAGTGTAGGAGATTCGCAATAAAAACAAGGACCAACAAGCAAGCACGTGTGCATGGCCGTTGGGCACTGGTCAGCATTTTGAGGCAAGTAATGTGAGATAAGAGGACAGCCAGCCAGAGGCATGGGGGCAGAAAGGCTTTTCTGAGCAGGCCATTAAAAAAGAAGGACCCATGGAAGGCCAGGGAGGAGGGACCCACAAAGGTGTCTGTGTACAGTTGGGGCTGAGGACACTGTGAGCACAGAGCTCTGGGCGCTCACTGGCTGGGCCTGTGGAGCAGGGATGGAGTGGGCTGAGAGGGGCCAGGGCCACACCTTCCAGGCGATGGGTCATCCAGAAGGGGGACCTGGAGCTACTGGAGGATTGAGGGCTGTACCCTGACAGATTGTGGTTAAAGGTTCACTGTCTTCTGAGGGAGGGTTCCCAAAGGGAGATGGCCAGCTGGGCAAAACAGTGACCCGGGCCTGTGGGACGCAGCTGAGATGGGATCACGTACGGGATCCGTGTCAAAGCTCTGCAGTCAGGGGCTGTCAGGGCCTGGCTGTGGACATGGCAGAGAGAGTCCAGACGATTCTGGCCCTTTAACCCGAGTGAATGGAGAAATGAATTCCCGTCTGCTGAGCTGGCGCACTCTGGGCAGAGTGGAGAGAGGAGCTGGGGAGTGCTGGAGCTGGGGCCTTGGTTTCATACCTCTGGGTTGACAAACCACTTGGAGGTCCAGGTGGAAATGCCTAGGGGGCAGTACAGAAGTTTGGACCAGAGCTAAAATTTGAGAATTGGTGGCAGACAGCTGGTGTGTGAAGCCAAGGTTCTGCATAGCTACTTGGGGCTGGTGGAGACTGTGGCTGCAGGCCTGGGTCCTGCAATGTTCGTGGAGGAGGAGGAGAGGAGCCAGTGAGGGAGACTGAGAAGGCGTGGCCAGTGTGAGTGTCCATGGATCCCCCCCAGGCAACATGGCCCTGGGTCAGAGGCGTGTGTCCTGAGTCCCCAAGCTGTGCTTGCCAGGTGGGGCCATGGTCCCTTCTCTCTCTCCTTCCTGATGGGAAGCACAACCGTTTCTAGATAGGGGTCAGAACATCTGAAAATTCCCTGAAATTACCATTAAAATACTGTGTGTGCCCACCAACCCAGGAATGGATTAACAAGCTGTGGCATATGTATACCATGGAATACTATTCAGCCATTAAAAAAAATGGAGACTTTACATCCTTCATATTAACCTGGATGGAAGTGGAAGACATTATTCTTAGTAAAGCATCACAAGAATGGAGAAGCATGAATCCTATGTACTCAATTTTGATATGAGGACAATTAATGACAATTAAGGTTATGGCGGGGGAAGCAGAAAGAGGGACAGAGGGAGGGGGGTGGGGCCTTGGTGTGTGTCACACTTTATGGGGGCAAGACATGATTGCAAGAGGGACTTTACCTAACAATTGCAAACAGTGTAACTGGCTTATTGTACCCTCAATGAATCCCCAACAATAAAAAAAAAAAAAGAGGAAAAAAAAATACTGTGTGTGATGTGGACAGAGGGAGCATAGTTTCCAACAGGTTCTAAGGGCAAGCCAACAGGATATTTCCCAATGATTTCTAAATAGAAAAGAAACTAAAGTAATACATTTTTAGACGTATCAAGCACAGGAAGAGAACACATCCTTTCACCCAGATTTAAACTTAACAGAAACTTGGCAAAGTAAAAATTAATAAAGAATCTAAGTACCTTACAAATATTCCCACTGGGAAAGGCACAAGTTAACCCCTGAAACAGAGAAAGCAAATCAATGTGCAGTGGGTGGTTCCTACCACGCATCTGTCCATGTCATTAGCTACCAATAGGAGAACCGGCCAATCGCCAAATAACTTGTACATAGAACCAAGCTATGTCAGTTATGAGATCTAAAATTAGACAAGACAGTGTGAGCAAGAATAACAGAATCACATATGGGATCTTGCAGAATTCGTTCTATAGCTACTGCATTCTTCTTTATCATCATCATCAGCACGTGCACCGGGGTGGGGGGCAAACCATTGTCAGTTAGAGTTTCTCGGAGACAAAGCCTAACTTGTGGTTCAGATTCCCACTCGGCTTGTGTCCATTCACACATCCTAAAACTATAGATGTTGGCGTGGATGTGGAGAAAAGGGAGCACTTCCACACTGCTAGTGGGAATGCAAACTAATATGTTCCTTTTGGAAAGAAGTATGGAGAATACTCAGGGATCTAAAAGTAGACCTGTCATCGGATCCTGCAATTCCTCTACTGGGTGTATATCCAAAAGACCAAAAATCACCTTATAACAAAGATATGTGCACCAGATTGTTCATTGCAGCTCAATTCATAATAGCCAAGTCATGGAAGAAGCCCAAGTGCCCATCAACCCACGAATGGATTAATAAATTGTGCTATATGTATACCATGGAATAATACGCAGCCTTAAAAAAGATGGAGACTTGACCTCCTTTTCATTTACATGGATGGAGCTGGAACTTATCCTACTTAGTAAAGTATCCCAAGAATGGAAGAAAAAATACCCAATGTACTCAGTACTATTATGAAACCAATTTACAATCACTTATACTTTCACATGAAGAATAGATCACAACTATGGCCCAGGATGAAGGAGGGAAGAGGGGGGTTGGGAAGGGAGGGGAGAGGTTAGATCGAGGGAGGGTGAATGGTGGGATCACACCTATGGTGCATAATGCAAGGGTACATGTCAGATCTATTGAGTATAATTGTCTTAACACAATAATTAAGTAAACGAGACGAGGTATATATTAACCAGTGCTATGTAAGCATTCCTAACTCTATGAAATCAGCACATTGTACCCCATAAATGCATTAATGTATACATGATCTATGTGTTTATGATTTAATAAAAAAAAAGTACAAAAGAGACAAAGATGATGTGGGATTATTTTTAGCATCAGATTCAACACCAATGGACACTTTCCTGTTGGAAAGTGCTCTTGATTAAGCCAAGTATACTTGTATTATCTTTTTTTCCACCGTGGGGCAGAGAGGATGCTTGCAGTTCTTTTCTGTATTAAGACATCATGATTTCAAACAGTCATAGCAGAGTGCCCCTTTCTAAATGGCCTTTCCCTCTCTGAACTATCAGGGAATAGCAAGGTATGGACTGCAAAAAAGGCAACCAGGAAATTTAACTCACTTCAAATATGTTATTTTAGAAGAAATGAGGTCGGTCAAGCTTGGGAAAACCCTTCTTTCTCAGTCTTGAAAAGAATTTGGTGTTTTGTGAGCTTGCTAGCAGGACCCCAGTGGAGAACTTGTGTGGACACGGTGGAGCCTGGGGAGTGTTTCCCACCCCAGCTGCCTCTGCCTGATTCAGACACTGTTGACCTACAAGCTGTGTGAGTCCTGAGGTCCTTCCGGGCCCTGATTATGTACAGGACATGAATGACAATTTGGTCAAAGTCGGTTTTACTTTGCTGGAAGCAAAGGCTCCTGAGATCTGGAAGAGTCACAGTTTGGAAAAACCTTGATCAACTGGTACATTTCTAGAAAAGGGAAGCTTTCACGGAGGAAATTGTTTTAAAAGCAGCTGAGGTTTTCTGACTCTATCTCTAAATCCTATCAGAGAGTAGACATTTATATTTATAAAAATATTCGTGGGTGCTTCCCCAGGTACACTACTTCCTTAAAACAAGATCAGTCTTTGAGCTTTCCAGCTTTTGCTTGCAAAGTACTAGTGATAAACATCCCAAAATAGCTGGAAGAAGGGAGAGATTTGATGTTGACACAGACTGGAATTACTTGGTGGTGGCGTCTCTAAATTAGCACTCTGAGACATCCCACACCCCACACTGAAAGTCCTCTAGAGATCTCATGTAGGTAAATCACACAAGGACTCAAGGGTAGGTTCAAGAAATCTTCTACTTTGAAAAGACCTTCCAAGCACGGAACCATTTTACAATTTCCAACTCCATGCTTCTGACTGACTTTTCTCAGGCACTGTGATCTCGTGGAGGATGTGGTGCCCACAGGGCAGTGTCCAGATGGCCAGGGGCTGTGCAGGTCCTGATGTCTCTTTCACCTGTTGTCTCAGCACTTGTGGGAGGGTCAGAGACAATTGCCAGCCGCTGAGGGTCTCATCAGCTAGAGCCAGGCCTTCCCAGGGACGGCCCGTGGCTGAAGCAGCTGCTCACTGCAGGCGTCAGGTGGCTCCGTGACACCTGCTCTCACGCCCCAGGTATCCAGCTGGGGCCCCTCTGAGCCCTTTACAAACATGCATTCAAGGGATGCTTGTAACAGACACACAAGGTAGACCTTATGGAGCCCATTTTTAGATGAGAAATTTGGGTTTTAAAGAGGTAACAAGTGATGGCTTGAAAGAACTTCAAATCCAGATTGTCTGGGTCCCTACTCCTGTGCCAGAACCACTGTGTCACCACAGATATCACTGCAGTGTCCTTAGGAGGCAATGGCTATCTGGCAGGTGAGGGAAGTGATGTGACTAGCTCCAGGCCCACTGTTCCCACCGAATCCTCTGCCATCCAGGGTTTGTTCATGGCCCTAAATTAACAGGGACACCAGAATGACATCTTCAAGTAAATACACTCATAAGAAACAGACAGAAACCCCTGTCTAAAACCCCAGTACTCAAGATTTCTCATTTTTCACCCTCTCATTCCTTCAGAAGTCTTTGAAAGTAAGTTTCAATGTATAAACGTAGCAGGAGGAAGCCATTGTCTCACTCAGAGGCCAGAAACCTGCTGCCATTTCCCCCTTCTTGGTTGAGTGAATCAGAAATTATTTGGGAGGAGTGGAAAACAGATCAGAAAAAGCAGCTGTTCCTGATTCTGTACTAGTAAGACCTGAGACTGTGAAGTTTGGAGTTTTGTGTTGCTTTTTAATCTCTTGAGAACATGGTGCTGTCTATACAGTTACTTTGTGTTTTTGCAAAATTATCTTCCTGTTACAAAGAATTCACTGTTGCCATGTGGGAAGCACCATGTTGCCCAAGGAATTTTCAGATACACGTTGCTCTGCTGGGGGTGGAAGCTGGTCTCTCTTCATAAGTTGTTTCTCTTTGAAATAAAAGTTTGGTGGGATCATAACAAAGCACGTGAGGATTTTAGGTGCCCTCCAGTGCTTACGGCTTTCCTGCAGGTAGATGTCATCTCTACAGCTGTGGAAGCCTGAGGCTCAGAGAGGTGAAGTAATTTGCCCAAGGCAGCTTAGCTAACAAGTGACTGAGCTGGGACATGAAGCCTGATGCTTTAATTTCAAGCCAAAGTCAGGGTTCTTGGTTAAGTGGCTGTGTCTTCTTGCTCCTACACCAGGCAATTTTCATGGCTATGACAAGGAGGGACAGGCCAGCACTGCTCTTTGTGTCCCAACAGAGCCAAGCAGGAGCCATTCCAGTATAAACTTTTGAAGGTGCCAACTCACCATGGTCTTTCTAATTAATAGTATCATGGACTTTGGTGTCCCTTCCAGTTGTAACATGGAAGCCAGGACAAGAGCTGACAGATGCAACTGAACACTGTAATTTGGACAAAAACCTGCTTTAATCTGTAGACTCTATTTCCAGCAACATCTTCCCCAAATATTATATGGGGGAGCCAACGTGTCTTACCCAACCACACATCTCCCCTTACCCTAGAGAGTGCTTACAGAAACTAGGTGGTAGCTGCTTGGAGGCCAGATTTCATGTTGAGCCAGTAACTTGGGGAAATTAACAATGGGCTAGTTTTCAAAATCTGCATTTGGCTTTGGAAACTTGTGCCTTAGATGATTAGTGACAGTGATCTGGAGGCCAGCACTTGGTGGCCTTTTATGCAGAAATCACACATTTTGCTACAGAAATTAGATACTTTAGGCTATGTGTTTCTGGCCTATTACAGCATTTCTCAGGTGTGCAAATTCGGTGTTCACCAAGTTTTCTGGGCTGCGTTTCAGATGCCTGAGGCTCCCCGTCTGACAAGCCTAGAAAGCTTTTGTCCAAGGCCAAGTGCCCAAGAGTCAGTCTTCCCTTCAGGAGCCTTTTTTCTTTTCTAGTTGAATGGAAAAGCATGTGTCTTTTGTCTTTTTTTTTTTTTCATGTCTTACTAAAATTCCAAAATATGAGCAAAGACCCACTGAATGGTGCTCAGAACCCATCCTACTAGTGGGAGGAAGCAAAAAAAGGAAAAGTTTTTTATTTGTTTCCAGGGATAATCACCAAGATGCATGCAAGTGATTTTCAGAAATGATTAAAAGCCTTGAATAAATTGCTACATAATGTCTGGTCAATAATGGCTCTGGTCCTGAGATGCCAGTGCCCTAAGTCAGAGGGACAAGGATTCAAGATCTCTTTTTTAGTTTGTTTGTTTAAATCATGTCTGCAAAGTTACATTTCACACCCAGACTCAGACCCCATCCTCTCTCAAGGCTTCCCCCACTTGCACCCAAATGCAAACTAAAAGCCCCTGAAACCCAGTCACTAGTAGGCTAGAAGCATTAATTACGATTGTAGCTGATGTGACCACAGGCTGTAAAAATTTCCTGCTGTAACTGGAATATAGATTCAACAGCTTTATTGAATGTCAAAGCGCATTACCCTGCACAGCTGCTGCCGTCGCTGCTGAACTGATGCTTCTCTCCCATGACAAACACCTATTAAGCAGTCAGCACAAACTCTTCCTTACAACCTCTGACATCACCCTCAGGGCAGGCAGACACGGAGCAGCAATTGCTGGGTTGCGTATGAAAATTATGGTTTTATTGTCTACACAGCTGAAGGTTTAACTCGGGCTCCTGCTTCTGTAGGAGCTGTATAAAGAAGCAATTCTTCTCACAGAATAAATAAGCACAGTACACTATTGTAATCTAAGAAACAGGCACTATTTATGTATCGGAAAGCCTCGTTCTCAATAGGACTAACAGGCCAATGGCCCAGAAGCCACTATTTTAGCAGCTGTAGAAAAGAAAGCAGTGGAAGTCACAAGGAATGAGATGCTAAAGGCAGCAGAGACAGATGATCAGAGCACCAGGGGGGCCTGCCTCGCATCCCAGCTGCTCCCACCGCTAGTTTAGCAAGCATGACTCGTAGGTTGGGACCATGTACTTGATGTTGATGAAGGCGTCTTCTCCCCCGTAGCGCTCAAAGGCCTCTAGCGTCTCCTGGATCAAGTCGCCGATGTTCTCCCTCTTCTGCTGGCTGTAGTCGATGCCGTCTCCGGAGTTCACTGGTACATGCAAACACACAAACAGGCCAGTTATTTCTGTGCAGTTTCCAGAAAAAGTTCTACACGCCATTCTAGGCATTTCCTTTTAGGAGACAAAAACATTCAATGTTTCTACATGATCTTGCAGAGTTAAAGGAGTGGTGGTGGTGACAGCTATACAAAAAGTACCACATCCCAGATTGAAGCTGATGAAAATTAATCTAAAATAAAGAAATGATGGAGCAAACAAGAGTGAGCTAAGCAAAGATACCAGATGGGTTACAAATGAGGGACTCTTTCTCCATGTGACCGTTATGTATGGAGTGTTTTCTTGTGCCTTGAGTTTTTCAAATTCAGAGCTTGGCTTATTTAGAAGGAATGCCCCATCCCTAGATCAGGTCATTGGTCCTGTGTGACTTAAACTGGACATTCTTTGGAATTAGAGGTGTAACCCACCTCTGCGTCTCTGACGCTTTGCACACAAGGTAAACTCTAGTGACACGAGAGCTCAGTTACCCAAAATTATTTTGACCATTCCAGATACAGGTAGGACAAGGAGAAAATGTCTTTTCCTGCCAGGGCTGCTCCTGAATGATCACAGAATGTTCGATGACAGTTAGGAGTTAGGGCGTCAAAGAGTGTTTGAGCTGCTGCTAGTTTGGGAATTTCCAAGTCCAGGGTGCTTGGTGTCCCCAACTGTGAGGTTCAGCCCCCCAGAGTCTAGAAGTGGTGGCTGCATAGTGACACTACAGGGAAGGGATTCCAAGATCCTCTACTCTGCGCCACAAACTCAGTCTCAAATCACGTAGCTAAGGAACATCTGATACACCCAAATTTGAGCTATCTGAAGGAATGTGAGATGTCTGAAGTCTTTGCTTTGATCCAGACTATAAAGTTTTTTGCTTTTTTTCCACAATGGTAGCCATTACGTGCTTTCTGCTCCGTTCCACTCACAGCTTCCCAGGGGCCACAGTGGCATTTAGTCTCCCAACAAGCGAGTCATTATCATGCGTCTGCAAAGCAGCTGGTGCTACCTCTGTCTGGTCTATGATGAAAGGAAAGTGCAGCGTGGTGGCCTGAAAGGGCCCACTGGAAAGAGGGTGAGCATTCAGGCCCAGGGAGCCCCAGGGCAGGGGCCTCCATGCAATTCAAATGTGCACTTCACCAGAGAGCGAATTTATTTCATTCATATTTCAAATACAGCCCCAAACTATTTATCTTGTTTGAATGTAAAGATAGTAGAGGGGAAAACAGTGTTTCAAACCTTTTATCCTCAGTTATTTGGGACATTTCAAAAAGACTGGGGACTGGTTCAGACCAGAATAAATGTAACAATTACCACACCACCCAACATAGATAAGCTGTTCTTTTGGTTGATTTTTCCAGAAACTTATTAGATAAATAATCACTGTCTTCTGTGATATAGAGACAATGAATTGCTATCCTGATTAGTTTCCTTCTGTGGGGGTGAAGGCAGGCACAAATATTACTGATTTTCAGAAAGAGAAACAGATTGTGAGTCAAACAACTGTTGTGAAAAAAAGTATTTCATTTTTTGTAATAGATAAACTTAAAATGGTTCAGAAATCCATCGCAACTAGGTGGGTTTTTTTCTTCCTTACTGTGGATACCTTTCTGCTATCCCATAGAAAACTAGATACCAGTTAATTTAAAGTTAGATTTACAGAGTAGTTGATCATCCAAAATATACAAATAGAGAACATTTATGTGATATATATTCTTTTTCTCTCTCTATAAACATATATAGAGAGAAATTTTATGTGATATATATAGAGAGAGAGAGACTATAGAACAAATGAGAGATAAGATTTTTGAATGAAAGGGTTCATGCCATATTTTTGAGCAAAACAAAGTAATTTAAAAAAAACCAAACATGTAAACAAATACACATTTGTAAACAGATTCTCTAATCTGTCTTTCAGATCCACATGTGGACTGATGAGCAAGGGTGCAGTGGGGCACGGCTGTGAGGGGAGACGATGGACGTGGTGGCGTTGCTGCACTTGGGGGAACTTTTGAAGCTGGGAGGTCTTTGGGTTGAAGTAAGAGAGTAGGAAGAGGAAGCTGGGGCTTGGCAGAAGGGATTACTTACATTTGCTACCTGTGTAAAAAAATAAGATGCTCAGGAAGAAAGTCCAAAGAGGGGACAAGACAAAAGTCAGCAAGGAGCCAGATGAAGGGGCGGGAAGGGGCAGGAGAACCCAGCGTGACAGGGAGACTCAGCACAGAGAAGGCGTCTGTTCAGAGCACATTTCGTTTCTCAACAGGATCTCAACCAAAGTGTGGGCAGATGTCCCACCAAGGTCTGGCTATCTTTGCGTGCCTCTCCTCCCAACTAACATTGCTGATAACTCCTCCTGCCCATGCAAGAGGTGGCCCTGGGCAAGGCCTGTGTTGGCGTAGGATGGCCAAGCCCACGGCAGCACCCTGGAGGGTGGAGGGTATAATTGGTGCTGATGTTGAACCTTGATCAAGTTCCTCACGGACAAAGATACATATATTAACCCCTCATAAATGGTGTCCTTTGTTGGCATATTAGTCAAAAGGTCAAGAACTGAATGGGCCACGGGACAGACACATTTTCCTGCTGGAAGCAGAGGGGGGGTTGGAAAGTCTGCACACAATGGAAAGCTTAACCCACCCTGTTTTTTCCACTGCCTTCCAGAAAGCAACAATAACAAGCAACACTATATTTCATATTCTTACTTAAAAAAATATTTAACTGTAGGAGGAAGTAAACTATGTAGCTTTTTTTTTTTTAACAGTGTATAAAACTGAATGATTAAAGAACAGAACAGAATAGAAGTTGCTTATTCAAAAAGTTGAGTTGGAGTTGGAATATTTTGTGGTTGCAGAATGTATCATTTCGGCATAAAAAAGGCCAAAAAAAGAACACATCGCTAACTTTGCGTGCTGTAATGATGACATTGCACAGTCCAGTGTCAAACTGTGTCGAGAGGCACGTGAGTAATAATGTGGCTTTCGTTCCCAAACGGCTATGTTGTCAATTCCTTTGAGCACCTGAAACTGAGGTGGTTAGTTGGATCTCACCATTTTAAATACACATGATGCTGTTTGCGAGAATGGGATGCTTGAAAAAACCCAAATGATTGTTTACAATTGTCAATCCCGATTAGGAAGATGACAGTTCGATTTTGGGAGGTAGGAGTGCATTTTATGTCCAGCAGCTAGAAATATACATTGATGATGGGAAAGATATTTTATTTATAACTAAACAAACAGGACGATACCCCTGGTTTAAAGCAGTCTGTGTGCTGCTCTGCAGAGTTACCTGCTGTGTGTGGACTCCGACCCTCAGGAGGCACACGACTGCCTGGAAAGTTGCTCCTGGTTAAGAATTATTTTAAGTGCATTTATTACTCTAAATATTGAAATTTCTTTGTTTATGTAAGCAATTTGTTTAAGCATTAAAAGCACGTACACTCTTTTTCTACCTAAACCCCCTTTTCTACCAAAACCCCTGGACGCTTTCCCTTCCTAGGGTTAGAGAAGGGACGCATAGGTACACCCCAGTCTCTTACCCACTGAGGGCATCCTCCTGGCGTGTGAACTGAGACGTGACTATGGCACACCTTGTCACCAAGGGCCACTAGTAAGGAGAGTTACACGCGACACATTTACATTTCACTCAGATGGCTGCTACTTGGTGGACACAGGCCAGCAGCAGACTCACATCAGGTAGGAATTTGGTGAAGTGTTTTCTCATCATGGTTTCAATTTCTAGACTGTGGGGAAACTTTACTCTTTTTCTTTCATTACCAGTGTTGTAGGAAAAAAAAAAAAGCAAAAGCAAAAGAAGCAAAGCGAGAAAGGAAGGGCAGTTCTGGCAGCCAGAGCAGGGTCTTCCCACATCTCTGCTGGGGTCTGCGTTGCAGCCTTGCTCTGAGGGACTGAAGGCGCCCTCAGCAGCCCACAGCTGCAGCCATTACTGCAGAATGTTCTCTCTGCAGGCGGAGCCTTCTACTAAGCGCTCCAGGGTAATGCAATCAGAGAAAAAAACCTGCTCTCGCCTTTCAGGGAGTTTACCATCTAGTTGAGGAAGCCTAACTGGCTGCACGGCATATGAAAAATACAGATCACTTGTACCCTCAGGGGAAATAAGTGTGGGCTCCCCAACCCTTACAGAGCCTCACCTGTGCATCTCTCCCCCAAAGAGCTGTGTCTTTGGAGAATTCTGGTTCATTTGTTTTAGTGAGATGCTGGCTTTCTTTCCTTTGTGTTATGAAAAGCAAGAAGTGAATGTGTGATGACCCCTGGGAAGCCCAAGGATGGTTTGACTCAAATTTGAATTTTTCTCACTCTTAGGCTTTTTGGGAAAATACTCTTCAATGGGAAATGCGCAGATATTCTTATGTGAACAGTAACACACAAAGGAGTTATTTGGAAATGAAAGCCTCATTGAAGGCATCGGAAGAATGAAACAAATAAACACTTATACTTGAGTCTCTTACTCAACGGGCCTCAAGTGTTCAGTTGACACCAAACAGATGAAATCATTTCTGAAATCTATCTACACTTTCTGGTCATGACGAAGAAAATAAATAGGCAGGATTTTGGGAAAGCAGCACTTGTGTCAGTTGTGGGAATGGCCTGGCTGAAGGGTGTGTGTGTGGGGGGTGACTCACTCTCAGTGGGAAGAAAAAGCTCACACAGTGGGGGTCAGGGTCCCTAGGCCTCCAGGAAGAAAATCACTGGCCCCGACTCTACCTCTCCTGAAACTGCTGCAGGGTTCAAGTCCATTAAAAGTCAGTGTACCAAACCTGGGGAATACTGCTTGGGAAACTCCATTTCAAACCACCTGAGGGAATGAGGAAATGGTGAGAGATGACCCAGATGATGTTCTGACCGACAGCCATTCCCAATCTGGCTTCACACTAAACATCCACTTTTGGAAACTCTAATTTTAAGACGTAACCCGCCACCCTCAATAACGAAACTGTTTGTTAGCTCTTACATACACAATGGCACTTTAAATGTCCACAGAAATTAGCAAATATCTCAGAGAAATAAATGATGATTATCCTGACAGAATGACATTCACTTTGGCCATGGGCATCAGACACTGACTCAGGGAGACCGATTCCCCAGCATACCCAAGGCTTAGCGGCAGTTGTAGGACCAAGGCTTTGAGATCAGTTGCTAAGGGGCACCATGGTTGGCTTCACCTCCTTTGGTCTGCCATCATTTCCATGGCCATTTGTGCAGCGTACGTGTTGTCAAAAGTAGCCACTTTGCGTCCGCACTGCTTGAATGCAAATCCAGGTCAAAGTTGTTCTTGGCATGAGAGTGTTCATCAACACAAAGCAAACTACAGATAGCGCCTTTGTCCTGGCGTTACCCCCCTCCTCCCAGGACCAGGCAATCTCACTGGCAACACTGAGTGAAATCTTAAAAAATGCTGCCAAGAAATCAAATAGTTTCTTACTGGACCAGAAAGGGCATGTTTTGGATTCTCAAGGGCTGAACTGAAACATTTCAAGAGTTCTGAAGTTCAAGTAAAAGGATCTTTACCTGTCTAGACCTGTAACCTTGGATGGCACGTTTTGACTTCCAAAGCTGTCTTCCTTCTGATTGGGTCGTGGGGCGGTGAATTGCTGGGGTGAGATAAAGTGAGCCCCGGGGGTCTGGGTTCAGGTTTTGACAGGTACATGCTGGTGGAATCTACTTCATTATTATGAAATGTTTCTTTATCAACTAAACCATCACAGATTTTCTGTTGGATGTTTCCAAATGCATTTTTTTTTTTTTTTTTTTTTTTGTGACAGAGTCTCACTCTGTTGCCCTGGGTAGAGTGCTGCGGCGTTACAGCTCACAACAACCTCAAACAATTGGGCTTGAGCAAAGCTCTTGCCTCAGCCTCTCAAACAGCTGGGACTACAGGTGTGTGCCACCAGGCCTGGATAGTTTTTCTATTTTTAGTAGAGATGGGGTTTCAATCTTGCTCAGGCTGGTCTCAAACTCCTGAGCTCAAGGGATCCACCTGCCTTGGCCTCCCAGAGAGCTGGGGCGAGAGATGTGAACCACGATTCCTGGCCCCAGATGCAGTTTTTTCTTTGTGTTTAGTGGAGTTGGCAGCTAGAAGACTGAGATGACCAAAACTGTCCTCTGATTGCACTTCCTGGTTTTTAAGCAGAAATTTCAGTTTTAGTGATTTCACTGAACTAAACTCTATCAAAACTTTTGACAAGTTATCTTTCAAATAAAAAAGCTGTCACTAAAAATAACTCAAAATGTTTATGCATTTAGAAATGGTTGGTTTTGAGTTTTTTGTTTCTAATCTAAATTAAGAAAGGAGAAAAAAAGAACACAGATATATTTTATCCTTTAAGACAGTTATGGTTTTAATACCTACAGCAAGTCATCAACATTTGTTGCCAGAAATACCTATTTGAGGTTAGCTTGGACTCAATTTACTTTATAGAAATAGCTTTACCTGTTTTGGAATAAAGGGTTTTCTTTCATAATTGTTTAGATAATTACAGGGGAAACGACTATGAATTCCAGACTGATCTGTTCTGGAGGTGAGAGAATGGAAAAAAGAAAGGAGAAAAACTAGGAACAAATTCATTTTCTACTCTGAGCAAGAGAAGAGTCTTTTCGGGGGGATTTTGTGAGATTCTCTGCTTTTAGAGTCCCAAAGAAATGCTTCTCTTTTTTTAAAGTTTGCGATATTACTTTCAGGGGACTGATCTTTTTTTCCCTTTAACCGTAACATGTGTCACCCCACTGGGAATTCTGGGTATTTCTGTGTCTGGGCCGTGCATAGCCACTGCTTCCTAGGCTGACTTCACATCCTCTTGGAATCTGAAGGTTTCCCACACAACCTCAAGTATGACCTTACAGTGGATATTTCCAATGTCTTGGTTCATGGGTGTGTGAAGAAAAGTTGCAATGGCTTTGCAACCAAGAACTTCTAATTACCCAGCATCTGGCATGTTGGAGATGCCCAAGGGCTCGAATACTTCAATTCTTCTCAGATCCTGTTGACATTAATGAAATTCACAAGATTTCTTTCCTCTGAAGATAAAAGCTTTGAAGCAAGCTCTGGATTCCCCGCTGGATGTCTGGCTCCCTTCCTCTCTTCCCTATACTGAAGTTAGGTCACTAAGGCAAGAGGCTACGAAGCCATATCTCTGAAAGCTCAAGGAAATGTTTTCATCTTCAAAATGGGGTCCTTGATCACATGTGAAACTGAAGATATTGTGGATCTCGGCCCCATTGTCAATTTGACATCTATATTTCCCTTAAATAGACAATGACAATTTCTAAACAGCTATCATTTTCTAACCTCAAAGTAGATTCATTTCTCTATGAAATTAATAATAATAATTGGATTATACTAGTATTGTAGAAAGAACACTAGATTTCAAGGCAAATAACCTGGGCTATAATTGTTCAATCATTTAGTAGCTGCAATGTTCACAATTCACTCGCTGTGTAACTATTGGCAGGTTACTTAATTTCTCTGAATCTCAGTTACTGCCTCTGCATAAACAAAGGGCTGAACTTCGGAAGTTCTCTGGTTTCTATACATCCTAACATTACTTTCAATAATATCAGTGATAACTCTGGAACAAGTGTTTGGAAATGATGGTTATTTGATGAATGCCTGTGTTTCAACTGAAAAGTTGCACAAAAGCGTTGTGATTCTTCCTAGTAAATCACAAATCTCAGAAGCATCAAAATCAGCTTTCAAATCAAGTTCTAAGAAAGCTTTAAAGGACCACATGTTTATACAATTAATTCTAGTTAAGAAAGAGAACACTGTCCAAAAGTCAAATTATTTGTTGACATACTACTAAATGTTCCATTTTGCTATTTCAATAAATCTATATAGCTTCTGATTTTTTAGAATAAAGACCAAATGTATGTCTGTATTTCACATACCTAATTGACAATGATTTGGTGAAGACTACTTCAAAAAGGGTTAGGGTTCAGGTCAGGGTCTTTTCTGATTAATGACTATTTCGACTTGGAAGTTACAGTGAGAAAAATAGGTGGGTTCACCAATATATTCCTGCAAAGGAGAACTATCATAACCGATTCTTCTCTCATTGAATTAGCTGAATTCAAGCTTGGGAAGTGACACCTTATCTCTTTTCTGATTGGACACTCTGATTCAGTGAGCAGACCACTTCCAGAAAGAAGCCGAGAGTTCCAAGTCCAGGGTGTCTGTGTTAAATCTATTCTCTCTGTCTTACCTCCTGATAGAGTAACAACAATAACAATGTGTCATTAATACAGAGTAGGTCATTTAAAACCAAGAGTAGCCCTACAAAGTATTATTACAGAGATTCGAGGTTCTGAGATAACTTAGCACAGTGATACCAGTGGTGAGTGAAGCTGGGACTCGGAGAGAGGGAAACTGAGGTCAGACTCTGTGGAAGTATTAGAAGGTGGGGAGGTTCAGAGGAGCAGTCGCCATCACAGGGAGGGCGTGAGCTGGCGAAACACTCTCCTCTCCACCGAGGGAAGACTTGCGCCCTGTGGAAAACATTTCCAGCAGAGGTTCCAGATGCATAAATGCTGGGGAGACACTGTGCTTGGCGCAACCAGTCAAGTAGCGTTTCCAGGGTTGTCAATGGCTCTTCTTGGCCTCATTGTTAGGATACAGGCTATTTTGCTCCCTTTACTTCATTACAAGTCCTTAAAATAACAACATTGTTCACAGGCAATATATGCAGGAAGACAGAAATCTCGAGGACTTTTTTTTTTGTTCAGTGCTATAGAAAACTGGTTAATGTGGGGAAATTCTAGGATTAATTTCACATTTCATCCCTCCTATGTTAGTGTTTATTATGATTTATTTTTGGATCCAGTAGGTGTTAGTTATATAGTCTTATAGATGAGGAAATTATAGGGCTTCAATGGGGATATTATTGCAACTTAGGAATGAATGGACACCCAGTGCAGGTGGGCCAGAGGCTTGGGGATCTGTACCAGCAGGAATGAAGGAAAAGAGTGAGAAGGCAAAAGGTAGGAATCTTGTGAGTCACTGAATGGTCTTTCTTTTTTTTTTTAGTAGAGACAGAGTCTCACTGTACCGCCCTCAGGTAGAGTGCCGTGGCGTCACACGGTTCACAGCAACCTCTAACTCTTGGGCTTACGCGATTCTCTTGCCTCAGCCTCCCGAGCAGCTGGGACTACAGGCGCCTGCCACAACGCCCAGCTATTTTTTTGTTGCAGTTTGGCCGGGGCTGGGTTTGAACCCACCACCCTCGGCATATGGGGCCGGCGCCCTACTCACTGAGCCACAGGCGCCGCCCCTGAATGACCATGGCCTTAAAAAAACAAAAACAAAAAGCCAAATTGAAGCCACAGATGTCGGGGAAATTTCAAGGTTCAATGACCCCATGCTCTGTGAAGACTGGGTCTCTGGTTTTCTTTCAGGAAATGGTTTCTTAAGATTCTCAAATAGTACCCAATGAACTTTAATGTTGTGTGGAGGCCCTCAGATTCCCCCCTGCTGAGCAGTGCAACTTCATCTTTTTGCAGTGCAGCCCAGAGTCTGGGCCTTGAGGACCAGGTGCTGTCTTCCAACCCTCCCGATGTCACTGACTCTGCTGTTGTGCCGGGCACGGTGGGTCCCTGCAGTGAACCCAGGTCCAGGGCTGCTGCTCTACTCGGCCTGGGTGGAAGCTAACAGTCTATTTAAATTTGGCCTTTTCATCTTAGAGTTCTCCTCTTCCTAATTTACCCTGCAGGTTCATTCTCTTAATCGTTGTTTGTTTTCTAATTAATAACCAATGTCTTCGTGTTGCATGATGGACCAAATTCAAGTTCCCAGTCACCTGGGTGCTCTGCAGTCAGATTTCCTGGTGAAGTCAAACTTATCTTTTTTTCTTGCCAATGAGGCCGCCTGCTCCACACTGACTGGATTTCTTACCCCAGTATTCGCAATTTTCATTCATGTCTTTAAAATTCCCCATAGGATTCTGCTCCTCTCTTTGTCCTGGTAAGTCCAAGCTCACCCTTCTACGAGGCCAGTGTTAGATTTACTTCTGTGAATTCAACCCCTCCTCATCTTTCTTCCCTTCGAGTTCCTGGAGCAATAGTCCGTAATTCCCTCCCACTTCCTCGCACGTTACTCTAAAACCTTAGCAGGTGTTTCAGGTTTCCTCAGCCCAGCTGTACTGCACCTCCTCTTACTTGGAGGGCAGGATCGTGCCAGTTGTATTATAAACCCCGTTCACAGGCACCATATTCAAACTGAACCCTTGTGAAATGAAGAAACAGACGAACAGACCAGTTAGCCAAGACCTTGTGGGTTCACCGAACCCAGATACTGAAATAAGCAAATTCAGCTCTAAATAAATTGTATGGGAGATGTAATGCCACCATTTCCTAATTCTAATTCTTCCTTTCCTATTTACATACGTGGAAATAGCATTTGTGTGAATTTGAAAAGATTGATGAAATGCATTTCCGTACTGGGAGGGTCTCCGCAGTCAGACTTTGTTCTTCAACATCCTCCTCAGTTTACAGGGCAGGCTACCTGGATCTCCCTTACATTTGAGAAGAAAAAACTTTCTTTTTCCAGTGAAAATATCAGAGTATCCATTTGCTTTATTAGCAGCCTTTCCTCCAAGATGAAGGAAATGTTGGTTTTCATTGTACTCTCATTTAACATCTCCATTTTGTTTCATATAATTTCTCCCATAGCCATATGCTAATTTTCAACCAGCTCAAGAAACAGCAAAATAAGTGATTTTGATTGGGAAGGAACTAACTGATTGCTGCTTTCAGGAGTGCTGCAAACCTACTGGAAATAATTGTAACTGCGTCTACACTGGAGCCAGGCTGACAGCTGCTATCACAGTTTTCCATTTCCAGGAAACATTAATGATACAACCCATTTTCAGGTCTGTTTTTTTTCCCCTGTAATTGAGGCACAAAAATGAATAAAGAAATCTCAGATTTCTAACAAGTGTTACCAGCAAACACAGTAAATTATGGGGAAATGCATTTTCTCAAATTATCTTGGTTAGAACTTGCATCTACATAATGAACTCAATAGCCTTACTATGTCCATCCTGGTTCTCACTGTTGTAACAAAGTATGGTTAAATCATTTTAGATGACCAGCCTGCACAGCAGGGCACAGAGCCACCAAGTAAAAGATTTTTATGGCCTTGATGTTCTCTTTGTTCTACCCAGAAAAATAATTAAACAGGTAAAGTCCTGTTTAATAGTAAGCACTATTTTTCATGGTAATAGTGTTTACCGTGAAAAAACATGGTATGTCGTTATACCATTTCTGAAGAGCAGATGCTTTCCCCATCACTGGGGATATAACTCAGCTTGCCTAAAGTATCTACTCTTTGAAAACTCTAAAATGAATTAATGGGTGCAAAATTCAAGTAGATTTCCAAGCCATTAGCTGGAAATTTTACAGAGTGGGGATATTTTCCATCAAATGGGCACAATTAATGCAAAAAATAATATATGTAATGAACAAATCAAAGTGATCTGCTGTGCTGAACAGAGTTAACTGCTGTAAAAGTGACAGAGTTAAACCCTTCAAGCCTTTTACAACTGTCTCTGTTTAAAATAACCTCAAAATATCTTTCAACGCTGTGCTATCAACTTTGATCAAGTTCTACACTGGCAAGTTAAATGTAGCAAGAGACATTCACTTTGCCCCCAAGTTCACTAATGCAGAAAACAGCCTGAAAATGCTCAAGCTTGACTAACAACATTTTTACAAATGTTTAGGGCTTTGCTAAGTTCCTGTGTTTTGGCCACACCATGTCGAGAGAGCAAGCGATGCAAAGTGTGGAGGAAAAATTTAAATGTGGCCATTTAATTTGCCATAGCAGCAAAATTGAGTTTGTACAAGAATTGACACTAAGCCTTGTTGGAAATGCTGATGGGGAAATATGCTGACTTTTGATACTTTTGAATAAAGAATGTTTATTTGCCTGAGTTACATTTTTATCTCTTAAAATTCATCAGTTTGGTGTACCCAATTGCCTTCCTCTGAATCAGGACTTTAAGAGCAGGTGAATCCAGACAAACGCAGCCTGGAAATAAAATAGCTTCCCCTGGACACAAACTAGGATCCATCCTGGCCCCCCCAGCCCCAACTTGGAGTTGATTCCCTCTGTTTAAAAAAGGCATAATCGTACCTAAGTGTAGGGATAGGTGCAAAAATAAAATAAAAATAAGAGAATGCATATTATGTTTTCATTAATTTGACAATTATCATCCTATGCTGTGGCTCCCAGATGACAGTGGATTGCCCACAGATTGACTCTGTTCTGGGATAGCACAGAAAGCTGCCCACAGAGGAGCACTCGGAGTAAGGGTTTTCTTTCTTTCTTTTTTTTTTTTTAGAGACAGAGTCTCACTTTATTGCCCTCAGTAGAGTGCTATGGCGTCACACAGCTCACAGCAACCTCCAGCTTCTGGGCTTAGGCGATTCTCTTGCCTCAGCCTCCCAAGTAGCTGGGACTACAGGCACCCACCACAACACCCAGCTATTTTATGTTGCAGTTTGGCCGGGGCTGGGTTTGAACCCGCCACCCTTGGTATATGGGGCCAGCGCCTTACTCACTGAGCCACAGGCGCCGCCCCAGGGTTTTCTTTATTGTTTAGTAAAATGGGTTCACTCTACATCCTCACAGGAGCTTTTTTGTTTGTTTGTTTGGTTTTTTTTTTGAAACAAAGTCTCACTTTGTTGCCCTTGGTAGAGTGCCATGGCCTCAAAGCTCACAGCAATCTCCAGCTCCTGGGCTTAGGCAATTCTCTTGCCTCAGCCTCCCGAGTAGTCAAGACTATAGGCCCTTGCCACAACGCCCGGCTATTTTTTGTTGCAGTTTGTCCAGGGCCGGGTTTGAACCGGCCACCCTCAGTATATGGGGCTGGCACTCTACTCACTGAGCCCCAAGGAGCGGCATTTTTAAAGAGCAGCTCCTTTATCTGAGGGTCATGTGTGAGAGCAGGTAACAGGTCATTAACTGGACTTGCCATGAACTTGGAGCCTTTGTTGTTGGGTTGTACCTTTACCCTTTACTAAGCTTGTTATTAGGCGTCTTGCATGTGTTTGCAGCTCTGATTAAGAAACATGGTTGCTAAAAAGCAGTGGGGACAGTGGGCATCCTTGCCTGGTTCCTGATCTGAGTGGAAATGCTTTCAATTTTACTCCATTCACTATGATACTGGCTGTGGGTTTGCTGTAGATGGCCTCTATCAGTTTGAGAAAAGTCCCTCCTATATCTATTTTCTTAAGCGTTCTGATCAAGAAAAGATGCTGGATACTGTCAAAAGCTTTTTCTGCATCAATTGAGGGAATCATATGGTCTTTGTTTTTTGATTTGTTTATGTGATGTATTATATTTATGGATTTACGTATATTGAACCATCCTTGGGACCCTGGGATGAAACCCACCTGGTTGTGGTGTATAACTTGTTTGATGTGTTGTTGGATTCTGTTTGCTAGGATCTTACTGAATATTTTTGCATCAATATTCATTAGAGATATTAGTCTATAATTTTCTTTTCTTGTTGGGTCTTTTCCTGGTTTGGGTATCAGGGTAATATTTGCTTCATAGAATGTGTTGGGAAGTATTCCTTCTTTTTCTATGTTTTAAAAAGATTAAGTAATATAGGTACTAGTTCCTCTTTAAAGGTTTGGTAGAATTCTGATCTGAAGCCATCTGGTCCTGGGCTTTTCTTTTTGGGGAGATTTCTTATAGTTGATGCTATTTCAGAGCTTGTTATAGGCTTGTTCAACATTTCCACTTCTTTCTGGCTAAGTCTAGGAGGGTGGCATGTTTCCAAGTATTGATTTATGTCCTTCAGATTTTCATACTTCTGAGAGCAGAGTTTTATACAGTATTCATTAAGGATTTTTTGAATTTCTGAGGAGTCTGTTGTTATTTGGCCTTTATCATTTCTGATTGATGAAATTAGGGATTTTACTCTTCTACTTCTGGTTAGGTTAGCCAAAGGTTTATTTATTTTATTGACCTTTTCAAAAAATCAACTCTTTGATTGGTTGATCTGTTGTACGATTCTTTTGTTTTCAATTTCATTTAGTTCTGCTCTAATTTTAGTTATTTCTTTTCTTCTGCTGGGTTTAGGGTTGGAAAGTTCTTCCTTTTCCAGTTGCTTGAGATGTCCCATTAAGTTATTGACTTCCTCTGTTTCCATTCTCTTGATGAAGGCTTGCAATGCTATAAATTTTCCTCTTAGGACTGCCTTTGTGGTATCCCAGAGGTTCTAATATATCCATAGGACCAAAAATCATTTGGCAATAAAGATATTTGCACCAGATTGTTCATTGCAGCTCAATTCATAATTGCCAAGTCATGGAAAAAGCCCAAGTGCCCATCGACCCATGAATGGATTAATAAATTGTGGTATATATATACCATGGAATACTATGCAACATTAAAAAAAAACAGAGACTTTACTTTTTTTTTTTTGTAGAGACAGAATCTCACTTTATGGCCCTCGGTAGATGCCATGGCATCACACAGCTCACAGCAACCTCCAACTCCTGGGCTTAAGCGATTCTCTTGCCTCAGCCTCCTGAGTAGCTGGGACCACAGGCCCCTGCCACAATGCCCAGCCATTTTTTGGTTGCAGTTCAGCTGGGGTCGGGCTTGAACCTGCCACCCTTGGTATATGGGGCCGGCGCCTTACTGACTGAGCCACAGGTGCCGCCCTACTTCTTTTATGTTTATGATCTATGTGCAAAAGACTTAATACAAAAATTTAAAAAAGAAATGTGGTTGCAGGACTTTATAAGCAAACAACTTATGGCTTCAGCTTATACCTGTTCCTCTAGGTACAGTTCAGTATGTCCTTGCCCAAGCGAATGGCGGGAAGACCCGCTCTTCTGAAAACGCAGGCTTGGCTGTCCAGGATGGCAGCCCTGTTTATTTCTCTTTCACTGCCACAAAGCCCTGATGTTTCTAATTTTAGGAGCACAGTTAATGACTGGCTGGCTCCCTAGATTGCTGGTCAACTGTAAGAGATGCAGACTTAGTAAACCAACAGGAAGACGTGGATTTCACTTTTGAATATATACGTGACAATTTTGCCTCAAGCCACAATAAGGTAATTATTTTGGAGTAGTCCTATGGGGCTTACTATTTGTAATATAATTTATATTAGTATTTGAGGCAGGATATCTAATTGGAGCATAGTACATGTGTTACAATTCCAATTTTATATCAGGCATATTTTATGTTTTATATTGGGGGCTGCCTTCTGGCCCTGTGCCTGCCCACAGGAGAGATCTCTGTCAGGGGCAGGGGTGGCAGTGGGGAGCAGTGAGAAGACTTGGGGCAGGGTCATGGCTCCTGTCTGCTCCCTGCAGGGAAGTCAGACAGACTTGGCCTCCTGCCTCTTTACTGCTGATGACCTCACTGCACTTTCTACCTTCTCCACACGATTGCCACTTTGCTCTTCAGAACCATGGCCTCAGGTCCCTTATGTTAAGGATGGACCTCAGGGCTCCTGCCCCAGGCCAGGGTCCTAGATCCGATCTGTGCAGCAGACTCTGAGTGAACTGGGGCAAGTGTCCTGGGACAAGCACAGTCACTGAGCGTCTAAGATCGGCACTTGCCACATTTGGTAGACAAGGAAAATGTCAGGAGGGTGGTGGAGACCTGGACGAAGGGCTCAGCTGACTTCTCAGCCTTCCCCAAGGGTCCTCCACTCAGGGATCTGCTGTCCTTCTATTGCCTGAAACTTCCATGGAAGTCATCCATTTAGTTCCTGCCTCCAGAGATGTTCTGCACTGAGGGGCTCCGTCCCCTGTGGATTTCTGCCCAGAGCAAGCTAGGTTCTTAGACGGGAAGATCTGCCTAATGACAGAGTCCTATACCAGGGCTATCGGTTCATATTTCTATAGACACCTTTAACTCAAAGGAGCAGCTCTGATGTAGGAATTTCAGGAGTCGAGGGCGTCTGCTGTCTTGCCAGCCCTGCTTGGGTAGATGAGGGCAGAGCAAGGGACTAGAGTGAGAGGCTGGGGTCACCCTCTGGGGCAGCATCTGGTGATACACCAGTCGTCAGATAGGAGGATTTCAGAGAGTGAAGAGGTTCTAGCAAGGAACGGAAAGAAGGGGATGTGGTAGACAGGGACTGGTAGGGGCCGGCAGAGTGATCAGGAAGGTCACCTGGGGAAAATTACGTTTTAGCTGAGACCTAAACTCAGAGGAGAAACTGGCTACATGGGAAACCATCCTGGGACTCACGTGCTGTGCAGAATAGCGGATGCCAAGGCCTTGAGGCTGGGACAAATTGTCACCCGAGCACATGATTTCTCCAAGTTATCACACCCGTTTTCCAACACTGACATATCCTATGCGTAATTGTCACTTGTAAACCGTGTAATGGCTGTGTTGTGGAAGGCATGTGAGTCACTTAGCTCCTCCCTTCCAGTGAGATACGTGGAGTCCAGCTCCAGGTTTGCACAATTTTTGTTAATGATGCAATAAACATCTTTGTGCATACAATCCTTCTGCTTAGTTGTCGTTTTCTTCCAACCATTCTCAGCAGTGAGGTTGCTGCACCTTGTAGTCGCGCTACGTAGACGACGTGCACCTTGTAGTCGTGCTATGTAGATGACGTGCACCTTGTAGTCACGCTATGTAGATGATGTGCACCTTGTAGTTGTGCTATGTAGATGATGTGCTCCTTGTAGTCACGCTATGTAGATGACGTGCACCTTGTAGTCACGCTATGTAGATGACGTGCACCTTGTAGTTACACTATGTAGATGACGTGCTCCTTGTAGTCACGCTATGTAGATGATGTGCTCCTTGTAGTCACGCTATGTAGATGGCGTGCTCCTTGTAGTTATCAATGTGTACTGCCACACTGCTTGGACAGGAGCATTAGGCCAGTTTACAGCATCACCAGCAAACCTGTTCTATCACATCACTGGGTGTTACAACTAACGTGTTGTTTGCTAATCCAGTACATATAAAATGTGATGTTAGGGTTACTGTGGTTAGCATTAATATTTTCCCACAGACTGTTTTGCTCTGTGGGTTTTCTCCTCCTGAGACTGAACTGTTCTTATCTTTAGCCTATTTTTCTATCAGGTAGCCTTTATAAAAGAAATAAAGTCTCATCCTGTCATCCCAGGAATCTGTGAAGCGGACAAGAAGTTCTCCAGAGTTATATTTTTTAATATATTATTTATTATATATGATACATATTTTTATATATTATTTATTTTATATTATATTATTATTTTTTTTTTTTTTTTCAGTTTTTGGCCGGGGCTGGGTTTGAACCCGCCACCACAAGCATATAGGGCCGGTGCCCTACTCCTTTGAGCCACAGGGGCCACCCGAGAGTTAGATATTTTAAGGGCATGGAATCTCCCACATTTGTTTCTTTTTGGCTGATTGGATAGTATCATTTCAGAGAACAGAAATGCATCTTGAGGAGTCACTGTCTCTTCTCAGGGTGCCCAAAGGGCCCCAGGCAGCACCTTGAGCGCTGAACAATCAGACGACTGTATTAAGCTAAGCAGGGGAAATTACAGACTCAATTAATTATATTGAGAAATTTAATTGATTACCTCTCCAGAAGGAGAAACATTTATAATGAGGTAGACTTTTAGAAAGCTTCCTTTACGTCCCGTGACTGAAAACCCTCCACTGCTTATCAATTTGCTTCCTAGGCCCCTCTGTAGAGGGCTGAGCCCAGGTACCATGTCCTAGGAGCATGCGCCGGTACCACCAGGCTCAGCGCTCGGGTTTACTGAGCGCCTTAAATCAAGACTTGGGGCGTTGCCTTCGGATTGGCTTGTCTGCAGATGAGGTCAAAGTTACTTTGCATGTAAAAAGTGCTAACTTGTTAAATGTGAACATTCACGGTACATTGCGGTGATTTAACTTTGTGTTTGCATTTATGTATTTTTTTTTAATTTTTTTATTAAATCATAACTGTATACAATGATATGATTATGGGGCATCATACACTCACTTCATAAACCATTTGACACATTTTTATCACAGTGGTTAACATAGCCTTTCCGGCGTTATCTCAGTTACTGTGCCAAAACATTTACATTCTACATTTACCAAGTTTCGCAAATACCCCTGTAATTTTTTAACATATGAGGAGCCTCAAATGATGAAAGTGGCCTGAGATGCTCTTGACTGTAGGAAGCTCAAGCTGAAGGCTGGAAAGCAGGTGGATAAGGGAAAGCTCAGGATCCTGGGAGGCAAACTTGGTGGATGTACGGATAGCTAAGTCCAAGCAATTGTTCTTGTTGGAGGTTGAAAGAGCAGTAGCAGTGGAAAGCAAAGCCTGCGATTTATCTTCAGGCGAGGGATAGTGCAGACAGCTGCAACACAAGCCTCCCCACAGAGCTGTGCAGGTAACCTTCGCTGTGACCTCCCGTCCCAGGAGTACTTCAGTGTGTGTACAGATTTTCCCTTCAAGCACCAATCAGCACAGTTGTGTCCATTTTGTTTTGGGGTCTGGTGATGAATTTACCCACCCTCTTTAGTGAATAATAATATTCTTATTTCCATTTGCCTAAGGAAACAGAGCTTTGTATCAGGAAGAAAGTTACCTGTTACATCGAGAGCAGCTTTTAAAGTTAAAAACAAACATTACAAAAGGACTTAGAGTTTCTGATAGGCACTGAGCTTTCACAAAATCAGATTGATATCTAATACACACAGATCTTAAAATCAAGGTAAAGCTATTACTTGGATAGATATTTCAGTATATGTAATATTCAGCTTGGAATTATCTGGGTATTTCTTTTACTTTTTTCACTTCCTTTTGTGTAGCTATACTCTATTGAAAACATAATGTTATAAATTAAGTAAAAGCAAGCTGTTTACAGAAACCAGTGTAAAACATTCAAAGTGTTTTTTCTCATATTGAAAAGCTTCTGGCAGGTCTAATTATTGCCTTATTGGAAAGATCAAAGTACCATAAAATGCATGAAATAAATTGCCAACTTGCACATGTACCGGTCCTGAGTTTGTCAGGAGACCATTTGTAAATCCTATAAAAACCTACGTAACCAGGACCCCAAACATTCCTAACATAGGAAGCAGCCTGATGGTGAATAGAACTACCCAAAGTGCTGAATTCCTTAAGTCCTGTTATAATTATTTTCTGCTTGAAATAACTAAATTGAGTCAATTTTTAATTTGTTCTTCTATTTTCCTTAAAAAAAAAAAGAATAAAGAAAGAAAACCCTGACAGGTATAAGATGGCAAATTAAAATTTGAGGGAAGGAATACTTTGGGCTCTGTAATTCCCGCCGAATGAAGTTGGAATTGTGCCCAAAAAGGGTGTCCACAAATCTAATGTCCCAAGGGCTGCGGTGTAAAAGGCAGGCAGTCCCCAGACAGGATGATGCAGGGGGTGGTCTGGGTGGACCGATGGTATAGCAGAAGGCCAGGGCTATACAGAGCCTCAGAGTATAGAGCACAGGGACCCTCAATTGACCCTCTGGGGAAAGCAAGGTGTCAGGCATCAGGCTAGGAATGGTATTTATGCCCCTCCATTCAATCCTTAAACAATTCTTTGTCTTTTTTTTGAGACATAGTCTCACTTTGTCACCCTCAGTAGAATGCCCTGGTATCATAGCTCATAATAACCTCAAACTCCTTGGCTTAAGCAATTCTCTTGCCTCAGCCTCCCAAATAGCTGGGACTACAGGTGCCTGCTACAATGCCCAGCTATTTTTAGAGATAGGGCTTCCCTCTGACTTAGGCTGGTCTTGAACCTGTGAACAATCCACCTGCTTGGCCTCCCAAGTGCTGGGATTACAGATGCGAGCCACTGCGCCTGACCCCCCTTCCCTTCCATTCCTTTTTTTTTTTTTTAAGGCAGAATCTTTCTTTGTTACCCAGGCAACAAGTGTCATGGCATCACCCTAGCTCACAGCAACCTCAAACTCTTGGGCTCAAGTGAACCTCCTGCCTCAGCCTCCTGAGCAGCTGGGACTACACACACCTGCCAGAATGCTGGGGTCATTTTTCTATTTTTGGCTATTTTTTCTATTTTTAGTAGAGACAGGATCTTGCTCTTGATCCGGCTGGTCTCAAACTCCTGAGCTCAAGCAATCCTCCTGCCTTGGCCTCCCAGAGTGGCAGGATCACAGATGTAAGCCACTGTGCTCAGCCCAATTCTTAAACAATTCTATGACATTGGCAATGATTAGAGAATTGCAGAGTAAGTAGGGCTCTCTATGCAAAGCAGCCGTTCCATACCAGTAAACAGGGTGTTATTTGCTGTTATTCTAATCATTATTATAAGGCCAGTGTTAGTGCCTCTCACAAGGTGATTCTAAGAATTAAATGAACAAATTAATAGAAAGCACCTGGGCACTAATTGCACATTAGTTTCTTTCACCTTCCTAATAGAATCAATTCAAAGAGCTTATTGTGTGTTCAGTAATATTCCAAATCTATTCATTGTCCAGATGAGTAAATGGGCAGAGAGGTGATTTGATCTCAGGGCTATCTAAAGTGGAAGCCTCAGCTTTCTCTGCAAGGGAGCTCAGGTTCAGGATGGCCAAATGCAGTTAACAAGAATTCCTACGGGTGACCCTGTGATCATTTTAGGATGGGGTACTTCCTAATCTCTGTGGTTTTAAATATGTTTTGGTCCATGCCATTTTTCTTTCTGTATCTAAGAAGAATTAAAAAGGAAAGAATACAAAAAAACCTTCATTGAAACTGGAACGGTTTTACATTATGATGCTACAGCACTCTACCAAAGGTGACAAAGTGAGACTCTCACAAAACAAAACAAAACAAAACAGAACACTGGCCCGACCTGGGGGCTACATCTGTAATCCTAACACTCTGGGAGGGTGAGGTGGCTGGATTGCCAGAGCTCACAGGTTTGAGACCGCACCTCTACAATTAGCCAGGTGTTGTGACAGATGTCTATAGTCCCAGCTACTACAGGAGGCTGAGGCAAGAGAATCACTTGAGCCCAAGAGTTTGAGTTGGTTGCGAGCTATGATGCCATGGCACTTTACCATGGGTGGTAAGGTGGGACTGTGTCTCAAAAAAAAAGAAAGAAAGAAAGAAAGTGTATGTAGCCTATAATAATAATAAAAGCTAATACTGTTTTGTACTAAATCAGATGACATTGCCAATGTTCAACCATTTTTGACTTCTAAAAATGTCACTTTCTAATAGTCTAAATTTTAATTTTTACTGTGTGTCAGGCACTAGTCTAAGCATCTAAGTACATTTAGCTTATTTAATTCTTAGTAATCCCTACAACAACTTTATGAAGTTGGTCATGTTATTATTCACATTTTTAGAAATGAAGAGCTTGCAGAACAAAAAGGTTTAGTCTAAGTACTAAACTAAAATGTAAACCAGCATGTGCAAAATATTGGCTAAGAGTCTCTATGGATGCTTTGACTGAAAAATTCAGATCTGCTATATAGGAAAACAAGATGAAATTAAAAATAACATTAAAAAGCATTTCTCGGTACTTATAAAAAGCATTTCTGGGGTGGCACCTGTGGCTCAAAGGAGTAGGGTGCTGGCCCATATGCCAGAGGTGGTGGGTTCAAACCCAGCCCCAGCCAAAAACTGTAAAAAAAAAAGCATTTCTTTACAATGGATATATTATTTCACTAAATGAAAACAGTTTTCCTTCTAATCTTAAAATATTTCTCTCCCTATCTATATCTATGTATCTATCAATTTATCACCTTTCATCTATTTATCTGTAGCTTTAATTATCTATTAAAAGAATAAACTATATAATAATTATAATTACATATTGTAACTTTGAGTCACTATGACTGGTAGACTTTAAATGCAAGGATACAGCTGTTGGAAAATTTACTGTAAAGGGAAATAAAGAGTTTATACTTGATCCTTAAAAATATTTCTTTCCTTTCAAATTTTTTCCAATGGTTCTCTTTTCCTTGAGCTGCCATTTTATATTTTCGGAAAACTTAGACCAACATTGACAACCTGACTCTTATTGACTAAATTTTAAATGTAAATTTTGTTTTTAGCAATTTTCCTTCTTCTCCTTGAAAATAACTTGTTTAAAGGTACCATCCTTACTAAGTCTCATAATTTTCCCCTGCAATATGCTTTTTAAATGGTTTTATAAAAATATTTCCAAAGGGCATACAAAATAATAATATAATAACATAATTTGTTTTATTCTTGTGCAATTTCATACAAACATATATAAAGCAGTATTATGGCAGATTAACTTTCTTATATGAGATTAAATTCTCATTAATATATTTTTAATGTTTTATGAAAAATATTTTAATACAAGGAAGTACACTTTCCTCATCTGTTTTACTACAAGTGTATTTCTTGTTTTAGATCATTTTCATTAAAATATCTTCTGTTTCCTAACCAGAAAAGTTAATTCATTTTTCTTAAGGAAATAATTGGGTCATATTCTGTAATTGTTGTTGGAGGTATCAGGCAAGATAGCATATTGGTGAAAATAAAATCTAGGTTGGAATGGGAAAACTGAAAAGTGCTAGAAGATATTGTTACTAGACTTTGTGAAAATAAATGTGGTTCATATTATTATGTTCTTTTCACAGTTAATTCTCATATTGTTAAAAAATATGTGACCTTTTTGGATTTTTATTTAGTTTTTAAAAGTGATTAAAAGACCATTAAAAAAATTTCACAACACATGAGCCTATATTCTTTATGTATCTTACTTTGCATATACTGTTTTGAGTATTTTTGTTAACTTCCTCTCATGATACTGTGGACTATCATTACATATTTTTGTTGTCCCATATCTTCTTAATTTCCCAGTTCTTTATGTGGAAGTTATACATTTTAGCTATAATTCTTTTTAAGCTCATGGACCATGTATTGGTAATAATTGAAATTTCCACAAACCATACATCCACAGTTCACAACATAACCACTATCTACACAGCAATCTTTCTGAGACTGTTGTGGCCAGGCCATTGCCTTGGCTCCCTCAGAAATAGAACAGCAAGCTTAATTCCACATGATGCTTTGATTTTTGCACTTTGCAAAACCTTTTTGCCAGGATGGAGATAAGGTTCAGCTTTGGGCATCTGGTTGTTCCAAACCACAGAGGTAACTTGGGTGCTCACACACTGGGTCGCCCGGGGGGTGGGGGGCGGGGTGCATGTACGTGTGGACACACACACGTGCATGTGTGTGCGTGCATTGCTGCAATCACTGGCAAGAAGGATTTAAGGCCCTTCCATTCAATCATTAGAGCTGAAATCAATAGTTCATTATTGATCGTTGCTTATGACCCAAGTGTCATTAAAATCTCCAAAGAACAAGATGGCTCATAGGATTTTCTAGAAACTTACAATTGCTGCTAAACCTTTCATGTTGAGGATAAAGGAAAGTCATGGAAAATCTTTTCTGGTGATTTTAATAATCCCTAGATACACTGGGAAGATGTCTAAATATTAGCACTATGTTTGATTTTACATTCAAGATCAATCTGTTTCTATCTTTAAAAACATCCTTGCAAGGTTGTAACATTGCATGCTCATTGGTCAGGTGACATCTATCTTCTGTAACAGTAACCCACAAGGACTGGAGAAATATCTTTTCAAAGGCATTAAGAAAAACAGACTTTTGAACTAATCTGGTTTAGATTACTTACTATTATTAAAGAATATTAAGGTTAGCCAATTAGGGTGTTTAAATATTTTTTTTTTTTTTTTTTTTTGTAGAGACAGAGTCTCACTGTACCGCCCTCAGGTAGAGTGCCATGGCGTCACACGGCTCACAGCAACCTCTAACTCCTGGGCTTACGCGATTCTCTTGCCTCAGCCTCCCGAGCAGCTGGGACTACAGGCGCCCGCCACAACGCCAGGCTATTTTTTGTTGCAGTTTGGCCGGGGCTGGGTTTGAACCCGCCACCCTCGGCATATGGGGCCGGCGCCATACTCACTGAGCCACAGGTGCCGCCCAGGGTGTTTAAATATTTTTGAATTATGTGTTATTTAATAAAAACATTGGCCCAATGATGGTTTCTTGTAACATTTCCTCCTCTATTCTGAATTTATTGTGCTTTATTTTAGTGAAAATGTTGTCCTATGAAATATGTTAAACATTGTAGTATGCCACCAAAAGGAATTGGACCTGCCACTCGTGAAATTGTGGGAAGAGCTGACTCAGGCCAGCCCCAGAACCCAACCCTGCAACTAGCAAGGCTGGTCTGCCTTTCTATTTCTGCTACCACCACCACACACTTAGTCCCTTAGGACCTGTTCCAAATTTGCCTTAAAATTTGTTGCAGTAACCTCTACACTGCTGTCCTGCCTTCTGACTTTCTACCCTTTCAAATGCATCCTTTACAATTATCTAACTCAGCCTTCATTAATGCAGCTTGCTGCATTTGTCCAGTGTGGAAAGCAGAAATTTACCATTATCTGTTGGATAAATTTCAGCTTTCTTGGTCAGGCATTCAGGCCTTCACGAAGGCCTTCAAGTCAACTTTTACCTTCCAATCCTCCCTCACAGGAACTTACACTCCAGTTAAATCACAATTGCCATTCCTGAAAAAGAGTCAGAGACTCCCCACCTCCCCACCTTTCTTTATGCCATTACTTCCTGCTGGACTGCCTTCCCTAGCTCAGCTTATTACAATCTGTGGTGCTCATTTTATCTGTGAGTCCTCTCCTGATTGCCCAAGTTAGAAGACATTTTCTTTTAATTATGTGTTATTTGCCCCATTTATATAGTGTTTGCACTTTCCTGCAGGTCCTTATTACTAAGTAATGTAAAAATAACCCATTTATAGTTATTGTGAAAATACCTTAGTTATTATGAAAATGTCTCATTTACAAGAGTTAAACTCCTTGAGGAGGTGAACCATCTTTGAATGCTCTATGATATATATATACACACATATATATGTCTTAATTCAGTGGGTGTTCAAGAAACATTTGTTGAAAAAGTAAAGATGAAGAGGAGTAACATGGCTGCTTGAGGAAAGGGGGTCTGGCCGCCTGTTACATCCCCCTGTCCAGGTCAGTGGGAGGTGGTGGGGTGCATATAAGTGTGACCCAGCATTGGGGCGGAAATGTGGGAATTGAGACCAAGAAGAGGCCACTGGGCAGCCAATAACAAAGACTTGAGTCCAGTGGTTGGGTCAGTACCTCCTGGAAAGAAGGTGAGGGGAGAAGTAGGCCCTGTAGATATAGCCCCACCTGTCAGGGTCCCACCTTCTCCCTGACCTTGGACATCAAGTTAAACTCATGCATATCTTACTTCACTTAATTCAATGATGTTTATAAACGACCACAGTGTGGAAGGCACTGTGCTACGTGCTCTCTCACAGAGTCATGACACATTAATAGTAACAGCGCCAACATCTGTTGAGAATTTTCTATTGCAGGTGCTGAACTGTGCTTAAATATATTATTTCATCTAATCTTAGTGACAAAACTGTGAGGCAGGTGCTATGATTAGCATTCTTACTTAGAGCTGAAGTAATAGAGCTTTAGAAAAGTAAAGTGGTTTTCCCCGGTTTGAACAGCTAAGCTGAGGCAGGCCCAGGTCTGGCTGGGGACAGGCATGTGGGGGGGGCTCTCATCCCTCTCCCCATGGCCAACAGCTCCGAGCTCTAGGGCTGCCTCTTCTTATGGGCTCTTTCCACTCCATTTTCATAGGTTGTAGAGGCAACAGCAGCTTTTAGGTTGGGATCCTGGTGAATGTTTTCGTCCCCAGGAAAATTCTCTCTTATAAAATAGGTTATGAATATAACCTAATCCCATTAAGACACTCAGTCAGCGATTGTTGTGTGTGTGTGTGTGGAGTACCCCTGGGAGAATTAAGTACATTCAGTGTTTTCACAGTTAGCCATGACCTGTGGGTACTGTGACCCCTAAAGAGGACCCAGAGACATCAAATAAAGGCTGGCCCCAAACTTTGGCCCATGGGGGTCACCCCAGCTTCCACTCCAGTCCTCTGCTGTCTCGACTTATCAGGTAAACTTGATGTGCACGTCTCCTCACTCTGGCACTCTACATTTCCTCACAGGTACAGGGGGGACCACCGTAACTCCCTCCTGGGACTAGTTCAGAGTTAGGTAGGACAAATCATACAGCAGTGTTGAGTCACTCAGTGGACACGTTAGCATTGCTATTGTTGGCATTTAAACTGGAGCTAGTTAATAGGATGGCATTGCAGAACTGAATTAATTAATTCTATTTCAAATATAATCTTTAAGTATTTAAAAAATTAAAAATGTATTAAAAATATATTTTGTCAAGGACACAATTAAAAGATATTTATAAAAGAAAAACTGATGCAAGATTAATATGAAAAATATAATTACTCTTATAATCTATAGTGTCCTTAAGTAAAGTGCTTTGGAAATATTTAGGAAAAGGAAAGACAAAGACATCTTTTTAACTGATTAGTTCTAAAGCATCTAATGCTGAATCAGGAAAGTCAGAAAATTAAAACAAATGATCAATGAAATCAAAGCTCCAGCAAACATTTTGGACAATAGGGCGCTCCTGACACATGGGACCCAGTGTTCCACTCACCCAGGATAGAGCTCAGTCTCTGCTCTCAGTGGCAGGGGGCTGGGAAGGGAGGAGCTGGGGGTAGGTGGAGGTCTGTGCACAGAATTCCAAACTTCTCAGTATTGTTTCCAGTGACCATTCCCACCCTCCCATCTGCATGCTATGTTCTAACTCCCCAGTGGCAACTGGCTGACCTTGATGCCTGTCCCCTCTGCTGGACACTTTCATTATTTGGTCTCAACTCTACTGGATGTGGCATTTTGATCCTCATGACAGCAATTCACAGCTAATTGTACAAACCAAGGCAAGTGTCCCAGTGGCTCCTAAAGAGCACTCAATCCCAAGTCCACCTGCATTTCTCTTTAGAATGCATTTGATGATTTTTTGCTACATACATGTCCGCCACATTTTAGTTATTTTAGATACTACATAAAACTAATTTATGCTCCTTGTATATTCTGGGAAGGTAACTGGTAAAAGCCATTCAAAAGTTTTTGGTGGTACAGAGAGGAATAGTTATTGTGGATAAAAAATTCTCCATGCGTTATTTTTCTTAGGTAATCAAGTACTAAATTCATGCTCAAATTTCGCATGAAATGCTGAATGAAATGATTTAGCATTATAAATCTGGCAACAGAGAGTTTTCCATTTTATTAGTTCCCAAAGTTATGACAGTAGCTAAACTCTTATACCTATTTAAAATTTCAAACGTAAGGTACTGTTAATAATAGCACTGGGATTATGAAGTGCTTGCTATGGGGTAGGAACACTGAGCACATCGAATCCAATTCTTTTATCAACGCTGTATGACAGAGCTCATCTCTTCCTTTTACAAATGCAGAAACCAGCTGAGAAGCTGGAAAGCAGAAGTAGCCAACACAGACCTGCTTTTTGCTAATCAGCTTTTGTTAGTGTTTTTATATTTACCGTGTGGCCCAGGACAACGACTCTCCTTCTTCCAATGTGTAGCAGAAAAGAAAAAAAGTTTGAACACCCCTGCTGTTAAGGATTATTCCAAAATCACGGAGCTGACAAGGGGCAGAGCCACACCCAGGTGCAGGTCTGTTTGGCCCTTGCCCTTACAACGTCCACCAGCTACAAACTGCCATGCATGCAGAGCAACAGGAGGGAAGGGCACTGCTTTACCATTACCAAGTTTAAAAGTCTGTGGCTGAGAAAGCTCCAGATAATTTTAGAGGTGAATCAAATGACAGCTCTACTTCAAACACTATTAGGACCTGGAATCTCAAGTGCACGAGACGAAATTGCAATGAAGAAAAAGCCCCGAGAATCTTGGAGAGATTCTATGACTAACCATTATCACAGGTAAGTATCCTTTTTTGAAAAACAAACTAAAAAGATGATACAGAATAAATGTTATTTGAATAATGTATAATTCTGCGGGGAAAAGAGAAAAGAAAGAACCTGGGGGCCTAGTCTCTCAAAATCATTTCCTTAATTTTTCAGAAAACAACAAAGCAAAAGAAGTTGTTTGTCCTGTGGTGTCTCCATTCTGCAAATCTTCAGTAACCCTCTGCACGCTGTCACCAAGGCCACTGGTCTGAGCACGCTGTACTGGACTCTGCAAGCTGAGAATACTACAGTAGGCGCAAAATGTGCTCCCAGGTTCCTCATTCAATTATTTTTCTACCTTAAACAAATGAAAAATAATTTCCTACATTCAGTGAGAGAATGGCTCAAATTCCACTTTAGGTGTGCTTTGCTCAACTGCTCCATTTCAAGTGTCAAAAGAACATCTACATAAATTGTTAGGGTTGGGGTGTTCATTTGGGTGCTTTTACAAGAGAAAGTCAGAATTTAAAATAAATATGTAAGCAATGTAGGAGTTTGAAGCAGTCCCCAGAGCGGGGTCAGTGTCACGGGGACCCTGTGGGCTGTGTGAGGAGGCAGCTGAGCCCCCAACCCCACACTGCCTGCAGCCTCCCGTGGCAAACATGTGGGGCAAGAGCCGTGCCTGGGAAGGCTGAGGGCCCTTGGCTTCTGAGGAGGAGAAAACTGCGTGTTTTCTAGGATGGGTCCCTTTCCCTTTTGTAAGCAAGGGGACCAGGTTTTTAAGATGTTGCTTAGATTTTGTGCAGTGAAAAGTGAGAGGATCTGGTAGTTTTTGACCTACAAGGAATCCTGAAAGCAAATGTGAACCTGCATTTGCCGTGATTTCACTCCTTAGGGCTCTTAACTGTATTGTCCTGAAAAATCACTTTCATTCTGGCAGTATCGCCAACCAAAAAGCACAAAGAGGTTTGTTTTTTCTTTGAGAGAGAGACTCATTCTGTTACCTGGCTGGAGTGCAGCGGCATCATCGTATCTCGCAGCAACCTCACACTCCTGGGCTCAAGCAATCCTCCTGCCTCAGACCCCCAAGAGCAGAGACCACAGGTGCCCACCAGGACACCTGGCTAATTTTTTCTACTTTTGGTAGAGATAGGGTCTCGCGCCTCCTCAGGTTGGTCTCGAACTCCTGAGCTCAAGTGATCCTCCCCCTCAATCCCCCAGAGTGCTGGGATTACAGGCGTGAACCACTGCGCCTGGCCCACACAGACTTTTAAAAAGTTAGATGCAAACTATTTATGTTCTACCTGCTTCTTGGGAAAAATAATCAGATGGTCTTTAAGGCAATATAAATATTTTTTAGACACACACACATGCACTTATACATATATACACACTTACATACGTGGACATGTAAAAATATGCACATTAACATACACATCCACACACAAATACACGCACATACACAACCCCCCACACGGGCATACATGTGCACATCTACAGACTCCCACCACACATACCCATGTCTGTATCTCTCAAGTTATCTGTTGTGGAGAGTTTCCCCTCAAAAGAGCTTTTTTATAGGGAAGAGTGACAATACAGAATTTGACAAGAACACGATTCATTACGGATGAGCAGGTCCCAGTGAGAACCAAGCATTGCTGAATTTGGCATGAGCATACTGCTTATCAGAAGACAGTCTTTGACAGCAAGCTATTTTCTATGGCAGAAATTATAATTGTATTATTGATTCTGAAACTTAATTGCCAATTCTTGATGGAGTTAAAGTTTTTAGTAGTTTAAAAGGGGTTCTATTAGTAGTACAGGCTTTAAAAAATGTTTTGGTAAAACGAGCATTGGAACCCAAAATTTCACCTTTGTTTCCGCCTCTCTGATATTCCATACAGAATATTGTTTTATTACTATGTTATTATGTGTAGTAAACATAAATATCCTGCTTTATGTATCAATAATAAAATACACATTATTTTCCTAAAAACAGCAATACATACCGATATTTTCTGACAATAAATATTTATGGACAATTCACACCAGTTTTATCATCCATACCAATTGTAACAGATGTGAGTTCATCATTCAGTCTGGAAGATTTTATAAACCACTGAATAATGAACTCCCATCCATTCCAAAAGGCATGGACTATAAAATAGTATGAATTTTCAGTAAATAGTTACTCCGATCAAATATTCCATTCATCCCTCCACTTGCATAGAGATCATGTTCCAAATGCATAATTTTATAGATGGGAGAATAAATAATTTTTAAAAGTGATTTACACGACGGAACCATGTAAAACAGCATTTTCCTTCAAATTCAGGAGTAAAGCGGATGCTCCCTCGTGAGGAGAGGGAGGGAGGCTGAGTCATGGGTCCTCCAGCAGCCTGGCTAACCCTGAGCTCGCCGCCTGGTCGGGCAGACGGGGCTCCTACTACCGACAGCACCCTTTGTCGAGTGCTGTCATCTACCTACCACATATTTACAGCTGCACATAGCGTCTGTGCACAACCGTGACAAGCTGGCCCACGAGTGGGTGGCAGTGTTTGTGCTGCTGCTATGCACAAGATCTGTGCCTGTTCCTCCTCCATAATCACAGCCAGGGCACTTTCCCCAGGGAAAATGTTTCTGCTCCAGCTCTCTGGGCTGGAGACGTCGAGTTTTCCTGCCACGATGCGCAGCAGAGATTAGGTTACAGATGTGCTCTCTTGTTTGGTGTCAGGATTGTGCCAGGGGCTGAGGATACAATGATGGCCAGAAAAGAGCTGGTGCCTGACCTTGTGGGGAGTCAGCCTGGAGGGGAAAGGGATGTAAAATAAATAACTGGAACTACTGTGCAGCGGACTCGGAGGACCGGCCTGGCTGCACCAGGCATGATTTGGGGAAAGCCTGGTGGAGGACTGGAGGGTAAAGAGGGGGCATGAGGGATCCAGGCAAAGAGGATGGTTTGAGCAAAGGCCCAGGGGGAGAGGGAGGGAGGGGGGGAGGGAGAGAAAGAGAGAGAGAGAGAGAGAGAGAGAGAGACCGAGACCAGAACTGAGGTGAGTCCAGGGGAGTTTGAGGGGAGAGGCCCAGAGAGGAGCCTGTGAGGAGAGGCTGGAGCTAGGTGGGAGTCAGCGATGTGCCCCCCAGGCCACAGGAAGCTTTGTCACCTTTATTCCAAAGGAAAATAGGAAGCCAAGGAGGTTTCAAATAGACAGTGGCACAACTGACTTGGAGCCATGGCTACTATTTGGACAATACTTGAGGGTGTAAAGGTCAGTGGCACTGCACTATATAGCCTTGTGATGGTAGTGGCTTGGATTAGGGTGATAGAGAAACAAATATGTATTTTGGAAAATAAAAAAATTTAGCCTGATCTTGGTGTTAAATTTGACAGAGTGAGAGAGGAGGATGTTTGGATTTCCAGTTCCAGGGAATGGACAGATGCACAGCCGTTAGCTCTGATAAGGAGCACGGAAGGAGGCCAAAGCCTTGGAGTAGAGAGGAGTGTGAATCTGCCCTCTGGGCACATGAAGGCCGAGTCCCTGAGAGGCATCTGGGGGAAGGCAGGTGGCTCTACACACCAGGATCTCAAACAATTATGTGATGTTATCTATGCTACAACACTGTTTTTGTTTCAGGTTTTAGAATATCTAAAATAAAATGAGGTTAGTCTGTTAAATATGCTAAGAACTTTAATGAGCAATTTTCTAATTGCTCACCTCTCCTGGTTCCTAATTCAGGGCTCTCTATGCCAGACCGCTGAGCGTTCTTTATCATGTGGGCAGAAGAAATGCATGTCTGTGAATTTTGTAGGGACAAAGGGCAGTGATAACAGGCTGGAATGAAGAAGATGACTCTTCTCTTAAGAAGCTCACAGTCCGGGACCAAGTCCAGCCCATCCGGCAGCTCCTGGCTTGGCCTGGGGCTGGTTGCAACCTCCATGAACCTTGGCTTACTTTTACGTAAGATGGCAAGAGTGACAAGATAATCTCCCAGATCACTTACAGTTTTATAATCCTGTAATTCTTTGGAGTAGAGGAAAACATTTCATAATGCATATCATTTCTGCATGGTAAGAGCTTCTTTTGTTTGATAATAAACATCTTTATACAAACATGACACGTTTGTACCAGTGTCAGGCCATTGTAGCAATGGAGGTGAGACCACCCTTGCAGAAGGCCTTCTTGATGAGAGAGCAGTTTGGCACCAATGCTTACAGAAATTACTGCTTCTAACTTTTTATGTCTAAAAGGAAGTGAAGAAAGTATACAACTGGATGACCTGACTCTTTTCTTGGCTAAATTGAAAACGATTAAAATGGATTTATTTTTATAAAAAAGACAAGAAGAATACTTTCATAGAGTGTAATTTGGAGACATAAGAGGTAGCCTTTGAGTCAAGATTTCTTGACCAAGGAATTTTTTTTTTTTTTTTTTTTTTTACCAAGGATTTTGTTTAGATTTTTACTTTTTGGCTCTCAGACGACAAATCTGACCTGATGATTACCTGAAGAGGCAATAAAATTTCTTTTTCTTGAGTCTGTGTATATATTAAAATTAGTATGCTATATGTTTCCACTCATCATCTTTGACTAAAAATTATTATTCACTATGGTGGGATTTTTCTTCTATGGTGTCTTGGTTTAAAGGTTTTACTATCATCTAAATGCTTTCTTCAGTGAAAATTTCACTCTCATATTCTAATGACTAAAGAATTTTTTAAAGGAAAAAAAATCCAGAATATTAAAATTAAGGCTTTTATTTCTAATGATTTAATCTACAATATTTTAAACACTCTTGATAAACATTCTTGACAGACTCAATCTGCTTCTTGAGGACATGGTACTCACTGCATTTTATCTTGAATATTTAAGATAATTTATTTTATAAGAAAGGAAAGAATGCTGTCAATATATTGGTTAAAGTTAACTGAATTTGAAATGCACGCTATCTTCTTTTTGCAAACCGTTAAATCACTAGATCGAAAGGTTAGCTCAGGGTAACCTGACTCATATTCGGCGTATTTCAATGACAGGCCACTATTCTACCAATGTGGTATTAGAATTAGTAACCATTAGATAAAAGCTGTTTAAATTCTATCTTCAAAATGATATATTTAAAGGTTCATTTACTAGAGGGCTTGCTATAGATTTCTACTCCTGAAATTAAATGAAATTAAATGTATATTATCTACACTTTATACAGGAAGAAAACAAAACCACTCTTAATCTCCACCCCTCCTCCTGCAGCTCGGGTGGAGGAAACCTTCCCTCACTTTCTAGCTTGTTTCATTTTGTCTGCAAGTTGACCTCTCTGGGCACAGCTCCCAACATGCAGACTGCTGCCACCCCGCCCCATCCCAATACTGCAAAGTCTCACATCTTTCCACTGGACTTCAAAGATGTCCTGATGGGAGTGACCAGGTGTTACTCCTGGGAGCCTGCTGACTACCCTCCAGCTCCATAGTTAAGCGGCCCCAGGCTTGTTGCCTTTCCGGGCCTGGTGTTTGCTCACATTTTCTGGCCTTGGTTTCCGCACCTGGAACATCCTAGTCATCTCCAGATGCACAAAGCTACCTGTCCTCTTCATATTGGTCCAATCAATTGGCACAATTTCCTGCCTAGAAGAAACCTCTTCCATTCCCTCCTTGATAATTTTAACTCTACTTCTCACGATATCATTTCCTGTCCTGAATTGTAGTTGTATGCATGCTATAAAGCAAATGCTACCGTCTCCCAGAGAAAAACCAAGCGCCCATTGCAGATGGTGGACGGCAGAAGTGACAAGAATCTCTGCAGAAAGTGTTCCAGCCAGAAAGATACCTCTCTCCAGTTTTTCGAGTCTTTTACATATTCCTCATATGGTTTACTTCGTAGATTCCTACAGTTTAAGTTTACTTCAAGGACTTACAGAGGTTGGGTTGATATTCTCAATGGGATCTTTTGAAAACTGAAATCTCCAACTAGCTGTTGCTAGGATCTAGGAAAGATCAATAAATATTCTAATTAATTTGACACATGAGAGGTCTGTTTTAGAAAGTTGAATGTAAGTTTGACAAATTTTAAATGGCAAAAATAGAAAAAATTTGGAAGTACATCAGTTTGTCTATCCGCCCAGGCTGGACACACACGTTAGGTTCCGTGGGAAAGAAGAAATACAAGCACAAGAAGGAAGCTACGGGGAGCCAGGGGGTTTGAGAATTTAAAAGAAGAGAAATATGAAGCAATTCAAATCTAATGTTCCGTTTTTTAAAGAGGTGTGGATAAAAGTAAAACCCAAATGACGATTACATAAAAGTTGGCAAAACCATGACCTTGAGAGATTTAGAATGAAATTGGTAAATCTGATGTTATAGCAGAAAACAACTGAAAAAAGGGGGAAGTTTAGCTGCCAGAAAAAATATGAATAGCAAACCGAACTTTTAATATTTTCTTATGAAAGAAACAAGGCAAATATTTCTACTACAGCATCAGCAATGTGGAATAATAAACTATATAGTGTAAGTAAAAGATTTTCATTTTTGCTGGCTGCTGTAATGGAGCTTAGGGGTTAGCACACCGGCCATGCACACAGGGGGCGGCCTGTTCCAGCCTCACCTGGGCCTGACTAACAACAACAACAACAACAACAGATTTCCATTTTTGAGATTTTAAAATGTAGGTTGTTTAAAAGATTCTCTCCTACTATATCTTGATACTTACAAAGTATCTGTCACTTACTTTTGGTTTTCTGTTAAATTTTATTCACTCAAAATTAGTATGTTGAATTTTTATACAATTCAGCTAATTTTATTTTCTTTTTAAATTACTTTAACATTTTCCAGAGCTGCATAGTAAACATACTAACATCTTCTCTGTTACTTATAAATTTTTCTCAGAATTAAAAGCAACTTTGTTTACTTCAGGAGTAAAAATAACTGATCTCAATGTTACTTGGCTTTACCTCTCAGATACACTGGTGCTGAAAAAGCATGTGAAATATCAGAAAGTGAGCAAATGGGAAACAAAGACCACATAGATTAGAAATTAGTAGTAGCTTGCTAGGGAATGTGTTGACGTTTACTTGCTTAACAAGCTTTTACTCAAAGTAGTTTAAATATGGCAGGGGATTTATATATATTCTAAAAATAAACTATTAATATATTGAAACATGGTAGAGTAGAAGACCTGTCTATATAAGTAGAGTTGATACTCAGAAATCATTACTTTCCAATCTAACCTTTAAAGCAGGCCTTCTGTACTGTCTCATTAATGACATTTGAGTTGTGGTAGGTACTTCAAAGGAACAAACTGTACGGTTCAAACGTCGGATGATTTAAGGTTTTCATTAATTGAATGCAGCTTTTGGTAGAACTGGTGTGAAACATTATGTTCCCACTGGATATATATGATCTTAAAAATGTTTAAACAAATGGGGACTTAGAGGCGAGACACCTTTTATTCTAGGCTGGCTCATTTCTTCATCATGTGACTGCTGGCAACTTATCACTTAGGCATTCAGCAACTATTTGGTCAAAAGTGAACCACATTTAAATCATTCAGTTATTCAGAGGCTACAGTTTCTCACTGATGGGACGGTCCTGAGAGTGAAGCCAACAGCTCATGGGAGGAGGTGGCGGATACTTAAGTTACAGGATGAAGCCTGGTGCTCTCACGGCTGGAGAGGTCAGCCAACCCAGCACCATAAGAGGTGGACCATCTACTTGGTGAGGAGCTTAGTTTACAGTTTCCCGGCCCTCGTGACTCCCCCAGAGCACCGCGCCACCTTCCCCGTGTCCCCTGCCTCGCTGCCGAGTTCCATGGTCTCCTGCCTTTCTTCTGCTCCTCCGGCCAGGGCCTGGGCACAAAGACTTCCATGCACAATTCTGTACGTCTGACTTACATACAACATGCACTTAGGAATGGAGGCTATTACAGTATTAAGACTAAGCCATAGGGTGAAGGTATCCCTGTGAATTAGGGCAGGAAGGAGTAAATGTGCTGATAAAATGGGCATAGCCTGGGAGAGGGATGTTTCCCCAAATCTTGGGACTCCCAGGAGAGGCAGGATGTGCCACAGTCCAGAGCAGGAGCCTGGAATCCTCTCTGGAGTCTCTGGCTGGGATGCAGTGGGCATGTCACTCACTCCTCTGGGCTTTCAGTTTCCTCATCTATGAGAAGAGCATCGCGGAAGTAGTTAATTTGTGGGGTTATTTTGAAGATTGACAAGTAATACATGCAAAACTGTCAGCTTATGCCCTGCACAGTTAGTAAGTGTCAGGGGAAAATTAAGAAGGAAATTAGATGAGCATGTGAGAGCGAGGGGCATAGAATGCTCTCAGACCCGAGGCGTGGTCCCTGTATGGGCCTCGGGCCCAGACCTCGCCCTGCAGCCTGGACCTCCCTCCTGTCCTCTCTGACCTCCCACAGCACAACTGTCCCACTCCCTTTCCTAAAGTTCCACTGTGTCCTGATAGCACTGGCCAGGACATTCAGTGTCACAGACAATAAATAATTGCATCTAAACCATCTTGCTGATCAGCAAGTTGGTAAAATTCTAAATTAACTTAAAATTATTCCTCTCGAATTTCATTAAATTCCTCAACCACAGTTCATTTGCACTTCACAAGATATCCTGTTCACCAGTATTCTATTTGCCTATAATCTTTATATTCTAAATCGAGTTTCTGATTTTATAGTATTTTCCTCTGCTCTCAGACTAGAATGGATACATTTCCACTTCCCATTCACAAACTTGGTAACTGATGTTTCTAGCCTTCTTGATAGCATAGGTAGAAATATTCACCCATAACAAGAATTTCTTTTTATAATGGATTCAAATTATTTTAGTCAAATACAATCACTAATTTAATTAAATACTAATGACTTTTAAGAAATTGGTCTGTTACTATTTTTTTCATGATAAGGTAATTGGAAAATGATGTCAGAATGATTTTAATACTAATTAATTGGAGATATACCAATATCCATTTACATTTGTAGATAAATTATTATTTGGATAAGTGAAATGTACAGTAGTCAAAATATTATGATATTAATTTTTCATTCAGAATTGAGAAACTATTATGGTTAATGTTAAATGTAAAAATTTAAGTGTTCTTTTTAAAAAAAATCACTACAATAAGATCCTAATGTAATATTTAACCCCACTTATCAACATGTCAATTAGCTACGTAGAAATTAACTGTGGTTTTTATTTATTTTTATTTTTTTATTTATTTTTATTTTTTATTAAATCATAACTGTATACATTGATATGATCATGGTTAACTGTGGTTTTAAGGGAAAGTAGGAAAGTTTGCACTGCTGAAAGAAATTATTTTTATTTAGCTTATACCTAGAATGGAAATATTTATAGACAGGGCAATTTGTTAGGTTAATAACAATAAAAACAGTAATAGTAATGACACCAGCTAACACTGGATTACGTATCAGTGACTGGTCTGAATTGTTGGTGCATCCTCACAACAGCCACAGACGGTAAGAATTGATGCTATCATGCTCCTCTCCTTCTGTGTTGACTCACATATCTTCCAGACTAAAAATAAATGCCCGCAGGTAAATGCCCGTGAGAGTGTCCTTCACCACTTTACTGGGGGAGAAAGGAAGCCTGTGAGTTCCGGAAGTGTGCAAGGGCAAAGCGTAGCCATTAGCCTCCGGGGGCCGCTCACCTGGGGAAAAGGGCATAGACCAGCTGGGTCCTATGTGCCCATGACCAAGCTCCCCTGGGGCTGGACAAACCCACAAGTAGCAGCTTCCTAGAAGCTTATCATGACTGGAATCTCTCTGAGTTAAGGTTTTATCCCACATGTCTTCTCTATAGGCCACTGGCCCATGTGGCTGCATTCATTCACTCACTCATTCATTCATGCACTCACTCATTCACTCACTCATTCATTCATGCACTAACTCATTCACTCACTCATTCATTCATGCACTCACTCATTCACTCACGCACTCACCCAGTCACTCACTCACTCATTCACTCACTCATTCACTCATTCACTCACGCACTCACTCATTCACTCACCCAGTCACTCACTCACTCATTCACTCACTCATTCACTCACTCACTCATTCACTCACTCATTCACTCACTCATTCACTCACTCACTCATTCACTCACTCATTCACTCACTCATTCACTCATTCATTCACGCACTCACTCATTCACTCACTCAGTCACTCACTCACTCATTCATTCACTCATGTACTCACTCACTCAGTCACTTACTCATTCACTCACTCATTCACTCATTCACTCACGCACTCACTCATTCACTCACTCAGTCACTCATTCACCCATGCACTCACTCAGTCACTCACTCATTCACTCACTCATTCACTCACTCATTCAGCAAACACTTGTTGGGATGTTGCTGTTTCCCGCCAGCTAAAGACAGACAGTAAGTTGAGTACTGCATCTCAAAGCACTTTCGGTTTAAAAGTAAATCATCAATCACTAACACACATGACCACAAAATTGTGATTCAAAGCTTATGTGGGTCATTATGAAAGTTCTGAGATACACAAAAATCAAGAACTGTAAAATCCGTCCAGACAGAAACAAATGAAGCCGTCCCGGCAGCACCAATGAGCTGAGCAAGTCGAAACTCCCATTGGTGATCCAGAGAGGACACTGGCCGCTGTGTGTCTCAGAAGCAAAATAATGGACCGTACCACAGTCTGTCTCAAAACTTGTAGTGACCCCCCCACACTAGTTTATCAGATTCGATAATGGCCCTGGGCTAGGCAGTGACAATCACTCCAAGGTGGCCCAGGCACTTCTCATCCCAGGCCTAGATACTTGCAAAAGACTTGTTTCTTCACTCCCCGTTACTCCGGCAGTTCTTTCTGCACACGGCTGCCAGATTGGTTTTGACAGAGGCACCTTCTCCCTTGTCAATTTCAGGTATTTTAATAGCTGGAAGGAACACTCTCCCCTCCTCCTGCCATATGTCTACAGGTCACCTGCAGTTTGTCCCCATCTCTCTCTCACCCCTAATTGCCCTACAAGCAAATCTCTGCATCTGCCTTGTACAAGCTTCGGAAATCATGCCTCTGCCTCTTGCACCCACAGCTCCCTGACTTCGGATGCCCTGTGGGCTCCTTGTCAGAAATCCTTGTCTAGGCCCAGCCCAGATCTTGCCTCTGGGTAGCCTTTCCTGACCACGGGGCCCCCTCGGTCAGTCACCCTGGAACAACTTCAGCGGGCACCTAATGTTTGCCCTGGCCGAGGGCACACAGGTGTCTCAGGCTGTAGCTTGTTTCATGTTTACCCTGGGTCTCTAGCAGCAGATTGTGACACACCTTAGGGCGGGCACAGGCAGGTGCACAGCAAAGGTCAGTAGCCCAAGGGGTCTCCTCCAACAAGCAGGGGAAGGCACACTGGTAGATGGAAACCAGCCTCCCCAGTGCAGAAACAAGCATTTCCTTTCACTGAGATCCTGAGAAGCAGAGTTTTCAGAGGTCCGGCCTTATTTAATCAGAATTGTAAATGATTTAACGTGAAAAGCTACATTCCCAATGACCTAAGTGTAGCAGTTGTGTTCTGGGCAACTTGAGTTTGCATATTACACTGTCTGGACTCTGGGTACAATTTGAGATGAGCTATTTGCTCCCTGTGACACTCAGCTCCCTCAAGTATACAGGGGACTAAACATATCTCAGAGGGGGCTGAGGAGACTAACTCAGGTTGCTCCTTTAAACAAGAAACATCTGTGGAAATTGCAAAATACATTAACGAAAACCACAATAATGGCTGTGTTACTATTACAAATGAAGTCGCAACCTAACTTTCTCCGTGTTTATTTTTTTTTCAAAGTACGTCAGCCTTATTTATCCATGTTAGCAGTGCTCTTGATCTTAAAAATATGTAAATCCATTTAAATCAATTTCTAGTAACACCGCACAAAACGATAATCATATTAGTACCCATTCATAATGTACGACTAACATTAACATAATTGCATTCATATACAAAATTGCTAGGTAATAAATAGGCTTTTCATAAATTGTTTCAGTGAGAATGTCATTTTTAACTTGACTATGGGTCTTTTCGTTCCAGATCTCAGAAACATTGAGAGGCTAATGTGAGAAAGTTTCCCACAGTTTTGGCCCATACAAGAGAGGCTGTCAAAGAGCCTTTGTGATTGGAATGAGAAGGTTGTACAGTAGGGATGTGTTTCTGCATAGACGGGACCCTTCCATTCTCTGTAGTTTAGAGTGGGGTCTGGGCCTGAGCACCCAATGTGTTCTGTACGTGCTGGCCAAGGGCACAGGGTCACGTGGACTATGTACCTGGTCTGCGAGGAAACCTCTGGTAAACTAATGTTTCTTTCTTCAGCAGTGAGGTCAGTTACCTTGCTCAAATCTGGTTGGCTCATACACAGTTGCAGGATTCTTCCTCGGCTGTCCCGGCCCCTGGCACAGCTGCTGTGGCACTGAGAGTCATGGGTCTGCCAAGGCCTCACAGAGCTCGGGGCACTTGGAATACCCTTGCCTCTAGTATGTAAAGGTATTTATTTTTCACAATTTCAGACAAAGTTATATTTTATGCAATCCAGTGATCCATTGTTTCCTGAGAAAGATGTAATGAAGCTAGAGACTGTTACAGCCACTGATACTGGGCAAGTCTGTAAGGAGAATAAGGAAAGGGAGTGAATAATTGGCGGCGTATGGCAGAGTCTGAGTGACTGAGTTGAACCATAAATCATTTTCACAAACACGTGTCAATTTGTGATACATTATTAGATCTAAGAAAAAGGAGATCACATTGAAACTGAGTAGATCAGAGTGGTAAGCTTTGATCAGATATTCTGATCTTGCTGGATAATTATAAAGCCACCCTGAATTTACAGAGATTTTCTTCCTACCATGCTGGAAGCATGAATCTGTATCACTGCACCCGCTACCTCCCCATGACCCTAGGAGGCAGGCCGAGAACAACACAATCTCTGCCTCCTAAATAAGCTACTTGTACTTGAAAGTGTATTTTTAGGATTTCAGAACATGAACGACGTTCCAGGGGAAAGTAGGCTTCCCCGTCTTTCTCTGAAACACAGACCTGTGCAGTAACCTTCAGGGAATATTAAATAACATCTCTGAAAAACAAGAGACAGAGCTAAAAATTGTGGGCTCAGGTCATTTTTCCAGCATTTTCTGTTTTGCCCCTCTTGTTTAGTTTGGAATTTATCTTAGAAAATTGGATATAATGTTGAACATGGAAGCTACTGATAAAGGAAGCCAATAAGTTAACACCATCATCCCTCAGCATCCAGGGGAATGGTTCCAGGAGCCCCTCAAGCACCAGCAGCCACTGCTCCCCAAGTTCCCGGTGGACCCCGGCACCGTATTTGCATCTAACCTACGCAGGCTTCCCCAGGCTTCCCCGTGTGCTCTAAATCACCTCTGCATTGGTCATAACACCTGATCAATGTGAATGCTGTGTAAATAGCTGTTATACTGTATTGTTCAGGGAACAAAGGCAAGAAAAATGTCTGCATGTTCGGTACAGAAGCAATTGTTCTGAATATTTTTGAGGCAGGGCCAACTGTCCTGTAACCTGCTGAGAAGGGGGTCTGATGCTCAGAAACTGTGGACTTTCTTTGGACCAAGTTGCTGCTGGTGATAATGGCAGGCCAGTGAGATGGGAAGGAGGGAGAGCCAGGTGCAAAGAGCCTGCCCTGGGCACAGGCAGGGCAGGAGCCCGAGAGCAGCTGGGGGCTCAGGATCCGTGTCCTCTGGAAGACAGAGGGAGGCAAGCTGAAGCTCTGGGGTCGGGCCAGATGACTGTGGTGGAGACGACATTTTTATTGACTCAGTAGCTGTGTTTGGAAGGCTTGTAACTCTGCTTGGGATGGTAAAGTACTGATGCTTTCAGGTCTTGCCAACAAGGCTGACCAAGCCATTTCAGTGCATTATGTAGACAGATGATTTTCCACATGTAAAAATGGAAGGCGGAGATTCCCAGGAATAATCCCTGAGAGGAGTGTAGCTGGCCAACATGCAGTGTCCCCCAGGGAGCAAACACGAAAGGGTTAAGCGGCAGTGTCCCCAAGAAGCAGCATTTTATAGCAAGTATTTTAAATTCAGCTGCCAGAGTGGGAGAGGAAGTTGGAGACAGGAAGCCATCTCAGAGCAGCGAGCATTTAAATAATGAGGGCAGAGGATTGTCTGCAGTTTCCCAGCCTCCCCGGCAGTATTCTTCCTCAACTCCTACCAGGGGGACCACAGGATCCCACTCCCAGCCTCCAAAGGCATTTGCATAAACATTTACATTTGAAGGGAGCCCACGGATTGGCGACTCCCTGAAGCTTTGCTAGGCTAGGCGGGGTTTTCTATAACAGCAATTAGGAACAGAAATAGAATAACAATAGGTGTGGAAATACAGTTGCTGAGCTGTGGGTAGACTAAGCAGAAAAATCTCTGCTCTTTAAAGACTGAACTTGGAATACTTGCAGCATTGGAGACGAAATGGCCTTTGTTCTTTGTGCCCCGGCTCTGAAGCCTAGAAGGGACCCAACCAACGTGGACCAGCGTGGGAGCTGGAGGGGGCTCCCCAAGCAGGGGAGGAAGAGGTGGGGCTGGCAAGAGGCTGCTCCAGGGCAGCGCTTGGGCCTGGCCCACAGTACAGCGGATACCACCCTGCAGGGGAAGGGAAGGGAGATGAGATCACAGACAAGGGAGGGCAGAGTCTGATCTGGAGGCACCAAAGATAAACCCAGGCCTGGGCTTGGAGGTCAGAGGGCCCATCCGTGTCGTCCACCCTCTTCCAACCCTGGGACCCTGCATGTCCTCAGAGGGACAGCCCTGCAGCAGAGCAGCACTGCAGAGGGTTCTGGCTCCTTCCTCCAGGTGCACTGCCCTCCTCTCGCCCCTCACCCCTGAGAACAGAGTAGGGGGCAGGCAGAGGTGGGGGCCTCCTACAGCCCCAGTGACCAGCCCAGCCCAGGTAGGGGAAGAATCCCGGTCAGGAAAGGGCTCAGAGAGCAAGGACAGCACAGGAAAGGTGGAAGATGAGGGGACAGCTGAGATGGCGGATTGCAGAGAGATGGAAGGATAAGAAATGATGGTCAGGGAGGGATGTCAGAGGTGAGTTGCTCTCAAGGTCTGGGTGGCTGAAGTGATGTCAAAATGACCAGTAGAGTCAAAGCAGTGAGAAGAGTTGTCTTTCCCTGGGATGATGAGGAACTGGGATGGGAAGGAGCTCTGGGCCAGTTGCTAAGATCAATGTAGTTCAGTGGCTGAGGAGGTCAGCAGGTGACACAGGTCAAGGGGGAGGCAGGGTGACACAGCTCCCTGGCCCGGATGTCAAAGGAGCAAGGGTTTTATGCCAGAGTGGACAAGGTTAGTGGCTGGAAGTACATCGGGGAGCAGGGACCCCAGCAGGCCTCTTTCCTATCTCCCTGAGAAGCTGTCCTGTTGTCCCTTCAGCTTTCTTTCAATTCTGGTCACTACTGGGTAGAGGGTCAGAGGGTGGCTGGGATCAGGACACCTGACAGGTCTGTCTCCACTTCTCTTGGTTGTTTACACTGCCTTCCGTCAACTAAGTTTTGGATCCCTCTTTTGTAAAAATGGTCCTCACAAAGCTGCCCTGTGATCACACGTGGTGACGATCTATGAATTGTGTAATCTGATGTCACCTATAAACTGTGAGGTGTTGGTGGTGGCAGTGTTAGGTCCTAGGGAAAAGAACTATTATTCTGTACCCTGCCAAAGCAGTAGTGATAATTAGAGGCATTTTATTAATACATTTTTATCATAATGATGTTGATACAGAAAGCTAGTGCTTTTCCCAGAAGTGTTAATAAAAGTAATGGAAGGCATAATTAGCACAAATACTGATTATAATGTAAGAATATTGATTTTAATAAGGATATCACCCAAATCAAGCAGATACCTACTTATAAAAGGAATCAAAGAGGCTCGGCATCCATAGCACAGTGGTTATGGCACCAGACACATAACACTGAGGGTGGTGGGTTCAAACCCAGCCTGGGACAGCTAAAAAAACAACAATGAAAATTGCAACAAAAAATAGCCGGGCGTTGTGGAGGGCGCCTCTAGTCCCAGCTACTTGGGAGGCTGAGGCAAGAGAATCGCTTGAGCCCAAGAGTTTGAGGTTGCTGTGAGCTGTGACACCACAGCACTCTACTGACGGCAATAAAGTGAGACTCTGTCTCAAAAAAAAATAAAAAAATTAAAAAAAGGAATCAGAGAAATGCAAAAATTACCACTTTGAATCTTTAAGCCAATACAAAGGAATCTTCTGGAAGATAAATGCCATAATGCAGGAAATTCAACACAGAGCTCTTACTAATAAAATACACAACATCACAGGCTAAATACAAGTAATGACATGTCTAAAAGACAACTGATAACATTTAATAAGGGCACTAAAAATACTGAAATGTTAGAATTAGAGTTTGTTTTTTACCATGATAAAAAGTCGTGGAAAATAAGAGCCCATATTATGCTTAATGGATACAAGAATTGAATTCTGTTTAAAAATTAGAATGAGACTGATTCTTTAATAGTGTTCTGAAAACTATGGTTAATGAAAGGAGCACGACAAAACAGAGGGGTAAGGTAATGGGAAGAGAGAAAAGATAATTATTTGGACTTGTAATGGAAAATCAGAACATGCAGCGGAATCAGCAAAAATAACATTGAATAAAATGATTCAATAAAATACTAGATCTAAAATAAACATACCCAAACTGTCTTATCAATTATCAGTAGTCACCAAAGCAAGAAAAATATAGATCCTGTCCACAATATCAAGCCCTTTTCCCCAAGAAACCCTTGATAATAAGCATATATTGTTGCTTAAAGTTTTAAAAAACCTTTAAGAAGACAATAAAAGACTTGAATAATCAATCTAATCATAAACTTAAGTGTATACAGTAATCTTGAAGGAGAAGACAAAATACCATCTCCTACAAAGTAATAGATTTATGCAATCTAACTAGGAAAGGGATTCATCAGGTATTCAAAGACAAAGAGACAAAGCGATTGAAATACTTTGGTAGTTGTAAAAATGACAACTCAGTGGAAGTGACTCAGGGATCAGAGTCAACCTCCAGGTCACTTCCACTGCTGCTGCTGTCTCACGCCCAGACAACCAGGATGACCTCCTAATGCTCTTTCTGTTTCTGCCTTGACCTCCTACCCAGGTCCACACAGCAGCCACAATGATCCCTTAAAACACATCAGCTCACTTCTCTCTCATGTTCACAGACCCCCAGTGGTTCCCTACCGGTAAGGGGCTGAATATCCCAGTCCTAATCCACACGCCTGTGTGTGACCTTATTTGGAAACAGGGTCTCTGCAGAAATAGTTAAGGATCTCAACAGGAGATCATCTTCAATTTAGGATGGACTCCAAGTCCAGTGACCTGAGTTCTTATAAGGTCAGACAGGGAAAGAGACACATGCAAGGGAAAGCCACACGAAGGTGGAGGCCGAGACTGCGGTAGTGTGTCCATAAGCCAAGGAACACCAAGGACCGACCACAGTCGCCGGAAGCCAGGGCAGGAAAGTACGGAATGTGCCCCACCTCAGAGCCTCCAGAGGAATCAACACACCTTGATTTTGGACTTCCAGCCCCCACAACTGTGAAAGGATACAGTTCTGCTCTTTTACGCCAAGTTTGCGTAATCTGTAATAGTGTTCGTAGAAAACAGATACACCATCTTGCTCAGAGGAACTGTCAGCCTCCTTCCAGGTGAGTTCTACCTGGGCTGCTGACAGCCTCGCCTCTCACCTCCCACCATTCCCTCCCTTCATTCTGCTCCAGCGGCACCGGCCTTTCTGAAGGCACCAGATAGGAAGGGCTGCCTCCCCAGGGCCTTTGCTCATGCTGCGTGGAACCTGCTTCCCTCATGCACCCGTCATCCCTTTGGGGATGCCTTTGACCGCGTCTCCTTCTTGGTAAGATCTTCCCTAGCCGCCCAATTTTAAATTGCATCTCACCCACCTTGGCTGGAATTTTCTATTCTCTTTGTTTTATTTTCCTTCATAACACTTAATCACCCTCTGATAGATGATATAGTTTATTTATTTCTTTGTTTATATTGTTTCCTCCAACAAAATTGCTCTGCAAGGGCAGATATTTCTGCTGGGCTGCTCACTGTTGCATCTCCAGCACCCAGAATAGTGCCTGGCACGTGGGGAGGACTCAGCATGTGTTTGCTGAGTGAGTCAAATAGACAGACTTATGAGCCAGAATTTAATATACAATAAAGCAAGCATTACAAAACAGTAGGGGAGGATTAATTAATATATGATTTTGAGATATAGCACATTAGAGAAAAATTAATTTTAGATACATATCCTATCCTGTGTACTAAAAGAAAATGAAAGTCAAATATTTTAAAAATTCATAGAAAAATTAGCAGAAAGTAGACTAGTACATGATTCTCTGGAAGGATAATAACTTCTAAAAAATGAAAGCATTTGGGGAAGGTACAAAGCTAATAGTGATAGACTCTGTTATTTAAAAATTAAAACTTTTATACGATCAGTACCTCCTTCTTCCAGTAAGAGTTCGGTCTTGCTGTTACTGGTAATAATTCCTAGGTGATGGATTGCCCCCAAGTCCCAGGTCTGTCTCCTCCCTGGCTGTCCGTGTCCTTCCCCCTGCCTGAACCTCACCTTGGCGAGGGGACCACGTGCGGTGGCCTAGAGGCAAACACCTGAGTGGGTCCTGCCCATCAGCTACCTCTTGGGCATTGAAGAGGTGACTGGATTTGGGTTGCCCACCTGCCCATCCTGAAGCCCTTGCAGTCCCCTTTGGCACCAAGCCTCACCAGACTGGTGTCGCAGGCTGAGTTCTGGCTGTGGGTACCTGGACTGCAGCCCTTTTCTTCTCCTTATGGGCCCTCCTCCCAGGAGCCTCCCAGGCTGTGCTGACAACCCCACTTGCACAGCATGGAAAGCTGCAGTGGGGAATATCCAGTCTTAGGAGAGGTGCTATTTCAGTTGGACGTTCCCAGGTCAATGATGGGTCCAAGTCCAGGTTCACTTATTAACTTTGTTGACTTTCATGTGCTGTGTAAGCCATGGTCTCACATGTACCGAGATCCTAATTGTTCCTGCAATTAAATAGCTGACTAGAATAAAGTATGAAGATGACCAGTATTAAGGTAACCAGATGGCACCCGGACAAGAGTTAGGCGAACGGTCAGCCCTGCTGTTACAGTCCACACTTAACCTCAGCAGGCGCAGGCGGCCACTCCAGGGCAGCTCTAGCTAGTTTTTCCTCTCCTGTCCTGTTGGCCTACAGGGAGGAGCGGGGAGAGAGGGGCAGGTGCTTCCCAGGCAGGGTGGCAAAGTTTTGCCTCCCTGCCAGGAGCGGCCTCATGTGTCATCCCCCTTAGATCGACTGCAGGCTCCTGGGGCTGACCTGGAATCCTTGTGACCTCATCCTGGACGAGGCCCTTGAGGGGAGAGCAAACTCCAGTTGGGCGCCCATCTGCACCCACTCATGAGCTGGAGAAGCCCGACTATGTGCTGACAGGGCAGCTCCCGTGCTGGCTGACAACAGCTTTGTCTGTTACTCTCAGCAGAACAAATAACAATGGGTCTGTTTGTTGGGATTTTTTAAAGGGTAGAATTTAAAGCTCTCCCCTGTAGGGGGCTAGTTTTGTGCCTTTTTCCAGAGAGCCTCCCTTCCCACCCTCCTGCCTGAGTGCCTCGCTGCAGGCTGGGTATTTCTTGTCATTCAAGAGGCTTCAGACACTTGCAATCAACAGAAAATTGCTTCTAAAGCAGCTGCCTAAAAAATCAGATGTCAATTTTAAGATAAAAAATATTACATGATGAACAAGATGTTTTTGAAGACGTTGTTGCATTTTAAGTTTGCTACCCATGATGTTGACAGTTCTGTTGTGCCCAGGTTGGGGTTAGGGTACCGGGGAGGAGGCAGGGACCCCCTTCTGCCCTCTTCACTGCACCTTTCTTTTCCTCCTGGGACCTAAAGGCATTCATCAGGGAGCTCGTGGTGCCCCTGCAACCCCCACCCTGCCTCACCCTAAGCCCCACCCTTGCAGAGCAGAGTGCCCCAACTGCATGGGGGTTGTGGGTCCCAAGGGTCATTTCTGTCTGAGGAGCAGACCAGCTCAGAAATGTATTTACCCAAGGAATGATTATCTAATAGTGGAATTTCAGGCTTAGGAGAGCACCTGGTGAGAGAAGATAGTTTTGTGTAATTTAATCTCTTGTAATATTACTCTGACCCTGAAAACATGCCTTATATTTATAAATAGGGAGTGCAGCTAAGAGAACGGGGCCAGGAGATGGGGAAGGATCATTCTAGGTCGGACCTGACTACCACCTGGCTGTGTGACCTTCTACAAGGCTGGTAAATAAGAGGGTTTGGATAGTCAGGCTCTCATTTCTCTCCTACTTCTAGAATCCTCTAAATTTTAGATAGACATTTAGACATTTGCTCTGAAACTTTAAACATTTCAATTTGTTCTGAAAGTTTAAAATGCTTTTGGATTCCAACCAATTTGATTTTATTAATAGAATTATATTTCTTAGAAATATCATGAGAGCTCATCTGTTTTTTACTTTTTCTGATTTCTTTGGCATCTTATTTCTTTGTAGCTCTTGAAATCTGAATAGCCCAAACCAGTCACAGAGAAGACACACACACACACACACACACACACACTCACCTCGTCCCCCACACGCGTACGTGCACATACACACGAGTGCTCACACATGCACTAAACTCCCCCCCACCTCACTGTGCACACATACACAAAATATCACAGGACGTAATTCTCTGTTGCAATTTGCTCACTCTGATCTTCAAAACTCACTCCCCACCTCCTCTGTGACTCAGGCTGATGTCTCAATGACTGGTCAAGATCACAGTCCCGCCAACTACACATATTAACACTTTGTGCTTTGTTCTGTAAGGTGTCAGACCCTTTCCCCACCACACCTGCTTCTTGACAACAAGTTAAGTCTACATGAATGCTTGAGAGGAGTCCTGGTGAGTTGCTGGTCAGGTGATAAGCATCTAAGTAACAACCTCCAAGCCGAAACTTCCGGGTGGAGAGATGACGGTAACAGGACAAACAGAGCGGCTCATCGCCGTGATGGTTCGCACTTCGCAAACAGGTCTTAAGGCACTTCCTGCCCTTTCTCTTCTTTTTTTTAATTTTTTTATTAAATCATAACTGTATACAATGATATGATTATGGGGCATCATACACTCACTTCATAAACCATTTGACACATTTTTATCACAGTGGTTAACATAGCCTTTCCGGCGTTATCTCAGTTACTGTGCCAAAACATTTATATTCTACATTTACCAAGTTTCGCAAATACCCCTGCCTTTCTCTTCTTACATCATTACTTTATAAGGAATTAATTTGGTTACATGATTTAGATTTTGGACTGCTTGATGCTAAATTGCTATATAACCCGTCTATCAGTTTTTAAAATATAAACTTATCAGATAAAGATAAAGAAGGGATTTTGAATAAAGTATAAACAAGGTTTACTTGTAGTAAGTGCATTAAGACATACCGGAAATTAGTGAGAATGTGCCATTGCTCTGGCACATGGTATGGAGGTTCCCAAAGAAAATAAAAATGAAACTACCATGGAGCCAGCCATCTCTCGTCGGGGCATATAGCCAAAGGGAACGAAATCAGCACCTGGTAAAGATCTCTCCCATGTCCACACCAGCACTATTCACCATAGCCAAGGATGGAATCAACCAACACACCCATCGACAGAGGAATGGATAGAGAAAATGTGGTGTGTGCGGGCAGCCCCCGGAGTTACCAACATCTGACTTACTTGTATGTACAAATTGTACTTATGAACAGAGACTAGTACTGCTAAAAAGTAAATGCACCTGTTCCAACTTACATACAGATCCAGCTTAAGCACAAACCTACAGAACCTATCTGGTTTGTAACATAGGGCCTGCCTGTATATCTATTGTAAATGACCTGACCTATGGCTTTCCATACTTACGACTGGGTTCCCAACACTCCCCATGAGGGTAATTTACAATTACATATCAAATTAATAATTCAGGACTAGTTTCTTTCACACATGTGAACAAGTCTGCCTGGCAGTGCCTTGATGCAGCATCTTTGTGCTCGTGGCCGGTCTCACGAATAGCAAAGCCACTGATAGAAACACAAGGACAGGAAGAACCAGGGGACCCAAGGACAAGACAGTGTATGACAGAAGAACGGCTGATGGCTTCTGTCTCATTGAAGCAGAATTTGCTAAGCTTGAGGAGCAAGACACTAACACTGAGGGGTTGGCTGTGGGGTTAGGGAGAACACCAGCGGCTACAGGGCAATTTAGGGTGAAAAGAAGCTGTCCCAACAACCTGAGATACGTTTTTCAAGAAACTGACCTCCGTGGTGAGCTCCCTTCCTTCAGCAACAGAATCAAATCCTGACTCTCCAGCCCCTCCTCCTCCAGCACCATTTCCACCATCATCTTCCCACCAACGGCAGCCTCAGAAAGGCCCTTCCATAAGCGACCACATCCATGCAACAATAGCTCAGCGTTAACCTTTAACATTCTTTTTGAAATTTCTCCTATCTCCTATCTAAAGTTTTTGCATAAGTTTGTTTGTATGTTCTGTTTGTTTGCATTGAAAGAAAGAACACAATAGTTTCTGTAACTTATTATTACAGTACAGGGGTATTATTATTACAGTGTTCCACTATATTATCATTACCACAGAGAAGCCATGATAGTATTGTTGTTGTTATTATTGCCACATACAGAGAGTGCCAAAAAATGTACCCACATTTTCAGAAAGGAAAAAACTGTATTCAGATTGTCACACTCAACATATACTGAGAACAGAAGATGAATCCAAGTCACAGCCAGCGCCTCTTGTAATTGTATCAATAGAAGTCAAACATGACTGGGGTACTACAATCTTACAAATCCACCCTAAAGATGTTCTCAGAACACATCTTGTCTATAATCCAGGGACCAGCTGTATCATGAAATATCATTTAACTTTAAAAGTTAGAGATCTTGCCATTTGCCCCAACACGGATGAACCTGGAGGAAATCACACTCAGTGGAATCAGACGGCCACAGAGAGGAAAATTCTGCCTGATCCTGCTTATATGTGAAACCAAAAAAAAAACCCCCAAAACAAAAAAACCCAAACAGGTCAGTTATACAGAGAAAGAGAACAAGACTGTTTGCAGGGGCAGGGAGGAAGCCAGAGGGCAGCAGGGAGAGGGAAGGTGAAGGGCGTGGGCGTGTGGGGTGAAGTCCAGAGGTGACCACGTAGTTAATGAGACTGCACTGCATCAGAGACTTTTGTTTAAATGGCTTTTAGCTGCTCTTGTCACAACAAAAGGTACCATGTGAGACGACAGATATGTTAATTTTCTTCACTATAGTAACCATTTCACTATCTGTATGTATCCTATAACCTTGCATTGCAAACTTCAAATATCCACAGTAAGATTTATTTGAAAAAGAAGATCTGGAAGAAGGAAAAGTGTGACCATGCCCATTTACAGCACGACACTGTGGAGGGTCCCTGCGGGGGTGCCCGGCCCAGCAGTTCCCAGCCCACTCCACACACCCCTCCCCACCACTCCCCCACATGCAGTGGCTGCACAGTGGCCCGGGTAAGGGGGACAGCTGGGGAGGCCCTGGTCACCAGCCGCAGCTGCCCGTCTCCAGCAGCTCCTCCTGGCCTTCACCCAGCACACCCGCCTTGTTCGAATGTTGTTCTTTTATTTCTTCATGACTATAAACATCTTTTATCTCCTTATTTGCTGTCCCTTGTGTTATGGGAAACTAAAAGGATATTTATTTACACAATTATGAAGGATGAAACACTAGCACAAAGGGATTCTTCAGGGTACTTGGAAGCTCTAAAAAAAATGATAAGATACACCTTTGGTTCCAGCAAGTCAACTGCTGTGCAGGCACCCTCTGAGTTTAATATATTGTGTGATGTCCAGACCTCTTGGAATGCCCAAAATCTACAGGACGATGTCATTTTTGAAAACATGTCCTACTCTGTGCTGATCCTGAGCTCCAGACTCACACATTCAATACACCCAACAGAGAAGCCTTGTTTTTCCGCCACCCTCTCTTCTCCCACCTGCTCCACTTCCAGGCGTGTCTCCCACATACCCCGGGGTCCCCACCTCTCACTACGCTGCCTCTTGTGTTTCCTCGGAAATGTCACTTGTTTCTGTCCTTCCTGGCAGGCTCACGTCTTCTCAGGTGGCTTCTGGTCAGCATTCAGCACTCACCTCCAGTGTCACCTCCTCAGTTACAGCTCCACCCACACCCGGGCACTCCCGGCCCCTTCTGGATTGTTTTCTCATCCCAGCAGTTGCCACTCACTGATTTGTTTTCCTCACTAAGTGTCTCTTCTGCTGCCTGCTAAACTCCATGAAGGCAGGGCCTTTGTCCGCCTTGTCCAGAGATCCTGCCCCGGGAACGAACAACTGGCATGTGGCCAGCCAGCGAGACCAGCTTGCGGGATAGTCAATCACGTATAGAATGTTTGCTAACCGCAGTCGGGGACTCTGAGCTCACCCAAGCAAGCCCTGCAGCCACTGACAAGCCACTTCTCCCTGAGCTCTGGTTCTTCATCGGTGAGACGGAGCACAGCTGGAGTCCCGTGGGTCACTGCGAGGAAGTGAGGAAACCCACGTGGGAGCACACTGTGGTTTGCAGAAGTAATGACCGGAGCAGCGCTGATCACTGAAACAGCGTCGGAGGATACTGTGGGGACACGCTGTGCTTAGCTGCGCCTTAGACCAGTTGTATAAACCTTGCTCATTAACACGTCATCAGGTTAGTAATACTGTAACAGTAAGTTGATATTATTGCTATTCCGTAATAATAGGAAGCATCCGAAAGTGAAGTAAACTACCAAAGTCACTCAGCTAGCACATTCTGAAGGCTCCAGCTCAGCATTCACTGCCTCCAGTGGTCACAGCTAACAATGATCACTTCTTATTTGTCAGGGGTTATATCTCAGTCTGAGTACCATGGATCTATATTTGATGATGGCACATGCCAGTGATGAACTGTGGCTTCTATTTGGCACCTGCAGGTCCCCGGTGGAGGTCCTGAGGACAGCAGCATAGAATGAGCAGTAACGGGCATTATACAGGCTCATCCTTGCCCTGCTGACCTCATGCAGTGGCCAGAGAAGCAGCAGGCTGAGGAGGACAAGCGTAAGAGTGCACCCAAGGCATTGTTTAGAAACAAATGTGTCTTCTACTTCAGTTGCCAAAGGTTTTGACTGAACATTGCACACCAGTTTGGGATCCACGAAATCCCAAACCATGGTGTTTGACGAGGTCATGGATGCTTTCTCAACAGCCTACAGAATGTGCAACAGCCTCAAAAATGCAGAGGGGAAGTGTCAGAAGTTCCCAGTCGAGGCTTCCTTATCCCAGGTCTTTCCCCACATGAATAATTTCAAAAGATAGTGAAGTGCGATGCTTCCCCCCAACTCTGCGCAGAGGCAGAGGGTGGAGGAACAGACTCGCCGAGCACCAGGCCCCTGAGCATGTCAGCTGCTAACGCATTTCTAGCCAAGCACTGTCCAGTCTGTCTCATCACCAGGCAATCAGTGGGGGGAAAAAAAAATCTATGTTTTACTTCCTAATTTTCAGTGGTTAGGATGCATATCCAAACTACGGCACCTTTTGGTGGAGCCATTAAGCGGGCAGCCTGTTGTTTCGCTGTCTCCGTTGTTCGTTATTTATCAGAATTTTGTGTTGCTTCATTACCTATCATTTAATTGTACAAGATGGATAGATTCATCCTAAGCAAACATTGTTGTTTCCCCGCAGTGGACAATGGGTAGATCAGAAAAATGTGTCTATCACCTTATGGCCACTTGGAAGAACGCCACCAGTTACTCACAAAAGTGGTGGTCCTGGAGGACGTGCTCCAGGGGCTTTGCCATCGCCATTCCCTGTGGTGGGCACCACATATGGGGGAGGAGAGCGTGTCATCTGATCAGCATGTGTGCAAATACCTCGCCTCAGACCAGCCAGCTGGCGTCACTTCCCTTTTGAGAGGAACAAAAGAGGATCCATGTTGGTTTGGCACAGAAGACGCTCCCATTTAAACAACAACCTTTTCTGATTCAAACTTCAGTTTGCACAGTGGAGCCAACCCAGAAGCAGTCACCATGGTCACCACGGAGCCGGCACCCTGTAACTTAAACAAGCCCACACTTCCCAGCCCACTTCTGCTGCCAGGAGACCACAAAGCTTCTGCTGGGTCATGGCGTATGCAGGGCCTGCCGTCCGGCGCCCTCTCCTCTGCACAGGGAGACCATTTGGCCCCACAGAATTTGAAAATTTGCTCAAAAACAGAAATGCAAACAACCATTACATACTCAGGAGGAAGGGAGAGCTGATTTCATTTCTGACCCTCAAGATCTTCCTTCTAAAGACTCCTGGCTGCCACCAGAATTAATCTGTGACCTTTTCAGTCCTAACCTTAAGACTTGTGTTGGTAATATGAGTTTACTAGCCAGCCATTTTGGTCTTAAACAAATTGAACAGATCTACCAAATGAATTTAACAATATTTAAATATTGGTTAACTTGCGCATTGTAAAAAAATGGACAATGTATTTGGAAAGTTGCTAGTGTTTTCAGATCTTTTGGAACTGCTATCCATGCCATTTACATAATGCTAACGGTGAGTTTGCAGGCAACCTCCACCTGCAGGCAACATGGCGTTGACCCAGAGACTTTGCATGGACACTTGTTTTGATGTATAGGCCACCAAACATTATCAAAACACATTTCTCAGTCTATTTGCGCTAAGAAAACACGATAAATTGGAAACTTAAGTAATTCTCTCTCTACTGGTCTCTTCAAGAACAAGCCAGATTCTCAGTTTTGTGTTCAGCTAGCTGATGGTTATATGCTCTCTCTAGAAGTGAGTCCATGGCCATAGCTTATTCAGGACTATTAGAAGATCTAATAGTTGTCAGATGCCAAATAGAGTTTGGGATTAGATCTGGACTTCGGTCAGAAACTGGGAACTCTGTGATAGGGGCATTAGTGATTTCCATAGCAGCACATCATTCAGAGAAGCCAGGAGATGACTTACATGAAGGAAAGCATCCTGCTTCTTGGAATAGTGTGTTTGCATTATGAGTAAATACTTCATTAGAATAATTGAGGAAGAAGATAGCAAAAAGCAAAGTGTATGTCAAAAAAAAGAAAAAGAAAAGGAAACCCAAATGTAACACTAGATACCTTGAAAGGGTGCTGAGCAAACCCAATACAATAAGCTTTTCAGGAACGGATGGGCATCTGGGCATTGAACCACAAGAAGTTCTGCAAACAAAGGCAATTGCCAATGCGTTCTTTGATTCTCAGTGACAGCTGAACGAAACATAAAAAGGAATAGTTTTTTTGTGGGCACGTGACTGTGACATCTCCTCACCCATCGCTGCAGCACTCAGCAAGCTCTCTGCCTGGCACTGCGTGTCTCTTCCTTGCCGCTCTCTCTTTGCCCTCTGGTGACCCTGCTTGCTGTCCTGTGGGGCATGGATGTAACATTATCTTGGACATGGCTTTGCTGCATAGGAAAATGGTCTTTGACTTTACCAGCAACTTTGTGGTGTCACTGGAAGGAGAGATGACACACTTTGTCAACACGCAAACGTGTTTCCATCTGTGCCAGGGTTACAATGAAGTGCATTTTAAAAGGACACTTGTTTCAACATGTGAAAAAACAAACAAACAAAATTCACAAATTCACAGTGGAAAAAGTAGGGAAGAATTCTTCTTGATCTGATTAAAGCTGGGGTGGGAGCTCCTGGGGGAAAAGGCAAATACCTGCCTGCTCACTGGTGGGATGTAACAGGGACAGCAGTGGGGCAGTTGACAGCGGGTCCTTATAGAAATGACCACAGCTTTGACCTGAGGCCCACGGAAGACCTTCTGGAAGTGCTTTTTAATGCTGTTTTGAAAATTAAAGACTGCTCATGGGACCTGGTGAAATTGTTGCCAAAGGAATGCTCAATATTGTTAGAATCAGGTTCGGCTCAGTGTCAGCTTCTGAATTTTACCAAATACTGTATGTGTGACAGAATGTCTATCCTGGTGATAATTTTGCATTTTAACTTTCGGAAGATAAAGTAAATAAAGATAAAGTGCATTACAATTCTTGCTATTTCTTAATGTTTTAAAAATATTAATGCCTATTTTTAAATTTTACCGGTAAGTAAACTAACACTAGAGATAAATTATAAACTAAGAGCAGAAATGAAGGACTTGCTGGGGAAAAGTACACTAGATTCAACCACTAACAGGGCTAGGTAGTACGTGGGGGGAGCAAATAATGAGTGTTCCGCAGGGACTCAGCCAGCAGAAGGCAGTGCCCGACCTGGCCGCTCCAGGGCTTTCTAGGAGGGCAAAATGAATGGATGCACACTTGCCCTTGTATTTCTTAAATGCTTTGTTTTCATCGAATTACCCAAATAACCTTAATTCTTAGCAGTAAACAATGCTGATTGTGGTGTTAGGTGAGTCTTCTGGAATGAAAGTCGCTTCTTGGTTCAAGAGAGGACACCAGAATATTCTATTCTTAGAGAATATTAATGCAGCCCCTTGCCCATTGCCGGTGGTTAGGCTGCATGTTAATTTGGGCCCTTGGTCATCATCAAAGGAGCAGTCGTTTGAAAAGGACCATTCCACTTGCTGTACAAACCTTGCCGAGGACACTGCCCCTTACTGTGTGAATGCCTGAGGGAGAATTTTCATTTAGAATTGAATGTCTGGAAAAATTTTCCAAAAGTGTTCTCATAAAACGCAGTATACTTTAAAATTTCTACTTTCCCTTGTTGATGTTATTACTGACCATCTTGGTCTGAGTTTTTCTTTTCTTTTTTTTTCCCCCTTTGGCCTTTTTTTCCTGTGGTACTAAGTTTCTATTTTTTGACTTTTATGGTGTATGTTTTTTTGAAAGCTGTTTCAAATCCTTTGTGAAAAGAGGTAGAAAAATAAATATGTGTAAATATTGAACAAGGGTTGACCAAATATGTAAATGATGGAATGACTAACTTCACTTAGTCATTCAAAAACACTTCCTGAGCACCTTCCTGATGTGGCCTGGCTGGTTGGCTGAATCTTAACAACGACAGGCAAATAGCTATGTGAAGATCACCTATTTCAGATGGTTGTCACTCTTACGTAGGCGATAAATCGGAGTAAGGGGACAGAGTGTATAGCAGGCTGCGGGTCTGCATCTCTGTTTTGGGTGGACAGTCAGAGACAGCCTGTATGTGGAGGCAGCATCTGAGCACCCACCGACCTGGAGGACAGGGAGAGAGCAGCCCCGTGTCGAGCCAGAGCCAGGGTGTCCGGGCAGGAGCAGGTGCAGAGGCCCCAAGGCTAGAGCACGCTCGGCGTGTTTGGAGAATCACAAAATGTCTGGTGGAACTGAAGGGTGTCAAATGAAGGAGAGGAGATGGGGACGAGTGAGAAGTCAGGTGAGGGTCAGACGAAGTTAGGTTCTGTATGCCCTTGTGAGAACACGGAATTTACTCTGAGTGGAATGGGAGGTCACTGGAGGGTTTTAATCAAGGGAATGAAAATCTCACTGAACTTTGAGAAGGACCATTCTGGCGACTGGGTGGAACATGAACTGTCATGGAAGCAGAGAAACTTTTTAGAAGCTGTCGCAGCTGTCCAGGTGAGAGGTCCAGGTGAGGTGCACAGGGGTGACCAGATTCATCACGGCAGTGAGGGGAGCACTGCTCTGCTACTGCGGGGTCTGGACGTCGGAGGGAAAGGTGAAGGAAGAGAAGGCTTGGAGACAACGTCGCTGTTCTTGGTAAGTGGTCTGATGGTGTCCCATGTACTCAAACTGGGGGAAGACAGGAGGGAGCGGAAAATTTCTGGGGGCCAAGTCAAGTATTATCTTGAACACCTTTAGTGTGAAGGCCTCCTGGACATGGAGTGCAGCTGCTGGTTAGGCAGCGGGACACACGAAGCGGAAGCTGAGAGTAGAGGGCAGGGTGTGTGTGTGTGTGTGTGAGAGAGTGAGAGAGAGAGAGAGAGAGAATATGGGACTCATCAGTGCAATGACAGTGTTGGGAACACAGGCAAAGATGGCAGAGGCCTGAGGGTAGAGCCCCATTAGCCTATGATTCATTCTGTTTCCTGTTAGTTCCTGATCTGCAACTAACTATGGATGTCTTAACGCGGGGCTCTCCAGACCTGTCAGAGAGAACCTGGTGTGTGCAGACTATTTTTTGAATAAACAAAGCCATACTTAGCAAAGGTACTCTCTGATTAATATGAGAAGTGCCCTCAGTCTGATAATCTGCTAAATTATATTTAGCTTTAGGCTACAATTATAGTTCAGGAACAAACTTGTAAATTTCTGAAAAAGGTGTTGTTTTTTTTGAAATTGATTTAAGTTAAAAAGTGCCACAAAAGTAGACTTTGAAGGACAAAGCCACAATTACCTGCTACTAAATGTACGTAGGCAGCATCCCCAGGTAAAAATAACTTGCAAAACTCTATGTTTTACTTAGTTTAGAATTAATTATAAATGATGAAATGTGTGAACTTGGTATTATTTATTTGTTATCAGTTTAGTCTGAGAAATAAAAACAGACTTAACAAAAAGCTCAGATTTTAAAAAGATGATGGTAGCAAATTGTAGAAAGATAAGGAGCAAAACTGGGCCCCCTCCCTCCCTAACATGGAGGGCAATTATCTGCTTTGTCAATGAAACGCAATAGCAAACTTAAACTTTTCTCTATTGAAGCTTCAGTAAACTTTTTTTAGCTTTGCTATTTCTTAGTGGCTAAAACACTTTGTCAAGGTTAAAATGTCACATTCTGGCACTATTATTGTTCGAAAAACACTTTGATTCGAGCACTGTTCACTTTTATTCTCCCAAAAGATTACATCAAAATGAAGAATTAGTGTGGCAACCAAATGAGATAATACCTTTAGAGGACAGATGTATGGAGAAGTGAGGCAATATTTCATGTAGTCTTAACTTGGATACTTAGAGCTACCATAGTCTGGTGGATTCTGGTCTCTGGGACTTGGACTCGGCCTCACAGGCTCTTAAACTGATCAGATGGGGCCTCAGTGCTGGGGATTCCTTCCCAAAATACAGAACATAAACAACAAGTTTCTCCTATAAATGGGAGCGCATGACACAGGGAGGCAGCTCGTCCCATGACAAAGGGGCTCCCAAATTATCTGTGCAGCAGGGAATTTTCCATGTCCAAAATGTAACATGGAGGACACAGGCTTGGTCCCCTTGGCTCAGCATTACAGGAAACACAGATGACTGGAGAGTAAGCTCACACAGAAAATGTCATCCGTCATCTCTACCCAAAGTGACTGCAATGGAAGAAAATTAAGGAAGAGCTCTCAGAAAGGAATTTTTCTTTCAGGAAGAAAAAGCCTACTGAAAACTATGTGAGTGAATGGTATTACATGAACTACCCTATCTTGTTCTGTAAAATGAAACAGAGAATATATTCCAGATTAAAACACTTGGTTTTGTTTTAAATAGAATCACACATGGTTCTAAAAACATTCATCTTTGTGAATCACTGAACGAACACACAAAAGTGGCCAAAGACATTACAGAATCTCTATGTCAAATCAAATACTGCCAATGGAGGAACGCTTCGCCCGATGCTCACACGCTAGTAAATGCTTGCTCTGTCTGTGCTTACTCTGGCTGCATTTTGGGTTTTTTTGTGCAGACATCAATCACGGACCCTGTTTGCTTAACCGAGATGAGATGGGAGCTGGGCGCTCCAGCTTCAGTTACTAAGTCTCAGTAGCTGAGCCTTGGAGACCCAGGTGAAATCTCTGTGTGGTTATAAGAAAAAACAATTAAGACAGTTGTTTATCTTTTAAATTAGATAAAATGAAATTTCAATTGAGTTTATGTTTTAGGGTTTGACTCACATTTTCTTGGTCTCTAACCGTCTTTAGTTTTATAGGGGATGGACAGGCAGGCAGGGTCCGTACCAGAACTTGGGGAACCAGTGGGGTGGGTTAGATAGTGACTGGGAGCCCAGAGAGGAGCCTCAGCTCATCATCACACCTGCACACGCTCAGCATCCTCAGCCTGCCGCCCCACCAGGTGTGTGGGTCCAGTTCAACCAGCTACACAGTCTGGGATGTGAAAAGAGCTACTTATCCTGACAAACAGAGCTTAAAAGTGTAATTTTAACAAACCCAAGAAGTTGATTGTGGGAAACAAACACAGAGCCGACATAAACGTCCACACACTGAGCGTGTGTTTACTGACGGCAGACTTGGTGCCAGGCACCTGGCTGTTCCCGCTCTCTGTGGAGCTTCTGTCCTCATGCTGACTGTGTGTGGCAGTGTCAGCAGCACCCAGCTGGGGAGGGAGGCTGGGACTGCAGGTCAGAGCCGGAGTGGGATGGCACCAGCCGGGAGTACACCACATCGCCCACGGCTCCTGGACCACTCCCCGCTTACAGAGGGAAAAGTCACACCCAGGGCAGAACGACGCCTGGTCTCCCTGGGTTAATTCACTTGTTCAAACAAATATTGGCCTGTTATGAAAAAATAATTTAAAGAACCCTATTTAATCAAATATGCTCTGTATCTGTAGAGAAAAAGACAATTGCTTTCAGACTAAACTATCAGCAAAACAATGCTCATTTCAACTGCAATTTGCAATTCATTATTGAAGCCCGTTTAAACGTTGGTTCAGATCTGAACTCATTTGGACACAAAAGAAACAATTCCCTGTGATATTTGGAGACATCATCTTCCTTTCAAGTAAAGTGAAAAATAATTTTTTTGTTTGGAGCCTGAAAGCATTCATTGCCATAAATGATGCAAGTCAGTAATCTAAGTATTCTAAAGGTGCTGTGGCTCACACATATTTAATTTTTCTATGGTTACTTTATTAGTTGAATCCATTGAGGCCAAATCATATTGGATGAGTGATCCTAATTTTCTCTATTTGTAAATGTTTGCTAAACTACAGGAAATTCGTTATTATCACATCACCCTCTATGCCTGATGCTAAAAATGCTGCCTCTCACTCTTTGGTCTTTTATTAGAAAAGGCATTTCACTTAACCAAAGAAAGGTAATTGAGCCCTATATATCATGAGGAAAATGGTACAATGATTACAATCTACCAATCCAATGTGGTTTCCAAAATGCATTTGAATTGCACAGATGAATGCTTAGGAAAAAAAAATGTGTACCATTAGATAATTTGCATTTGTTATATACACAACACACAGTGGCTTTAATTAATAGAATGATGTTGCTGATATACCTATTAGCAATTAGATCTTAGTGTGATTCATCATTTACCTAAAATGCTCTACGGAGAGAGAAAAATACAATTTCTACTCATAGGTCCACAGGGCAGGAGAGAAGACCTTTGGCTGTGGATGAATCTAATGCATTTTCTGACTGTTGATCCCATGTTTTTTGTTGCATGGATCTAAACAGTCACAAATTATGCTCAATAAGTTAAACATTTTTTTTTTCAGAACTTTGCTTTGGCTACCATCATTGGTTAAAAAAAATAAAACCTTTTTAACTTTCATATAACCAATTAGACAGTGACGTCACTGCTTTTGAGTCTGAGCTGAGCCTACTTTCATTTCTTCCCTTCACTTCTTTCCTCTCAGATTTACTCACAAATGGTTGAGTGTCAGGAATTCCAGCCGGGCTCTTGTTCTGTTCTGATCCCACCCTGCTGCCATCCCTGGGTCTCTGTGTGGTTTCTGATTCACCTGGTTTTCTCCTTTCACCTCATGTACTCACTTGACCCAACTGTTTGTCAGAATTCAACCTCTTCATCTTTCTCTGATTGAAAGCATATTAGTACTCACCCACATTCACTCAGACCAGATGTTAGGGTGCCCCCAGTTATTTGGGATCTGGCCCCTCCCTCTGTCCCTTATCCACATCACGTCAAAGTGCAGCCCGTGGGGCGGGTCTCCTGCAGCCCTGGGGATGTCACCTCCACATGGATGAGTGATCAGGGATGGACTGCATGTCACACACACACGCACACACGCGCGCGCGCACACTCTCTCTCATATCTGTTAAAAGTCAAAATAATCACAAAGGTAAAGACTTTGTTCTGTAGTCTAACCTGTCATCCTTCCTGGCTGTCAAATAAAGGTTTGACAGGGAAAAAGTGAGATTTTGCTGAAAATATGTTAAGTGAACAGGTGGGTATTTTACTGATTTTTTTCCTCCAATGAGAGCATATCATAAATTTATTTATTTTTTGTTAAATCATAGCTGTGTACATTTGCGCAATCAAGGGGTACAATGTGCTGGTTTCATATACAATCTGAAATATTTTCATCAAACTGTTCAACATAGCCTTCATGGTATATTCTTAGTTATTGTATGTAGACATTTGTATTCTACATTTAGTAGGTTTCGCCTGTACCCATTCTAATATGCACTGTAGGTGTGGCCTTGCCCATTACCCTCCCTCCCTAACCTCCCCCCTCCCTTCCCCTCCCTTGGCCCTTTCCCCATATTCTTGTGCTATAGTTGGGTTATAGCCTTCATATGAAAGCTATAAATTAGCTTCATAGTAGGGCTGAGTACCTTGGATACTTTTTCTTCCATTCTTGAGATACTTTGCTAAGAAGAATATGTTCCAGCTCCATCCATGTAAACGTGAAAGAGGTAAAGTCTCCATCTTTCTTTAAGGCTGCATAATATTCCATGGTATACATGTACCACAATTTGCTAGTCCATTCATGGGTCGATGGGCACTTGGGCTGCTTCCATGACTTAGCAATTATGAATTGGGTTGCAATAAACATTCTGGTACAGATGTCTTTGTTATATTGTGATTTTTGGTCTTCTGGGTATAAACCTAGTAAAGGAATTATAGGATCGAATGGCAGGTCTATTTTTAGGTCTCTAAGTATTCTCCAAACATCCTTCCAGAAGGAACGTATTAGTGTGCATTCCCACCAGCAGTGTAGAAGTGTGCCCTTTTCTCCACATCCACGCCAACATCTCTGGTTTGGGGATTTTGTTATGTGGGCTACTCTTACTGGGGTTCATAAATTTAAATTAAACTTTTGCAGAGTATTGGTTCAATAGTACTTTTCACCTATTTTCCTCTCTGAGTTAATAAAATGTATATGATATATAAAATCTTATCTTTCATTAGAAAATATGCCTAAAAATATCAAACATCAATTTTCAATATAATTTTACATTAAGAATTGAAGAAAGTTTGGCAGATAAATATATTAAATAGATTTAGGTTGCTTTTTGAAGAGAATTAGAAACAGCAGGAAAAATCCAATTTTTTTTTTTTTGTAAAATTTCCAACAGATGTCATGAGAAATCTTTCTGGAAAAACAAGACTGCTATGATAAAGAAACAAAAGGAGAAGACCCATATTTATAGGCTGCAAAGAAAACCTGCCCTATCTATAGTCAGTTTATCTGAGGTCAAGGTCACCCAGCAGGCCTGGGGGAGCCAGGGTTTGGGAGTGTGATTTTGCTGGGCACCAGTGTGGCTCCCTCCCACAAGGCCGCCCCCTCCCGTGATGACCACCAATAACTGGTTAAAAGAATGCACAATGAGTTCTCCTGCCAACTAAGAGCAAAACAGAAGCAAAAACAAGAAAGGCAGGTGTGGGGTGTAGGAGTGTGAAGCAGAGTGGATGCAGCCCTCACCTCAGGGGGGTGGTTGGAAGGAGGGGTGCAGAGGAGGGCAGGGGGTTCTGGACGACCTCCAGGACCACTTTCCAGGGTGGCCGGGCAACCTGACCCTGTTTGACCCTGCGACCTCACACTGTACTCACAGACCCTCAAAATCAACACCAAAGCATTAAATATTATAAATTTTATGGACTGCTTTACAAGGAGTACAGAATTTGTGTGTTAAATAGCCAAATTCCTCCTAAGTCTTTACAAAATATTTCTGCTTTTTTCTTAAATGTTCTTTTCCCATCACAGCTTCCTTATCCCGTGGATTTCTTTTGTGACGTGGCCCCCTCAACTGTCCCTTACCACATCCTCCCCTGCCTCCTCCAGACACCTGATTCCAGGACTGCCCACTAGTACCCCACTTGCCAAACAGAAGCCTGGCGAATGGTCTGAATTTAGCCACCCACTGTCTGGAACACACACCCTGCTGGTTGCACGTGAGTGTGTGTTTGGGAGTGGATGTGTGTGGGGGTGGGGCTGGAACAGGGAGGAGGATGAATAGCCAGCTGTGCTCAGGTCCTGTAGTAACTTAAGAAGGGCTGCAGCTGCAGGGAGAAGCACAGGATTTAGTAAATAGGAGAAGCAGAATTTCCAACTAGAGGTTCTGGGATATAATTCTCATGGAGCTAATTCTCACAGACATGATTCTGGGGGTAGGTTAGTGATCAAACTTTAAAGTACAGATTTTGAAGACTCTTTAAAGCCAAGAGACTGGGCAAGTGCCTTCAGAAGATTTTAATAAAAGAAGAGGACTCATTTCAGTAGGCAGTATCTGCCAGATGCCAACAGAATGCACAGCTGGACACTTAGAGCAATGTCTTAACGGAATTTCCTCCAGTTGAAGGTTAGGAAAATAACCATACCTTGCATGGTACAAATCTCTCCATCATTATTTTGTTTGTGACAAAAGAATAGAGATAAGATATTATCAGCCTCATTTTATAAGTCAGAAAAAAACTCAAAAATAGTAAGGGCCTTGTTTAATTTGTCTGGGTGGATGGTTTGGAGCTCAATGTTGAAAATCTTTATTTCAATTCATTTAAGAAAAATAAATTTGCCACATGCTAAGTCCTGACCACCAGGTCCATTGTTGGGGATGCAGACACAAACACCATCTTTGCTTCTAGAAAACTCACTTCTATTTTTAGAGACAGAAGAAAAAAAATCATGGACTACACACTCACAATGATGTTGAAGTAGGAGACAGTGTGACTCGAGTATGAAGGATGTGGGGGAAGAGTGATGGGTGGAGACGCAGAGGAGACGTCCATTGAGGTTTCTATACGAGGAAAATGTTCTGGGAAGTCTGAACTTGCTATTTTAGAACACCGAGAAAAAGATTAATGTCAACAGAGCTCAAAAGAAGAGTTATTCAAAGTCCATTCAAGGACCCTGGAAGTCCTTGATGACGGGTTGGAAGTGCTCCTTCCCTGTCTGAGGCCACCAGTAGTGGCCCGGCTGACACACCTCGAGTGGCACATGTGACGCAAAGACCCCTTCAGATCTGTGATGGCAGAAGGAATCTCTGCCAAATCACTGCTTCCTTCATCGTGCCAGCACTTCACCAAAATTTCCTGTCCTTTAAACCAAATCCCAACTCTGTCCCGTCTTGGTAGTCAGTCTTCTCTCCAAATATGATACTGTGGTAAACGGCAGGCGGAAGCTGCTAGCACCAACGCTGTCCCTGCGCCTGTTCCAGGAGGGGGCTGCGAGTTCTGGACGGATTGGGTTGATTATTTACTGTTGTCTCTACAAGTCACTCCCTGAAACAAAGACTCCCTCTTTTATTCCCCTGCACCACATACACAAATATTTATTGATTTAGGAGAATATTTCACTTGACATGTAATACAATACATTCTTAAACAATAGGATTATGAAATTTGGATCATAACTTCTATGGTAGAATAAAACTAATTCTGATTCTAATTCACACCATAATTCATATTTCATTTTTCACTTAGCCAAGAAGCAAATATAATTTCAATCTTACATCAAAGGTTTGATAAGATCTCTTCCCACAGCTGTTCCTTACAACCTATTCTTTATTTAGGAGATCAACAAAAATTTTATCTGCAGATACAATGTATATATTTTGTGATAGGAATAGATCACATGTGAAAATAGAACTACAGTGTCTTCTCACTGATGTCAAACAGGACAATCGTAGCAGGTAACCACAACCTTTCCTGATGACTCGGCTTAGAGTGCAGAGGAAAGCAAGCAGTGATGACGCATTAAGTTCAACAGCCTGAGCCATCTTCTGGCAGAATATCTAGAACAAGTTTTCAAGAGAAAATTGGTTATAAAATGATGAATCTGGAGGTGCCTGTGGCTCAAAGGGGTAGGGTGCCGGCCCCATATGCCAGAGGTGGCAGGTTCAAACCCAGCCCCAGCCAGAAACTGCAAAAATAAAATAAAATAAAATGATTAATCTGTGACCTTTCACGAATGTAATTTATGGTGCTTCAGTTACTTTTCATAGGATCTATCTTAGGAGAACTGAAATGTGGCCTCAGAGACTGTACCTAGCATGACCAAGAGACAACTCCAGCTTGCTCTGTGCTAACAAGGACATCACTGCATCTGGAAGAACGCTACTGTTGACCGTACATTCATTCTCCACAAAACGGAGCATTTTTGTTTTGCTCAAGCAAAAGAGAAAATGAACTAGGGCTAGATTGTCTCCCTAGCAGTGATAGAAAAGGGTTATATAGAAAATATTCACCAAAACAGAAGTCTTATCTATGGAATTGCATATCTATCAAGAAAATAGAATTGCCACAAATCAGGATGTATGCAACCTCAATAGAGTTTTATGAAACAATCATGTGACCCAAAGTTGTGTCAGACTAAAGAGACGGAGACTAAATCTACCCTTCCCTCCCTCCAAAACACCTACCCACCCACCCACAAACCAACCAGCCAAACAAGCCGTATAGATGTTGGGTCAATGAAATCCATTGCGCTAACCAACGGAAACGTCTATACAGGATGTATCTCAAAAAGTTGTTTTATATATAATGATGCTTAGCATGTCTTTTGCAGACTCTCTACATCTTCCTGCCACATTCCCAGACAGTTTTACTTGGTCAAGGCCCTTTAGCCCCCCGAGGTGGACAGAGACTTAGACTCTTGCACAGCACAGTCGTATGACCGTAGACCTGAGAGAGAGGATGGATGAGGTTCATGTGCATTTGAGCACAGCTGCCTCTTCTTCATCCAGTCAGTAGACAGTATTTATGGAGTTCCCCCAAAATGCCTAAGGGTAGGATTACATAGAAGAGATTCAGCTCAGTTTCTCCTGCCTTATAGATCAATTTCCAGAAGGAGAAGGAAACTAGAAAAGTACAGATACACTTAAATAAATCATAATTACAGACAAATGCAGGAGTACAGGGGTGCGCAGCAGGGCAGCGCAGGCAGCGCCAGGAGGATGGAGAAGGGCAGTGCTGTTTAGAAAAATGCACCTCAAGGTGAAACTACATTTTGGTTTGAAGAAGAACAGATGTGTTTTGAGAGCTGGGAGGAGAACGGTTGCCCTACTGTGATACTATTCGGCCCTGACGTCTGACTGTGCACTGTGAGGTTTATCTCACCTTGGTGCGAAGCATCTCGGAGCCACTGCTGCCCTGACACAGGCAGAGTCAGGAACACGTATTGGGAAGCAGCAGAGCCTTGGGACCAGTCACACAGCAAGTGACCCCATAACAAAATACCAAACAGAACCACAAACTGCCTTGCCACGGGCAGTATTTAAAAAGGAAACGGCACCTCAAAGATTCCTGTGGAGGACAGTTAGGGAATTTTGAAGAATTAAAAACAAATACAATATAGATGTTAAACCGTGTAAAATACAGACAAGGAAACCGTCAGGGCTCCTGCTAACGCCAGCCTCGGGCAGGCTGTGGGATTTCAGACGTGCGTTTTCTTGATGGTCTATAGATAGTAATGTGGAGGATGAGCAAAAAGCAAACTCCTCCCCTTTTTAAAATTCATCAGTTTTCTCGTCATATTTTTTATTTCAAATTAATATGAGGGTGCAACTGATAAAATGCAAGACTCCTTTTTGAAGGAGAAAGACCTTGAGGAAGGTAGAAGCAGATAGTTCATATTCCAGAAGTAAAAGAACACCACCCCCTTGAGATACACATTTTTTAATCACAAACACCACCTCCTCTTAATCAAAGGATGTTTTAGTGGCTACAAAGTATCTTCATAAAGGCAGCTGTGTTCAATGTGGAAATCAGGACATTATTATGATTGGGCCCATGCCTACAAGACATTACACTGTTCTTTATTCATGAAGATGGAATATGTCCTTAAATGCGTCAGAATCACCATCACGACAGAAAATGAGAAAGGAAAACATGACATTACAGGGCTGTGGGCAGCGTGGCGCTTCTGAGCTGCTGCCGTCCTGCTGGACGCCCCTGCCCCTCCCCTTCCATCCCGAGGAAGAGGAGACCCCCTCCAGGCACATCCTTCCAGCGGTGTCTCCCGCCTCCCGGGGGCCTGTACAGCAGGTGCCCTCCTTCTCTTTTGTGTCTTTGGGTTCATGTTCTGCTTCATTTAAACGTGGTTGTGTCTTTTTCATCTTAAAACACACAATCTCTGCCTGAACTCAAAACTCTACCGAAATGTGGCCTGTTGCTCCCTCTGCACAAATTTCTTTTTTTTAAATTTACTTTTATTTATTTATTTTATTTTGAGACAGAACCTCACTCTGTCACCCTGGGTAGAGTGCTGGGTCATCATAACTCACGGCAACCTCAAATTCCTGGGCTCACGCGATCCTTCTGCCTCAGCCTCCCAAGCAGCTAGGACTACAGGTGCCTACCACCACACCCAGCTAGTTTTTCTATTTTTAGTAGAGATGGGGTCTCACTCTTGCTCAGGCTGGTCTCCAACTCCTGAGCTGGAGGGATCCAACTGCCTCAGCCTCCCAGAGTGCTGGAATTACAGGTGTGAGCCAGTGCACCCGGCCCTACGATCAAATTTCTTAAAAGAGTTGTCTACACTTGCTGTCTTTCTCAACTCTCATTTTCTTTTTTTTACCCACTGTAACACACTTTTATCTATGAAAACTGCTTTCCCCAAGAACAAGAATTGTTGCTTAGTTTGATGGACACTTTTTAGTTTCTCTCTCACTTTGCCTGTAGAAGTAAACACTCCTGGTTTCTCTCCTATGTCTGTGCTGTTTCCTTGGTCTCCTCTAGGAGCACTCCGGACTTCACCCCGGACTGTGTTCCACCCTCACTCTGAGTTAGTTCCCATGGCCCATCTCCTCCCTCAATGGCTCTGGTTACCCTCTACACCTGAGTACTCTTAAATCCTTCATCTCCTCCCTGGCACTTTTCATTGCTGTCCAGGACCAAGTGACCAGTTATTTAGGGAACACTTCCACTCGGACGTCTCCACTTGGAGAAATCTTTGCCATGAATGAAAGTGCAATTTGCTATTTTTCTCCCTTCCTATAAACTTGCTTCTTGCCCCATGTTTCCCCTTTTATAAAGTGTTTTCAGAACAGAAGCCCAGAAGTCATCTTTCATTTTTCTCTCTCATGATTTTCTATTATTAAGACAGAATTAAACTTAATTGTCTTTAAACTTCTTATCTTTGTTTTTCAAATATTTCCATTCCTTTCCATCTCTGCCTCTGCCACACTGAGTTGCTGCCATTTCTCACTTGGACTGCAGGATCCAGCCTCCTCCAGGGTCTCTCTCACTGTCCTTACCCTCCACTTCAACAATTTTCTACTTTAAAGTAGAAATTTAAAAGAGGGGAAATTTCTTCCCTTCTTTTTTTTTGAACTCATAATGTATTTTTTCACATAATGAAAAGTGCACAATGATAGTTATTTCTTTGGGCTAGAACCCAAAAGTCATGTGGTCCACACAAAGTGATTGAGAAAGTAACAAGTTCCATGTTGATGTCACGTCCGTCTCTTTAATCCTCAGTCGCCTGTAGGATGCCTCTTCCATCTCCACCTCCTGGACTCTTTCATGTCTATATTTGATTGGCAGGTAAACTTTTTGTTCATCAATCAGTCCGTCCATCTTCTCATCTATCCGTTCATACATCTTCAGCTTTGTCCCTAAATCACTGAAATCGCCTGCCAACAATGTAAAAGGAACAGAAAAAAGTGAGGAAACCACAAAGGATGGCCAGCAGGTTACTCCCATCGTGAGTCAGTGCAGATGAATTGCAGCAAAGGAGACTTCCATGGGGGGCCAATCCCTGCTGAGCGTGTTATGTAATATCTCTGTACATCATACAATTTCACAGGAAAATCCATGTGAAGTTACAGCTTGGATGCTGAGACCATCTCCTCCCATCAGATGCCCTTTGCTACACTGGCAGGAACACCTGGGCTGCAATCTCAGGGGGATGTGGCCTGTGGCTGGGGCAGGGTGCCAGCAAGAAAATCAGAGTCCAGAGAGGGCCAAGGGCTGGTTTGGGGGCTGGCAGCTGGCGGGGGGGGTGACGTGGTCATCCTGCTTTTCTCCCAGGTCATGCCTGGACCTCTGGGAAATTGCCTGTCTGCCTGTCTTCACTTTTTCCTACTGCCTAGGTCCGTCTTCTCTCTGGTCCACAGGAAACAGTTACTTTCCCTGGTGTGCCGTAGGGATGCACACGGCTCTCAACACGTGTGCTCTACTGGCAGCGACACGGGCAGGAACAAAGGTCTCCTCCGTCTTTCCTTCTTCTCTTGCCTTCCCCTGCCTTGTGTTCCCCTCTTCCTCCCACCTCTCCTTTTCCGTTTTCTCCTCTTTTCTTTCACTTCCTACTGGACATCATATGGGGGCCCAGGCTGGAACTAAGAGCCATCTCATCAGGACACTGAGGTTCCGGCTTGGGGGCACCTTGTCTCTGCTGTTGTGGAGCCTGTGGAGCTGGCTGGGTTATGGCAGGACAGCACACCTGGGGCAGATCGGCACACCCGGGGCAGGATGGCACACCCAGGGCAGGATGGTACACCCGAAGCAGGACGGCACACCCGGGGCAGGATGGCACACCCGGGGCAGGATGGCACACCCAGGGCAGGATGGCATACTTGGGGAAGCACATTCAGAGCAGGATGGCATACTCAGGGCAGAACAGCACACCCTGGTCAGGACAGCACACTCAGGGTAGGACAGCACACCCTTGTCAGGCTGGCACACTCAGGGCAGATGGCACACCCAGGGCAGGATGGTATACCCGAAGCAGGACGGCACACCCGGGGCAGGATGGTACACCTGGGGCAGGATGGTACACCCGAAGCAGGACGGCACACCCGGGGCAGGATGGTACACCTGGGGCAGGATGGTACACCTGAAGCAGGACGGCACACCCGGGGCAGGAAGGCACACTCGGGGAAGCACATTCAGAGCAGGATGGCATATTCAGGGCAGAACAGCACACCCTGGTGAGGACGGCACACCCTGGTCAGGACAGCACACCCTTGTCAGGATGGCACACTCATGGCAGATGGCACACACAGGGCAGGTGGCGTTCTTCTGCTTTAACGTGTGATGTGCACCTTTAGCTCTGATATTTCTCAGTCATAAATATTCTTGGAATGAACATAACTCAGGCTACTCCCTTTCCAGGTCAGGTCCCTGTGGTGTGACGGACACCACCCTGTGCACAGAGGCTGGTCTGAGAGCGACACTGGCAGTAATGGCTCTGGGCAAGTAAATGGCCCACTTCCTGCTGTCCGTGTTATTTGTTCCCAGTGATTCTCTCTCCACTTCAGCATATACTGCAAATGAAGTCTGTGCCAGCGCAGCACCACACGAATACCAACCTAACGCCAGCTCCGGCGGAGGACAGCCAGGACTTGTTTACACACAGGACCTGAGCACTCTGCATTCCTGGGTGTGGCCACCACGGTAGCTGTCCTTGCAGCCAGACAGGAGAGAGCTCCTGCTCTTGTAAGGCCTGGCTCAGAGAGAGCTTCTGGATCGCATCTTGTGAGCATACAGGCAGACAGCCATCAAGCCTTCCTCAGGACTGACCACTGCTCTCTAATGAGCATGGTCAGGACACTCTGGGCAGGGTCAGGCAGGAAGTGATTAAAACGATGTGTAATCTTGTCCTCTTGGTCTAAGAGCATGTTCAGTGACATGGCCGTGAGGGGTTCTAGGGCTAGGAGAAAGGTTAGTGGGGGAAGGGAGGAGAGAGAAAGCCAGCAGGAGGCGGTGCTGGGGCACCCACAGGACTCCTGGAGGGAGAAAACCCCACCTATGGGCTGTCTGCCCCCTGAAGTTTGTGCTGCTCCCTTGCAGGCAGCCACAGCCTGCCTTGCAAGCCCTGTCTGGTGTCTGTTCTGGCTGGAGGAAACTGTCCTCTTCCAGAGTCTTCTCGGCTGTGCCTGTACTTTGAGTACTGTTTCTCCTCCTGGTCATCCCCCCACCAGCTCCTCCTGCTTCCCAGAGTTCCCAGAGCTGCTGGGGGGGACACTCTGCCTCTTCTCTCTCCAATACTCCGTTCAAGGCCTCGCTGAAGGCCTGCCTCCTCCAGGGAGTCTTTTCTGAATATTTACGGCTCTGACTGAGCTTCTATGTTTTTCCTGCCTAACTCTGTGCACTTACAGCACTTGGCCTCCGTGATATTCCGTCCTGTCTTCTTTACTGGCTTCTTCCACCATGTGGTAGGGTTTTTGAAGGTGACTATGGCTTTGGTATTCCCAACAGCCACACGCAGACACGTAGCCACACAGTAAGTACTCCATAAACACTTACGGCTCATTAGTTGGGCCACTGGTATTCTAATGGGGATAATTTCCTAATGTGAAGGACACAGTTATTCTTGGTGCCATACAGAGATTAAAAATTGGTTATCAAATGCTTTATCTTAAAGGAGTGCTGTGTAGCTAAACGGTAACATGTGACCCAGATATGACATAACACAGGTGTAAGTCCTTCACAAGCGGCTTTAATGAAGGGCAACCCCTGCTGAAGATGCCGCGTGGAAGCGAACAGGGATAGTCAACGATAGTCATGTCAAATTGGCCATTTTTATTATTTATTTCAATGCCCAGAAGCCAAGGGTTGACTAGTTTCACCATCAGGTCAAGAATGGAATTAGCTTCTAAATTATAGGAGCTTAGTGGGACTCTTAGGACCCCAAATTGACCTCTGCTGTCACCGGGAGAAGGTTTTGGGAGTCTTACCGACTTGGAAGCTAAAAGAGTTGGGGTGCTAAACAAAGTCTGCACTTTCCTCATGTGTCTTCTATTCTAAATTTCTCCCTGAAGGAGCTTCTCCCAGAACACTCCAAGGGTTTCTCCCACCAGCATCTGACTGCTACGGGATTACCATCAAAAAGTCACAAAATGAATTAAAGGGAATGTCGGTCCTTGGCTATGAACCCAGTGTTGGCCTCAGGTGTTCGTTGTTCAAGTTGAAGCTGAACCGCTTTGGAACCCTCGACAACTCCTTGCTGACCTGGAAAATGACGATTCTAGCAAGCAAACTGTCAGGCGTGATCTGTGTTCTCCGAGAAGCAGAAGCAGTGCTTTAAGAAGGAACACAGACGCTTTTAAATTGAGATATGAAATTCAGCACTTTTTAGTGTGCTGTTTACCATTTTTATGAACAAAACATTAGGAGATTCTACTTTTTCAGAATGAGACATCCCTCCCCTCCTTTTTTACTTAAGAGTTTGTTATTATAATTTGACCAGTTCAACAACTTTATTTATTTAATAAATAGGTTCCAGCAGCTCCTGAATTCAGCGTCTCCTGCTCCAACTCTGAACACCACCAGTTGCTTCATCACGTTAACATTTACTTATAAGCTGACGAAACGCTTTCTCGACCACTGAGGCAGACAAGCTATGTCATTCATTGTGTTATGGATTTTGTCTTCAGAATGGTTGGTTGTCATTGAGACTTTTAAAGCAGTGATGTGCAGACGATGGCAAGGCCTTGTCCTTAGACCCTGTGCTTTCCTCTGGCCTTGTCTGGCTTCTGCTGTGAAGTTGCTAGAACAGCAACGTGAGGCCAGCCCCAGGCCTGTGCCTCCCTCCTGTGCCACCTGCCCCAAGTTGTGCGACATCCCTAAGTGTAAGTCTTCCTTTCTCAAGAGATGGGGACAACAGTGGTTCTTACTTCATTGGGATTTGGAAATTAAACCAAAACGTCCAGGTAGGGCCTAGGATGGACCCTAGCACTTGTTAAATACTCAATGCATCTTAACTGCTGTGAATGATAATAAGACTTTCCATGTACTTTTGGTAACGCAGATAAGTAATCAGCACCATTTAACTTCCACAGACATTCTCTTAAAAAATATAATTAAAGGAAATATGTGCAAATATTTTTCTCTGAATCACACATGTCTGAAAATTTCAAAACCTGGCTTTTGATTGTAAGTATTGGGCTGTAATTTTGTAATTTAATTTTCTGCACTATTTCCTCTGCCTTGGAGAGGACTGTCCAGCCTGCACCCCACTCCTGGCCTCAAGTCGGCTATGGGGAGGAGAAGGGCATTCTTGGCCCCACCGTCCCAGCTGAGTCCTCTGCCGTTGTCCCACTGAGCGCCAGCACCAGAGCACCCCAGAACCACGCTCCGGGGCACTGACACAAAGTTTGCAAGAACTCAGAAAAGTGTTGTGAAAACGACAGCCGTGACGGTAAAGAGCGGCAGTCCCTCCCAGCCCCGGCACTGACCCCGTCTGCAGCAGGACATACACAGCCCACGCTGCGCATACGGCGAGTTCCTTCCCTGCGGAGCAGACGGCAGTGAGAAGACCGGCTCTGGCCTGGAGCGGAGCTCGCCTGGGGAGGGCCGAGGGCCACGCGCTCACAGGGGCTGGCCGTTTGCTTCCGTCCAGTGGCGTGGTCTGTGCGGCGACATGAGCAAGGTGAACCCTGCTAGGCAGCGCGCTGGAGAAGGGCCTGCGGCTTCTCCCCAGGGTGATGGGACCTGGGCGGCGCTGTGCATGGAGCAAGGGCTGCGGAAAGGGCGCACCGCGCAGGGCGCACACGTTTCCAACCAGGAATTTCACCCGTGTTTCCGAGGCACGGGAGGGGCCCGTGTGGGTGGGACGGCCGCGGAATGGACGGAAGGCAGGAGGGGCGGCTGGGGACTTCACTCTCAGCGCCACCACGAGAAGCCACTGGGAATGGCCCAGTGTGACTTTTAAGAGCGCAAGTGAGGAGCTGAACGGGAAGCGACGGCAGAATCCAACCAGGGACAGGGGGTCTTGAAAGACGCATTCTGGACATCTCCAGGTGTGACCCGCTCCAGGTGTGTTTTGAGGACAGAGCCAGTGAGACTTGCCCACGAAGGCGCTTGTCTTATAAAAGGATCAGACAAGAACGACGCATGACTTTCAGGGTTCTGGCTTCAAGGACTGGCGGTACTGGTGGAGAGGGGATAACCTAGGAAGAGCGAACTTTGTGTCCCAGGTCATTGTTGAGTCACTCATTGGACATTCAAATGCAGAGTAAGCAGTTGGATGTGCAAGTCAGAGGCTGATTAGGGCTGGACACCTAAACCTGGGCATATGAAATGGTCTGAGTCACGGAGCAGAGCAGAGCTGCTTGGCAGAACAGACACTGTGGCTGCTTTGAGCCGTGTCAGACTTTGTGGTGGGCGTCCTGTGCACTGTAGGGCTCTGGGGGCATCCCTGGCCCCCACAGGCAAATGCCTACAGTGTCTCCCAAATCTTGACAAAAGCGCCCTTAACATTGCCAAGTGACCCCTGCAAAGTGGGCCCTCGTTGAGAAGCACTGGAAAGCAGAGGTGCTGAGAGAGGGCAACTAGAGAAGAGAAATGGCCTGAACTCTGGCCTTGGAGGGATGGACTGGCCACCCAGGAGCTGGGAGAGCGCGGGGTCATCAGAGGAGACGGTTTGGCTGGTGTTGCTGAGGGCTGCGTGGTTATGGGCTTTGTATCACAGCTGTCAGGGGGCTTCCCTTGATCCAGGCTTTCTTGTTTGGGGTCTGCCCCCTACCCAGATTGGTCCATTCCCTGCTTTTTTTAGGGCTGGGCTCCTGCTGGGAGTGGCTCTTCCATTATCTAATTAAATCCTTCAATAATCCATGTAAAAGCGATGATCTCAGTCAAAACTTCCTTTGAGTTCTGATAGGACAGGGGTCTGGACACAAATGTGAGAGATCATGTGACCGGCAGCCATGTGACTGGAGTCTGATCCACTTGTAAAGGCCTGCTGGTGGAAGGAATAGGGGTGGCTATTTCCAAGCTCCTTGTGGAGAAGGTAATTCTGTAGATACAGCAAATGTAAATGATCATCACTTTTATATGGATTATTGAAGGATTTAATTAGCCAATGGAAGTTGAAAGCAAGCACTTTGAATAGTGGAAAGTTGCAGTGCTAGTTATGACAGCAGAACCATAAATAATAGCTGGTTTTGTTCTTGGAAGATGGTTCCCTAGGTATAAATAATTAACATAAATTGGACAGCAAATGGAGTGAAAATACAGTGATGTTGCCAACACGACAGTGTTTCACGTTGTTATAAGGTTCTGTCTCTGTATTACGTGTGTGTCTGTGCCCATGTGCTGGGGACTGGGAGGGAGGGAGATAGTGTTTATTAAAGAACTGTTAAAGGAGACAGCTGAATTTTCCTGAACCATTGGGGTCTATTTACTTTTTTTTTGGCCGGGGCTGGGTTTGAACGCACTACCTCCAGAATATGGGGCCAGCACCCTACTCTGTTGAGCCACAGGCACTGCCCGGGTCTATTCACCTTTTATATATCTTTTTATATTTCTCAGCGAGCCTGACTTTATATTAATTATAGTTTTCTAGCATTTGTAAATACTTCTCAGCAAATCTGGCCTTGAGTTTTGTTCCTCTTAGTTTTTCGTCCCTTTTGTCCACTCGACTGATGGTCTCCCGACTGTCTTCTCCCCCATCCTTCACCAGGTTTGGCCCAGCTCCTCTGCTTCAGTTTCCTGACAACGTTCAAGTCCCTGGGTTTCCAGCTCTTGCCCCTTTCTTCCCTCTCTGCCCTTGGAGAAGAGATCCCACTTTGTGGCCCCACTCTCACCTCTCCACATGGCCTCTGTGTCCCTGCCCTGTTGAGGTGTCCACCTCCATGTCCGATAAGTATCTTAAACTCAATATACCTAAAACTAACACCACCATCTTTCCCTAAAACATCCCTCTTTCTGAATTTAGCATTGGGTTCGTAGCATCAATATCTTCCTGGTCAAGGAGAATGAAATCTCCTAAATTGACCTCAGAAGAGACAGGAAACTGAATTATATAGCAATGAATAATAGTATTAAAGGTATCGATAAACTAACTTAAAATATGCCATACCAAGATGGCTTTAGAAGAGCATTAATCCAACTTTCCATGGAACTGATATTTCTCTATTTAATCCTATTTAAACTCCTCTATTAAAGAAGAGAGCCTCTAAAATTCTTTTTAATAATTATAGCATAACACTGACACCACAACTTCATAGAACAGCTCTAAAATACAAGTTTATCTCAAATATCACAACATCTTCAAGTAATTACTAATGGAATTCAGCAGTGTTCTATAAGAAAAAATACATAACGACTAAGTGGCATTTATTTCCTAAGTACATGAGTGGGTCAATAAAAAAATCATATACAAATTGATATGAAATAATAAGTCATAAATGAAAGTCTTACACAGGAGGGGGCAGAAGAGGCATTTTGACAAACCTCATTACTAGATATTTTCTTATGCCAGCATGAGGCTTAATAATAAAATGCTTAAAGTATTACTATTAAAGTATGGAATAAGACATATTAACTATGGCTACAATTATTTAAAACTGTTACTGAAAAGGTAACCAATAGTGTTACACAAGAGAAATAATAAATTAAGTATAAATATTGGAAGGAAGAGCTATTATTACTGTTTATAGATTTTATGATTAATAACCTGAAAATAGAAAGAGGATTAGTAAAAAAAACTATTATAAAGAAGAGAAATAAGATTATAAAATATACCTACCAAAGCTGTACTATATATGTGAGTGTGTATACATATATATATACACACACACATACAGCTTTGGTGTAGTGTAAATATAGAATTATCAGTGAGATAGTAAAATAAATAAAAAGAAGATAAAATACCTATGAATGAATTAAAAGATGATATATTAATAATGCAAATAAAATATAAATATAATATAAAGTTCCATAAAGAAAACTTTTAAATTCTACTTGAAGGACTTAAAAGAAGGCTTAAAAATATAATACACTAAGTATAACAATTCTACCTAAAATGTCCTATAAATTCAATGTGACCTTCTGAGGGAAATCAGAAAATCTAGTTTTCTTATGAGAAGGAAAAAATAAGGAAAAATAAGTATATGAGAATATACTGGATAATTCTGGAAAGCAAGTCTGTAGGGATTAACCTGTAAGATATTAAAATTCTGTTGTCCCATATGGTAACCACTAACCTCATTAATAGAAATTTAAGTTTAAAATAATTAAATAAATTGTGATTTGGTTGTTTATACCTTCACATTAACCTGAAATAAAAAATAAAGAAAGAAATAAATAAAAAATTCAGTTTCTCAATCACCTTAGGCATATTTCAAGACTCAATGTGTTATACAGAGTGAAGGGAGATATTTCCAACATTGCAGAAGGTGTGGAGAAGTTTCTACTGAAACATGTCACTGAACTCTAATAATGAAAATGGTTTGGTTGGTACTGAAGTAGACAGTTAAGAACAGAAGTGAGTCCAGAATTAGATCTAAATAATGTGAAATTTTGATTGTGATAAAGGTTACATTTCAATGGTGGAGAAAGAAAACTATTTTTTTATGTGGTATTGGTAGCAACTGAGTAATCATTAAAAAAAATTTATAGCAGGGTCTTTATCTCATTAGTCACATCACTATAAATTCCAGACAGGACAGAGATTTAAAATGTAAAAACAGAGCTAAGAAATCCCCCTTAATGTCCTTGAGGAAAGGATGAATAGAATTATTCATAAACTTTCAGTAACTGACAAAGGGCTAATGTCCTTAATTTACAAAGATCTCATACCAATCAGTAAGAAAAAGACAACCAGTTGGTGTTTAGAAACCAAAGTCTAGGTACTAGATGTGCTCACTGCTTTTGGGGTGCCACTTCTCCCAGGCCCCCTCAGCTGACAGAGCTATACAGACACACCTACATGTGGTTACAACCATGTCTGTTTCTGTAATTATCTTTTTATATATGGAGAATCATGAGTTTGCACCAATATCTCTAATTTGAATTCAACACCACAAGGTATGTTCTAATTTTCTCTCCATATTTGTAATGCTCTCAGCTCCTGGTATTCTTTTCATGTTTACGTAGTTGATCTATGCTGTATGTAATCAATTTTCTAGTACTGCCATTGCCCAGTATCCTCCTCCTACCCCAGTGCAGATGCCCTTTTGGTCACTCTGGTATTCTGATCCCATTTGCCGGACGACTGGCACTGTTTCCCCGCCATGCAGATGTCCTGTTCTCAGGCTCTGACACCCCTCTCTGCACCATACTGGTTCCCCCCACTGCAGGGGGATGACTGTGCTCAACCCAACTTGCTGGCTTTTGGCTGAATTACTTTGGAAGAGGAATAGCAAGAGAACTGCATGCTACCCTTTCCCCCTTCCTCATCAACTGTTTGCTTTTTTATTAGTTATAAATGAAGCTTGGAAAGACTCAGCCATTCCAAATGCTTACATGTAGTCACTCTTACAGGAGGATGAACCAGAAAGCCATCTTTCACTGTAGAGAGATACACCACATGAAGTTCGATGTTTCCACAAGTCATTTTATTTTGTGCAATTAATTTAAATATTGAATCACAGAAAATTAATTCTTTCCCAAAGACTTTTGTAAAATGTTTCATGTATGCCTGGGCAGATATTACATCATGAAAAACATTTAATCTAATATGGCAAGGGTTTAAATTCTCATGAGAAGTCTGTCTCTGTAAGCTTTACGTTTCCATGTTCTTGGTAGACAGGCTAAGAAAAAAAAATTTTGTTCATCATGGGAAGTTTTAAAATGGTTGTGTAGATTGGTCTCAGGTGTTGTCCCTTTAATCTATAAAACAATGACTTTACTATGTGGAAAATATTACTGGAACCAAGCATTGCTGTTCTCATCCAACCAGGGATGGAATGGTACGCAGAATTATGAAGTGTTCCTGTGAAGTATGAGGTAGCTGCATGATTTGCACATAAGCATTAACGAATCACTACATTGCCCCGAGGAGAATTTCTAACTCGGTCAAAAAAAAAAAAAAAAAAAAAAAAAGGTCAGCTTTAAATGTTGCTGTCGTAATGGCACTATAAAGAGCCAAAGGGAATTAAAAAATAAAATAAAAAGGAAAGATTCTGTGATTAGAACATGTCAGTTCAGCCTAGGAGAAAAAAAATAGTGTCCTCACGTAAGGCTACAGCTAAGTAAGGAAGTCTTTGTTAAGTCCTTATTCCTTGAAGGAAGACATTTTCATGTTTTAAGAAATTTTAGGTCAATTTAAGGTCTGATTAAATGGGGCACAGAATCAGGAGAGTTGACTAGGTTAACCTCTGCATGTGCTGGTATGAACCTCCTTTCCCTGATCCTAACACAGCTAGCGATTCACTGATTTAAACAGCTTGCTGTTGCTTATTTAATATGTCCTGTATTTGTCATTGCACCAAGTACAAAAATCACTTCTTAGAAATTCAAGGTTGTGCCCCTCAGTACAAACTAAGAGCAACATAGCACCGAGAGAACATTTTTCTCAGCAGAAGGAAGAGATACGTGTATTTATGGAGACTCTACTCCTAGGGTCTGGACTACTGATGGTGCTTTAACATGCATCAGCCCATCATCCTCTCAACATTCCTCTGTAGTAGCTATAATCCGCGGGTTTGGAAACAGAAACCAAGGCTGGGAAGGTACGCTCCTCAGCCACTAGGAACGAATGCACCTCTCAGGGGCTGACCGTGGAGGGCCATGTCTAGGGCTCTGTCTACTCTGGTACTCTCTGCTTGGTTCTCAGTAGGGACATTTAAAATATATTATTATTCTTTTTTATTTTGACACGTTTAATTGTATTTTAGTAAAGACATTCACCTCAGTCATTTCTCTTTCCCATTTTGACCTGAGCTTCGTATTTCATTTGGGTCAGAAAAAGAATAAGTTGGAGGGGATATTAACAAAAAGTAAAATGGACAAAATAGATAGTTTGCATACATCAAAGGAAGTTAAAGTTAAATTCTGATATTTTGAGATAATTAAATCATGTAAGAACTAATAGTTCTATATACATCCCCATTGTTTTACTTGGGGCTGAGTCTAAACTTAAATGCAAGCGCACGAAACGTTAGGAATACACACAGGCTGCTTCTCTGGAGTTATTGCTGCTAAAAGAGCTCAGTGAGTGGTTAGCACCAATCAAATAGTCTGAAGCTACCTCCAAATTTAACATTGTGGGAGTTTTCAAGGGACTCATTATACTGTGTGTATGTTTCTTTTGTCTGTGATTATGCTTTCAAGGATGTGTAACTGTCACAGTAAAAAAGTTCATCTACAATACAAAAATACAAAACCAAACACCCTACAACACACAAATCTAACAAAGGAAATGCAGGGAGAGTCCAAGAAATAGACGTGAAAATACACTTTCTTTCCTTCTGTTTTCACTACCTGAAATCGTGCTTTTTGAAAAGCCATCACTGGTGGACATGTATACATGGAAAATAAACTATATAATTGTACTAATAAGAAAGCCTGCATTTAAGTTCAATTTAAATTGGATTTCACAAGTTAGTAACTCTAACGTTTAGACAAAGTTACAGAAGGTACATTTTCCTGTTTTCCATGTTCATAAGATGTGAATTTTTTTGGTGTTTATACCTTTTAAAACATAAAAATAGCCAAATACTTCAGCAATATGAATGTTTAAATTTTTGGTGGTGGTTGCTATTTTAAAAGAAACAGCTTCCTGATGGTTTGCCTCAAGTTCTGGTGGAAATGCTCACAGGAACTAGCTGGTAATCAAAACCCAGGAGGAGCACATTCAAAATACTTATTTGCTTGGGTAGCAAGTGTTTTTTTGGGGGGGAAGGCTAATGAAGATGGACAAGACCCATTAAGGCAAAGTGGACTATTTCAAATACTCAGCAGTTTACACAAAGATTTAAAATGTATTTACTTTTTTTTAAAAAAAGCAATGTCTATATCTACTGATAGCAATGTAATATGATGACTTGAAAGAAAATACATGCTCATACTGAAAACAAGCTGCATTTAAATTTTATCTAAACTTACTTGCAGTCCTTGGTTCGGTAACATTTCACTCCCACAACAATCCCCCCAGCCTCTCTGTGAGGCTGCTCCTGGGAGCCAGACAGTCTAGGTGACAAGGCTCCTGAAAGTAACTGCTTGCAGTTTTAGATAGACAATAACATTTTGCTTAATGTGTTAATAGTTGTGTCTAAAAAAATATGTAATTCTTAGAAAGGTACCATTTTCAATTTATTATCTGTAACCTTTGGAAACAAATCACATGAAACTACAAAATTACCAAATACCTTGAAATCTGCACATAAAATGAATCATCTCTATTTCAAACTCTCATTTATTAGAGTACCACTCAATCTTAGAAAAAAATGAAGAAAAAGAAAAAAAAAAAAAAAGCAGCTCCAAAGAGAGTCTTATATGGTTCTTCAAAAAGCAAAACTGTTCCTTTTAATTTTACAGCTACCTCACACCCCATTTAAAAATGTATCATTTCATTATCTTGGCCACGGGCATTTCCAGGATGAGATTTTATATTTTCTTCCCGTAGCTTCTGTTTATCAGAAAACCCTTGCTTTCCTTTACTGAAGGCATCTGACCGGCTGTCACCGCTGTGTCCCTCCCGGTACTTTCCATCCTCGTCGCTGCTTCCGGAGCCATTTCCTCTGGCTCACTGTCTTCATCCTCCCTAGAAGGAGGATGCTGCTCTGCTGCTACAGAAAGAGCTGGGGGAGCTGGGCTGGCCCCAGGCGCTCAGGGTCACTGCAGCCGAGTCTGGTGAGTGCCGCTGGTGCTTCCTTGGTCGCCGGACTACCTGTGGTCTTTGCAGGCTCGTGGGGAGGCCTGTGGCTGCTTCTCCAGCTGATCCACCCTGGACACTGCCACTGGAACTTTCCCCTCTGTTGCTCCCGTGGCTCCTGTTCCCCGTGACTCTTCTGGTTTCTCCCCTCCCGTTTCCACTCCATCCTGGACATTTTAAATAAGGACTCTGCAGTGGATGGTCTTTCTCCTCATGTTTAACAGTTACTGTAGGCCGCTCACACTTGGATGGCACTTTATTCTGGTTTAGGAGGATATTCTGCATTGGCATAAAAATATCTAATTTTTCTTTGATAGTTCTATAAATACTTCAGAGAAATATATTTGGGTTGCAGGCAAAGTCCATTAAACAGCAGCAAATTAGTACCTTATGCTGGGCTTCCATTTATATTCTCAATATAATTGTCTGTTTACTCATCTGGCTGCTCTATTATCTTTATTAAGATTTTTTTTAAATACATGGAAGAACAAGCCATGACTCTCAGAAGATAAGAAGACTGTTCAGGGTGATAATGGTCCTATTGGAGACCCTTGCCAACAGCTAAATTAACAAACCATTTGGTGAGAACGGAGGCCCCCACAGGCACAGTCTGATTTTCCTGGGGGAATTTTAGGGGGTTGGCTCAAGAACCCCCACACTGTGGGATGAAGGGTTGATTTTAATCAGCTGTCTCAGCCTTGTTCTCTGCTGAGTTCCAATGCCTTTTTTTTTGTTCAAAAATAAAGAATCTGAAGGTAGGTTTGTGTATTTTAAACATACCGAACAATATTAAACAGTTTTCACTTACTTCCTAATCCACAATATGAGACTTCTTTATCTCACATACTTCACATCAAATTATGGCTTGAATGTGCTGAGGCCTTGTTCAAGTATTAAGGAGGTTGATGTATGCTTATTTCAGGCATTATCAAAAAATCAATATGAAGGAAATTTAAAAACGGAGTGAAGTCGTAATAGTCTGTTAGCATAAACATTGTATTAGTTGTCTCATTTTGTGCTAGCCTCATCTGTGAAATTAGGTAATCCCTGTAGCATAACCCGTCGATACTAACAGGCATTTGTTATTTGTATCATTCAGTCTCTCTCTACTTTATACCCAACCACTCGCTGTGGGTTTTCAAATTACAGACTCAGGAATTGATTAATGAAATAATAAAATACCAGATCAACTTACAACTACTTTCAACCTATCCACCCCAATCCATCTCCTGGTCTCTTGCAAAGTTCCCCTTCCACGGCGAGAGGTGGGCTGTCATGTTAATACTGTTTAGATCCACTCCAGCTGCTCTTTGTTAAGGCTGCTGAGAAATTTGGATGATAAGATACTCTGTTTCAGGGCCACTCATCACATTTCCTGATAAATGCTAATAATAGCTCACTGTGTACTTCCCTTACTAAATTCACTCAACTTCTTGTCAACAGGGAAAGGTGTCCCAAAAATGTACCTAATGTTGCTCACAGCCTTATTTAGCCAATGAGTCTGAGTGCTCAGCGATGGGTTACGTTGACTCCTGCTTCTATTTGTAGCTACTTACAGACCTAGCTTGCCTAGCCACTCCTGCTGAGTCTCCTTTTAAAGAAAGTCTAATGTGGAAAGGGACGAAAAACATCCTCTCACATTACCTAATGTATTGTTCTGCTTAATAATCTAACATTAGGCATAAGACAAATAGCATTGGAACGTCAATTCTACAATATGCTAATTCACAGTTTGAGGTAAATATTTATATTAATAAAATGCATATTTAGAACTGTTCCTTTCCTCAAATTAATTCACATTTTATTCCATACAAGGAAGATATATTTTAGGGAATTAGAAGTAATATATTAGCATTTATTTTGGTAGCCACTGCACTAAAATCCTAGGAAACCATACCAAAAAATATTAAAGTCCTAGGTTTACTTAGCCAAATAAGTTTTTTTTTTAATATACAATTTGAAATATTTTCTTTTCTTTTTCTTTTTTATAGTTGGGGATTCATTGAGGGTACAATAAGCCAGGTTACACTGATTGCATTTGTTAGGTAAAGTCCCTGTTGCAATCATGTAGAATAAATATTTTTTGTTATTTTATTTCTGTACTTATCTTAACAAAACTAATTTGTTGAGAATATGCTATTTTAAACACCATAATCTGACAATCTTTTTTTGAAAGCAAAATATAGCTTGGATTTTAATCTCTGCTACAATTCTTCTCTAACTAGATACTGTAATACCACCACCCTCTTGATAGACCCATACCATATTAGGTCTCAATAGAAGAAAAGACTAGAAAAGAAAAAAAGGAAAAGCTCAGAAGCAATCTATGAATAGAAGTTATTTCAATTCTTTGCAAAGTATTTGCTTTTTGTAGTAAATAAAGCAAAAATGATCTTTGGACTCAATTGTGTAATATAAACTAGTTTACTAGCAGGATAACACCAGTGGAACTACAATGGAATTCAAATTGGCTATTAAGTTATGCTCGCATAGACAGTGGCAATATGTTAGACAACTGTGAAAAGAGAAGGAGGCATTGCCGCCCGTCTGTGGCCCCAAACAGGCCACTTCCATATGCTCCCAAACGCCTGACAGCTTTGCAGCCCAAGTCCCACCTCCTTCTTGGCGACATCCATATGGCACCCACAGATTGGGAGCTTGCCTTGCTCAGACAGGCACAGTCTCACTTGGTGTTCTGTTGCATGGAATATTTCTGAACACTGATTCATATTTTTATTGCAAAAATGAGATTATGAATACTAATTCCTCTATTTTCATCAAAAGAGATAATTATGGATCCTGACGATCTTGTATTTTAATTTTGTAGAAAGAAATTAGTTGCGTGCTTTTTAACTGACATCAGACTGCAGGAGGGTAACGGCTATGTCTGGGCATACACTGAGTGGCTCACTGTGCAGGGAGGGGTCAGAAAAACATAACTGGGTTTGAACATCATGGTTTCCGTGCGATGTTCTCAGATCTACACCATAGGAACAGCATTTGACGGAGATGTCCTATACATAATGAGCAAAAATGCGAGCAAAGGAAAGGACGCTTGATTTCAATATTTCTTGGGGATGTGTTTATTTTATGTTGCCAATTTTAGGCCTTATGCGTTCTTTTTTTGTTCATTAAGTATTTGTTGTTTTCGGACTTTTGAAACACTGAGTACCACCTGTTCTGCTTGGCATGGACTTAACAGGCAGTAATCATTATTTTCATTTCAACACAGAGGGAGACTAACCATACTCTAAATTATGAATAGAGCTATTAGAGCACAGACCACTTTCTAAAAGAGGGTTTGCAAGAGGTAAATATTACTGGCACAAGAGATTACAAAGATGTATGTAGTCTTCTGCTACTAAAAAACATTTTTCTCAAAGAAATTTCTCATTTCCTACAAAGCCTTTTTAAAAAACAGAAAGTCAGAACAGTGATACTTTGACAAATATTTACAGTTTATGTAAGAAATAAAATACTTAAGAAATATTTAACACAAACAAAATTGACATGTTAGCAAACTGAAAATACCTAAAAAAATTGGTAAAAGAAAAAAGATGGAATATGATATTTCAAGAATCAGGAAAAAAAGGAAAACAATATTAGCGTCTTCTCTTAACCAAACTTCCTGAGTTAATAATTTATTTTGCATTTCTTTCTTTCTCTGAGAATTCATCGAGATCTGGACTTGAGATTACTTTTAACATAGCTTCTTTGGGAAAATGTAAGGCGCAGCAAAAACATAGTGTTTTTTCCTTTAATATGCTCTCCTTATTCTCTGCCCAAAGGCTTCCAGAAGAGTCTAAGAAGCATTCCTTATGCACCTCCCACCCCATTGCATCTCTGCCCTCTCTCCATTGGGTGAGGCTTAATGACCTTGTTCCCCCTCTTGGCCCTGACAGCCCTCGGTGGTGCTAGCCGTGGATCTTTCTATTAGCCAGTTCTACCCGGATCTCCTAGTCTCCCAACTCTTGTGTGCACGGTGGCCTCAGGTTCCCAGAGTTCTGCTGTGCTTGCTGGGGGTGGGGAGAAGAAAAAGAGGACAGGGGAAACAGAAGGGGTGGGGGCTGCACCTCCGCCAATGTTCCCATAGGCATACGAAATATGTAGAAAAATATTAACCCAGGGAAAAAGGCAAGAACTTTTGTATCGACGCATATAATCTTAGAGAAAAATTAATACAGTAAATTATGAATTTGTAATTCATAATTATTCATAAGATTTAGGCAAAATTGTACATGTTAGGAGGTTATGGATTGCTTAGATAAATTGCAGGCAAGGAATCAATCCAAGATCTATTTGCTAGAAGCCTCTCCAGGTTAGCTTAGTTTAGTATTTCTGATTTCACTGTGAAAACCATCATTACAACCACATCTCTTTAAACTCTGAGAATAGAGAATCCTGAATGTTTGAGAGTCGGTGGCAATTTATGTAACTTATTCTATTACTGTTGGCAGAATGTGGGAAACCATGGGCATGAAAATCTATAACACACACACGGATACACATGATACATGCATGTATGCAGACAGTGCCAAAATGTACACGCAGTTTAAGAAAGGAAAAAACCATATTAAAATCGTAATATTCAACATATACTGGTAACAAAAATTGAATAGAAGTCACGTTGAGTACCTCTTGTAATTGCAAAAATCAAATGTAACTTGAATATTACAAATTTAATACAGTTTTTCCTTTCTTAAAATGGGTACACATTTTGGGGCACCCTCTGTATGTGCACCTTATACACACACACACACACACACATATGCAGCATGTATATATGTGTGTGTGTTTCATAGCAGCCAGGGACAGAAATGACTAAGCACTGGGCCTCGAGAGGGACTCAGAGACCATTCACTGTAGGAAACTTTCCTCTAAGAATCTCAGCTTTACTCCTTGGTTATTCATTTCTATAACAATTATCAACCAGTGGATGCAGGAAGCACCTGCCTCCCTCCCTTCTGCCCCTGCACCCTCTCGACCTCTCCTGGGTGCTGCTGTTGGTGGGGATGGCCCCACGTCTCTAGACCCCTCCTTCCTTCCAGCTCTGTCCCTGTGTCCTGTTCATGTCCTCATGTTGGCTTGGCTGCTCCCTCTGTCTGAAGTGCTTCCTGCCCTCCAAGCCCAGCTCTCAGCCCACCTGCTGGGAATCGCCGATTTTCCTCTGTGCACCGCTAACTTCTGACTCAGGCTGGCCCCTGCTGTAGCCAGGAGACCTGTGCACTCCACCTGCAGTATACTTGGTTCTTACGCCTGACCACGGCAGGGACTCATCCCCATTTCACTGCCGTGGAAACAGAATTGCAACCACTGTGCAGCCCCAGACTGCACTGGTGACGTGGTAGCCTGAGGCTGAATGTTTCTGCCTGGAAGCTTCTCCTGCTCCCTCCGTGGGTGTGGGGCCCGTGACTGTTTCCCGCAGGCACCTGTAGCTCTTGCTGTATATTGATTTGACCTCACACAGGAGGAAGACAAGAAAGGTGTGGTCTTTGCCTAATTCCACCTCAGGCCAGAAGTCAGGAGGAGAATCTCTTCACCCATAGTGGAGGTCCTACGAGCCTCCACTCTTCTCCTTTATGACCGTCTCTTACTGAAACGGGGAAACAAATCTATACCAGTGGACAGCCCAATGAAGAAAACTACACATGTGAGCTGATTAATATCCTGGTTCCTTTTAAAATTTATAAGAACTACCCCGTTTCCCTGAAAATAAGACATCCTCCAAAAATAAGACCTACTTACAGGAAAGATAAGACGTCCCCTGAAAATAAGACCTAGCGCGTCTTTGGGAGCACCCCTTAAAATAAGACAGGGAAACAGGGTATTAAGAATGATAAAATACATATACCCTGATGAAGTGAAAATGGGTTTGTGGCAAATCCTTTCTGTAAATTAAAAGTTTTCCCTACTTCTGTTAAAGTGTTAACTTTCTCTGTAATCCTGCTTTAAAAATATTTTCCCATATGTTTCTATCTCTTTAACTTTCCTGACAGTTATTTTCCACATCACCAGGTAAGAAATAATAAATGCCCCACATGAACAACTTGTATTGGGTGGAGCATGGGCACCACGGCTGGAGGAAGAAGAGGGACGTGAAGGCCAGCACAGGACCCCAGCCTCGGGAGGCAGGGCGTGTTCTGCTGACCAGCCCAGTCCCCGGGGCCCGGGAGCTGAGGATGGACCTCGGCACAGGTGGGCCCGGAAGGCAGGTGCAGGAGGTATTCCTGTAGCCCAGAGCAGTGACATAGGAGCAGGGTGACCGACCATCCTGGATTGGCACCATAAGTCCTATGTCCAGGGAAACTTCTCAGTCCCAAGCATATTGGGACGGTTGGTCACTAAAACAAGGGCTATAAAACAATGTTAAAACTATTGGAGATTTCTAGTATTCTCGGTTTGCCCATTGGCATTGTCAGGTGTCCTCACTTTGAACACTAAAAGGTTAAAATTTGACCTCACTTAGAGAAAAGACTCTGGGTGCAGTTCTGTCAATACATCTTGAATGCTGCTCATGAAATTCAATCCTTTCTCCTCTCCTACTCATGGCTGTGTGTTGTTCGGAAAGTATGCATGAACTTAGAAGTATGTGACATGTGCCCACGTTGGTGCCCTTAGCGTTTAGAATTCAAGGTTAGTTCTAGTTGCCTTTGAGTGAGGTCATGCAAATGCTGTAGATTATGGAATCCAACGTCCTGTAGACCTTGGGACAGGGAGCTGTGTGTGTGCAAGCAAGTGTGTGTGTGTGTGTGGGGGGGGGATGTGCGCACTGCGGGGGTCAGGGGGTCTCCTCTTGAAGAGGCATCAATATCCCAGCCTAGCGCTTTTCTTTTTCTGTACTAGAAAAAAAAAAAACAGTTGCCCTATGTTATTTCAATTTTTTTAAATAAAATATTATTCATAGACTCAGACTGGCAACAGATAAAAATGAGAAAAGGATTCCTCTGATTGCCCATTTTTTATAGAAGTAAATTCCTTCCTCTTTTGTCTGTCCAGTACCATATCTCTTATCATATTTTAAAATTAAGAAAGGAACAATGTCACTTTGTCGTCTTTAAAGGTCAAATGTTTTGTACTTTCAGGCAAGTCTTGCAGAAAGGTACATACACCATGATGCCATTAAACAACACTTAAAATGTTCAAGATGTTCCTATATACCAGTGGTTCTCAACCTTCCTAATGCCGTGACCCACAAGTTGAGAGCCACTGCTGTATACCATGATACAGATCCATATTATGAATAATACACACATCTCCCTTTCAGTGTGCGCGCATGTATGCATGGGTGTATACAGATATAAACACGCATAAACACGTAGGCATGCACTTACACACACACGCATATACACACACAGCAAACATAAGAACCACACAGAATAGCGATTATTTCTGGGGCAAAGTAGGAGGAGCAGTTCTGGGAGGAGTTCAAAGGAAGGCAGCTCTATCCTCGGCGACATTTCAATCTGGCCACATTCTTTATCCCACTTCCATCCTTCACCCCTCTTCTCCAAGGAAGCATTATGTGCCCAAGGGGTGCATAGTTAAGGGTGAGGCCTTCTGGGCCACTGTGCTTGGGTTTCTCGTCTCCAGTTTCATGACAGCAGGTGAAGGGAACTCTATTTTGATGATACACCTCTAGACCTAAGCATATACAGATGGAGTTTTCTTTTTTTTTTTTTCTTTCTTTTATACCTAAAGGTGATTTCAACATAGATTTGTACTCCTGGAGCAGCTGAAAGCACCAAAGTGTCCACAGAGAGAAATGATTAGTACTAACAGAAAACTAGTTATGATTATATCCAAAGGGAAAATTTCTTACTGTGAAAAAAAATAAAAAGAAATTATCCTGGGCGGCGCCTGTGGCTCAGTGAGTAAGGCGCCGGCCCCATATGCCGAGGGTGGCGGGTTCAAACCCAGCCCCGGCCAAACTGCAACCAAAAAATAGCCGGGCGTTGTGGTGGGCGCCTGTAGTCCCAGCTACTCGGGAGGCTGAGGCAAGAGAATCGCTTAAGCCCAAGAGCTGGAGGTTGCTGTGAGCCGTGTGACGCCACGGCACTCTACCCGAGGGCGGTACAGTGAGAGACTGTCTCTACAGAAAAAAAAAAAAAAAGAAGATTAAGAAATTATCCTGAAGATTTTTGTTTCCAGATTTAAAAGGTCAGTAAAATGACTACAGATTCTACTTACTTTTTTCTGCTATGTTTCGTCCCTTCTTCATCTTTCCTGTTTGAATTCTCTACCACTCATCCATTTATCAACCATCTTTCTGTCTGTCTCCCGTCTACCCATCCGCCTCCCCACCTGCCTATCATCAACCTGTGTGCCTGTCTTTTGAACACCTGTTCCCCTCAGGTCTTGTGCTATGCAGAGGTATACTTGTTTATATCTGCTTTTGTCTTCTCTTCCTTATTTGCAGAACACAACAGGTGACCACATGATCTTTCAAGAAACTGGAGTCTCAAGATTTTATATATATATATATATAGAGAGAGCAGTGACAGAAAGGCCACCTCACAGCTGGGCATTACTAAGTGCCAAGAACATTGTTATGCATTTTCACTGTTCTGCTTAACATCACCCCCACTCCCGCTGAAGTGGGATTCATTATTCCTATTTTGCATCTCTAAGGCTTAGAGAGCAGCTTTTTCAGTGCTGTACAGTGATGTGAGGTTATAGATAAAGGTCCCAGGAAACCGTGGAGTAGATAAGTGCTGGGGAAAAGGGAGGGAAAGAGTCAAGGGTCACCTTAAGACCTAGATCCAGGCTAAGCCAGGGAGTGAAGGTATCACTAGCAGAGACAGCTCAGATGTCAGGAGCTACAAGTGAACAGTGGGGACTGCAGCTCTCCCTTATGGAGGCCTCAGTGTGCTGGTCACATGTGGCCCTGGGATTTCCCTCACTCTGCGTTGTAAATGAACACCCTCATTTGATACTTACAACAACCCTTGAGGAAAATGCTGATTTCAATTTGGGACTTGTTGCTTTTCTGTGGCCAGGAGGCAAGCCAGGGGAAATGTTTGGCTAGCACCTAGCAGGGGCCAGACCCATGAGAGAGAGAAAGGAGAGGAGCTGGCCCTGTTGGGGAGCAGAAGGAAGGAGGGGGGGAGACAGGGTGAGATTGCCCTGCTGTGAGTTGGCCTCTTAGAAGCCACTGCAAGACAGAGTCATCAGCAAGGTCAAAGAAAGGAGAGGTGGTGAAGGAGAGAAGTTTCAGTCTGATAAAATGAAAGCCAGGACTCGCTGAGAGGGCGATTTTAGAGCTGTAGTGGGAACGGAAATTTCAGGAGGAAAATGGCATGATTACATGGCGAGGAAATGGTGTCTTTAGGCCTAGAACTTCCATTGCTGGGCAGGGCAATGAAGGAAGCATGGCAAGGCTGCAGAGGGTCAGGAGGGCGGGACAGGGAGGGCGGAGGTCTCCAAGGCCACAGGACCCCTTCCAGCCTGTATTGCAAGATGTTTCTAAAGCGTATTTCTAGGAAATTAGGGAACTGTTATGTGGTTAGAAAAGGAAGTTCCATGGAATTGAGAATGCTGTATTGTAAGGACACAAGGAGAAGAAGGAAGGGGCAGTTCAACACCTTTCTTCTGGACATGTCATAATAGGTCATGGCCAAGTTTATGATGAGAGTAGATCAAAATCAAGAGGCAACTTCGCAGTGTGGTTGGAGTGGCAAATGTCGTTAGATTTTTCTTTAGCACCACTCTTTGGATTCAATGCTTTGAGATTAGATTGAGATTTAAGGAATTATAAAGGAAGTAAACAGTTAGACAACAGAACTCGTAGTCCACTGTAAGGGGAAACGAGGATCACCTACATGTGCTGAGAGGCCCAGCATACCCCAGACGCTCTGCTGTTGCGCACAGAGACTCCTTCCATTGTCACCTTTGGAAACTCTGCCTCGTGGAACACAGATTGAGTGGAGGCCAACAAACGTAGATCCTGGAGGTCAACCTCTCATCTAGGGTTCAGGTAGAGAGGACCTGTCTCCAGCGGGAGGAGAGTGGAAGGAGTGCTGCTCCTCAATTCTGGGGAAACACTCGAAAGAGCCCTGAACATCTGGTGCCTGCAAAACCCGTTGATGACCCAAAAAGAAGGCTGGGGAGAAAGGAGGTGATGGGGAGCAGAGAGGAGGGAAGGACAAGGACGCTGCAGGGCAGTGGTGAGCCCACAGGCAGCAGCTTCGTTCCTGCATTCCTGCGGGCTGAACAGGCCTGCACATTCTCGTTTCCAGGGCTAATTTTAGTAGGTCCAAAGGTCTTGGACATTGCTGCCTTAACAAACAGGCTGTTTGGCTGAGTGGAACAACCGCAGCCTGAAACACAAAAGCTGCCCCTTCAGCACAGGTGAGCCACTGCTGTGACGTCAGTGTGCAGATGCCACCACCGCTCCAGGCCCAGGAGCCCCGTCAGGCGGGGTGACGGCAGGTACACGTGGCTACAAGCAGCCAAACCAGACAACTGCCAGCCTAGAGTGCTGAGGAGCTTACTGCTTCGGGAAAGATGGGGAGATGGAAATAAGGAAATCAGGGAAGATTCGAAGGGAGGGAAGAAAGGAAGGAGAGAAGAAAAAGGGAGAGGGTAGGAGGGAGGGAGGGACAAAAGAGAGGGAGAGATTAAGAAGAAGAACTGAAGCTAAGTTCTGGAACTTCCACAGAAAACAAAAACAAAAACAAAACACACGGGCACAGGGACACTGGCTATGAAATCTCTCTTCTGTGGGAGCCCGGAGCCTATGAATTACAAAGGGACGTGTAATTAGATGCAGAGTCTCCATCACAGATGGCCTTATTTGTTGTCAGATACGGTCTCCTAATCCAACGTGGATTTGAAAAACTCACTGATTTCATATTTTTTCCAACATGTTTAAAATACGCACTACATTTATTGAAATGCTTTCAGGAAGACTTTCTAACTATGATATGCTGGTACAGTTTTTAACTTTGAATACGAAAACTTTAGAAACTATCTTTGAGGAAAAGCCATTGAATCAAATGACACACACACACACACACACACACACACACACACACACACACACACACACACACACACACACACACACAAAGAAACTCTTGCGCTAAAATCCAGAGTCCATCTCTTCCTTCAGTGATTCCTTTCCGCTCTCAGGAAGATAACCCCACTGTATACTTCTTACACATTTTCGGGATTCTGACTGTCCCTCTCAATAGTCCTGGTCGGATAGCCACTGGGAGGGATTGCCTTGTTGATAGTTTTCTATACTTGATAAGAGAATTTATGGCAATATAAGTTGAATAATGATAAAAATACTAACTCTGACCTTAACTCTTCACACGTTGTCTTAAAAAGTTAAAATCATGGAGGGAGGGTAATTGGTAGGACCATATCCACGGTGCATCTTACAAGGGTACATGTGAAACTTACTAAATGTAGAATACAAATGTCTTAACACAATAACTAAGAAAATGTTAGTTTTCGGTTTGATGAAAATATTTATAAAACCAGTGCTTGATGCCCCATGATGGCATTAATGTACTCAGCTATGATTTAATTAAAAAAAAAGGGAAAAAAAGTTAAAATCAGCTCTCACAAACAAATTTAAAACTAAAGATTTTCTTCTGAACATCTTAAGAATGACAGTCATTTTCACTCCCTCAGTCTAAATGAGGCCTCATAGAAATTATTAGAGCACAAAATGTGTTTCTAATGATTTGACATTCAAAAAATATAAAGTAGAACAGTAACGCTTTTTTGTTGAGGCCAGGCCTGGTGGTTCATATCTGTAAAGCTGCCACTGAGGGAGATGGAAGCGATGGGTGGCTTGAGCTCAGGAGTTCGAGACCAGCCTGAGCAAAAGTGAGACCCCATTTCTACCAAAAATAGAAAAATTAGCTGGGTGTTGTGGTGGGTGCCTATAGTCCCAGCTACTCAGGAGCAGGAGTTTGAGGTTGCTGTGAGCTAAGACACTACGGCACTCTAGCCAGGGGCAACAGAAGGAGACTCTGTCCCCAAAACAGAAAACAAAAAACAAAAACCTTTTTGTTGACTCCAGTTTATAAAATAAATACTTCAGAATTACCCTGAAGTTACACGCCAATGTGTCTGAAATTTTTATTTTTTGTTTCTTTGTTATAAATCTTTATTTGAATTAAAGCCTTCAAATGTCTGTATCAAGTAACATATTGTAATTCTGAAACCAGAAACAACAAAGCGTTATTATTTATTAGGTTTAAAAAAACAAGGCTTTTATCTTTCATAGGCCTTGGGATCAGGTTTATGAATTATAGAATAGTAATAAGTCTGGGGCATTTGGAAAAATGGAGATCCCAGGAGTAGAGAAGTGTGTCAGATCTTTTCTACGCAGGAAATCTAGTGACAGCCACCTGCTGCAGAAAGGTACAGATGTCTGCACCTGTCTAACTCTTGACAAACGCTCCCAGCACACCCGACCTGGGAGCCCACAGCCATAACTATCTCCCTCCAAAGTACGAACGTACAAAACTAAAACATATTCCATCAAGTCTAAGTAGATTTCCAAATAAGCCACACACATTGGAGAAATCTAGCTGTGTATGCTGTAATAAAAATGTATTTAAAAAGAAAAAAAAAACACCTTAATTCATGCTCATCTTGAGACATACATAGCAAAGTTTGAATGTTTAAAAACAGGGCAATAGACATTTTTATGGTTGATAACAAAGTATGAATTTGTCTGGGGGAAAAAAAATCATGAAATGTTTGACAAAAGAGCTGTGATAAGAGATAAAGAATGCAGTGTTCACTGTCTAGAGAAGGAGAGGGGGAGATGCAGCTTGCCCCGGAGCCCACATTTTCAACTATGTGTGCTATGATTACAGTGATAAACAACGGGTACTGTGTTGGGGCAGAGAAAAACAAACAATAGGTCTTTCTCTGGAAGTATCTGTAGGAAGAACATACAAATTAGTCAACAAGGGAACTGAAATAATCCTTGCATTCTTTGTAAAAATAATACTTTAAGGTTCGTTTGCAAGAATGTTGGTATTCTTTCCACTGTGTGTCTTATTATCCTTCATTCACTGTAGAATTTTTCCCAGCTCGCACCTGGCTTGACCAGCCATCAGCTGGCTTCTGAGGGTCTCCCCTGTTTCATTCCCATCACCCTCCAGAGATTCTGTAGACAGCTGCACAACTGTGCTTTCTTTAGTTATAAAAGCAAGCCTGTGACATCCTTTGCTTGATTCAGTTAAGAACTGAATTAATTGAAATCACTTCAACAGCTACTTTCCAGTGTTTTCCTGTGTCAGGAGCTGCAGGTCTGGGAGGGGACTCGGAGAGCGAGGAGTCAGACGCAGTCTTCAGGGAGCTTACACTCTACTTTGGGGACGAGAAAGTATAACACAGACCAGGTGGAGTATGTGTTTCCTCAGAGAGACCATCCTGAAATGTTAAGTTGGTTCAGAGGTGGAGAGACAGGTGGAAATGTCCTAAATGAGAGAATTCCGGGGAACCCTGGCATGCAGGGATTTCGTGGCTGGAGGTGGGAGTGGAGGAAAAGGTGGCAGAGGAAAGGCTTGGGCACACAGGTTTGCATTGAGCGTGGTCCCCAGGGCCATCACTCCAATGGAATGAGCCCGAGGGGCTCACCCAAGATAGACTCACAGGGTCTTATGGCCAAAGGATAGCCTCATGGAATCCTAGTGCTCAGAGAGGGCTCATAAGCGATCTCTCTAACATGCCAAAGACAGACAGTGCTTTCCACAGAGGCCAGTGCAGAAAGTGGTCCACAGAAAAGTGGGGGAGCCCAGGGAGCAGAGGTCCAGATGGGAACATGCAGGGTCTGCCGAGGGTGTGAGATGAGGAAAGGACAGGACGTGTGACCTGGGTGGGCATCTCGTGCTTATTGAACAATGTTGGGATCTGAGAAAAGGAAGATGATAAGACAGCAAGAGTGGACACTGGGTGATAAGGGGGAGTGGACCCTGGGTGACATGGGGGAGTGGACACTGGGTGATAAAGGGGAGTGGACACTGGGTGATACGGGGGAGTGGACCCTGGGTGGGTGATACGGGGGAGTGGACTCTGGGTGGGTGATATGGGGGAGTGGACACTGGGTGATATGGGGGAGTGGACCCTGGGTGACACGGGAGAGTGGACACTGGGTGATAAAGGGGAGTGGACCCTGGGTGGGTGATACGGGGGAGTGGACACTGGGTGATACGGGGGAGTGGACCCTGGGTGGGTGACACGGGGGAGTGGACACTGGGTGATACGGGGAGTGGACACTGGGTGATACGGGGGAGTGGACATTGGGTGATACGGGGGAGTGGACACTGGGTGACACGGGGGAGTGGACTCTGGGTGACACGGGAGAGTGGACCCTGGGTGATACGGGAGAGTGGACACTGGATGATACGGGGGAGTGGACACTGGGTGACACGGGGGAGTGGACACTGGGTGATAAAGGGGAGTGGACACTGGGTGATACGGGGGAGTGGACCCTGGGTGGGTGATACGGGGGAGTGGACTCTGGGTGGGTGATACGGGGGAGTGGACACTGGGTGATACAGGGGAGTGGACACTGGGTGATACGGGGGAGTGGACCCTGGGTGACACGGGAGAGTGGACACTGGGTGATAAAGGGGAGTGGACACTGGGTGATACGGGGGAGTGGACCCTGGGTGGGTGATACGGGGGAGTGGACACTGGGTGGGTGACACGGGGGAGTGGACACTGGGTGATACGGGGGAGTGGACATTGGGTGATACGGGGGAGTGGACACTGGGTGACACGGGGGAGTGGACTCTGGGTGACACGGGAGAGTGGACCCTGGGTGATACGGGAGAGTGGACACTGGATGATACGGGGGAGTGGACACTGGGTGATACGGGGGAGTGGACCTGAGTGGGTGATACTGGGGAGTGGACTCTGGGTGGGTGATATGGGGGAGTGGACACTGGGTGATACAGGGGAGTGGACACTGGATGATACGGGGGAGTGGACATTGGGTGATACGGGGGAGTGGACACTGGATGATACGGGGGAGTGGACATTGGGTGATACAGGGGAGTGGACTCTGGGTGGGTGATACGGGGGAGTGGACACTGGGTGATACAGGGGAGTGGACACTGGATGATACGGGGGAGTGGACACTGGGTGATACGGGGGAGTGGACCTGAGTGGGTGATACTGGGGAGTGGACTCTGGGTGGGTGATATGGGGGAGTGGACACTGGGTGATACAGGGGAGTGGACACTGGATGATACGGGGGAGTGGACATTGGGTGATACGGGGGAGTGGACACTGGATGATACGGGGGAGTGGACATTGGGTGATACAGGGGAGTGGACTCTGGATGGGTGATACGGGGGAGTGGACACTGGGTGATACAGGGGAGTGGACCCTGGGTGATACGGGGGAGTGGACATTGGGTGATACAGGGGAGTGGACTCTGGGTGGGTGATACGGGGGAGTGGACACTGGGTGATACGGGGGAGTGGACACTGGATGATACGGGGGAGTGGACACTGGGTGATACGGGGGAGTGGACACTGGATGATACGGGGGAGTGGACACTGGGTGATACAGGGGAGTGGACACTGGGTGATACAGGGGAGTGGACCCTGGGTGATATGGGAAAGTGGTTTCACAGAAATTTGATTTGGAGGCTGGGAGAGAATTTAGTTTGGAGGATGGGAAGAGTTGAGAGTGAATTTAGTTCTTTAACTGTTGCTTTTACTTCTTTATTTTTCTATTTCTATTAATGCCCATTCAGGTGGAATGGTTTAGAAAAAGGTGCTCATATTTTCTGCTGTTCTCCTGGACTAAGGGCTGATTAATCATTATCCCTTTTCTAGCTTGAATTTGAGTAAAATTTTGTTTTAAAGCCATTAAAATGACAATATGTAAGTCATATTTAAAGTTTGGTATCCAATAGATATTCAATAAGGAATTTCTAACTTGGGTTGTTTCAGGAGCAAAGTCATCCCTAAGAGATGGTTTGGGTGGTAAATAGTTCATATAAGCAGAGCACATGGGTACTGGATCAGCATACTTGGAGTGGCTATGAGGTCAGACAGTTAATTAAGTTCACAAATTCATCCTAGAGAAAGTGCTACATACGTCATTGCTGAATATCACTATGTCACCTTCAGAGTGCTCCCACTCAGAAGATACCCACTGATGCCAGCAGCCAGTCCACCCTCCAAAGCAATTTTTCTAGGACAAGTTCTCAAACTTAATTGTCAGACCTTGTATAAGCACTCTGATAGCTATTCTAGAAAAAGAGTTCCAAAATTGCTTTGAAGGGCAGACTAGGCACTGGACTGAGTACACAGCTTCCCAAGGGACTTCTTCGAAGGTGACCACAGTGATATTCAGCATTGGGGTATGTAGTGCTTTTTCTAGGATGAGTTCATGAACTTAATTGTCCGACCTATGTAGGCATCACTAGCAGCAGACAAAGTAGGATGGAAATAATCGGTGAGAAAAGACTAAGATGTTTTTTGACTTCATCTTTTGGGGTGGGCTTACAGAACATTTAAGTGGACTTTTTAACATAAAGGAACCTCATGCTCTTGCCCATTTCTACCCTGTTTTCCCCAAAATAAGACAGTGTCTTATTTTAAGGTGTGCTCCCAAAGATGCGCTAGGTCTTATTTTCAGGGGACGTCTCATCTTTCCTGTAAGTAGGTCTTCTTTTCGGAGGATGTCTTATTTTCGGGGAAACAGGGTAGTTCTGGGCTGTGAAGTTTTACTAGGGTGCCAAACTGCTGGTTAGCTTTAGTTCTCATTAACTTTTATTCTTATGAATACTTTGACCATTACAGCCCAATCAGAAGAAAGGTAGAAGATAGATTATTTTTATGGTTGCTAAGAAAAGAAATCTAAATTTCACAAGAAAGCATGTTCTTTACAGGCCCTGGTGCTGTCTGGCAGGGCCGTTAGGTTACTTTCAGGCAGATATTCGACCTTCAGAGTTACCTCAGTGCATCGAGCTCGCTGTGCCCCAACCAGGATTTTCACTCTAGAAACTATGTGTCCCAACATCTGGCTCGGGGCAGGCTATCACCATGACTGTGCTTGTGAAGGACAGAAGCAGGTGTTAGAGACTTCACATTTGGTTTGGGGCCCTTCATGTCTTCACTTGAATTTCTATTTATGCTGCATGGAGGAAAGTTTTCTGGATCCTCACAGGACACTAATGTGTCGTTGCTAGTGAGGTTTATAGGTAAGAACTTTTGGTTAGGATGAGACTCAGATGCCACATGGCCCCAGTCTCATTCTTAAGACTTGTATTAGAAACCTGCTTTCTTCTTTTGGGTTGGCCTTATCTACTAGCAGTGAGCTTTCTGACTTTTAGATTCTGTTAATTCTCCTTCTTACAGATGAGTTTTACTGCTTTTATGGTGTTACTGGATCTCACTTACAGAAATAAGTGACAGGCCACCCGGGCTCTGACCATGCCAGCATGAACTGAGCAGCAACAAACAGCTTGTCCTTGGTCACTAGCATGTCCACATTTACATAAACACAGGACAGAGAATGCAGCCCTCATCCATCACGGGGACCAGGCCTGTGGCGTGTGGAGTGGCTGACCATTGACTGACGCTGAAAGATGACAGCTGCACCTAGACAGCCTTTCAGAGAACTCACTCATTCTCCTCCCAGAGAAGCCCCAGGGGAGTTACCTGGGTGGAGGATCCATGTAGTGTTTTCTAATAGAAAATGAAATGGAATGTGTTGCCATTTTGTGTTGAAAGGGAACATGGGAGAGACTAATAATCTATAAACTAAAAGCTGATTGAAGCACTTGCCACAATAAATAATGACATTCAGGCTTTGCAGGGATCAGATAACAAATAAGCAGAAATAAAACTTCTTGTTCCCCTCCATTATTCTCCACTACATTATGAAATAAATGCCCATCAGTGATAGATAATTCTTTTTTTTCCATTTCTCTATAAGAATTTTTTAAAACACTATGTTAACAAAATGGCTGGAATTGAACTGCCTAAACCAGGAATTAGTCATTACAGCTATTATATTCTGCATTTGTGAGCAAATCTCTTATCAGTTTATCTCACGCCTGACTTTTCTTGAACAAAATGATGTTGTACGTAGAAGTTACTGGTTCAGATGATGCTTCCTTTGATTGTACAAAAGGGCTTTATACATAAATTATAAATCTCCACTTTAATTTGTTTTGGCAAACTCGTTCCCTAACCATTTCACCAGTCCCCAAACATCTTTGACATTTCTAACAATTAGCCTCTCATGTCTTGTTAGGCTAAAAGGGCATGGTCTCTATTGGATCACAGGAAAGCATGTTGATGACTTAGGAGATGAATAAAAATGTAAAAGATGTTTTTCAAGTTCTAGCACACATTCCTTTCTTAGTAAATATCTATAGATGAGCAGCATCTGGGAGGATCTTAAACCTGTGTGCTTGCTTTGTATAAAGGAATCCTTTCCCGCTATGAACACGATCTAAATCAGTGGTTCTCAACCTTCCTAATGCTGCAGCCCTTTAATACAGTCACGACCCACAGATTGAGAACCACTGATCTAGATGGACAATGGTGACTATTTTTCGGATCTCGAGCACAATACAACATGCAAAGCCAGATATGAACTAAATTGCTGTCACAACTACTAAGTCACTTTCGGTGCAGATGATGTAACAAAAATGAAACCAGACAAAGCCTGTGAAAGGCCACGCAAAGAAGATGGGCAGGCTGCCCTGTGGAACCACAGAGTCAGAGAGACTTCACCTTCACACTCATAGGCCACGCCCCGTTGTGACTCCTATTTTCCAAGAGAGGAGCCTTCAGACCTGAGATTAGTGGCCTGATTCTCACAAAAGAGAGGATGGATTCATGAATGGCATACATTTAGTATTTTAACAAAGTTGCCTCTAAGACAATATGTTAGATTTTCTACTGTGGCTTTAGGGGAGGGTTAAATGAATTTAGAGTTATCGATCAATTATTTTGATCAACCCTAAGATTTTAGCATCAACTGTCATCAAAAATTGATACAGTAACAAATCAATTCAACACTGACTAAACATTTGGTAAATGCTTACTACATACATGCCAAAGACAGTAATTAGACCCGGGAGAGCTTTTTCTATGCACATACCTCCATGTAGGAAAAGATACTCATATAAATACAACTTCAGTATAGCTGAAAAATGACAATTAGCCTTAAGAAACCAATATTTTAAGTGGTCTTTCAAAGAAATGGGCTCATGATGGGGCTTTTTGTGCTCATCATTTGTTTACCATCTTATTAAAGAGCAGACATTTGTTATGCTTTAGTGTGAGTTGTGCACTAGGCCCTGGGAACGTAGAGGGGACTGGGAGAAGGCGTCTCCAGGAGCTCCCCACAGTAACGGAGGCAGCTGCTGGACAGGCCCTGGAACAGGACACGCTAAGTGCCAGGCAGAGGTCCCATGTGCTGCTCCACCGTCGCAGCATCACTGACGGGCACTGCTGACAAGTGGGCATGCCGGCACTCCCCCCCAGAGGAAATCTTCCAGACCTGGGAAGAGGAGGAGGGCTTCAGTAAATCATGGAGACACGAGAATCTACATTTTTATGTGGGAAACCCAACAACTAAAAAGAGGGTTGAAGAGGAAAGTGGCACTAGGAAATCCGACAGGGCCCTTGCATTCTGCGGGCAACAAGAAGTCACCACAGCAGCGCCAGGCTGAGCTCCATGTGTGGAGGAAAGAGAGAGAGAGGAGGGTGGTGGGCTCCCGGGTAGGCGGCCTCTTCAGTAGGCCAGAGAGGCCTGGCGCCAGGTGGCGGCCAGGGCAGGAGGAGAGACTGAGCCAAGTGACTAGGCCGGGCCAGTGAGGGTGAGGACAAGACTGAAGTTCTGCCAGAGGTGACACGCTGATCAGATTTGGAGGAGAAGATACGAGAAGCTAATTATTTCAGTTTTGGCCGTACTGAGTTTAGGCTATCTAAAATACACTTGGAAATCTGAATTTGGGGTTGAGGAAAGAATAGACTTTTTGAAAAGTGGATTGAGGAGCCACTGGCATGGGAGTGCAGTGCGTGGAGCTCAGGGGCTGGGGGGAATCCTCGCTGCAGAGCAGGAGGGAGGTAGGGGTGCAAGTCAGGGCAAAGGAGAGGGGAGCTGAGGGCAGAATCCACGGCGGAGAGGTCAACGCTCACAGGAGTGATGCCCAGTAATAACCACGTAAGTTCTCATCAGGTACACAGGTGTGGGGAGGATGCAGGTGGCCAGACACCAACTGCCTTGTGCCCATCTGGAGCACAGTGGCCCCTGCAGGCGGGGCCTCAGAGTGGTGGTCCATAAACACTGGCTGAATTGCATTGTAGCAGACTGAACTGAAGCAACTGAATGTCGTTTTGTAGCCCATGGCTGGGTGTAGGAGTGGAGTCACTCAAAGGAGTAGTTTGAGATGTCAGCTGCATGTGATGGCCTCCATCGGACCACGAGACAGGCTGTGTCCAGGGGAGGGCTGCTAGAAGTGGGCCAAGGGGATCCAGACCCCAAATGCATAGTAAATACATAAGAATATAAATAAGCATACAAGACAGTAGAGATCTGATTGGGCTGTAGCTCAGCAAAACAGATCTTGCCACCACACTATCTCCACGCTGAGAGAGGTGGAGAGTTTGGAATTGCAAACCGTGAGAGAGAGAAAGAGAGAGAGAGAGAGAGTGTGTGTGTGTAAAGGTGCACAGGGGAGAATTTCCTGAGTCATTTGAGGGGATCTGAGTGGAGACACTTTGAATGTTGTTTGCCAATTGCTCTTCGACCTGCTCAGGGCCTAGGGCCACTGGGTTAGGCAGGAATCACCCCAGAGCTCCATGCTGAGTGGAAGGGGGTCTGAAAGCTTGCAGAAAGCTTATACAACCAAACCTCTGGGCTAGGCAGCCCATTAGGAGGATTCTAGAAGGTCCCAGGAACACATATTTCAGAGGCTGCAGTGCCTGCCAGCTGAGAGAGCCGGCAGAACAGCCCGGTCACTATTTAGGAAGCCTGTGCCCTGGCCTGAAACAGGCCCCCGCACCCCCTCCCTGCCAGGAGGGCTTGGAGTACGTGGAGACAGCTCCAAAGTGGGGAGGAGACAGCAGGGAAGCAGCTTTAAACCTGAACGACGCACAGTTCTCTGCAGAGTGGACAGAGAGGCAGCCTGATGGCCTCGCTAGGCAGGCTGGGAATGCAGTCAGGAAATTAAACTGAAATACATACAAATAAAGAGCATTCACTTTTGCCCTCTGAACATGAAGCTGTGAAGTTCTTTCCCAACACACAGCAAGGAAGCCGAGGCAGTCGCTTTGAATTTCCTGTGGGATTAAACTGACGATGTGGTTGTCTCCTCCATGGTGGCTTCCCAGCTACTGGCAGTGAAACTGCAGAGAGGCCACCGGTTTCTGTCCTGTGCCCAACCTGCTCTTCTTCTTAAGGAATTCTTTGATCCTCAAATAGTTTTCTAAAATCTGGCTTATATCTGTGCTGTGAAATATACCAGTTGTTAAAGTAACAGCACATAACATTGTTGAACCCTGTTAATTGGAAAACTCTAGATTTCCAGTGACTCTGGAGTACCCTGGAACTTTACTCATGGTGCAGTTGAGATCAGCTGTAGGTATCCTAGTAAAAAGGATCCATGTTAAGGGAATGATGTGGCTTGTTTTATAACAAGGTCCCCTGATTGCTGTCTTTCAGTTTCATTTTCTATTACAATCCAGGCTTATTCTGGCCAATTGCTCCCACTTACTTTGTTTCAGGAAAAATCAAGTGTGAAAAGTCCCAGGGTGGGTTCCTTCCCCCTTCCTCTTTCTCTTTTCCATGGTTCCATGGACTGAGCTGCCTCTTGTCTGGTTAAGATCCCTTCCCGATCACTGGTGACAGAGGGCACTGCTTGCGGCTGCCTTATAGACAGCCACACGCTAAATTAATTACTTTGTTGGTTTCTGCTATCGCATTGTCTTCCTGGCTTTGGCCTTCCTGGCCTTGCAAATATCATGCCATGAAAATAAAACAAATCTTCCATAAGCTGAACTAATTCCCACTTCTTGCCCTGTTTCCATTTCCCCACCAATTTGGTTCTGAGTGTAACCAAATTGTTCTTTTCTTCTTGTTCCCACACACTAGGGTACTTGTTGTGGGTCTTGCAGGAATGGCCAGCTTCTGCCCCTCCTGTGCCCCTGGGTGCTTCTGCAGAGATTTCTTTATCTTAATGCCTGGAGTCAGGCAGAGCTGTGCTCCTCTTGCCGACCTTTCTTACTCAGGGTGTGGGAGCAGAACAGTAACGTGAGTTACTCGGAGTTAACTCCTCTCCATCAGATGGATATTTTTAGGAACTATAGTTATTTGTTTCCTGAGGAGAGTTTGGGAACTCATGGCCTTTGTACCGCTTAGAACAACCAGAGGCATTAAACCCTGAGTGGCCAGGGAGAATAATACCTCTTTTAACGTGTGCTTCCTTTTCTGGTATGGATATTCAAAGCTAGTCACAATTCTCAGGGAAATGTAATATTAAATAGATCTACCATTACTTAGGCCCTGCTCTTTTCTAACAGTTTTCATTATAGCTTGACACCTGAAATTTTCAACATCATTTGTCATGCCCACACAAGATGGATATGGGACAGTCCTATCCGACCATAGCCAAGGTGCACACAGACTCAGCGTAACCTGTAGCATTAAAGAAACATTTATGTACAGGACTTACCAGACACTTTAGTAGACCGAAATTGAATAAGAAATGCTACTTTAAAACTTGCAATTACTCTGTGTTCTGTTATCTATGAGTATTGCACATTAACACCAGGGTAAATTTCTTAAGGAACCAAGCACAAAGGGCTAAATTTGCACATTGATTTCGTCTTTTTATCTGTAGCTTAAGGCTAATTTAAAAGGATGGTGAGGAGATTCCATTTTCAACTGGCTGAAGTTCAATAAGAATATAATAAAACACTGTTATAGCAAACTCTTTCACAGTGAAATCTTGGCAAAGCTGAATCTAATTCCTTTCAGTGTGCTCCAATATAGCCAAAATACTGTTCCAGTGAGTAAGACACCCATTAGAGTGACAAATTTCCTATAGCACAAGGAATTTTCCATATTTTATTTTAAACCAAATCAGCGTTGCATTGCTTTGCATTAAGAATGGAAAAAGAAAATATTTTATAGTAAAATCAATAAAAGACATAGTTTCATTAAAGCTATAGTTTTTTATGATAAGCCTGCACTTTCCTAATTATAGAAGTATATTTCATCATCTTATACATAAGAAATTTCTTTAATTATTATTGTAGTGAGAGCTTCACATTCTTTAGTAAAGCATACTGATCAGCTTAAAAACCCTGATGAAAAGAGTTACCATGTGGTAGATATCTGTTAAGTATACATCAAAGATGGGGAGTTTTACAGTTATGTTTCTTTTTCTTCCCTTTTTCTTTTGCTTCTTCTTTTTTTTTTTGAACCCTAATCCTTCCAGCTAGGCTGGACTTTAAATGTCCTGATTCCCACTGATGGGAAGAGCTGAGAAGAGCTTTGGAGAGATTTAGGATGAGGTTCTTAAAATCAGGAGTGTCACACACTGCCCATGTATTTTATGCTACATTCCCTGTTCATCTTCCTAAAATATTGAGTTTGGTCATATTATGTCCTACAAGTTTTCAATGATTTCTCCTCTTCTCATCTTTGAGAGAAAGTAGGAGCAAAAGCAATGAAACCCTGACCTAATCTAAGAGGCAAAGTCAACCTGGTTAAGCTTGGCCTTTCCACCCTTTAGTGCCCTGCAGCTTCCCAGAACGTTCTCCTGGTCCTGTCTCTCTACTTGTCCTATGGATGCTCTCCCAGAGCCAGTGGTCCTGCTCATGCCCCCGCGACACACCAGGGAAATGTCCACCTCCTCACCTTCTCAGGACATTCTCCTGATCTCAGAAGCCTTCCATCCTACTTACTGGTCACACACTCTGGACCAGCCACATGGTTTCATGGCTACATCCTCTAAACTATTTACATTTTATTCATTCTTTAAGAAATGTTTCTTCCATGATGCTTCCTTAGATACTAAGGACCAGCAGAATTTCCCCTTCCTGGGTCTCACGACACTGACTCATCTTCTGGACTTAGAGCAGCCATTCTCAACCTGTGGGGTGTGACCTCTTTTTAACAATGAAAATACATTGTGGCATTAGGAAGGTTGAGAACCACTGACTTAGAGTAAAAACCATCAAAACAAGACTGCACTCTGAAAATTACAGCTTCTGTGGCCTCCAACAATTACTACCTGCAAGTTTCAGTTGCCTTGCCTACCAAGTAGGGAAATATTCACATCTCAAAATTATTTGTGAAGATTAAATGAGATAATATAGGTAAAAGTTCTAAGTATTTGTAAGAATTACGGTTTTGCAATTATGTCAATGTTTAAATGTCCAATTTCTAACCTTTCTTACTTAAATACTTTGAAATTCTTCTTTCTAATGAAACTTATAAATGTTAAAGAGACCCACACTAAAGGCAAATACTGCATTAAACACCAGAGTCTCTCTGTGGATCTGTCACAACTCTAGAGGTTGCTTCAGCAACACAGAAATTAGTGGTGGTTGTTATTATCAATACTAGTAAGATTATGACTCATCAATAGTTTTGTCTGGATTTATTTTTGAGGGAGAACATTCCAAAGACCAAGCTTTTCTGTGTTTTCATTGAGAACTAGAATAAAGTCAAACAAATCACCAATTTAAGCAAAGCCTTGACATGCTAGAAATTTCTTCTGTAATGTTCATCTATCAGCTGATATTAGGAACACAAATTTTCAGACAGGGGTAAGGAAAATTACTTAACTCCCCAGTGGGAAGCAGTGGGGTCTGTAAAGAGAGACAGGCAGCTGCTGTTTCACCACCCAAACAAAGAGCCTAGAAGAGTCTCTCATTTTCCACTGAAAAGATGAAAAGAATTAAGTAGGTTAAGCCTTAAGAATAAGGTAACCTATTTGAGTTGAAATTTGACCAAGAATCCTTAAATCTTACCTAAGAGCAGTAAAGCTATAGGGATCGGAAGCGATTAGAAGCTTCGTCTCGGGCCTCACCCAAAGGCCCAACTGTGCACCACCCAGCCACTCTGAGTGGCATCAGGGGGGCGCCGGGTCCTGAGCCAGCAACTTGAGACAGCGCAGCACCTCCCCGGCCTGGAAACCTTCCCCCGCCCGGCCAGGGGAAGCTCGGGTTATGATGGTATCAGAGTGCTCTTTCCCAGAGAGTTCGAAACACATTTGTAGTACCTGAATGGTTAATGACGAGAAAAAACCCCCCAAACGGTAGTAGGTCACTGTTCTGATAAGGAAACTCTGCTCTCCAGTTTGTAAAACAACAAAAATATATCTAAAAAAGGCTGGAGATGTATATTTTTGCCACCTCAGCTAAATAATCTCTGATTCTCTCTCCCCCACACACGAGGGTACATTTCTAGGGACAATTTCTCCGGGGTAGACTTGTCTCCAGGAGCGGGAGAGGGAGGACCCTGGCATGAGCCACAGAGACTGGGAACAAGTTCACAGTGTTCCTCTCTGGGGACCACAGAAAAATGGAGAATTGGCTCTTTCATCTCCGGCCTCTGCTCTGCTTTGGCCGTCCTGAGCCTCTGCTGTCCCCAAGCGGCTGTCTGGATCACCAAGGTGGCCCCAGAGAGGCTGAGTGTGTAGGTCAAAGTGCTCCCATGTTTCTTTTTAAGAAGGTGCACATGGACTGTTTAACCCTTCATTGACAAAACGGCTGCAGGTGGTCAGGTGAGCACGGTTCAGGGACAGCCTGTCTATTTCAAACCCTGTTTCCAGGGTCTCTGAGCTCGTCCTGCCCCACACAGGTGCCTCAGTGGCTGACTGTGGGATTCCTGCTGCTGTGACTTAAGGGGAAGGCTGCTAACCTGATGTCAACCCAAGCAGTCAGAGAGACAAATTTTGAATGTGAAGTATCTGGGTTCACACCCTGGTGCTATTATGTGGAATCTGAGTGACCTGGGTGAATGTTGTAACTCCTCGGAAACCCAACATTCAAATATATAAAAGGGGGATTAAAATACCAGTCAGGTAAATACGCACAGCACTTGGCATGATAGGCAGCATTTGTTCTTAATAATTTGTGGGTAATTTTTGAGAAAACAGAAGTAAAATCTGATGTTTTGCATTTTTTTTTTTTTTTTGAGACAGTCTTACTCTGTCATCGTCAGTAGAGTGCTATGGTATCAAAGCTTATAGCAACCTCAAGTGATCCTCTTGCCTCTGCCTCCTGAGTAGCAGGGACTACAGTTGCCTGCCACAATACCCGGCTAGTTTTTCTATTTTTAGTAGAGACGGGTCTCACTCTTGCTCAGGCTGGTCTTGAACTCCTGATCTCAGGTGATCCACCTGCCTTGGCCTCCCAGAGTGCGGGATGACAGGTTTTTTTACACATTTTCAACCTAAAGAGACGGTGCTTTTTGGCTTTTATGTGTTTGAAGAACCAAATAAGTTGTTCATAAGAGTAAAGGCATTAAACTGCTTTTTGGTGAACATATACAGAAACCTCGCTCACAAACTCAATGAAACTTTTTAGCAGTAATTTCTATAATTTATTCATTACCAGTATTATGATAATTTATGTAACAGCCAATGCAAATACTTTATTCAGTATGGAGTATAAAAGTTATCGTCGCTAGTTAGAAGAAAATCATGTGTAGGCTTCATGACATTTTAACCAGTACACTTGTTGATAAGCCCAAGCATGGTCTTCTCCAAATGGGGAAAACTATTCATCTTCACACATTTCTCAGTTTCCAGAAAGTCAATTTTCGGAAAGTGACTCACTCATAGCTTTCCACTGGGGAAAGAGGCATGTCCATGGAATGGGCAGCAAAAATGAAATCTTGGGCAAAAAGCTTACTCTCTTAAATAGGGACACAGGTCAGATGGCAGAACAGGTTAAAAATAAGTGAAAAACACGAGAGCAAAACAAAAGTTAAGTATGGCCTGGGAAAGATCCCAGCGACCAGGGCTAAGTGGGTGATGCCATCTCTAGAAAGACCTCCTGCAGTCAGTGTAGCCACTGGTTACCTGGAATAAGCAACACCACCTGTGTGGCCTTGGGCAAGCCGTGCTTGTCTGGTCTGCAGGAATGTCATTGCTAAGTGGATGGGAGAGAATCAGAAGATATTTCGATACCACCATGGCAGTTGTAAAAGACAGATAGGGCTCTGCCCTTAAGGAGCTGACAGTCTGGATGGGAACTAACCATGAACATGGCGACCCAAGAAGCATAGTGATAGAAGAAGTATTTTGCGTTTTGTTTTTTAAGAACACTAAATGAGTGGGTTAAACTCACACTGCTCTGAGGACTCTGCCTCATTTTCCTTAGAGTGGCTGTAATGTGTGAGCAGGAGACTCTAAGGGTAGGTTCTCGGTTCTTGGCAGGGGGCCCGTAAGGTGTGGTGGGGTCACAGCCTCCAGACCCAGCATAGAGCAGAGTGTAACAGGACATCCCTGCAAACCAAGTGCAGAGCATTCACCAGGAAAAAAGCTTTGCGTTCCTCAGAAAAAAACAAACAAACAAAAAACAAAAGAAAACCCCACCATTTAAAACAAGCTTTCTTATTGAGTCCCTAGGGGTAAATCTCTGTGATTTATTTCATCAACCTGAAAATTCAACTTGTAACAAATGAAAAGTTAAGAACTTTAATTCTATAAAAACAGAAGAAATTTGGCCCTTTTTAAAGAAAGAGCTCCATCAATCCAAATAGGAATTGTCACATATAATTTTGTCAATATTTGATTGTATTACATGAGTGCTTTATTTTTGAACAGCAATTTAAAACACCAGAGACACCAAGTTCCACCAGACCGTCAGCAATTACTGAATGCTGAAATGCCTGTGCCTAATCCTCCCTTTCCTCTGGTGGTGTGGTCCGTGGAGAGTGTGAGGACGGCTTGCGAAACTGGGTGTGGACACCACAGCCCCCAGCGCAGGCAGCCTGGGAAGGCAGCGTGTCCTAGCACTGTGCACACTTTCATGAATGTTTCTAGCAGGGAAGATTAAGTTTGGTTTCACATAACAGAAAACCCAACATAATACTTAGGCAGGAAAGGTGTTTAATGTTTCTCCTGTCAGGAAAATACTGGAAGGAAGTGATCCAGCCACCACCAAGTCCAAGGGCTCTGTGAGTTGCAGTAGAGCTGGCTTTTTACTTTTGGATTAAAATGCCCTCTTAAGATCACTTCATTGCCTGGAGTCTGACCTTCTCACCTGAGTTCCAGACTGCAGGAAGGAGGAAGGAAGGACAAAAGACCTGCCCCTGCCAGGTGAAGGGTGCACTGCCCCTTGCCTGCGTCCCTGTTGCTGCTGGGTGGCCGGGGTCTCGCCTGCTGCTGGAGGCTTGCTCCCTAGGGAATGAGGGAGCATGGGCACCATCCAGTCCCCATCTCAGTGTGCATGTAAACAGCAAGGGACAGCCCTGCTGCTGGGCAGGACGTCCCTCTTCCTCACAGTCCCACTCTCTACGCCGCCCTCCCGCCTCTCGGTCCCAGACCAGTCTGGCTGCATCCCACTTGCTCCCTCTCTGGAACATTCACCGTGCGGGGGCTCCAGGCTCAGACTTGAATTTCCAGTCATTGATCAGGTCTGAGCCCCTGCTCAGTGTCAGGAGGAGAATGCTATAGAGCAGATTTGTACCTGTGGCGAGCAAGTGGCCAAGAGGGAAGGGAAGCCAGGCGCTCTGGCCCGGGTGTCCACAGGGAGTTTGTGCCAGGGAAAGAAGGGAAGCTGCTGGGACCCTTTGTGAGAGATCTGTGCTAGCCTAGGGTACATTTCTTAGACTTTTCTCCTCATAGGGAAAACTTGGTTGAATCTCACCCACAAAAAGAGCCACTTTTCTTTCTTTCTTTCTTTTTTTTTTTCTTTGCAGTTTTGGCCAGAGCCAGGTTTGAACCCACCACCTCTGGTATATGGGGCAGGTGCCTTACTCCTTTGAGCCACAGGCACTGCCCCAAAGAACCACTTTTCTAATTTCTTCCCTAACACTGTTTCACTGCTTCCTTCCACGCCTCTGTTCATCACAGGAAGGGTTTGTAATCTGCGGCCCTGGTCACTTCTCAAGCTGCTGACTGGCTCTGCCACGGCCTCCTGTAACTCCTCCCGGGAGGCACAGAGCCTCTGCCACCGTAGCCCCAGGCTTTCCTCGGGCTTGGTCTTTTCTTTGCTCCCTGGAGCCTTTCTACGTTGTCGCCCAGTAAACTCTGTTCTGCCGGCTTCTCTGATGTGGGGTGGTTCTTCTGGGTTTCCTTCTCCCAGCTGTTCCTTTCTAAGTCGCCCTGTGGCTTAACTTCTGCCTCCACCTGTCTCTCAGATACAGATGCTCTAAAACAGAGAACGTTCGTGGCTGTCTTTGCTCCTTGGACTAAGGCTCTTTGGTGACTTTATTCTGTTTGATGCTTGCATTTACTGGCTTCATATGGACACTCCCAAATGCGTCTGTCCCCATCTTTCCCTCGACTGTGTAATTAACTGCCCAGTTGTGTGTGATGCCTGGGGGGTGGGGCGGGGGGAGGTCTGTCATGTTGATTTCTGGGCACTGACTTTTGCCTTTTTTCTCCTCCAGGTTTCCACTGTCCCTGCCCAAGCTTGCTCTCCTATTCTTTGTCCTGGGAACAGCAGCAGCCTCCAGGCTGGCTCACCGGGCTCTGTTCCAACCTCCCGAAGCTCCTTCTTACAAATGGCTGCCATTCCCCTCGGTCTGAAGCTGCTTCTGATGTGACTCGCTGATATTCAAAGGCAGCTGATTCCCCCAGACTCCTGGGCTTGTCATTAGCCCCCTCCATCACTTCTCTGCTTTTTCTCTCTCCAGTCTTTTCCATGCACCTTCTGCAAACTTGTCTCTTATGTTCAAAGACTTTACTCACACTATTTCCTCAGCTTAGAATATTTCTCCCATCTGCCCAGCTTTTTAAGTCTAGGCGAGATGTTTTATGAAAACTTTTCTCATCTCTAACAACAGTCTCCAGGAGCGTTTCATCCAAACCCTCTCATGTCTTTATATCTGTCATTTCCTGAACTTGACTGCAATTCTTCACTTTCTTCCTCCCTCATTTCCTTCCTTCTTTCCTGTTCACTTCCAGCTCTTAGCACAATGCCTTTTAGCCTGATGCTATTAAATAAATATTTACTGAATGAGTAAATAAATAATAATCAAAAGAAAAGGAATCACGGGCACAGTGGGGCCGGTTCGCTGCCCGTAGGCAGCATTTCCTTCATGCCCGGCCACCACTTCCTCTGTTCTCCATTAATGGGGCAAAACACCACTCAGTAAAGAACAGGAAAGTTTTGCCTTTTGTGACTTAGACCAAGATTGCACAACTTTTCCTGAAGCAACTTCAAGAAGAAAAAAGAACTAGTGAACTGTTTGTATGTTTGTTCTGACCCCTGTGCCCAAGCACAGTCCCGTCTGCCTGAAGAAAGCAGCAGTGCAAATGAAGAGGGGGGCCCGCATGCAGACCGACGGGAGAAACCCCCAGTGGGATGTTCCCCAGGTGTGGAACAAAGGTGGCGCAACTACCATTTTATAATCACTCTCAACCTATCTACTTGTGCTTTGTTTACTTCTCTGAGTAGGTCACTTTGGGAGCCCAGGTCTCACTTAGACAGTGTGTCCAGAGACGAGCAGAAGGGGCTGTCTACCTGGGCTGTGCACAGAGGCCTGAAACATAAGCTGTGCTTTGAATCAGTAGAGATTCTAGTGTCTGAGACTGGACATCTAAAATTGAAGGCGCATTTATCTTCTCAACCACTGTGGCCAGAATCCAAGACTTGAGTTACAGTGAAGAACGCTGGGGTCCAACCCTGGAGATGCTGGCCGAGGAAGAGCGGTGTTCCTCCTTCTGCCGGGGCTGCTGCAGACCTGATCCGCTTACTGCTCTTCAGTTTCACACATGACGGGCCAGGTCTCAGCAGACTCTGCCCCAGTGTGCAGCTCACTCCCCATCACGTGCCTCTGCCCGCTGCTCCTGTTTTCCCAGCACCTGGGCTTTCATGTAGCCTCAGGCTACCGGGGAAACCCTCTAAGCCATTCTACCCCAAATGATGGCTGCTCAATCCCTTGTGAGTGGGGCATCGTGGGGATGGTGTTCTTTAACCACCCCCTTTAGCCTTTCTAGGCGCCCCCCTGCCCCCAACCAAGCCAACTCAAATAAATGGATCATCTCAGTGCAAACTCTGGGCTTGCTCTACAGCACAGAGCAAGGGAAGTCCCTTTAGGCCACTTCCAAACAGATGGCTCCCCTAAGAGACTCAAGATCTGACATGTTCCCCAGGATTTAAAATGAACTCTTCTTTGCCCCACTCAAACCCAGTTATCTCAGAAGGGCGATCCTACTTTGGTGCCCCGCCTCAGCCAAACAGCCAGCACAGCTGTTCCTGAGGGCATAGAGCATAGCTCAGGAAGTAGGATGAGAAACTGGGATAATTTCACATAATGAAGAGTAAGAAAAGGGGAAAAGAAAGTTTTTAATTATCCAAAAAATAGTGATGTAGTGATGTGGCATTGTAGAGAAAGTCCTGCAGAACTGGACTGATATTTCGGCTTTGCTACCAACTAGCTTTCAACAAACGTTTCCATCTTTCTGAAAGATGTAGTTTCCCTACATATAAAAACGTAAGAGTAAGTCCTCCCTCTTGCTTCCTGTGAGGATTAAATGAAGCAACTGAGGCACAGTGCCTGCCACAGAGGAGCCCCAGACGGTGGTGGCAGCAGTCGCGGTGATGATGATGGTAATGGAGACTGAGCCCAGATGCCATCCACCTTACATGAGAAGAAACTGACACCGCTTATGAGAAGTTCCAGCTGAGCACACGGACCAATTTCCTGAGAGTGATGATGGGCAAACTGCTGAGGAGTCTGGGTTTCTCCACGACAGGCCATTCTTATTAGGTAGCCTGGCACTGGTACGGCTAGGTCTGAAGGCACCAACATAGATGGGCTGACTTTTGAAGGTGCTCTTTTGTGCTATGATTATATTCCTTCTCTATACAGCACAGAACAAATGATATTCACTAGAATAAAGTTTCTTTCTCACCCTATGACCAAAGTCTGAAGAATCATTCATATTGAGAATTTCTCACCTCTCTTCTGTGCTCAGATGGGAAAGCAAAGTGAACAGTACAGTAACCACAAAAGAATATTCTACACAAGACATCACTTCCAGGCGAGTAGAATTATTTTGAGAAATTACCCTGGATGGCTGCACATTCCTGAGGCAAGCATTTTCTTGCACAGGGCAGTGAAAATGCTTGACCACTTGAGCTTTTTTTGCTTGGAGTCATAAATGTTCAGCTGGCACGTGCTCCGGGAAGCAGCGCCATCCTTTATGTACTAAGTGTCCTTAACATCCGGAGCACAGAGCGACCCTCCAGACCTAGGAAGGCCAGACACCAACATTCTTTAAGTTTCTAACTAGGAACTTATGAGGTGCCTCTCAAGTAGGAGTGAAAATTGCTGGTCTGGGAACTTGCAGGTAGCCATGGAATTACCTTCTGATTCTCAGTGTGGACAGAGCAACCTCAGAAGTATTTTTTTGTAAAAAGGGAAGCAGTAACTTTAGGTTATTATCCGAGTTCTAGAGCCCACAGGGCAAAAATGATCTGCAGCACACGGGGACATGCAGGAGTGAAATTGCTGAGGATTCTTCCATGAGGTGGGGTGAGACTCATGATTGTATGAGTCCACAGCCTGGGGTCAGGGAAGGGAAGAGCCATGCTGATCTGTAAGGAGAGCAGGAATGTTCTGGTTTCTCAAATGGGTTGTGGTGTTTTTAAAGCCCAAGTGTGCAAACCCTCTATAGTCTCAACCTGGGTGGGACAAGATCCCAGCACAGAATGTTTATTCTGTATTGCCGCTGTTTTTGGAAATTCCAAAACCTACCTGAGATTTTGGAAATTTTTATTGGTTTGTAAATGGAATAGATGCTCATATTGTAAAAATATTTAGAGATAATCTAGACCAATCCATTATTTTCACTTTCAAAATGACTTATTTTTTTTGATGATCTAGTTTATTATGGAAGAGACGGTAAACAAAAAGAATTTTTAAAATCCCACCGTTTTGAGTCTTCCTCCTCAGAAACAGCCACCACTGCAATCTCAGTGCATTTCCTAACTGTGTGTGTGTGTATACAAAGCACACATGCAATAATACACAACTGAGATTCTAGAATACGTTTTATATTTTTATACCTTGTTTTTTAATTCCTAGAATGAGAATGATTAGGTCAAATACAGACATTTTAAAACCTAATTGGAATACCAGTTTCTGTTTTTAGAGGTTAAGAGTTGAGGCCAAATAGGTTTAGAATTTTCTGGAGATTAGGTAGTTCTTAGTGCCAGGAGTGTGCCCGGAACCTTGTTTCCCTCACCTCCTACATGCACTTCCTCACGTGCATTTCAGCATCCAGAAAAAGTGAAGAAAGCAAGAAATTGTGCCTTTTTCTCCTCCAGTTGCCCCCAAATGCACACAGTGTTAAGCATTCTCAGATCGCGCGCACGCCTGTGTGCGCACGTGAGCGCGTGTACTCTGATGAAATAATTACATGCCCAGGATCCAAAGGCTTCCTGGGGGCAGCTTGTTATTTACCCTATTGCTTAAACAAAAGATAATTTCTGAAAATTAAAATAACTAAAGTAACAAGAATCCAGTTATCTTTGTTGTATTTTTGGTAGCTTCCATTTAGAGAACTAAATGTAGAGTTAACCTCAGCTTATCTAAGATGAGGGGATGGAAAATTCTGAGCTGGTCAGGGAGGGGAAGTCTAAATTTCCAATGTTGGCTACAACTTTGAGACATTGCAAATATGTGTTATACATAAATTTATATAACTATATGTATTTAAGGATATACTTACGCTTACGCATGTATGCTTAAATACATATACTTATATGCATATAAGTTTCAACTATATACCAAAAGGCACATGGCCTTGTTCTAAAATAATAACTGTGACTTCATAAAATGTAGAAGCTGAGAGTTTCCTGGGATTATAATGAAGGGTATTTCTGTGTTCAGAAGGCTGGTCTGCAGTTTGCATACTTGTGGGGCCCTGGTTGAAGAGAAGACCCTGGGCTGACAGGGCCCCAACTGAGAGCAGGCCCGTCCACTTTTTGTGCTAGGTTGATGGACTTCTGATTTATTTTAGTATGAAATCACAGTAGAGTCCATCATGGAAAATGCCACGTCCCCACCCACCTGCCCTCACAGGGGGACCTGGCTTTTCTACATCTTCAGGAGGGGCTCCACAGGTGGTTCCCCCACACTAGGCCAGCCATGGTTCCTGGGCTCCCACTGCACCAGGCAGGAAGCGGCTCCTCCTCAGCCTGCGCGTCTGTCTTCTCCTCTCTCCATCCTCCACACGCATCTATCACCTTATCACTGCCCAGCTTGCTTAGTCACTCGTATGAGAAATTAGAGGAAAAGGTTATTTTATTTCTACATTGATGTAAAGCCCTTTGCACTTGAGAAGAGCTCTAAGTGTGCTATTACTGATACATCACTGGGAACAGATAAGATCTTATGCTTTAGGAGCAGATAGACTATATGATCTTGGGAACACTGCTCAAGCCCCCTGAGCTTCAGTTTCCTCACCTGTAAAATGTGCAGAACAGTGATGCCTGCCCCTCGGGTGGTGAGATGATGAGGTAAATGAGCCAAAGCAGGAAAACGACTTTGTGCTCTCCGCCAGTCTCAGCTGCCCGCAGCTACTGGCTTCGTGGTTAGACTCCCTTGGAACTCCCCACTTTAACGAGCATCCCCCTCCCCCTCCATCTTCACTACTAAGTGGTGAGTGTGTTGCAAACCTCTTTACCTTTCTTCAAAGTTCTTCCTGGCCAACATGAAATTATCATGACCACCTCACCAATACTACAACTTGTCATTGAATGAATATATCATGCAGCCCCCAACGTGTTCTATTTTGGTTTTAAAAATTATAGTTGAGGGGTGGTGCCTGTGGCTCAAAGGAGTAGGGCGCCAGCCCCATATACTGGAGGTGATGGGTTCAAACCTGGCCCCAGCCCAAAACTGCAAAAAAAAAAAAAAAAAAAAATATAGTTGAATTTGCATTTTTTTTTGAGACAGAGTCTTTGTCGCCATGCCTCACAACAACCTCTAACTCTTGAGCTCAAGCAATTCTCTTAACTCAGCCTCCTGAGTAGCTGGGACTACACGTGCCTGCCACAATGCCCGGCTATTTTTAGACAGGGATCTTGCTCTGGCTCAGGCTGGTCTCAAACTTGTGAGCTTAGGCAATCCACCTGCCTCAGCCTCCCAAGTGCTGGGATTACAGGTGTAAGCCACCGCGCCCAGCAGAATCTGCATTTTTGATCTTCCAAATTAAATTAGCTATCTTATTATTAGCTGAAGTAAAAGTCTTTATGCTCATATTTCATAGAAAAGCAAGGCTAATAATTTTGAGAATTTTTCTGCAGTCTAGCACAGGCGAATCCTTTGACTTCTGTATGTAGTTCACATCATGAGTTGACATTTAGGAGCTATCTTACAAAGTCATGTGGAGATTTCCTGGCAGGTATAGGGCACAGATGAAAAGGAATGGGAGAACACAGGGGGAATAAAAGGAAGGGTTTAAGTGATTTAAAAGAAAGTAGGAACTGTAGCTACCCTATAGCAGATCAGACAAGAGGCTTGGAGTTGGTCTTGGCAAAGTGGAAATAAACCCAGATGCAAGGAATGTTTGTGATGGACAGTAACTACAGACAGGCCATCAGCGCCAGGTGGGGAATGAAGGTACCTGGGCATGGAGAAGTCTGTGCAGTGTACGGAGGACTTTTGTCTGACGTGAGGCTATTTTCCACGTTATCAGGTACAAGAAGCATGCGTACAACAGATGAGTTAACTGTACGGTGGACTGCATAGCGCAAAAGAGTAAGGTTTACCCTCGAGAGACGCTGGTCAGTCCTGAGACCAACGGAGGACAGTGCGGGTCAAGCTTCCACAAGCAGGGCCACCATCTGGTGGTTGGCTGCAGAGTTGTGACCCTTCATCTGTGTCCTTCTAGTTCAGCATCCACAGTGGACAGTGTGCTGGGCAACCCAGAGTGTCCCTGCCTCAGGGACCTCACAGACTGAGAACCACAGGCAGCAGGTGATTTCTACCTGTTCACGAGGACCGTCTCCCCTGGAAGGTGCTCTACAATGGGATGAACAACCTTGGTGTGCGTACTCCAGAAGGGAGCTTTCTTCCTCCCCAACTCTCTCTCCTCTGTTCTGGAAGTCTCATGACCTTCAGTTCCATTTCACTCTAGCTCCCACTCCAGGCCCTGGTCATCACCTACAACTAAGCCAACCTAAGCCCCCCCTCGCACTGCTATCCACATGCTCAAATCCTCATCCTCAGTTCCTCGGGATGTGCCTGTGTTTGGAGAGAGGGTCTTTAAAGAGGTCCCACGGGCAGGCACTAATCTTACAAAAGGAGACGAGGACGCAGATGATGTGCAGGCTGACAGCCCTGTGAGGATACAGTGAGAAGGTGGCTGTCAGCAAGACGACAGAGAGGTCTCACAAGAAACCAGTCTGCTGATACCCCGATCTCGCACTGCCGACCTTCATAACAGAGAGAAAGCTGCTGTCCATTGTTTAAGCCACCCAGGACTGTGGTACTTCCCTCCCGGGTCAGCCCGCTGAGCCATCTCCCTCTCCTGAGGTCTCCAGCCAGCTCCTCTTGGCACATTCTAGACATTTCCTTTTGCCACATCCCTCCTGCTAATTCCTAACCTGGCATAAGCAAACCAGAGATCATGTAATAATTTCTGTTTCTACAGAAAGCTGCTTCAGGAGCACAGCGTGCACCCAGCCTTGTGAAGTAGGGCTGATTCTGTGTCCCCAGCACACATTTTCACTGTCCCTGGTGAGCTCCCACTGTGTCCATGGCATTCCCACCTGCACTTCTCATTTGGATCCACCGATTGTATCTCTGCTCTTTCACCCAGCAATTGACCCCAGTCCAGTTCATCTGGAAAATGAGCCCTGCTTCACTTGGGCTCTCTGCACCTCCAACCCAATCCTCATCCTCCCTGTGCCGGGGAAGGGTGTTCCTTCCCTTCCCCATGAGACCCTGAGCATCAAATGCGATTCTGTGCCCTGAAGTTAACTTTACCCTACACATGCCAGATGCAGTGTGTCCTGATATTACAGCTGCTATTCATTTTTAAAAAGTACAACTGAAAACTAACCTCTTAGTCAAGCCAACACTGCTTTCCATTTTGGAATTTTTATGATACTTTTTAAAGGAAGGTTCAGACGAAGACCTAGAGAAAGTAGATTAATAACTCATGACACAGTTAGGACCATGCAGACCTTTGCCCCTCTGGGTTTCAAAAGAAAGGAAAGAAGTGCAGGTACTCTTGACCTGCATTAGGTCCCATGCCGGCAGATTTCATTCAAATGTGGACACCTGCAGCTTAATGCATATTTTGTGCTAGAATATTATGACTTCAACCTTCAATTACTCCATTATAAGTTAGGAAGGGAAACACAGTCATAAATATTTAACATTTCAAAAATCCCCACTTAAAAATATTCAGAGTAGATGACTAGAGAATGCAGCTTGCAGGGATAAAAGTTAGAACTTTGAAATTGAGTCATTTGTTCTTTTGTTAAAGGTGGTTCTTCCCTTTCATTATAGTGAAAACCCATTCTTGGTCTCAAATGTGCATAGAACAGCAAGGAATTACACCTGGGCCAAAGGAACATAACATTGTAAATTAATTGCGGGCAAAGTCGTTTTCAGGGGTTTTTGTTGTTGCTAAGTTAGCACAGGGGTTGAAGTGAAATTCAGCCAACAATTTTATAAATGTTCATGGGGAAGGCCTGTTCTCTTTCCCCATAGAATAATTTCAACATCTGTGATGTAAAGCTTGATGTGAAGCTTGGCCTGTAGTTCTTTGAAGGGATAGATCCATCAAGGACAGAAAACATTTAAGGTCAAGTTCAAAGGCAGCATACAAAAGAATTAAAATACATACAATCAATTGATAAATTGAACACCACAGGAAAAAATACTATGTTCAATTTTGAATCTATGGGATCAATACTGGAGCTATAACAATTTTAATGATATTAATGATAAAAGTTAAATTTTGTGTCTCACTTAATAGTTTGTAAATCACTTTCACAAGCATTATCATTGTCAAAAACTGCTTCAGAAAGAGGGTGGGGTTGGTTTTAAAGGAAGTGTAACTTCAAAAACTCTATGGAACTTTAAATCGTTCCAGAGTTTGGAGTAGAATCAAAATTTATTAAGTGAATCTAGCTAGTTCTTGGTTTTATAAAAAACTGCATAATTTATAACTTTTCCATTTTAGAAAAATTATAGCCTTTTCTGTATGATCATGATCAAGATGATACAATTTTATGTTAAATTACTTTAAAGTAAATCATACTGCCTTCATTTAGCTAAGTTTGAAAATTGTACTATGAATATTATTGACTTGGGGAGATTTACAACTACTGTGTATAAGGAGCTCAACATAGTATAAAGCACTTTTCCTTTGTAAACTTTACATTTTATGATTCAGAGGTATCTCAAAACAATGCCGTGATGTACATCAACGTGGTCAAAAACCCAGAATGATAAAATAAACCAGGGTTTAGACTGGGACCGTATGGGGTTTCTCTGAGTTATCAGTGGCCTTCTGATAAATGTACAGGATATTCACATCTCTTAAACTATAAAAAGGCCTCACTGAATATAGAAAAACAAAAAGCTGTGTAAGTCTTCATAAAATTTAGTCACGATGATGGTGAAATACAAGCTTCAGGTTTCTTCTGTCAGAAAGGTGAACTTTTACTGGCCAAGACTTCATGCTTTCACAGCCAACTGAAACAATGGCTTTTGTGATTGTGAAGACATTTTAGCTCTCTTTCTGCAGAGGGATTATCACACCCAACACCATCATTATCCACGTTGTCACAGGTACATATTCTGTGTCTGAGAACCCACAATTTCAATAGTTGGAAAATATTATCAGCACTTCACTTGGATGGAAAAACAGGAGATTTTTAACACGATCAGGATGTATTTGTGTTTCCTGTCTTTTGGATTTCTTGAAATTCAGTACGTAAAAGATGTTATGGTGGACTAGTTTTGCCACAAAATAACAAATAAGAAAAGAATGTTATGTCAGATAGAGAATTTTGTCTGATTTTGCACTCATTCAGCCAGACACTATATAGTAATAAGTAGAATGTGCTTAATTCAAAATGGAATCTTTTACAGTGACATGCTTGGTAATGTATCCCTACCAGCACAGATGGCATAAAAATGCTTAGTGATTCTTTTTTCAGACTTCATGTCATGCTGTGGGAAGATATGGCTGAAATAAATACATTTTATTTTGCTTTGTGACATTTTTCCATATGATTTAATTATAGAGAAGGGCACATCCGAGAGCTCCACTATTAAGTGGGATCCATTATACGCTTAAGAGCAAATTCAAATCTTTTGTTGCACACATTTTTAGAAAATAAATTGTGCACACCATGTAAATAATATGACATTTGGCTGCAGTCAATTTGGTTTATGTAATTTTGCCCAAAGGAACAGGTGATTCAAAGTTTAATTTGCCTTTCATCTACTTATTGTTAATAACTTGGCACAGTAAGCAGTTCTTGGGATATCAATATACCAATTAACAAAATAATTCTTTCACTGCTGTTGGAATAAAGAGTTGATTCCAATCTACGTTTTGTTGCGGTTGTTGTGCAGGGCAAACGGGAAAAACAAAACAGTCAAAGAGGGAGAGAAGACGAGTTCAGTGTTGGCCCGGCAGATGCAGAGGAAACGAGCACAAAGGCCTCTCACATGTGCTGGCCACGGACGCGCTGCCCAGAAGCCCCACTTGGACCCGCTGTGGCCAAGGAATCTGAGCTCCTGTGTTACTCAAACACCACGTCTGTCTGACATTAAATTTGTATTTGGATGGAGTCAAGGGAGCTCATCCGTAAAACTGGAGAAAACTTTAAATAACAAAAATTGTGTTATATCTGAATCATAAATTCTGCATTTAGGAAAGTTTATAAAAAATAGGTAGTGGTGCCTTCGTGCTACCTCTCCTCCTCATGTTCTCACCTGTATGGTCCTGAAAGAGCCCCCTGACCTTTGGCCTGGACCGCTATGATGGTCTTTGAAATGACGTTGCTCTTCCCAGGCTCCCCCCACTTCTGTGGGGGTCTCTGTCCCCAGCAGTCTCCCCTCCTTGGCTACCCCACACTGGGCCAGCAGCCTCTCTGCTGGGTTGGCTGATGTCTCAGCATTTATCACGAGCGTGGAGCTTTCTGGCATATTTCCCCCCATGAGACAGCAGTCTCTGTGGAGGTAGGAGCTCTGTCCCCAGCACCTGACATCTCTAGGCCACCACTAAATACCCAGTGGGTGACGGAATGAGTGACGTCACCCCCTCCAGTGCTTCTCATTGCATTTGGTGTGGTTCCCTGGCATCCTTCGGGTCTCTGCCCTGTGGCATCCTCGGAGCCACTCGGTCCCTCCCTCTGCAACACCCCATGCCAGCCCCTGCCTGCGCTCCAGGCGACCAAACCATTTCCTGTTTTCTGAGCAGGCATAACGCCCTCTTCACGTTTGTGCCTCTGCTGTGCTGGTCCTCTGCCTGGGTGCATTTAATATGCACTGCCAGAAAGCCCGACACCTCTTTAGGGCTTTTCTTCATCAGACCTTTCTAAGACTCCTGTCTGCCTTCTATTCACAGCCGCCCAGCACCCAGGTTTCCCAGGGAGACTGTGGCCCTGGGGCTGGGGGCTGTGTCTTGGTACTTTTTCTTCCCCAAACTCCCATAGACTCTAGTACATGCACAAGGCAGCTAGGAGAGGCTTAACACGTGCTTTTGGCATAAAAACAAAATAATCTCAAACCCTTGTCTAGTACCGTCTGCTTCACATATATATATATATATATTCACACATGCATGCTTACACACCCCACACACACCCACACACATCCCTACGTACAGCACACTTCCGAGCCAGATCACCACAGAAGCCCCAGATTGACCATGAGCTAAGGTCAACATCCTGAGCCTAGGAACAGTTCAGTACCTTGTCTAAGGCTGCTCAGCTGACATTAATAATGGGGATTTAAATCTGGGTCTTTGACTATAAGCATGTGGCATATCTAGTTCACGGGGGTTTTAAAATCGAGTGTGCTAAGGCTCCTGGCTTGAATCTGCGGCCCCCATCCAATAGGCCAGTGGGTGCGAGGTGGAACCAGTGTGGGTGCTGCCCTAGTGATTAATCTGGCAGTTTTGCAATCCAGCCCCCATAATTGCGCAGTAAAGTGGCCTTAGGATAGCTTTCCTCTCCTGCTTCCCACTCTGCAAATCCAAGCAAGGCTGCAGCAAGAGGTCCCCTTGCAGTTGACCCTGGAGCTCATGGACTAGAAATCAGAGGGATGAGACGCCAAGGCAGAGTCTTGTCCAGACCTGGGAGAAGACTCACACTTTGGCAGCTTGCACCGGGGACTTAGTTTAGTGGGTTGGAATGTGGGCAGGGCTGAGGCGGAGACCTGGGCCGATTCAGTGAATATTCTTTTATTGGATGGAGAGGAAAGGCAGAGCATAGCAAAAAACAGATGGAAGCTGAAAAGACTGCGCTATGAACACATGTGACTCAGATATTTGAAGGAATTTGAGGAGGATTAAGGTTGTCACAGAGCAAGTGGGAATAGAAACAAACAAATACTATTTTGTTACTTACTGTGACCCAGTTTTTATCTCCCAGTTACCTTTCCCAACATGGCCTTAACTTTTACAAAAACAAATACTTTACATTTTTTAAAGCCAAACATTTTTTTAAAATGTGGAACGCTGTAGAATTTCACAATTATGTGTGAGAATAGAAAAGCGAAAGAAATAAAAAAAGTCAAAATAATGTCTATTTTAATCAATTTCTGCTTATCTGAGAAAAGCTGTTCTTTAATTCATGACAACTTAAAAACAAATCAGAATATCTATTTACCTTTAAAACATAGTATTCATAGATTTAAAATAGTGATCCAGATCTGTAAGTTCTTTTTACCTTTGAAAATTTAACTTTGTAATTATTTCTTAACCTTTGTGTTTTATGATAAAAACTATTACTCAGAGCAAAAGGAATTCAGATGGAAGATCTAAATCTATTTTAGCATAAATTAGTTTTAAAATTTTGATATTTAATATGCTACTAAATACCTTCTTGAACTATTCATAGACCATTTTTAAACTTATAAAATATAAAGTTAAATATACGAATATCATATAAAATATGGACAATAATTTTTTTATACTAATAAAATCCTCAGCATTTAAGTTGAGCTCAAAAATGGAGTTGATAAAAAAGGTAGTTGATATTGGTAAGTAGGTGTGGAAATGGTTGGAAATCCCCAGGTGGGAGCCACATACGGGACTGTGTACCCAAGGACAGATCCAATTATTTCTAAAGAAGGAGGTTGGTCAAGTCCTGCTGTCCCCAAGTCCCTCCGTGCTGGAGGTACTGATGCAGCCCACCTGCAGGAAGAGCTGTAGTCATTTTCTAGTGAAACCAGGAATGGAATTCCTGCAGCAGCCAGCCGCTGAGCACTAGAGTGAGTCTTGCTATGTGGTCCCCAGGGAGCCCTGAGTCAGCCCTGCCCCAGCACTGCACGGCCCTTACCAACCTCACCGTGTTACCCGGCCTCTGTAATCAGCTTCTGTCCCCAACACTGCGCTTGTCACTTCAGTTTCACAGTTAGGGTTGGGGACCACCACACCCTGGTTTGCTGGGCTCTTGACTAGCTCTCCCAGCTCAGGGTGCCTGACCCAGGGGGCCCTTCCTCCAGCTCAGGGTGCCAGACCCAGTGGGCCCTTCCTGAATTTCAGTCCTCCCAAAGCTGTTCCCAGCCTGGGCTGCAAATTAGTAACAGCTGTGAAGCTCTAAAAGCTGCCCCTGCCCTGCTGGGCTTCAGACATTACACCTGAATCACTGTGGGACCACACGGTTGGAGAAAATCAGCTACTGAGAGCATGAACTGGGGTCTTTCTCTGGCAAACATTTACCATTCAGATCATCTGCACTGGCCAATTCCAAGACTCAGACCAGGAGAGGAGGAAATTGGCAGAAGCCAAATGAAAACTGAAAAGACTATGTCAAACACATGTGACTCAGATTATTTGGAGGCATTTGAAGGGATTGGGGTTATTACAGAACAAGTGGGAATTGAAACTGGCATCAGAACTTCTAAAACGTCCCGTGTGATTTCGATGTGCAGCCAAAATTAAGAACCACAGTCCTACCAGGGTTTGACTATTTGTGTTGATAATAAGGACTAAGGTCCAAGGTCACCAGAAGCTGTCTCTTCTTAACCACCCCCACCTGGCTGGATGGTCCTCTTTGTAGGTAAGCACCTGCCAAGCCCTGGCTCTCTTGGCTGGGGTGGGCCCAGCAGGGGTTGGTTACCTCCAGTTTTTTTTTTTTTGCAGCGGAGTCCAGGCTTTGGAGGCTGTTGGACAGAGACTTTCTGCCCATGGAGTTCTGTGTTTTCTTTCAATGAGCTGTATTTGACCCTTCAGGCCAAGTGTGCCCTGGCAGGTACATGTCCAATCTATTCTGCTCAAAATATCTAGGCTTAATTAAAATGTCCTGCAAATTCATTTGAGAAGATGCTACTTTTATGGCTACCCCAACACTCACCTACAATTTTAATCACTTTCTAAATTCTAAACATGCAGGCCTTGGATTTTGAGAGTAGCTGTAGTGACTAGTTCTGGGTGCTAGGTTGCACAAGCTATTAGTCCCAGGAGCCACAAAACAAACTCACTCCCACTGCAGTGTTAGAGGGCACCCAAAGGAAAGACTCAAAATTAAGAAGAAGATGAGGACCTTGCCAAATGACCTTTTAGACTTCAGAAGATTGGAAGTGTCATGAGTGATATCATTCAAAATGAAACGTGCACATTCTATTTTGAAAAATGTATTGTTCAGGTACATTCACCCAAAAGCATGAAATATTTGTATGTGTGCAAAATACAAGTTATTATTTCAATAGCAAGATCCTTGAACTAACCTAATGTCCATCAAGAAAGAAATGGTTACAAACGTGTAGAGCCACACAGAGGAATCTGTCTAGTATTCAAAGGGATGAGTACATCTGGATATACTGGCACAGAATATTCTGCAAGACATCACATTAAAAGGAAAACACAAGGAGAAACCAAGAAACCATACAACCACTTCCCGAAATTTTGAAAATGAATAATCCTAAATAAGATGTTTATCAAGAAGGATGCCAATTTGGCATGTCTTGCGGTAGGGGGGGGATGGGCGATAAAAAAGTTATCCTTACTGACCGAGATGATTCAAACTCAGGAGTAAAGTGGGGACAGTCAGTAAGGACCAGATCCTGCAGGACCTTGAACTCCAGGCTATGAGATAACATCCAGATGCAGAAGGTGAAAGGGGGTCAAATACAATGGTGTTCATTACGCAGCACAGAAGACATTCAAGAGCAGCACATTTTCCAGTGGAGTGGATGAGAGCATAAACTTCCAACATACAAGTTAGGGCTCTAGTTTTGCTCCTTCTAATCGTAATCCTGGGCATACAGTCACTCTGGGTTTCAGGTGCCTCATATCCATACAAGGTGCTTGTGAATGAGAAAATATTTAGAAAGAGGCTTGCAGAATGCCCAAGGTAGTAAACGCTTAATATTGTAGTTGAGGAAGGAAAAAAAAATAGGGAACGTAGCAGGAATTTCCAAAAAGAGAGGGTTTTGCTCCCTTAAGCATATTAGAGGGGAAATTAAGCTGAATACATCTATTTTTCTCAGCAAGTTTCAGGTTCAGTAATTCTGAATCGAGGTTGGACACTGGAAAGAAAATTGAATTGTGGGGGCAAAATAACTTTAATTTAATTATGGAAACGTCTAACTTTCCTATCATGATGTCAATTCTGCGCATGCTGCAATTCAACCATTAAAAAACTATTTTGTTAAAATTTAGTATAAAAGGTGTGGCACTTATTAATTCATCAGTATGTTTTGGTGAGTACAGTATATAAAAAGGACAAAAGTAATTATTCACCTACAGGTCAAAATATCCATTACTCTAAGTCTTGGTGATGTGTGAAACTCCACATGAAAATAAACACAAATGTACTTGAGATAACCTCTGTGGTATATTAAATATCCTGGATGGTAAATGCATTTGACAAGCTATCTTGAGGCACAGAAAGGATGCTGGGTGGGCAACATTATTACTTAGTCTGTGGTGACAGCTTCAAGTGGATGGATTTTTGCTACTCACAGATGTATTTTCACTACAATGTGTTGATTATTAAAATGGCTATAGAATCTTTATTAAGTTTCCTGGAAGTATTAACTCTGCAAAATTAAGAAATTTCATCATATTAGTGTTCAAAAAATACAAAAGATATCAATGAAGCCATCGCTCTTGGACTTGGGAGGATACATATGTGCAGGATGATTTCTTTGATTTGGGTCTCTTGATCGAATAATGGTTTTTAGACACCCAGCAAAAATAATTGAAATACAAAACAAAGATAGGAACAAAAGTTAACCAACACGCTGAAGGAGAAGGGCCAGCTAGCAGAGCAGGGCCAAGGATGGGTTGTTAATATTCCAAGGAGGCGGAAGAGGAGGTCACAGAGACAAAAGTATAAACAAACACACCAGCTACCAAAGAAGACAGAGAAGTGTCCACTAATGCCATGAACACTCTAGATTGTCATTTCTGAGATGCTTCCAAGTAAAATTAGAAGACGATTTTCTTCCAGTGTTCCTTTAGAATACTCAAGTGACCCGAGAGCATTCAACACTCTTATTTTGTAGAAGGAGAATCTAGAAAGGGTAAGTGATCAACATCATCACTGACTTTGTAAAAGTAAATAAGACAATCTGTGGAAAGAATTTAGTAGAAGGCTTGTTATATGAAATACTCAATATAAGGGCTGAGGAAGGTTAAAAAAAAATGAGTGAAGATGGAACCAGGACTAAAACCCATGACTTGGGACTCAGTTCAGTATTCCATCCACTAGATATTCAACACCAGTTTTTTTAATTGTATAATGCAATGATAACAAGGTTAGAATAACTCTCAGAGCACATCAATGATGACATCTTTAAACCCCAACCAAGAGCCAGTTGAATGCAACATTTAAACCCCTTAAAAATGTTCTGTCCTGTGACTCTCACAACAATAGTGTGCAATGACTAAGTGGGCTCAGAGAACTCACCTAAGTTGCCTGAGGGCACAGGGCTAGCAGGAGGGAGGTCTGTGAGTGCACCCAGCTCTCTTTCACTCCAAAGCCCATGCTGGTGGCACTCAAAGCAGCTTACTCTCAAGGGAATGCTCTGCCTCCCAACAAGCAGATTCCCGTCTGTCTGCTCAGGAAGGATCTGGATGTGGTTTCCTATGCAGGCCCACAGTTTAATACTGCAGTACAATGAATACTTGGATTACTCTGCTGTGATTCCAAAATGGGTTTCTAAAACTAAAAAAGGCAAGTGTAGTTTGAGAATGGTTTTTATGTCAGATGCTAACAGCTTTCAGCACCACAGACCCTGCCTGCTACAGTGTGAGGAGTTACCTGGCACACTGGAGTTTCCAATATTATTCCCTAGTAATATGTAATTCAAAATTGCATATTTACGTCAAGTTAATATTGTGTTGTATTATAGGAACAATGAAACTAAGGGTTATATTTTGCCGTTATCTCTTCTCATTTAAAAATAACCTAAAACAGAAATTTAAAAAAATTGTCACGCCGGGAGTTTGACTCCCAGTAACAACCCTACTTGCTGTACCTTTCAATGATACACATCTTACTGTCATTTATAATACGTGTATATTCTTGATTTTTCTTTCCTGGGTTTTATTGCTCTTGGCTATTTGCATAAAAATGGAAGCTTTGATCTTTAAGGGTTCATCAGCTCAAATAGCTCATTCCCCATCCTAAGATACAAGTAATGACGGGTGAAAGGGGTTTAGTGCTTCAGTTCAACCAGGCGTGCACAAGCAGTTACAAAACCCACACCCCCTCCTCCCTCCCACCATGGCTGTTTTTACTGTAATTCTCCACTCAGGCTGATGTCAGTATGTTCTCAATCCCAACGTGAGTAAGGTGGCCACTCCCTGTAGGCACACCCCTCAGCACAGCTTGGTTTTATGACACAGGCAGAAAGAACACAGGGGAAGGTCCGGCCTCCACTTCTTCATGTACCAGAGAACTCGGGAAAGTGTCTGTGCCTTGCAGGGCCATTACCTTGCGGGTCCTGGCAAGGGAAAAAGAGGCCTTGTCCATAAGGGCCCATAAGTGAGCCGGGACTACTTGGTTTTCCTTACCTTTCCCACAACTGTTCTATGGGTTCCTATTAGGCCCTAATAGACATGCCAAAGCTACAGTCCATCAGTTTGCTAATATTCATCAGCTGTCAACTAGTCAGTAAATTATAAACCACTTGTTCCTGGTGTAATGTCAATTTTCTTAAAGTTATTTAACATTCAAAGAGGGTTGGCTGATGAAAATACTAAAGTGACAGAAATCACGGGGAACACAACCTAGGGACTGACAGAGCCCTCCAAGCCAAGTGCCTATGGTTTTGTTTAATTTACTAGTGGGTCAGTACAGTGAAAAGCTGGTTTGTGTCCTGTTTATTATGCTGAGAGGCAACTGTTCATACCCTAAACTCACTGGATAACTGTTGTCATCCTCCTCTGAGGACAGACATGCTCACTGCACGTTGACGGGCTCCGGGGCCTTCAGCGTGTTCTTTCACCACTCGGCTGAGACGCAGAAAGTGCAAGGCGCTAGGATCGGTGCTGGGGGTGCGGCTGGGCCAGACTAGTTCCCTGTGCTCGAGGGGCTTGCTTCTGGGGGTGGGGGGTAGAGGAGAGTGTGGGCAACCAGTAGGGTGCAGGGAATTGGGAGAGGGTCATGAACAAGGAGGTGTGAGCAGGGCAGGCGCCCCAGGCAGGAGGAGGTGCTTTTCCACCCTGGAGGGAAGGTCTGAGAAGGCTCCATAGAGAAGGCAACGGGGAGAGGCCGCAGAGGCTGCAGAGGGGAAGGGCACTTGGGTTTGTGACAGCAGAGTCAGCATGTGGAAGGTGACAGTGTCACCAGAGCAAATGCTGGTGCTTTCTTGAATGTGGGTGACACTGGATGTGGGATAGAAGACGGAGAGCAGTACATGCCCATTTGGGGTCTGGGCTTTATTCCCCAAGTAGGACTAGGAATATAAGTGGGAGAAAGATCACGCCAGAGGTGGCGGGCAGGCAGAATAACAGGCTGTCGCCACCACAGCGTCCACAATGTTGCTGAACATGGTGAAAGGGCCTTGGTAGACCTGCGTATGCTCCGGAGCTTGAGATGGGCAGACTGCCCTGGAGACTCTGGGTGATCTCGGGTAATCATGGTAATCTGAGGAAAGCGAAGGAGGAGAGCTAGAGACGACAAAGGGACCAAGGTCAGGAAGATGCAACCTTGCTGGCTCTGAAGATGGAGGAAGTGACTGACCCTGGGCCGAGGAATGGAAGCTGGAAAGGCAGGACACAGATTTTCTTGTAGAGTTCCCAGAAAGGGACACTGCAGGTAGCTTGACTGTAGCCCCAGGAGACCTGCCTGGACTTCTGAACTACTGAGCTGTGAAATAACAATTCTGTGCTGTTGTAGGCCTCTGATCCTGTCCACTTGTTTCAGCAGCAATAGGAAACCAGAGCAGTGGAGGCGGCCTGGAGGGGGAGGAACACAGCTGAGGAGCGGCAGCCGTGTAGGAGACAAAGATTCCACAGATAGGTCTCAGGCTGGGGGCCAAATCTGGAACTGAAATTTTGGAGTCCTGGGCCCATAGGTGGTGGCTGCAGTGCTTCCAGAAAGGAGGCTGCCGTGGGCAGAAGGTGGAGGGGAAGCTGTGGGAGCTGCGGGATGTGGAGAAGCTCCCTGCAGGTGGAGGCTACCAGGTACCTGGACAGTGCGTCCCCTGGAAGCTGAAAGGGGACCCTGAGCCTCTCAGGGCTCAAGGAAGAGTTCCTGAAGGGTTAACTCAGAGAGAAAAGGGGCAGAGCACTGCAGATGAGGGAAGAGCGTGAGGGCAGGTGCTGGGCTGAGAGGCAGGGGAGCCGCTGGGACAGGACCTTCCCTGGGAGCAGGGGGAGGACAGACAAACGACTTGGGAAACCTCTGCCACAGGCGTGGGATTTACAGCTGGTTGAGTAGATTCACAGCGATATTGAAAATGAGTGTTGAAAGGCACACATCAGAAATATTTTTAATTAACTTCCTAATTTCCGATGCGTAAAATAGCTGCAGATGAATTTTCCTGCTGCGTGGGCTAACTGTGCCACGGCACCCAAAAGGTTTCCATAGACCACATAAAGGTCATTATCTCCTCGACTCTGGGAATCTTTTCCCCATCAGCCTACCAGGTCCTCTTGTTCTCAGAACACACAAAAACACATAAGACATGCCCCCATCCAGGCTTTCCCCCCAGTTTTCCCATCTTCTCATACCCAAATGTTACTCATTCTTGAAGCACAGCCTGAAGGCCATCTCCTCCAGGAAGTTCTCCCTGAGCCCTCAAGTAGGAATCAAGGGATGGAGGGGCGTCACCTTCAACTCTCTGGCCTGATCTGTAACTTCCTAGCCCAGGGTGATATTTAGGAGCAATGGAAAGAGAAATATTTGCAAAGGGGGATGGGGAAAGCTCTTTTATTCCCATTTGAATGTTCACTGGAGTGTTTTAGTGGGAAGACAAGTTAGTAAAGCTTGTGCCAGGTGACTGGGGAGTTGGTGTAGAAGAGAGGTACCAGGACGAGGCAGGAAGGAAATTAATTCAACACTTAATTCGGGTTTTGGAGGGACAAGGACAACTCATTTTGTATTACGAATTATTATATGTGTGTGTACATGTAGGTATATATACACACATTTTTTTCTATTACATTTAGAAAATTGTGCTAGTCTTCCCTAGGGTGGTAACTTAACTTCCAGGGTCTCAGAGGCCAGAGATTGGGGCTTGTTTTGCTGATGTGATGGTGTCAGCATGTCATGTGTAGGACCTGGATCGTTCTGCTTAAGGCATGCTGTTACTGCTGTGACTGCCTGATAAAACACAGATGCTCAGTTAACTTTAAATTTCAGATAAATAATAAAATTTTTTTAGTATAAGCATGCCTTAAATATTGCATGACACATTCTAAAACAATTATTTGTTATTCATCTGAAATTCAAGTTAACTGGGCGTCCTGTATCTTTGTTTGCAGAATCTGGCAAGCACACATAGCTTATGAGCAGGAGGCAACATCCCGACAGAGTATTGTGATTTCTGGTAAATCACTGTGGCTAATTTAATTCCTTTTTCCCCTCTGTGGTTTTATGATCCCTTCATCTCTCTCAATACTAGAGATGCCGAATTTCCTCCAGAAGGCCATCTCACTTAGCATTACAGGCTACAAGAAGGAAGAGTCCATAACCTTCTAAGATGGACTATCACAGCTGCTCCCTAAGCTGCCCCAGTAGCCTTTCTAATGTTAACCTAAATATCTAGACTGTTGGCCTTTTCCTACATCCTCCCTGCAGAGGTGCCTGTGAATAAATGACCACAGGGCACCCATGAGGGCCTTTTATGTAACACACCATGATAGATACCTGTCATGGAGTCTTTCTGATCTTTCTGTTTGGCGGAGCAACCCTGGGAAGTTGGGCTTCAGTGCCACTCAGCATAATGGAGGAGGCTTCCCCAGAGCTGGCTGCTAAGGGCACCACCGTTCAGGGCACCCTGACTCTAGGGAGGTCCCCTTGTGGGTACAGGAGATATTGAAATGCTCTTTCCACAGACCTTGGACCACCTTCTCCAAGATGTCTGACCATGGGGTGCAAAATCACTGCTGTTCTACCCTGGGCCTTGCGTCTTCTGCCCTTTGTTGGGGTTCACTGCTTTCCTCTCCCCAAACTGTGCCGCTGCTGTGGAGCCCACCCAGCGCTGAGAGCTCGTGTCTGAGGCAGAAGGATTCCTACGCTCACTCTCAACCGTGGTCCTATTTACATGGCACAAAATGGTCAGCTACTCTCCCAGTTGTGCTCAGTTTTCACTTAAAAGAATCTCTTCATGTTCCCCCGTATTAAATCTGTTGGTTTTCTCTCTTATTTGGCATTTATAGACTCTTGACTGTTCACAACAGCCATGTGCATTTGTCTTTATTGACTTCCATTGTGTGTAATCGAGTCATCCATCCAGTTTGCTTGTATCATTTTGGATGCTTCAAATTGTCAAGTGAAATAGGATCTACACTGATGGAGAAAATTCCCCTTTTAGAAACTCCAAGAGTTTATATGATTACACTGGAAACAATGACAAAATTCATTACTTTTTTATTTTAAAATATATTATCTAAAATTGCCTGTTGAGTAAATTGGAAAACAATTCTGAAAGGAGTATTTGAATAAAAATACATGTAAAATATAAACCTCCCAATTGAATTTCCAGAATCAGGTGGATTTGCAAGTGGGAATCCTAGAGTTCTTCTCCCCTCTTTCTTATGGGAGCACCATACCAGTGTGTGTGTGTGTGTGTGTGTGTGTGTGTGTGTTGGGGGTGTGTGTGTTATTTATCAGACTGGAAATGCAAAACATCACCTACCTTGTGAAAAAGAATAAAATTTCTGACTATCTTTTGCTTTAGGATAAGTTTCAATCTGAAGATTTTTCTTTTTTTTTAAATCAACCTTTTCTCATAATACAAAGTTTCTACCCAACGTTTGAATATAAACAAAAATTATTTGATATGGTAATTTGTCCAGCATATTGCAAACTGTTTCCATTTCCCTTTATTGTCCTCTAATGATCTCATCAAGAGTGCATAATTAGTTCACTAGACTGCAAAAAATGGCTCTCCCCTGAAGCAGCCAAGCAGAATTCTTCACTAACCCCTCTCCCCTCTGGAGTTCACCACTGTTAATGGGCCATGCGCAGGAGGGAGAATGCTGCCGGATATGCTGTTATAAAAACAGTTTAGATCTCTGCCTTGAACCAGCAATTTAGGGACCATCATAGTCTGCAGAGAAACATAAAAGGAAGATTTTTCAAAATCATGTTGCCAGTGTCAGTTAACAATGGCTTTCTGTGCCTCCAGATATAGCTGCGAGCTGCGAGGCAGATGGATTTGGGGGCCAGTTTTCCTTGGTTTGTACACATCTCTTGTTGTGCTTTCGTAAGGAACAGAATGTGGGTCCAGCAGTAACTTAAGGATGGAAATCTCAAAACTGAATTTAGGATGCCAGTTATATTTATAGCTGTGAATAGGGGTCCTTCCTAAAGTCTGCGCTTTGTTCTATGAGTGTGAAGTAGAAACAGGTATTTTGAAATGTGGCTGAGTTGTCTGGCTGTGTGAAAATGGTCCAGAGGGACAGCCCCCTCACCTCAACATCCTGAACATTTTGTCTCTAATTAATATACAAATTTATGTTCAGTTCTAGAAATACTCCATCAAAGACATCATATGTAATAGGAATTTGAGAAAAATTTGTGCTTTTCCCCTGAAATTAAGTCATTGAAACCACAGAAGCATTTTATTCTATAAATAGCCACTTAATGTCCCTAAATATAAATTTCTTTTCCTCACTAATTAGTTAAAGATGAAATAGTGCTTGAATACTTCATAGTCTTAAATTCACAATATTTTACTTAATTAAAATAGGTAATTTAGAAAAATAATTGGCAATTGCTAAAACCTCTAATGCTGATGAGAATTGAGCTGGAAGCATTCTTTCATCACAAATTGGTACTTAAAATATAAAGTTCTGCACACAGCTGGAAAGTGCCATTGCAATTTGGCATTTATGTTCAGTAGCTATCATTAAAGCAAACAAACTGAAATTAAGGAGAAAAGAAAAAAAAGTGGTTTTTAAAAGACATATTCAGGGTAGATTCCCAGGGCTCAAAAGTGTAAATATGACTTGCTAAGCATTTATTAGGAAGCCTATTGTTGTGTAACATATCTGCAGATTTCTAATATGCTGATACATTTCATACTTCATTCTGGAAATACAGCTTTGGGAAGAACAAAGAGAAAGTTTAGAGCACTTTCCAAAGAAAATTGGAAGTGGGTCCCTCTCATAATGGAAAGAAGGTGAGAGAAAACCTGGAAATACGTCTGTGATAGTATCTAAGTTCTGTTAAAAAACTTAAAGCTACGGAAAATGATTTTCCTCGGACCAAAGGATAAATTTTAATGAGGGAATTCGACTTTTATTCACGATTTGAAAGGTGAAGTCATCCCCGTGACTAGATTCATGCTTACTGATACCGATTTAAATAAGGTTGGAAATAAGCAACTCAAGCTTTTGGCACATTTTCCTATTGATGACATATAAAATGTCTCTCTGAAATTCCATACAACGTAGCACAGATTCATGCTAATTTGCAGGAACACCAAAGAAAAACACATCCTTTGGAGAGCTTATTTGTTTAGTGGGAGGCTGTCTTTTTCAGGCCTGGAACAAAAGCCTGCTGGTGAGGGTGAGAACATACGCAGACATCATTATGTGCACGTTGCTGGGGAGGGCAGGGAGGAGGCGTTCCATTCTACACTATGGAATTTGCTATCACATTTTTCTCCTTGGTAACACATTAAAAAACATAAGCTTTTAAACAACAGTCTAAAGAGCAAGGAATTAAAAACAAAAAAAAGACCTACTCTAACAAATGTTTCATTCTAGTGGAGTACAATGGTGGTATTTCAGCTCCACCAAACGAGTCTTTAAAATAAGGATTCTTTATATTCTTTTGCAAATAAAAGTCCAAAATATTTATCAAATTGCAGTCATGTTAAAGCAAATTGAGCATTTTTCAGTTTTCCTGTCTGTTTTGAGATGTAGAAATTTAAAAAACGCATACGTTATTTACTTAAGGTTCTGCATAAAAAACAAAGCAATTTGATACATTTAAATCTCAGGTAAGGGATGTACTTCTAAAATCATTGTTTTAAGAGAGAGTCTGAAGTTGGTTTTTGACGTTTCAGTGCAGAACAAACACCCCAAACAATAATGATATAATTAAAACGTAGTGCAAAAAAGTTATGCTTGGCGACTATTTTCACTAAATTTATAATTAAAAAATTAATTCACCAATGTTTATTTACCGCATGCTGTGTAACTTTCAAGACACATGGATCCAAGTTCCAATAGTTGAGGAGTCACTGCCAGGCAGGGGAATGACAGTGCACTGTTACAAGTGCTGGGTTGGAATCATATCCCAAGGGCTAGCAGAAACACTAGGGGAGCAAACAATTCTGCTGATATTTTCCCTTTTTAGGGGATGATACAGAGTGACTTGAGCCTGGAAGTCTTATTGAAGAAGCTGACAATGAATCGACCTTGAGGTCTAGTCGATGGGGTATGGGAAGGAGGCATTCCTGGCAGCAGAGGCAGGAAATGGAGGGAAGGTGGTGTGAAGACGGGTCCCAAGTTCAAGGGACAAGGAGTGGTCTAGGATGGGCACAGTCGGGGAACAAAAGGGCCAAAGGCATAGAGGGACAGATGCCTGCAGTGGGAGACAAGCCAGATGGCGAGTGAGGTGAGCGTCCTACTCAGGATCCGGTAGTGAAGGTAACATTGACTCTCATATGGCATTTTCTCGGCTCTGGAATGCCATCCAGGCATGATTTGCTGTTCTGATCCCTTTTCTACAGATGATGAGACTGGGATGCGGGCTGAGTAACACAGCCAGTGCCACAGGAGGTGCTGGACCTCCTCAGCCTACAAGATTGTGAGCTGTTCTGGGATCATGGATGGTTTCAAGGGCTGTGGATTGACGGACAGGGAGGGGAATACCGGCGGCAGCAACAGCAGTTAGAAAACCATCCAGACAGGTAACAGTGAGGGATTGAACTAGGGCATGTTCAGAAAGATATTCAAGGGAAATCTAAAAATGCATCACTTAAAATTCTGCCATCAACTTGGAGTGGGGAATCCCAGGGATCCAGGAGTTCCAGATATCCCTGAGTTTTCCAGGGAAATGGAGAGGAGTCGGAGTTCTCTGGGGAGCCAGCAGGAACGATAGGACCAAGGTGGGAACACACAGTGTGGGGGAAGATGGCAGATTCGCAGGTAGGTAGGCCCTGGCTGGTGGGGGGAGGTCAGACACCCTCAGGAAGCTTGGGAAGGCCAGAGGGGGTCTGGGTGTGGCTGAAGATGCGAAGGCCCAGAGGGTGAAAGCTGAGCACAGCCAACTGGGGGACAAGAGGTGAAAAAGAAGAGAGAGGTCAAAAGAAAGAGCCCAGGAGTCTGGGGGATGGGAGGCCTCTGGTTGGCTTATGAGAAAACATTCAGGAAAATATGTAGCTTGAGATGGATTGAAAAGCAGATGGGAAGTGAGGAAATTGAGGTTTCATCAGGAAACAGTGTTTTCCAGAAGTTTTGTAGGGAGGGTAGGGAAGGCTGAACACGGAGAAGGCCTTCTGCGGTGCACTTTTTAGGACTTGAACAAGGACTACAGGAGGGTCATGTGTTGGAGGAGGAGGGAGATGCTGACCAAGGAGGAGCCTCCAGGGCAGAGCAGGCAGGGCTGGGGGTGGGGGACCCACCTGAGCTGTGGTTCTGGTCTCTGGTCTCTGGAAGGAGTGGATCCCTGCTGCCTCTGATGTGTGAAACACAGGCCAGCCTGGGGTGTGCACAGGGGAGAGGGCCGAGGGCTCCTGTTTGTGGGACGGAGCAGGGGCTGGAAGAGGAGCCTGGGGAAGAGGAAGGAAAGCCAGCCAGGGCCCAGCAGAGGGTGGAAATCACCCCCTCCTAGCGGAGCCCATCAGCAGTTACACAATTTCCTCTAGCCGTGCTTGGCAGTGTTCAATAGATATTACAGACACTGTTTTTTTTCCAGCCACAGATTTTTCACAAAATGTTCATTCACGTCCATGAGAATACTGTGCACGGATCGCCAGTCCGCGATGCAGCAGCCAGCTGTGGTCTGGTGCCAAGTGCAAGTTTCCAGTGGCACTGGAATCTCTAATTACAGCTGCACAGACAGCTCCAATCAATGGAAGAATAAAATATTTTCAGTGTCAGCAACTAACTGCCTGGAGTTCTGAGCATGTGTGGACTGTAGCGCTCCATCTCGGGCACAAATAACATGCAAAGTCGGAGCCAGACGGGAAAGAGAAGAGCTGCAGGGGAGGGAGCTCGTAAGTCAAAAAGAGCTGTGTCACTGCAGCGTAATCTCCACGCTCTCTCTGTCACGCTGCAGTTAATAGCCGGTATGCTACCGTTTGAGTCTTAAGAGGAATGTGTGGATTTTGAGGTACAGTCACCCTGTTCTTTCATAACATGCTGTGCCCTAAAAAGAAGCAAGGTAGGCTCAATGCAACTCGCTGGCTAGGCGTATTTTCTCTGTGCCATGCTGACCGGTGTGGGCTGGCCGGATTGGGCTCCCACACATTATACTGTGCTCCAGGAGAATGTATTTTAATGAAAGTTCACATTGGATCTGTCTTTTTATGTGTCCCATTTAAATAAATTATACAATAAGGGAAAATTTAAAAAATATTCCTAAGGTGCATAATACAGGCCAGACACTGTCCTAAGTAGAGTGGAAGGGCACGGAGACAACTGACATGAAAACTCTCTTCAAAGGCTGCCTCTAATGTCACGGGCACTCAAACACTCAGGCTGCCCATGTGCAGCATTAAAAACCAAAAACAAAAAACCCACAGATCTGGTAAGAATAAAAGCCCCCACATTCTAATGTCTGTGACTTAGTAAAAATTTCTAACATACCTACAGGTGGACTAGAGTAGACATCTTTTTTCCCCCAAGAGTAAATTTGCTGTTTAACTTCATATTTTCAGTGGTATCAGCTAAGTAATGTATATTAACCCAATCTCTAGGAGAGGCTGTCTGGTAGGAGATGCTGTCGTAAGCATCAAGGGGATGGTAGGGTGCATGAAATGCTTAAGAAGCAGGCTGGAAATGAGTCTCCCATGGAAACGTGAGTCCATTTCTTTTCTGGCTATTAAAGAAAGGCCCCTTAGGTGGGGCTGTGGTTGGGCGTTGGCTGGGTGGGGCTTTATTCGGCAGACAGCAGGGGACTGCCGAAGGGTAAGGGTTGCCAGGCGTGTAAAACACAGCCAGGGAGGGTGAACAGGGCAGTGTGCAATCTGAGAAGGCCGGTTAAGAGAACGGAATGGTTTGGTGGACATGAAGTAAGTTTGGTTAGTAGAATTTCAGAGAAAATGTCATAATGGGAATAGAAAGAACTGCCACCTCATCACGGGGCTTTGGTGGGAAATGCTCTGTGTCTTAACAGATTGAAGACATGGAGACAGCAGCCTAAGTCTCCAAGACTCAGCTTGCTCATCTGTGAATCAGGGATGGTGACCTTGCTTATAGAAAGAGATTGCCATGAGGATTAAAGGAGGAAAGGTGAGTGAAAACAAATACACCACCACCATCCTACTAAAATGCTATGTTTTCTTTTTTCTGTATTTAAGAAGTAAACACACAAGTGTGTTTATGTGATATGTTCAAGAATGCATCTGTTTGTAATGCTCACATTTCTTCCTTTTATTTGAATCTGAGACATTCTTGTAATTCTACACACTGAACTGGATTGATCATCTGTGCTGAGTTCAGTACGTGATCATAATCAGTCAGGCAAGAACACCACACCCCCAGTCTCGGGAAGGAAGGCAGGACTTCCCAAGAACTGTCATGGGAGTTGGGACTAGTGAGCTTCATAAGGGACATTCTGACAAATACAAAGGATGTTCAGAAGAGAATTAATTACATTCCACAGAAAAGGGATGAGCGATTTAAAAGCATGACAAAAAGAGAGTCAATCAACTCCCATATGCTTGTGGTCTGACCATGTGCAAGGTGGCATAATGTTGTCTACATTTACAGAGGAATGTTGTGAAAATGAATAGGATGTTATCTTCAAAACAATTAGAGATGTTTGGACAGAAGCCACTGTGAGAAAAATTCAAGTATATCATTTTTGAAAAGACATTTTAAAAACACGTTAGTTTCAAAGGAAAAATACAAGAACAGATTGGACTTAAAAGATGTTATTAGATGCTTTGTGGAATGAGGTTGAACACCCCATATAAACAGAAACCATTCAGAATTACTGTTATGAAAAGCTAACAGAGATGAATAGGATGTAGCCATTTCATTTACCTGTGACAAGAAGAGAAGGCCATGTAACAAACTGGAACAAAAACATAACATACAATGTCAGGAGTTTTTAGAAAAAAATAGAGCGTTTCCTTCCCTTCAGACAATATGCTCCACATATGGCAAGTTTCTTAGCTTGATAAACATCCACAAGTAGATAACTTTGAGACAGATGGTAGTTTCACGACTTTGTCTTATTAATTTCTATGCCATCAGAGTGAATAATTCACAACTCAGATGATCAACTTGAATTTTGTTTTTGAAAATCTACAGAAGGTGTCAGGGTAAGTGACCAATGAATGAAACCATCCCAGTTGCTGTTAGTAGCTGATTTTTGCTGTGGTCAGGAAATCATGGTACAGGCCAACTCTGGGGATTCCAAAAATGCAGACAAGGCTATTGAGGGTATCTTCTGGTCGGTGCAACACACAAAGATTTATAAAAGAAAAAAGAGATGAAGGTGAACTGAAGAATGATGACCTGTCACGTAAGGCACTTTGGACTTCACAGAAATGTCAGTGTACAGGCATTTATAAGGAGTCAGATGAAGCAAACAGATGGGAGAAGACCACGGGTAGGAGCAGAAGCAGGAAAATATTACTGCTGTTTACATGCAGAAATTCACTAATTTTTAGGTTTTCACCACCAGAGGTTTCACGTGCATTGAAAAGGCAGTGCTCAGAAGTGAAGGCAGAGCAAGCAGCCCGCCCTGCCGTGGCCTCTCATCTTACCTGGCCTGTCTCCGCCTCCTCACCCATCTCCAGCAGGTGTCAGCGTCTCCCCTACACAACGCCCGAGGCCAGGCAGGGCACCTCTCCAAGAAAATAGGATTCGACTGTGGTGGTAAAGATCACCAGCCCAAACTCCATGCCACTGACCCTGGCCAGCCTCTTCCCACATCACACACAAACACATCCAGGTTCTCCTTGGAAACACAAATTAGGAGGATGGATGCACAATTCAAGGTAGCTCTCCTCCACCTCAGCACTTTGACATCTGTATTCAAATGGTGGGGACATTCCTGTGCCATGGAGGGTGTCCAGCAGCACCCCTGGTCTCTGCCCTCTAGGTGCCAGTCCTATCCTCCCACCCTCCTTGGTAGCGACCAGAGATTTCTCCAGACATTACTATCCTATCCTCCCACCCTCCTTGGTAGCGACCAGAGATTTCTCCAGACATTACTATCCTATCCTCCCACCCTCCTTGGTAGCGACCAGAGATTTCTCCAGACATTACTATCCTATCCTCCCACCCTCCTTGGTAGCGACCAAAAAATTCTCTAGACATTGTTTGATGTCCCCTGGGAGGGACGATCATCCCAGGTTGAGAACTAATGCTCTAGACATGACAGGAAGAGGTCACCCAGTGACTGCAGAGAGTTTTGTCACTTGTGGTTCCAGAGGTATGTGACATGTCCTATTTATAGTTGATGGAAGATGGAGACAGGAGCATGCAGGCTGCACGGCTTAGATTTGTTCTACAGGAGAAGTGACCAGTGCTGGTGCTGGTCTCAGTATTACAGTTCACAAAGCACTTCCATACATGTTGTCTCATTGAATCCTCACTGTACTCTGAAAAGTGCAGCATCTCTAGTTTAGGAATGAGAAAACCAAGGTGTGGCGTGGTCAGATGATTTGTCTATGATCTAAGATTTATCTAGAAAGAGACTGAGGCCAAGGCCTTCGGATTCCAGATTCTGGGCTCTTTTCACAAACTATCTCTCCTGGGAGGTGGGGCAGAACCAGAAGTCAGAGGTCTCCCAGCCAGAAGTCACCCAGATGTACCATTCACAGCAGTGAAGCTCAGAGTCACTGCCTGTCCCTTTCAATAGGACACAGAGGGAATGAGGCCCGAGGTTGGGAGGGGATCCCCATCTATGTACCTGCTCTAGTATTTCATCATGAAAGAAAGAACCCTCTGCAGACCCAGCTCCTGTATTTGTTTGAGACGTAATTTACACCCATACCTGATGTTATTGACTGAAATGCACTAAAACAACAGGTACAAAGAGCAAAACACTTTATATTCATATTTGGTTTTAACAGCATATGTCAAAACTTTAATTGTGTGTTTTTATTATACAGATGTTAGTACAGCAACATATATTACATGTTACTAGTCCCTATTTCTATAGTGTTACCATATGTACCTGATGTGTGTGTGTTGGTTTCTTGTGCACAGTTCTTCTAACTGGTAGACTGCATGGCTACCAAACAATTTCAAAACTACTTTTCTAGTTTGCTCTTCTTGCAGCTTCATTTGAGAATGTCTTACTACTTGATTTTGTAACATTATAAGTGGTAAGGATTTCCCTCATGCTGTTTAAATAAAATCATGCTTTCTTAAACAAAACAAAAACTACTTTTCTAAAAAATACATGCAATTGCTAAAGATACCAGCTCAGAAACATCGGTCAGCTCAAACTCAGCAGCCACCACGCTGGCCTCCTAGTGCTTCCTTCCTCCCCATCTCCTTTTGGGATCTCACTGGGCTGAGTTTCCACCCAGTCACTCGTGCCCCAGCCCCCTTCCACAAGCTGGTTCTTTCTGCTTCACCTGTGACAAGCTGAGGTCACCCAGGCCTGTGGGCTCCTCACTAGTAATACATTATGACCAAACAGGGCTATCCTTGGAATGGGACCTTGGTTACGTTCTTAAACCAACCCAGGAATGGATTAACAAGCTGTGGTATATGTATACCATGGAATACTATTCAGCTATTAAAAAAAATGGAGACTTTACATCCTTTGTATTAACCTGGATGGAAGTAGAAGACATTATTCTTAGTAAAGCATCACAAGAATGGAGAAGCATGAATCCTATGTACTCAATCTTGATATGAGGACAATTAATGACAATTAAGTTTATGGGGGGGGAAGCAGAAAGAGGGATGGAGGGAGGAGGGTGGGGCCTTAGTGTGTGTCACACTTTATGGGGGCAAGACATGATTGCAAGAGGGACTTTACCTAACAATTGCAATCAGTGTAACTGGCTAATTGTACCCTCAATGAATCCCCAACAATAAAAAAAAAAAAAAAAAAAAAAAAGCACTGTTTCAATTTAACATCATATACATACACGTGTATAAACATATACATTGACCGTGGAATGAACTGGGTGTGCTGCTTCTTTAGGGGGTTGGCCTTTGTTTACTTATTCAGCTCCTTGAATATGTATTGGCTCACTCAGGACTTTTATTCTTTCTTGAATAATTTTTGTGAGTTATATTTTTGGTAAATTATTTCTTTCCATTAAGTTTGAAATTCATTTGCATTAATTTATTTATGACAAAATAGCTGTTATACCCGCCTTTTCATTAGTGTCATTGCTTCTCTGTGCCTTTTTTCCTGCACCCAGTCTCTGGAAATTTGCCTGTTTTATCAGCTATCAGAAAAGTAGGTTCTGGTTTTATAGATCGATCCTCTCTGCCATCTGCTTGATACCCAAGTCATTAATTTTTGCACCTTTATTTATATCAGTGCTTCTGAACCTTCCTAATGCCACGGCCCTTTTAATACAGTTCCTGTGGGTTGAGATATAAATATAAATCAGTGTTGAAAACCACTGATTCATGTCTTTCTGTCTTTGTTGAGATATTTTTTTCTGATTCATAAATTGAATGGTCTCCATTTATTTTCAATGTAGAGCTTTAGCTTATGAACTATAAATTCGTTTAAAACATTGCCTTTTAGTGGCATTATGCCTAGAGAGCTCAGTTGAATAGCAGCATGGATTCTTCATGCTGAGATTTTGTTGAGATTTTAATTTTCATTGTGGTCAATTTTGCCCGTGTTCCATAAGCACAGAAAAGAGTGTCTCTGTCTGTTGAGGGCAAGTTGTCATCTCTATGTCAAACTCAACTTGTGCATTTTGTTACTTAAAAATTATCTATGTCTTAGCAATTTTTTTGTTTATTTTACTATTCGTTTGTTAGAACTATAACCTCCACCTTGTGGATTTGTTGAAATTTTCAAATAATTCTGTTAGCTTTTGATTTATCTATTTAGATTATGTTGTTGGAATAATACAAGATAGTGATTTTTTTTGTCATTTTGTTGGATTTTGCTTCTTATCATATGATATCCCACGCTCATTTATTAATGCTGTTGAAAGTTCACAGTGATTAAATATTTTTATCTTTCTGGTTTTTTTTTTTTTTTTTTTTTTGAGACAGTCTCACTTTGTTGCCCTCAGTAGAGTGATGTGGCATCATAGTTCGCAGCAACCCCCAAATTCCTGGGCTCAAGTGATCCTCAGCCACCCAAGTAGTTGGGACTACAGGCACCGGCCACCAGCTATTTTTAGAGACAGGGTCTTGATGTAGCTCTGGATGGTCTGGAAGACCTGAGCTCAGGTGATCACTGCCATGATCACCTGTATGATCACCTGTACATACAGGAATACAAGCATGAGCCATCGTGCTGGGCTTTATCTTTCTTTTAAACAAAACAAAGTTTTATCCAGATATTGAAAACTTCTCTAATATTATACCAGTATGGTCTAGAGTTTTAATTTGACTTAAAAAAAACAAATATTACCAAAAGCCAAAGTTGATAAATCTTTTTGAAATATATAACATTTTGGGGATTTGCCATTATTTCTAGTATCTCAAGCTTAGCTTTGGATTTGTTCTTCTTACAAATGTACTTATTTGGACAGTAATTTTACTTAGAGTTGAGTAGAGTTAGTAGACTCTTATAATCTTTGTATGTATGAAATCATCTTTATGTCTGAATCGTCACTCTTGAATGACATCTTACCTGTATATAAACTTCCAGGTAGTTGGTTTTAATTTTTCTTGGCACTCTTGAGATAACAGTCCATTGTCTTTTCTCTCTTGTATCAATCTAATTGTTTCTTTGCGGTAACCTGTCCTTTCTCTCTGCTTGCCCTAATTTTTTCTTGTCGTCCTTACTGTTTTCCAGTTTTGTCATAAAGTAGATAGAATGGGATTTATAACTGGGGATACATTTCCAGTGTGAGGACTAGATTTCAACTCACTAATCTTTTCTTTAATGTTCCAGTTAAAAGTTTACCCACCTAATCAATTTTCCAATTTATTTAACCAAATTTTATAATTTTCTCTTCTTCATATTCACGTGATCTTATTTCAGGATTTCTGTTGTTTTCAAAAAAAGTAATTTCTTTTTACTTTTTGTATAAAATTATGTTGTTTATTTCTTTGTGCATCTAGAATATACTTATTTTAATTCTTCTTATACTGTTATAGAGATATATTTTAATCCAGAATGAATACATGTTCCAAATTAGTATTTGTGGGCTGTCTTCCTTAGTATTTGATTTTTCATGTTCTATAAAATTTTTATTTGCAGACTTATTTTAAGTAGAAAGGTATTTCCCCCCATTTTTATCATTCTTAATCTTTGTCCTCTTCTATCTGGTAATTCCTAGAACCCCAAGCCCAGCACTGGATAGCGGCTGGTAGCAGGTTTTTACAATTTATTTATTTATTTATTTTTTCATTTTTATTTTTTATCTGGGCCAATTATTGACATATATTTATTCTTTTTTTTTGAGACAGAATCTCACTATATAGTCCTCGGTAGAGCGCTGTGGCGTCACAGCTCATAGCAACCTCAAACTCTTGGGATTCAGATATTCTCTTGCCTCAGACTCCCAAGTAGCTGGGACTACAGGCACAGGCACCTGCTCCAACGCCCGGCTATACAATTTATTTTTAGTGGTAGACTCCACTCCAGCTGCTCACTCTGTGCAGTTAGCTTGGTTCTGGTTCTCCATCCACAGGGGGACTAGTTCCTCTCACCCCACCCCCAGCAGGCTCTCAGCCCCACTGCCTGCTTTCTGAAGGGGATCTCAGGAGGCCTGCGGCTTCAGGGTCACCCCCGGCTCAGTGCTTTGGTTCCACTTCTGGTCTAATGAGAGATGTTCCTCTAGTCTTTGAGCCCAGATCTAACATCCTTGGAATACCTGTCTATGGTTTATCAATCACTGCCACGTGATTGGTATACAGTATGCATTTGTATGCAGCTGGGGGTGACTGTACAGAGCCCTCATAATGACTGATAAAGCACCCCTCAGAGCAGTACTGATAACCTGCAGAGGCTGAGGTGGGTGGGGAAACTCCCAGGGGAGATGGTGTGGACAGGAGGGGCAGTATTTGGAGAGGTACCGAGGAAAGGGTCAAGTGCTGCAGGCAGGAGCAGCAAATAATCCAGACACAGGGGAGAAACAAGAAAAACTAAGTTAAATCAAATCAAATCTAGTTAAAATAGAAGTTCTATGAAGGAAGTAGCAAAAGGCGAGGTTGGGCCAGATAATGGTCACACCTCATTTCTAGCTTAAGGGATTAGACCGAAAGTAATGGAAAGGCATTTAATTTTTAGCATATCGTAACAGAAAAAAAATTGCTACTATTTATTTAAAGCTTATTTTTTTGCTGATCACTGTGCTAAATGCTTTATATAAGTTATCTCATCTGAGACTCAAGCAACCCTAAAAAGAGATACGTTATTATACCCATTTGATAGGTAAAACAATAGACTTTAGAGTGATTAAATAATTTGTCTGAAATCACATAGGCTGAATAATGGTCAGAAATATATCTGGTCCTGATTACCAGAACCTATAAACGTTACCCTATTACAAAAAAGGAGGGTCTCTGCAGATGAGATAAAGGATCCTGACACGGCAGAGGAGCCAACCACGTGTCATCAGAGAGTAGCAGAGGGAGTTCTGATGCACAACGTACAGAAGAGGAAGGAACAGCGTGCGGACAGAGACTGGGGTGGTGGGGTCCCAGGCAACAAAGTGCTGGCAGCACCAGACACGGAAGGAGGCAGGAGCAGATTCTCCCTGGCAGCCTCAGAAAGGAGCTTGGCCCTGCCAGCATCTTGATTTCGCCCCAGTGAAAGTGATTGTTATAAGCTACGTTTGCGGTCATTTGCTACCGTGACTGTGGGGTACAGTTGGTACAAGAGTGAGTTGCGCTGTGAACAGTCATTGTACTCTAGACTTACATGGAGACTCCAGAAAAAAAACACTGATTTTGTATGATTATTCTGCAAAGGATGTATGAAACGGAATAAAACAAGACAAGCTAGAACAGAGAGGTAATTTAGGGTACTATGACACTCACCTGAGTACAATCAGGCATTTGAATGTTTACGAATTGTAATTAACATTTCAGCTAAATTTTTATTCAGTGGTACAATTAGCAGGTAGGGATAAAGAAGAATGCTCTAGAGCTAATCCATTCCTAGGAGGTGGGCTATCATACTGATAATGTAAACCATCCATTTTGGGGTACAGTTGTCATGTGTCCATCTGTGGTTGCAAACCGAGCATTTTTTCATGTATTCTTCAGGAGTCCATAGGTGACCCCTGTTCTGGTTCTTATGACACAAGAACTTCCAAATCCAAGCTGGGGCATTAAACAAGGTAATATTTAAATTGCTTTATAATTCAGGTAAGCACCAGGCACAGTTTATAATGTGTAATTATAAAAACATTACTGTCAAATTGATGAGCGCTTTATGACTTATTTTCCATTTGCATCATGAGGACTTTGATATGCTAATGCATATGGCTGCTCTGACAAGCTCTCTGTCTCCTGTTCATCATTCTCAACTCGGGGCCTTTGAGTCAGGCTTTGAAAAGCAAGTAGACCTGGGTTCTAAGCTTGGGAGAGGTGTTTTACCCGAGCCGCAGTTTCCTCACCTCTAAAATGGTAAGATGTCATGTACCCAGTGGGGTTGTCAGTGAGAAATAAATGTGAAGATCCAAAGAATCTGCTCCAGGCAGAGTCCATGGGCTCTGGGGCCAAGGGCCCAGCTGTGAGTCCAGATTCTGTCCACTTGCCAGCACGGTGACCCTGAGCAGTTTCTCCCTTTGTGAAATTTACTCCTGTTTCTTAGGGTAGTGGAGATTAAATGAGGCCACACACATACAACATCTGGTACTTTGTAAGCTCTTTATAAACATTGGCTATCACTATTGTCATCGTTTATAGCGTGCCTCGGTGGAGACCAGGCACCTGCCTGGGAGCACAATCTTAGATCCCACATTGAAGGAGACTGGTGGCTTTCTTGGGGGTAGAGGGGAGAGAGGAGGATGGAGCTCTCTCCGGTTCAGAAATGACAGTTCTGTATTTGTCGCATGTGAAATCTTAGGGCTGCCCTTTGAATTGCCTGGATTTTTCTGAGGATTTTGGCCTGTTCATTCAGTTCTGTCTTGGCACAAAACTGAATCTTTATTGTGCTGAAAATGCCGGAGGAATAAAATGACGTGGAGGACTGGCAAGCAAACAGTGAAGCCGGGCAGGGAGGTACAATGTTTGGAATATACTCAAAAGGGGAAAACGTGTTATGGTCAATGCAGGCATTGTAGGTCATAGATAATGATGAGATTTAAATTCATCTCCAAAGCCTGTGTGACATTGCAGGGAGGGAAGAGTTACAAACGATGCATAAGCAGGTCCCATAAAACAGAGCTCATTAAACAACTGGGATTTCAGACATGCACTTTGATAGATAAGGCTTCTCCAGACAAACCACCTATTTCAAATTTCAGAAATATTGCTAGTTTCAAAGCTATCACAAAATCTCTTTGGTTATTTCTACATCTCAAAATAGTTCCAGTAAGAAATGCCATTTGGAAACATGGTGTAAATAGGAGTTTTGCTTAAACTATTCATCTTTTAAAACAGTGATTCATATCCAAAGCCTTTATAGATGAGGAATCTAATAGTTATAACCCAGAATTTTTCTATGGTGTTAACACATTTAGTATGCATTTTTAAATGAAAACACAACAGAAACATCTGAGATCTATTTAAGATGAATCTATTTAATTCATCGCATATGATCTTCTTTAAAAAGTATTTAGTTGAATAAATTATTCAAAGCCAAATGTATAGATTGGCATCAGATGGATTTTGCATTAGTTCATTCAGTAACTCCTAAATTGGCAAAACACCAAGGTGTAGTACAACACTCTTATCTGTAACTATGAATAAATTTAAGAGATTATGTTACAGAGGAAATCTGAAGATTATAGTAAACAGCAAAGTATTTTAAAAAAACGAACCCTGAAACTAACAAAAGTGGTGCAAACCTTTGTGGAAAAGACTTAAAAACATGAATGAAGTACAAAAACATTCTAAATTAACGGAGATACATTATTGTTGAATGGGAGAATCTGATCTCTCTTTTTTTTTTTTGGCCAGGACTGGGTTTGAACCTGCCACCTCTAGCATATGGGGCCAGCGCCCTCCTCCTTTGAGCCACAGGCACTGCCCATGAGAATCTGATCTCTTAAACATGTTAATTTTCCATAAATTAATCTATAATTCAAAGCAGTTCCAAAAAATAATCCCAGCAAAATTTATCTTTTTTTCTTTCTTTTTTTTTTTTTTTTAACAAACCTTTACAAGCTGACCCTTAAATTTAAATAGAAGCACAAATGTTTAAGATCAGATCAGATCATTTTGAACAAGATGGAGGAGTCCTCTATCTATAACAGTCAAAACAAGAGAGGCAGGAAGTCTGAAGGCCTAACAAGGAACTTCATATTAGAGAAAGGCCGGTGCGTGTGGTGAGGATAAAACATTCAATGACCGATCCCGGGGCAATTACATCACTGTGGCAGGGAAGGGAGGGTTGTCTTAAGGTGCAAAACTCTGAAATCACAAAGGGGCATGTGTTGAATATGATTATACTAAATTTATAATCTTATTTTGGTAAAAGACACAATAGGTAGGAATAAAAATTAAACTATTGTCTGGAAACACATATAACCAAGTAGTAGTAGTAATAATGAATGAAATACCAACAGACTGGTAAGAAATAAACAGTTATGAGAAAAAATGAAAGACGTATTTAAACAGGCAATTCTTAGAAGAGAAACTTGACCAATGCAAGAAAAGATGGTCAACTTCTTGCTAGTCACAAGGAAAATGCGAATTGAAAGGCAACAGCTTACATCCATTTGTTTAGCAAGAATTAAAGTGTTTGGTCTTTCCAAGTGTCAGCCAGCACCTGTAGGGACAGGTTCTCATCTACTACACGTGGGCGCGTAGACTGGAGAGCCATTTGGTAGTATGAAGAAGAGCGAAGGATGCATTGCTCATAACTCTCCGCCCAGCATTTCCACTTCTAAGTATATACCTTAAAAATCTCTAGGTCACAGGTACCGAGAGAAATGTGAAAGATTTCCTGAATTATTGTTTATAATAAAGAAAAATTTAGAAACCTTTAAATGATAAGAGAATGCATAAATTTGGGTTTATTTATGTAATACACATCTTCAGTAATTGAAATGACTTAACTAATTTATAGCACTATAGATCTGAAAATAATACTGATGCATGAGAAAACATATCCAAGAATGATATGTGCAATATTATACTGTTATACATTAAAAATAGGAAATTCGTATGTTTATGGTTACAGAGATATTTACTGAGAGTAAAAAAATGCATGTGCCTGATAAATAATGATTTCAGGAACCTCATTACCTCGTAGAGAGTTAATTTAATTAGAGGAGTGGTCCACAGGAGGCATCAGTGTTATCTGAGATGATTTTTCCCTTGAGAATCTTGCAAAGCAAATATGGAAAACTATTAAGATTTGATACAATTTGTTGTTGTTACACAGAGATTCATGTATTCATCTCTATATTTTTCTGGATGTTTGAAATATTAGAAGGACATATTAATTCATTATTATTAGTTATTTATGTAATAGAGTAAGGAATATTATTCTGCAATATCAGAAATTGAAGATTTTCCCTCCGTTAATTTAGATTTTCTGAAATTAAAAGGCAACTTACACTCAAGACGTACATTAATAGAGTACTTTTTCTCTTTAAACGCCATTACAAAATCCATGCCATGTCCTCCAATTTTGGGGGCTTTAGATATTAGTCTAGTGTACGTTATCCTTCATCTAATCCTAATAGTTCTTTAGAGATGGATTTATGAATCGGGTAAACTTGTTAGGGTAGGCAGGAAATGAGGTGTACGGAACGGGTCGTGTACATGAACAGGATACTACATAGGAAAGTACTGCAAGGTAAGGGTAGCCATAAGTGTCACAGAAAGTTTACGCAAGGAAAGTGAGGCCCGAGCAGACAAAGTAGGAAAGGAGACAAGGTAAACGAACGGACGCTGAGTAACAGAACACACCGGCACGGTAAAGAAACAAAGGGTGCCCACGGCCACCGCAGAGAACACAGCAGAGGCAACACACTTCCACTCTTGCAGGAGGCCCCCAAAATGATACAGCCAGCCCTGCTCCCTGGGTGTAATCTCTGCATCTCTCTGCCCAGAAAGACCCAATGGACAAGCAGAAAAGGGACTGTGTCTCCTACCAGCAGAAGCTACCAGCCCAGGCGCCTCCCTGGGGCTGTTCTAATAACTTAGTCCCCACAGATACTCCGCTTTTGTTTTAGGAACAAACAAACATCAATCGGACTTCTTTTGTTTGGGGATTAATTACACACCAAAAGTTAGTTCTTCTCATCTTCCATGATGAACACAGCGTGCATCGTAGCTATCGACTGAAATGTGTTTCCTCTTGTTCTTGGGTGTTTGCTGGACAACATTTCCCAGACTCCTGTGTAGCGAGTGTGGTTCAAGCCACTGGGCAAAGTCTAAGTGATAGGTGCCCCGTTCAGACCTGGCCTATTAACATCTCCCGCACAACCTTCGCTGTGTGACCGGCACCAAGAGGCACGTAGGGGATATGACGGCGCAGGTCCCTGCAGCTGCATGGAGCAGAGTCTCTTTCCCCCGTGCTACCTGGACCTGACCAGCACTGGCCTATTACCCTGAAAAATAAATCCACTTACTGATTTTGTAAACCCCTGAATTTTCCCCGTGTATTCTGTTACTTTGGCATAGTTTAGCTTAACTGATATGTTCATGGTGAACATTATACGGACAAAAGTAACCAAGAAAAATTACCCAGAAGTTATGCTCCCTAATCATCATTACCTAGGAAACAACTATTTAAATTACATTTTTCTTGTGCACATCCAATTGATATTATCTGACGCTCTACTTGGGAGTGAAATAAAGCTTTTGCCTAACACAAATTGATATTAAACATAATTATTTAGGTGTTTTTCTTGTGGACCTAATACATGACATTAGGAGGCCAGAAGTAATTCACAAGTTGAGTCCAGTTCCTGCTGAGCAGCTGTCAGAGCGGAGTGTGTCACACGTGTTGGGTTCTCCTCCCGGCTCTGCTGGCCACTTGTCATGACTGTCATGGTCTGTGTTTCTGCTCTTGGAGCAGGACTACCCTCAGCTTCCCAGCATTATGACCAGGCTGTTCTAACCACACGGCGCACACAAACTGCTTAAAGATTCTTAGATAAAAGGTAAAATAGAAATAATGACATTCTAGTCTCACCGTAAATAGAAGTTAGGTATCAAAAGGGAAACTTGTTATAATGTTTGCTGGTATTCAGATTCTTTTTTTCCTTGCGAGTTTTTTTTTTTTTTTTTTTTTTTTGGGTGCTAAGACTAGAAAGTTTGCTGTACTGCTTAAACAGGCAATTGATTACATTTACTGATGCCTATATTCAAAGGAATGCAATTAAAATAGCCATTTTTTAATACAATATGCCATTAGGAGGCCAGAAGTAAGTCATGAGTTGAGTCTCATGAATATACATTTGTTAAATTTCTGATAAGTAGTAAAAATAGAACTGATGAAACAAATTAAACATTTTTACCTTAAATAAATAACTCTTATTTTCAAGTCCACAGAGATTTAACTTCATTAGTATATTAAAAATTAATATGTAGTAGACTAATATTATCAAGTCATGTGTGACTAAAGCAGTGGTTCTCAACCTGTGGGTTGTGACCCACAGGACCTGTATTAAAGGGCTGCGGCATTAGGAAGGTTGAGAACCCCTGGACTAGAGGAAACTCTTTACATTCCTCTGAAATAACCCGGCCTGCAGTAAAAGCTTCATATAGCTGGCTAGACGAGAATCCAAGCATGAGCTGCCTTGTGTCCAAGTTTTGGGTTAAGATAAAACCAATGCCACATATTAGAAGAAAAAATTAAAATATTCACTAAGTGCTTACTAGGCAAAGTATCGTGGTGGGGGGTTTTGCAAGGGGATGGGAGTTTTCACAAACTAAGAAAGAATTTTATGTTTCCCTGAAGACTTTTGGACGTCTAATAACCTGCTCACGTGTCGAAGCCCCCTTGGCCTTCACAACACTTTCAGGAGGTGGGAGGGGCAGGAACATCCCTTTCACGGCTGAGGGCATTTAAGCTTCAACAGCCACCGTGTTCGTTTCCCAGGTCCACCATTAAAAAGGACCACAGACTTCGTGGCTTAATACCAGACATTTACTGTCAGCAGGGCCACACTCTCTGTGAAGGCTTCAGTGAATGAAGAACCTCTCTTATGTCTCTCTCCAAATTCTGGCCATTGCTGGCACCCACGGCATTAAGTGGCTGGTAGACACACCACTCGGCCTTGTCTTCACCTGGTGCTTACTTGAGTCTTCCCACCATCTTCCTTCTGTGTGTGACTGCTTCTGTCCTCTCTTCTTAAAAGGACCCCAGGCTTACCAGAGTAAGGGCCCACCCCACCCCAGTATGACCTCGTCTTAACAAATTACATCCGCACAGCCCTGTTTGCAAACAAGGTCACGTTCTGAGGTTCTGGGTTCCCCCCCCCCCACGTGGATTTGGCGGGGCACTATTCCACTCACCCGCAATGTTTTGGGCTCTAGCTGCTCCCAGTCCAATCAGACAGAATTCCAGGCACAGGCCCTCTGCTGGCAAAGGTGTAGTGAGGTGAACCTGCTCCCGAAGTGCGGAAGCAGGACTGTGGGGCAGAGGATCAGGATGTGGGGTGAGGAGGCGTCGGCAGCAGGAGATGATGTGGGAAAGGCAGGTTGTGACCAGAGTGGGAAAAACTTTGAAAACCACTTAATACAATTTTGACATCATGGTGTGTGTGTGTGGGGGGGTGGTTACTGAAGGGCTTTGAACTGAGAAGTAGTGGAAGTGGTGGAGGGGGCTTGGGAAGACGGGTTAGGGGCTTGTGAAGGCAGCTGATGCTGACGGTGATAAGTATTTGACATAGAAGATCAGAAAAGGAAGGAAGAAAGGAATAGTGACATAGGACAGGCAAGATGGATGAAAACTGGTTACCGACTTCAAGTCAATGGAAGAAGAACAGAATGAAATAGCCAGATGTCGGCCGGGGACCTGGAGAAAGGAGGGTTCCTTTACGGACAGGCAGTGGGTGTGATGTCTGGGCCTGTCAGCTTGGTCAGCATCTCCGAGCTGCTCCGGGCGACCACCCTTCCTACCAGGGGGAGAGACGCAGGCAAGCCGCACAGGTCCAGGCAGCTTCGTGGGGGATAAACTGTGCACGCAGCTGCCCTTCTTCCCATTCCCCGAGTTCTGTCTGAGACAGCGCTGGTTCTTTTTTGTCCCACTGTGTTCCTAGGAGCTATGAGAGACCCGTGAGTGAGGCCCCCCTTCTTCAGAAGACAGTGCCTGTTCCAGATCGGGGTCAGTCCTTCCCTCCTGGCTCTTCGTTTCTTCATTTTCTGCAATGATCTATCCCTTCTGGTCTTGCTGGGTTTTTTCCTTAAACATGGCCTCATAATCTGTCAAGACCCATTTTAAGCATTCTGTAAATAGAAACCCATTTAATCCTTATAAGCAAAGCTACTGTTCCCCTGTTTTGTAGATGAGGAAATTGAGGCACAGGGAGGTTGAAGAAACTTGGCCAAGGACGCACAGCATGTAAGAGGTGGGGTCAGTGCCCTGACCACTGGCCAGTTGTGGGAACGTGGGGCCTGTTGCCCAGAGCAGCATATCCTTGTCCCTACGACGTGGGTGGCCACTGCGCATGAAGCACTTTGTAGCTTCTAATCATAAGAAAACAAGGAACAGTCACAATTTTAAAACACAGGTACCGTTGAAAGTGGATAACACGTAAGGAATGGAATTATTTGTGATGAGATGTATGATAATGTGTTTGTGTCCTGGAGGTGGGGGCAGCAGTCTCATTCCTTCATCTCTCACCTGGTCACCTTTTTGCCCAGTGGCAGACACTGTACCTGCCATCTATGGCTGAAGTCACAACAAACCCAGACACGTAAAGGTGACCAGTTTCTTGTGATGGGACTAAATCTGGCTTCACAATTATTAACATTATAGTCTCAAAGTAATGGCTGTCTAATTTGAGGGCATATAAAAATCACTTGGAGAATTCAAGTGCAAATTCCAGATCTTTTGACCACTCCTCCCCAGATTCTCACTCCAGAAATCTGTGACGCCATCAGGTGGGGCTGAGGAAACTCCTCCCATTGTAGACGGGCACCGTGTGTCTAACTCATTTAGTTCATCCAAGGACACACTTTAAGAAATTCCATTAGGGCCTGACCCACCATGACCACCTACAGCATTTAGGTGTTTTCCTTGATATTTCAAATTATTTATAGAATATTTAGAATTCTCTTATGTTTAACATTTAACCCACATCATGTAGGTTTCTACCAAAAAACAAGATGGATGAGATACTGATCAAATTTTATCAGTATTTTTTTTTAAATAATAAATTATTTGGAACATACTTAAAAAGTGATTACTTTTAGAAACTTGATAATATGGACAAGAAATAGCTTTCCATGAAATAATGTATCCCAAATCATTATTTGGAAATTTTCCCATTAGTTATCGATTCTGAGTTACACGTACACAGTTTTGGCTAAGGTGAGCCTGAGATCCCATCTGTGATTATTCTGAGGGTGGTACCATGTGAGTCTTTCACAATTCATGTAAACAGTCTGCCAGGGTTTTAAAGCCTCAGAGCCTGAATATCACTGCACTAACCACTTTCTCTTCCATTTCTGTAGTAAATTAATTTATATAACTGGCATGAATGTAGCTTATTTTTTTTAAAAAAGCTTGGCATACAGATAAGAGAAATGAAAAAGGCTTCCTCAGTTCATTTTCTACATGATGGACGTGCGTCATGGGGCCCATCAGCGCCCATCAGCCCAGCCGCACTGCCAGGCCGCACTGCTGGGAGGTAGGTGCGTTTCTTTTCCGAACTTAGTGCCTTGACGTAATCGAGTTTGCACAGCTACTCCTGACTAGAACTAAATTATAATTCTTTAGGAGGATGTTTAAACTCATTCTCCACTTACAACTGAGGGCAATTTCTCAGCCCTGCTTCTTGCTCCAAAGCCTCGATTAATATCCTGAGAACTCAGTGTTGCTCTACTTCCTCAATTTCATCCAATTTTAAGTGAGTATAGAGAATCATCTTCAGATAATCTCACCAATTTTGGTATTTTAAAACAATTACACTTTAAATTTTAAAATCTTCTGGAGATTGGAAATTTCAAAGCTCTTTGAAAAATAATAAACCACAGTCAAGGAACAAAGAAATATTAAAAAAAAAAACATATCACATATTCCAAATTTTATGTTATGAGGTGGATTACAAAAGCAAGTGAGACATATTAAAATATGTTTTCTTGCCAAAACAAAAGATGCACTATTTCAACAATATCTCTTAATTTAAAAATAATCTGCAGGTTTTCATTAGGCCATTGTACACATCTCTTTGAAATACAGCCATGCTTGGAAGTTATGGTGTCCAAGTGACGTGGTGCAACTCAAATGACAAAATTGTCATGTCATTTCTGCAAACTCCGAAGGCACGTGTACAGAGAGTATTTACATTTTTCTTTGTGGTCAAGCCTTTTGATACTTAAATGTTGTGACCAACTTAATTCCATAGCCAAGGAAAATCAAACTAGTAAAAGTTAATCTAAACAAAGATTCGCAGTTATAAGGTGATCTAGAGATTCTTTTTCAACAGCAGCTGATCTTGAGGATACACTATGTACAGCAAGCTCCCACGGCCAAATTGCAGGGCTTAAAGTCTCAGTAGAATGAAGTTATGACTCATCCTCTCTCCACAGAAATATTAATTGACAAAAATACCACCTAAATGCACAGGTTAATTTTTATAAGTGGCATAAAAAGGCTCAAGTAGTAGTAGGCTGAGGCAATCTGTCTGGAAACTTCGCAATTTGACCCAGCATCATAATTGAAAAATATCTGTGTGAAATACATTGACTTTGAGAAAAGTTTCTGCACCTTCCAGGAGAAAGAGGCCAGTCAGAGCTTTGGAAAGCATGTCATTTTTGCTGAGTCTTGGAAACAGGATTTGCCATTTCATTTATCCTGTTGGGATTTGTTTATAATCTAATTTAAAAATTGCAGGTACCATTGTAGTTAAATTCCTCAGTGTTGTACTTACGTAACTGATGCGATGTAGTAAGTTCCTGGCCGCTTAGAGGTTATGAGTTGTGGGCTCCAGGAGGGGCTCTGGGGCACATTGTCTGTGTCCACCCTCCTTGAATGGTGCCTGACCCAGTGGCTGGGATGTGGCAGGCAGCGTAGCTGGGGTGCAGCGGCAGACTCCCCCCGGTCTGGCGTCAATGCCGGGTGAGCGCTCAGGGCTGAGAAAGCCAGGACGCCCTGTGTACGCCGCTGGCCTTGCTGACTTGCCGCCACGCTCATTCTGTCCTCTCTGTCTCACTCTGCCATTTTGCTTTGATAATTATTCTGAGTTTTCATTTTAACAAAATTTAAATATATTCACTTTTAATGGGAATGGTTTCTATGAAGTCATTTTATTTTCACCTCTGCAGGGCCCTTTCAGATTTTTTTGCCATTGCTTTATATGCTATATTTTCATTTAATTGTGTGTAGAAAGAAGGTGAAGCTTGAAACGCTGGATGTCAGGAAGACAGGGAGAATTATGGTGACCTGTCTCAACAGCATTTGCTCTGTTTCGTTTGTAAAAGCCCTCATAAATACTAAAGACAATCTTGGTTTCAATGCTGTGTAAAAATAAAATGTCACAGAAATCGGTTCTGTAAAATGAACACAAGTAGAAGGGCTCGTCCAGAGGTGCTATGTATACTTAGCAGGCACCCCTGTGTTGTTCTCATGTCCTGTCTCAAGGTCAGCCATTCCAGCAAAAGGTGGAAGGTCCGATTTAGGGTTAATGAGACCATATTTTGAGCATGCTACCTCAGCAAAAGTGAATGCCATTGTATTCTGGTATCTTGTAAATGAAAATACTATTAGTGTGTTTTGTTTGAAATGAAAATCTCTCATTCTACCAATCCTCAGTCCCCCAAAGATCCTCTTCACACTTAGATGCCTGATCACCCATTCTTTTTCCTATGCCATTACATACATATTTGTGTGTGGAAATATATAAACAATTCAAATTCTTGTTTGAATTTTTGTTTCTATTGAGTTGTCTTTTTCTTGTCACTATTTAGGGCCTTTTTGTATGTCTGGGGCATTCACCTTTACAGTTGTATGTGTAAAATCATTTTGTCCTAATTTGCCATTTGTTGCAGAGCTCTACTTTGGGTTTTCCACTGTATATGAAATTTTAGTGGGCGGCACCTGTGGCTCAAGGATTAGGGTGCCAGCCCCATATGCCAGAGGTGGCGGGTTCAAACCCAGCCCCGGCCAAAAACTGCCAAAAAAAAAGAAAAGAAATGTTAGTTCTATATCATCAGGCCTGTGGATTTTTTTCCTTATACCTCCTCGATGTTGTTTTGTGGTTAGATGCAGTTTCCTTGCCCTGACTTATTAAATAAAGTTATCTTATATTTTCTTCTAGTACTTTTATAGATTTAGTATTTTTACACTTAAATAAGCAGCTTGAAAAATATTTGGGGAGTGCTAAGAGGTATACATCCTGACTTTATTTTCTTGGATAATCATTAATTTAATTTGACTTATTGAATAATCTAGTCTTTCCTTACTGATTTAAAACATCGCTGTCATTGGATTTGGATTTTTAGATTCCCGCATATACTTTGATTTGTTTCTGAATTCTCCACTGTTTTCTGCTGACTTATCTCTAAATCCCTGCCCTATTTTATTTAGAGTAGGGAAAACACTATTCTTTACTTCTTTCTTCCTTTATAATTCTCAATCTTTGTTATTTCTCATGAGACTAAAACTCATGAGAACATACATTTTGAAATACATGGAAGTTAGACTTATTTTTGACTATCAGAAGAATAGTTATTCAAAATTTACACCCAGAATGCAAGCAGCCCCTGTTTCCCCATCAAGCCAAGCTGTGGCCTCACTTGAGTCCTTATTGCCTTACTCCGGTTTCTGTTGGCTGTGTAGATCCCACTCCTGGAGAAACGGGACATTTCTTCAGCACATCAGAGCCCCTTTCCAACCTCCTCAACCTCTTTTCTGAGGCATTCGTAAGAAAAATAAAATAATTTTGTGTTTGGTTACACTATGATTGATCAAATTAAGGTTTAAATATTTGATCAACTCCAAGATTTAATAAAGATAGTATTTGTGGTTATTTCTCTAAAAAACTGGATATGAAGTTCTGCAATTGGACACCCGTTGTTATTTCTTACTATCTTCTATTTTGAGAAAATAATAATTCAGCATACATATTTTTTTCAGTTTGGGTATCTTTTCTAGGAAGCAGGGTTTTTCCTATAGCATTTAAATTAATTTATAGAACAAACAACTTTTGTTCACATGCCTGAGTCATATGGCTGCTGCAGAATCCAGGAATTTGACTTAAGACCTAGTAGACAAGGTCTTAGAGAATTGTTTTTTTCTAAAGCCATATTCTATGCATTTTTTTCTAATTAAAAAAATAAGCAAAGGTTTAGTCCAATTGTTTTGATGTCGGCCTGTACTTCAACTCCTATTCATCCTCATCTATTTCTGCCCAGCAAAGGAAACAATCAAGAGTGAAAGACCCCCTGCCAATGGGAAAAAAATGTTTGCGAGGCATACATTTGATAAGGGATTAATTTCTAATAAATGTAAGAAACATCTGTGACTCAAAAGCAAAAGACCCTAAAAACCCAATTAAAGCATGGGCAAAGGACTCGAATGCACATTTTCCCAAAGCAGACATACGCAGCCACTGTGGAAAATAGAATGGAGGTTCCTTAAAAAATTAAACATAGAATACCTTATGACAGCAATCTCACTGCTCGGTATATATCCAAGAGAATTGAAACTTGGGTCTGCAAGAGATACCTGCATTCTTAGTGTGTGTGAATTGCAGCATTACCCACAGCCAAAAGGGGGAAGCAGACTAGATGTCCATCTATGGATAAACGAACAAAGAAAATGTGGTATATACATATAATAGAGTATTCAGCTGTAAAAATAAAGAAAATTCTACCATTTGTGACATTTGACCTAAGGGAAGTAGTTAGTCACAGAAGATCAAATATTGCCTGATTCCTCTTATACGGGACATCTAACAATTCCTCTTATACGGACATCTAACATGTGGAAGCAGACAAGGGGCCCGGGCATTGCTGCTCAGTGGATATGAAGTTCCATTTACACAAGACATGTAAGTCCCAGAGACCCGTGTACAGCACAATAAATAGTGAACAGGACGGTGCTGTGCACTTACAAGTTCACCAGGAGGGCAGGCCTCGTGTTAAGTATTCTTATCACTCACACACACACACACACACAATAGGAAATTTTTGGAATGACATACATGATTGCTACTTCAATGTGATGACATGAGTGTATGTGTATCTCCAAACTTGCCAAATTGTAAGTACTAATTGTGTGTGGTGTTTCTGTATACCAATTTGTCTTAGTCTGTTTGGGTAATTTGTAAAGGAAAGTTTATTTGGCCTCACAGGTCTGCAAGCTGTACAAGAAGCCTGGTGCCAGTGCCTGGGGAGGGCCCCAGTCTGCCTCCACTTGCAGTGGGAGGAGAAGGGGAGCTCGTGCAGCGATCACGGAGGGAGAGAGTGGAGAGATGTCAGGGGCTTTCTAACAATCAGCTCTCACAGGGGTGAGAGGGACAACTCGTTCCCTAGAGAAGAGTACCAAGCCATTCACCATCTACCTGCAATGTCAGGGATTGAATTTCAACGTGAGATTTAGAGGGGTCAAACCAACCAAACTATAGCACAGTTATACTTCAGTAGAGCTGGAAAAAATAGAAGAGAAAATAAAAATGTGTGTGTGTACAGAGTAAAGCAGAGGTGCAGAAACATGTAAGAAGTAAGGAATTTATTAAGTCAAGGAAGAACTTGCGATTTTTGTCTATTTTTTCCCTCTTGAGGTATCATCCAAACATGCCGACTATATTTCTACTTGATGCTGTTCTACTCTCCTCAGTGGAAACAGACCAATGATAATGCCAGGCAGGCATCTGACCACAGGACAAGCACCACCACGGGCAATGACTGTCAACCAAGCACCCTCTTCCTCTCCAAAAACACCTTTACAGATTAACAACAACAAAATCACCAAAAGGATGAAATAGATGCTTTGTAAATTCAAAATGAACAAACAGGAAAATGAGTTACAGACAAGTCTGTTTTATGACTGAGAAGGGGCATGAAATTCTTGTATAGGTATACCAAGAGCAGAGTGGCCACCTGCTCCTGGGTCAGGGGCTATGGCAGTTATGAGAGAGACCGTGGACCTACAAGTGAGCCAGACGCCAGTGAGCCCTGACATGCGCAGATCACATCACATAGAAGTGATATGGACTAATTAGTGAGTAAAAGGACTGGCGGTATTCAGCAAAGATGTAAGAGTGCTTCGTGACCCTCAACTGCAAGGCCACAGCAGTATGACAGGCTTCTGCAATCAACGGAAAAGACAAACATAACCTGTGCATAGTGCTTTGTGGTTTATGAAGTGCTTTCTCATATTTGATCTTCACAACAAAATAACTATTGCTTTTATTCTTTGATGAATAAACTCAAGTTTGATGAGCTTACACATGTGATCCTAAACCCCCATTTTGGGCATTCAATCACTACAAAAATATTTACTGGATTAAATGTAGATAAGTATAGCCATTTCTTAAATTTGTAGTGGTGATGTTTGTAATTTACGACAGACTTTGACATGGGAAACAGAAGACCATGCCTAACGACTCTTGAATTTAGAACCGTTTCCATTTTATTTTTCAAGCCACGCTTCTGTTCTTGAAGACTAATGGTGAGAGGCTTCCTGGTGTTTGGCGGAAGGAATGGGGAGCATCGTGGTGCCCTTGCCTTGCGAGTGAGGCAGGTGCGGAGGGTCTGGGTAGCTCTTTCCTCCACACCATGAGGGCTCTCTGAGCACCTTCCTTACCAGGACTCATCCACAGATGCCGGGAGACTGACTCTTTCAAACCCTTCAGTTGCAAAAGCCTTTACCTGAAAGCAGTTTTACACAGAAGACCATAATTTAACAAACAAAACAGAAATAGAAGCAGAGCTACTTTGGTGCAAGAGGGGAGGAAAGAGAGGCAGAGTCCCCCTCGCACACAGTAGGTGCTTCAGTGCCGAGTAAGGGACTGCGTTTCCCGGCTGAGTGCATGAACTTGCCTTGTGTCCTGTGAGGCCAGGTGCCCTCTCTGTGATGTGCAGCTGTCTGGCTGGAGGGCTGTCCTACTTCAGAGAATTCTTTGGAAGCTAAAATGCCTCACTTTGATGGAGCCACTGAAGGTGGTCATTTCAAACACTGACGATAGAGTTGCTAAGAAGAGATGACCACAACCACATCGCACATGCTTGTTTTATTTCTGGAGCTGATACACATTGGGAAAAAAGGAAATCCATTGAGAATTGTGGTGTGGGAAGGCTGATGCTTCTGGAAGGCCAGTGGGAGTTGCAACTTAGCCCAGCTCCTGTCCAGAAAGAGCTGGATCTGCGTCCGTCCCCACTGTGGTTCTCCCCCCTTCTTCCCCACAATTCATGCTGGTATACATAAAGCACAACCTCCCCCTAAAACTCTACTGATTATAAAGGCACTTCCAAGCCACACTTCTATTACAAAAAAGGAATGCATTATTATTTCTCATGCCATGATGGAGAAAACTAATGCTCCACAAAATGTGTCTTGGAAAGGAAGCCAGAGGCTCAGCTGACATCAGGAATGATGAACATTTGGTCTTTCAGATAGGAAATGAACGGTGCCAGACATTTTATCTGAACTACAAGCCCCCAAATATAATCCCATATTTAAAGCTATAAAACAAAGAAACAACAGCAACAACAAAAACGCATAAATCAATGTCGAAATTATAATAAAAAGAGAAACTTCTGGGGGGATCATTTTCTCAGCACTCTTCCTGCCTTTACCCTCCTCCTGTCCCTGTTAAAATGTCATAGGAAGTGATTTTTATGTGTCACTGTGTTGTCCTAAACATCTTCAACAACTCTAAGTATGATTCCCAAATGAGAAGTAGGTTACAATCACCTTTCTACATTTGCTCAGACTTACAGTCTGCGAAATGCCCTGCATTTTAGGTCTTTGCCTCCACAGTGGATGTGGCTGAGCTCTCTGGCTGAGCTCAGAGAGCAGGGATTCTCTGAGCAATCCCTGCTGGGAACTCACCCCACAGCAGACACAGCCCAACTAAGGCCGCTGAGCCCCCATCACTCAGAACATTGTGCCAGGAAAAGACAGTTTCTTTCCTATTTGTAGCACACATACCAGGTGCCAGGCAACGTCCTGAACCTATGAGGTAAGTTCTCCTAAGGTCCTGCGGTCATAAGGAGAACCTGGAGGTGCAGATACGCTAAACAACTTGCTCATGCATCTCTTGGCTGGTGAGAGCTGCCTCTGGCATTTGAACCCAGGCGTCTGGCTGCAGAGCTGGGGTCTGCAGTTGTCCCATCCACACCCTCTGCATGACAATCTTGAGGATTCTCTGAGAGGACAGTGAACAGCCCCGGGACCTGTATGCAGTGGGCTCCTGCTGGGGGACGTGTTGCCCTGTTCCTGCCTGAAAGAGCCCCGTGAGGGCTTTGGTTGAGCTGCCCTGCAGTGCCCGGGGGAGCTGCTTTCCTAGACTTTTACTCCTACAGGCTCTTCTAAGTCTGGCTGGGCTGTCTTAGAGGGTAACCTAGAGAATAAACTGGACTTCTTGAACTTTTCCAAGGAAAGGAAAGAATGAGAATAGATGATGGAAAATACCCTAAAGCTTCACCTGCTCTTGGAGTTTTTCCGAGTCTCTTCGCAAGGGTCGTGGCCTCACGTGTCTGGGTAGGGAAGGGAGGAGAAAGCAAGTAGACACCGAGCGTCGCCGTGAGTGGAACGCACTTGAAGCACTAAACTGCTAAGAGCACGCGGCCCTCACAAGCGGGTTTAATGCGGAACTTCTGTTCCCTTAGTAAGTCACCCAAGTTAGAAACCAGATGTCTCCTAAAAACAGAACATATTTGTTTACAAACATAGCAAGTGACAAGATGTATAGAAAATAAATATGACACCCTCTGAAATTTTACAACTAGTTTTTTACTAAGTTAGCAAAAGAAAGAGTTGAGGTAGACCCAGTCTAAGGTGAATAAAAACGTTTCTTTTTTTTTTTTTTATTGTTGGGGATTCATTGAGGGTACAATAGGCCAGGTTACACTGATTGCAATTGTTAGGTAAAGTCCCTCTTGCAATCATGTCTTGCCCCCATAAAGTGTGACGCACACCAAGGCCCCACCCCCCTCCCTCAAACGTTTCTTTAAAGGACTCAGAAATGAGGTTCTAGAAATGAAGTACAGTCGGCCATGCAGTAACCCTGTTTTTTAATTTTTTGTTTGTTTAAAGAGTAATCATTCACCCAAATTAGTAGTGTTTCACACCATGAAGTTGGGTCCTCACTTCTCTTCCACATGCCCTGGGTGAGGAAACTGGAATCAGAAACTCTCAGATGACAAACGGCACTCCTGCCACTGTCTCTTGGGAAGCAGTTGCATGCAAAGTTAAAACGGCTCTCAAATGGATGATACACTGCTATTCACGTACCCTTTCATCCAAGAACCTAAAACCGCCCTGCAGATGTCTCCGGTAACGGGCAGGGAGGTGGCAAGTGTTACTTCCCTCTCCATTGTGCGGTGTATAAATACCGTGGCAGTCAGCACCCTCTGAGTAAATAATTACTGTTTTCACCTCTGGTTTTCCCTCATGCACAGAGACTATATATAACGTCACATAATGAATTACTGACAGAGTCAACAGCAGTCTCAAGGTTTTCTATGTCCCAGCTGAGACAGGATGCATAAGCCAAACTTTATCACTCGCGAGAGCTTAGCGTTCTAAAAATCAACCTCGTCCTAATTCTAAGATCACACCTGTCACGCCCATGATTTTGCTTTATTGCTTTCCTCTCTACACAGATGAATAATTTCAGAGTCTGGTTGTCTAATTGATGACTCCGTATACTGACCTTGCCTCCCTTTTCTTTTGCAACCTCACAACTTCCACTCTGATTTCTTGGGAGCCTTCCCCACCACGCCCCTCAGTATTGGGGTAGGAAACGTCCCTTCTGGATTTTCCCCCAAGCCTGGAGCAGGGTGATACAGGTCTCTAAGTGGCCCCTGTCCGTGAGCAGTGAGCAGAAGCCACAGCACAGGTGACATCACTGGCTCCCACACTCCTCCCTGGCACTGTTCACAAGTGTGAGTGGGAGTTGGATAGTGATGGTTTGGGAGAAAGCCTGCAGGGCAATTCTAGACAGTCCTGATGAGTGTTCCCTGAATTCACCCCCCTTTCCCCAATCTCCGACCTTCCTTGTCCTTACTTTCCATGCTCCTCCTTGGCATTCTCACCCAGTTCCGGATGAAGCTCTTCCCCCATGGGTCACAGGGCGTGTGAGATGACACCAGTCAGGTGACAGGCAGGGACAGTCCCCCTTCCAATTTCCTTCTGAGTGTGCTAACTGGGGGGTCCAAGCAGCACCTCCAACTCACCACATCCAGGACTTAACTCCCCACCCGCTTCTCCCAAGTACTCTCTTTCTGAATATGGCATCACTAGCCTAACAGTCAAGGCTTTCAGTCATTGTTGTTATTATTATTTTTTTTTTTTTTGAGTCAGAGTCTCACTTTGTCACCCTGGGTAGAGTGCTGTGGCATCGCAGCTCATAGCAACCTCAAACTCTTGCACTTAAGTGATTCTCTTGCCTCAGCCTCCCAAGTATCTGGGACTACAGTGCCTGCCACAACACTTGGCTATTTTTTTGTTATTGCTGCAGTTGTCATTGTTGTTTAGCTGGCCTGGGCTGGGTTCAAACCCGCCAGCCTTGATGTATGTGGCCAGTACCATAACTACTGTGCTACGGGTGCCAAGCTGGTTTTCAGTCATTTTTGAATTGTTATCATCTCGGCATGCCCATACGTAATGAATGAACTCTTGAACCTCATTGATTTTCTAAGTGCTATCTCTCAAGCTTTCTCCTCCTCTCCACTTTCTTGGTGCAAACCTAACTCAAAGAAACATAGTGCTATGAGCAAACACCTACTCTCACTGTCTTCTTTCACAAGATCTTTCCTAAGCCAGGGCCAACATTTTTATTTCCTTTGTGCCTGGGCTGCTGTTCCTGGCCCCTGTCTTAATATATCTGAGATGTCGCAAATGTGAGTGGGGTGCACACCAGGAGTTGTCTGGCCCAATGGCTCGTCACTGCAGTACACTGACACCCAGACACATCACACTTGTCACAGAGTTTCCCTGTCCAACAGGAGCACACCCGTATCTCAGGTTGGGAGCATGAGTAGGGATTAAGGTCCCAGAATCAGACCTGAGGGAAGGGCCCAAAGATCCACAGGCACAGAGAGTTCTCTCCCAACGTCGGAATGGGCTGCAGTATCTTGAGTCTTGCAGCAGCTGATGGGGCTATCTGCAGGGTGTGGGTACCCTGAGGGGCCGGCGTGGAATTACAGCGAGGAACATAGGAGTCGGTTTTGATCTCGTTTCTCCAGTGTGTGGGTTCAAGAGTAGCTGGAATGTGGCCTGGGTGGAAGGGGGCCTGGCCTGCTGTCTGGACCTGGATGGATTTGAGGAAGTTTCTAGCAGCGATGTGGTGACTTCTCTGTGGAACTGCACCCTCATCCTTCTCGCTTTTATTTTCAACTCAGGTGGGTCAAAGCCATTTGCTTCCTTTGCCCCCGGGCCTGTTGTTTCTTCCCCTTGCATAATCCTTCATACACAATCTCTCCCTTAGGTCAGGGGTGCAGAGGGAATTGTAGCCTAATTCCCCTCATTCATTTTGTGTGTATCCAGTACAGTAAAAATCAGTTTGGCATCCATCACTCTAGGACACTTTCCCGATTAACTAAGGAATATTTACCATTTATACAGCATATAAAGCTTCACCTCTGGGCAATTTTAATATCAATGGAAGTATAAAGAATGTTTGTTTTTTCCAAAGTCCAGGTTAGTCCCCTGAAGCCCAGGTGAAGTGAACCGCGCCCTCTCCTTGGTCTCCCATCGCAGCACCCAGCTGGTAGAATGAGGTCATATTCTGTATTAACCCAGTATAGGGTATTGATTTTATGAGATCCAAGGTTCTTATTTGTACATAAGGAATTTGGTTGACTTATTAATAATTTTAATGGTTGATTACAATCCTAAAATGTCCACGTCAGTGAGAAATCTCAGACTACTTTTTAAAGTTTACTTTTATTTCCAGCTTTGTTGAGGTCAAATTGACAAATACAATTTCTGTACACTTATGGTGTACAATGTGATGCTTTGATACATGAATATATTGTGATCACCATAATCAAGCTGACTGCCACGCCCATCACCTCATTGTGAGTGTGGGGTGAGAATACTTGAGATTTATGCTCTCAGCAAATTTCCTGTAAGGACTGTGGACTATGGCATCGTGACTGTAGCGTCCATGCTGTATGTAGATTTCCAGGCTGTATTCATCTTCTGACTGTACCTTTGTACCATTTTACCAGCATCTCCCCATCTCTCCTGCACCACCCCTGAAAACCACTACCCCACTCTCTTCTTCTGTGAGTGTGAGGACTGTAGATCCATCATGTAAGTGAGATCATGCAATCTTTTTCTTACTGTGTCTGGCTTATTTCACTTAGCATAGGGTCCCATAGCTTCACTCATGACGTTGCAAATGAGAGGATTTCCTTTTCTTCTAAAACTGAGTAATATGCATATGTCTATATAAACATTTATAATGCCAGGTTTATGATGAAGTCCTAGCTAACCATTCATACCTAAAATTTTTACTTCACATAACTTTAAAATCTAGTCAGCCTCCTGCATTATTCTCCCTGTATCTTTCCCACATCTGAATAAAACATTGTAATTGGTTTAAGTTTCAGCTATAGTTAATTAGCTATAGTTAATTAGCTATGTCAGTAATGATGCAACTGTAATAGTCATTAAGAAGTTGGTTTCAACTGCTTGCTTGTTTTTAAAACAATTTTTTTATTGTGGTAAAATGCACAAAATTACCATTTTCAAATGTATAGTTCAGTGGTACTAAGTACAATTGCTATGCAACCATCATCACCACCCATTTCCAGAACTCCTTTCATTTGCAACACTAAAACTCTGTATTCCTTAAAAAAATAAATAAATAAAGGGAGAGCTCCCCATTCCCTCTTCCACCAACCCCTTACAGCCACTCTTCCACTTTGCATTTCTATGAATTTGTCTGGTCCAGGTGATTCATCTGATGGGCATTTTTCAGTGTTGTCTTTTTGTGGCTGGTTTATTTACAGACATGCCTGCTCTCTTCTGGTTACTATTTGTATTCAATATTTTTTTCCATCCTTCCTGTCACTGTTAACCTAATTGTCTATCTAGATCTAGAGTGAGTTTCTTGAAGAATACAGAGAATTGGATTATGCTTTTCAATCCATTCTGCCATTCTCTATATTTCAATGGAAAGTTCAGACCATTTACATTTAAAGTAATTACAAATAAGGAGGGATTTATTTCTGTCATCTTTCTATTTTCAGTATGGTTTATATCTTTTTTTGTCCTTCATTTTCTACATTACTGTCTACATTTGTGGTTAATTTCTGTGCAGTGAAATATTTTAATTCTCTTTTCATTTCCTTTTGTGTACATTTTACAGCTATTTTCTTTGTGGTTACCATGGGATTACATTTAACACCCTAATGTGATAAAACTCCAATTAAAATTTACATCTGCTTGACTTCAATGCCAGGCTCCTGTACAGCTTCATCCTCACCTTTTTCAGCGATTGAGGTTACAAAATTGTATAACTATGCATTGTGTCCAAAACCCAAAATGACATTTTTTAATGTATTAAGACTTTAAATAATTCAGAAAACAAAATGTGGAGTTACACACCAAATTTGAGCAACACTAACTTTTGTAGTTGCTCATGTATTTAATGTGATCGTTATTTGTACATACCGCTTCGAGTTACTGCCTTGTGTCCCTCTATTTCTGAGAGTCACTGCAGGACTCCTTATGCTGTTCTTTTGTAGGGCAGGCCTAGTGTAACAAATTTCTTCAACTTTTGTTTATCTGGGAATATTTTAATTTCTTTGCTTTTGAAGTACAGCTTTGTTGGCTATTGGATTCTTGGTTGACAGTATTTTTTCTAAATTTTTCTTTTGGCCTATTGAATGCATCAGCACAATGCCTTGTAGCTTACAACATTTCTGATGAGAAGTCACCTGTTAATCTTAGGAGGTGGAATTCCTTATACATGATGAGTCATTTTTCTCCTGTGGCTTTCAAGATTCCCTTTGTCTGTATTTTGACAGTTTGATTATAATCTTTCTCCACGTAAGTCTCTGTTGGTTCATTCCACACAGAATTTCTTGTGGTTCCATATTTACATCTTTCATCAAAATTGCCTTACCAAAGGCAGACTTCAGCCTTTATGTCTTTGATTAATCTTTATGCCCGTTTATGCCCCTTTCTTTTTCTTTTCTCCTTCTTAGAATCCCACAATATATATTTTGGTCCACTTTATGTTGTCCCTTAAGTTTGTTTGGCTCTACTCACTTTAATCTTTTTCTTCCTCTTCCTCAGATTCTATAATCTGTTGTCTTTAAGTTCATTGGTGCTGTTTCTGTCTGCTCAAATCTGCCTTTGAATTCCTCTAGTAAAATTTTCATTTTAATTATTGTACTTCTTGGCTCCAGAGTTTCCTTTTTGGTTTATTTTTAGGTTTTCTATCTCTTTACTGATATTCCCATTTTTTTTTTTTTTTTTTGTAGAGACAGAGTCTCACTGTACCGCCCTCGGTAGAGTGCTATGGCGTCACACGGCTCACAGCAACCTCTTAACTCTTGGGCTTATGCGATTCTCTTGCCTCAGCCTCCTGAGCAGCTGGGACTACAGGCGCGCGCCACAATGCCCATCTATTTTTCTGTTGCAGTTTGGCTGGGGCTGGGTCTGAACCCGCCACCCTCGGCATATGGGGGCAGTGCCCTACTCACTGAGCCACAGGCGCCGCCCTGATATTCCCATTTTGATCAGACATTGTTTTCTTCACTTTTCCCACATCTTCCTTTTCTTCTGTAAACGTCTTTCAGACCAGTTGTTTTAAAGTCTTTGCCTAACAAGTCTGCTATCTGGTTTTTTATCAAGGATGGTTTCTGTTTATTTTTTCCTTAGAATGGACAAACATTCCTGCTTCTTTGTATGCTTTGTGATCTTGTAGAAGTATATCTGATATACTTCTGAAAGTAACTCTGAAAATCAGGCACTCCCCCTTTCCCAAGGTGGTGGTGTTGTTTATTTTTCAATTGTCCTAAGTCATGCCTGGGCTGGTGATCACCAAGACGTGTCAACTCAAGGTCTTCTTGGTCTTCTTGAAGCCTGTGCCTTTCCTTGGGCATACACAGTGAACTTCTAGATGGCTCTGCACATGTGGCTTCTTCTCAGTGTCTTAGACTTTAAATATATGGTTTCCAAAGGAGAAAAAGAAAACAATAAAGGAGAAGGAGAGAAAAAGAAAAGGGTATTTGCCATGTAAATCCTCTGGAACTTTTCAGCCGGAGGAGAAGGAGGTTACAAAAGTAGAGGGAGAAGGTCATAATGGCTGCTCCTGCCCATGCCCCAGTTCCGCAGCAATGAGATCAGAAGTGGCCAATAGCAGTCAGACCACAGATCCCCGGTTTTTGGAGGACAGAGTGCTTTAGTCCAGTGTGGCTCCCACAAGCTGTGTGGATACTGCTCCAGAGATAGCTGCGTACCTATCTGCCACTGGGCAGGGGGAAGGAATAACTGCTACCCCACTACCAGCCAAAATGAACAAAGCTAACTACAATTTACCCTCCTAGCCTTTCCCTGAAAGTTTGCATCCTTAGTATAGACTTGAGTTCAAAATTCCTCAGACAGATTCTCCTAGCACAATTGTTGTCAAGTTAGGAGACGGATTTCTGATGTTTCCTGCCACCACCTTCCCAGAATCCTTGCCCTCAACTGCTTGCTTTGTTAAGTTCTGCAATGAATTTAATAATTTGATGCAAATATCAGCTAAATAAAGCAAACCAAGTGAAAACCCAGATTATCAGAAAATAAAATTAGTGTATAAAAATTTCCTTAAAATTCAGAATATCAATCACTTCCTAAAATGAGTGCCTTTTAGGCATTTAAATATATGATTCAATTTGTTAAAATGTGATTTACACAGTATGTGCCAGGAACATGCTTATTAGATAAACTGAGATACAGCTGAGCTCACAAGCACATTCTCCAATGGGAATTGGTTAATATACTTAGAATAAAAATAGAAAAGAACAAGAGCAATGCTTAGCATAAAATCTCTTAGATTATTTTACAGAAACACAGGTATTGCATTAAAGAATACAAAATCTCAGGAATGTTCGATAACAATGAAACATTAAGACAGCCATTAGTTTTTCTGGCATTGAACCAAATGGGTTTCAAAGAGAGGAGGTTAAAAGAAAAAACAAAACAGAAGCCCTCCTTGAATGCACTTAATTAGGCAATTCAAAACTAGAACAGAAACCTTCCTATCAGTTCTAAGTTTATGCAGTTATAAAGCTAGAAGGTAGAATATTATTTTGCCCCAGGCAATTCAACTAGCTGTGTGGATGTTGTTTGTATAAATGCCTCATTATGCATAAAACGGCAGGAACACCCTGTATTTACCTGGCATTTCTGTAAAGGAACTCATTATCTATAACATCTACTTCAGTGTTCCACCCTCTGGTATGGAAAGCTCATTGATTTTGCCAGTGTTTACAAGGGGATCATAAAATCTAGACACTACTGATTCCTGCAGCTCAGGTATGACCATTGGGATTAATTACAGGGGAGAAGAGGAGGGAAGGCTGGGGTTATCTGCAGTGGAAACCAAGTCTTTCTGTTCTTGGGCAGGTTCCAGAGCACAAAGTGGGTTTTGAGAAGTGATGAGAATGAATCGCTTGGCTGTCAGTGATAACTTGCTCTGAGGAGGAAAGAGGTGAAACAGATGTGAGAAGAGGAAGGAGAGACAGCGTCACAGGGAACCACCACTGGGAAGAGGGCAGCACTGCTTGGATTTGGCCTGTTCCAGGATGGGCAAGTGCTTATCTTTCCCACTTGCTGCCTCAAGAAACACAGAGGGACCGAAAGACTTGCCTGTGGTCAGACGAGCCACAGGACTGAGCAGCAAGGGAACCTGCTTCTCCCTATCAGCAAACCGTGGCCGTCCTGAGAGGCACCTTGTTAGCTGTCTTCCTGCTAACGCGGCATGTCCATGGGGCAGAGCGTCATGCTGCTGCCACGGTGTCAACCCAGGGGCTGCTTCAGGAGAGTGATAGAGACAAAGAAACTGGATGTTTCGCATCCACCCCCCAAGTTCTTTTGATTCTCTATGGAGAATCTCTGCAGTGAAGTCAGTGTTGTGACCCCTGAGAGTCTCAGGCAAGAACCGAGCAACGTGGGCCATGTTCCTGCCTTGCCCGAGGCTTCTTTAGATGATACACAGGGCACGTCCATGGAGGGGATGCTCAGGCACTACTGGCTGGTTTTATCGTCGTCATCATCATCATCATCATCATCATCATATTCGTTGAAATTTGCTATTCTGTACTTGGTGCTTAGCACAGTGCTTGACATGTAGTAAAAGTTGTGAAATAAAACAATGAGTGGTTTTTTCTATGCCTGGCGCACTAGAAGAGGGGGGACCATACAACCCGAACCAGATCTCAGGGAACTCAGTCCTCCCGACTGGCTTCAGGGTTCCACACAGGAGGTAGAACAACGGCGTAGCAGCCTTCAGTAGACAGTCCTGCGTTCCCCACTGCACTTTCTTAGACTGCATCTGTAAAGACAGACTACTCCTTTTTTTTTTTTTTTTTCTGGATTCTTCCCATAAATGTACCACACAACTCTGACCACTGCATACCTCAGTGGTCATGCTTCATAATGTGGTTTTCCCACCACCTCTGTAAAAACGATATTTATCATATATTTCTCTCCAATCATCCAATCACATATGTGGTTTTGTGTATTAGGTCCCAGTCTCCTTCTCGATTTTGACGTGGAGGCCGCAGATTCTTCACGAACAGGTTCTGCAGAACCATAGAGACGGTAGCCATTGTTAACAAAGTGAAGAATTTTTTAAAAATTAAAAATCCCTTCTTGTTCCGTTAAGTGACATAATGGTCATTTCTTATTTTATAAAAGTGTCATTTTTTTCCAAAAACATATGTGCTACGCTGAGCCTTCTAAACACTGAAAGCAGGAAGTGTTTAGGAAGTTGGATTTTATTTTCCCATGAACTAGGATAATGTCAAGAGATGATATAGATAGAAATACTTAAAAAATAAAATCACAAACTTCTACCACATCCTTCTTCAGCATTCTTTTAGACCAGTGACTGTGCACAGGGAGGGTTTCCAACCTGGGATGTAACAACAGATGTGATTTTTGCAGCATGGAGAACGAGTGAGGATTTACTGTAACGGCCGAGCTGTGATGCTGAGGCCCTGAACTGGCACTGTACAGCAGGGTCAGCTGAACATAGTGGAGTGGAAATAGAAATAAAGTTGTAAATGAAAAAATAATAAGATTGGTGAGTGATTGAATTTTGAGGTGCAAGGGGAAAATATTGAAAGATTACTCCACTGGATTCATTTAAAATGTTATCTTGTCTCAAACCTTACATATAATCACATATTTTCTTCGACGATATGAAACATGTCACTGAATCCAGCTAGCTAAGCTATACCCTGTCCAATCAAACGATAATAAGAGGGTAGAAAACAATCCAGATGTCAGCATGCCTACTGAAGTGTTCACACAGCGCTGTGCCAAGGTGATGCTTCGCTTTGAGGCCAGAGATCCAAAGCTGTATCTTGAGGAGAGAAGGGGCCTGCATTTACTAAATGTGTACAGACAGATCTGCCTTCAAATTGTATTATTCAAGCCAAACCTAAAACTCACATTAACAGGGGACTAGCAACAATTGTTACTATCTATATACATTTTGACAAAAGAGGGATTCTTATGCGTCTAGGATATGGCATAACTTGAAATGCAAACTAGTATAAGAAGAATCAACCACATTTCAAACAATGTTAGAATTTTGAAGACATTTATTGAGTAAGAGAAGCAAAGCACGGCAAATAAATGTTGTCTTAAAACGTCAACCTAAGAATGTAATTCAGATTGAGTCTTAGTATATTTGGGAAAGGTGCCGATTGTTCACAGTCAGTAAACCCAAAAAGAGGCTGCACAAGAAGAATGTAGACCCAGAAACCTGGGGATGCCACAACGTAAAGGGGGGCCTGAACATCTGGAGAACATTGGGGTGAGAACTACCCAAGGCCCAGACAGATGAATGAGACCCTGGTGGAAAGGTCATACAAAAGCAGATTCTGATTAAGGATAGGAATTTTATTAGTTAAAGCATTCAAAGATAGTCCCAGTTGTTACGAGAGATATAGTTAGTATCGAGTGAGTGACTCGGGGGATTCAACCGGGGTGGTGCCTGTCCGCTGAGGGAAGTTCCCCCACAGATGCCACGTGCAGGGAGCCCACTGTTGTCATGTTCATTCCACGGGAAGTATTTTCATTCAGTTACATTTTGTGGCCTTTATTTTAACTTATCCTTGCTTTATATATATAGTTAAAATTGATGGTTCTACTTGATAGGACTTCTGTACATTTTCAACATTTTTCCATTTCTCATCATTTAGATTCTCATCATATGTCTCTTAGATTTTCAATAAAATAAAAGAGCCTTTATGGTTTTAGGTTTTACTTCTACCTACCAAAAAATGCCTCTGTGCTTTTAATCATGTTCATTGACCTTCTTTTTCCCTTTTCCATGTCTCTTTGTTTCTCTCTTTCTCATTCTCTCAAGACAACTGAATATTTAAGCTGCAGATCAACCATGCCGTAATTTAAACAGAGTGACTTCTATCCTGAAGCTCATCTTCCTCGAACTTAAAAAAAAAGTGAAACTAAAGATTTTTTCTCTCTCCAAGTTATAATTTATTCACATCTTGTAGTGGGCAGGTCTCACAAACTGTTCTTTCAAAAATGTATCTCTTGCATTGTCTGGAATCTTCTCAAGAAAACCCCTGCTGCTGCAGATGCGGGCTTCCGTGTAGAAACTAAATCTGTCAGCATTTTTTTTTTTTTTTTACACAAAGGACAAAACTACTGCACATGAAGGATGACATGGTTCAGGACAGCTGTAGTAAAGCTATTCTATTCAGATCAATATGTGAAAGTGGAACTTTGGGTTGGATTTATTAACTCAGCAAAAGTTATGCATGCTCTATTAATTAGCTATCAATGAGCTTCGATAAATACATACAATAAAAAGAATGATTATTGCATATGTTATATATTTATTAAAACTTTTTATAAATTATAGTCATATGAAAATTTCACAGTATTGCATAAATACTGAACCTCTTTTTATTTAGTAACATGCATAAAAGCAACTGAGGAAGAAGTTATAAGTTTAGGAGTATTATTAGTTGAACACTGCTGATAGGTAAACTCAATATATTGGGATGATCTGTATAAAACCATGCAATGAGTTAAAACGCTGAGTATCAATGAAATGGAGAAAGCTGAAGGTACCACTTTCTTTTTCTCTTTCCAGGGGAATCGTGCTATCACTGTCTTTTACTCACTGACAGTGTTCAAATCACTTTGTCTGTCTTGGTATTCTTAGCCATTACATCAGATATTTTCTTCCTCCTGGTTTATGAGGATTAAATGAGATGATTCATGAAAAGAGTTTAACCCAGAACCTGCCATATACAGAGCACTAACTACATATTGGTGATAAGACAGTTAAATTACATAACACAAAAAAGCTTAGGCCAATAAAAGCCTTCTGTACATCAAAAGAAATAATCAAACAAGTAAATAGACAACCTGTAGAATGGTAGAAAATATTTGCAAATATGAATCCAACAAAGGACTACTATGCAGAATCTACAAGGAACTCAAACAACTCGCTGAGTAAAAAACAAACAGCTCTACAAAATAAAATGACATGGACAGGCATTTTTCAAAGATATACAAATGTCCAACAAACATATGAAAAATGCTTAACATCACTACTCAGCAGAGAAATGCAAATTAAAACCACAATGCGATGTCATTTTACTTCAATTAGAATGCCCATTATTATAAGGTCAAAAAACCATAGATGTTGGCAGAGATGCAGCAGAAAGGGAATGCTTATCCGCTGCTGGTGGGAATACAAATTAGTACTACCTGCATGGAAATTAGTATGGAGATTTCTCAAAGAACTAACAGTAGATCTACCATGGAATCTCAGGAGCCCACTACTGGCTAGCTACCCAAAGGAAAATAAATTCTTACATCAAAAAGATACCTGCACTTGCATATTTATTGTAGCACAATCACAATTGCAAAGATATGTAATCAACCTAGATGCCCATAAACCAATGAGCGGATAAAGACCATGTGGTATATACACCATGGAGGACTCCTCAGCTATGAGAAAGAATGCAATGTCTTTTATAGCCATTATTCTAAGTGAAGTATCTCAGGAACAGAAAAACCAATGACACATGTTCTCAGTTGTAAGTTCCCACGTACATAACGCACACTGGAGACTTAAAAGGGGGAAGGTGGGGAGGAGGTGAGGGATGAAAAATTACCTATTGGGTATAATGTACACAATTTGGTGATGGGTACACTAAAAGCTCAGACTTTACCACTAATAGAATTTAAACTGTACCCCTCTATAAATCAGTTGAAATAAAATGTACTAAGTGAAATAAATTAACTTCCTTAATTCTTAAAAAATAAATAGAATACAAAATAATCACATTAAAAATTTTTTAAATCAGAAATATATACCCTAGAAATAATAACTGGAAGAACGATCCTCTGAGATTTACACTGTAGAAAAACATAGTTTACGTAAGAGAAACCAGTTCTAAGAACACATCAATGTTTAAGAGAGGAGATTTCTAACTTTCCATAATTAATTTAACTAACGATCACAGAATCCTATCACAACATTGCTTATTAATTTTGGCCTTGATACCAGAAAAAGTACTTAAAGAAAAAAAGTTTATCTTCCCAGCCTAGAACACTTCAACAGCTTACTTTCTATAGAATGTAGCATGTTTTCAATGACTAAATCTTGAACCAGTTCACCTAAACATTGCTGATTATAGATTAGTTAACTACACTAATGACTACTTTTAAACTTTTCAAACATTAAGCTTTTTTTTCCACCTGAGTATTTTTTTAACCAAACAAATTAAGCCTTTGCAGCTTCAAAAGAAATAATTAAGTGCTAATAATATTAATTGCTTAATCTCAGAGTCAATTTTATATTATCCATGCCAAAGATTTTCAACCAAGAAATTAAACAGTAATTAAAGTTTATCTTCCAATTACAATCTAAGAGCGTTCATTCTTTAAATGTGTTAGACTGCATCTCACAGGTTTTTATAATGGAAATTTTCACATTACAAAGCTATCATTTAACAGGCATGCTTGGTACATTATGCATTGGCCATGAAAATTATTTATTTAGAGATTTAGCTATATCAATACTAAAATAATTTATATGCTAAGTGATTACTACTCTGCAAAGGTTGTATTTGGAATGAATTATGCTTTCTTTTTAATATATGGGAAACTAAGAGAAATTTAATGGTGTAATAGATTTCTAGAAAAGTAGGTAGAAATTTCTAAGAAAAAGTAGGCTTGTTTTGAGAAATATATTCATAGAAGTGCAGTCCCATTTATGCACTGATAAATGTAGATAAATACCATATTTTAAACGACTTCATAGGTAGTATAAAAGCCCTTGTTCTATGAGTTATTATTAAGACTAGGAGAAGGCTGTCCTCCATATGATCTAAAATTGTGCTTAATTCAAATATTAGTTTGGCAAAACAAATGCAGGACAAATGACACCAGCGATTTTTAATCTATACCGTACTTGGAAGAATTGTTTGGGGGAACTAAGTGAATAGTTAGGAAAAAGAGATTGTGAATGAATCTTCCTAAAACAAAGGGTCTTTTCATAAAGAACTGAGTTCAGAAACAAAAACGTGGAGAAAATTAAATTGTGTAAAAGAGTAAGATATAAGATTACATCATACCTTATTAAAATTTGTCCAAATCAATCATGTGGGAGTTACTATTTTAACTTTCCCCAGGAGACCCTGAGAGATTTTGGTCTCTTTGCACATCTCTGCTCTGCCGTTAACGTTCCTCACCAGGTGCAGTCGCAACAGACCCTGACCAGTTGTGCTGCCTGATCTTGGACTTCCCATCTTCCAGAATCATGAGCCAAATAAACTTCCTTTATTTTTAAATTTCCCAGTCTCAGGTATTTTGTGATAACACCACAAAATAGAGTAAGACAGAAAATTGGTACTGAGAGTGGGTGTAGCTATTAAGATATTTAAAAATGTAGAAGTGGTTTTAGAACTGTGTAATGAACTGTCTGGAAGAGTTTAGAGGCACAGGCGAGACTCAGCCTCTATTGGTCTAAACTGAGAATTAAGGGCCATTTTGGTGAGAGCTCAGAAGAAGATGAGGAGAAGAGGGACACTTTGGAACCTTAAGTTAAAAATTGGTTAAGCTGCCATCACCAAAGTGCTAATAGAAATTAGTAAAGGCCATTCTGATGGGGTCTCGGGTAGAAATAAGGAGTATCCTATTGGGAACGAAAATAAAAGGTACCCTCATTATATAGTTGCAAAGACCTTGGCTGCATTGTATGCCCTGGGGCTACATTCGTATGTTCTAGGGTTTTATGGGAGGTAAAACTTAAAAGGGATGAACTAGGATTTCTGGCAAAAGAAATTTCTAAACAGCAAAGCTGTATGACCACTTTTAACTGCTTATGCTGAGTTACAGAAGCAAAGGCATGAATTAAGTATGAAATTATAATTAAAAGTGAAGCAGAGAAGAAAAATTTTTTAAATTCTCCATCTGGCCATGTGGTAGAGAACAAAAGCATTTTCAGGAGAGAACTCCAAGGTCAGCGCCCAGCAACAGGTTATTAAAGAAGATAGTTCTGTTAGTAGAGCCGATTGTTAATCCTCAAGACAGGACAAAAAAAGCCCCAGTGATGTTTCCGCAATCTCTGAGGTTGCTGCTCAACCTCCATCACAACCCCAGAGTACCAGGAGGGCAGAATGCTTTTAAGGGATGGGCTTAGGGCACTTTGCATGGGCTCACTGCCCAGGGACACCTCAGCACGCAACTTTCCATATCTCGGCTGCTCTGGTGCTGACTTGAGTCAGGCTCACACAGCCCCAGGGGTACTCGGGCCGCTGCTTTGAAGGGCACAGCCTTAAGCCTTGGCAGCACCCACATCCACATGGTGTACTACTTCTACAAGCAGGCAAATCCAAGAATGAGAGAGGGATGGTGGTTTCCAACTAGATTTTAAAGGAAATCTTTCTAACATTAGAAAGCCTGGCAGCCCAGGCACAGCCGCTGCACCAGTATATCCAGGAGGGGGCACGTGGAGTGACAGACTATTTTGGAACTTTAGGACTGAATGTCTGCCCTGCATGGTTTCAGACCTACTTTGGGGGCCTGTCACTCATTTCTATTGGTATTTCTCCATTTTGACAGTGAAATGTTTACCCCAAATCTGTCCCATCATAGTATCTTGGAAGTAAACGGCTTGGTTTTGATTTTCATAGGCCTTCAGGTGAGATTTTAGATTTTGGACTTTTGAGTTGGTGTTAGAACAAGAATTTTATAACTACTGGGATAGAATGATTATATTTGAATGTGAGAAGACCATGAATTTTGTGGGGCCAAGAGTAGAATGCTACTGTTTGGATGTGGTTGAAGTCTGAATAGATGCATGTTGATTCCCAGTGTGACATGAGAGCTGGCACTTGCTGCAAGGTTTTTGGGTCACGGGGTGGATCCCTCTTGATAGATTAATGCCATCTCTGGCAAGTGAGTTCTCATAATGGACAGTTGGTTGTTCATTCTCGTATTTTGTCTCTTTGCGTACACCTGCTTCTCTCTCCACCTTCTGCCATAAGTTAAGGCAGCTTTATCCCGTGGGCTGCCCAACCCTGGACTTCTCAGCCTCCAGAACAGTGAGCCAAATAAACTTTATAAATTACCCAGTTGCGGGTATTTTGTTATAGCAACAGAAAAGTGGACTCAGATAACAATGTACACAGATCTTATCCATAATTCTAAGAAGGAATTCAGCTGGGATTTCAAAAAGTATAGGAACACACTCAGGGTAGTTACATGCCTTCTAGCAAAGAGTGCAGCAACGCTGGATAGTTAGTTAATACTCTGATGTTTTTAATTAAGTGAACTTGCCACTAGTTTTCTGTGTTCAGAGTTTTTCTCCAACTATTATTGATCACCACTCCTCAACAGAAATGGATGATATGCAAACATTTTGCTTCATAATGCACAGGAACTTGTGGGGAGGCTCAGCAGCAGCTGCTCTGACCTGCCATCATATCACAGTCGTAAAAGTGGATCAATCAAAAGCAGATGTACTGATCCATCTGCTTCAGTACATTAAATAAATCCGTTCGTCAGAATTGCCTCAGAAACGCTAGTTCTGGCAAGTTAATGTACGTTTCCAGAGTGTCTGCCACTTGGGGCTGGATGCAGTGCCATTCATTCTTCAGGTGTCAGCTTCAGCTCATTTCTGTCGTATAACCCTGGGCAAGTCATTTGAGCCAATTCTCAGCTTCCTCATCTGTAAAGTAAGGATAACAATTCCAAAAATAATACTTTCCTGTCCTCCTTATTGCTGGCCTGTGGGGTTTTAGGTAATGTTGATGACATTCCTTCTCACATTCAAATATAATCAGGAAACGGTACATACTTTTGGTGACTGGGAGCCACTGCTGGCCAGCAGGCCTTAAGTGGATTCAGCTGCCATGGCACTGAGCTGTCACCATGCTAAGCTTGGGAAAGACAGGCAGAGCGTCCTGATTTTATTCTCCACTTATACACAAATCATTGAATTATTAGACAATAAAGGCCTTTCACCTCTATGTCTCCTCACGCCCATTCAGGATCTTATGCACCCTCAGCCTTCTCCTACTCAGGGGCACCTACAGCTGTGCTACCTTTGCTGAATGCTGGAGATCAATTGTGTATCATCAAATTTGCATCACTTCATCCAAAATATACAATTCCAGTGATGTTTCCTCAATATTCCTGTCCTCTTTCTTTTTTCCTCCTCCCTTTCCTCCCTTCCTTTCCTCCCCTTCCTTCGTTCTCTCCCCCCCCCGACCTCCTCCCTTCCTTCCTTTTTCACAGGGTCTCCCTCCTTTGCCCAGGCTAGAGTGTAGTGGCATTATCACAGCTGACTGCAGCCTCAAACTCTCGGACTCAACCAAGGATGTACAATGTTGTCCTCTCTTGGGCATCCCCCCCAAACTGGTAAAAACCACATTGCTGTCCAGTGTTTTCAGAGTTAGCCTGATGCATTAGTCTTTACGGCTATAGCGAGCAAGATGGCCCAGCACTCCATGGCAGCCAACGACTCGCTCAGCAGATAGAAACCAAGGCGGAGTGCAAGCAGGTTTTTACAGGACTAGACATCACACATCTTCTCTGTCATCCACTGTCGCCTAAAGTCCTAACAGAAATTCCCTCAGGAATTTTAGTTGGTCATCAAAAAATGTATGTAACTATTGTATTGATTCTCTTTAAATATCTATTATTCAACATTCACAGCTTATAAAAAAGTTTGAAGGGGCAAAGCTTGCTTCTAAACATAAGCCATTTGGTTGGGTGATAGTTTACCATATTTACAATAAATAAATATGCACAAGAACACATATAACATTCAGTGATTTCTGTTAGAAAAGCTACAGCATCCTCCAAACCCTTGTTGAGGTGGAGAGAAAAATTCCCCTTCACTCTCAGAAGGTTTGCTGTGTCAACAGAAAACAACCCAAACTAATAATTTAAAAGTAGTTTATTCTGGCCTAAATATATGGGACCGTGTCCAGAGAGTCCCACCCAACAAGCCTTGAGCAAGTGGTCTCACTGTGGTTGGGTTACAGTTTGGTTTATACACTTCAGGAAGACAGGAATTACACATAACGTCACAATCAATACATGGGAAGTGTACACTGGTTTAGCCAGAAACATCTCACAGCATGGGGATAACAGGTTACAGATTCTTTGATTGGTTATTGGTTAAAGAATGAAGCTTTGTGGCTTGGAATGTTAAGGAAGTCTATCAATCAGATTCAGAGTCTGGTGATCTGTTAAGTAAACTGATGATTGACAGGTGTGGTTTAAGCTTTGTTTTGCATGGCCTTCCACTATTAATGAATCACAAAGGCTGTCTCAGAGAAGGGAAAAGGGCTTGACATGGCATGTCTGTCTGAGCTCCCTTCTCATGGTCAGCAACTCAGCTTTAGGGTAATTCTGGGACCTCCTTGGCCAAAAGGGAGCCCATTCAGTTGGCTGGGGGACTTAAGATTTTATTTTAGTTCACGGAAAATCAACTCACGATAAAGCAGATTAATAAGAAAAAAAGTACACAAATTTAACACATACACACAGGCACCCTCAGAAAATGAAGATTTAACTCCTTGGTCATGTACAGAAGTTGTTGAAGAATGGAGGCTTGGAGGCAGAAAAAATGGGCTTGGGCAGGGAGCAGAAGCAAAGGTGGTCTCCTGGTGTGAAGGAAACTTGAAAGGTAGTAGCTCTCAGAGAGAATAGATGGTAAATGTTTCTTTTCAGCCCTTAAAGTGTTGGACTCTCAGTCAATCTTGTCTACATGGTGGGTGGGAAGTACAGATGGGCCTGCACTCTCGAGATGTGAATCCCCCCCCCCCTTCCCCGCAAAATCCAGCTTTGCAATGCTACTTCTGTGAGACTAACGGTGGCCACCTCAAGATATATGAAAGAAGTATATTGCAGGCAAAGTATTTATTTCTAATTTCCTTCACTCTGTATGTACATAAAAGAAATTCAACCTATTTATATTCATGTGTCAAAATAAAGCTTAAGATAGTGGGAGAATTATTAGGCAATAATTCTGTCATTATGGCCCAATTACATTCTTGTTTTTAAAATTTTAGTATTATATCATTAGTTTTTCAATTTGTGATAAAGCTAACATCGAGATTTAAGAAACCAAGAGATAAAACGTAGTATTTCACCAGTGGTGCATCTTACAAGGGTGTATGTGAAACTTGGTAAGTGGTCTGTGAAGCTAGTGAATGATGCACCATGAATATATCAATGTACACAGCTATGATTTAATAAAAAAAAAAAAAAACGTAGTATTTATTTTGGGGAAGCAGAGGCAGAGTGGTAATAGTTATGCAAAATCTAAGTGAAAAGTCAGTGAATGGAGGGCAATTTTTTTTTTCATTGTACGGCCACCTAAAAATGAATATAAATAGACTCACAGAAAAGCCATTAAAGTACCATATTTAAGAGCAGAAACAGTAAATTGATCTTAGAGGGCTCTGAACAGAACTTAGTCATAATAACATTGCCACCATTACTTTTTCTTTATTACTTGGAACATTAATTCAAGATGTACATGAGAATATAACGCAGAAAGCAGGAAGCAAGAAAATACCAATAATATTTGCAGTTTTTCTAGGGATTATGTCCACTGTATTTTTCAATTCTACCCTCATCTGTGGTTAAGTTTATTCTGAGCTACTTATATTCCATTTTGTTGAAGTAAAAAAGTACAGATTTTTAAGAAAGACAGTAAAAATGGAAAGCTGATTTCACCATAAGTAGAAAATTTCTCCTGGAGTTTCATGTTTGGCTAAGGCAAACCAAAATAAGCATGGCCAGGAGCTGAAAGGAGGCTCCCCCGGTGGGGGTGCATCGCGGGGCGGCAGGGAGGATGCAGTGGGGCGTCTCCAGGGGGTGCCCTCGAGCTCAGCTCCCTGTCTGCCGTGGGACTCCAAGGTGGGTGGTGGCCGGACTGGGCCTTCAGGGCGCAGGCTGGGTCACTATAAGGGAGCTGGAGCAGGTGTGGGTGGTTTTGAGCCAGTAGTAGGGACTCCCAGGAGGGCTGAGGGCCTGAGGAAGGAGTCGCAGGGGACTTCCCACAGCCTAGCCCCATACCTGCAGGCTTGCTCAGTGGGCATCAGCAGGAAGGACAGCCCGAGGGACACAGCCCGGAGTCAAGCTTGAGGAGAAATGCCAAGACCTAGACAGGAGGGGAGGCAAGGCCCTCACCTTCCCTTCCTTCTGTGAGCTTCCCCGACAACCCTGAGGACGCCTGAGCTGGGCGAGTAGCAAGCACCGGAGGCTGAGTCCAGGTCAGCCCTGGGGTCAGACTCTGTAATTGCCTGGGACTCAAAGCGCCCGCAGAACTTAGCAGAGAGTGGAAGGGCCCCTCACTCTCACTACTCACCCCTGTCAGATGCTCCCCCGGAATCCAGCTTCTCTTTTGTCTCCCACCCTCCTTTAAGCTGGCCTTCCATTTATGTCTATTCAACTAACAGTTACACATGGTGACATTCTTACTTTCTCAGCCATGTCCATAAAGAGACTTTTAAAAAGTCATTACTTGGGGCTCATGAAAGGTTTGCATATAAAGGAAATGAGAATGAGCCCTTGATTATCAGCAAATCCAGAATAGGTGATATCTTATGAGACTTAAAAAGTACAAATCATGAACTGACTGAATTTAGAAGCCTCTTTAAATTAAAGCTTTCAAAATCCTTAGCTATTTGCTTCCTTGCCCAGATTAAGTAAAATTTTCTGTTGCATAAATAGAAAAGAGTGCTGTTTTCTCTTGGGTGGATATCCGCATGTTTGCTCATTTGGGGCCCATCTTGAGCTTTTACATACATTAAAGCATGTTCCAGATTTCTCCAGGCATATCTTAAAAGGCTTAGCCAAATTGGTGGCATCTCCCATTCAGGAACATGCCCTTTCCAGCTAGTAGTAGGGTCGTTATTGGCCAAGGATTGGGAAGCGGCTGGACTCTGGTAATTTCATCTACACCCCCTTGTGGGGGTTTCCAGGTTGTTGGGGATACTTCTGAGGAGGAGGGAAAAGTGGCAAAGCACATATTTCAAACATGGGTTTGCAAGCAGGTTGAGCCAACAGACAGGTGTCCCAACTGTCCCAGCATGTGGGCCCTCCTGCCTGGCCAGGGGAGACACAAGAACAGGACCTATGCACAGCAAGGCTGACTGGAGACAGCAGCTCATTCTGCCCACCTGAGTGGGTTCCGGGATGGGTTACAGAGAAGACAGGATGTCTGTGTTTGCACTCAGGCCAGGAAAGGGGGAGTCAGACTCCATTGCCAGTTCACCAGGTAAGGGGCACAGACGCCAGTCCCAGTTCCATCTCAAACCTGTGTTTCTGGGCAATAGTTGCCTTTTCACTGCAGTGTAAGAAAAGCTGAATGGAATTTTCCTAGTAGGTGGCACCAAACTTGCTGTCGGTCCCCAGACCATGGAGATGTGCAGGTCTGAGACTCTGCCCCACTGCTTAGGTGAAGTTGTGTGACTGGGGACAGTGGAAAAACTAGAGTGATGCAGCTAAAACAGGTAAAATGGGGATGCCCAGGAGAAACAGAAAGATTTGTACAGAGAAACTGCAGATAGAAAAACTGTCGAAAAACAGAAAGCCCTGTCCATCCTGGAAAGAGGCTGAGATCCCAGTAGCTTAGTAGTTCATTTGGGCAGGCTGTTCTCTGTAAACATCCCTAGCTGGCCCTGCAATTAGATTAAGACCTCAGCTGCCTCTGAGATGGAGGGAGGAAAGAGCTGAAACTCCTAAGGGACAGGAGAGTTGAGCAGAAGTTTGTCCATGTTGGAATATTCATGCAAGTAGGAATTTTAGCATCTAGAAAATAAATGTGCATTTATTTTTGCCAGCTCGCATATAAGATATTGATTGATCCTTGAACATTTATTTTTACATATAATCACCTTACTAAATTATCATATCAATGTTAACAGATTTCACTTGATGTTCTTTGAAGGATCATGTAAAGCCACCTATATACAGTTGACATTTACCCAACATATCCTGACTTGCAAAGTAATTCCATTCAAATCCTGTAATTCATTCCCCCCATTCTCTGCAAGTTGATGAACCTGCAAACGACCTTCTTAAGAGTTTGCTGAAGGTCACTGAGCTTTTTTAATTCTCCCCATAACTTGCTTTTTAAACTGAAGGAGATGCAGTGTTGTTATATAACCCATCCAAGGTTGCAGCTGGCAAACAGAATTCGAACCCAGAAAATTTGCCAGAGCCTTTGCTCTTCACTGCTGTGCTCGGTGGCCATCCATTCAAGCCTGTTTCTTATTTTTACCCACAAATTATTCCTTCTGTGCAAAGCATCCTCTGCTCACTTGTCCACCAGCTGACCCCTATTTATTGGTCTAAACCACATTTGGTCACAGAGGAGCCTGAGCCTCTTGTCTAGCTGACTTGGGCCAGGACAGACATAGGTGGTACAGGCCTCCCCACTGACAGGGCCTCTGTGGTCCTCAAGAGGCTGGTGAGCAGCATCCCGGGGCATCCTTGAGATCTCCGGGGTAGTGCCCAGGGCTGCGAAAGGGATCTGCCTACCTCTTTGGTTAGTTTGCGGAATTACTGAAGAAAAAAAACTCACCAATTTTCTCTGCCCTCCTTCTCCAAATTTATCTAGATAATTTTCCTTTCCTTTTCCTTTCTTTCTTTCTTTCTCTCTCTCTCTTTTTTTTTTTTAGACGGAGTCTCCTCTGTTGCCCTGAGTTGAGTGCTGTGGCATCATTATAGCTCACAGCAACCTCAAATTTTTGGCTCAAGTGATTCTCTTGCCTCAGTTTTACTATTTTTTAGTAGAGACGGGTTCCTGCTCTTGTTCAAGCTGATCTCTTGCTCCTGAGCTTGGGTAATCCACCTACCTGGGCCTTTCAGAGTGCTACGATTACAGGCATGAGCCACTGCCCCTGGCCTAATTTTCCTTTCTCAACCAAACAAACCCCTCCTCCTGAAAGTAAAAGGTATGAAATTTTTATCGTTGTTGAAAGAGGGAGTTTTCAGTAGGCCTCAGAGGAAGCCAGTAATCATTCCTCATGGCCATGGAGGGAGTAAGAGAAGAGATTTTTTTACCTCTATAGCTGTAGGAAAGAGGTATTCAGTCTGTACTGGACTGAATGAACTGTGTCCTCTCCAAATTTATGTCCTTTCCAGAGCCTCAAATTATGACCTTATTTGGAAATAGGGTCACTGTCAATGCCATTAGTTAAGATGAGGTCATAGTAGAGTAGGGGGCAATCTGTATGAGGATTGGTATTCTTGAAAGAAGAGGTGGAGACACAGACACACGGGGAAAGATGCCACGTGAAGGAGGCAGAGTGGTGGACCCATAAGCCAAGGATTGCTGGTACTACTGGCAGCTAGAAGAAGCAAGGAAGGACCTTTCCCTAGAGCCTCAGAGAGAGCTTCAGTCTAAACCTTGAGCGTAAACGTCTAGCCTCCACAACTGTGAGACAACACATTTCTGTTGTTCAAGCCACTCAGTGTGGTCATTTGTTAATGGCAGCCACAGGAAGCTAAGACATAGCCTTCAGGACTAGATTCTAATTGCTTTAGTCATTACCCATTACCCAGCCAGGCCATGTGTTCCTAACACAGATCAATAACTTTGACAATAGTTTTTCCATCTGAGCACGTGTAACCAGGGAGGTCTGCAGAGAAGAGCGCAGATAGAGGGGATTGATAGTAGGGCCTGTCCTCTCCCCCAATATGGCTTCTTACATACAAGTGGATGGGGGCTGGAAATAAACTCAAATGATGCAGTCTGAGTGAAGGGGGAAAGTATGGAGCCTAGTGGGCATGTACAGACTCCGCAGTGGCAAAAGGTCTGCATGGCTGAGCAGGTGTGGAAGCATCACACGAGGGTAGGGGAGCTTGCCTTGCCTAGAACCGTCTCTCCTCCGAGGGCTGCTCCCCCAGACCCCTGCACAGTTGTCAGTTTCTGCAGGTGCCTGTGCCCTCCACCCCCGTCCCTGGACACACTCCAGGCTCTGGAAGCACTGCTCATACAGAGAGTGTGGCATAAGCACTCAGAGAAGTGAACACTGAGGAGGGAGGTAAATTTTCTATGCTTTCTTGAGGGCTGCTATTTAGAAAGGAGTTATATTAGCCTATGTAGTTCAGACTGAATCATGGGCGATGCCTGTGGCTCAAAGGAGTAGGGAGCCGGCCCCATATACTGGAGGTGGTGGGTTCAAACCCAGCCCCGGCCAAAAACTACCAAAAAAAAAAAAAAAAAAGAGTCTGAATCAGGTTGAATTAGAATGCTCAGGTTCTCATTAGAAGTTATTTTAAAAGTCTATCGGAATAAAATAATTATTTCTATTTTTTAGAAGCCACTTAAACTTCAGGGTCAAAGATCTGATACAGAACATCCTAAAATTTTATATATTTAATGCATTCTCATTATCTCATTAGCTTTGTTTTAATATATCTGCATTTCAATTAAACATTTTAAATCCCTTTTAATGGACTTTTATAAGTCTATTATGGTATACATCTTAGATATGTCTGAGATGAATCTAAGTCTGATTTCTACAAACATGGGACATGATATTTCATTATCACACTTACGTCTGCATACTCTATCACATACATTTATGTTACCATCAGAGGCACTGAAATCTTTTAAGGAGGGGCTATTAAGACTATAGACAGTTAGAAACCAAGGAACCAGAACAAGGATTGCCTCCAACAAGCAGGGTCGTTGGACAGCCCCGTCCACCGGCGGAGCCCCATATTTCAGCCGTGCATGTGTTAATGCCATTTATTGACTCATGCTTCTGAAATGTAATGCACTGCTTCATTAATTTTGTAGCTTCATCTCTGAAAGCTATAAATTGAACATTCCTATTGTCTTAATTTTCTGTAACCTTTAATAACATTTGTGAAAGTACATAGGAAAGAAGAAATTGCTGTTGGCTATATGACACATGCATCCTAGGAATATTTTATAGAAAATCCTCTTTCTCTCCACCCTGAAGTCACTGGAAAGACAGCAACCAAGTTTTAGACATCCAAAGTTCATTGTTTAGAATTCAGGGAAGCAAGCTGAAAAGCTTAGACACAGAGTTTGGATCTTCCAAAGAGGCCCTGGTCCCGGTGTCCCTTCCCTGTGCCGGAGAGGCTTCTCTTTTGTAAATACGACGTTCCCTAAATGCCAGTCACTCGCTTGAGCTTAAAGGTTACACCAGGAAAGGATGGATTTGAAAACCAGTTATCCTTGAATGATCCTCAGGAATATCAAGAGTCCAACTTACTGGCCACTCACCTGACATTGGCAATCGAAGGGAAGATGAATCCTCTGATACAAAGGCACTGAAGCAGGGGGTAAGCCCAGGAGGCTGCACCGGTCTGCAGGCTCGCAGAGGGCCAAGGGGACAGGGTACCCAGTGGGGAGTGTTATGGGTCACACCGACACCTTCAGTCCCCTAGTTATATAGCTATGTAACTTACATAGTGTTAACTGCATTTTTATATAACATCATATGGTATGTGTATAATACAGCACAGGTATAAAATGTTGTACAATAATAATAGCTATCTTAATACCCAGTCAAGGCCCCACATGAAAGCACTATGGACACGTTGCCTCTAATTATCATGCAAATCCTAATAAAATGTTATTATTACATATAATTTGTTTAGATGAAAAAAATTTAAGATCAGAGAAGCTACATGATTTGCCTAAGGTCCCATCTCTTCCAGTTTTGTTACTTCTTAGGCCACCTTACAATTCAAATCTTAAGATTTATCTGCTATTGTTTTAACTGTAGCCTAATTAAACTCTGTGAAGTATGTTATTCATAAATAAAAGGAGAAAGCCACTCTGTCTCCTAGAAGAATGATCTTGTGGGGCAGGTTATGGGTTTCAGTCCCTGTGACTGCACTGATGGGCCAACAAAATCATTAAAAGAGCATTATAGTAGCTGTCTACTCCTAGATACTCAAGCAGGAAAGGGGAAATGTGTGCAGGCTCATCTTCAACCATGATCAGGTTCAAAAACAAATGTTTACATAGGGAAATAAACCACAAAGAAGCAGCATTCCCACAATCAAGTGGAAACAGTACTAGTACAGGCATCATACGTTTTCTTGAGGAAATATTTGTGAATTACACACTTCAAAAATGTTAACTAAGATTTTTGGAGGTCACTGTTCCCTAATTTTTTTATTTAATAACTCCATCATCTTTCTATCTCCCTCAAGTTAACTAGAATCTGAATATAGGGGATGCACTTAGAATTTCTTTTCTGAACCTTAACTGAACAGTGTTCACATGTGGAGTCACTCTGTAACTTCATGGATATTTAACGCTTCTCTTTGGCAAAAATATGGATTATGAGCAAAGAAAATTTAAATAATTACTTTCTGTCAAATATGAATTTAGCTGTTGCTAAAACATTAAGTTTGAATAATGAGAGACTCAATTACTAAAATTCAGTTTATACTTTGGTCAAGAGTAACCATGTTGCCTAAAAGTCACATTAACCATCACTCTCCAGATAATTTGGGATGGGTATCATTTTAAGTGCTTTGTTTGAAGCACTCATAAGCTCCCATAATCCAAATTTAAAGTCTTTTATATTAAATGTGTATAGTATTAAACATGTAAGTAGGTCTTACTATTGGAAGATAAGCTAGACTTTGTAGAAATTCCATGATTTCCTGAACAATCTATGGCTGGAGTAAACTTAATGGCAATTTAGTAATAATATAAAACATACTGATTCCAAATACAGGTTTGTTTGTGGCAGGAACTGCCATGGACCCAGTTTACAGCTTGATTTTTTCCTTATATACATAATCAACAGATTATGTTGCAAAATTTTCATGCAGCATTCTCCTAAATTACTAACTTATTTACATGGCTATTAGGAATTAACTTCAAATGTTGACTTATGCCATGGATGTATGAAGTAAGGAACTTCAAAGTTCTAACAACAAAAAGATAATTAGATTCACTTGGTTTCAAGAAAATCATACTCTCAATGGACAGGTGTACATCCACTGCCTGCCAAGAGTCACCCAAAACTTGCTACTATCTTTTTCAGGGTAAAATAGATGCATCTGAGCTCATCTATGTTTTCCAAAGCTTACTACAGATTAAAAATAAATTCACCAGTCCAAACCACTTACCTGATTTTTAATAATAGTGCCTAAAAAATTCATGTGAAACCAATGGAAAAAAATGAACTAAAATTTTAACAGGAAGGTAGAATTACTATCAAGGAAAAGAACAAATCCAAAACCTACTAATGTATTCGAAAGGCTGGTAAAAAAACTTTACAACTTAATGATTGGAAGCTTATAGAACTGCTTCAGGGCTTCTGTTCTGAGTAAGCTAGCTGTGTGTGTGAGGAGTAATAAATGAAATTGTTAATTTTACTGTTTCCCTGGGGAGCAGTGGGAGAGGGGTCAGGAGTATGCTATTTAGATCCCAGAATGGATTGTGGTTTATATGCAATGATAACTCCTAAATGTGTTGCTAATTAACTCCACTTCCAAACACTCCCCTTTTTAAGAGCTTGAAAGACATTTTGAGCTCTGGGCTCACTCACCATTCATGTTCTTAAAGATGTTCAGGATGGGGAGGATTTGACGGTAATAGGGCACCAAAGCCTCACCCACCATCTCAGCTGACACAACCAGATGCTGGAGGACTTTGAGAGTGACACAGATGACCTGCCGGTTTCGAAGGTTCAAGGCATCTGTACGGTAGGAAAAGGAACACGTGGAAAATAAACAACATTAATCCTACAATGTGAAGACAAAGTTGTCTTGTGGATACGTTTAATTAAACTGTGCCCTACCGGGAATCACCAGTGGGACTTTATTATTACTGCTCTGAATGACACATTGCAACCCTAATGTTTTCAATGGCATCTTGTCTGATTACTCTTTATTCTCCCCCATTTGGAGTATTCCTCACCAGCCCTCAGAGTGCAGCTCGTTTTTCCTCCATAGAAGAGGCCACTCATCTGGGAGAGAACAGCTGAGTAGGTAGGGTGAAAGATAAAAGATGGCTTGGTGCCGCTGAAGGAACCCATGAAGGTTGACACTGGCTAAAATTTGATGCGACCATCTCTTTCAGTTAAAAATCCACGCTGTTCGTAAAACCATCACCATGGAACACACATTCCGGGGCAGGGGAGGACTGAGCGCCATGTATGTGTAGAGAAACTGCAGGTGGAATGAGAATAAAGTGATGGTATTTTAGACACCACTACCCCTGCCCCCCAGAAAAGTAGGGAAGAAAAGCAAAATTATTCAAAGTTCAGTCGGAAGAAATCAACAATATAAGCTCTAGGAGACGAGAACAAAGGAACACAAAATAGTTTTAAAGAACAGTTTTGAGCACAAAGTAACAAGCTGTACTGCAGACGGGACACAGGACAGTGATGTCCAGGGGCTGCCACTGGGCAGGGCATGAGAGGCACCCTCTGCTCCAGTGGGAGGCACGGAGAGTCGGGAGTCAAGGTGCTGACGACCGGCTGTGCAAACGTGACCAAGGCACTGACACATTCTTCAATCATGGGAACCTATTATTTACCCTCTAAGTGACCTAAGTCCCCTGATTTAAGTAGAAGAGCCACATAAAGAACCAATCACACAAGGTCAAAGGTGGGCGTTGATAAAATGTGATGCCTCAGACCACTCCAAGAAGTTAAAAGCCCTTAAGATGTTTTACCTTTTAGTGAAAAAGATGACCTTAAAGTATGTGGCATTTATGGAGGGACGAAAGGACCAGGCTATCAAAAGAAATGGCACTTTGGTCAATGCAGAGGAGAGGCAATCAGGACATGGTTCCCGAACCCCAGTTCACATTTCCAACAGCCGGATCCTGCTAGCACCTCAAGTTCAGTTTGTTTCAGGGACGTGGTTTCCCCCATGAATTTTGTCTTTTTTCCTTGTTCCTTATGTTTAGTACAGTAATGTAAACCCAGTTCTCGGTCACTCAGGGTCACAACTTAGCATGGTGTCTCCACCGTTTGTGTTGTCTTCTTCATCTTCACCTTCTCTCCTCTACAGGTCCATCCTCACTGTCTCTGCTGTGATCCTGGACTCCACACTCACTTTCACTCCTCTGGGTCTCCATCCTCACTCCCTCTGTTCTGCTCCTGGGACCCCACACTCACCCCCTCTGCTCTGGGTTTCCACCCTCACTCCCTCTGTTCTGCTCCTGGGACCCCATACTCACCTCCTCTGCTCCTGGGACCCCACACTCACCTCCTCTGCTCTGGGTTTCCACCCTCACTCCCTCTGTTCTGCTCCTGGGACCCCACACTCACCCCCTCTGCTCTGGGTTTCCACCCTCACTCCCTCTGTTCTGCTCCTGGGACCCCACACTCACCTCCTCTGCTCCTGGGACCCCACACTCACCCCCTCTGCTCTGGGTCTCCACCCTCGCTCTCTCTGTTCTGCTCCTGGGACCCCATACTCACCTCCTCTGCTCCTGGGACACCACACTCACCTCCTCTGCTCCTGGGACCCCACACTCACCTCCTCTGCTCCTGGGACCCCACACTCACCCCCTCTGCTCTGGGTCTCCACCCTCGCTCTCTCTGTTCTGCTCCTGGGACCCCATACTCACCTCCTCTGCTCCTGGGACCCCATACTCACCTCCTCTGCTCCTGGGACCCCACACTCACCCCCTCTGCTCTGGGTCTCCACCTTTACTCCCTCTGTTCTGCTCCTGGGACCCCATACTCACCTCCTCTGCTCCTGGGACCCCACACTCACACCCTCTGCTCTGGGTTGCCACCTTCACTCCCTCTGTTCTGCTCCTGGGACCCCACACTCCCCTCCTCTGATCTGGGTCTCCACCCTCACTGCCGCTCCTCTGGCTTTTGCTTCTCCAATGAAGCACTTTCATGACCTCAAACAAACCTCTTTTCTTTCTTTTTTCAGCCCCCCAATCCATCTTTTCATACCCTGCTGGATTAACCCTTCTAGAGCTAATTTGATCATCTTACCACTGGCTCCAAGATCTCACAGTCCCCTTCCCCCCATCCATTTCCTACAGCGTAAAGTACAAACTACCTGGGCACAAAGGAAGCACTTAGGATGAGTTTGAACTAAACTGAGTCCTCAGATAAAAGTCCAAGATGATAAGGAATTATTTAGTATTTTTTCCGCTACTCCCTCTGGAATCACTAGGAGGCTTTTTAACACAAAGTGTGGGCAGCTTCACCTCCTCCAGCAACAAAGTAGGGTTTGGGGTGTGAAAACACTTTAGCACAGCCTCACACCTTCTGGTCCAGCCCAGACTACATTCTTGGAAACAAAGGACAAACATAGTGTGTAGAGCCAGCTCAGCCTTAACTCCAGGGAACCAACGTAAATGTAACTTAGTAGCATGACAGTTCATTATTACAGCATTTAGACACACTGCAGGCCAGGCAGCGCCTTCTGAAAAACAGCTAAAAATAGAATTCCACACATTAGCATAAAAGCTGTAGTAATGAGACGTTGAAGAACAAAGCCTCAGAGTGTGGTGGAGCTGTAGGGAGGACAGTGCACGCTGGGTTGGGGGATGCAGGTGGTGGTGGAGCCTCCTTATCTGCTCTGATCCCATCTAAAAGATATTTTTCTTTTCAGGAAGTCAGGAGTTCCCATCCCTTACCTACTGATCCTGCTCAGTTTACCAGTAGAGAAATGGGAATCTCAAGAAGTGTTGCTGTGAGGATTTGGGGCAGCTGACATACTTTCGAAAGAAGCTGAGCAGCTCTTAGCATCAGGAGTGCATAGACCATGATAGTTCACAGCGGGAGTAGCAATGTGTCCTGAGCCCCTCTGCATGCCAGGAACTAAATGAGCACTTTATTTACACCAGTTTACTTAGTTCTCCTCTGTCAAATGTTTATTGAGAATATACTATGTGTGTTTTAGAAACTGGAAAGAAGGAAACGAACAAGACAAATATGGTGCTGCCCTGTTGGGGTTCACCACAGTGTATGGAAGAAGACAGCCAACAAATAACACAGGTGTGATGACTTTAAGAAGGAGCCAATCAAAGCTGCCAATCAAAGGGGGCACCTAACCTCGCCTAGGGACAAGGAAGGACTCCCAGGCACAGGTACGGAGCCCAGAGTTGAACAGATGTTAGTTGAGTGAAGAGTTTCCAGCAGAGGAAGCAGCTCACTAGGCTGCTTCCCTCAGATAAAAGCTCTTTCCCACAGGGTCTGTTCCAGCTCCCATGATGAGATTCCACCGAGGGTTTGGGACCCCAGATGGTAAGGAGAAGCCCTGACTTGTTTTATCATTGTGAGTATGTCTTTCTTGGGATCATTTGGAAGTACTGGGAAGAAGTATGCAGGAGTGTACAGAAGAGGGTCAGGCTGCGGCACTTTTTCCCAAGCTAGAGGATCCCTAAGTCCCATCTTGCCTCATTTTGTTCTAACCAAACAGAATCAGATGTTTGAGTTTCCCTCTTTTCTGCCTTCCACTCTCCTTTTTACAAAGGACTCAGAGTCACAATGCTTTATGGCACAGAAACAGAACCACATGGGTGTGTTGTTTGTATTTTTTAATACAGAGTAAGTTGACCACCCAAGGGACTGTAACAAACTAGTCAACACACAGAGGCAGCCAACTGTACTGATATGCACATTTGGTGCATGTCTGGTCTTGAGAACGAGGTCAACTTGAGGTGGTCAATGTAGGCAGGTGGTCAGCTATGGAGGTCCTACTATGCATGTCAAATGTACGACTGAGCGCATCTAGTTCCCATTCCATTCTGGTGCGTTTTGTCTTTTTTCAAGAAAGCCTTTCTGTTGACACTATAAATTCACAAGTAGGAGAATTACCTAAACATGGTGATTGTAGAAAGATTTTGGTGGCCATAGTGCTTACTGGATGTCAGTAATCACAGTGTCCTTCTTTTAGGGTATGCAGGCCAAAGGTTGCTGTTAAACAGCCTGAGTGTGCCCACCTGCAACCAATGTGAGATAAGATTTTTGCCGTATAGAATATATTAAGGAGTCAAGTTATATATATATATAGAGTCAATATTAAATTTTGTTAGGTTTATGCCTATATGCATAGCTAATTGATCACTTGGGCCTATATTAATGTTCTCTTTCATAATGGATAACAGTACTAGCTATTAGAAAATGATTATTTCTTTTCACGGAAATCCTGATTGAATTAATATAGTTGGATAAATGTTACTGGGTTGACAATGGCCAAAAAGTAAAATGCCTGCACTGTTATGCTTAATGGCATCTAAAATGGGTCTTGGAATACTCCTAAATGACCAGGTAGTGGTTCTAAAACAGTGGTTCTCAACCTTCCTAATGCCGCAACTCTTTAATACAGCTCCTATGGGTTGGGATCCACAGGTTGAGAACTGCTGTAATCTAAAACCTCTTCAGTGGCTGGGAAATCAAGCCATGGTTTGCACTATGAAAGCTGTTGCACGTATCCAAGAGGGATTCTCATAATGCCCATTTTCTCTTCAGTTTCTTGATTTTTCTTATTATTCTCAGGAAATTAAGATATACCAGTAAGTTGTTAAGTCTTTTGTTCCTATCACTCTGGCATTAAAGAGGAATTTTTTTAAATAGTCTTTTCCTTTGAAAAACGTATGGTAACAGATATAAAAAGAATATGATTCTGTAGCTTGAAAGAGAAGAAATGTGTTTATTCTTGTGTTGATGGGCCTGAAAGGTATTGTCAAGATGTAAGTGAGGACTCTGAACTCAAGATCTAAAGTTTTGAAAAGGGTCTAACACGAGGAGTCTGCTGACATGATAAATCAGCCAGCAGAACCTGTCCTTTCAGAAAATTGGATTTCTATTGTACTGCTTACTGCCTTTAAGTATAATCAACAAGATAGAGGATCCAGATAGACATAAATTGCTGAAGAATAAGGAAAAAATAATTTAAAGTCAAGTAGTAAAAGTTATTCACCTTAGATGGTTATAAGCACTAACATGTATAATTTTCTCAGGCATAAAATCCATTATTGTTATGATTTTTTGCAAAGTGAGGCCATCTTCTACTATTAGATATAATTTACTACTGTGGAATCAGAAAGAACTGAAACATTTCTACTTTTTCTTTTAAAACCAGAAATACACACACACACACAAAAAATGCAAAAACAAACTAAATTTAAAAACTATTTTTGCTATATTTTGTGTTAATAGCCTTAATATGCAAATAGCCATCATAATTCAAAAAATGACTAAATTTCCAATTAAAAAATGGGCAAAAGAAATAAGAAAATAATACCCAAATTAATAAACACAAAAGAGAATTTAATATTCTAGAATAATCAAATTCATTAGCAATCTAACAAAACATGTTTATGATTTTGAATATCATAACAAAAAATTGTTGAAAATTTAACACTGTCAGCATGCAAACAGGTTTGGGAAAAGAGGCACTGTAATGGCCATCATGTTATAAAGCATTTTAACCTTTCTGTAGGGCAGTTTAGCAATATACCTAAAAGCCATAAAAATATATTAACCCAGCCTTTCCACTGCTAGGCAGTTAGTCCAAGGATGTAGGCAGATGGGAACAAAAAGTTTATGGAAGAATGCTAAAACCAGCATTTTTCATAATTAGAAACAATCGAATGTTCCAAAACAATGGAATATATAAAATATAGCATATCCATATAATAGAAAATTATAAAATCATCATCTACTAGAAAAAATAAAGACAGGAAAATTTTATAAAATACAAGTGAGTAAAGTAGCAGATTTCAAAGATGTTTGTACTATGATCTCAAATTATAGAATAGGATGTAAATAGAACAAATACTGGAAATTTGTATACTGATGTGTTAAATAGTAGAGATTACATTTTTCATTGATGTATATTTTGTTTCATTAAAAAATTACTTTATAAAATTTCTTTTAAAACATCAATATAGTGTGCACATTTCCTCTTTGCTATTATTATAACTTGATATTTTAATGTGTCAGAATTCAAGCCTCCTCTCATTAAGCTTTCTCAAGATTTTCTTGATTATTCCTACTCATTTATTTTTTGATACAAACTTTAAAATAATTTGGTCAAGACAAAAAAGTATGCTTGGTGCTTTAGTAAAAATGTCAGTACATTTACAGAATAATATGGAGGACAACTGTCATCTTTACTACCAAATATTTCATTAGAACATGGTATGTCTCCAATTTTCTTGTCTTTTAGTTCCTCAGAAAAGATTTATCTTATTTTTATATAGATCCTGCATACTTTTATTCAAAATTAATTGATACTTCGTTGCTATTTGTGTAAGGTCATTTTATCCTAATATGCTTTCTCAAGATTATTGATCATATGTACATGAAAGTATGTAATTGTTATATATTTACTTTATAATTGCCTAACTTAACTCCCTTACTGGTTATAATTGTTTCTGAGTGAGTTCAGTTTGGTTCCACAAATAATGATATTATCAAAAACATTGCTAAATTTGTCTTTGCTTTCTAACATTTGTATCTTTTATTGATCATGTGACAGAGGCTAGAATTTCTAAAAGAAAATACAGTGCCGAGAGCAGGCATATTAGATTTTTCATCAATTTTATAAGTTTTAATACCTTAAACAATTTTTAATACCTTAAATAATTTTTGTTTTGCAAATTTTGCCGGGGCTGGGTTTGAACCTGCCATCTCTGGTGCATGGGGCCAACACCCTACTCCTTTGAGCCACAGGTGCCGCTGCCCTGTATAAAATAATATTTTATTGCATAAAATATATGTAACATAAAACATGCCATTTAACCTTTTTTTTTAAGAATACGATTTAGTGGCATTAATTAAATTCACAATGTTTTGCAACTATCATCACTATCTTTTTCCAAAAATTTTTTATTACCCACAACAAAAACTCTGTACCCATTAAGCAAAGACTCCTTATTCCTCTTCTCAGCTCCTGAGAATCTACTTTCTGTCTTTATATATTTGCCTACTATACGTGTAGAGGTTTTAAAGTTTTGTTCCCAAAGTTAAAATGTTTAATTAATATTTGAGGTTGTTGGGCTCAATATATTGTTGAATTAGATTGAAATGCCTATATATATGTTACTAGTTGAGGAGTGCAAAATATCATTTAATAATCTACAGAGTAGAAGGAATTCAAGATGTATTTTCCAACCAAATTTAGGTATCAAAATTGTATTCTATGGCCAGATGTGGTGGCTCACACCTCTAATCCTAGCACTTTGGGTGACTAAGGCAGGTGGATTGCTTGAACTCAGGAGTTTGAGACCAGCCTAAGAAAAAGTAAGACCCTGTCTTTACTAAAACTGTTTTGCAACTATCATCACTATCTTTTGTAAAACTAGCTGGGGAGGCTGAGGCAAGAGGATCACTTGAGCCCCAGGAGTTTGAGGTTGCTGTGAGCAATGACACCACAGCACTCTACCCAGGGTGAGAGAGTGAGACTCTGTTTAAAAAAAAAAATTGTACTTTATATTTCCATAATGGAATTCAATTGCTATGCAAAAAATAAGATGTGGCTGGGTGTCTCACATTCCTAGTAAGAAAAGCATCATAGATGGAGACCAGCTGTTACGGTCATTGAGTAAGCCTACAACACAGGTTATAATTTTTTCTTTAATTATTGTTTTCAGTTTTCTCCTACTTGAAGCAAATTTTACAAAAATTAAGCATTGATTTTTTTCTCATCCCGTAAATACATATATAAAAAATGTATATCATAAAAATGCCATTTAACCATTTTGATGTAAAATTCAGATTTTCCCTCAAAGCTTTGTCATAACAAGTGGCTAACTTTTGTTTGTTTGTTTTTTTTTTTCCTCAATCTTTCAATGGACAAAAATATATTGTAACTTTTGGGAACATGGAACGTAATTTAGTATTTGGTGAAAGTGTTTGGTCTTTCTGTCCATTGAATACTGTACCTTAAAGATAGATACATAATTAATACGATTTGCTTAAATAAATGGCAGCATTCAGTTACAAAATGGTCTGAAGATGCCTGGTCACTAGCACCACATCCTAGATGCAAAGAAGGAAACCTGAAGGTTCCCCGCCCCATGGTCCTGTTCAGTCCTATTCAGCCAGATGGAGCCTGCACTTGTTCGCACAGATGCCAAACACCCCGACAGTGGCTGAGAGTGACCTTCTCAACACGCTGCACTGTCAGAAGGCAGCTCAGGACTGTTTCTGGGGAGCTCTTTGCTCCCCTCTACCGATTGCTGGCTCAGTGCATACTGGAGGGATGGGGTGACAGATGAAATGATGACCCAAAGCAGGAGTTCACCTGGCCACCACTTTCAGAGTAAAAAGAAATGTCAGTCTGCTGTATCAAGTAGGCACTGCTTCTGAGAATTACTGTTTCATTTCTTCCTCTTCCACCTGAGAGAAAGTGTCTAAATTTGCCACAGCTTTCAGATAGAAGTGGACTGAGAGGAAGGATGCGTGTCACAGGCTCTTCACGAAACAGGAAAGTGGAGAGACGCTCACCAGATGGGACACAGGTGAGCAGATCAATTTCCAAGAAGGAGCAGCTCTTTCCTTGCTGAGAAGGAGTTTGAAAAGTACACACTGCTAAGCCTGATATCAACACCTGGTGCAAAACCAAGGACTGATTATTTAAACAAGTGATTTGGGAGCAGCTAGGAAAATAGCAGTGATTACTGGGAGGCAGAGTAAGCTCTCTGGAATAAGGCAGGCAAAGCTAAGTGCCTGTGTTCTATCTACCACGTGTACTTACAGAGGGGATCATAGCAGGCTATGTGGGCAAAGCGTCTGGCAGGGCTTCTGTGGTTATTCTTGTAAGTAAGATAACAGAAACGATGAAGAATTAGGCTTTCTTCCTTTCCCCTCACTCTCCTTCTTTCTTTTCCTTTCCCTTTCTCCTTTCTTTTTTTAACTATGTGAACAGTAAGGACGAGGAGGGAACGGCAGCAGGGGAGACTCAGGAAGTGGCTGGCCGACTGGAGCAGACGCACGGGGGTGGACCAGGCAACGTCTCCAGAGAAGGAAATAAGATTGGTTCTTATCTAATTAAAATCAGGTAAGTCAGAATTAATGTTATTTAATGTTCTGAAGATTTGGAAAATAATACTTTTGATAGATTTTTGAAATAGAAAAATTAGGAAATATATGAAATTGAGTTTGTAAAAGGAGAGGCAAGTATTAATTCCAAGAAAAATTGTATAAGACACGAGATTATTGTAGATGTGTGATTTGCAGTGAATGGTATTTATGTGTTCACAGTAATATAAAAATGGATTAATGACTTAACCCAAATTGTGATAGAACCATATTGAAAGGAGGGAGGAGTTTGGCGTGATTACGGTAGAGGATTACATTGCTGTCAATACAAGGTGACCAGCAGTCCCTGCCAAAACTAGTCTCTTAAAGTCCCCAAACCAAGACTTTTCTCTTGTGATTAGCATTTATTTCCCTTATTTCTTGATGGACACAACAGATTATTTTATTTTTCTTTCATCCTCTTACTGTATTTTTTTTCACATGCTATCTTGGATTTCTTTAAATAAAACTATTGACTTATTGTTCAACATGAAATATGAACAAAAGAATGAAGTATGAACCTCTCTCCCGTCTGGTGAGTGTCTCTCATTTTCCTGTTTCGTGAAGAGCCTGTGACACGCATCCTTCTTCTCAGTCCACAACTTCTGTCTGAAAGCTGTGGCAAATTTAGACACCTTCTCTCAGGTGGAAGAGGAAGAAATGAAACAGTAATGAACTATTACACCATCTGTTTTAAATCATTAGTGGTTACTTTTAAGGGCTCAAAACTGAAGATTCTATTTCATTTCCTTATTTATTGAGGGATGTGGCAGGACTCCCTATTCCTTAAATATAAGGTAGAAAATGATCTACCATTAATGTCACACATTTCCCTCCCCTCATCCCCAGCTTGCTCTCGTATCTGAGATTTCCTTGTAGGGTCTGGGGTATCCACGCACAGTCCTTGCCTGGGTTGGCCTTGCATCAGGCCGGCAGCATCAGTATCCACTGGGGTGTGTTAGAAAGGCCATGTGCATCTACTGATCTGGAGCCTGCATTGTACTGAAGTCTACGGATATGCTTGAAATTTGAGAGGTGGTGCCTCAGAGGGCAGGCTGCCTACTTTCGGTTTGTAAAAATCCTTTCTTTACCTTATAGCTAAAGGTCAGATGGTGGGGGGAGGACCAGCACCCCATTCACCCTAGTCAACAAGTCCACTTTTCTTCCAGATACAAAGACTGTTGGTATAAACAGCTGGTAACTTCTCAAATATGGTGTCATAGTTTGTAGTACACAGAGGGTTATGGCTATTACATCTTTATTGTGAATATTTTTATCAATATAAATTGACCTTCTTTGTATACCTGAAACCTCTCTACACTAAATCCTACTTTTCTTGGATTAAAATAACTACTCCTGCTTTCTTTTCCCTTTTGTCTCAATATATCTTATGTTTCTGAATGTTCAAGCATTATTTTGCTCTATAGATTTATTTTTACAAACCAACTTAGAAGTTACTTTCCATAGCTTATACAGCTGTTTTTGCTTTTTTATCTGATTTTGTGCTTTTGATTCTTAGCTCTTCTTGCTGTCTACTCAATTGTCCTTTCCATTTACAGACCCTGTTTAACCACTTTGATCTTCTCCTTTGGCCTAGAAGTTCTAGTCTCTCCTTTGTCTTCTATTTTCAGAGTCATTACTGCAAAATTATTACTTGACGTTTCCTATGGGTTTGACGCTCCCTCCACACACTATTGAAACTTCATGCTAGGTTTGGTGGCTCTCCATGCTTACTGCTTTTCAAACCATGACATCCTCACTTGAGGGTTCTCAACAGAGCGTTGCTGTCTGTGAGCTGGAGGGCACCCTTAGTCACCCCCAGTGTGAAGGGCAGGTGGGTGTCACAGTTGCTGAGTCCACAGTCTTTCTACTCAGGGTGAAGTAGCCTTTCTCCCTCAATTCTCCAAAAAAGTGCTCTGTTGTCTGAAATTTATTGTTGCAAAAAAAATCTAAGCCTCATTGATTTTTATTTCTTATTGTGTAGCCTTTCCACCTGTGCAGGTGTTTGAAAGGTTTTTTTTACATTCCAATTTAAACTTTTTGGCAAGCTGTACCTGGATGTGCGTCTCCTTTCACTGATTTTCTTTAGACTTGCAGTGAGCCTCTCCTACCTGCAGAATAGGGGGTATTTTTCCTCCCAGAAGATTTCTTTCAGTCACCTCAGTCCTTACGGTTTCCATTCTTGTTGTTCTGCTATTTTCCCCTGGGAACACAGCATTTTTATCTCCGTGTCATCTGTTCTCCAATTTAATCTCTTTTCTCACCTTCTTCTTCATCTTTGTCTTTCTGAGCCGGCGTCTCAGGGATGCTGTCCACACTTACAATCTGATATTGTGCTTTTGTTTTCCTGAGGCATTGTTAATTCCCTTCATCCTTTCCCAAACCGGCTTACTTTGAGTCTAGTCTCCTCTCACAGATTCCTGCGTCTGTTTCTCAGAAGCCACATCTTCCTGAATCCCAAGGATGTCAAGCGGGTTTCTACAAGTTTCTTAGGGTTCCTGTACCAAACATTGTTGAGGGATTCTTTCCTTCTGACTGTGCAAAATATTTCCTTCCCTGTGTGAAAAGTTGTTCCTAGTGGCCCCGTGGCTGTGCTGCTGCCCGTGTCCTTGTTCTCATTGGGCAGAGAAATTCCCATGCACAGCATCTGCCAGCTGCTGTGGGCCCCAGCGCTCCTCTTGACCGCCGTTCCAACTTTCTGGATTTAACAAATAGACATTTCAGACCCTCCCAGCACTGGCTCTGACAGATTGACATGGTCTGTCTTTTCCTAAATGGATAGAGTAGATGTAAATCTACAATCCCCAGTGTAGATGGCTTGTGGGTTCTTTTCTCAGAATAACTCAAGGGGGTGGGAGGGAGTCAGAGGTTAAAAGGCAGAGCAAAGGGAGCAACGGTTGAGGTGCCAGAAACAGTGCGGATGGGGCACAGACCTGCTGTCTAAGTTACCCAGAACTCAGGGGTCAGACTGAGCAACAGGAGAGGGAACAGGGCACTTTGTTTACATTTTTCATGTTAGAAACTCCAGAGCCTCTGGGTGTGTATGTTTCTCATTCTAGATGATCAGCCTTATAATCTGACAAAGTCATCCCCAGATCCTAGAAATACTCAGTAGCTACTCCCAGCTCTCTGCTTCACTGCAAATTTATAAAGTTTTCTTTGTTTTCATAGACATTAATTAGAATTTGAAAAAAAAAAAAAACTGTTCAAGAACTGCTAGCTGGTGATGGTGAGGTTAATTTTTGTCCCTGGATAAAGTCAAAATTATGTTAAGAGTATGGCTTGAAGGTAAGATCCTGGCAGATGCCACATGTTAACGCCAATTCTGCACATGAGCTTCCTTCTGGATCAGCTTTCTCTACTCCAGAGCTCCACCTGGAAAATTTAGCTTGTGCACATAATGTTCTCCACACTACACTGGAACGGTGCATGATCTAACATAGTTAATCTGCATTTCTTCCAAAGAAAAGTCTGGCTTTTAGTGACATGAGCAGAAAGAAGCCAAGTTAGACACGGGGTCAGTGTGCAGCACTGGAGGCTCAGAGCGCGGAGCAACGGCACCACCAGGATGGACTGTCGTTGCTCTGGAAGCTTAAAATCATCAAATGCATACTCATGAATTTTCCCTGACAAAACGTGCCTATTGAATTCTGAATAATGTTTTCACTCATCAGCAAATGGCCTCTAGGATGTGTGTACTGTAAATTTTGCCCTTACAACACATCCCTTCTCTCTTAACTCATTCATGTGTCTTCAAAATACAGACTGAACAAAATTGAAAATCACTTCCCCTTGGCCGGCAAAACTAGAATTCGGTATGTTTTAATTGTAAACAGCACAGCTAAAATATTCCTTAGCAATTCTTTTTCTGCCTTTCAGGGTCTTCAGCAGGCCTCTGAGGTGGAGACTCCGAGAGGGCTGTGATGCTAACAGGAAAGACTGCTGCTGCTCTGGGGGGTGCAGGGGTAAAAGGATAGATAGCGCCCCAGGAGAAAGTTCTGGGTCTTTTTTGTTTATTAATAAAATTTGCAAATCATCCTTTAGAAATGTAGCATTTCAACTAGAATTTAACATATTCAAAAATTGTGACCCGTGTGCGAGAGTAAATCACTTCTGGAAAAGGTTTTAATATGGCTCAGGACCATATATCCTCCGTGAGGGCTGTTTAAAGATCACGGCTACCTGGCACTGACGCAGGAGGGGCTGGCAGTGCTGAGGTTTAGCAGAGTCCCTTCGCAGGGTCGCTTTTCTTTCATGTTGCTCTTCACCTCAGATGGCACTCCCTGTGTGGGTTTCATTCCGTCTCGGTGGAAATGTGCATGTTCAGTTACAAATTTCTACAGAGATCTTGAAGACATGAGAGCAAGTTTCAACATTGATGCAATGTAAGCTGTGAGAGCAGAAGCCAGAAAATCGAGCGTTCTAAGAAAGCTAATTCCAATCAGTGCGAGGGAGACCACGGATAAAAGTAAGTCTTCCAGGCTCTGAGAAAATGAGTCAATGCTGAACCACTGTGTTCTTGTTCTGGTCAAACCGCATGGCCAGAGCATGCCTGCAGCCCTGACTTGAGGGTGCTGTCCCCTAGATGTTGAGGCTGGCCAGGTGTCCTGCCCACCACCCCTGGAGTGGGAGACGAGGCAGAACTTGGGCTGGGGGAGGTGGGACCCCCATCCCTCAGAAGCCACGGGGCAGTGGGGCTGGGATCTGGGTGAAAATGCCTGGAACAGAACTGACTGGGAAAAAGCTGGGATTTCCCTGACCCACATGGCATCAGAGCACCAATGCTCTGCTTTTAATTAGCTGAGCCAGCGGCAGCAGGTGCAGGCAATTCCCAGAATCAGGATGAGAAGGGGGCAGTCAGCGGATCCAGGATGAAGGAACAGCTGTCCCCTTCCTGAGTCTTTACCAGTGGACTGGCTGTGCCCATCAGGGTGGCTCCTTTACTGGGGTCACCAGCAGCTTTGGTAGTAGGTAAGACAACAGGAAAGAAAGTGACCAGGAGGCTCTTTCTAAGCCATGGGATCCGTCTCACAGGGCAATCCCCCAAAGACGTCTGAGGGAGATACTGTCAGACAACCAGTCAGAAGGGGCTCATGAGTGAGTAAGTCGGCCTCAGAAAGGAAGCATAAGCTCATTTCATGGACACATAAAGCCAGTGACAGGGTTGTCCTAGAATCACCCCAGATAACATCTTGTAGATAAATAATTTTGGGCACTTAAAAACATTAATCTTTTCTCCATTCCAGATTTGTTCCCTTCAAATTATGAATCGTACTACCTCAAAGTTTCTCAACATAATTGTGTTTATATTGTAGCTTAAAAACTAGGGATGCCATTTAAATAAAAATCCTGGAAGTCAGCAGCAGTGTGTAAACACAAAGACACATAATCGTGCATGTGTAAGTTAATGTTAGCGCTTGTGTTGTTACTATAAAGCATTTTACATTAGTGCAAACCCCATTCAACTCAGTTTATTTATGTGGCTCAGCCATAGTGTAATATTGATGATAGGATATATTTTCAGAGATTTAGTTTTTTTGGCCTCATAAGTCAATTTATAGAAATTCCTGCAAAACCTGGGGATCACCTCAGCCTCAGTCTGCTGGGTTTTATTGCTTAATTAGCAAGTTGTCCCAGGTGCCACCATATAAACTGAGCAATGCTTTTTCCCCTGTTCACTTACTTTTTATCGGGATAATGAGCTGTGGAATGACAGGTAGAATCTTGTTCCCCCCATGCTCCAGCATGTCGTGGATTCCTTGCCGAGCAAAAAAGTCATAGGGAAATGTCATTTCACAAAGCCCATCAAAAAACAGAGGCAGATAATGATGGTAATCCAGCTTCTCAATTTCTACCTGAAAGCAGAGAGAGAAGAGACGCTGTGTGAAAACAACAGTGGGGCGCCGTCTGCCGGGCGAGCTGTGGAGCTGTCACCAGCTCCGGAGGGGCTGGCAATTTACAACTTATATTTCATTAACTAATTCACCTAATGACCTGAAATCTGTCATCACGTCTATCAGCGATGAGGTGAAAACCATTGACTCTGGAATCATAACAGTCAAATTTCTTATCTAAATATAATCTACATTGGGAGCATATTACTCATTTTTTTTGTTATTATTTTTTAACCATTTCGCACAAAATCAATATTGTGTAGGTTTCAAGAACTCCATAGTACATATGCAGAAAAGATCCATGTGAGAATAAAATGGAAGAATAGAAACCAAATGGAAGAGACAGGTGTTCAAAGTTCTAACAAGGAGGAGGGAAGAGTGAACGTTTGCTAACACCGTCTTGTGAAGTCTGCGTTCTCTGGGACATGGCAAGCTTGAGAGTGAGGGGCCAGCATGATTCCTTGTGCTGGGAATCGAGGTGACTAAAAGAATATCGGTGCCATCAAGAGGACAAGGGGAAGAGAAAGAGTGGGCTGAACCTCGATGGGCCACTGACACCTCGAACTCAAAATGCCCCAACTCCCCTGGCCTGCTGCTTATGGGAGCAGAGAAGCAGCTCTTCCTTGCCCTCTACTCATGGCCCTTAGGCACTCCTCCACGCCACCTTGTCCACACCCTGGCAGTGGTGTCTGGCATCATCAGGGAATGGGGACTAAACTTCTAGAGTTGAGAAAAGAGATGGCAAGTCAGGAGTGACTTATGTGCAGGGGGTTTGTTTGTGTCTACATCTCCCACTGTCCAGAGGACCTGTGGGCTGACCTATCACCAGGAAGGTGACAGAGGTAATATGTAGATGAGGAGGAGCCCACAGACTCCGACTGCAGGTCCAGAGCGTCTGCACAGAGCAAGGTATGTGGTATTCCCAGTAAGAGGTGACATTCCCCTGGCTCTCCAGTCCTTATGAATGCACCTAACTTCCCTTCATCACCTTCTAAGCAAGTGAAGAGCCTATCAAGACTTTTGAGAAACTCCTTTTTACATTAGTGGGAGATTTTTTTGAAAGTTTCTTTTCTTATTGACAAATTATAGGTGTTTCTACTTATGGGGAGCAAAGTGGTATCCTGATTTTGTAATCAAAAATTGTGATGCACCGTAGTAGGAAGCTTTTATGTCCTCCAGCTCCCTCCCCACACTCTGGAGCCTCCAGCCACAAGCCCCACAGCCCCCAGTGGAGCAGCTGGTAACAAACCCAGCACACTTCTGAGTGTTCCTGTGGATCTGGGTGACTCTCATGTCCTACAGTTCCCCAAGCAGGAGGCTTGTCTGCACCTGCTCTGGAACTGCCTATTTACCATGTGTGTTCAGGCAGGGGCCAGGGAGGGAGGGACTCCAGCCAACAGAGAAGCAAGCAGGTGACGGTCAACCTTCAGATCCTCTCTTGGAACTGGAGCTTAGAAAATGAATTCCAAATGTGGATTTATACAGACATCAACTTTACTTTATATTCCTATATACTTTTAAAATTCACTTTATTCAGTATAAGTTTATGGAATATATGTTTAATTTTATTAAAGACTTTTGTGCATTTGGAAATGTTTCAGAACATTATTTTGTGCACTTTGAAAAATTTATTGGTACATTATCCAGCTTCTAAAGGCCCAGTGTTGTTATCTATAATTGCACCTTACAACCTAACTTCACAAAACAACTGTCATCTGTACTATATGTATATTTTTTACATTTTGGATATATTTTGCTGATTATCTTTCTTTCAGCACCCCCGCTGCACTTCTAAACCTGTTTCTAACTAAACCATTACAGTTTGTACCTTAATGTGATCAAGGACTCTTTGTATTGTAATGTATCAGTTTAAGTCATTTATAATTATGGCTATGCCTCGTTTAACATCTGTCATCATTTTGCCTTTGGTGGTTGTTTTTTATTTACTTTTTTCTTTCTATTTTGTGATTGTAGATTTAGATTTACGTAGATTGCCTTATTTGTGTTTTTGCCTTTTATGTTAGCAATGACTTTAAAGGTAAGACAGCCTGTTTGAATATTTTATTGCAACCATCTCACTGCTTTCTCTAACTTTTCAAATTTTTATTTATTTTAGTGAGAGAGGAAAGTTAAAACTCTCGTACTAAGACTGCTGTTGATATGTCAGTTTTTCCTTGGAATTCTACATTTTTCCTTGTGTGGTTTTGGGGAACAGCATGAACAGTAGCAATGATAATAATACCAACGTCCACAATCCCCGAGACCGTCATAAACACTGTAGGTGTTATTAGTTCATTTAATTCTCACAACTCTACTATGGGTACTATTAGTATCCTGATCTTTAATATGAAGAAACTAAGGCATGGAGAGGTTTTATGACTTGCCTGAGATCTGCAGTGAGAGAGAGCGGGAGCTGGAGCTCAAACCCTGGCAGGGACCCGGTTCCACCCCAGGGTTTGTTGTTGGGCACGCTGAGGTTCAGAATTATCATAACCTCCTTGTGAATCACTCAATGTCTTTACGCCTTATCCTCTTTACCATGATTAACACCGTTTACTCTAATACTGATATTGCTGTAACTGTGTGCCTGGCGTACCTGTTTCTTTTTACTTTCTTTCTTCTCTGACATTGTGTTTTAAGAGTATCTCTCCTGAGTAGCTGAGAGCTGTATTTATTTTTCCTCCTTCCATTTCATAATATACCTTCAGACAATAAATATTGAGAGAAAGAACATGAAAAGAGAAAAAAGAGGGAACAATTGAAAGACAGAAAAACTGAAGGAAAGCATGAGAGAGATTGAGAGAGAAAAAATTATCTCTGTCTCTTAAAATCCTCCTGGCTCACTGACCACAGCAGTTTTTCCCACCAAAAAATCTCTCCTCATGAGTTCTTTCCCTGGCCTCCTTATCATTAGTTGGCACATCTGTATCATTGCAAATCTGCTGCCTTAATAATAAAATAACACTTGCCGTTATATTTTGGGATCCCAGACTTTTTGGACACTACAGAAATAATTTTACTTGCTACATGTGCTGATCTGTAACTTCCTTTCTGCTTGCCTGTTTTGTAAGGTTCCTTTTTTTTTTTATTAACATAATACTGTTTTCCGTTGACGAATTTTTTATTAACATAATATTGTTTCAGTTGACGAATTTGGCCTAGCCCTTTGTGAGCCTCTTACACTCCATTTACCACCAGGCACTTTTGTGTGTGGGGGTGTGTGTTTAATAATACATAGTTTACCTGATTTCTCTTTAATATATTTTTATTTTGTTGTTTTTTTTCCTGAAAATTCCTTCTGGATACTGCTTCATTTCCACGTTGTTTTTCAAAAGCGTTGCTATGAGTCACTGTCAAAACTTCTCACTCCCAGCCTCTCGACTACCCATTTGTCCACCATTTTACCAAAGGTGCTTCTAACAAGGTCACCAGCGACCTACTTTGTGTCTAACCCCCTTGTCCCTTTTCTGTTCTCATCAGCAGGATGCAGTTGACTTTGTGAAGCTGTCTTCTCCGGGGCCCTGGCAACAAACCTCCAAGCTGGGGGGTCGACCTAACTCCCTCCTTAAATCCTTGGCCTGACCTGGCCTGGCCACACCTGCTCCTCCTTAGAGACGTTCTTTGAATACATGTGTCTTAGCTCAGGCTGCCATGACAAGACATTTATTTCCTCACGGTTCTGGAGGCTGGCAGATCACATTAAGCTTCACAGCCCAGGTGTCAAGAATGGCCAGGTTCTGGTGGGGGGGGGATGTTTTCTTGGCCCCTCTACAGTGACCTTCTCGCTGTGTTCTCACATGGCCTCTCCTCTGGAGGCACACAGGTGAGGAGCTCTGGGGTCTTTTTCTCTTTTCATAAGGACACCAGTCTGATTGGATTAAGGCCCTACTCTTACGATCTCGCTTAACCTTTATGACTTTCTTACAGGCCCCATCTCCAAACATGGTCCCACTGGGGCTAGCACTTCAGCCCAGTGGGTCTGGCAGGGACAGAGCAGTCCCTAGCACGCCTGTCACTCAGGCCCTTTCATCTGCACCTCAGCTCAGTGAGGCCTTCCCGCCACTGCCAGCCACCTGTGGCATTGCCTTTGTAGTCCTTCTCACTTATTCAGTACAGTTCCTAAGTTCTGTTGTCTGGGGAGCTTGTCATTGCCTAGAAGGGTGCTTGGCACATAAGACGTGAGCGCTCAGTAGGGGCATGTGTTGAATTTTAACTCCGACCTTCTGTCTTCTGTGTCAGCTTCCTTGTGTGAGGGCTTCTCATCTGGGGACTCACTGCATCTGAAGCTGAGGCCAGAGCCAGGGCAGGATGCCCCGGGGTCAGGTGCACGACCCTGTAGGATGACGTTGTATGGAAGTTTCTAGGAATTTACATATACTACACCTATATGTGTTTTACAAATAAAATGCTGTTTTTCTCTCATTAAGAGTGCAGTGACTATTTATATTTCAGGAATTTTATGAATATTATTAAAAATAATCAAGAAAGTCATTTCACTAGAAATCACTTAGGATTTGATTGCCTATTCATTTTTTTTGGTATTTTTAAATAATTAATATAGTATAACAGCTGTATATATTTTTATTCTGTTTACTTTTAAAACCTCGAAAAAGTTTGTTTTTTGTAATATCAATTTTAAGCATATTAAAATACATTCATATTGCTAATAATAATAATGTCTCCATTTAAAAAAATATATATGTTGAGAAAAATTTAAGATTAAAAGTTTGAAGAGATAAATTACGAGATCCCTTCTTTATCTTTGTGAATTTGTCACACTGTGACTACTGTTCCTATGAGTTCTTCTAAAATGAAGGCTTCTTTTGTTCATTTAGATTTATAAAAAGTCATTTTAAATGTTTATTTAGCAATAAACCTTATTTCAGTTACATACATATTTTATTCTTAGGACAACCATTTTAATAGTAAATACTAAATTTTTCCTATACTTATTATAAAACAATAATTTTCAGATTTGAGAATCTCTCTTTAAAGTTTATGAAGTCCAGCATTAAAAGAAATGGCCCCAAGTGTGACACAGAACTTGTTTTAGACGTATCAGTTAAACTTAGATTCTAATATGCTGATTAATGACTACTTTGATATTAACTCAAGAAGTATGAAATATTTTATATTCACAGAATTTTTTTGAATTTATGTTTTATAACTCTTTAAAGATCACACAGTACCTACACATTGATCATTAAATCTTACAATGACCTTTGGTCAAAAGTAATAAAATTCTAACTTCACCTAGTCTGTCAAATATAACATTTTATCCCCATAACAAATGTATAAGGTAGTAAAGTTGTACTCAAAGGTCAGGAACACAATGAGGTTAATGACTTTCATTTAAAAAACTCCAATGAGAGACTTACTACCATAGTTTCCATATCCTTGCTTCGATTAGCAATTAAAATTTCTGTTATTATGACTCGTATAATAATTCCCGAGGATCTTGCTTAGAATCACAAACTAACCTAAAAAGTGTAAATATATATTAATATATTATGACCTCATTTGGACTTACTATGTCATTTCTAAAATAAAGCTTTGACAGTGTTTTTTAACCCTCCAGGCAGTTGAGTTACTACAAAAGGTCTTACAAATTATATAGGCAGGAAGCACTGTCTACAGACGGTATAATGCACACAGAACATATTTTACAAAAAATGTACTATTAAATTTCAAATGTGTGTGAGTACAATTGCGATGAGCAGTTGATGAGTAGAAAATAATTTATCATTTATGTTGTTCAGTGATATTGAATATACAACTAAAATCATGTTAATAGTACATGATATTTTGGATGCTAAAAATAAGACTTTTTAACATGAAAAATGCTCTTAATAGTAAAAAAAAGAAGCAGATTTCAGGCAGGATGGCAGCAAGAATGATATGGATCCATAAGCTGCTGTGACATCTAAAAATAAACCTGAAGACATGTAAAAGGGAACCGTGGGCTCTGGACCTCATCAGATGCCAGCGATAAACTCAGTGACAGAGAAGAGCTCACAGTGACACTGGGCGACCCCAGGAAGTGTCATGCACGGATTAGATCACAATCGGGGAACCAAGGCTTAATATCTCAGGAGTTCAGGAAAACACCTTTGTGTAAGAAGAATTAAACCCAGATTCCTGCGTATGACCAGGACACTTGAAGGGCTATGTCACCTTGGAAAGGAGACTAGAAAATTTCTTCCCACTGGTATGTAGAAACAGGAAAGTATCCTGATGTTTGACAAAACAGTCGATGGGAAAAATCTCCTCTGAGAAATAGAAGCCCCAAGCCAAAAAAGGAAAGAAAAAATAAAATAGTTTCAGATGATGGAAAAGAAACACTTGGGGTCCAGGCAAAAGGAAATGCAAAAATGTTAACACTTACATAATACAGGTAAGTGAGATTGCCGCAGAAGATGCAACGTTTATTGTAGACCAGTTCACAATAAAAATCTCCAGTTGTTGTGGTGATGAAGACACCACCAGGAAGAAGCAGTAGATAGTGAACATGGAAATAGGTTCTGGAGCAACTGGGAATAACAGATTAAAATTTGAAAGGAAATATTTTTCAAAATGCTTGAAACAGAAAGGTATTCCATCTAGAAACAAAAGACAGATTACATATAAACGATCAAAATAAGACTGAAATTACATTTCTCATTAACACAACAGAGGCCAGAAAAAAGGGTAAAAAAACTTTCGCCACACTGAAAGAACAAAAATTATTCATCTACAGTGCAACTTACTAAAATTGTCATTCAAAAATAAAGACAAATTAAATGTCTTTGACCAATACTGTTTTTTTCCTTAACCCAAAGATCATCATCTTTACTAAAAGATAAAATTTATTAAAGAGTATGCCGAACACAGGACAAAGAAATGAGATGAAAAAGGTAACAGTAGAAAAATTATTGAACAAATTAAGACCAAATCACTCTTGACTCTAAGAACAAAAATAAATGACCAATATGGTGGGTTTACAAAGTGGAGCTGTGATACTGGAAAGACTTAGTGGAGAAAGGGAGAAGGGAGAAGAAGGCGATCTGAGTCAAGCTGAGTGCCCTTGCATTATCGAGATGAGGACAGAGTTACTGGTTAAACAATTATACATGTTAAAGTTTAAGGATACCTGTTTAAAGAATAAAAATAAAATTAACTTCTGAGAGAACAGAACAGAGTAGAGGAAATGAATAAAACTCAGTCAACCCAACAGAAGGCCGGCTAAACATGCTCCTGTACTCAGGACAAAATATGGAGAGGAGAAAATACACAGGATGAATCGAAATATGGAAGTAATCATAATAAGTGTAAATAAATTAATTCTCTCATTAAAATGAGAGGGACGTATCCTTCAATTATGAATTTGTTTATAAAGGGCACACTCAAAATATAATGACAGAGAAAGGTAGAGAAAAAAGGTATGGTAAAAAGAAATAGTAAGTATGATATTGGATGAATTACTGGATGAGGAATTGCTTTATCAAAGGTATGTATATTTGCCATTTTGATATATATTGCCAAATTGCCTAGAGATGATACCAAATTATATTCTCAACAACAATGAATAAGTACCTATTTTTCTATTGCCTCTTCAAAGAAAATGCTATCAAAGTTTGATTTTTAGCAATATTATAGGTAAAAATGGGATTTCAGTGTTATTTCAACTAGCATTTTTCTGATTGTGAGAATAATCACCTTTTAAAGATATTTCTGAAAGTTGTTTATATATTATTCTCTGGGAATATTTTCATATTCTTTGCCTTTTTTTCCCCCCATTGAGGCATTGGCTTCTTTTTTAGAGTTCTTGTGTATTAGGAAGATTATTCTTTTGTATGTGATATGAGTTTCACATTTTTTTTCTGCCATGAAATTTTTTTAAATGTTTTTGAATTTATTAATTTTGTATAGATTCTGAATTTTGAGTTAACTTTCCAAAGGTTCCTTTCCCCTATTTTTGTGGTATAACAAATAATCAGAAAGAATATTCTAATTGTTTAATTATTTTTATGATTTCTTTCCTTGACATTTAAATCATTAGTCTATTTGTAACTTTTCCTGGTATAAAGCATGAAACTTTGCATGTAATTTTTCCTGCTATAAAGCTTCCAACTATGATCTCCCCTCCCGAGGTGGTACCCAGTTGTCCCCATGTATTTACTGACTAGTCCTCCAATGATGGGAAGTTTTGCCTGATCATAAAGCTATATTCCTTGACTTTCTGTCCTGTTCTGTTGACCTATTTTTTTAATTCATGAATGATACTATTTTTGCTTAATTTTCATGTCTATTTGAATATATTTTAATATCTGGTAGGGTGGTCCCTTTCATATTAACATGTAGGTTTCTTATTGTAATTATCATAAATTATTTACTTTTTCATATAATATTTAGACATAAATTTTAGATGTAAATTTGAGTCAATGAACTTACATAGCACCTTTTCTATGTAACCTATATTATTTTCAAGAATACATGAAATGAAAACTTAGTAAGTATTAAGCTTCAAAACAAGTCTTGAGACATTCCAAAATGTCTGTCATTCATGTCATATTTTCTGAAGAATGTCAAATAAAAAAAGAAAGTACTAAAATATAGTCAAGCTTTTAATCCTCACATACTTGGGAATTTAAGAACATTTTAAACTGATTCATAGATCAAAGAGAAAGCCACTATAGAAATAACATTAAGAATTAATAGAATCACAATAAAATTATGTAACCTCCAAATGATAGAAAAGTTTCCACTTGTACACACTCTTTTTGAGAATACAAAAACAAAGCTTTATGACCCATTATATAAGGCCAACATAACCTTGACTGATAAAACCAGATAAAGATAGTTCAATCTCACTGAAATAAAAATAAAGAAGTAGGCAAATTGAATTCTTTAGCATTTCAAAAACCATGGCTAAATAGGTGTATTTCAGAGATACTTGGATTTTTCCACATTATATTTATTTTAGATTAAATAAAGAAAAATGAGAAAATCTTAATGGATGTTGATAACTGGTAAAATCTGTTCACTAAAATATAAAAACTCTTAGCAAAAACCTGCAGCAAATGCCATACATTACGGTGAAATTTAGGGACATTCTTATTAGAGTTAAAAAGGAGACAGGAAGATAGTCATTTTCATTCAGCTTTGTTCTGAAGGTTCTACCTAGTATGGTAAGAAAAGAAAAATACCTAAGAAGATCAGAAAGGAAGAAACAAAACTGTTCACATTTGAGGATGTTGTAGTTGTTTACACAGTTTGCCAAGAGAATCTATAAACATGGTTAAACATGCTTATTCTTAGTAAAAGAGTTCAGAAATCTTGATGCATGAAAAATCAATAGCTAAAGATAGTAGCATTCCAATGTACAATTAAAAACAACTTAGAAAATATTTTTTTCTCAGAATTCCCAGTAGCATGAAACAAAACACATATGTAAGACCTGATGGACACAATTACAAAAGATTATTAACAAGTATAAACAGAGGATAGAAACAGTTTTCTATGAATAAATGGATATATTGACATTGCTCAAGGACCGGAAGGGCTAAAACTATATAGATGGTGATTCTACCCAAATTAATCACTATCTTGATGGCTTGCTGTTTTACTACAAATACTGATGGCTCTGACTAGCTAGAAAATGTTAATTGAGGAGTAACAAATTTGGATTTGGGAATGGAAAATCAAATAATTTTATGGAATAACCTTATTTTATGTTTCTGTCAAAAATGCTAGCTAACAGCACAGTTAAAGGTCAGTCGTAAGCAGATCTGGAATTGACGCACACTTAACCTTTATTATCCAGAAATTGTATGTTCCTAACTGTAGCAGGCAAAGAGTGATACTGTCCAGTATAATAAATAAAAATGAAATAATCCTTTGTTCTATAGCCTTGAACATTCCCACTCTATCACAGATAAAGAGAAGGAATTTCCTAAAACTTTTAAAATAGCATTTATTTTCATCCGAGGGGAATAAAAAGAAACAAAATATGCACTTAAATACGTTGTCAAAGTTTCTCTTTTCTTAATCACATTTCTGCGTAATGATAAAAATACCATAATTTGGTCAGAGGCAGAGAGAGAATAATTACATTATGGGATAACAAGTATTCACAGAACGGAGAAGTAAGACATGACCAATGGGCCTGGGAGTCCAGGCAGTTTTAAGGATGAAGACACAGTAAGAAGTTGACTATTTGTGGCTTTTACCATTGGCATTAATTACAAAACATGGACCTACTTTACAAAAACTGTACCTCAATTAGATAATATACTGTGAATTTTAATTCATTCAACCAAGGAAGCAGAATTAAAGAGGTTAGGAAAGGATTAATTCAGGTGACGTTAATGCCACGAAGCAACTTAAGAATAAATTATTATGATAGTAACTGTGTTGTTTCTCCTATCAGTGCATAATTTTGCTATGTAGAGATTTTGCAAAGATTAGTTCCAAATTATTAATGTTCTTTATGGTCAGGAGTTTCCTATGTTTCTTCATCTAATTTCACTTAGAAAAGTAAAGCAAAACGATACTGAACAGAATAGCTGCACTAGTGACAGGGCCGTCTGGGACGTAAGGGAGAGACAGGGAGAGTTAGCGGGTAGGGAAAGAGGAAAGTGCGCTAGGCTAGTATGAATTACTTCTTTGGATTGGAGAACCAATAGGTTGTTGCAAGAATGCATCAAAGAGACTTCCTGCGTGGACGGCAGCCGGGTGCAGAGTCAGGCAGAGCCGGGTGACAGCATAGTGAGTCCAGCAGCTTCAAACTGTGGCTGCTGGGAACCCACTGGGTTTTTGCAAAATGATGCTCATCCCTGGGGTTAAGGTGAGGCTGAAATGAAATCACGTGGGCTAAATGATGTTAATTCCCTTTCTGTTCTCTGAAGAGAAAATCATGCCATCATAAAAAGTTAAGAACAATTTCAAATGATTCAATGCCAACTGAAGGGTACACACCACAGCTATGGGAGAAGCAGCCCAGTTTTATGGAGGGGATTTAATTAGGGGTTGGAGTCAGGAAGTTTCGCTGGAGAGAAGGGATTTTAATAAACTTTGCCAGATGAGGAGGGGCTGAATTCCAGGCCAAGGAAATGCCCTGGACAAAGGTGCAACACTGGGACAGGGCAGTTCATGAAGAGTCAGTGACTTGTTTGGGCCAAAGCAACCCGAGCTGGAAGAACTGGCAGGCAATGTTGGGGATGCAGAGGCAGGATGGGCCTCCGTGCTAGCTGGGTCTGGACTGGGCTGGACATGGTGGGTAACAAAGAAAAGAGAGATGACAAAGTTTCCACTGAGGTCGAATAGTCTGGCAGTGACGTCCAGGCTGCCTCGGGAAGGTCAGCACCCAGGACTGGCTGTGGGGCAGAACCACTGGCTACAGCAGTCAGTAAAACCCAAAGCTGCGGGGGCCTGAACGGTGGCATTAATCTGGAAGGCTGCTGAAAGTGGGCTGAGGAGGATGTACATGTGAGGAGAAAATGGAAGACTCTTATGTAGGATTGGATGACTAATGGGACATGGAGAATAAGGAGCACAGTGGAATACACAGCGAGGCTTCCAGCATTCGGAGCAGGGGAGGTGACGCCAACATTACTGAATCAGGAGCTCGTGCAGAAGTCAGCGCGTGTGCTAGAGGTCGTGAGCTCGGTTTGAGATGCGGGCTGCGAGGCTTCTAGGTGGTCGTGCACAAAGATTTAAGGCACTTGGTTTGGGTTTTAGAAGAGTCAGAACTGTCAGGGCAGATGGCAGAGTCACTTGCATAAAGATCATGGGTGTCATAAGAGCGTAAAGGCAGGAGCAACTTTGAGAATTGTTCTCAGGAAAACAGGAAGAGCAGGAGACCTGACCACCGGGCTGCTCAGAGCCTGCAGCACAGCTGGGCTTGTGAGCTTTGCAGCAAGTGAAGGTATGAGCTGGGTGTTCCGCTAACCAGTGGAGGGTGGTGTGTGTGGCTTTTCATATTGGAAGCTGCATTAATTTAGCTGTACTCAAAAAGACCACATTCAGGAAACTTTAATCAGATATACTTAAAAATGCACATTATTTTGTAAAAATCTAACTACCATATATTTGATAATTTCAAGAAATGAAAACTATTTGTGAATTTTGAAGTTAACTAACCTTTTAATGACTTTGTCTGTCTGTTTTTCTTGGAAAGCATTTGAATATGTGGTTGCAGCATGGAGGCCTGCAGTACAGTTGATCCTTCAGAAGGGGATCAGTCATGTGCGGCCTTATAGGCATCTTGATTTGGGTTAGGTAGAAGAACGTAGATTGACAGCAAGTGGTTGAAAACAAGAAAGCATTTGGTGGCCATGTTGTGGAACAAGTGGGTATTCTTTTGCATTTTTCCTTATTTCAATTGGATCTTGCTTAGCATCAAACAATGACTTTAAAATGTCACCCACTGAGAGCTCAATCAGTTCCATCTGTGGCTCTTCAGATGCTTTGGTGATAGCAACAGGGTGAGGCTAAAATGCTAATTGCAGTGTGACATGATTCTCAAAGTCAGCGAACCTTTCATTGCATCCTCCAATTAATAGGTATATAACAAATATAACATTTGTATTCTTCAAATGATTCACGTATATCATCCTGCTCATCAGTGATTTTTGCTAACTGGTAAAATGCTCAATTGAAATTTCCTTTTAAAGAAGAAGTGTTTTAATGACAATTAAGGTTATGGGGGGGAAAGCAGAAAGAGGGACGGAGGGAGGGGGTGGGGCCTTAGTGTGTGTCACACTTTATGGGGGCAAGACATGATTGCAAGAGGGACTTTACCTAACAATTACAATCAGTGTAACCTGGCTTATTGTACCCTCAATGAATCCCCAACAATAAAAAAGAAAAACAGGAAAATATGAATAAGATTAGTGAATATTACGAATGTTAGCATTTTGATTATAATACTATATTGTACTATTTTACTAAATGTTACCTCTGGGAGGAATTAGGCAAAAAGAGAAAGGAATCTTTCTGTATTGTTTCTTACAACTGCATGTGTATCTACAATAATCTCAATTTTTAAAAAATCAAAAATAGGCTGGGCACGGTGGCTCACGCCTGTAATCCTAGCACTCTGGGAGGCCGAGATGGGCAGACTGCTTGAGCTCAGGAGTTGAAGACCAGCCTCAGTAAGAGTGAGACTCCAACTCTACTAAAAAGGAAAAACCGAAGCAAGAGGATCACTGGAGCCCAAGAGTTTGAAGTTGCTGTGAGCTATGACACCACAGAACTCTACTGAGGGTGAAAAAGTAAGATCCTGTCTCAAAAATAAATAAATAAATAAATAAATAAATAAAAAAAAGAAGAAGAAGTGTTTTGAAAAAAAAAAAATACCTTTTTGGAAATGCTTGACTTTTGGCCACATATCATATGCCAACTTAGTTTTGCTTTGCAAAGAAACATTTAAACCATTCCCTATAGAAATCTTTCAATAATTCACTCAATGAATCCCCAACAATAAAAAAAAAAAAGAAATCTTTCAATAATTCACACTGCTGATTCTGTTCTTCATAAAACTTAGCTATCTGTTCTTGCAGAGATAAAATTTTGGCTAACACCTGTCCCCGTGATAGCCAATGTGCTTTAGAATGATATGGCAGATCCACACCGAATACTCCATTGCTCAACTTCATTGTGTTCATAAACTGACAATGCTGTGTTACATTTGCATAAATATAGTTAACGATACTTACAACTTGTCACAAGGTGTTACTTAAAATAGCAGCTTTAGCACAGCGGTTTTGGTGATGCAAGATACAATGATAAAACATGAGAGCATCTGGTTCTGTGAGTACTCTTTTATTTGTGCAATCAACCCTTCATGTTTTCCTGTCAGGGAAGGTACAGTGTCTCCGTGTGCCCTCACTGAATTTACCAAGTGAGTCCTCCACAACACTTACCTTGGAAGTTGCTGAAGATATCTATTCCCTGTGTTCTGTTTGCAGGAGTGCCCACAGTGAGCAAGTCTTCATAGCAAAGAAAATCTGATGTATAAAAGCCACAGCCACTCACTAGTATCAGTTGATTCATCCAAAGCAAATGAATAATATATTTTTTTGTTTTGAAGCATTGCATGAAGTTGTTTTGTAAAATCAAAGGCTAATTCATGCTGCTGATCAGTTATGGTTCTCCCTGAAAGAGGCAGTTGTTTATACTTTCAAACATTATCAGGGTCTATGCATCCTGCAACTTCAACAACAATGCATTCTTTCACCATTTCTACATCACTGACCGGCTTCCCTTCTCCCCCCATCAACCCCCCCCCCCCAGTATATGACCTACTTTATAAGTTGCTTCAGGGCATTATTTCCAGGTTTACTGCTGCTTAAAAGAATTGTCTTTGCTTCTGCTTTACATCTTTTAATTTCTTCAATACAACCTCATGCACTTCTCCCTCTAATTTAGAATATCCGTGGTCCTTATAAGTATTATAACGCTGATGAGTATTGAATTTCTTTTTTTTTTCTTTTATTGTTGGGGATTCATTGAGGGTACAATAAGCCAGGTTACACTGATTGCAATTGTTAGGTAAAGTCCCTCTTGCAATCATGTCTTGCCCCCATAAAGTGTGACACACACCAAGGCCCCACCCCCCTCCCTCCTTCCAGTATTGAATTTCTTTAATGTTGATATTGCAGTATCACAAAGTAAGCAAATCATTTTATCATTAGCATAAACGAGATAGTATTGCTATTCCCAATACTCATTAAAAAATCTGTTTTCTTCCTTCAGCATTCTCATTGTCTTCTTTGACCTGATGGGCTGTTAAGCAGCCAGAATTAAAAAATACTTTCCAGCTGTGCAACTATGCTTCAAACAGAAACACAGTGTGCCATCGTCAAATGCTGATAACAGACAGGTCTACTCAATCCCCATAAACTCTCGCCAACCAGCCTTCTGCAGTAGTGGCACCAGTGTGTGTGTGTGTGCGGGGGGAATTAGAACTAAACGTGATTGTAGCAGTTGTTGACTGTCAATTATTTAGCCCTTATGGCTTACTGATGTTCTAGTTCTGCCAGTCACTCTGGGAGCATTATTTAGTTGACACTTACTTTATTCTTTGGTATTTTAAATATGTTCATGTTAAAAATAGAAAATATATAAAAGAGGAACAATAATGCATTAAAAAAATAAAAAATTGTTATGTTAAATATGGATTCAGTCAAAAGGCCATACTTTAGGACCTAGAAGGCCATATGTGACCTTTAAGGCCACAGGTTTCTCACCCATGGGCTAACGTTACTCAAAAGGAAACAAATGATAATTATGAGAAATATAAACATCTGACAGATCATATGCAATCAGGTACATGAATTGTGCAACACAAGTCATGGTGCTAGCTGTTTCGTGGTGATATAAAAGTTTTCTTTCTTTTTGAGACAGAGTCTCACTTAGTTGCCCTCAGTAGAGTGCTGTGGCATCACAGTTCACAGCAACCTCAAACTCTTAGGCTCAAGCGATTCTCTTGCCTCATCTTCCTGAGTAGCCGGGACTATAGGCAACCCCCCACAATGCCTGGCTATTGTTTTTAGATATGAGGTCTCGCTTTAGCTCAGGCTGGTCTTGAACTCCTGAGCTCAGGAAGTCCACCCACCTCGGCCTCCTAGAGGTGGGCCACCATGCCCAGATTTTAAAATTTTCTTTTAATAGGATAGAAACATCTACAAAGGAACTTGAAGCATCTTGTGAAGACAGACCTAGTATCAGCACTTAGAAAGACCATGTTCCTCCCTCCCTACACCCTTGTCCTGCTGGATGGTGTCACCTATGCAAGCTTGGCAACCTTTAGGCCAGTGGCCTCTGTTCCTAGAGCCTTCCCAGGAAACCGTGTGCAACACTGCAGGGGCAGCTCCTCAGCAGGGGAGGATTCCTGGGAAGACCTTATTGTTAAAATTATCATCACAAATCTATCAATGAAGGTTTTGTTTTATTTTATTTCAGAAACAAGATAGTTTTAGGAATGTTTCTGCTTACATACTGTTTATACCTTGTGGCACAACTATACTTAGATAATCTAAATAATTGCTCCTTCCATTTACGAAAAGAATTCAACTGTTTAGATAAAGTGAAAAGAAAGGAGAGGTGATTTTGATACATGGAGCATTTCAATGAGGTAGGTGCAGTGCAGATGGAAGAGAGGTTTTAGGGAGATGCCACCAACTCGCCTGACGATTTGGGGCATGTGCAGGTAGGAAGGAGCCTGTGTGTGCTGCGATTCTCAGTAAGGAGGGAGGCACGTGGAGGGTGCAAAGGACCTGGGCTTATGGGTCTCAGCTCCTTCCTCCTCAGCTTGTGAATTCCTCAATCTCCCTGGGCTTCAGTTTTTTCCCCTGTGAAACAGGACGATGATAGTACCTACCTCGCAGGAGTCAATGCCCATGAAAGGTAAGGACAGTGCGGTCTCACAGCAGGCAAGCAATAAACACTCATAGCTGAGAAACATCTGTTGTTCCCATTATTTGGGTTATCTCTTTATCAAACACGATTCAGTCCCTCTATATTCCTTCAATTTTACTTCATAGAGAAAAAAAATCCTTTTCAGTATGCCAACATTTTCTTAAACTATTCTGGTGCTTTGTCATTTCGTCTAAAGTGCTTGAAGAACAGAAGTCATTTGTGAAGGACACAGGATGGAGAGCCCAGAGAGCCGGCTGGTTAGACTGGGCACAGATCAACATCTGCCGCCATTCAGGGGACTTCAAAATAGGTCAGGATGCCTTTACAGAAAATGACATCATCGTTCTGGGTTTCAATATAATAATAAATCCAGGACATAAGAACATAAAATACTTTTAAAATTTCATCTTCATTAAAATAGCATTGTACTTTCAAATGAGTTTTGAGTATAGAAAATAAGTCCAGGCTTATAAAATGACCATGCATATGTATATAAGCTGATTTAATGCCCGTGTGTACAATTTTTTGACATCACACTTATCAATTAAAGTCTTTGACAATTTTTTAATGAAAAAATATTATCTGTGTAGCAGATTCTCTGCTTTCAGAGTTTAACCTTAGGCCATACACCTGCGTGGCTTTTATAGCCAACACAATATTTACAATCAAGTTACTTTGACATTTTAGAATTATATTCCAGTGACGCACAGAAAAATACACACTCAGGACAGCAGGTTGTAATTTTGGAAACAAGCATCTTAATTCACAATATCAAAGCTGATTTTTTAAAATGTTGCTGTGTTTTCTTTTTTTCTATAAAAAGACTGAACTTCTTAGTCTATAGTATAAAGAGTATTTCCTTCAACTCAGTCAAGGTTACAGACAAAATTCAAGCCTTCAGAGAATGAAAGTCTCATTCTCGAGATTCTCATTATATAATTTGTGGACTGGTGTCCCTTTTCTCCCGGTGAACCCTGCCTCCCCCATGTCTGCCAGGGAGGAATAAGCACTGCTGTTTAGGACGTTTTTTTGCTCTTCTGCTCTTTGAGTCTCTAAATTTCTTGTGTCCCAGATTCTCCTTGCTCCTGGGTTCTCCAGACTTCGTGCTTACTACTGCTTCTTACTATTTTACCTGGCCATTTCTGCAGACATTGTTATGCCATCATGTTCTGGCTGCAAAGATATGTCTTAAGGTAAGTTTGCATGGTCTACAAAGATGGAGGCAGTTCCCTTGATTCACTTTCAATACCTGACATAATCCACCTTCTATGAATAAGTCTTATTCAAACGCTGCTGAATACATGAATCATTCTGTCTTAGTTTCGAGAGTAAATAAAATACTCTAAAGTATATGGTTGCTGAATTCCATTTCATTGCACAACAACCAGGGTCAATCTCATATGCAAACCTGCAAAATATTTCATTTTTATTAAGGATTTATGATATAACAGGAGCCTGACATCCATATAGATTCCTAAACTTAAAGACAAGCAGTTGGCGCCAAGTGTTTCCAGTTGCCATAGCCTGTGCATCCTGCTCAGGGAGCCTCTCCTGCCTTTTCGAAGGGAACAAAGCCTTCTGCACTGGCAGGGTGCTCTGCACACACCTCTTTGTTTATATCCAGTCACCCTCACTGAACTGTGAACCCTGGGTGGCATAGTCTGTCCATTCTTTTTTGATCTATCACATTTCATATCAATTCGTGATACAAAGGTCACTTTGTATTTGTTGAATGAATTAATCAGTGAGAAGATTGTCAAATGACCTCCCAACGCCAGTCCAACTCAGCTCCGGTTCACTCTCCAGGGCACAGCCCCACTCTCCCCACTACAGAAATGCTCTGTCCACGTCACTCTGCTGCACGCCGGCTGTGTGCAGGCGTCTCCCAAACCTCCCACCATGATGCTGGGTCACCAGCATCTGTCCCAAGTTCCCTTTCCAGCTTCACATTCTGACATTTCACTCTCAAGTCCTCAGTTCCAGTCATACCAGACACTTGCTAAATATGTCCTACTTCTCCGAATGCTTGGAGTGCTTTTCCATTTTGAGGTTTATCTCTTTATTCTTTATGAAATCTTATGAGTGCCCATCTCTCCCCTGGACTGTAGAGTGCAAATTTAGGAGCTTAAGTCCAAATCCTGCTGCTGCCTCTGCCTTGAATTAGTTATATGACCTTGGGCAAGTCACCTCAGCTTCTGCATTAAAATAGGGGTGATGACAGTACATACTTCAACTGTCTGTGGTAAACAATATATTAGTTAATTTATGTAAACCATTTAGAGCACTGCCTGGTACATGTTAATCATCTTCATTGCCATTTCACTATAATAGTACTAGATGGATTATATTCTAATTACATGAGTAGTCATCCTGTGTGCCCAAATATTTACCTAGTTGGAAATATGAATGATATCTCCCCTTGCCTTCCTAGCTGAAGCAAGAAAGTACCTCCTGGTCAGGGTGGAAATCGCATGCACCCAGCCTGGGGTGCTGGGGTGGTAGGGCGCTGGGGTGCTGGGGCACTGGGATGCTGGCAGAGGACAGCGCTAGGCTGTTGTACTTTGTTCCTCAGAGCACTAGCCAAGGAAATTTCAAGTCACAGCAGAGACTGGCAGTGACAGGTCAAAGCCTGGGTCAGGATGATGAACACTGCTGAATCACCTCAGTGCCCACGTGAATTGGGGTTGAGAGTTGGCCGGCAGCCGTGCTTCAGAGACACACAGCAACAGTCATGCTAAGAGAACCATCTCCAACCACAGCAAGGGCAGCTGAGGGGACCTCTAGGCTAACTGCGAAACTATAGGAGCCAGAAGGGAGGGGCGGGAAGGGAAAAAGGGAAGTGATGCCCTGAGGCCGGAGTGGCCTCAAATGTCGGTTCCCACTCTCTGCTCCTCTCCCATGCCCAGATCCCACCAGTGGAGACGGAATCTCCAAAGGAAGAAGAACACAGTTACAGATGACAAAGAGGACACCATGTTGGATGTGGGAGGCGTTTACTCTCAGCACCGCTCAGGTGCACGTGCACACACGCACTCTGATTACAACTCACCCATCTCATTAAGTCTGTCGAGTGTCTGCCTTATATCTAGCCTAGAACTCAGCATGGCCCAGGGTCTGTCACACAGATTGGGTGGATAATAGACGGATGGAAAGAGAAACGAGTTAATGAATGAATTGCTTTTGAATTTGCTCTACCTTCTCAGATCAAGTGATTTCTATTTTAGTGGTTTTTTATTTTCTGGAAATTTCTGCAAAGTATGTCAAACAAGGGTTGGTTTTAGGCCTGCTAGATCATCTGGATTTTAAATCCTTCATTTCTGCCCCCACTTTGATTCACCAGTGAAAGCCAGCCTGCTGTGTGGGGACAATGGTGTCCCAAAGGTGGGATGTGACTGAGTTGCCCACTCATCAGTCCTAACTTACTTAAGCTCATTGCTCTTTTGTTAACTGAAGGGGCCTTTGGTTTCATTTAGTCCCCTTCACTCTCAGTTCACAAGACATGTTATTCAGGCTCAGCTTATTGGGGTTATCATATCTTGCCTCCTTCCAGGGTTACGTGGTATGACCCACTGCACGCAGCCTCTTGCGTTCCAGAACACCACTGCTTATCAGATGGGTACAGTTTCCAGTCACAGTGGAATTCTTTACAAGGCCTGGAACTATGGGAGGCCACAGGATTCCTTAATGCTGATTCCTTATTGTCTAGATAGTTTTCACATACAGAGAGATAAAAAACAGAAAAAATTGAACAGAATAAGTTCGCATGCTTCAGGTGGTTAAGCCTTTAGTCCTGCAATGTACTACTGGCATTAGCAAGTAATTTTAGTAGATCAATCAGCACTTTTGAGCACATTGATTTGGCAAATTAAAATATTAATCATGTCATTACTTTTTTTTGTCCTTTGAGACAGCATCTCCCTCTGTTGTCTAGACTAGAATATAGTGGTATCAGCGTAGCTCATAGCAATCTCAGACCCCTGGGCTCAAGTGATATTCCTGCCTCAGCCTCTGGAGTAGCTGGGACAACAGGCACCCACCACAATGCCCGGCTAGGTTTTCTATTTTTAGAAGAAATGTGGTCTTACTTTTCTCAGGCTGGTCGTGAACTCCTGAGCTCAAGGGATCCTCTCACCTTGGCCTCCCAGAGTGTAGGATGACAGGTGTGAGCCACCATGCCCAGCCCATGTCATTACATTGTGATTAGGAATAAGACAACACTCAAAAATATTAAGATCAGCAATGAGAGTAGAAAGCAAGTTTTTCCCACCATTGCTCCCAGTGGTGTGCTGGCAAGTGTGTAATGACTGGCCCTGGGGAACAGGCCTGCTGACGCAGCAGTTTTGCTAGTTTTATGGTGTACATCTCAAGCTACCACTCTGAAACCGCTGGGAGGAGATGCGTATAATCAGCTCTCACAAGCTGTAAGGAAGTGTTGTGACTTAAAATTTTGACTAATTCTACACATCTAGAGAAATACAGTTTTCTTACAAAAATTCATGCATATGTGCACATTATATGGCTAAGAACAGAACAGCCATGCTAACACATAAGGTGCTCCCGCTGTCTCCTGACTGCCCTGCCTCCAAAGCACAGGTGTATTCTAGTATCATGTGACGTACACGTGACTCTGTGCTGTTTACCTCAGAATAACTTTATCTCCCTCACACTCAGTGAAACAAAACTAACCGAACATAAAAGAAATGTGAAAATACAAACCAAGATACAGATAAAAAGGTTTATTTCACTGAAGTTATTAAAAGTAATTTTCCTCCTAGTTGTACAACATTTTTGGCATCTATCATTCATGAAATTCCGTTTTCCTTTCACAGTTACTTGGCCCCTCATTTACTACTGGGAGGTCTGAAGCTATGGCCAACAAGTGCCTCCTCAGTACCCTGTTTCCCCGAAAATAAGACAGTGTCTTATTTTAAGGTGTGCTCCCAAAGACACGCTAGGTCTTATTTTCAGGGGACGTCTTATCTTTCCTGTAAGTAGGTCTTATTTTTGGAGGATGTCTTATTTTCAGGGAAACAGGGTAGTACTCACGGAGGGTAAGGTGGCTCCCCTTTTGGTCACAAAATGGTTGTAGAAGCTCCAGACGGGACAATGTGCAGAAGAAGAGGGAACAGAATTTTCCTTTTGTTTTTTCTTAAGAGGTATGAAAACCTTCTCAGATACCATCCCTTTCCTTTGCTCCCTTCAACTTGAATCAGTAGATCCTTCCTTATCTGAAGCAGGGGTAGGACACAGGCACAATCACAACACCCTCACGCTGCCGCTGTGAGTAAGGGAGGAAGGCCACTCAAAGTGTCTGCCGCAGAAAGTAACCCAGAGACCCTGAAAGGAGAGGTAGACGCAGGCCGTGATGTGCTCAGGGAAGCTGGCATGGAACGTGATGTGCTCAGGGAAGCTGGCATGGAACAGGCGTAGCTCTATGGCTGTGAGCTACGCCTCCTCTACCAGCTTCCCACAGCTCAGCAGCCTAGAGCAAGGCAGAGCTACTGCTTAGAATTCTGGGAAATCAAAGGTCTGACGTGGGTCTCACAGGTTAACCTCAGATGATAGTGGGCTCTCTTGGCTCTGGAGGCTTCAGGGAGGAATCTGTGCCTTTCCTTTTTCCCTCTAGAGACTTCTGCAATCCTTCTGTCCCCTTTCTCCATCCCCTGGGCTTCTTCCCCACTTACACCTCCTCTCTCTGGTTTTGACCTCCTTGCCTCCCCCTTTAAAAGAACTTGCCGTGGTGCTCACACTGAGTCCTCCAGGATAACCCAGACTCACAGGTTCTGGGAATTAGGATGTGAGCATGTTTGGGGGCCTTTATCCTCCTGTCTACCACTGTTGGGCACCATAAATGATATGCCTAACAAATTTCTGAGAAAACTGTTATATTACTTCAAAGGCAAGACTTGACTTAAAATTGCAGTGACTAAACTAAGCACAATAAAAATAATTGAGACCACTGAGGTTAACGTGCACACGCCCTGAGACCACTGAGATTAATGTTCACACGGCCTTGAGACCACTGAGATCAGCTGCACATGGCCCTGAGACCACTGAGATCAGCCTGCATGCGCCCTGAGACCGCTGAGATCAGTGTGCACGCGCCCTGAGACCACGGAGATCAGCCTGTACGTGGCCCTGAGACCGCTGAGATCAACCTGCACGCGCCCTGAGACTGCTGAGATCAGTGTGCACGCGTCCTGAGACCGCTGAGATCAGTGTGCATGCGGCCCTGAGACCATGGAGATCAGCCTGGACGTGGCCCTGAGACCACTGAGATCAGCCTGCACGCGCCCTGAGACTGCTGAGATCAGTGTGCACGCGCCCTGAGACCGCTGAGATCAGTGTGCATGCGGCCCTGAGACCATGGAGATCAGCCTGGACGTGGCCCTGAGACCGCTGAGATCAGCCTGCACGCGCCCTGAGACCGCTGAGATCAACCTGCACGCGCCCTGAGACCGCTGAGATCAACCTGCACGCACCCTGAGATCGCTGAGATCAGCCTGGACGCGGCCCTGAGACCACGGAGATCAGCCTGGACGCGGCCCTGAGACCGCTGAGATCAGAGTGCACACGGCCCTGAGACTACGGAGATCAGCCTGGACGTGGCCCTGAGACCGCTGAGATCAACCTGCACGCGCCCTGAGACCGCTGAGATCAGCCTGCACACGGCCCTGAGACCACGGAGATCAGCCTGGACGTGGCCCTGAGACCGCTGAGATCAACCTGCACGCGCCCTGAGACCGCTGAGATCAGAGTGCACGCGGCCCTGAGACCGCTGAGATCAGCCTGGACGCGGCCCTGAGACCGCTGAGATCAGAGTGCACACGGCCCTGAGACCGCTGAGATCAACCTGCAGGCGCCCTGAGACCGCTGAGATCAGCCTGCACGCGGCCCTGAGACCGCTTAGATCAACCTGCAGGCGCCCTGAGACCGCTGAGATCAGCCTGCACGCGGCCCTGAGACCGCTTAGATCAACCTGCACGCGCCCTGAGACCGCTGAGATCAGCCTGCACGCGGCCCTGAGACCGCTGAGATCAGCCTGCACGCGGCCCTGAGACCGCTGAGATCAACCTGCATGCGCCCTGAGACCGCTGAGATCAGAGTGCACGCGGCCCTGAGACCGCTGAGATCAACCTGCACGCGCCCTGAGACCGCTGAGATCAGCCTGCACGCGGCCCTGAGACCGCTGAGATCAACCTGCATGCGCCCTGAGACCGCTGAGATCAGAGTGCACGCGGCCCTGAGACCGCTGAGATCAACCTGCAGGCGCCCTGAGACGGCTGAGATCAGCCTGCACGCGGCCCTGAGACCGCTGAGATCAGCCTGCACGCGGCCCTGAGACCGCTGAGATCAACCTGCATGCGCCCTGAGACCGCTGAGATCAGAGTGCACGCGGCCCTGAGACCGCTGAGATCAACCTGCACGCGCCCTGAGACCGCTGAGATCAGAGTGCACGCGGCCCTGAGACCGCTGAGATCAACCTGCACGCGCCCTGAGACCGCTGAGATCAGCCTGCACGCGGCCCTGAGACCGCTGAGATCAACCTGCATGCGCCCTGAGACCGCTGAGATCAGAGTGCACGCGGCCCTGAGACCGCTGAGATCAACCTGCACGCGCCCTGAGACCGCTGAGATCAGCCTGGACGTGGCCCTGAGACCGCTGAGATCAGCCTGGACGTGGCCCTGAGACCGCTGAGATCAGCCTGCACGCGGCCCTGAGACCGCTGAGATCAGCCTGCACGCGGCCCTGAGACCGCTGAGATCAACCTGCACGCGCCCTGAGACCGCTGAGATCAGCCTGGACGTGGCCCTGAGACCGCTGAGATCAGAGTGCACGCGGCCCTGAGACCGCTGAGATCAACCTGCACGCGCCCTGAGACCGCTGAGATCAGCCTGCACGCGCCCTGAGACCGCTCAGATCAGCCTGCACGCGGCCCTGAGACCGCTGAGATCAGCCTTCACGCGGCCCTGAGACCGCTGAGATCAGCGTGCACGCGGCCCTGAGACCGCTGAGATCAGAGTGCACGCGGCCCTGAGACCGCTGAGATCATCTGCACACGGCCCTGAGACCACTGAGATTAATGTTAACACGGCCCTGAGACCGCTGAGATCACCCTGCACGCGGCCCTGAGACCGCTGAGATCAGCCTGCACATGGCTCTGATAAGGATTTAGAATTTCCAATGAATAGAGCACTACCAATGTGTTTATATTATTGGAGTCATTTTTGATCACTTAAGCCAGTGGTTCTCAACCTTCCTAATGCCATGGCCCTTTAATACAGTTCCTATGGGTCCACAGGTTGAGAACCACTGACGTAAGCTATATATATGAAAAACAATTTTTATTAGGGAACTAAATTTAAAGTGTTATTTGTATGGAGCCAATTTTACTCATTAGCAGAGCAGAAAGTACATCCAAGGCGCTGAAGTGGCCCTCGCATGTAGCTAGCTCCCTCCCACACAGCTGCTCAGTCTCAAGGAATTGTTCTGCTAGAACTTTGATTCACACTGTCCTTGCCCCATCCACAGAGGTAAAGAAGGACCAAAATCTAACTTTGGGAGGTGCGAGTTAAACTCTGGAATGTGCACAGAGGCCACTACATACCAGGAGACCCTCCACAAATTTTTTTTTTTTTTTTTTAGAGACAGAGTCTCATTTTGTCACCCTTGGTAGAGTGTCATGGCATCACAGCTCACAGCCACCTTCAGGTCTTGGGCTTAGGCGATTCTCTTGCCTCGGCCTCCTGAGTAGGTGGGACCACAGGCGCCTGCCTCAAGGCCCAGATATTTTTTGTTGCAGTTTGGGTGGGGCTGGGTTTGAACTCACCACCCTCGGTATACAGGGCTGGCACCCTACTCACTGACCCACAGGCACCACCCAGACCCACCATAATTTTGATACAGCAGCTTTTAAGCTACAACAACAACAAAAAAAATAGCCTTGAGAAATGACCACTACAAAAAAGAAAAAATGAGAGAGAAAACAGCTTCTCAGGAGCCTGTGAAATTTAGATATAGAATCTCCTAAGACAGACTTCTTCTACTTGTGTATGACTTAACGTTTTCTAATCATAGCTGCCTGGGTTATTACAATGGGACAGAGACTAGATCACTGTTTGTAAAACTTACATCTGTTTCATTCGGGGTTCACTACTTGACTGCCTCGTTGAACCTCCAGATTGGGAGTCAGGTGTAAGTGACCACGTGGCTGACTTTGAGCATGAGAGGAAGTGAAGGGTGGCCCCTCCTGTGGCTCTCACGCCCTTCTCCTTCCCTGGCTTTGCACAGACTCACACAGCAGGCAGACAAACGGTGATAAGGGCGTGGGGCCAGAGGGTCCTTGGTCCCTAATCAGCAGCAGCTCCGCACTGAGAAATGTTCACGTTCACAGAGGCCTGCATGATAAATGGGCTTTGGCTACTCCATGCAGGTGGCAGTGGCCCCACTGGGTACCGTCGGAACACCCGCTTCCTCCTCAGTTCACTTCATCATCTCCCCACTATTCATGAGAGCCACAAAGGAATCCTGTTCTCTGCTGAAAAGAAACGGTGTCTTCTAGGGTTCAATCTGGGCAGATCCCCACCCCCCCCCCAACCATGGGGCTGCAGATCTGAGTGAAGGGCAAGTTAAGAGACTGAAATTCCAAACCACAGTGAGCTTTCTCCTGTCCGCATACGGCTGTAAATGTACATTGAGAATCACACTGAAAATGCTCCCGTAACACAGACTAAAGGGCATTCAGGGGGTTCTAGAAATTCCGTTGACATTCTGAAATGGTGATTTTAACAGAGAGAAGTTTCCAGATATTAATTCAATTCACTTGTGTCATTAATTCACTTGTATCATTAATTTAGCACAATTTTCACTTGTATCATTAAGTTAGCACAATTTTCAGTGTAATGAACATGATATTGTAAATCAGTTCTGCTCAGTATTAGAAGATTTAAAAAAAGCATGAGTAGTTGGATGGACCTTGTGCAGATGTGTAGGCCCAGCCACAGGTGAATGCAGAGTGCTTGAGTGCACGTGGAACAAGCAGATGAACCCAGAGTCACGCTCCAGCCATAGACATAAAATAAATTTCTCAAACTCCTATTATGTGCATTTCCACTCAGATCCATGTAGCTGTTTAAAAGATGCAGGCACCTTTCCGACATCCTTCATGGGCTTGTGGATTGCCTGGAGAGCTCCCATTTGTGGTCGGCACAGGAGGATGTCATTATTTATCCTTCTGTAGTCACACAAACATGTCCATGTCCACTCAACATTTGATGAACAACGATCTGCCTACCCAGAGCTCCCAGTACAGGTATAATCCCAGCAGACAACTCGACAATAAGACGTGTCCTAGAAGGAAGTTTCTGGATCATCCCAAATTTGTCTTGACATTTCCTCTGTACACAGTCCCTGAGCCCCAGAATGTGCCTCTTCCCTGAGGTTTCTAGCTGTGCAGCACTTAGGAGGTGCTCCCACGTGCTGGAAACTAGATGCTCTTATACAAGATGGGCATAGTCCCCCCACTCCCCCACCCCGGAAACTGGATGGAGTGCAGACTCCTCTTTACGTGAGAGGGAAACATGGGGGAGTGGACTCGGGGCTCCCTCACTCTCCCGTGATTAAGGCCACCACAGAATAGTAGCACTAGAGGTCACATGTGTTGTAAATATATTTTTTCATATTTCTTTTCTAATCTAGCATATATCTTGGCTATTTATACATTTTCTATATATTTTTTTGTATTATTAGAAATGCAATTGATCATTTCATAAAATTATTCCGTGGAAGGAATTTAATAATTAGAAAGGTCACATATACTCAACAGTAATAAATTAAACTGTGCCAGAATAATTTTTGGGAAAATATGATATTTAATTGTAGCTGGAATTAGATAAACAATCTCCATTAACCGTGACAGCAGATGAGAGTGAGAGCTTAAATGATAACTGTAAGCATTTTTTCTCATCAGTGTGAAATATGCAGGGAAGAAGAAAGGTTAACTTGGCTTCTGTCCTAACTGAAGGCCCCTGACTGGTTAAACGCATGGAATTTTTCCCTCTGGGTTCTAATTTCTGGATTCTTATACAGGGCTCTCAGCTTTACTTTGTTCCTTCACATTTTTTTTTAAACAGGACATTTTTGTCGTCGCTGTTATTAATTGCCTACACTGGCCACCCGTATGCATTGGCCAAACAGACAAACTCTGTGCTTGGGTGCCTCTGCCCGCGGGCCCCGAGGCCCTCCAGGGGGATGACTTCCAGCTCAGCCCCTGTGGCTACCACGGAAAGAACTGAGCGCCCCGAGTCCTGGATGGGAGCTGCAGCTCATCACCTTCTGGTTCTTTTTCCTACAAAACAAAGGCAAACCCACAAACCTGAAACCCGAAAGGAACGTACACCCTGTCGATGCTGATTTTCAGTACATGCAGCAAACTTCACCCTTGCTTTGCTCTCACAGCTACACAGGAGGTTTGCTGAAAATAGTGGTTCGTAGGAAGCATGAAAGAGGTGTCCAAGAAAAGGGGTGCTGCTGGGACAGCCAAACAGGTACGCTCACTTGTTCACTTACTTGAAAGTAAGATCTAGAGGTGCTATGATTCTCCAGTGAAGGAAAGTAAAAACATGAACAAAATCCTGGAAGACGGAGACTGACAGACTCTCAGGGGGGACACTCACAGAAACTGCTCCTGCCCCTCGGGACAGGATGAACGTCTGAAGGAAAGAGAAGTAGGAAATTACTGCAGCCAATTCAGTGCCAATTTGCTGTAAGTAAATCACAATCTGGGACAAATCTAAGGACATCTCACTGATCCTAAATCTCTGACCTGCCACCCAGAGTTTTAAGCGAATACAGCGAGGGAAATGGAAATAATCCACGTAAGTGTGGGTTCAGCACCACAGTTAATTCCATTACATACAATAATGAATGAATCACTGGAGCAGGTAATTAAAATTGGCATGTGGCCTGCTGAGTGGATGTCAGTGCTTCCTGGGACACTCGTGTTGGTGGGAAGCAAGCCCCGCACAGCCGCCCTCCGTCAGATCTCCCCAGGCCCCGTCCCCGCATCGCAGCCCAAAGGCCACTGCTTTCTTTGAGGGTAATCCTTGGAATCTTGCCATGAGGTGGCTTTCACCCCAGCAAAAGATGCATCACCAGTAAAAGAATCACACCTTTCAAACCCAGTAGGAGGCTGAGGCAGCAAAGAACTTGACTGGAGATGTGACATCCTCTTCCTTTGAGTAACAGTTTAGTCTGCCACTATTGAAGAACATGGTCCTCCCTGCTAGACTACCATAGAGCAGGGACTCAGGCTGTCTTCTTTATCATGAAAATCCCAATCAAAGTATAGTTATTGAACATACAGTGGGTGCTCCATAGATACTTGCTAAAAGCAAAAATGAGCAGCAGGTCTCCGGCCCTTCTGGGATTGCAGAGGGCTCTATCAAAGGTGTACGACCTTTTTTTCTTCCTGCTGCACATTGGAAGAATGAGAGTTGTCACGGTCTGCACATTAAATACACAAACACTAACAAAAGCTGATGACTCAGTCTTACTATGAAACCAATTTATAGCTTTCTTATGAAAGCTATAACCCAATTATAGCCCAAGAAGAAGGGGCAAGGGGAGAGGAAGGGGAAGGGGGGGGAGGATGGGTGGAGGGAGGGTAATTGGTGGGACCACACCTATGGTGCATCTTACAAGGGTATACGTGAAACTTACTAAATGTAGAATATAAATGTCTTAACACAGTAACTAAGAAAATGCCATGAAGGCTATGCTAACCAGTTTCATGAAAGTATTTCAAATTGTATATCAAACCAGCACATGGTACGCCATGATTGCATTAATGTACACAGCTATGATTTAATAAAAAAAAAAAGTTGATGAGCAATAAAAAGGTCCATGCATACTTTTCATGAAAAGGCCTTGCGCAGTTTTCACGATATCCAACACTACAGATAAGTAAACCACTCCTCACAAAATCAGCTTGTGACCCGAGGGCCTCAGGTTGGACACCCCTACAAATCCAGGGAGCTTCTGAACACAGCCTACCTGTACATGTTAGCAGCTGGCTGCACATAACTACTCTCAAAAAGTAAGAATTCTTAAAAGAAGAACTCAAATATTTCAGGATATTAAAACAGATTATTATGAGATAATGACATGTTAAAATTATAAAAATGTAAACTCAGATTTTTAGCACATTACAAGAGGGGTGTTTAAATCAGAGTAACGGTAAAGGCTCCCCTGTGGCAGGAATGCCATCCCAGGTAGAATGAAGATGGGACTGTCCCCGAGGGTTGTCCTGGTGGACAGGGGACGGCCACCCGAGGGGTAGGGTGGCTGGAGTCTAGGCTGAGAGTGGGGGCAATTATGAGAACAATGCTGGCCATGAAGGAAGGAGCCTCACCATGAAGGACCTGGTTGGGACCACAGATTTGATCAAGAAGGAAACAAAATAATGTCAGTCAAGGGGATAAGAACAGGGTCTGCGTCTCAAACAGGAACAAGCAGGCTGCTGTGAAGGTGGGTTGGGGAGGGACCAGCCTGGAGCTGGGGGTGGGCTGAAGCTTTTGGGGTTCTGTGGGATGGTAAGGAACAGACAAGTGGAGGACATTATATTAAGGAAGCAGAGGTAAAAGACTGAACTAAAGGACATAAGAAGCACCTGTGGTCAAGGTAGCTCCTGGTGTCCCCCTGGGGCCCACGTGCACAGTGCTGCCCACCAGCCTGGATGGCGGCTGCCAAAGGGAGCAGCTGTGAGGTGCAGGCGGGGACTGCGAGGCCGTGGTCTGCGGCATGGACACACTGCGCACGGAGTAGCCACCGTGCTCTATGGGAGATGCACCCACATCCAGGAGGTGTCTGAATGTGTGAGCTCCAGGTGATGTCACAGGGAGCACGCTGAGAGTGAGAAAGAAGCGGCTCAAGGACTGTCCACTGGGCTCCCCCCACAAAGGACAGCAAACAGAGGGCTTCAACCATGGAGGAACAAGGCAGGGAGATGGCTGGGAAGCCATAGAGACAGGTGCAGGCCAGAAGGCGCCGGAGCCAGGGGGACAGCAGCAAGGATTTGGAGACATCAGAGAGAGTTAATTGTAGACATTTTGCTGATTGATGATGGTGGGACCGGTAGAAGGACGGGGTAATAAAGAGTGTGACATTTCAAGAACAGTTATAATACTGAGCTCAGGTTGCAAATATCAGTGGGAAGCAATGCACCTTTCAGAATGAAACACAGTGAAAGGAGGAGGGGAAAGGCTGTCTGGTGATTTGTTATTCTTTAGTAAACAAAAGTGAAAATATGACAAAATTAAGAAAGACTGCTGAGAGTTGCAGCTAGGAAATAGCAGGGCTGTGACGCAAATGCGGGCTGCTGGGCTCCAGGCAGCCACTCTGCAGAATATCCACCCTTGGACAGGTTTGGGTTGACTTCTACTTATTTGCAACCAAAAGAACTTTAAACAAAGCACAAAGCATTTGCTTCTTAAAGTGCATGCAGAAATCAAGTTTGGAGGAGTATATGCATGCTTGGTTTTATTTTATTTTCATTGTTTTTATGAAGGTGGCAAAAAATCAGGATAGCAACTCCAAGTTGGTTTATTTTTAATAATTGGTTCACAATTCCACATAGCACAGGACTTCTCCTCTCTTACTTATAACTGACAAGGTGACCGGTGTGTTCACATAAGTATTTTCACATTCATAAACAAGTTGTGCTAATTATCAAAACTGTTTTAATTAAGTTCTGTAACAGCTAGCTTGAGCTCTTGGCAGTTAGCCTTAAGATCACACCATTCCTGAATTGGTATAGACTGGAAGTGTTATGTTTTCTTTACATTGCTACCCTGAAAGTTTAAATGAAGGGCAACTTTCTGAGTAATTATTTCCTATAATTAGGATCTTCTAAGGCAGTGGTTCTCAACCTTCCTAATGCCGTGACCCTTTAATACAGTTCCTCATGTTGTGGTGACCCCCAACCATAAAATCATTTTTGTTGCTACTTCATAACTGTAATTTTGCTACTGTTATGAATCGTAATGTAAATATCTGATATGCAGGATGTATTTTCATTGTTACAAAGGGGTTGCAACCCACAGGTTGAGAACCGCTGCTCTAAATAGATTCCTGTTTTTTGCCAATACAAAGACATCTTGCCAAAGATATCTCAAATGGCTGTGGTCTTCTCTTTGATTTAACTGAGGAGGCTAAAGTTTCATTTATCTTGAACAAATTAAAACTTGATATTCCTCAGCAGGTGCTTTTAACATGGGAGTCAGTGTCTACAAGTATGAGGGAGAGAATGAAAGAGAGATGAGAGAGGCATAGATTTTCAGTCTTCCCAAGTCCCCTCATAAAAGCAAGTCAGATAAAGCAAAAACCGATATGCAGAAGCTACAACAAACTTGTGTGCAAGACACACTGGCGGTCCTCACAATATTCGTTGGGGTGGGGGGAGGGGTGAAGCAGCTGGGCACTTAGACCCACGTGTACAGGGGCTGTGTGGGAGGCAGCAGAGGCAGGTGCCGGTGGGAGACCAGAATGTCACCCACACGTACCAGATAGCACACAGGCAACGTGTGGAGCCAGGAAAGGCCGTGCATTTCTGCTGATAAAAAAAGCATTTTGTTGCAAAAAATATATAGTTAAATAGAGAAAACTGTAAGCCAATGTTTCAAAACAAGATAAAGTTTTAAATAATAGAAGATATTTGAAAAATTCATTATAATTAGAAGAATTAATGCATGAAGTGATAGAACTCATACAAAAATTTAGTATGCAAAACAAATTCTGGAAATGAAGCCTAAATTAGAAGAAATATAAGAGAGAACAATCACAACAGAAAAAAACAGAAGATGAAAAAGAGGACTTTTTTTAAATACCAAAAATCAACAGTGATAATTTACTTATAAACGTTGCCGTCAGTTTTTTTGACAATGATAATTTTCTACTAGAAGGAATGCGGCAACTCAAGGCAAAAAACGTGAACCAAACATCTTATACTCAGCAATCGTTTTCCAAAATAAAGTCTCAAACAAACTGTTAAGGAACCACGTAATGACAAAGTGGGTATTGATCCCCTGAAATGTCCTGGGGACTCTGCTAGAGGAGGGAATCTTGACAGATACCTACTGGTGTCTGAAGAGGTGCTGTCATACGGATGGGAGCAAGAGTGAGACACATGTTTGCCCAGGAAAGTAAGAATAAGGGACAATTACAAGGAAGCAGGGACGGTGAGTACAGGGCAGGTACAGCAGAAAGAATGCTAGAAGAAGAAGTTTGCTGCTCACAACCTGGCTATTAAGTGAAAATAAAGGAGTATTATTCCAGATTAGCTGTGGCAGGGGGAGCATTCCACATTTCTGAAAGTGTGCCAAGCATACTCACATTTTTCTAAGAACACACACACACACTGGCCATGCAGAAGTGTGGTTGACTGGCATAAACAGAGTCCATGTGCAGTGGATCAGCGAAAGGAGCCGAAATTTGAGTCTGACTTATTTCCTCAGTAGAGTATCATATAAAAATGGAGAGTCAAATAGAGATTTTAAAAGTGAATGTGAAAAAAAAAAAAAAACCTCTATAATGAAATGTTTGTTAGGTTAAACAGAAAAAGCGGGAATAGTAGTAAAATATAAGAAAGGAAATATAAAATTTAAGAATTCTTAAAGATGATAACTCTCTTCAATTTCATATCATTCTCTTCTTCAAAAGAATAAAAGAATACCTCTCTCTCTCCTTTCACTTGTTATATTTGTTTATATTAGATTTTAAACTCCAGTATAAAGGACACAGAGCTTGCTTTACTAATGAGAAACAAGTACAGATACGTTAACACTTCCTCTCTCTCTGTTGGTACTTAGACTTCCTGTTAACAGCAAATATGAACTGAAGAAGGATGAGAAAAATATCCTTAATATTTTGTTGACTTTTTCAAAAGGCTGCCTCCCAGTGATCCATATTATTATCTTCAACCTTTAGGCCCTAGAGATTTTGTGAATTGTGTTGTTTAATAAATTCATGTGAGCATACAGTATGGGCACAGTGAAAATCTGATTACAGACTCTGCTGTTAGAATTTCTTTTTTATGGGACTATAATTAACATCTCCCCCATGTGTATGTTTAGCCTTGTGTACAAAATCTTTGGACATAATTATGTACATTTTTTGGGACAAAAAAGCTTAGTGCTGAATTATGATTAGTTTATACTTTTATATGATGATTTCTGTCCTATTTTATAGTTTATTCAAGTGATGGGCTTGATAAGAGTCATGTCAGGGAAAATTTAGCTACAAGTGACCATTCAAAGAAAGACCATAGCTGTCCTGGCCATCAGTGTAGATGATAAAAGAATAGTCACATATTTTAGCATCAAATACATTTTCTGATTTCAATTTTGTGTAAGGAAATGCATTATACATGAAATAACATGAAACATATTTTGATCTGCTCTTACTGGTTTTATGCAACACTGTCTGAACATTTGAATTTAATCAAAGAGAAACAGAACTAAGTAAGTTTGAAATTAATTCACATTACCCAGTGTATATAAAGATATTAGAACTTATAATATGAAATTCCAATATATTTGAACTCCTACATTTTACATTTGTTGAGGTCAAGTGTACAGTGTTCCATGAAAAGCAAACTTCAATATTCCTGTTCCTGACAAATGTATGAAAGATGGAAATGCTGTTGTAACTTTCCTGTGTGTGGCATATTGTATAAACAACATGCATATCCATCACTGGAATGGTTAATTAATGGAAAACTAGTCAGAGTTTTTTCTTTTTTCAAGGATTATACAAAACTATTATCAGTACGGAAATAGCCTGAGCACACGTAATAACTACTATTGCAGTCTTTAGCCATTGCTGCTATTGCAATGCAAATATTTGTTACACGCCATGGTGAAAATATTATGCCAGTTCTAGTGACAGTAAAACTTTTACACTCTACTGTTACAGTGCCTATCAATGAAAAATAACTTATTTTGATTTACTGCCATGTTTTCATAGAAGGCAGCATTACCCCCCCCAAAAAAATCTAATGGGGATCATGGGCACAAACCTGTGTAATAATAATTTAAAATTTTCTCATAGTCAATGTAAAAAGTAAAAAGAAACAGGAGGATATAATATCAATTATATATTTTATTTAACTCAATATACCCAAAATGTTACCATTGCAACATAAGATCAGCATAAAAATTATCAATGAGGTGTTTTGCATTCTTTCATAGGAAGTCTTCAGAATCTGGTGTGGTCAAAAAATTGGACTAACCACATTCAAGTGCTCATTGGCCATGGCGGGCATTGCCTAGTGTGTTGGAAGCTTGGGTTTAGAGATTTAAACAGACCATAAAAGTTTTGGTTCATTAAATGGTCACTTATTGAGCACCTGCTGTATACCTGGAGCTGTGCTGTGTGTTTAAAAGTGCGCAGAGAGATGCCGCCCACACTCACGTGGCCTAGACTCTTGTCAGGGAAATGGATGGGTAGTCATGGGAGTAGGGAATGATGGTCATATTTCAGTCCTTCCTTCCAGTAAGGTTAGCACATCGTAGGGTGTTAACAGGTACACACTGGGATCTGTGCGGTCCCTGGAGTTGGGCTGTGCACAGACAGTCAAACAGACGACCAGGAGAAGGCACCTGCCAAGAGATGTGCAGCTTGCAGCCCTGGGGTGAAAGGATTCAGACCTCTTGTTTAAAATAATGTATACATTTATAGATTCATTCTTAGACTGTATTCCTATCACTAAGGGACATACAACTGTGGCAGGAGGGAGAAGGTCTCCATTCCTGGCATGTCCTCCGTGTGGTAGGAAGCATGCCCCAGTCCCCTTTCTTACTTCTCTTTGCCCTTTACTCACTGTCCCTGGGGGAAGCGAAGGAGTTGACCTGATTGGTAATTTGGACAGCTTCCCCTCTTCTCTGAGAGCAGCCTACATGTTCCCCCAGGCTACACATCTCCCTGGGGTAGACCCTTCCAGGGCTGTTCTGCCACCTGACCCAGGACTCCACTGTCTGCCTGCTGAGACACTCCTGCAGGCTGGTGGCTTAGGCCATGAAGCCTTTAACCACAAGCAGTTTTGCTTTGAGCTGCCTTCACCTCTGGTATTTCTGATCCCTTTTCTCTGCTCTGTTTTATCTTCCTAGGCAACGACCCACTCCTAAGGCACTACCTGCCTTACTATGGATTTTTGTTTATTAACAATAACTTTTTTTTTTTTTTGTCTCTTCCAGTTGGAATGCAAACTCCAGGAGAATGCACCTTAATAGCTGCATCATTTACTGAGGTCTCCTCTTGCCTAGCTCAGTGCCTGACACATTGTAGGTGTAGTTTGTGGAGTGAAAAAATCCACAATTTATCAGGAGTTCTCGTGGGTCCTATTTATTAAGCTCCCAGAGACTCGCACTTGATGACAAAGTATAAGAAGACTCATCTAACAATGACGGAAAGGGTGTCATTAAGCAGAAGATGACTGCATGATGGAAAAAACACAGGATGACACCTGCTAGGATGACAGGAGAGGGTGGCTAGACAGGGTGGGCCGGGCAGGTGCATTTGTAAAGGAGTGGCAGCTGTGCACGCGGGGCAGCAGGACTGGATGTGGAGGGGGGAACAGCTGCATTTAGCCCCATTCTCCTACCTGCTCGGCACAGGTGGTCTCATCTACATGTCAGGGCTAATAAAAACCATCAGCATCACCTCCTCCGTTCTCCCTGCTACTTCTAAGGGAAGGTGATACAAAAAAAGAAAATAAAAAGCAAAAACAAAATAATGGATTTTGGTTGTACAGAATGCTAGATAAATCAGCATCTAGTATTTTGCTTTACCTTCAGAAAAACAACAATTCAAGAACAGTTTAGTGTCATCTAGTGTAGGCAGACAGATTTGAGTACCGTATATGCACCACAGTCCTTGGTTTTCAGATTTAATTTATGGGTTCTGTCTTATGGCATGTTGCTAAGGGAATCTGAGTTGTTGTTTTTTTAATAACTAGATGAAATGCAGTTGGGACTTTAGATCTTCAAAATGACTTTGAATCCAAAATATTAACAAGACCACAGAGTGTGGTATCAATTCTCACTGCTCGTAAACCTGAACATTTCCATCTTTTCTACCTATGCAAAAGCAGACGTGTGCACATGAACAGAGGTATGAGTATCTAATTTTACATGTATATTAACATCTTACTTTTCATGTTATTGAAAATAGAAATTTAAAACATTTTATCCTCTCTAGTCCTAGAACCTAATTTTTTCTTCTCTTTTTTAAGAAACAGTCACCCTTAATAAATGGAAAAGAACACAAATCTAACAAAAATGATATTTTATGTCAAAGCTTTTACTCAAAACTTATAGTTTATACTGTCATAGTTTTAAACAAAGTTTTTCAGCAGCCTTTGAAGCATAAGCTTAAAATTCTATTGCCAGCATCAGATGTGTAAGAGTTTGCACCACTTTCAGAGGTGTAAATAACTCCATTGCACTTGCTTAATCACTGTCGGGAGGTGCTGCTGCATATATCATCAGCTTGTTGTTCATCTTGATAAGGACGCAAATAGCTAGCTATGCTAATACTTTTCATGATTTGGACTGTCAAATAAATCATGCTTAGATTAAAAATTCTGGAGAAGATACACATGGGAAAATAAACAAAATCTTTTTCTAAAGACCAGAGCAAGAAGCTTTAAGTGATTTTTTGAGAACTATTATCTTTATTCTATTGAAATCATTAAATTTCATGAATCATGTTAATGTAATGTTGAATTTGAGATTATAATAGCATAAATCATAGTGATGGAAAGTTTAACATTTTCACTTCTGAGTTCACTTTCTTTTAATATGGCATACTTTTATGGAATGATATATAAAATGATAGCTTCATGCAGGATGGAAGACTTTGAGCTATCTTGGACTTTATTTCTAACTCTGCCACTAATTCTTTATGGTCACATGATACTAAATATCTCAATAAGTGAACTGTTTTACAAATGAATTAACCTCAGTAAGATGTGAAGAAATCAATCAATAGCTTAGATTTCACCAGTTAACTGGATTGTTGTCACGTGGACCCAGTGTATTGGACACATGCATTTTAGTTTTCTGTTTCATACAGTTCACTGAATGAAATAGAATTATACTCTCTCATAGGTATTTTGCCTAGTATCTAAACAAAAATAAACAAGCCAAGCCTTTTGGAACTGGAAAGGATTTTTAGAAATCAACTTATCACATCCTTTTTTTTTTTTTTTACTAACAGATGAAGAAATGGGAACCAGCCCAGGTAAAGTGCTTTGCTCAAGGCTAAAAACTCATGGATGAAAGAGCTGAAATGAGTCTGAAATTCACCTCAGGAGGCAAGTGGTTCCATGCTTCAGTCACAGAAGATGGCAACATGTGTCCGCAGGACATGACAAATATGGATGCTCTGTTTAGTAGATTAGAAGCCTCCTTTTGTGTTACTTATTTCCAACATTCTTCAGGCCCAAGGTCAGAGCATTAATGTCTCCAAGAGGAAAAGTATGTGTGGCCTGTGAGAGCCACTGCCTCATGGATGAATTTCTGGTGGGTAGGCTTTCCTAAAAACTTTAGATTGAGCTTGATTAAATCATTTGGCCAAATTTTGTTGAAATGTGAAAAAAACTATTCTTTGCCCAGGCATTATTCTGCATGCCTCTCAGAATAATGGAGGAAGGAGGAGATCTGTCCATGAGATGCATTGAATAGATGGCCCTCTTTTCACTCTAGGAGTTGAAAGAATCTGGCAAATGAACACTGGTCACAACAAGATCATATATGGATTTGAACACATGCCCTGTTTATTAAATTCAAAGCAGCTGTGATTTTGCTATAGAAGTGTTGTTCTTATGTTGGTTTTTATTTCAGAAGATATTATGGTTAGATTATGTGCTGAGAAAGTACCTCATGGGAGTACACGTGGCAACGTGGTGTTGGAGTATGTGTTGCGAGGGGTTGAGTGCGCGTGTCTATGCTGGGTGAGCCATGGAAAAACTTGGAATGTAAGTGTATACAGTAACACTGAGGGGGCTCAGGAGACTGGTTACAACTCGGCAAAGTCCCTTTATTTTCTCTGATGTGTTTCTAGAGCTTATAAACACATAACAATAAAAATAATATTTTAAGTAATGCTCAGATGAGTCAGAGAATTTAGATTTGGGCAGATTTGAGAGAGTGGATTTAAAATGAAACCATTAAGCAATGGAAGCCCTGCTGACATCTGACTGCTGGGGTGGTACATGACTCGGGGCCAAGAGGCCAGCTGCTCAGGGAGGCTGCTGCTCTTTCTGAACCTGGGGAACTGGGAAGTGCCCTCAGAAAAATCCCACTTCATTTGGAGTAAGAGACTTCCAATTCTGACTAAGATAGAGAAAGAGGGACAAGATTAATTCTCACACCTGAACAACTGACAGACAAGTAAAGCATAAAACAGTGTTACTCAAGACACTGGACAGTAGACCACGAAAGGCAGTGATCCCTGAGAAATGGGAGCATGTGTGGGGAGGTCTTAAAACACCCTAGTGCACTACTGGAGAAAGTACACAGTCAGTGGAACACAAAGGGAGATATGGGCAGAGACAGTTGTCTCCCCAAGCAGAGCAGACAGAGCAGGGAGTCTAGGAAGTTCCAAGGGCAGAGTGCCAGAGAAGAGAGAGCTGCACAGGAAGAGAACTCGGAAGCTCAGTGGCAGGCAGGCCTCTGTAGTCCTTGCTGGGCACTAACTGGCTCACAAATGTTAGGACAGACACTACCTAAGTGTGGAGAAGAGAACATCTGAGACTATCAGAAGCACATTTCAAGGAACACTCATGGCCAGGAACGTACCTGCTGCCACCAGTCCAAGTGGAAAACCGCATAAATTATGGGTTACTGGGTACAGTACTCAGAGGATTTGCCTCGGGGGGCAAAATTATCCCTTAATAAAACACTGCCTTGGTTCTACCTATCAAAGCTTAAAGAAAGGACCAAACTTTAAAATATCCAAACTATTATACTTAGTAAGTTCTTAAAAGGTTTATACTATACTTAGAAGTATTAACCTAATGATCCCAAACATGTATGGATTCAATAACAGAGCTCCAAACACATAAAGGAAAAATAGAACCATAAGAATAAGAAAAATCGGGGGCGGCACCTGTGGCTCAGTGAGCAGGGCGCCAGCCCCATACACCGAGGGTGGTGAGTGCAAACCCAGCCCCGGCCAAACTGCAACAAAAAAATAGCCGGGTGTTGTGGCGGGCGCCTGTAGTCCCAGCTACTCAGGAGGCTGAGGCAGGAGAATCGCCTAAGTCCAGGAGTTGGAGGTTGCTGTGAGCTGTGTGACGCCACGGCACCCTACCAAGGGCAATAAAGTGAAACTCTGTCTCTACAAAAAAAAAAAGAATAAGAAAAATCTTTAACTATAGTTATAGTTATTTCAAAGCCTTTCTCTCAATAACTGACACAAAAAGTAAATGAAAAATTAGCAAAGATACAGAAAACTCGGACAACATTATCAATCAATGATCTAAATGATACTATCAGTCATTGATCCAATGGGATTCACAAACTCTCTAACAGAAACGTGAGTGTTCTTTAAATTGCAAATAGACTAGCACTTGATATTCTTGGTCATAAAGCAAGTCTGAATAAATTTAAAAGAATTCAAAATATATAGGTATGCACTTTACCTAACAATTGCAATCAGTGTAACTGGCTTATTGTACCCTCAATGAATCCCCAACAATAAAAAAAAAAAAAAAAAAAAAAAAACAAAATATATAGGTATGCTATCTGGCCATATAAGTATAAATTAGAAATAATAACAGGAAAAGATCTGAAAATAATTCTCAAATATTTAGAAATTAAAACCTATGTGGTAAAGAACAAACAGAGACAAAATTTTGAAGTATTTTAACTAAGTGATAATATCAGGACAATCAAGTTTATGAACTTGCTACCGTGCACGTGCGCTGACAGCACTGTACAAACAGCTCAGTAAGGTTTCATGACCCTGGTATATCAGGGTCTCACAGCTGTGTCATGTCAATGTGTGGTAATTTCTTGCCAAGTGGACTCATTATTGTTGTTGAGAATGTCAGAGTTCGAATTGGAGCAACGAACAAACATTTGTAAATTTCTTGTTAAACTTGGCAAGAGTGAAAGTGAAATCAGGGACATGTTAGTCTAGGTTCATGGGAATAAAGGCATGAAGAAAACAGTAGTGTACACGTAGATTAAACATTTTTCTTAGGGGACAGAAAGTATCATTGATGAAGAGAAGTCAGGGCAGCCAGTAATGAGCAGAACTAACAAAAACATAGCAAAAATGTGTTGAATTGTACATCAAAATTGTTGGCTATTAGAAGCATAACAGACTAAAAAAACATCAATAGAGAGATAGAGAAATCCTAACTGAAAATCTTGGCCAACAACTTATGGCTCTTGCATCACAACAATGCACCAGCTCACATGGCACTGTCTGTGAGGGATTTTTTTAGCCAGTAAACAAAAAACTATATTAGAATGTTGTCCCTATTCACTGGGTCTGGCCTCTAATAACTTTTTTCTTTATTCAGAGATAAAAGAAATATTAGAAGGAAGACATTTTGATGACATTCAGGTCATTAAGGGTAATACAATGATAGCCTTGACGATCATTCCAGAAAAAGAGCTCCAAAATTGCTTTGAAGGGTGAAATAGGTGCTGCCATTGGTGCACAGCTTTCCCAGGGGAGCACTTCGAAGGTGACTGCAGTGATATTCAGCAATGAGGTATGCAGCACTTTTGTTGGGATGAGTTTGTGAACTTGTCAGACCTCATGTTTCAAAATTTGTGGGCTGCAACTAAGATTAATATTAAGAGCGAAACTTATAGCACTGACATTCCTATTAGAAAAGAAGAAAGGTCTGAAGTTAATCATCTCAGAAACTAGGATAAGAATAGCAAATGCAAACCAAAGTAATCAACACAAAGTAAACAGACTTCTAAGTGGAGATTAATGAAATGTAAAGTACAAAAATAATAGAGAAAATCAATTAAACCTGAAACTGATTCTTTGAGATGATTAACAGCACTGATAGATGGAAGGAATGATCACACACAAAAAGAGAGAATAGACCGAGTCCCACTTACAGGGGCGAGACTAACGCAGAACTGGTGATACAACTACCAGATCTACCTTCAAAAATAGAACAAGAGAAAGTTACGGAGAACTTTACGCCAGTAAATTCCACTTCCAAGGAATGGACAAATTTCTTGAAAGATACAAGCTGTCAAAGCGTCCTCAAGAAGCAGTGGATAACCTGAATATCCTTACATATATTCTCATTTTATTTTTTAAATAAAGCTCGTGTTGTTAATCCTTTTTCAAAATAAGAAAACTAAAAGATGGATATTTAACTCGAGCAAGGTCTTGGAGCTGGTAAATGCTAGAATCAGATTCTGTTTCCAGGGATGACTGAATCGAAGCCCAGTCTTTCATCTCTATTTTACCATTCTGAATGAATGACTAACAAGTGAACAAGTGAGTGTTTGCATTACAAAGCAGTTTAAATTCCATACAGGGATTAAATTTACATACATATGTGCATACATATACACTAGGATTTTATATATACTATATATTAAAGTTAATGCACTTTAGACATGATATATATGCATACTAGAAACCTTTGAGTAGAAGCTCTGAAATTTTAAAAGCTTTTCACATGTTATTTTGGGAAAGTAAAGAGTAGCTGTGACAGAGTATAGAGAGAGAATTTTTTAAAGTTATAATTCAGGATCAGTGAACACTGAAAAAGACTGATAGGTTATTGTGTTTTTAAAGCATGATTACTGATCCAGGGGAAGGATGAGTCGACTATTAAGCAAGGCGCCGTGGAAAGAGCTGCATCCTTGTGCTGTCTGTACGTCTCACGTGAATCTTGGTTCTGCTCTTACTTAATCATTCTAAGTTTCAGTCACGTCAGCTGTAAGCATGGGGGTGCCACGCTATCTTCCATAATTATTGTGACGATGAAGGCTAATATATTTAAGCTGACACAGGCAGAAAGAATGACAATAAATGACAGGCACTATCAGCATTACTATTGTTGGTGTGAAACTTCATTTCCTTCCAAGGCCATCATATCTGCTTGTTGATAAGCAAAAGAATTTCTGGAAAGAAGATGGGAACAGTAAGAATAATTAAAACTGAAAACAGAGAGAGAGAAAATAATTAAAAACAAAACATTCATCAAAAAGCAGATATAGAAAAAAGTGAGGTTTTGGTTAGAAACATTTTCTTTTTCTTTTTATCTCCTGTTGCCTATACTTTTCCAGATTTTTCCAGCTAATGGTATTTCTGATTGTTTTTGTTTGTTTGTTCCGAAAGAGAGTCTCTCACCCTGTCACCCTGTCTAGAGTGCAGTGGTGTCATCACAGCTGCAACCTCAAACTCCTGAGCTCAAGCAATCCTCCTGCCTCAGCCTCCCAAGCAGCTGGGACTACAGGAACATGCCACCATGCCTGGCTAAATGTTTCTATTTGGGGGAGAGATAGGGGTCTGGCTTTTGTTCAGGCTGGTCTCCAACTCCTGACCTCCAGCAATCCTTCCTGTATTCAGCATCCTGGCCTGTATTCTTGTATTGCAAATAGACTTAATTCTCTCTTGTCTTCCTCATTAATATTTGTAAAGCAAGGGTTTAAAGTTCAAATGCTTACAGGAATTATGCAAGTAAAGAGAATTATTGAAGCAGGCTGTGTGGTAGTCTTTCCCCATAGAAATTGTATATTTGTATATTAGTCACAGGAGATGATTACTCACTAACAAACAAAAATTTTCTCTTTTCTATTTTTCTGGCAACACATGCTGAATGAGGCAATGTGGGGCCATAAAAGTATTTGTTTACTTTAATAAAATAATGCAAACAAGATAATTAACATAATTCGCATTAGACTACCACACTGGCATTAGTAGCAACTGGTGGGGATGAAGAAAATTAGGAGCACATGCCCTCTACAATGTGAGGTGTTAATTCTGGATATTTACTGACATACAGGATTTTGGGTCCAGTATTGCCAGAGCTTACAGTTTTCAAAAGAAGCCAGAAATTTAGGGATGAAAATTCTCAGTTTTTAAATGTTTCAAGAAAATAATTGTTCAGGCTTATCGAATACACCTGAGGGCTAGATCCAGCCTCCAGCCCTCCAGGTTATGGTCCCTGCTATGGGGCATTCAAGTTTCTCCATAGTGTGACGCCAGGCCTACCTGATATGTAGGCTGATTACAGAAAGCGAGTGGCCATTTACAATCTCCTGATGATCTACAACAATATTCTCTACCCACTTGGAAATACACAGAACTTCTCCCAACTACTTACCCAAACCATTTTGCAAAATGTAAAGATATTTCTTTTTATCAGTTACTTAACTGATTCATTCATGTATTTAATGACTATTTAAAAAAAATGTTTTATTTTTAATTATTAAGGGTACATACTACTTGCGAATATTTGTGGGATACATGTGATGTTTTGATACAGGCATAAAATGTGTAATAATCAAATCAGAGTAACTGGGGGACAACTGTCAGACTTACAGACAGTCAATTAAACACTCTTGTATGGGAAACCTTATCCAGCAGCAAACACTGTGACGGTCAGCAGATAATAACTGATTGCTAAAGTGCCACGCTTAAATTCAAATACTTATTTCACGAGCTTTACTGTGCCGTTAAATACATAGGCATAGAGTGTAGGCTGTATAGATCAACCTAGGTGAGTTTTTAAATGAAAAATTCTTTTTTTTTATTAAATCATAGCTGTGTACATTAATGCAGTTATGGGGTACAATGTGCTGGTTTTATATACAATTTGAAATACTTCCATCAAACTGGTTAACACAGCCTTCACTGCATTTTCTTAGGAAAAATTCTTAAGATTCTTACTTTCAGATAAATACTTACAATATTTTGATGTCATTCTGAAAAATTTGCCTTGATTTGGTTATAGCAGACTGAGTACAAAATGTTTTTAATATTTTTAATATTGTAGCCAGGATTATTTCATTTCATTTACAACTTACCGCAGTGAATAAAGCAAGATGCCTAACTCTCTTTAAACACATGATTTTATGCATAAGAGGGTAATTATATTAAATGGGTGTACTATCAGTGGACTTCTTGGATGAATGAATTTTCTTGGGCTAAACAAATGCCAAAATGTATATTATACTGTTCTGTCTTGGCACATTAGGCTGGAATTTAATTACCTTGTGCAAAAAGTTGTAACAAAATATCATCAGTGTAACTTTCCTATATTTGCTTGTATGAATAAGTGAATGCTTTCTACAGTTTAAGCCCCAAACCCACAAAGAAGATCATATAATGAAATCAAATTCCACCAAGAATCAAATACAATGAAGACAATTTTCCATATGAATAGGAAAGGGTGGCATGCTCTTAGAAAAATTGCTATTTCCAGTGTGTAAGACAGAGCCTGAGTTATGTTAGGAATTATCCTCAGAGGCCTGTGGTTTCCTCTATTTTTGTTCTCTTTGATTTGGCCTGATGGCTTTCAAATCTGCTCTGCTTCCTGTTTATCATACATCATTCCCACCTCATTTCAAAACATATGTTATGTTCCCTATAGCAAGGTTTGGAAAATGTGTAAATATTCAAGTGTATGTAAGGTGGGAAAACAGGTTTATGGGATCCTTCAGTCCTAATTTCTCCATTACCAGTAGAACCACTTGCCTGCTCTTTGGACAACTGCAGTGTTGTCTGCTGCTACGGTCATGGAGCCCCACTTCCTCTTTGTTCAATTGTAGTAAAATTTTGGACAATGCAAAAAATCGTTATTGAGTATTTCATAGCCCATCTATGTTAAGAGTCTTTATCCTGCGCTGTTTTGACTCAGCTCTCTCATCATGCCCAGGTCTTTGTGGCCCATGCAGGGCCCTCGGATGTGCCATCACCTCTGCTAAGAAGGCTCATCCCCTCTTCTCCAGGACGACTCTTTCTCTCTTTCAAAATTGGGGCCATAAGCTTCTCACAGGTTTGTGCTGGCAGGTCCCTGAGGTTGGACTGAGAATTCCTCCCAAAGCTCAGCACTTCAATAATTTCCTGTTTCCTTGACTCTCTTCTCACCAAACAGAGGCCCCTGAGGGTAGAGACGGCATTATTCACTGATGTATCCTGTGTCTAACTCGCAGCCCGGAGCACAGCGGTCCTCAGAATAAACCCTTGAATAAATAAATACTGCACACAGTGACAGGAAATGACTATTTACCAAGTTCCTGCTGGGCCAGGGGCTCCCTGGGGCTCACAACACCTCTCCACGTCCTCCTGTTACAGACGGTGCACACCCAACCAAAGGTCACACCGAGGAGGCTCAAGAAGGCCAGAGCCACAGCTTCCATCCAGATGATTACACAGTCAGGATGCCACCACAGCCTCTTTTCAGGGGGACAGTTGTGCTCCTCAGGGGACCCCTTTGGGGAAGTGTGGTGGGGTACAAAGGAGTCCTCCTCACTGGAGAGCCAGAGGAAGTGGTCTCCTGGGCAACTCAGCCCATCACAAAAGCAAAAAGGACACAAGAAGAGGCTGGGGGGGGTCTTTGGGGACCCATCGAGTACCCCCTTGGAACCTACAGGAGCCCATTTTGTCTCCATGGCCAGACACTACACACTGACCAGTGTAGCTAGAGCCTAGTAGAGACCTTCGACCAGGTCTGCAGCAGCAGAACAGAAACGAACTTGGCCTGGGTGGCCTAGACTGCAATTATTCAGTTCACCACTACCTCAGATTTATAGTCCAGTATGAGGATCTTAATCATCAGACTAATCTAAATAGAATTCTGCTTAGGGCTCACTCTTTTGCAGTCCATTTAAATGAATTCAATCATGGGATGTTAGAAGTACATCCAGTTGCAGGCTTCTAGTACAATTAGACTCTGTAAAATTATTACCAATGTAGGCATTTGTGTTTATAATTATGTTTCATAATTAATGTTCCTAAGTAATACTTTAGGTTCTCACCTCCACTTGCAGTTTTCTAAATGAAAGATTTGATACTAAAGACTGCAAAATATCAGGCCCAGGCCATGAATCACCAGGATTAATAATACTCCACTTAGAAATTCTGAAAGGCTGAGGTTAAAGTAAAACACAAGAAAATTAGTCATGTTTAGTGGATTAAACCTTGCAAGGGAAGAGCAGACTTCACATAACAAACACACTCTCTTTAATTAAAATGTTTTATCAAATAGAATGCTAATCCTCTTCAAGAAGGGAATTCTTGTATGTTGCTAAAATGTTAAGAAAATATATAGAAGGCCAAGTCCATTTTATCTTTGAATTTTTACTGTACTTATTCCAATTTAAGAGTTAGGTAGGCAGTGAATGCCCACTCTTACACTGAACTTCCCCCCGGAGCTCGTTTTCATGCTGTCTCAGGCAGGTTATGGTTAAGATATCTAAATTTCCCAGGCTAATAAATAGTTAGCACTTAAAACAGTTGCTCAAAAGTACCTGCTGAACTAATGATGTTAAGGTTAAGTAAATGTCTAATTTTGCATACTCAGAGAATGCAAGAACTAGGATTTGCACGCTGAGACAATAAGAAGGTTTCTAATAGAATGAAACCTCGACTTCATCCTACCAACGAGAATGGGTCTCCCAGCCATCTCATGAAAACCTCTTATTTATATTCTAGACATGTACAGAATAATTCCCCTTCCCCCAATTATTTGGGCATTTGAAGTCAAAGTGGTTTGGGGATGATTACACAAGAAATTAAAAATGTCATTTTTGCTCTATTCTTTCTGCCAGTGTCAATATCTGTCCAGTAGAGAAGGGAATAGTGTAAATTCTTCTCTTTTTGGGTGTGGAAAGAGCAGACAGGGGGCTGCTGACTATAGGCTGTGCCCTGAAGAAGAAATGCGAATTACAGGTGGCAACTGAACTAATGGAAATTCCCACATCTGGGGTTTTGCCTATTAAGGAAAGATTGATAACTTACTAAGAGGTGTTTTGACTGCTAGCTAAAGGTTTTGGAAGAAAATTGTTAGATTCCCTAATTGACTTCACATGTCAAAATTAATTCTAAATGACATTTAGTATCACAAATGTTTAGGAAGGAAGTATAAATAATATAAATAATTTTTATGTAATCTTGGGGTAAGAGATCTTTCTAAGTATACTTCCAAAAGCAGAAATCATAAAGTAAAAGTGATTAGATTTGTTACATGATGAAGCATATCTGCAACATGAGAGAAAATATTTCATATGGTTAATAATGAAATGAGTTCTTATAAATAAGTAAAAAATCCTACACTACAAGAGAATAGTGGACAAAGCCTTCTAGATCCATTGATATGACATATTGAATAGTTTAGACACAATTTCTCTCAAAAAATTTTGAAGACAGAGAAATGTTGCAAAAATTATATCAAATATCTCTTTATACTCATTTGAGAAAGTAAGGGCCAGAAAGAAAAAAAGAAGCAGGAAGTGCAGGTCAGGGGACGGGGCAGTGGTCTCCTAAGGCATTCTGGTTTCCTGAGATTCTGAGTCATACCTGGCGTGAGGACTGCAGACAAGTTCTTGGGTCCACACCAAGTAGGGAGTTGGATTGAGACTTCTGTTTAAAGCCAGGACTCCCCAAAGACAGTACCCTTAGTGAAAGGATAGGTTAGAATGTAAGCCACCAGTCAGGGAGGGCCCAATAATAGTGACACAACAACAGCTGTGTTTTATTAGGGTCCACCGTCTACAAACACTGTCCTAAGCACTGTCTGCATTAATTCATTTAATCTTTACAGCTCTTTCTGGCAGACACTATTACCATCCCGACTTCACTGCTGTGCACATTAGAGCTAGAGAGGGTGAGTAACCTTCTCACAGACTCACTGTTGGGAAGTGTGGGGTTCAGGCACTCTGGCTCTAAGAAGGGAGAGAAGTCTCTCTTCTGTCCAGAACACATAAAGAACTCCAAATCAGCAGGAAAAGATAAACAATGACTCAAGAGAAGTTGGATGGAAGATACTGACAGGAAGTCCACAGAAGACAAGCCATATATTGCCAGATTAATATAGGGAAAGATGCCCAGTGGTACGAATGCAGATTAAAAGTCTGACAATGTCAAGTGTTGGCCCGCGTGAGGAACAATGGGACTCCTATTCCTGACTGATTAAAACGTAAACTGAAATCACCAGTTTGAAGAATAATCTGGCAACCCCTACTGAGTTTATCTGAAAGGTTCTTCCTTACTGCTGCCTGGCTTTCAAGACTGATGTCAAAATGTCACCTCCTTCACGAGGCCTCTCACAGACCCCGGGGCCCAGCATGGCTGCATTTCTCAAATTTCCAGTATTATTGTACTACTCGTTGGGACACATGATTCACTGCCTTCTGTCAGCAGATTTCATCTGTTACTTAAGGGCCTGGGTGGTGGTGTTTTGTGATTTTTCATTCCTAGCATCTAAGTAGGAGCTAAATAAATGTTGCTGGTTTGAGTATAAAAAAGACTAATGTAACCAAATAAACCATATTTTGGCTTTCTCACTTCTCCATTAGCATATGTCAGAAACATTCCAACAATCCAATTATAGTGAGCAAAACATATCTTAGGGTAAACAAATCTTCAGTTTTTTTGCCTTTTGTAGATTTGCTCTATATTTTCTTGGAATTAAAATTGAGCATGACATATTTTCTTTAGAAAAGTAAGAAAATAGACTACTGTACAGTAATGTCAACTTTTATCTTTATCAAATCAATTTTTAAGACCATGTGTATTCTATTGAATATTCCCAAGTGGCAAAGGCCTAAGGCTCTAATTGACTTTTGATACCCATATGACCAAATCATTAAAATGTTCTAGTTTTGTGTAAAATCTACGTAGTAAGCCATTAACAAGAGAGACAATATAATCTCCCTCTGGAGTTCAGTGACTATCTCTCAAATCTACATTTTAACCCTGATTGCTCAGTGCATATTCTTTCTTTCAAAGTTTTTCTAGTTTTTTTAACCTCTAGTTATAAGAGAAGCACATGCTTTTGGTAGAAAAGAATTAAAAAAAGAAAAGAAAGAGTAGATGTGCCTGTAATACTCCCACCAAGACTTAGGACAATCGCTGTTAACACTTGCGTTAACTGATTAGTCTCATCTTATATGCTAGCAAAGTCTTACTCTCTTACTGTGTATATAATAAACGTGCTATTTCACGACTGGGACCTGATCAAACTAAAAAGCTTCTGCACAGCCAAGAACATAGTGAGTAAAGCAAGCAGACAGCCCCCAGAATGGGAGAAAATATTTGCAGGTTATACCTCCGATAAAGGTCTAATAACCAGAATCCACAGAGAACTCAAACGTATTAACATGAAAAGAACACGTGACCCCATCTCAGGGTGGGCAAGGGACTTGAAGAGAAACTTCTCTAAAGAAGACCGACGCAAGATCTACAAACACATGAAAAAAAGCTCATCATCCTTAATCATCAGAGAAATGCAAATCAAAACTACTCTGAGATATCACCTAACCCCAGTAAGAGTAGCCCACATAACAAAACCCCAAAACCAGAAATGTTGGCATGGATGTGGAGGAAAGGGCACACTTCTGCACTGTTGATGGGAATGCCCACTAATATGTTCCTTCTAGAAAGATGTTTGGAGAACACTTAGAGACCTAAAAATAGACCTGCCATTCGATCCTATAATTCCTTTACTAGGTTTATACCCAGAAGACCAAAAGTCACAATATAACAAAGACATCTATACCAGAATGTTTATTGCAGCCCAATTCATAATCACTAAGTCATGGAAGAAGCCCAAGTGCCCATCGACCCACAAATGGACTAGCAAATTGTGGTACATGTATACCATGGAATACTATGCAGCCTTAAAGAAAGATGGAGACTTTACCTCTTTCATGTTTACATGGATGGAGCTGGAACATATTCTTCTTAGCAAAGTATCTCAGGAATGGAAGAAAAAGTATCCAATGTACTCAGCCCTACTATGAAGCTAAATTATAGCTTTCACATGAAGACTATAACCCAACTATAGCACAAGACTATGGGGAAAGGGCCAAGGAAGGGGAAGGGAGGGGGGAGGTTTTGGTGGAGGGAGGGTAATGGGTGGGGCCACATCTATGGTGCATCTTAGAATGGGTACAGGCGATTGCACTAATGTACACAGCTATGATTTAACAATAAAAAAAAATAAACGTGCTATTTTTAAATTTTGACATGAGTATCCTTTTGTTAACACTATAAATATTATATTGCTACACAATATTCCATTAAATGGATTCATCAGCATATCATTAACCATTCCCCTAGCTGGATGGTATGCTTTAGTTTCTCTGTTTCTATTATTTTCTTGCTTATAAACAAATCCTCCAAGGAACATTTTTGTGGATTGTGATTTGGGGGAGTATTTATTTTCATTTTTTCTATTTGTGCAAATTTATGGGGTACATGAGACATTATGTTACATTTATGGACTGCATAGTGATTCAGTCAGGATCTCAGTGTGTCTATCACCCGAGTTCATATGTTTGTGTTAAGTACAGTCTTCCTACTGCGCCGTCAAACACTGCGTTTATTCCTTGTAGCTTACTGTTTGTCAATAGCTTCTAACCCCTTCTCTCCAGGTTCCCCTATCTGCCCCCCACACTCTTCCCAATCTCTGTTACCTACTTTTCCACTCTTTACCTCCCTGTGTTCAAATTTTCTACCTCCCACATATATGTGAGAAGATATATTTGTCTTTTTGTGCCTGGGTTATTTCACATGAGATAACAGCCTCCAGTTCCACCTGTATTGCTTGCAAATGATATGCTTTCATTCTTTTGAATGGCTGAACAATATTCTGTTCTGTGTATACACCACAATTTCTTTATTCGTTCATCTACTGATGGACATTTAGGTTAATTCCCTATCTTTGCTACTGTGAATAGTGCTGTGATAAATATGTGAGTGCAGGTATACCTTTGATATATTTATTTATTTTTTCTTTGGGTAGACACCCAGTCGTGGGATTGCTGGGTGGAACGGTAATTCTATTTTTAGCTTTTTGAGAAATCTACACACTGCCTTCTGCAGTGGCTGTACTAGTTTACACTCACACCAAGAGTATACGAGAGTTTTCTTTTCTCTGCATCCTTGCCAGTATCTGTTATTTTTGTCTTTTTAATAATAGCCATTGTGACTGGGGTTAAGATGATATCTCATTGTGGTTTCAATTTTCCTTTCTCTGATGATTAGCGAAGTTGAGCATTTTTTCATATACTTGTTGGCTGTTTGTATGTCTTCTTTTGAGAAATATCTATTTATGTCCCTTGCCCTGGCATCAGCCTAGCTCACAGCAACCTCCAACTCCTGGGCTCAAACGATCCTCTTCTCTCCCTGAGAAGCTGAGACTATAGTTGCCCACCACAATGCCTGGCTAGTTTTTAGAGATGGGGTCTCGCTCTTGCTCTGGCTGGTCTCAAACTCCTGCCTCAAGCAATTTACTGATGTCAGCCTTCCAGAGTGCTAGGATTAAAGGCATGTGCTACCACGCCTGGCCTTTGCCTGTAATTTAATGAGATTATTTGTTTTATTTCTATTGAGTTGAGTTCCTTGTATTAATATATTCTGGATATTAGTCATTGTCAGATCAATAGTTGCAAATATTTTATTCCATTCTGCAGGTTTTTTCTTCATTCTGTTGATTATTTCTCTTGTTGTGCAGAAGCTTCTAAGTTTAATTAAATCACATTTGTCTATTTTTTTTTTTTTATTGCCTGTGTTTTGAGGCCTTAGTGATAGACTCTTTGCATAGACCAATGTTCGGGAGATTTTTTTCCTAGATTTTACCCCAGTATTTTTACAGGTTTAAGTTTAGCATTCAAGTGTTTAATCCATCTTGGGTTGATTTTTTTTTATATATAGGGAGAGATAGGGGACCAGTTTCATTTTTTTGCATGTAGATATCAAATTTCCCCAGCACCATATATTAAAGAAAGTGTAGTTTCCCCAATGTAAGCTCTTGTTGGCTCTGCTGAAAATCAGTTGGCTATAAATAGGTGGCTTTATTTATGGGTTCCCTATTCTGTGCCATTGGTCTATTTTTATACCAATACCATGCTACTTTGGTTAGTCTTGTAATATATTTTGAAGTTAGGTATTGTGATGCCTCCTGCTTTGATCTTTTTGTGCAGGATTGCTTTAACTATTTGTGCTTTTTTTTTTTTTTTTTGTTCCATGAGAAAAATTTTAGGATTATTTTTTCTAATTATATGAAGAATGATGTTGGTATGTTGATACAGTTTATGTTGAATCTGTAGATGCTTTGGGCAATAAGGTCATTTTAATGATATTAATTCTGATCCATGAGCTTTAGACTTTTGTCAACTTGTATCATCTACAATTTCTTTTATCAGTGTTTTGTAGTTTTCCTTGTAGAGATGTTTCACTTCCTTGGTTAAATGTATTTCTCAAGTTTTTTTTTTTTTTCCTGTGACTTTACTGAATTTATTTGTCAAATATAAAAATTTTTTTTTTTTTGACAGAATCTTTTAGGGTTTTCTGGATATGATATTATATCATCAGTAAAGAGGGATAATTCTGAATTCCTCTATTCCAATTTGGATGCCTTTGACATTTGTCTTGCCTTTTTGTTCTGACTAGAACAAACTTCCAGTATTATGTTGAATAGGAGTGGTGAAAGTGAGCATCCTTTCAGTATCAGTCTTTGGCACTGTTCTGTTCAGCTATTCTGTTTCTTCCTGATTCAGTCCTGGCAGGTGGGACGGCCAGGAATTTATCCATCTCCTCAAGGCTTTCTGGGTTGTCAGTGCGTAGTTGTTCATAGTAGTTCTGATGATCTTTTTTATTTCTCTGGTATCAACTGTAGTGTCTCCTTTTTCATTTCTGATTTTATTAATTTGTGTAGCTAGTGGTTTATCAATTTTAAAGAATCAACTTTTTTTGTTGTTGATCCTTTGTATTACACTCTGGTCTGTTTCATTTAGTTTTGCTGTGATCTTTATTATTTATTCTGCTGACTTTGCATGTTATTTTTTTTCCTCGTTTTTCTAGGTCCTCGAGGTGCACTGTCAGATTGCTAGTGTGTCATTTTTCTGCTTTTTTGATGTAGGCGTTTATTACTATAAACTCCCCTCTTCGCATTGCTTTTGCTATATCCAATAGGTTTGGGTATGTGCCTCCATTTTTATTTGTTTTGAGGAATTTTTTGATTTCCATTTTAATTTCTCTGTTGACCCAATGGTCAATCAGGAGCATTTTGTTTAATTTTCTTGTATTTGTGTATTTCCAGAGTCCTTCTGATATTGATTTCTAGTTTTATTCCATTGTGACCTTAGAAGATACTTGATAGGAATTTGATTTTAAAAATTTGTTGAGATTTGTTTTGTGGACTAACGTATGGTCTATCCTGGACAATGTTCCATGTGTTAATGAAAAGAATGTATATTCTGCAGTTGTTGGATGGAATATTCTGTAAATGTCTGTTAGGTCTGTTGATCTGAAGTCCAGTGTAAATCCAATGTTTCTTTATTATTTTCTGCCTATGTAATGTATGCAATGCCTAAAGTAGGGTCTTCAGGTTCCCCATGTTATTATATTTATTGTATCTCTGCCTTTAGATCTAGTGAGATCTGCTTTATGATCTAGTGTTAGGTACATATATGCAGTAGAACCTCCTACTTGACCACCTCCCTACACCAACCACCTCCCTAAGTTGGCCTAATTTTCACAGACTAGACATGCACCACATGTACATATTAGTACAGTAGGCCTAGTTCCTTAAGTTGACCACTTCTCTATGTTGACAGTCCCAGGGGTCAATTTACAAAGGTTCTACTGTATTTAGAATTTTTATATCTTGCTAGATTGATCCCTTTATCATTATATTAATGACCTTCTTTGTCTTTTTGTTTGTTTTTTATAGCTTTTTGACTTAAAGTCTGTTTTATCTTATGTAAGTACAGCTATATCCACTACCTTCACTTTTGGTTTTCATTTACATTGCACTATCTTTTTTCATTCCTCTATTTTCAGTGTGTTATATGTCTTTGATGGTAAAATGACTCCCTTGTATTCAACATATAATTGAATTATGTTTTATAAAAGTCCATATTGCCACTTTATATCTTTTTTTTTTTTTTGCAGCTTTTGGCCAGGGCCGGGTTCAAACCCACCACCTCCAGTATATGGGGCCAGCACCCTACTCCTTTGAGCCACAGGTGCTGCCACCACTTTATATCTTTTAAGTGGAGAGTTTAATCCATTTGTATCCAAAGTTATTACTGATATATGAGGCTTTGTCCTTGCCATATTGTTAATTGTTCTCTAGATGTTTTATATATTCTTTATTACTTTTTTTCCTCTTATAATTCATCATTGTGGCTTGGTAGATTTCTGTAGTGATACCATTTGAGTCATGTTGCTTCCTCTGTATAATCACTTTATCAACAAATTTTATACTTTCATGTTTTTTCGTGATGGTAAATGCCATTTTTTCACCTCCATGTTTAGGATTCCATCCAGCATTTGTTGTAGGGCTGGTTTAATGGTAATAAATTCCCTCAGTATTTGTTTTTCTGTGAATGATTTATTTTTCTTTCACTTATGAAGAATAATTTTGCTGGATAGATATTATTAGGAAAAGCTTTTTCCTTTAGCACTTTGAATATACCATCCTCTTGTTTTTTATTTTTTTATTAAATCATAGCTGTGTACATTAATGCAATGATAGGGTACAATGTGCTGATTTTATATACAATTTGAAATGTTTTCATCAAACTGGTTAACAGAGCCTTCATGGCATTTTCTTAGTTAAGGTGTTAAGACATTTATATTCCACATTTAGTAAGTTTCACATGTCTCTTGTAAGATGCACCTTAGGTGTGGTCCCATCAATTACCCTCCCTCCACTCAGCCTCCCACCTCCCCACCCTTTTCCCTTTCCCCATATTCTTAGGTTATAATCGGGTTATAGCTTTCATATGAAAGCTACAAATTAGTTTCATAGTAGGGCTGAGTACACTGGATACTTTTTCTTCCATTCTTGAGATATTTTGCTAAGAAGAATATGTTCCACCATCCTCTTATTTTTTGGTCTATAAAATTTCTTCAGAGAAATCTACTGTTAGCTTATAAGGTTTCCTTTATAGGTGATTAGATGCTTTTCTTTGAATAATTTTATAATTTGTTCATAAACAAATCACACTTTAGATAGTGTGATTATAATGTGCCAGGGTGAAGTTGGTTTTTTGTTTTGCATTGTATCTTTATGTGGTTTGTTTATCTTCCTATATAACATCTAAATCTCTTGTTAGAGTTGGGAAGTTTTCATCTATTATTTCATTAAATATGTATTCTAATTTTTCTTTGTTTCTTCATCCATGGGGATGCTTTATGTTGCCCCAAATGTCATAAAGGCTTTGCTTATTTTTATTATTTATTCTATATTTTTGTCTGTCTGTACCTTTCCATAGACCTGTCTTCAACTTCTGAGATTATTTCTCCTGCTTGATCTATTGTTGAAGCTTCCAAAAGTATTTTTTATTTCATTCATTGAATTACTCACTTCTAGTGTTTCTGTTTGGTTCTCTTTAAAAGTCTCTATTTGGTAAATTTTTCATTTATATCCTAAATTGATTTTCTAATTTCTCTATATTATTTTTCAAATTCTCTTCTATCTCACTGAGCTTTTTTCAAATCAGTATTTTGAATTCTTTGCCTGGAATTTCATGAATTTCTTTTTGACTGAAATCTGTTATTGGAAATTATTTCATTCCTTTGGAGGTATCATTTTCCTTGCTTTTTCATGTTTCCTATGTCAATATCTGCACATCTGGTGTAACAGTCACTTCTTCCTTCTTTTTTTTTTTTTTTTGAATTTGCTTTCATTGGGGAAGACATTTTCTTAAGATACATATCTGTTGTTGTTTGTGTATAGTGCTTTGGTTTTGATTTTGGGTACATGCAGTTGTATAATCTCTTTATAATTTATTTTTCTGTTATAACGGTGACAGTGGTATCTGTGACTTCCTTGGTTACAGTGCAGTTATCAGTAGAGGCTGTTACAAAGTTATGCTGGGGATGAGGATGCCAGGTGGGGAGTCATCAGCCCCAGTGCGTGTGCCTGTATTTGGCCTTCAGGGTGACATACTCTGACACCAGCGTTAGTAGGTCTGGGCAGGCCAATTTTTGGCCTCCATGCAGCTCACTCAGAAGCTAGTAGTGGCAGCAGTGGGCCAGTTGAGAGCAAGTTTTAGGCCCCTGGGTGGCTGGTGTAATGTGGAGGGGGCCAGTAGTAGTGGTGGAGGAACCCATTGCAATCCAAGCAAACTGTGCTGGTGTGCAGTAACTGCAACAAATTGTGTGGGCCGGTCAGCTTTCCTACTGGTGATACATGTGGTTGGCCCCTCCTCAGACCCTGGGTGTCAGTATTAGTGGACCTAGCTGGGTGATTTCCAGATCCCTAGATACTATGCTCGAGTACTAGGGAGATGAGACTAAGCTGGTAGACTTGTCCTCAGGCTCCCTGGTAGTGCATTTAAGTGCTGGCCATGATAGGTAGAGACAGGGCAGGTGGGAGCAGTTTCCAAGCTGCTGTCAGGGTGCTCAGGTGTGAACAGAGTTGACTGTGCTGTGGGTTTGCCCTTGCAGAGGTCAAGACTACTCTCAGTGGGATCAGTGTGGGGAGCTACCCTGTCTGTCTGTACCTTTCCATAGACCAGTCAGATGTATGGTTCCCTTGTGCCTTGGTCCCACAGCAGCCTGCAGCAGCACTGGTGGGATTTGCCTTTATGATAAATGAACGTGCCCAGCCTCTCTCCTCTCCCTCCTTGGCATGATTGTCGTTCCTGGCCTGAGGGAGGATACAGATCAGTGAGGTCTGAACTTTCAGAATGTGCCCTGCTGCTAGCCTGTGATTGAGGATGAAGGGGGTCAGCCACAGGGGGAGCTGCTCACACGAATAGTTGTGGGAAGCACAGTTTGCCTATGCTTTGGTCCCGTAGTAGTCTGTAGGAGTGGCAGTGGGATTTGTCCTCACAGTGCATGAAAGCACCCAGCCTCCCCTCTCTCTCCTTAGCCGGCACAGCAGCAGTCGAGTGGGCCCTGGTACAGGACACAATTCTTTAGCGGGCTTAGCTCTCAGAATGGTGCCAACCTGTAGCTGCAGCTGCATGTTGCCCTCGTCTCTTTGCTTTCTGTTGCTTCTCTGTTGAATCTGTGTTCTCTCCCAATGATCTATTCAAAGTACAAATATCTACTTGCTGTTTTGGGTCCCCTCCATGGAGGAGGCATGTAGTAGCTGCATTTAGTCAATCACCCTGCAGGGGTCTATTTGGCATCAAAGTGCATAATAAATTTTATAGGTTTGGTTTGAACTATATGAACATATGACCAAATTACTTTCTGTCATGCGACCTGAAAGTGGAGGTTTTTTTTGTCTTTGTCATTACTGACCATTTATTAAAAACAGCTTTATTAGGATATCACAATACATATAAAAATTGTGTATGTTTAAGGTAAACAGATAAGTGCTTTGATATAGGTGTACGTTATAAAATATGACTATAATCAACCTAATTAACACGTTCATTACCTCACATAGTTACCATTATGCGTGATGAGAATATTTAAGAGCTATCCTCTTAGAAAATTACAAGTATACAAATTAAATACTGTTAACTATCTTTACCATCCTGTACATTACATCTTTGGAAATTATTTTTGCATTACAAAACTTTGCACCCTTGATCCAGCAACCCCACTTAATGGGAATACATCCAAAGGGACAGAGATCAGGAGCACTAAGAGACACCTGCCCCTCCATGATCACTGCAGCATTGCTCCCAATAGCCAAGACGTGATCAGAATCTGAAAGGCCTTTGACAGATAGATTGATAAAGAAAATGTGGTGTGCACACACAGTGCAATATTATCCAGTTAAAAAATAACAAAGTAATGAATATAGTCAGCCCTTCCATATCTGTGGGTTCTATATCTATGGATTCAGCAAACCAAGGACTGAAAACTTTAAGAACAAAATAATGGATGGCAGTGTTTGTATGGAACATGGACAGATTTTTTTCCCTATTATTCCTTTAATAACAAACCATACAAATATTTATATAGTCTTTACATTGTATTAGGTATTGTAGGCAATCTAGTGATGATTTAGAGTATATGAGAGGCTATGCATATGTTATATGCAAATACTAGACCATTTCATGTAAGGCACTTGGGTTTTGTATTCTCAGGGGTCCTGGACCCAATACCTTACAAAACTGAGGGATGGCTATACTTTTATCTCCATCTGCCAGTAGTATTCCTCTGTTGGATACAGTCATCAGATAAACACAGTCAGTATGAGGTGTTCTAAGTTTCCGGCTCTTCCAGCCCTGCTCCCCCCTTTGCATTTGCTGTTGTGACCTTGAGCATCACCTCTAGACAGCCACAGACGTCAGAGCTGTGGTGTCACCTCTGCCTCAGGCCCTTCTTCTCCTGTCCATGCAAACAATGGCCTGTCTCAAATCTGAACCTGTCCCTTTCTCTACATTCATACTGTCAGATCTTGGTTCTTGTCTCGCCAGGGCTATTGAAAACGTGCATGGAATTTTTTTACATTGCTTAACTAATAAATGCTGAGATAAATGTATTAACTGTTACAGGAAAAAAAAATCACCGACAGTCTCACCATTCTGTCCCTCCTGCTTAATCATTTGGTGCCTTTCCTTCCAAGATTTTCCTACACATAATTCTGTTAAATATTCTGATCAAGCCGTATTTGTACTTTTCTCTTTTGTTCTTCCCTTTACTAGCCTGTTATTTTCCTCATATTATTAAAAACTCTTTGTAAACTTTTAAATTTAAAATGTTTTCTAAGATTCTGTTAAGTGATTGCACCATGCCTTAAGCAACCATTATCCTTATTGTTTAGCATTTGAATGAATACGATCACACTCAAAGCTTTTTCAACAGATTCAGTTATTTCCTTAGGACGAACTCCAGAAATGGGATTACTCCATTAAAGTCTATAAATATTTGCAAGATCACCTATTCCTATCCATTCCCTGCAGAATGGCTATGGAGAATATAGCTTTCTGCAGAATGTGGCCGATCCTACCCCAACAGCTTTTCTCTCCCACACATCCGTGTGGCTGGTCACTCACACCCTGTGAAAGAAATCTGAACTCAGCTTGCTGTTCTGAGGCTGTCTCAGGAAGAACCCTCTGTCAAGCTTCAGTGCAACTGTCCCCTGACCTCTGGCATCCTGGCCTCCAGCTACATGGAACTACTATTGTTCTCCATGACTTTGCTCCTATCTCTCTGTCTCCTTATAATGACCCTTCTCTTCAGTTAAATCTCTGCTCTGAGCCCAGTTCTCTCCTTAGTGAAATTCACAGCATCCTTCCTCAACTTAAAAACAATAACTCCCCATTCCTGCTTTCTATTCTCAGGATATTTATACTTCTATCATAGCAATTGCCACCATTTCTTGCACTATAGTTTATTATGGATAAATCTAACAAGATTTTTCTAAAGTAAGGGCCACGTATTACAATTATTTGTATCAGGAAAATATTAAATGTCTTCCACACAATTGATGCAAGTATGACAAAGTCAGACCTGCGATGAGTTAATTAGCATCCTGCATTTAGCTTTCCGTCTGTAGGTTGAGTAGATACAGTAATGTTTTCCTGTTGGTTTCTATAGAATGTTCCCAAAATAGAAAGTATTAATATAGCAATACACATGGAGATTCTAAACAAACAGAAAACAAACGTATATGACAGAGTATTATTGTACTTCTTTAATTCTACTGTATTTATGATTCATGTCTGAACCTATCTTACTTAATCCTAATACAAAAAAAATCACGGTAGCATCTAATTGAGATTTTGTCTTAATATAAGGTAAGAAAGCAATTAGATTTCCACGCTCCTACAGAAAAGCCGGAGAAATGAAAGGTTCTTGTGTTTATTTTTCAGTGACTAGGTAAACAATGGGGAATTGGATGTGTAATATTAGGCATAAACTTGTGACTGGGGCTTAATCACATGGAAATGTGTGTGTGTGTGTGTTTTTCACATAACTTTGATTAGTACTAGCACTGGGAAAAGCATAAAACTTCTTAACAGTATGAATTTGCTAAACAAAAGAAGCTAATATGTTGACCATCTATTAAATGCCACCACTAAATCATATACTTTCCTAAAACTCTCAGGCTTTTATTCTTTCTAACCAAGTTTTTGGCAATTTTAATTTATTTCTGTTAATTTTTAAGTTCTATTTTCTGGTACGAATGTTATTTGTCAATATTAGACCTTAAAAGTCCAGGAGGATTTTAAGACCAGTGAAATTATTTCATTTAAGTAAACTTCCTAATTACTGCTCAGTAGAAAGTGCATCAGTGGCATTAAATCTGCATCAATCTACCTTCAGTATTCTTTGCTGTACACATTATTTATGTGTTCTGATGGGAAAAGAAACCAAAACATAATACCTCAAAGTAAAGTTAATATAATTATGTAAATTATAAATTTATAGTAAAAATTCAAACGTCTAGGACATAAAAGTGCATCAAATAATTGAAAAGTAATTTAAACTTATTAGCACCATTTAACATAGGGGTATCAAATTTATAAATAAAATAGGAAAAAAATGTACTTTTTATTAAATATCTATCATTTACCAGAATCACCTAAAGTAGGGCACAATTTTTTTTTTTTTTTTTTTTTTTTGAGACAGAGTCTCACTTTGTCTCCCTTGGTAGAGTGCCGTGGAGTCATATAGCTCACAGCAACCTCAAACTCCTAGGCTTAAGTGATTCTCTTGCCTCAGCCTCCCAACTAGCTGGGACAACAGGCACCCACAACAATGCCCAGGAGTTTTGTTTGTTTTTTTCATTGTAGTTGTCATTGTTGTTTGGCAGGCCTGGGCTGGATTCAAACCTGCCAGCTCCAGTGGATGTGGTTGGTGCCCTAGCTGCTGAGCTTCAGGCACTGAGCCTGAAGTAGGGTACAATTTGAAAGCTAGGAATAAGAATTATGAACTATTCGTGTAAATTGACTGCGAGACATTTGTATAGAAAACATAAGTTGCATTATAAAAATCCAAAGGCAAAAAGCCATTCTGCTTCAGGTAACTATTGAAATTAGCTCAAAGTCAATTTAATTCGGCATTTCTTAGGAACTATGACTTACAAAACACTGAATTGACAGTTATTGAAGATTTAAAATAATCAAGATGTGAAAGTTCACTTTCAAGGACCTAATAGTACAAGAGACAAGACAAGACACTGTATAATTGATCATAACGGTATACAGATGTGCTAAGAAACACGATGAAAAAATGACAGCAAGATTCATTCTAGCTGAGGAACGAGATGGCTTTGGAACTAGGAGTGGAAGAGTGACTAGAACTGGGCACAAAGGACAGCAGGGCCAGGAGGGTGACAGAGGGATACGTTAAGCAGAGGCCAGGTGATCAAAGAAATAAAATCCCAGAATTGAAGATGTTTTGGAAGAATTGGCAATAGTCTGATTTGGATGGAGTAGAAAGGGTATTATTTTTTTTTTAGCTTTTGTTTTTAGTTGACACAAAATAATTATACATATTTATGGGGAACCTGTGAGCGTTAGATATATGTATACACATTGCGTAATAATCAAAACAGGGTAATGAGCATATCCATCACCTCAAACACTTGCCATTTCTCTGTAATAAGAACATTCAAAATCCTCTCTTCTAGCTACTTTGAAATACAGAGGCTGCCAAAAATGTATGCACATTTAGAAAAAGGAAAAGGAGACTGTATTAAAGTTGTAACACTCAAGTCACATTTGACTTCTACAAGATAACAAATGTTATCAGTATACATGATTACAATTTTAATACAATATTTTCCTTTCTTAAAATGTGTATACATTTTTTGTCACCCTCTGTATAACACTTTATTGTGAATTATAATCACCCTATCTGCAATAGAACTCAATAACTTAATCCTCCTACCTACTGGTAACTTTGAACCTGCTGAGCACCCTCTCGCCATCCCAGCCCCTCTACTCTCCCGAGCCTCAGGGAAACACTATTCTATTGTCAACTTCCATGAGATGGACGTGTTTTTTTTTTTTTTATTCCACATATTAGATCATGCAATAATTTTTTTTGTTTGATTGATATCACGTAACATAATATCCTCTAGGTTCATCCTTGTCATGAGTGACAACATTTTATTATATCTTTTGAGGCAAGGAGTTTGTGGATAAGACTTCAATAATATATAGAAAATGAAAGTGAAAATAGACAAAAGAGATTATTTCAAACTAAAAAGCTTCTGCACAGCTGAGGAAACTTTCAACACAGTGAGAAGACAATCTACAGAATGGTAGAGAATATTCCCAAGACTCTGCGTGCATCCAATAAGGGATTAGTATCCAGAATATATAAGGAACTCAAACAAAACTCAAACAACTCAACAACATAAATTCACACTTAACAGATACTATCTGGGTGACAGGCACACTTATAACTTGGACTCATACTATGCAAAAACAATACATGTAACCCAAACATATGTACCTTCGTAATACTCTGAAATTTAAAAAATGGGCAAAAGATCTGAATGGAACTTCTCTATTTTGTTTTGAATAGACATTTCTCAGTAGAAGACATACAAATGGTCAGTAGGTATGTAAAAATGCTCAGGATCACTAATCATCGGGTCAATGAAAGTTGAAACCACACTGAGGTATCACCTCACTGCAGTTAGAACGGAGTGGCAAGACTCAGAGGCGAGGAAGGGGACCTTGTGCTGGTAAAAAGGGTTGAATTCGTTTTAAATTTTTAGTACTGAAATAGCATACTCTTCCTAAAACAAGCAGATGATACTAGAGCTAGGTTATTACGAAAAGAATGAGAGAATAGGACATAAGTAAGAAATATTTATTTTAAACTTATTTATAATTGCTTTTAATTAAAAAATTAATCAGAAGGCTTAATAATAGTGATTTATTAAACTATGCTGTTCTGTGCAATTTATGGTTTTGAGAACTCAGATACCTGAGTTTTCCATGGGAAAGAGGTTTTATCCAATGCTTCTAAGGGTGATTTACCCTTAAAAATATTAAAAAATCTATGTTCTAGGAGAAATCAGTTGAACAGAACATTGTACTATTTGGTAAATCTAAATTATCATTACTTTCTTTTCTTAACAAATAATATAATTTGCATTTAATTTGTCATGCTGTATCACACACCATTTTGCTTCAACTCTGGAGAATGTACTTTGTAGATTTCTCTTTGTCTTGTGTTTCTACTTTTTTTGGAAGAGCAAAAGCAAAATGCTGATTAAAATAACTCTAATGGTACAGAGTTATACAAAAAGAAAGTTACTACCCAGCGCATATCCCTTCCACCCGTTCCTTCACAACTGAGAGTGTACCTGTCCATACATTTTAATCCTCACACAACACAGACTTATGTCTACACTGTGTGTGCGAGAGACAGAGAGAGATCTATTTTTTCTTTTTCTAAAATGAAACTGCTATTGTAAGCAAAAAAAATGCATATTACTTTCCACATTGTTTTATAACATGCATTATTGACATCTTTACAAGTCAGTACACACAAATCGAATCTATTCCTTTAAATAGCTACAAGATACAGTATTCCACTGTAGAAACAGATGATGATTTCTTTAGCCATTTTCTGCTTGATAAGCATTCACATTGTTTATAGCTTTTTCTATTTACATATATCATCATATGCTAGTGCTTTCATTTTAATAAAACTAAAAAATAAGGTAAGGTTAAGGTTTTTAAAACTAAATAGATACTAATGTTAATGGATATGGTCGTGTAACTTTTCATGAAAGTTTTATCAGTTCATATTCCCAACTGTAGTATAAAGAAGTAGCCATTTTGGACGGCACCTGTGGCTCAAAAGTAGGGAGCTGGCCCCATATACCAGAGGTATCAGGTTCAAACACAGCCCCAGCCAAAAACTGAAAAAAAAAAAAAAAAAGTAGCCATTCTGCTGTACTCATATCTGGAGATAATACTGTAAATGTACAGCAATAAGCAAGGAAGGAATGTTCACAAGCATTGAGGTGTCATGAATTTAGCCTCTGTTTACGCCATCTTGAAGCTGGTTTGGCCAGTCAGAGAAAGTTGGGATGGGGCTCTTGGAAAAGGGGGCTCAGGGTAGTAAATATATTTAAGAGGTGGGATGCTGGTATTTCAATGGCCATCTTCAATTTGCTAGGTAAATAGCTCTTCCATTGCTAAGACTTAAAATTACTAGATTTAAAAATAAATTGCGTATTTAGCAACAGAAAATGGTGTCTCCTTAACGTTTTTAATGATCACATTCTTAACTTTTAGTTGAGAAGACCAGCTTCTATTTTAAAATTTATCTTTTTATTTAAATTTATATTTATTTAAAATATAAATTATAGGTAATGTTTAAGGCATCTTTAGCTGTATAAAATTTGTAATATTTACATAATAAATAATCTATTCATCTCAAATGCCAGTATATTTTTCTTGATTAGTTTTTCTAGTTTACTTGGGTCCTATAATTTTCTTGCTATCATTTTCTTAGGAATTGTGTAGTGTTGTTATTTTTGTGATATTTTCCTCTATTTTCATTTCCTACTGGTTACTGATACTATAAAGAAAAACGATTCCATTTTGCATATTTATTTTACTATCTATATCTACTCACCTTACCAAATTGGTACTCTTGGTACTTTTAGTCGTATTTAGTTGAATAGTTTGATTTTAGCCTTGGGGGTTGTTGTAATGTGATCATAATCACATGACAAAATAATTGTTTCTTCTTTTTCAATATTTGCTTTGCATTTAAATATTACATTAGTTAGATTCTCTAAAATAATGTTAATGAAAATGAAGCCAGGCATATGTGTCTTGTTCCAAATTTCAGTGGTGATGATAAATCCTTAATCTGATACCTCACTACTGGCTTACCTTTGAACAACCCTCCCTTCCCATGTCTCCTGACAGCACTGCCTGCCCGTCCTCCACCACCTTCCTTACCCTCAAGTTCTGGTGGTTCTCCTGATTCTCTGACTCTTTCTCCATCTTTCTGTCCATGGCCCAACTATGACCACTTCCCTTCATCCCATTCCATCACAGCTGGACCAGGGTGCACCTCCCCGCATTATTCAACTACCGCTCAGTCTTTAAATTGCTTCCAGAAGTATTTTGTTAAAACTCAGAACAGTTTTCCTTTTCCATTTAAAAATCTCTAACTGTTCTTTTAAGCCTATAGAATAAAATGGAAGTTTTTAAACTTGATACCCAATACCTTCCTTATTCTAGAGCCAGCGCCCCTCCTAGTCTCGACTTGTGCCTCTTGCTACCCACCATTTCTTACAACAGTGAACGGCTCATTGCCTCGTGGTTTCAGGATTTCTCAAGCACACGCTTGCTCTGTCCGTCTTTGTTCCCTCTTTCTTCTCAGCCTCCCCTACTCAGTGCATCTCCACAAATGTCGGCTCACACTTCAAATCCCACCTCAGAAACCCAGCCCGTCTGGGCCTCTGTCCTGTCTGTGCTCTGATGACACATTCTGCCATAGTCCTCACTGGGACTGCACAGCACTTGGTATGGCAGGACTTTAACAAGGAGCAAGGGAGGAAGGAAGGAAGGAAGAGAAGAAGAGAGGGAGGAAGAACCTACTACAGATGTTATTTAAATGGAAACATTTATTTTAGAGCCACCTATTTCTAAAAAGAAAGCTGTATCAGTTAAAACTGCTGAGGTGATTCAAACTAATTTTTAATATACAAAAATTGAAATTGTGGAATAGTATTGAGTAACTAAGAAAAAAGATTACACTGTATGTCAGCAAATTTACCTTTGGTGAAAAGTGGTGTAGAAAGCAAAAACATAAATGGAAAAGCTAAAGTAAAACATGAAAAATGAGCATAGGGCTTATATGCATTTAAAGCATAAAAGAAAACACAAAGAACAGACACCTGGACGAGTGAATTTTGGTAAAGAGTGGATGATTAATTTCCTGTATAGCTCTCCAGCACTTACTGCAATAGCATTTTGTATTTCAAGACATGCTTCAGACTTAGCAAGCTGTAATACATACTGCTCATTTGCCACATAGTAGGGCCGATTTATGTTTACAGTGTGATATTTTAATTATTACTAAGATAATTAAGCTTAAATCATGGTAGCAATTTATAAGATGGTGATCGAGTCCCTCTTCCAGCTTGAGCTACCATTAATTGGCTGATAGATCTCAAGTCCTACACCCAACACCAAGCCCGTGTCCAGATACCTTTGTGGGCGCGGAGCAGGCAGGAAGGCAGGGAGAGCATCACAAAGCCGGCTCAGATCGCTGCAGCAATTCTCTCGAATCACTTTTTTCATAAGTTTTCAGCAAAAGTCAGAACACAGATTCCGAATACCATCAATCTCATTTCTTTAAGACGCAGTCACAGCAAGCCATGGCAAAACAGCTGTTAGTACTGAGTGCTAGTTGATGGGCATTGGCTCCAACCGAGGATTCTGGAGCTGGTTTGCCAGGTTCAAACCATACTCAACACTAAGCCCTAGTAAAGAGAATGAATAACTGAGTAACTAAGCTCTCTGTGACAGTTTCATCATCTGTAATATGGAGATAATAATAATAACAGTGTATCCCCAATAAGGCCATTCATAATTAAATATAAAGCTCTTGGAAATATATGAAGGATTATATATGTGTTAGCAATTATTGATATCACCACTATATGTATAAATATATAGTCGTATTTTAGAGACAGGGTCTCTCTCTTTCATCCAGGTTGGAGGGCAGTGGTGTGATCATAGCTCATTGTAGCCTCCAACTCCTGGGCTCAATCTATCCTCCTATCTCAACCTCTCAAGTAGCTAGGATCATGGGCATGGGCCACCACGCCCAGCCTATCTAGTGTATGTTTTCTTTTCTTTTCTTTTCTTTCTTTCTTTCTTCTTTTTTTTTTTTTTTTTTATGAGACAGAGTCTCACTTTCTTGCCTCAGTAGAGTGTTGTGACATCACAGCTCACAGCAACCTCAAACTCCTGGGTTCAAGTGATTCTCTTGCCTCTGTCTCCCAAGTAACTGGGACTATAGGCACCCACCACAGTGCCTGGCTATTTTTTTTAGAGATGAGATCTCACTCTTTCTCAGGCTGGTCTCGAACTCGTGAGCTCAAGCAATCCACCCACCTCAGCCTCCCAGATTGCTGGGATTATAGGCAAGAAGCAGCATGCCATCCCTCTAGTGTATATTTTTAATAACACTAATGGAGATATGAAACATTCCAGAAGAAAATGGGTTGCAAGATGAATCATTTTAAATGAAGTAGGTGAGATCACGATTTTTACAACACTATAAGGAAATAGAAGCAAAGAATTTGTGATGACTGTAGCATTAATTTTCAAGTCTAAAATTTTATATGTGCATTGATACATTGCTGTATTTTTCAGAATCTGCTTTGGCATTATATTTTGAATTTTTGTGAAAAATATAACCATTTTGAAATTTTTAAAATGAAAACGGCTTGCTATTAATGACACTGCCGTAGCACTTGTGTTCACTGCAGAAGTGGCAGATGGAGCAGCGCCCTACACTTGTAAAGAGAGACTGCGCTTCCTTACTTTGGAGCTGAAATCCTACGTGAGCCCCTGGTGTGCAGCAACATTTCAGTTTCAAGCTCTAGCGAGCCAGCAGGGCCCTTTTCATCTATTTTATAATTATGATGTTATTTGCAATAAATTCTTCTCCCAAACTTTCTACTAGCACTTGAAATGAAAAAAGGGTACCTGATTGAGTGAAAATTTAGAAAATAATCAGTGAGGAGCATTTAAATAACCTGGATAAATTGGTAGCTTTGGGGCTTTTTTCTTTCCTTTCTTCTTCCTAGAAATCTATTAAGTCTCTACTGAGTGTAAGAAACTTGTGGGGTCCATTTGACCCCTTCTGTCTAAATAATTGAACCCCTCCAGTCGTTTTTCCCGTTCTTTAAGAGATGGATCTTTGTAACAGCACACATGCACTCGCACACACACATTGTTCTTAAGGTTTTGTGCAAAGCTGGGCCACTGTTGAGTTTCTAGTACTTTATTAGTCCCTCCTTATTGAAAAAATGACTTACAACTGCATAAATATGCTGAATACCTGAAAAAAGCAGATACTGGTTAAATACCTAATCTGGGGAGAAAGAAGTGGTAGAAGGGAATCTCAAGAAGTACGGCTAAACGTTAAAGATGAAATGACAGAACATTCTGAGTAGATGTGAAAGAGTCTCCTGGATGCTACAGACCCAGAGTAGGGTTCCCTTGCCTGACATTCAGTACTAAGGAGGAGAGCCGAGGGAGCCCGTGGAGGTCCCCTCAGGGGCCTGTCAATAAGGACTGCGGTCAGAAGCAGTGGTGACCATGGATGCAACAGGCAGGGCCACACGTGTGCAGCATTCCCACATCCACTCTTGCAGTCAGTCCCCACGTTAGCAGGGGGAACAGATAGGGCAGATCTCCTTTTACTGATTTTCCAGGTAGGGACAAGGCCAGAGAGGGGCAGTGACTCTGCTGCCTCATGACCCCTGGTCAGTGCTAATGCCAGACTGGGGACTGAATGTGGATGTGGGCAGTGCTCCAGCTAAGTCCTACTCAGAGTCCACAGCAAGCACTGTCACAGCACCCTTCACCATACCTGGAGCAATGCGGAGGTGTCTTTGTCCCAGGCTTTCTTCTTTATTAATGTTATAGTTTTGAAAGTAAGTTTCTCCACGTTAGAGGACTCTCTTAACCTGTTATTCCCAAGGGCAAAGCTTAGTAAGTATCCCATAGTAAATAAAACATAAAAATAGATTTAAAAAAAATCTGCAACCTGTTACTAAACACTTGGGATTCCTAAATGCTGTAAGAAGTGTTCACATCTCAGAAGTCAGGGGAGCGGCTGCCTGCCTCGGGGTTCTCACTGTTCCCCATTCTAAGCTGTTAGACAAACAAGACCACTCGGATGGGGGCAGATTCTGACGGGACAGCTCTTCAGCTCTCTGCATGGTCATGATCTAGAATCTGCAGGGTGGATGGTTTGACAGGTTAAGGGATCTTCTCATCTTTCATCCTGGGAGAATACTGGGCTTTAGTTTTAGTGCATAAGGGGTCAGGGAGGAAGGTGACTCCCACTGCTCCGTCCCATTTTCTGCAAGAACAGGAGTGCACTAAGATGACCTGCTCAGGATTTTAGTGGAGAGGAAGCTGAGTCAATGCAGTTGCAAGGGCGTGTAATTCAACACCAGTGTTAACAGAGAGGGCGCAGCCTGTTACAACACAGTGGATATCGCAGCATTTACCCATGACAAAGGGCCTATCATGGAAGTAAAATTTCAGAAGAGACTGAGGCAGACTTAGTTGGATGACTGAAGTAGGCAGTTTTTTAAGACCTTCCTACACGTACTAGTCATAGGGAAGAGGATTAAATGGCGATAAGAAGCTTCATTGTAGGAGGCTGAGGGTATATATTATTTAATAACAAATCATTACAGAGGCAGAAATTACCTCAAGATCATCTTATCCGATCTCTTTGTCTTACAGAGAGGGAGGGCCAGATGCTGGGGTGCAGATTCCAAGCCCCACGTTCTGCCCTCTGTCATCCTGTCCTCACATGAGGGTCGAAGTTCTCACAACATGTGGCCACAGAGTGGGAGATGCCTGGGCACCTGAGACTCTAGAGGTATTTCTTGAGAAAGCTGCAGGCCCTGTGTGAGGGAGCAAACAGGACCCAGTAGGAAGGAACAAAAAGGCAGAGTGACATCTGGCAGCTCCCTGGACAGGGTCCTCAAAGATGCGGGAACACTCGAGACACAGAGGGGCCTCTTCCTCAGCCCAGTGGAAGCTGGGACCTCACAGGACACAGACACATGCTGGTTATATCTCTACCAGCCCTAGTAGTATTTGTATGAAAAGAATGCTTGGTTTGTAATTTTTATAAAATTAAAAACATTATCTGGTAAAATCTACTTTGAAGTCAGGTTATTTTTCTTTTAACCCAAATTTTCCAGTAAAAAAAAAAGTGACTCTATTTACCTGCACTTCAGAAATCAAGGGTGCAGTTCTAGAGGAAGGTAACACCGACCATCAATCTCCTGTTCCAAGAAAGGTGGTTGTAAGGGAATTTGAGCCTGTGACACTTCGGTGGTTTCTTTATTTTATGTTGTGTATAAATTCTTTGTGCTCAGACACTCAAGCAAATTCTCTGGTTTCCTCCGCAGGTCCCTGGGAAGCTCTGTAAATGCCCCTTACGGGCTCTATGATACTGCTGTGGCTGGATGAGGTGGACACGTTTGATCGGCCTTGGCTCTTCATCGATAATGAGTGACTTCAGGGGTTACGTAGATTGACAATATGGTCCATAATCCACATTTTGTAAATGGCAGAGCTGAAGCCCCGACAGAGAAATGACACGAGGTTCCACAAATCAACACCAGGCTCCCAACCAGAGTCTCGCTCCTTTGACTCCTTGTCCGATCCTTTATTTTCCCACCTCACCTGTCCAAAACTCTTGTGAAGTGTAACTTGCAAATAAAAAGGCTTCACTAAGAAGCTCTGTGACAGGGAAGAAAGTTCTGTCTTTGCAACCTGAATTTGTGTTAAGGACACTGTCGACACAAAGTGGGATTGCAAAGCAGTTGCAGACACTAGACCAGAACTATTGCTGTTTTAAGAGTCAGGCCAAAATGACGTCCATCCATGGCTCTCCCAAACTTGTTTTTGAAGATGTTAAGAATTGAATGTATTTACAAAACCCACAGCCTTTGAAACAATCGTTGAGTTACAGCACAAGCAAACCCCTTGTTGATTGCTTCAGTCAGAATCTATGGCTTCGGTGACAGGGGCAAGGCCAGTATTAAATTTTGTTTTATGTTGTAATTTTTACCCGTTTGGGATCTGGGTTGTGATGAGAAGTATTTCATTCTTCTGATTTACAGTGTTGAGAACAAGGATTAACGGCCGGCAACTTTAATTCAGCTCTCTCAACCATGCTCCAGAGATAAAGGGCTGTGAAAAGTCAAAGCGGTGCCCCAGGATCCCTTCCAAAGTTGTTTCCAGCAGACGGCTAATGAGAAGCATCTTCCTAATCTGAGATCTATTTGGCAAGATTCTCCTTGGGTGAGGAAGCGGGTAGGGGTGAGAGGAGGTGGGGAAGAGAGGCTGGGGAACCATGTGAACATGACTGTGCTTGTTCACAAGCTGCTTTCTTCATCGTCGCTGGATTCTTACCAAATGGGAACGAGGTAGTGGGGGAAGGGCAGGGGGGCCACAGCGGGTTCCCTACAGTCCGGGTTTTCTACCAGCAGGCTGCTCTGTAGAACCTAAGAATGTGCCTCAAGCATAGCTCTGAAATGTCTACGTGGACCTCAAACTCTTGCTTATTCTTTCATTCAGGGTCCTCAGCTACATAGACTTCCTAGTTACAGGTGGCATTTATAGCCACTTTGGGAGAGCTGGCACCTGCATAGCCCGGAGGCTGGCCCCCACCCACTGAGGATTTCTATGCTAGATGGTCCTTGGCCATTATTTACTATCACTTCTTTTCTTCCAGGTGAGGAAACTGAGGGCTGCTCCTAAAAATGCAACTTACTGAGAAGGAACTATTTTCATGTCATGGTAGCTTGCAGAGTAAAACCATGGTCAAAGTCACAGCAGCTAATTCTGTACAGACATGCTGTGCAGGTGGACCTGCTATTGCTATCACCAGCCTAATGGCCCTCAGCATCTACAAACTAAATCACTGTGTTCATATTAAAAATATTCTTACAAATTAGATGCTATTGACAAGTATTATTTTCGTTGAACTAACATTCATCTGTGGATTATTTATATAGTGAGTTACATTTATTGTTCTTCATTTTTTCCATGATGCTGGGGACCAGTGCAGTGTCCCCCACAGTCTCTTGGAGGGACATGCAACAAATAGGCAAACATGATGGCTGACACACAGTAAGTACACCAGAGGAGACATTTCTCGCTTCATTCAGAGCACTTACCAGAATAAATTAAACTTGAGATGACACCGTGGGGAGGAGACAGCCACAAGTAGCTTTAATAAAGGAGCAAGAAGGATTTCTCAGAGGCAGTGTGACAGTTACAGCAGGACCCGAGTGATGGGAAAGAGCCGGCCCCTCCACAGAGAGGAAGTAGCCGAGGGCTTTAAGGAACTGAAAGTGCCAGTGTGGACAGAACTTGCTGATGGAGGGGCAGCTGGGGACTGGGTAAGGAGCTTAGAGTTTGAAAATAAGTACCAGGAGTCCTCGCAGGGGAGGGTGGATCCAAGTGACAATTTAAGCTTATTGTGTTTCTTTGAATTGGGGACAGTAGGGGAGTTGGGTGGCAAGCGAGAAAGTTGAGGGACAGGGTTGCGGTCGTGGAGCCAAGTGGGGACGGTGGCAGCAAAGGCTGGGGAGAGAAGGGCTGGGGAGAGAAGGGCTGGAGTGGAGGCAGGTCTGGTGATGACAGGCCTGGCATGGAGGTTCTCCCAAGGCCTCCACCGTGAGGGCCTGGAGGAAGCGAGGAAACAAGCTGACTCCTGGTTTTTTGTCTTGAGTGTCTGATCAGTAATGAATAGCTTTATTCTGAAGCTCATAAGGCTAAAACATATACCAAATAATATTGGAATGAATAAAATCATTTATAGTACCTATTAGGGTCTAATGTAAAATTAGGAAATAAGTAAGATACAGGTGAGTAAGACTCTGGGGTCTTTTATTTACAAGTATCTTTATTTATTTATAACTTCTGGATTTCTTTTCTTTGTATACTATGTCCCTGTGTTCTATCATTTGACTGAAGGTTGGGTAAGAATTTCTTTCCGCCTACATGGTCCTTCATTACTAGACTTCTGTCACATTGAAATAGCAATAATTTGACATGGCCAGGAAAGCAGGATGTGAACTCAGAAATGTGTATCGTTCTGACTGCTTTGAGTTTGGTTTGACAGTAAAACCTTTAAAAGAAAGTGCTAGCTCGTTCTTGCTTTGAGATTCCTGGAAGAATTGCACAACCTAACTACAAATGCCTCATTAATCCTCACAGCATTTCAGTGAGGAAGACAGGTATGGTTTCCTTGTTTGTTTTGAAAATATTCTTGGCAAAGGAAATTGCATAACAATGTCATTATAATTTCATAAAATAAATTTTAGGTAATATATAAATATATACATATACATATCTTTAATTTTGGACAACCAATGATACTTTATGAAGGTAAACCAACCTTCATAATAATCTCAGGCAATGATAGAGACCCAATTTATTTGGCTTTGTAACATACTGGAAGAGAGAAACACTCTGGGGAATATATCAACAGACACACAAGCCTCAGAGATTTGTTCACCTGCTTAATTATGAGAGTCTGGGATCCAGGTCGACAGAGGAAAAGATAGGTACTATGTAACTCACTATATAAAGAACCCACAGATTAATGTTAGTTCAATGAAAATATCCTTTAATAATACTTGTCAATAGCCTCCAACTTGTAAGAATATTTTTAGTATGAACACAGGGATTTAGTTTGTAAAATATGCATTTATATTTCATTCTGATTTTAATTTGAGTGTTTTTATTGGACTCATTTTTGAAGAACATATTTGTATTATTAAGTCACATTAAGAATATAAAATAATAAAAAGAAAGTTCACTAATGTTCTGCAGAAACATACTGATTAAAATTCTAAGTGTAACTAAAATATGAAGACTAACAGCGATATGACATGTTTCATGTCTATTCAACTAAACTGTATGAAATTAGATAGACAACCTAGAGAAAAGCTTAAGTTTTAATAACACACTTTCAGATTTTAACAGAATATGACAGTGTAGGAATTCAGAAATTGGATAAATTGGAGATCACTCATATGTGATACCTGAAAAGATTTTGTGTGTGTGTTTTAGTAATAAAGCTACTACCAGACGTATTCTAGGAAAATACCTTCTTCTTCATTTCAAACACCAAAGAGGAAGCGTCTGTTATTAAGGTAAACATTAATTTCTACAAAAAAAAATATCATGTGCTACTTTTGAGCATTATACAGTTTAAAACACTTAGTATGGTACAACATGTCATAAGAGAAAAAAGATTAAAAAAACTATAAATAGTGTCAAATTCAAGTGTAATAATAACACAGGCTAGGTTAAAGTTACCCAGAATCTACAGAGTTTTAGATATACTTATTTACTTAAACATGGTGTAATATCCATATAATTTTGATGTAATCACACAAATTCCTATCCCTTATAAGTCAGAAAGAGCCTATATTCGAATAAAGTACCATTTGTCATTTAATTTACCAGTCTTCTTCCTAAATAAAGCAATAAGCAATTCACAAGACCTTACAGAAGACCAGAAAACAACAAAGTACTTGAAAAATATATCACGTCCTCAGTTAAAATACATGAATTGAGCACTGTAGATTGATCAAGCAGCTCTATGTGTCAGCACTTAGAAAACATGGTTCACAAAGAGATAAAAGACCTGGAGGACGTCATCCCTGGAGGATGATGAACATCACACAGATAGTCATAACATAGTTATTAGTGATTAATAAGCAAAGCCTGATGGAGGGGAAGCACAGGTGCCAGAGAGAATATCAGGTGATACTGGACCTACTCTGGGTCACGCTACACTGCTCTGGATAAGGATGTCTGGGAAGTAAGATTATTTACCTATTTCCAGGTTTTTATCTTCTTGCACTATATCCCTAATAAATGCCTTTTTCAGAGTGTCCAGGTAAGCATTTATCCATTCAACAAATGCTAAACACCTGCAGGCCAGGTCCTGTTTTTTTCCTGACATTCTTAGCAAATCACCAAAGCTTGGATCAACTAAACCTTCAGCTTGCTTCACTCCTCAACCCAGGCAACAGGGGAAAACCATGGCTACCTGAGCAGTGGAGACACACAGCATTCCTTTCATGGACTTGGATGAGCTCCCTCTCCCTTCCTAAACCTTCCTTACAGCCCAAGCCTTCGTGTTTATTTAGTCTCCTTATTCTCAGCAACTGCCTTTGCTTCCTATTTCAAAATAAGACAGAAAGAAGTCATCAGTGGGTAAAAAGTCCCTTTGGTTTTTTTCCTAGCAAATGTGCACATTCACTTGGACCAAGACCTGTCACTGCCTGTTGGTTTCTATCGATTCTGCCTAATAAAGCATCACCATAGCCTATGCCTGACTCCTTCCCCTCATCAATTCTCCTCCCCAAATTCCTAAGTTGATGTTAAACCCCCAAGGTGATGGTATTAGGAGGTAGGGGCTTTGGGAGGTGGTTATGTCAAGAGGTTGGGGCCTCCATAAATGGAATTAGTGCCCTTATACAAGAAGCCCAACAGAGGCCTCATCTTTTCTACCATGTGAGGACACAGTAAGAAGGTACTATCTTGAACCAGATAGTAGCCCTCACTCAGCACAGAACCTGTCAACAATTTGATCTTGGACTTCTTGTAGTTCAGAACTGTGAGAAGTAAATTTCTCCTAATTATAAATACCTAGTTTAGAAACTAAGACACAGGCATTCCTCACCTCTGTCCTGAAGACTTAAAAAAGTCATTTTCTGGTGTCTTTGCCACCAGTCTTCTCCTATGCACCCTTCATGACTCTATCCGAGAGGCAGTTCTGGGTGAAGTTATGGTCTATGATAATGAGCTTTCTGCCCTCCCCCTACCCCCTAGGGATAAAGTCTGATCATGGATGCAATCTCTGCTGACATGTCTGCTTCCCTCTCTACCTAACTCCAACTACAAGTATCTGAGCCCCATCTTCATAACCCCCAAACCTTCCAAATAATAGCTCAGTGAGTTCCAGTATTCCACCACACTCTTTAGAGAAGACAATGATGATAAATAATTATGGTGCAAAGTGATGTGCTTAAAATCAGTTGTGTTCAAAGCACCTGGAGAATTCCCCAGAGGACACCTCCTTGTAAAAATGCTACCCTTACCAAACACCAATTTTTGCTGTATTACCCTTTCTAACCCATAACTCTGATCTTGGTGGTTTTAGTGGGTCACTTCCTTATATTAGTTGAGGATTTTGCTTCAGAAACTGCCTTCTCTTTGCTCCTTCCTTAATGCATGTGGCCCAGTTACTTTTCTACATAAGACACTGACTATGGCTTCCCTCTTCCAAGAGCTCAATTGGAACCTCTTAATGCATTCAAGTCCAAGTTAAAAGTTCTCTTCCAGACTGTTCCGTGCAACTACCTTGTCCTGAAACCCTTGGATGTCCACCAGCATCCGTTGATCATTCATTCCAAGCCCTTCCTTCCAGCCTTCACAGCCCATACACTGATCCTGGAATGTTTCCCCTCAGGACTTCAAATCTTCCCCTTTTTAACCAAAGCAGTTCCTGAGAGAATATCTATCTCTTCAGTGAAAATGCCAATTATTAACAAAACAGAAGCCTGTATGATTTCATTAACTTAATTTTTTAGTGATTATTACTTTTCATAAAAATAGCTTAAAAAGTAATGAGTTTACTCTGCAGAGAAAATTTTTACTAAGGATTGTCTCGTTTTACCTTCAGAAAAACTGATTTGCTTTGTAGATAAGAAAATGGAGCTTCAATGAGATTAAGTAATTTGCTCTAAGTTACTTAGTTTGTAAATGGCAGAGCTGAAATGTGAAATCAGGTCTGATCTTACACAGAGGATTTTAACCACTGTATACATGTCTGTTTCTGCTTTCACTGTTTTGCATACCAGCATTCCCAATGCCCCAGTCAATTTCTTTTGGGTTTATTCATTTTCAAATCAATTTATTAAATAAATATTTATTAAGTTCCAGATCCACCTGGCAAAATATCTCACTAGTCTGACAAATATGGGCAAGGCAGGGGTCTTTCTCCCAACAGAATCACTATCCAAGTTGAAACAATTAACTATAAACGTTACAGTTTCTGTAGCTTCAACCTATGTAGAACTGACCTATTACAATTGCAACAAAATATAGATGTAAATTAAAAATGCTAAAAATATGCACACCTGGATAGAATTCTCTAATATTGAATACATTCCTGAGATTGAGTTTCGATGTCAGCAAAAATTATTTTGTATGTACACTTATTTATACATGTAGATACACAAACATAATAGTACATCTAAGTATTAATTCTGGGTATTCCAGTTTTATTCTATGTTTCTAATACAGATGATTTTGAGCTGAAAATTTCACACAATGTATTTGTAATCCATGAGAATTTTATCATTACCTTATAAATTTATTACATGATTAGAAAATTCACACCGTGGTATTTGGACACCCAAGGCATGAACAACTTTTAATATCTATTACCATCACCTCTTGGAGAATCTTTTTTTTTTTTTTACATAGAATTAGTGTTTAATAACTATATTCTCTAAACAAAGGAAGTCTTTCATACTTTAAATTCTCCTACCTGTCTTTACCTGCCCAAACAAGAATCTGTTAGTTTTTATGAGTAATGCATTATAGAAAACCTGGCCTTTCTTTTCAAAACTATATTTTACCCCATTTTAATTTTTATCCTATGCTTTTCTAGACATCTTAATTTTACTATAGCAAAACCAGCATCATTAGAACTAACACTGTCAGCTCTATAAATATAGAGCATTAGCCCTCAGGCTAGAGGTCTTCTAATCAAAGTCTCCTACTTAGGAGATGAGAAAAACAGGACCCAAAGTAAATTTCCTTCACAATAACCTGAGCACAGGTGCCTCCATTACCATCAATGCAGTTTAAGGGAGATGAGGGTCAACTTGTTCCCAAGTGACTATACTTTGCCTCCTAATCCCCCACCCCAGCACACATATGTAGCATATGGCTTGTCTTAGCTCAGGCTGACATAACAAAATACCATAGACTGGGTGGCTTAAATAATAGTCATTAGTTTCTCACAGTTCTGGAGGCTGGAAATCCAAGGAAAACATGCCAGCCGACATGGTTCCTGGTGGAGGGCTCTCTTTCTGCTTTGCTGACAGCTGTCTTTCATCTTTGTAAGGCAGAGAGAAAGCTCATGTCTTTCTTCCTCTTCTTATATAAGGGTGCTGATTCCATCACTGAGTACCCTACCCTCATCATCTTATCTAAACCTAATTAACCCCAAAGGCACCACTTTCAAATACCCACATTGGGGTTTAGGGCTTCAATGTATGGATTTGGGGGAACTTAGTTCAACACATAACATGCCCCAACCATATTAGCTACACTTTCAGAGCAAACAGTGGAGTCAATGACTGTCTCATTCATGCATTCATTGACTTTAGAAACATTTATTAAATGCTAATAACTTAGACACTGGGCGTATAAGCAGGAGCAAGACACCGTCTCTGCCTTCAGAGGGAGAGGACTTGCAGTATTGTACAGGGAACTGGGCATAGAGACAGACAAAAGTCACAGATGTGATGTGCCAGCTGTGAGAGAAGGGGCCTAGGTTGGGTGGAGACCCACAGGGGACAGGTACTAAACGGTGTGGGACCAGAAAATGGCTCCTAGGAGAGGGGCACTTGACCCAAGCCAGGACAGAAGAGCAGGCAGGTTTCCATGACAACACTGGAGAAGGAGGAACGTTCAGGAGGAATGACAGTGGGCAAAGATGTAAATTGGCTCAAGAACAACAAAGAATCTATGGTTGGAGCCCTGACCATGGGTAAGGACACACAGTGGGGTGCAGACTGCTAGGTAGGGACAGCCAGCTCCCAGAGAGCTTCATGTGCTCCAAGAAGAAAAGTGGGCTCTAGCTTGTGAGAAAGCAGGGGGACACATGCTCCTGCTCACAGCTCAGACAGGTCACTCCAGCTCGGGTATAGGTCTGCCTGGAAAGACGTTAGGTAAAGGCAGGAACCCAGGGAAGTGGACAGAAATGGGGACTGACTCACAGGTCCAGCACTGAGTAACCGGGCAGAAGGGCTGCCACGAACCAGACTGGGGAAATGAAGATCAGACAGCGGCAGGGTATGATAGAGTCCGAGGGGTGATGGAAAGGGGAAGATGAAGAGTTTGGTGCTCGGGGAGTTGAGTTTGCTTGTTCCATCTCTGGATTACAAAGACCACAATGCAGGAGGAGATGGACCTGCAGAGAGCTGGGTTACGAGCAGAGGCATGATAGCAAAACTCTCGACTGTATTTAAGTACAAGTTCAGCTTCCCCACAGTTATGCTGTGGCACCCTTAAGGTTGGATATTTTGCAATTGTGAGGCAATCAGGATTTGGGGGAATCTGAATCTTCCTCTAGAAAGCTTGCTCAGTCTTAATGACAACTCTTTCCTGGGAAGTCCTGAAACAATGAAGGTCACAGGGATGACACAGTCTATCAGGAAGGCTTGGAGCGCCTTTCACATGGATGTTTCCGCCTGCAGCTCCTGCCTGATCCATCGTACACACCTACATACTGAGTCATGAATAAGCTCATAGCACTGAGTGACAGAAAACATTCAAACAGCAAGGGAAGCATGCAATCCCCAGATGGCCAAAAGGTTTTTCTGTCTCCCTTGGCCATAGTAATTGATCCTGGCATGGGCACATGACCTAAGCTGGGCTAATGCGATGCAATCCTAAATTTGGCTCTAATTATTGGGAAATAGAAACTGTCTTCCTGGTGGTGTTGCTAAGTTACCTGAGAATGAAGCCAACATCAAGGAAGAGATACCTGAACAATAGAAAAAGAAACTAAATATTCATGACATGGTTTGTGTCTCTGCATTCAACCATTCCTGAGGCAACATTATCCCTGCACTTTTATGTTAAGTTAGCCAGTAAGTTCTCTTTTTTGTTTAAGGCTATTGAATTGTGTCTCTGCCACTAGTGACTAAAATAGTCCTAAAAACTCAGAAGGAAACTGTGTGCTCTAAATCTAAACCTTTGGGTCAGGTACAAGGATAAGATCAATTCACTCATGAGGTCTGAATGGGAACAGGGCCACACTTTACAGCAGCCACTCATGCACTAGGTGACCAGTGGCCAGCACAAGAAAGCCCCAGGGGCTGCAGCCACCTTCATAGAAACTGCATCTCAACTGCCTGCTTGTCCCTCACTGGCTCCTGTTTGCTGACTAACAATTGTCCTCTGAGAGTCTGAGCCTGAAGCCTTAATTCCCATTTCCAGCCCAACTCTTTCCTTGCCTTTCACAACTGCAGTAGTCTGTCTCTTCTCTCTGGTTTTTTCCAACCCTTGAACCGTTCTCCATCCATCTGGAGTAACTGCAGTACCCACCCATCTGGCCCAGGTGAGGGCTTGCTGAATGTGGGTGAGTATGTTGTATACACAGAAGGGCAAAAACCAGTAAGCAACATTCAGTTGTTAAATCCACTAAATGTTAGAGTTAAAGGGTTAAAAGCAGGAGAAAATTTGAAACTCAAAACAAAGGCCAGTACACAGCTGATGTGCACGTGTTCTGAGCAACAGGCATAGAGTGGACATTTCATAGATGTTATTGGATGCTGGTTCCATGGTGCTTGGGGGATCAGTCTAAAGCTGAAAGGTAAGTTGCAAACATAAGGATATGGTGTGATTTTTTTTTTTTAGCCTTAAACTGGTTCATACATATCGAGTCCTCTATTCCTTCCCACTTCTGGAACATCCCTACCTCCAAGACACAACCACATTTCACCATCTGTCCCCTGGTCTGAGCCAGCAGTATGTCTACCAGATTGATACAGCTAATCCAGGAGAGCCTAACTGGCCTCCTTTCTACACTTGTTCTCTAACAATCTCTTCTCAACGTGGCAGCCTGAGGGATCCTTTGGTAATATAAGTCAAATCATGTTGCCCCTACACTCAAGCCTTGGACTGTCTCCACTGGATCACTCAGAGGAAAAGCTAAAGTCCTTATGACAAGCTGAAAGCCCTCCAGGATCTGGCCCCATACCCAGGCTGACTCTGGGCTCCCTGCTCTCAATGGCACATGCCACCCTGCTCCTCCACACCCTCACTGGGCCTCCTCCATGGAGCGCCGTCTCCTGGACCCTTCCTCTTTCCAGGTCTTTGTAAATGTCACCTGCTCACAAGCCAACCCTGAACACCCCAGATACTCGAGCCACTCCCAGACTTCCCCATGAGTCCTTTGGCGATTATTGCCTTCCATTACACCCCATAATATACAGCTGTATGGGCATGGTGTTGATTGGAGGCAGATGCTGCCACTTCCCCAAATCTAAGCTCCATAGTCAAAGGATGCTGAGTGTTTTGATTGCTGTTGTATTCCCAGCATCAATACCATGTCCAGCATATTGTAGGTGCTCTATAAATATTTGCCAAGGGAATAAATTAATGTTAAAAGGAAAAACAATGCTTTTGACCATGGATAAATGGGACAGCTGCTTTAAAAAAAATCCTGACCATAGGTCAGGTCATTCAGATGACCTACCAAATCTAATTAATTTTCAAGTATAAATACATAAACGTGTCCAGTATGCTCAGGAATTTCAGTTTTTATTTTAAGAATTGTGTTTGAGCTACAGTGGGCAATAGTCTGTCATACAAATGAGATAGCTTGTAAAAAATCCTTATCTGAGCCATTTTAAAAATGGGTTTTTAAATGAATATTTAAATATTAATATGAATATGAATATTTGAAATTCATTCTTTTTCATAAAACAGAGTTAATCTTAAGGCTGGCATAGTTTTCCAAAACTTTTGCTAGCTAGATTTGCAGAGCACTATTGCAACAGCTGCAAACTCGTCCCAACCTATGCTGGCCTAACAGATAGTTGTTTGTTTTTATTCATTTATTTTCCTTTGTTTAAAGTTCTGGGGAATGGCTAGGTGATTCATTCAGTCAAAAATATGGTAATGCTCAGGATTTAAACAGTTTTCCTTTATTCCTAAAGCATGTTTTTTATCACCACTGAAAAAATTTTAATATCTTTAATAATGAAATTAAAATATCATCAATAGAAATTCCAACTTAATTTCATCTTGTCTTCCCCTGTTTTTCCAGAAAATGATTAGGAGTCTATTTCTAGCTTGTTTCTATTTGTATTTCTGTTTACTGGGTTTGTGACTTGATATATGTCCTTTGCAATTAAATTGTAGATTTTTCAAACTCTGTAGACTAAATTAAAAGTTCTGAGCTTCTAAATTTTTGAAAGAAAAACCTTTCAAATAATCCTCTTATATTTCAATATTAGATAAAAAGTTAATTAAACAATGAAATAAAAGTAAAACCCAGAAAATAAAAACAAACATAATGTTCCTTTGCCTTATGAGACATACGTGATGAAACAGGCCTGATGCTGCAAAAGGTGGGAACCATTCTGCTATACAACCAGCACCGAATAACCTCATTAAGCAAAATTTGTCACTGAGCAACAGGGAAGACAGCATGACAAGTGACTGAACCTCCTCAAACACTGGAAAAACATGGGTTTTTTTCCTGTAAAAGCAATGAATTTCAGTGGTACAAGTATTTAAAATGGCGATTATATGCTGCCTAAAAGTATAACCAACATTTATAATGTCATTTTGTGGCCCTGGGAAGGGAACAGAGTGCTGCCCTAATCTTCTGGCCACAGATGCCAGTGACTGGGGATGGAGCAGGGACACTGCCCCCCCCCCCACACACACACTTAGATGCCTCATGGCCTTATCCACCCCTCCCTACCAAATCTCCCTCCTCTACTAGCCAAATCCACAATTGCAATAAATGATTAATACCAGCTAAAGGGGTTTCCCCTTTCTACAAAGATAATAGAATATCAACCAGCAGCAATTATTTAAGATTTTGGAATGTGAAGATATAAGTTAACAGGGAGGAAAAAATTCACATCTCTCATGAGCTCCATAACATTCCCGAAGTACAGGCACAGAGCTTTCTCCCCACTCTCCCTCAAACGTCCTGGCTCAGGCCAGGTCATGCTTGATGACGAACAACACGACACTCTCAGTGTCATCCATGAACCTTTTTGGGTCACTGCTGAATTATATCTAAATACAATTTCTTTCATTTCCACCAGTGATTTCTGTGTGTGCCTCAGAGCCTGGGGCCAGCAGGCACAGCAAGACCGGGTCACCTTCTGTCTGGTAACAGGCGTCAATTTGCAACGCTTGGATTCCTGACCCCATTGTCATTTCCCAGGCTTGCTTTCTACATCCCCATCTTGCTTGTGACAACTGATATTCCAGGCCCCTCCACCACTCTGGGCGCGCAGGGAACAGTCTCCAGTCTGTGCCGGCTCCCCGTTCTAGGGTAGCCCACAGGAGCCCACTGCTTCCTGTGGGACAGTGGAGGGTGACAGGCAAGAATTCAGATTGCTCATTCTTGCCTCAGTGAGCAGAATATAAATGCCCCACACTTACAAAGGAAGAAAGAGAAAATATCAGAGAGGCCTGTTTTTATATTCTACTAAAACTAATTAAAATTTGCTAGAAGCGAAGTGACAATAGTTTTCAATAATCGTGTCAGTAAGAGAGCACTGACTGTGTGCAAGACCCTAAGCTGAGTATTTCACTTGGGCCAGGTAATAAAGCCCCTTCAAATCTGGGAGAGGAGGACCTGTGTTCCCATTTTCCAGATGAGGGTCCTGGGATAATGGGAGGCCTAGCCCGCATTCTCACTTGTAGTGAGTAGCAAGAATATGATTTGAACACAAGTCCGTCTGACTCTACAACATACTTCTAAATCACCGGTTCTTATGTTTGCTTGGGCTGTTTTGATTTTTTTTTTTAAACCTTTCTCTGACAAAAGGTTGAATATTTGGTTTTCTAAAACATCATCTGAGTTCTTCCTAATACTCATGTTAAACATAATAAATGTCTATGAATGACAGAAAGAAACGCACTCTAGATTGAACAGCTTGGATGACTGTTCTGAGTTAAACTGTGTCCACTGTCCTCCCCTCAACAAAACAGATATATTGAATCCTGGCTCCCGGTTCCTCATCATGTGATCTTATTTACAGATGGAGTCAAGTCAAGCTGAGGTTGTAGGCAGGTCCTCATCTAACTGCTATCCTCACAGAAAGAGAAGCTTAGGGCGCATGTGCGTGAAGGGGGATGCTGAGGTTGGTGAAGAGGCACCAGCAGGAAAGGGGTGATGATGGGAGGATGCTGCAGGAGCCAAAGAGCCTCGGGAGCAGTAGAAGTTTGGAGGAAGCAGCAAGGGTCCTCCCTGCAGGTTTCAGAGGGAACACAGTCCTGTCCACACCTTGACCTCAGACTTCTGGCCTCCAGAACCATGAGGCAGTAACTCTGTCATTTTATTATTTATTTATTTATATTAAATCATAGCTGTGTACATTAGTATGATCATGGGGCACCATACACTTGGTTCATAGACCGTTTGAAACTCCATCATTTTAAACCCCCCATCCTGTGGTACCTTATCACAGCAGCTCCAGGAAACTGATAAAAAAAAAAACAAAACAGGGGGCTGACTAACGAGTTACATTAATTACCTGTCCCCCTGGTAAAGGGGACAACATATTTATTGTGGTGAAGCTCATTAAGAGTAATTTGACAGTTTAAACTATTTAAAAGGAAACTATCACAAAACACTAACAGAAAAACCTGCTGATAAAAGAAAATGGTCCCACCCAGAGGGAATCTTGAGCCAAGAAATATCAGCTGCAACTTTGAAGCTGATCTCTGGGTTTCCTGCCTGGCGCTGTAGCTCAATGCTGCTGTTTCCCCTGAGCCTCAGTTCTGCAGTAGGCAAGCATTCCTGACCATGTCCTTGGCATTGCCTTCCACTTGACCTTACACTTCAGCATGACACATGGGTGGGTAGAAGAGTAGACAAGGTGAGAGCAACAAGGTATGTATTTGCCCTGAGAAGCAAAGAAAAAGAGCAGGCAAAAGGCCCCCAGGCTGCACTCTGACACTCACATTTCCAGTGCCCAAGCAGGCCTCTGGGGGCCGAGACTATCATACCCACACCACCTCTGCTGACCACTCTGCTGACCAGGATCAGGGCACAGCTGCCTTCAGCTTCCTTCCTGTTAGACCTGGAGCCTCTTAAAACTGTGACGCAATCAGTACCATAAATAAATCACATACCATTTCTGAGACTCCCCTCAAAACATAAATGAGCATTAAGGCAGAGTTCTAGACCACTAAAAGGGAATTTGAAAAGCTTTTCCGTGGCTGTGAACCCCCACCCGTCTTCCCCATTCAGCCCTCACTCTGTTCGCTTTTGCGGTTCCTTTTCTCTTTATCTTTCTTGTCTGTGGTTTTCCTTCCTGTAAGTGTGCACAACTACAGGCGAATTATTAAAAATAATTTAATTTTTAAATCCAGGTACATTAACATGGAACAGGAATCACTGGTTATGTTTACATAGTAACTGATCTATTTCTAGTTACCCAGAAGTAGCAGATAGGCTGGTCTGCAACCAAATTTTCCATGATGGGTTAGTTATCATCCTAAGTTCATTTTGCTTGTTTTCCCAATTACTGATATCAGGTTAATCTTTAATTTGTGAAAAGCTGAAACCAGCTATGACACAAATGGTCAGCAGTCATCTCTACAAAGAACTAGAAGAGTTCATGTATAGGATTAAGACTCGAAAATATGCTTGCTCCAAGTCTTCCTTTATTGGATTCTCTTTTATCTCCCTGTACTCACCTATAACCTATTTGACATGAGATTTTTATTCATCAACACAGTTTCATTGATATTTGTCTAGTACACAGTAGGCCTCAAATCCTGCTCAGTTACTGAACGAATGCTATGGACCAGGGTGAAGAAAATCACTCCAAATTAATTAGTGGGAAGTGTTACACAGTGTCGCACACAACAGAAATACTGAGGCTAAAAGTTTGTGCAATTATAAAAATAATGTTTAGATACTTGGAATGATTGACTCTAAATTAAGAAACTTTGAGTAATTAAAAAAAAAATCAGTATATTTTGTTGCTGTTTTTCCAGTCCGTAAGTCTAAGAAGGAAAGTTGAAGATAAATTTATACACATGACAGGTGTTTCTCACAAGGGCCAGGGCTTTCCAAACATCTACTTCATTAGTTTGGCAACTAGATAACCACGTCATCATTCTCTTTTCTAATGTGGCTGAAATTTTAATTTAAAATACATTAAAATAGACTATTGCTTTGAGCTATTTAGTACCAACACATAGAAAATGAAACCTGTAATCTATCTCTAACATGTTAGATTATACTCTAACATACAACAGGAATGAAAAATTTGTAAAGATGAATGTTACTTTTAAATGTAAATATCCACGAGGAAAGAAATTATTATATTTACTATTCAATCAGTAAATAAAAACTAAGTGAAAAATATTGAAGTTATAGCTATTTAGATCTATATTTTAATTTCTTTAAATAATAATTGATATCCTATGGTAATATTTCACCTTCATCATTAATAGAATTAAGGGCAGTATCAGCTAGTTCATATACCTGTATGTATTAGCAAAACCAAACCATAGCTTATATGTGACTATAATCTCTACAGAGTTAGTGCCAAGGGTCATTTACATTTGAGGACAGAATTTGCCATCTTGCTGTTTGATCGGGGATAACTGACATTTGCTAGTGAAACAATGAGAGAGGGGGACAGAGCATGAGGGAGAGGGACGGAGAGAGACAGTGAGTAAGAGAGACAGAGGGAGAGGGAGGGAGAGAGAGGAGCCAGCAAGCTCTGACAGTCAAGTACTACTGCAATTCTAGACAGTTCCACAGAGAAAGCACTGCTGTTTGCTGTTAGCTAGACTAGTCAGTGGAGAGAATGATCTCAAGGTCGTTTAAACCCTAACATTCTTGGGAGCAATTAACCTCAAATTTTCAGTTTTTACTAGATAAAATGTATTGCTTTATTGACTGTTGAGTAAGGGAATAAATATTTATTGCTTTGTTCATGCTGCCTTTCAGAAAAAATTATTTTATTAAAGAATTATTATTTTACAGTATTATCTTTTTAATTATTTTTCTGCTGATGGATCTGTACATTTAAAAGATGCTTTCTATGTCATTTAAAGAATCATACTAAGAGCCTCAACATTGTGAGTAGATGCTGTTTGTTGAAAGCTTAGTAAAAATTCAAAACTATCAGGCAATACTGATTGCTAATCCTATACCTTTTATATATTTCTGTTTGAACGCCTCCTTACGTACCGTTATCATGAAGCTAAAAGTCAATGAACATGACTGACTAAATATGGGTTATGAGGAAAGAAAAATCTTAATGCAGTTATGACCCTCCTCGTTCTTTAAATTAAAGCAATAAAGTCTCTTGAATTTCCAGGTTTTACCACTTTAAAATATTTTTAAAACAGCTAAATAGTAGGTAGATAAAATCAATGAATTTTTGGATGCCAAAGAATACACACTGACTGCAGCCATGGGAATATTTTTACATATTTGAAATACAGGTATTTCTTATCATTGCTAGAGACAAATTATTTAGCAAGAAAAATTCACATATTTATCAGTAGATATACACGTAATACTGTATCACATGCAAAATAGTCAAAGCTGGAGGTAGCCCAGGAGAAGAAAATAAATCTTTCTATTCGATTTGAGCTGCATAACCGGATTCAGTGATCAGCCCAGGAGCAGAGCTGGAAGGCACGCTCTACCCAGTCCCAGGGAGGATGATGCATGCTACTTCACATGGCCCTTTCCTGTAACTGAGCCCTCACTAAACGGGGCTATCTCCTTTAGAGACGCAATACAATTTAGTGTGGTTGTTAGTTCAATTCTGGGACTCTCCTGAGCCAGGACTATCAATCACACCGAACTGTGGAATTATTCATACAGTTCAGTATTCTGGACTACTGCTCACAAGAGACTGAAGAGATACCATCAAGCTCATTTAATTTAGACTCAAGGCTGGACGTGAACTTCACTCCCTGTGGAAAGGTACTATTTATCTATTGAGTCACCCAATTGCTTAGGTTTTGTTAAAGTGGTTTCTGGTGGGAGATCCTTTTAGGATACTTTGCATTAAAGAGGAAAGGGTTATATTATGAAAATTCAGCAATCTGTGTAGCAACAAGGGATTCCCAAGTTCGAATACTGAGCTGCTGAAAGGCAAAAAATATTGGAAATAAATAGGTTCAAACTATTCATGACCTACAATGGAGTATACTGTGTAATTTTTTTTTAAGTTGTATTTTTCCTTTAGCACTATTTTATGACAAGAGACTGGGTTAGCAACTAAATAAATGATTTCTTACAATATACAGAGGGAAGATCTAATTTATCGGAAAATGAGTCTCCATTTTTAATGACTGAATGATTCATCACCCCTACGGCCTCAGCTTCAGCTACAAGGGAGCGACTGACACTTTCGCTTAATGACGATCTTGTTTCTGTGCTTGTGAAATGCACAGAGCATTTCTCTCCTAAGATTTATCAGCAGAAACCTGGAAACCAGAGTAGAATTCTTGGAGGCTCAAGCAAAGCTTATGGGTTAAAGCCAGGAGAGATCTGTTGGCTGCTAGGGGATGCCCCATCTCTCTTACAAGCCCCTCACAGGAAGACTAAAATAACAGCCAAAAGCTAGACAGACTTGCCTCCTCAGAAACCATCAGCTGTACTGAATTGTTACTTTTGGGATTTTTTTGCATTCTTGTAACCGATGAATTGGCTTAAAATGAAAATAAATTAAAACATAAACAAATTATAGGGAAAATACAAACCATTAACTACAATATTATAAAGAAGATTCAATATCACTTGAACAAGCTTTTATCATGGAATTACAGTACAGTACTAATTTAAAAAATAATATTTAAACTAAGATATTAGCCGGCAAATGGTAAAAAGCTATCAAGACTGCTAAGAAAAATCAGAAGGCATCATAAACCTTTCCAAAGGCACTAAGAGTCTGCTTAATGTACAAATGTAGAGAGCTAGAATTAAAGCAATAGATGGAAATTTAAACACGTATGAAGATTAGATTTACTTTAATCTAACTAATCCCTGGATACTTCTTGACAAGATAGAATAGGGCCAGCAGCTTCAAATGAGTTTTCAGAAACATGCTATTCTGTGTATTTGAGGGGTGGGAAGCTGAGAGCCAAAGGGAATGAACTCTTAAAATAAATACAAAAGGAGTTCTACTTCCGGGTATCTTTCACCTTACTATTGCAAACAAATACGCTTTATATAAAGTGCAAAAACAAGTTGTTTAAAAGCCTGGGACAGTAACCACAGCACCTAGGACCTGAGAGGCCAAAATCCCAGGAAGAAGAAAAATGCCTACGTTCACCAATGATTTTTCTCCTTGACATATATTCCAATTCACTTCACAAAGCATAGAGGCTGAACAGAAAACAGGGGCTCAGAACTTCTGTCAGTTTTACTGGGTAGGGGTAGAATATTGGAATCCAGGCTATTTAGGCAATTAGGACTTAGCTCCAAGATCCTGAATAAAAAGGAACCAAAGAGAAGTGAGCCCAACATCTGAGGCAATTTCCCTGAGTGACATTTGCATTTTCTCAGCTCCACGTGTCCAGGAGAGACACCCAGAAAGGATGCAGACAGCATTTCTTAAGACACTAAGGATCTAAGTCAAATTAAAACCTTTTAGTGCCTGGTAAACAGCCAGTCCTTCAGTTCATTCCTCTTAAGAGCTAGGCCCTAGGAGCAAGGGACACTTTTTTTTGCTGTTTTTAGAATTCTCTCTTTGTTTTTGCCTTTTGCCACTTTGACCGTGATGTGCCGGGAGAAGACCTTTTGAATTCCATCTATATGGGACTCTCTGAGCTACCGGTATCTGGATGTCTAAATCTCTTCATAGGCTTGGGAAGTTTTCAGTTATTATTTCATTAAATAGACTTTCTTTCCTTTCATTTTCTCTTCACCTTCTGGGACACTGGAAATTTAAATATCCAGTTGTCGTCTAGTGTCCCATATGTCACATACGCTTTGTTCATTCTTTTTAATTGAAATACTTCTTTCCTTGGAATCCGTTGCTAGGTAATTATGGTTATCCTCTGGAGGTGTTATATTTCCTTGCTTATTCATGTTTCTTGTGTCCTTACTTGATATTTGTGAATCTGGTAAAACAGTCATTGCCTTCAGTTTTTTTGAATTTGCTTTTGTAAGGGAGGACTTTTCCTGAAGACGTGTATATGGCGCTGGTGGGGTAGGGCATTTGCCCTTGACTCCAGGCATATGTGGGAGTGTGGTCTCCCTATGATGTGTGTCGTGTTGGTGGGGTAGGGCATTTGCCCTTGACTCCAGGCATATGTGGGAGTGTGGTCTCCATATGATGTGTGTGGTGTTGGGGGGATGGGGTATTTGCCCTTGACTCTGGGCACGCGTGGGAGTGTGGTCTCCGTATGATGTGTGTGGTGTTGGTGGGGTGGGGCATTTGCCCTTGACTCTGGGCACGCGTGGGAGTGTGGTCTCTGTATGATGTGTGTTGTGTTGGTGGGGTGGGGCATTTGCCCTTGACTGTGGGCACATGTGGAGTGTGGTCTCCGTATGATGTGTGTGGTGTTGGTGGGGTGGGGCATTTGCCCTTGACTCTGGGCAAATGTGGGAGTGTGGTCTCCCTATGATGTGTGTCGTGTTGGTGGGGTAGGGCATTTGCCCTTGACTCCAGGCATATGTGGGAGTGTGGTCTCCATATGATGTGTGTGGTGTTGGGGGGATGGGGCATTTGCCCTTGACTCTGGGCACACGTGGGAGTGTGGTCTCCGTATGATGTATGTGGTGTTGGTGGGGTGGGGCATTTGCCCTTGACTCTGGGCACACGTGGGAGTGTGGTCTCTGTATGATGTGTGTTGTGTTGGTGGGGTGGGGCATTTGCCCTTGACTCCAGGCATATGTGGGAGTCTGGACTCCATATGATGTGTGTGGTGTTGGTGGGGTGGGGCATTTGCCCTTGACTCTGGGCACATGTGGGAGTGTGGTTTCCATATGATGTGCATGGTGTTGGTGGATGGGACATTTGGCCTTGACTCTGGGCACATGTGGGAGTGTGGTCTCCGTATGATGTGTGGTGTTGGTGGGATGGGGCATTTGCCCTTGACTCCAGGCACATGTGGGAGTGTGGTTTCCATATGATGTATATGGTGTTGGTGAGGTGGGGCATTTGCCCTTGACTCCGGGCACATGTGGGAGTGTGGTTTCCCTATGATGTGTGTGGTGTTGGTGGGATGGGGCATTTGCCCTTGACTCCAGGCATATGTGGGAGTGTGGTTTCCATATGATGTGTGGGGCGTTGGTGGGGTGGTACATTTGCCCTTAACCCTAGTGCATGCAGGAGTGTGGTCTCCATATGAATTCTTCATCTGTAAAAGTGTCAGTGGTATCAGATTTCCTTCATGGCACAGAAGGTGGTTGTTAGTAGAGGCTATGGTGAGGCTTTACTGGGGACAATTTCATTAGGTGGGCCAGTCCTCAGGACCCAGTGGTGGTGAACACGGGCTGAGCTTGCTGTCTTATGGCCCAGGGCATTGTACATGGACCAGTGCTATTGGCTCCAGGTGGACTGATTATTGGGCCTCAGGTCCACAGGGGCCTATGCAGTGGGTGCCAGCTGTGGAAATAATGGCAGATATGGTGGCAAGGTGGTCCCAAGGCACCCAGACAGTATACTTAGGTTCTGGGGGCTAGGTAAGTCTGTCCTCAGAATCCCTAGTACTGAGGGGCCCTGGGCACTGGCTGTGGGAAGCAGGACAGAGTAAGCCCCAGGCCCTTAGTGGAATGCTTGGGTGGGGTGCACAACTGCTGGGGAGGGGAGCTGCTGATACTGCTAGCAGCAGCTGCAGCTGTGGGCAGGTGGCTGCACAGTGCAAACTTGGGCCCCAGGAGGCAATCATGACATGTACAGCCTGTACCTGGGGTGCTTCTAGGAGGCAGCTGTGGCAGGTACAGCCTGTCCCTGAGGTGCTTCCAGATGTAGGACTTCTCTGTTGCGGGCAGCGGGGCCACTGCCCAGGGCTCATGCTTTGGCCCTGGTGGCAGTAGCCAGCTGCGGCAGCCATTGCAGGCAGGGGATGTCAAGAGGCCTCCGGGCACGTGGAGATGTGGGGCTTGTTGGGGCCCAGTCTTGATGGGGGTTAGGCTCCCATGGATGGATGTAGCTGCTTAGGACGTTGTGGGGGGGTTAGACCCAGTGGTCTCCAGGCAGCTGTGTTAGTCTCAGGGCCTGTGAGGGTTGAGAGGCTCCTCCGTGGTGTGGATGGCAGGAGTCTGCACTCTGGGGAGCTGCTCTGGGTCCCCGCTGGTGCCCACAGAGAGGGTTGCCTCACTTCTCTCTCCCCTTACCTTATGTGTTCCTATCGCTTCACTGAATCCCAGTGTTCTCTCTTAGACGTTCTATTCAAAGTGTGATTATCTACTTGCTACGTGGGTTCATCTTTTTCAAGCAGGTCAGCCCGTGTTCACCACCACTGGGGCCTGAGGACTGGCCCACCTAATGAAATTGTCCCCAGTAAAGCCTCACCATAGCCTCTACTAACAACCACCTTCTGTGCCATGAAGGAAATCTGATACCACTGACACTTTTACAGATGAAGAATTCATATGGAGACCACACTCCTGCATGCACTAGGGTTAAGGGCAAATGTACCACCCCACCAACGCCCCACACATCATACTAAAGTGAAATAATGGACCACAACGCAGTCTGTCTCAAAACTTTGGTAGTGACCCAGGTACCATTTCTTTAACATAATCAAATCCTAGGCAGGTTTCTTCAATCTGGGAGAGAATAAAATTATTTTCCCCGTATTCTGAAAAGTCCCTAGAGAGGGGAGGATCATTTTCAGTTTGGGAAAATTACTGGCCAGGATTGTTTTTAGCACAACCACTGGTCCTTGACTCGCCTCTTCAGATACTCAAGTTACAAGTTTATTAGACTCTGTCACTGTGCCCCGTATGTCCTCTACTCTCCTTTCTTTACTTTTACTATTGTTTTCTATCTGTCTGTTCCCTGCATACTGACCTGTCCTCCAGTCTTCCATCTCTTCAGGGTGGCTAAGCAGTGCCTAAGCCTGGCTACCAAATTCCTAATGTCGAAATGCAGTGTCTTTCAGCTCTAGAATTTCCATTTGGTATTTCTATATATTTCAGTTCTTTGGAACTGAATGGAACTCTTCCCATTTTTCTCTTTTTGAACATATTCATTATAAACAGGGCCCATACCTTACAATGACCTCTAATTCACCTTCAGTCCTTTATGATGGTCTGCTTTTAGCCTTGGCTTTCAGCGACTTGGTCTTGGTTTCTGGCATGACATGTGCAGAGATTTCCAGGGGGCTGCAAGAGGCATCTGAGTTTTTGTGTATCTCAAAACTTTCATAATGACTCACATAATTTCAAAGTTCCATAGGGTATTTTTGTTTTGTTTTGTTTTGTTTCTGTTGTTAAAGTTTGGACACTGAGTTTTGTACAGTTTGCTTCACAAAACTTCCATTTGGGTTCTGCAAAGGAGGCCTAGATTCTAGTAAGGGCTGACCACCTCAATTGTTTGACACGCAAAAGAATGGCAGCTTGCAGGTCAAATCTGACAGCTAGAGAGGGGGTGAGGAAAGGGCTTAAAAGAGCTCAGAGGGAGCTGCGGAATAGTCAGTAAGGCTTACAGGAGACAATGCAGGTAATCAAAGAGACGAAAACTCTCCATGTCAGGTAAATGCGAGCAAACTCTTATGGTGCTGTGTTTCCTATTCTGCTGGGCTCCGGTTCAGTTCCCTCTTGCTGTGATGTGCTGGGCTCCCCACTCACTTCCGCAAATCCCCAGTAAAAGTGCGTAACACAGGACGCTGCACTGGTGTACTTTGGGGGACGAAGGCATACTTGGCAGTGAGTGGCACACAAGAAGGGGACCACGTGCAGAACACGGGATGCCAAGGGACAACTGTGAACCTGACAGAACAGGGAGTCTCCAAGGAAGCAGGAACCACAGGAACCCTGGGGCTACTGGGGATAAGAAGGAGGATGCAAGCCACTACATTTCTCACAGTCCAGGACAGGAAGCCTTGAGCTCCTCTACTTCAGTATTAAAGAAGAGGGTGACCCCCAAAGGCCGGAAGCTCTGCAAACACCAGGCAAGGACACTGACCTACACGTGTACACAGATGGGCTCACAGCTCTCACGCCAGGAAGGGAAACATGTTGACTGCATTCATTAAGGATGTGTACAGGCATCTGTGTAGTTTCATTTACAAACAAATTCCATGTTTCTTCCATCCTGTATAATGAAACATTCCTTATATCCTGGGCTGCAGTTTCTGATAGTCTAATAAAAACTCAGTTCTCTAAGATTGTGAATGTGCAGTGTGTGGCAATGTGACAAATGTTGTTGTCATGTTCCTTCATAACATTTCCAAAAAGAAAAGAAAAAGAACCCACAAAAGCAAACTCGATGCAGAAAGAGGAACTGTTACTTGTCTCAGCTGCTAATGAGAAACAAGGCCGGCTAAGAGCACAGGACGAGTCTGGGCAGGGGTGGTGCAGGGAGGAGCCTGGGAGGTGACTTTCATGTCTTGTGAAATACAAATCCTTCTCTGACACTGTCTGATTCATAGAGAAGCCTTCCTCTTGTTCTGTTTGCTTCATCCTGGACTCAAATAAAGAGAGAGACAGAGAGAGAGGGAGGGAAGGGAGCAGGGCACAACCCACTGGTGGCAGCCACACAGAAAACAGGGAACAACGCGGGAGTCAGAGAACCACGAGAAGGGGGTGTCAAATCCCTGCCTTGCCTGGAACAGAGCAGGGGCTCGTAAGTTTGAGTTCTTTCTAATTCTTTTTTTTCTTCAAACCTGCCTGTTTCTAATTTGCTGTATGTCCTTGGGCACATTAGGGCATTTCTCTCAGCTTTAACACAAATATCTGTTAAATGAGATATTTGAAAGATTTGCTTTTGATGTTTATGTACAACTGCACAATTCCATAGCTCCAGGCCCAGGCTGCAGAGGAGGTATAGAAATCTAATGTAAGGACTATTTATATGAGGTTAGAATTAGCAACGAACTTAAATTATGGGTTTGGTTTAGCTTCATTTGAGAAATTACTTTGAAATTCTAGTTTCGCTTTGCTTCAATAATTTTAGAAAATATAATTACAAGTATGAACTAATTTATTGCATGATTATCAATTTAAGAAAAAGACTGACAGCAAGCACTAAATAAATTTTGCAAATTAACAACTTAAATGCAATTATGAATTTAGAATATTACTTAAATAGAAATAAAATAAAATTCCAGCACAAAGGCAGTATTTAATAATGTAACAGATAAGAACATATATGTTTCCAGTCCATATTAGAATTAGCTAAGTGAAAATAACCCCTACCCTGAAAATTTGTGGCTTTTTATTATGCCAAAAATTATTATAGGAAACTATACTTCCAAGACAGTTAAAATGGATTGGTAAGTGGAGTGAGTGATAGATATAGGTATTGATATATAGATAAAAAGAAATAAAAAAGGGATAAAAAAAAAAAAAAGAATGAGGAGAAAATAAGGAAAGATTAAAAAAAAAATACAACAGAGAGGCTGGGCACAGTGGCTCATGCCTATAATCCTACCATTCTGGGAGGCCGAGGCAGGTGGGTTGCTTGATTGAGCTGACGAGTTTGAGACTAGCCTGACCCAGAGAAAGACCTCTTCTCTAAAAATAGCCGGGCATTGTGGCGGGCTCCTGTAGTCTCCGCTGCTTGGGAGGCTGAGGCAAGAGACTCACTTGAGCCCAAGAGTTTGAGGTTGCTGTGTGCTGTGATGCCATGGCATTTTATCCAGGGCGACAACATGAGACTCTGTCTCAAAAAAAAAAAAAATATATATATATATAATAAAGAATATATATTTTATTTATATATGCATATATATATATATATCAGAGAAAGATAGGAAAGATTAGAAGAAAGAAGAAAAATTGGAGAGGAGCAAGAATAAAGAAAAACACCGAAAAGAAGAAAGATTAATTAGCTGTCTTTCTCTCACCCTTCCACCAACCCTTGAGTTTCCATCAGCATTGGTTCTGGGCCCAAGGTATTTAATAAATGTTACATAAATGGCTGCAAACAACCCCGAACTCTATAAATAGTTCTTACGTTAGATTTCTATACCACCTCTGCACTAAACAAGGGAAGTTGTTGTTTTATGCTTTTCCCAAATTGTCACTTCCTAGATTTGAAGTCTTGGTCCCGCTGAGATAATAGAAAATGCTACTGAATGTGTAATGGTCTTGTTATAGGGACACTACCACACTGCCTACTTTATTTTAGCAAATACACCTGTAAGCCCATTTGTTACAAGGTCTCTGCCTATTTGTAACTTGGGAAAAAGACATCCTTTCTTAGAATGGAAAATGGTTTGGGGAGTGAAGGGTAGGTCAGGGATAGAATGAGGTCATCTTTCAGTCTTGGCCTTGAACGTTACAGAATATTATCTAGAAAGTAACTCTTGAGAGGCAGATGTGAAAATCCTGTTCTCCACTAGAGGACGATGGGCTCTAGAAAGATCTCACCCTCCATGTGAGGGTCACCTGCATCTGCCCTTTCTCTAAGTGTTATGATTCCCAGGTTGTGTTCACAGCCTTTTCCAATCCACACCTGGACCATCTAGTACAGCGGGGGTAGTTACATCTGGTTGTGAGAGTTTGAAATCTGGCTAATGCCACAAGTTGTGATGGCATTTCAAATATATTGGGGGCTAATATCATCAGAGATAATTTCACCAGTTTCATTTTACTTTTTAAAATGTTACTATGAGAAGAATCTAAAATTGCACATACGGTTTGTGTTCCACTTGTACCGGGCAGCGCTGCTCTTCACAGCCCACCTGGCCTCAGGTCTGCCTCCACTCTCGCCCTGTTCTAACTGAGAACACCAGCTCAGGACTTTCTGCTGAACTTCAAATCAGGATATTCCTTTCCTACTCTGACCGGCACTTCCAAATTCAACACATCTGCCTTATTCTTACCAAACAACTATCCGAAACTATCCCTTTGCAACTTGCTTCTCTCCATGGCCAGAAACTTAGCAGTTGTTCTTGACTTCTCTTTTTTCTCATATATTGAATGTTAAACCAGTCATATAGACATGTGGTTTCTAAAACACTTAAGAAATGCACATCTTAGTAAGACCATGAAAGTTTCATAAGTAAAACTAAAAACCAGAAAGTTTCCTGAAAAATTATATACTTTTCAAAGGAATTATTTGCCTTTATATAATTCAGCAAGTGATAATTCTCAAAGCAGCCTGTTAACAACAAAAGCAATATTTAGAACTCATGTTTAACAAAGCAATATATGACGTAACTAACCACAATATAAAATTCTTATGAAGAAAATAAGTAGGCAAAGCATCATTTATTTTTTGGATGATATCACCAAATTTTCTGTAAGATCATTTGCTTGGCAGGATTCAGTGCCAGAATGTCCCTTAACCACTAATTCTGAATACATTTTTAAGCACTGCAAAGCAGTGCTTGTTATATGGAATTAGCTAAGTCAAAGAAACACTAGCTTAATAGCTTTGAGATACACAAAGCATTATAGTGAAATCAAGTGAATAGCAAAGAGTTTAAATTAGCACATTTGTGAACAAAATTAAGCTCTGGAACCCTTCTTATAATAGCAAGTCCATGGAATTCTTTTGCACGTGCACCATTAGTGATGGTTTGTTCCCTTAATAAAAAAGTAATTCTTAAGTATGGTTTATTTTCCTCCCAGTAGTCTTTGAATTTTAAATTTTAAATTTGTTAGTATGTTATCTAATACATGATAACAAACGTAGACTTCATACCATTCTCCAAATTTTCATGATCTCTAATTTCTCAGAATTATTCTTTTATTAAGAGATTTTAGCCTCTGAAACTTTGCATGATTGTATTTTAACATCGATACTCTAGTAGTTCTGAAATATTGATAATTCCTTTCAGATGATAAACAATGTTATATTGCAGTATAAAACCTAGAAAATACAACTAAAAAAATTTGGGAATTCATGGCAATGTGATAAAGATTCCAGTTAGAATGGTTAGTCTCAAAAAGATAAAAAATAAATGCTGACAAGGATGTGGGAATATACATTAGTATAACCGCAAAGGAAAACAGTTGCCCCATTATCAAGAAACTAAAACTAGATTCAGCAATCCCCTACTGGTTGTATACCCAAAAGGAAAGGAAATTTAGTGTATTGAAGCAATATCTGTACCCTCATTTTTATCACAGTGCTTTATACAACAGCCAAGATATGGAATCACCCCAAAGTTCATCACGAGATGGATGGATAAAGAAACTGTTGCATATATACACAATGGAAGACTGTTCAGCCACAAAAAAGAATGAAAGGCTATCACTTGGGGCAACGTGGGTGAGCCTGGAGGGCATTATGTTAAGTGAGATAACTCAGGCATAGAAACGTAAAACCTCATATTCTCACTTATATGTAAATGATTCTTAAAAAGTTGAGCTCATAGAAGTAGAGAGTAGGTTGTGCTTATTAGAAATAAGGGGGGGGGGCGTGGGAGGAGGCTATTGAGAGATTGGAAAACAGACACAAATTCCAGCTGACAGGAGAAATCAGCTCTACTGTTCTGTAGCACTGTAGGTGACTAGAGTTAACAATAATTTTTTGTACATTTTCAAAAAGCTAAAGGATAATTTAGAACATTCTCAACAGACATGATAAATGTTTGCGGTGATGGTTATGCTAATTTTCCTGATTTGATCAGTATACATTGTATATATGTATGGAAACACTATAATTCTGTATCCCATAAATATGTACAATTACTACATGTCAACTAAAAATAAAAAGAGGGGAAAGATTTTTCTTATAATTTTTTTTTTTTTAAACAGATACAGATTGCTTTTCAAAGATACCAACACATGGGTCTCTCCTCACATCAAGATTCAGACTGTCTGGGGCAGAGCCCAGGCATCTGTATGTTTTAAAGCTCCCGGTAACCCTGGGGAACAGCATTCAGAAGCAGAGCAAAACACCCAGAGAAGTGAGAGAGGTGGGAAAACAAGTCAGACAGGCTCCAAGCAAGACAGGGTCATATTCAGGCCTCTTTGTCCTATACTGACTCCTCTGTCCTCACACTGAGGAGTAGCTGAGGGGGTTCTCCCACTGCCCCGCCCCACCTGGTGTCCATTTGCAAGATTCCCAGGGAAAGGCAGGATCAGCCTCCTGTTCACTCCCAACTCTGTCCCTTCTGGGCCTACATGACAATGCTGGTTGGCTTAGGTATCACGTTTTTAAAAAGTTTCTTTCAAGTTTCTCAAATAATATTTTGTAACATGAATTTTTGTTTATATAAAAACACATTAACATTCAAGTTCGGTTTGAAGTTCAGCTAATTACTGCAGTTTGTTCCACTGCTTAGTTCAAAAGTCCCTGAGTAGAAATATATGTTTTGAATTATCCTCATGAACATAAAATATAATAGATACATTATTTTGGAAATTAACTGTGTTTTTATGAAAGCCTGAGGCAGATATAATATGAATAGCATTTATTTTCACATTTCCATAGAATTAAAAATAATAACTTTTGTTCTCCCTATTATCTAGAATGAAAACACGTTCTAATTTAAATATAGACTAATGAGTTTTACCTTCTGTTTGCCTAAAAATACTAATTTTGATAACACAATTAGTTGTATTTTTATTCATAGTATGTGTTGATGACCTGTAGCTAATTACTCAGAGAACTGTGCTTAAGAGGTCAAGATAATATTTTCATCCCATAAACCATTAGGTTGTTGAACACACTCTGCCTAGTCAACAATTTTTAAAAATATTTACCCATAGTCATAAAAGAGACCAGGTAAGGGCATGTGAATGGATTTATAAAATCCCTTGCAAGGACTGGAAATAAACAACTCCAAGCACACCAATTCCATCCTGTACCCATCCACACATAACTCTCAGGCTCCGTGGAAATCTTTACCATCCCAGAGTTCTAGCAAGTAACCAGAGGAAGAGGGGGAGACTCGGATGGCAACACATGTCATGAAGTGAGGAGGTGCGTTACTGAAATCCTCTTTCCTGGATGGCGTTACTATCAGCCCAGTACTGAGCTATGATAATTAGCCTGTTGTTTCCTGTTTACAGACAAGAGACCTAGCTTCAGGGAGCTATTACACTTGCATAAAGTCAGTAAGGAGGGGGGCTTCTGTCTTCTTCTTTCCTTCCCTCCTTCCCTCACTTCCTTCTCTCCTTCCTGCCTTCTTCCTTGTTCCTTTTCCCCTCTTCCTCTCACTATTACCTCTTCATTCAGTAAATAATAGGAAGTGTCGAACATGTGCTAAGATTTACGCTTGGGAAGGAGATGATGAGATCGTGGAGAGGGATGGGGAAAGTGGCGAGAGATGAGGCTGGAAGAGCTGGGGGTGGCCAAGCTGCCCTGGTGGTCAGTGATCTCTTGTGCTCTACTGAACAAGCAGACACAGAATGTCAACAAACAGGTTTATATTTATGTCTTTATATGTGGAATATTTTCACTTATCATTATACAGCTATTTGTACTACACATCATGTAACTTTAAATTTTAAATGTTTACCATCATCTTAAATGAATTTTAATGAGCCATATACACCAGATACACAGCCATATACAGCCATATACACCAGAAAAATATGACAGTACATTTTTCCATCCAAGCCTAGGTTAATAAAACTCAGTGTGATGCTTTTGTTCAATTACTATTGATTCATTCAACTACAACACTGTGCTGTGGAAGGATTCATTTCAGACACACAACCTGAGACCATCACAGAGGCTGTGTCTATTACATCTCTGCCTTTCCCTCTCCTTCCACTGCCACCACTGGCTGTCACTTGCCTCTAGCAACTATACTGGCCCCTTAACTGGGAACTCCACTGGTTTCCACACTTGATCTATTCTATTTTGCACAGTGCTACATGAAATGCTTTTCTGGAGCATGGCTCAGGTCATTCATAACTCAAAACCCTTAGGACTCTTTCTTTTTCTCAGGCATGTACACATTACCTTTGCCCAGGGCCCACAGAATTAACACCAGACTCCTTCTCTGGCCATTTTGGGCCTTGGACATTAGAGGCCACGCACTGTACAACCTCTGTGTGCTTGATTCCCATGAATCACAGACGAACTCCACAAACCCAGTAAATCTTTGTCCTTCTAGAAGCATACAGTACATTTTTATCTCCATGAATTTGTTCACACTATGTTCTTCATCTAAAATTTAACTCCTTGGATTTAAAACACATTCTTATTAGTAAAGAATGACAAGAATGGAGAAGCAAGTATCCAATGTACTCAATATGGATATGAAACCAGTAGATGATCTAATACACACCCACATGAGAGAAAAACTCAAGCCAATTCAAGGCGGGGGGTGGGGGATTAAGGGAGTGGGGAGAGGGGACGAGGGAGGGGGACAGGGGTGCTGCCACTTAATGGGCACAATATTAGGGTGTGTGGCACACCTCATGGGGGAAGGACATAGTTATAAGAGGGACTCTACCTAACAAATGCAAACGTCATAACCTAATTCTTTGTACCTGCAAATTAACCTGAAACAATAATAATAATAATTAAAAAAAAATGTCCTAAACTCCCGTTAGTTCCAGTGTTCTCTAAAGCTCATCTCAGATATTATTTCTGTAATTAGATCTGTAACTAACTTCTCCCCCTCTTCAGACAGGGCTGCATCCTCTCCAGGCCATGCTGAGCTGGTTACCTTTCCTGTCCCCTTCTCAGGTCTCTTATCTTTGCAATGTCAGCCTGGCACCCCAAATTGCTACCGTAAAATCATTCTTTTCTAATATAGAAGGACAAACTAGAAAAGTGAATTTATATTTGAAATTTTAGAAAGAAATGATTACTTCAGTGGTTCTCTACCTTCCTAATGCCATCACCCTTTAATACAGTTCTTGTGGGTCACGACCCACAGGTTGAGAACTGCTGGATTACCTCTGTGTGTTGTCCAAGCTTGCTGTGACAAAGTAATAATTTATCTATGTCTCGAGAGGTTGATAATTATAGATAATTATGCATACTTTTACAAATTAATCCACTGAACATTTTTTGTTATATTCTCTAGTTGTTTAATAATGAATATATAGTCACTTCTTTTGAAACATGATAATCATTTCATTCTATCCTTTAAAATGTCTCTCATTATACTTAAAAACATGCACCCTCTTCCTTGAATAATCCTCCTCCCCGCCAATACTGGTGCTATATCTTTCAGTTTCCAAAATCATTGTGCTGGTGCCAGAAATACCAGAAAACAAAATTACAGGCTAGGCCACAGCACAACTTACTGAGTGCCAGCAATCGCTCCAATGAGCCATATTCACATTTCCTCCTTAAAATTGATGAGAACGTAAAATTTCAGAAGTACTTTAAGTGTATCATTATAAATTGGTTTGATATTCATTATTATAGTATAGATAATGATGAGTCCATTTGGTATTCATATGGATGTCACAGGCACTTCCAGAGGCATTACACTATAATTTAGTATTAGTTAATGGTCACTAAAAATAAAATGTTATCACATTTTCTAACAGAGCACATTTTAAATGAATTTAATTCATAAAGATTAATAGATAATACCTCTGACAATTAGCTTCCTTCTACAATGAGGAGAAAATTGATTTCTAATTAATCTAATATTATTATCTTGAACAATCCAGTGGTCTAAAAAATGCTTTATAGAATTTAGTAACAAAATGGCAAGGAAAAGTAATAATCTGTCTATGTCTTAAGAGGCTGATAATTATAGATAATTAAAATAACTAGGCTGGATAAGAACACAGTTTTCACCTTATAAGCACATTTTCTGTTTATAGAATGTTATATTAGCTTAAAGCAGCAGTTCTCGACCTGTGGGTCACGACCCACAGGAACTGTATTAAAGGCTCGTGGTATTAGGAAGGTTGAGAACCACTGGCCAAGAGAGTATAAGAATAATTACAGAAACAGGCAAAAGGCTAAAATATAATCATATTTCATTTTTCAATGCTTTCAGAAAATGTTATGCCTTTCAAAACTTTTCCAAGCTGGTATCACACTTAGAGATTAGGCCAAGCTGAGGAGACATGTGCAGGAGTGAATGGCAAAGATGTGAGCGACCAGGGGCCTGAAGAGGCCATACTCTACAAAAGGCAGATCTTGACTCTGATTTTCAACAATAAATACCAAAGATAAAGAGGAAGATAGACAAAAATTTAGCTGTGGGGTTTGCATTCTGATTTAAAATTGTATCTGGCTACCCGAATCCAAATCCGCCTCTTGTAATTTTTCTCTAAAATAGATGTGGTAACATTTGTCCCTTGACTCGGAGGCAGAGGTGGAGAGTTGCTAACCCTATAGTCCTGGGAGAGAACTGCTCCTTAAGGAAAGTATGTGTCTTTCAACCCTGAAGTAGGACCATTTGATAAGGGTATAATTCTCCCAAAATTCCATGCAGAAGTTGGAGAGGTTGGTGGTGGCGACATGCATCTCTCAGTGTTGAGGCTAAGACCACAGCAGCCACAATTTCAGTTACTGTACTTTAGTCTGCTGCAAAAAATGTCCCATACGCATCATTTCAGAATTACTCCATATAAGCCAACTACATAGGTGATACATCTATTACTATCCAAGTTTTGCCAAAGAGAAAACTAAGACAGACTAAATAAGTATCTCAAAATAACATAATCAATGTGAGGTCAGCTTTTAAAGCCAGGCACGCATAACACCAGAAGTGAGGCCACAGTGTGACTTGCAAGGCCCAGTCACCACAACTAAAACATGCAAAGGAAGAGACAAAAAGGAATGTATTCTAGAGATTACAACTTTCCGGAACATTAGAAGACAAAATAGTGTGGGTAGAAGAAATAACTCACCCCTGGTAACTAAAATTTGGACAGGGAGTTACACATTAACAACTGCTGACTGGAAGGATGTGTCCATATATCCGTTCACAGGGACAGGGCCCAGCTCCATTAACCCACTGTGTCTCTGACAGAAGCAGATTCTGTGAGATCTTGCTTTGTTGGAAGACAAGTTAACTATTAAAAACACACCCTGAACTCTATGAAAAAGAACTGCAAAAAAGGGAGAAAGTAGCTTCTTAAGTAGACTTATAGAATTTGTTATATTTATAAAATTCATCTACTTGTGTGCTGCAGTATAAAATTTCATGAAACTCATTGGTATCTTTAACAGAGTGCAGTAGAGTATGGGAGCCATAAAATAGGAGAATGGCATAAGAAAAGTGTTAAAGAAAAAAAAAAAACTAAACAGAAGAAAAATGCAAGAGGTACTGAATCACATGGGATTTAGGTTCCAGAGGAAAGAAGAAAGAGACTAGAGCAGAAAATATATTTGAAGAAATAATGGACAAAAACTTCTCAACTTTGGTAGAAGTCATGAACATAGATTTTAGAATCTCAACATGTCATACACAGGGTAACTTCAAAGAAACCATGCCCAGACACATTATAATCCAAACACTGAAAGCCAAGGATAAAGAAAAAGTCTTTAAAACAATTAGGGAAAAACAACAAATCACATACAGAGAAACAATTATTTAAATTTCAACAGATTTCTCATTAGACACTGTGGAGGCCAAATACAGTAGAAGAGCATCTTCAAAAAGTTCAAGGAAAAACAACTATCAACTTAGTATTCTATATTCAGTGAAAATACCCTTTAAGAATAAAGGCTAAATAAGAAAATTTGCTGATTAGAAAACACAACTAGAAAACATTGTCAGTATACCCATTCTACCAGGAATTCTGAAGTCTGCAGACTGATGAGAAATGAAATAACAGAGAACCCGAAACTTCAGGACGAAGAAAGAGCACGCACACAAAAAGATAAACATTTGGGTAAATAGAAAAAGTGTATATTTCCTCTTAAGTTCTTTAAATATATATAGGTAATTAATATTAAAATTATATCAGTGTCTTGTGAGGATTTCAAGGTGTGCAGATATAACCCATACCACGACTATAACATAAAGGCAAGGTGGGGACAAAGGGATGTTTATGGTTCCAACGCTTCTATATCAGATGTCAAGTGGTACAATATTAATTCCACATAGACCGTGACAGGTTAGATGTATATATTGTAATTCATAAAGCAACCACAAAAATAATGCAAAAGAATAGCCAATAGCTAAGATACACATTAATATGAAATAATGACATATTCAAATAATCCTAAAAGAGGCAGGAAAGAGGGACAGAGAAGGGAGCACAGTAACAAAAACATTTAACACAAAGAGAAAAGTACATTGTAAAATGATAGATCCAAATCTAGCAAACCAAAAAATCACACTAGACGTTAATAGTACAAAAAGAGATTGGCAAACTGTAATCCACAGACCAAATACGCCATATATATAGAATACAGAATACTAAATCCCCTGGGGATTATTTTGCCTACATTCTAGGAGTGGTTTTGCATTTTTAAATAGTTAAATTTTAAATGGTTAGATAAGCATTTACACAATAACCTGAAATTTGCCTCTTGGGCTACAAAGCATAACATATTTACTTTCTAGCTGGTGAGAAAAAAAGTTTACCTAACCTTGGTCTTTACAAAAGATTATTTCAATATACACATAAAAGGTATTTGATAAAAATCAACGAACATTCATGATTTTAAAAACATTCAGCAAATTAGGAATAGCAAGAAATTCTTCAAGTGGATAATAGGCATTTATGAAAAATTCATAGCCAATATAATACCAATATGATTGAATTACTTTTCCTGGACATGGAGGACATGGTAAGAATTCCCGCTTTTATCACTTTTCATTAAGAAAAAGAAACACAAGGCATAAAGATCAAGAAAAAAAATAAAACTGTTCCTACTTCAGATTTTTAATTATTTACTGAAAGAATCTCAAGGAATCTACAGAACTATTACTAGAGATGATAAATTCAGTAAGCTTTATTACTAGATTACAAACTGTTAGAAAGTAAAAATTTTAAAAATTACATTAATGCTAAAGTTACAAAATAGGAACAAATCTAATGAAAGATATTTATGACTCTACATTAAAAATTATGAAATGTTGCTGAGAGAAACTAAAGACCTAAATAATTAAAAGATATACCACATTCATGGACTGGAACAAACAATTCTCCCACAAGTTGATCTATAGGTTCAATGCAATTCTAAACAAAATTCTAAAGGTTTTTTGGTAAAAATTAGCAAATTGATCTCTAAAATTTATAGAAAATACAAAAGACTTAGGAAAGGCAAAATAATAAAACAAAAACAGACACACCTGGAGAACACAGCTATTCTACCTGATTTCAAGACTGGCTGTAAGGCTGCAGTTTGAAATTGGCAAAAATAAGGACATACAGACAAATGAAACAGAATAGAAAATCTAATTGATTTTTGACAAAAGTATCAAGGCACCAAGGAAGGACAATCTTTTCAAAAATGATACTGTATAAACTTATTGTCTTTATGGAAAAAATAGACAACTCATACATTATACCAATTACACCAAAATTACCTGAAAATTAATCACAGGATTAGATATAAGTCCTAAAAGTGTAAAGCTTTTACAAAAGAATGAACAAACCAACAAACAAAACATAGGAGATCTTGGAGTTGCCAAAGGTTTATTAGATTAGCATGCCCAAAGACAAACATGAAAGGAAAAAATGATAAATTGTGATTCTGCGTTTTGTATGGAACCGGAAAAAACCCCATATAGCTAAGGCAATTCTTAGTAATAAAAATAAAGCTGGGGGCATCAGCATACCAGATTTTAGTCTGTATTACAAAGCCATAGTGGTCAAGACAGCATGGTACTGGCACAAAAACAGAGACATAGACACTTGGAATTGAAGTGAAAACCAAGAAATGAAACTAACATCTTACAACCACCTAATCGTTGATAAACCAAACAAGAACATACCTTGGGGGAAAGACTCCCTATTCAATAAATGGTGTTGGGAGAACTGGATGTCTACATGTAAAAGACTGAAACTGGACCCACACCTTTCCCCACTCACAAAAATTGATTCAAGATGGATAAAGGACTTAAATTTAAGGCATGAAACAATAAAAATCCTCCAAGAAAGCATAGGAAAAACACTGGAAGATATTGGCCTGGGGAAAGACTTCATGAAGAAGACTGCCATGGCAATCGCAACAACAACAAAAATAAACAAATGGGACTTCATTAAACTGAAAAGCTTCTGTACAGCTAAGGAGACAATAACCAAAGCAAAGAGACAACCTACACAATGGGAAAGGATATTTGCATATTTTCAATCAGACAAAAGCTTGATAACTAGGATCTATAGGGAACTCAAATTAATCCACATGAAAAAAGCCAACAATCCCATATATCAATGGGCAAGAGACATGAATAGAACCTTCTCTAAAGATGACAGATGAATGACTAACAAACACATGAAAAAATGTTCATCATCTCTATATATTAGAGAAATGCAAATCAAAACAACCCTGAGATATCATCTAACCCCAGTGAGAATGGCCCACATCACAAAATCTCAAAACTGCAGATGCTGGCGTGGATGTGGAGAGAAGGGAACACTTTTACACTGCTGGCGGGACTGCAAACTAGTACAACCTTTCTGGAAGTAAGTATGGAGAAACCTCAAAGCACTCAAGCTAGACCTCCCATTTGATCCTGCAATCCTATTACTGCGCATCTACACAGAAGGAAAAAATTCCTTTTATCATAAGGACACTTGTACTAGACCGTTTATTGCAGCTCAATTTACAATCGCCAAAATGTGGAAACAGCCTAAATGCCCACCAACCCAGGAATGGATTAACAAGCTGTGGTATATGTACACCATGGAATACTATTCAGCTATTAAAAAAAAATGGAGACTTCACATCCTTCGTATTAACCTGGATGGAAGTGGAAGACATTATTCTTAATAAAGCATTACAAGAATGGAGAAGCATGAATCCTATGTACTAAATTTTGATATGAGGACAATTAATGACAATTAAGGTTATGGGGGGGGAAGCAGAAAGAGGGACGGAGGGAGGGGGGTGGGGCCTTGGTGTGTGTCACACTTTATGGGGGCAAGACATGATTGCAAGAGGGACTTTACCTAACAATTGCAATCAGTGTAACCTGGCTTATTGTTCCCTCAATGAATGCCCAACAATAAAAAAAAAAAAAGAAATGGAGAGAGAGAGAAAAAAAAAGATAGCCTTATGAAAATGAAACAGACTGAGATAAAATATTTGAAATACATATATTGGACAATTCATATTTATAAAATATATAAAGAATATTTATAAGACAATTAACCTAATAAAAATGGGCAAAATACTTGAGCAGATACTTCACAAAAGAAGATATATAAGCATACAACAAAGTACACAAAAATATGCTTAATATCATTGGTCATCAGGGAAGTATCCCATGAATACACATCCATTAGACTGGCTAACATTAAAAGGAATGACCATGCCAAGTGATCGGCAGGTATGTAGAGCACCAGAAGCTCTTATACACTGCTAGTGTGAATGTAAAATGGTACGAGTATTTTGGACATATTTCGGAAATTTCTCAGGTAAACAAGCACTGCTTACCATTTGACCCAGCCATTATGCTCCCAAGTACTCCCAAGGGAAATGAGAAACATGTGTCCAAACAAGAGAACACACACATGAATGCTCAATGCGTTTCTGAAAACAGAAACAGTGCAAATGTCTATCAACAGCTGACCAGATAAACAAATCATGATACGTCTACACAATAAAGCTCCTGACACACACAATAAGGATGGGCATGAAAAGCATACGCTCAGTAAAAGAAGCCACACTCGGCCCTACAAAAGAGTACGCGTTGTGTGATTAGCATCATGTCAAATTTTAGAACATACAAACTAATCCACAGTGTCAGAGAGCTGGTTCAGTGTTTGCCTGAGGACAGAGGAAAGTTTAGAGGCAAAGGAATGTTCTTTGTTATGACTGTTGATATAGCTGGGTGGGTGTATACACAGGTTCAATGTTTACCAAGCTGTACACTTTAAATTAGTGTAAATGAAGTTGTAACAATCATAATGTGAATATATAAGTCTAGAGTTTGACATTGGAAAAATAGGTGTAAATGCTGATATTTTGCCATACTTCTTCAGAAGTTTTGCAAATAATACATAAAATTTTCTATGAAGTTGAAATATTCTTTTGAGCTCTTCCTCTATGGAAGCTTTCCAACTTAGTTTTTTGTATTTTACTGCACATGTATGTAAAAGCTATGTGTGATGCATCTGTTGTTCATTTACACTTATTACACTGGCAGAAGTTACAAAGCTGCTACCTGTTGCAGGTACATCTCCAGGATGTGGAGATGCACGAATACCTGCATCCTGCTTCTGGGAGGATAAAGGGCTAAGTCAGACACATGCACCCTAAGGCCAACTGGTTCTAGCCCTAGGTCTATACCCAGAAATCTTCAAATTCATAAGGAAACATGGATGAGGAGGTCCAGTGCAGTGATATTAGTGGCAACAGGTATTGGAGGCCATCTGGAAGTTGATCACCAGTGAAGAGGATAGGCAAAACATGACGAGAGTGACCAAGGCAAGTGCCCTGTGGCAGTCACCAGCACAGGTGACATGCACTTTTAATGACCTGGATAAAACTCGTCGTTGGACATACTCAGTTTCCCCTTCCAGACCAAGCTGACTTGTGTGGTCAACACCAACAGACTCCAGAGTCCATTCTGGCTTTCAGTTTTGTTTGACCAATGAAGACTTTGGCAGAAGAAAGGAAGGAGAAAAGAAAAAGTGAAAAAGGGATACTCGTCCTCCTGGCTCCCTCTCTGCCAAGTTTCCTCAATGGTAGGCTATTCTTCTTCTCAATAACTTTATCTACAGGGTTTCCAGGGTCAAGGGACCTTCCCTCCCTCCATCCCTTTGGGCCTAGGAGGGCCAACTGGGCCAGCCCATTGCTTGATTTGCCCACTCCCCACACCTTTGAAAATCTTTGTAAATAAACCCTCTTTTGAATCCTGAGTTTGAGTAGAGAGAAATTTTGCAACATCTGGTAAAGCTAAAGGTGGGTGTTTTCTATGACAGACACTCCACTGCTGGTTATCTTCCTAGAGAACTGTCACAGACGTGCACCAGGGAGGGCTACAAAGATGTTCACCACATATATGTCTATATATGTATATTCTTTAAATATCCTAAATGCACTAGCTATTTCATACAATTTATTTTTCAAAAACATTAGAAAATATACTACCAATTAAATAACTTTAATTAAGTGACTTCAGACCATTGGTCAAGAATATTTCATTTATGTTTGGTAATAGGAAGCAGAAAATCTACAGTCTCTAAGTTTGAGTAAGAACTATTTGGGAAAGAGAACAAAATCCCACACAATTGTACTTTCAAGATACCTGAGGTAAAACCGTACATCTACCTGAATGGCACAATTCTGTCCATAAACAACAGAGCAGAAATTATTGAGCTTGATCACATTATAATGCAGCTGTGTTTCACGCAAAGCACAAATAAACGAATGTAAAATGAAGCTGTTTGCTTCAAATACCTTAGTTCCTGATTTTAATTGTCTAAGTTGATGAAAACAAAGTGATGTCAATGCAGATGTACATCACAACACAGTACATACATCAAATAGCCTACTCAAAAAACTGCCTCGGGCTCTCCTGATGCTTCTTAGTGTGGCAGAGTTGGTTCAATTGTCCTTTAATACGAGGTCCACCTTCATGACTCTGGGATGGCAAAACGAGCTCTACGTAATCCTCAGCATCACTGGGGCCAGCTTGTGTCCAAATTACTTTTGTGGAGGCCCAGAGGTGAGAAAGATTACTAACATTTGGTTTGATCCATTTTACTCATTTCTAGGTGGGCTCTCAGAACTCATCGGCAGAGAAATTAGGGGCAATGAACTGGTACCGCTTCCATGATGCCTTCTACTGTTTGGAGACCCAGCTGTCTCTATTGAGGTAATCTGACACACGGGCATAACTACATCCTGAACAAATACAACCCCAATAAACCTGTCATCTGGAGCCACCTACCCTTTTCAATGCATCTTGTTCTCTTTTGAAAACCAACTGCTAATATCTACAGAAACAGAAAGGTTCAATGTAATGGTTTTGTATTTTTTTCTATTCAAATGTAAATACTGGCATTTCTTCATCGACTATGTACAATAACCCAAAGAGATAAACAACACACTTAACAGCAGTGAGCACAAGTACCCAATATCTAAAAGCTATCTAATTCATCTACATTCTTGTATACAAAATAATCATTAGTACAAAAATTAGCTAAGGGAAGAAAACCATTTTCCTGCACCATTTGCACCATTCCCCCAGTCAGGAAGAACAGATTATAGAACCGAGGGCAGTTGCAGCTGTGAGGGCTTTAGAATCAGGCAATCTTTAGTTAGACTATTATCTTTCTGTTTTAGAACCTTTGTGGCCTTGAGCAAGTTGTGTAGCCATTCTGGATCTCAGTTTACTTATTATTACATTTATACAGAAGCAATAAAAGTACTACTTCGCTACACTGGTGAAGACTGAAGAAGGAAACCCTTGGTAAAGTGGAAACCATTTTCTCATTTTCACATGAGAACATGGAGGCACAGAGGTTAGGCGCTTTGCCCACAGTTACACAACTGGTGAGTGAGGAAGCAGAGATGTGAGTGAGCCCAGGCCTCCCAGTTCAGGAGCTTGTACTCATAACGCAACACAAACTGACTCCTCAAGTGCTTCTTCATATAGCTCAGCGGTTCTCAACTTGTGGGTTGCGACCCCTTTGTAACAATGAAAATACGCCCTGCATATCAAATGTTGACATTACAATTCCTAACAGTAGCAAAATTACAGTTATGAAGTAGCAACGAAAATAATTTTATGATTGGGGGTCACCACAACATGAGGAACTGTATTAAAGGGTCGCGGCATTAGGAAGGTTGAGAATCACTAATATATCTGTTTGCAGAGAGAGATCAGGGGGTTACTACAGTGTGAAAGTGATCTGAATCCATCTTCATTCATGCATTTCTTCACTCAGTGATCAACCATTCATTCAATGCTTATTACGGGCCTAGCACTGTGCAAGGGGTGCTGGGGGTAAGCCGCAGAGGATAATAGACAATTCATGGCCCTTACTCTTGGGAAGTTCATTGTTTAATGAGGAATAGACTCATAATAAAACATTTTACCTATAATCTAGTACAGTGTTTTTCAACTTTTTTTTTTTTTTTTATCTCATGGCACATTTGAACCTATTGTTAAACTTCAATGGCACACTTAAATTATGTTGATCAAAAAATATACATATTGAATGAAAGAATATACCTACTGTGCTTTGAACTTTTGAAACTAATTTAATTAATGATCTTTAAAAACTTTCACGGCACACCTAAGATCCTCTCACGGCACACCAGTGTGCTGGGGCATGCCGGTTCAAAACCACTGATCTAGAATGAGCAATCTTATAATACGTGCATGCATAGAGCACTAAACATGCAGAAGAGAAGTCTCTAAATCTGTCTGGATAAAGAATGGAGTCAAAGGCAATCTGAAGAAAGCAATCCTGAAAAAACAATGGTATGGAAGGGCTTCTAGGCAGAAGGAATAACTTAGGAAAAGTCTGTTATGAGAAAGAGTTGGGCTTGTGATGTGGAGAGTAGTACCTGAAAGAAAATGATCATTTGGAAGAATTACAAAGAATTCTGTGTGACTGGAGTCAAGGATGAGACCACAGCAGGAAAAAGAAGAAATAATGTCACAAGGAGCCTTGTGTACTAAGGAGTTTGTACTACATCTTGACACTCTTGAAAGAAGAGTGCCATTTTGAGATTCTGTTCTAGAAAGGTAACTTTTGACAGTCATGGACACAACTGCTCTCTTGTGAAAAGAGGAGTGACACAGGGTGACAGTCCAAATGTTTGTCATGTGCATCCTTTGTTTTTTTGTGTGTGTTTTGTTTGTTTGTTTTTGAGACAGAGCCTCACTATCTTGCCCTCGATAGAGTGCTGTGACGTCACAGCTCACAGCAACCTCAAACTCTTGGGCTTAAGAGATTCTCTTGCCTCAGCCTTCCAAGTAGCTGGGACTACAGGCACCTGCCACAGCACCCGGCTATTTTTTTGTTGCAGTTGCCATTGTTGTTTAGCAGGCCCAGGGTGGGTTCGAACCCATCAGCCCCAGTGTATGTGACCGGCGCTCTACCCACTGAGTGACGGGCACCGAGCCACATCCTTCATTTTTGTCCACCCAGCTTCCATCTCCCACGTTGGACTCATGGTGACACTCTTCCAGGGAGGAATTTATCCCATATGGTTAAATCAGTTTGTCGATGCTAAATGCACAGCCAAGGAAGGGGCATGTTTCAAAGTACTCCCTGCCCCAGTCATAGTGAATTCAGCCCAAGACTGGCTAATCAAAACTTATTCCAGCTCATTTCTGCCACAGTTAGTGGGAAAAATGGTCTGTCTCTGTTGCAATTGCCTAATTTACAGAAGGTGGGTCTTCAGCTGCCGGGTTGTAACAGTTGCCATTTGGTGGCGAGCCCTACAGAGAGATGGCACCAAAATAAAATGGATTAGAGCCTCTGCATCTAGCCATGTCTGAAGGCTGCTGGGCTTCTGTATGTGTGCCAGGGGATCACCTGTTCTATACTTAAGCTAAATTGGATTTCTTTTTTTTTTTTTTTTTTTGGCAGTTTTTGGCTGGGGCTGAGTTTGAACCCACCACCTCTGGTATATGGGGCCACGGCCCTACTCCTTTGAGCCACAGGTGCCCATCCTAAATTGGGTTTCTTTAACATGTAACCTAAACACTATTGTGATGATCATTTGAAATTGCAGAAAAGCATGTCTTTGGGCTGATGTCTACTATTCAGTAGGTATGTATGTGAATTGAGACAACTTGTCTAAACTTTGCACTTCAGAAAAATGTAGTGCTTTTATTGTTTTTGTATAAAGAGTTCTAAAGTGTTCAATAGGAAATATCTGCAAAATCGGTATATGATTTTATCTAGCATATGCCTGTAACTTACTCTGACAGTTAAAAGTCTTGAGACAGTGACATCAGGTGGTCACATACCTAAATTGCAGTTTCAATTTATTTGCAAGGTACACAGCCATCAAATTTGCAGGAAATACCATTTGGAGTTTTTCTGTTGTGATATCATACGACCGCCTACGTTTTCAAGGCAAATTGAATTTCAGTCACTAAAGTCATAGGAAAAATACCTTGAATATGTTAGCTTTATAATAATTCCAGTCCTTAACATTAGCTACACAAACTCTGAAAGATAGAGGGGACTCTCAGCTCACTAGTCTACCTGAAGGACAGACACACACTGTAGACATAAGAACTTGTTTTAGAAATGTGTTATATAGATTCCATAGTACCTACCCATCAAGTTCAACTCTAAGTGCAATTTTTAGAAATAATAGCTATAATGTAGCCTTCTACCCTGGAAAAAAAGATCCACAGATGAAAAGTTCACAGGTCTTTATGTTATTTGAGGTAGTAGATTAAAATACATTAAGTCATTCTTTTTTCATCATATTATGCTTCATGAAGTCCCCCCAGACAAACCCTGCCGTTGAGCACTAGTATCTAAATGGGTAAATCTGTAGGAAACATTTTTCTACTCTTCTTCCTCTTAACCAGATGGTGATGCCAGGAGCTGATTTTCAGATTATGCACAAAATATTAGAAATGTCCAATAAGAAGGAAGAAAAAATATTTACCTACAAATTTGCTTTATAAATGACTTCAGCTATGCACTACTAAATACATAAAACTAGGCACGCATTGGTAATATTTGCAAATAGACCACTGAATCTAAACCATTTCAAAACTACAGAACAGGGAACAGCCATATTTTAAAGCCATAAGACTGAAAGGGCAAAATTTGCATAAACAAATGCATATTTTTGGGACAAAAATGTCTTGAATTTAAAAAAAAATCTAGTATATGCAAATAGTTCATATAAAGAATTCACGGTATATGGACAGTTTTATTTGGAGAAGCTTTATATTTGAATCTTCTGCTTCAGAAGTATTTCATAAAATATTAACTTTCAGTGCCTAAGACCCTTAGCTCCTCCCACTGGGATGCCCACATTTAGCATAATTTGCCCTTCCTCATCTTTATAATTTTTCCTAAAACTCATTGGTTCTAAAACTTATTATGCATTTCCTATGACACAAATGTTTCTCTGATAAATGAGGCAAATGATTATTATTTTCAGTGAAATTTGCTTTGAGGTATAGAGATTCAAATGAAAACTAATAATGGATATTGAGTCTATTCTTTAGCAATAAATATATCAACTCCCTCTAGAAATAAAGAGGAATAAAGACGTTCCATAATGGTAACTCCTCTCCAGATAACTGTAGTATTGATGTTCAGGTAAACACCATAGAAGAAAGAACTGTCACGACCTGCGCAGAGCAGATCATGAGGAAATTCCAAAATGGGCATGTCTGTTAGTGTGTGGTATGGCCTCAGCATTATTACTGACATTAAATTTTCTGTTAACATCGTTGACAACCGTATATCCTAAATGTACTTACCTCTAATTAGATGAATCTTTCAAACATAATCTAGCATTTAAAATTGTTTTAGAAGCACTATTCTCTAATTATTATTTAACTTTTACTAAGAAAGGAAAATTTCCTCCCTGTGTCAAAGTTATTTCCCAAACTCTAAAAATGCTCATCAAAAGCAGAGGCCAAGCTATTACCTTTTAAAAAGATTTTACTTGAGAGAAGGAGAGATTGGTTTAAAGAAGGAAGAGCCTTGGATTAGAATGACATTTACATGGTTCCTATTTTGAAATATTGCTCTTTTGGATCAAGGTAGACTTGCAAAAAATAACCTTTTTGGAACAAAAATTATTAGCATTTAAGACCAATCTTTAATAAATCTCCATGAAGAATATTATAGTAAAAAAATTCAAAGATTTTGCTGCATGCTGCTGGGATCAATTTTTCCTTGGCTTTTTCTTCTTTTCCTTCTCTATCAAAAAAAAAAATAAATAAATTCTAACTTTGATGGGAAAACCACACAAACCTGGACGTGCACAAATGGCTTCGTGACTTCTCCCTCCTGTAGAAAGAACACAGGTTCCAGTTTGCTGGGGACATCCCTGATCTGTGCCTGCTGCTGCATGAGTAATAATCACTCTCCATTTTACTGTCTCCTAGAGTGGCCTAGACCAGGCGTCCTCAAACTGCAGCCTGTGGGCCACATGAATCGGTGTGAATTATATTCGTTCCCGCTTTGTTTTTTACTTCAAAATAAGATGTGTGCATAGGAATTTGTTCATAGTTTGTTTGTTTGTTTTTTTAACTATAGTCCGGCCCTCTAATGGTCTGAGGGACAGTGAATTGGCCCCCTGTTTAAAAAGTTTGAGGACACCTGGCCTAGACATTAGGCACATCCCCTATTCACAGTAAACACTTCAAACCCATGTGGCTTCAGATACAGCTGCCTTCTTCAGGCAGCTCCCGCCAATCGGTCACAGCATAGTATTAACTGAAAGCTAAATTAGGTGAATGGATAGTCGAATATTAAAAGTGGAATGAAAAAAATGGAAATATTTGTCACATTAAAATTTTCTCTCTCCCATCTTCCCTCTCTCCTTTTCCACAAAACTGTAGTAGAAAGAGCAAAGTACTAGACCTGAGGAGGTTTGGTATTTGGTCATCCCGACCACTTTGTGGCTTCAATTACTTCACTGTTGAAATGGAATTATTGAATTAGATGAGCTGTGGGATTCTCTCCAGCTCCCACTCTGGGACTGTGTAGATACTATCCGTCTGGTCAGCAAACTGAAAGTGTTGTCTCCCTTTTACAATTGGTACACTTATTAACTAAATTTTAGTAGCAAAAATGAAAGTACTATCTCATTATCATCGTTATCGTCATCTTCAGAAAGAATCCTTTCCATCCTTTGGTCCCTCCCACCCTGTTCACATAGACGACAGGAGACAGTACAGATACATCTCTGGGGCGCAAAACATTTAATGTGGCTTATTAGACATCTCCTCCCAGACTTAGCATATCCCCAAATGAAGGATTATCTTGCCTTCTGCAAACGTTTCATCCCAGTACTCTTGGCGCAGCTAATGGTGTCACCATCTGCCTTGTTGCTGGGACATGGCCACAGAGTACAAGGAGCCAATAGGCTGGTGCTCAATTCTAGGAAGCTCCAGTCTCTTGACTCTGTCTCTGTCATAATCATTCTAGTCCTTCAGTTCCCTCTATAATCCTCCCTCCTCCTTTCCAGTATTTTCACTCACATTCTTCCCCTTCTGCTAACTCATTCTCCTTTCCAGTCTTACCACATTATCATTTCTTCAAAGAAGCCTAATTCTTAACCCAAAGATACTTACCCACCCCTGCTTGACCCTCCCACCACATAAGCCACTGTCCCTTCCCATTCACCGTTCCAGCTGCCCCTTCTACCCAACAGGTCAGACGCAGGGTTTCTCTTGCTCATGGCTCTAACCCCAAAGCCTGGCATTTCCAGAAGGGCAAAACATAGGCACTAAAATACTTGAGGACAAATCACTAATGGATTTCTAAACATCATTTAACACAAAGTACACCATAACCTGAAGTAGTGATAGGTTTTTAACAAGTTCTCTTTGTTCATCAAGAGTCTTAGTTGCTTCAGCAAGAGAGGAGCCCTGGGCTGAGTTGGACCTCAGCAGTCACCATCAACAAGACACCCTCACTTGCTCCCTCTCTCCAACTTTCTCCCGGGGGCTGCTGCGTTCTCTAGCAGGTCTTTCCAACCATCTGGGGCTATTCTGCCCATGTCCCACACCACTCAAAATTAGGGCCAGAGGAGTATTCACAGCTATGATTTAAGACAGGCAACATGTGCCTGGTTTTCTGAGAATGTCATTCTCACAGTAGGGCTGTGATCAGCCCTTTAGGGATCACTGGCTGTGACAGTTACTTTTATTTGTCAACATAGCTGGGTCATGGTGCACAGCTATTTCATCCAACACTCGTCTAGATATATTCCATAAATGATTAACATTTACTGTCTGCTGACTTCAAGTAAAGGAAATTTCCCTCTGTATGTGGTTTCCTCTGACCAGCTGAAGGCCTTTAAAGGGAAAACTGAGATTTGTGATGTGGGGAGGCTGGGGAGGGAGTCCTGCTTCACAGCAGTTAACATAGAAACCTCTCCTGAGTTTCCCGGCTGCCAGTCTGCCCTCTGGATTCCTGATTTAAACTACAGCCACTCTGACAGAAATGTCCAGCCTGTTGGCCTGCCTGTGGATTGCCAACTTCTCAGGCCCCCAAATCACATGAGCCAATTCCTTAAAATAAATCTATTTACATGTATCCTATTGGCTCTGTTTCTCTGGAGAGTCCTCACTGATACAGTGGCCCACCCTGAGACAGGTTGAATGTAGGCTTTGGTTGACAAACACACCACAGTCACATGAAGAGGGTCTTGGGAGCAGTTTCCAAAATTAAAAAAAGCAGGCAGACAAAAAAGTAAGAGACATTCTTATATTTCCCCAATATTCAAAACTTTGGTGTTTAAATTAGGTTATTAATCTGTTCTTTTTTGCCCTAGGGAAGACTATATTCTCGAATATTCCCCATCCCTCTTTCTTAAAACTTCTTGAAGACAAAACAACACTTCTCACTTTACATAGGTGGGTTAGGGGGCTGGTTCTGTTATAACTACCTAGTATAGGACAACAAACCAGAGTATGGGGGGAAATTCACAGTAACCTGGTACCAATTCATCAAGATCTATCTTTTAGCTTTCCTTTAATGAAAAGGTAGAAATAGCGAAAGATTTCAGCTACAGTTACATCTAAGACTTTATTCTGATAGCTGGGAAGGATTAGCGCTAAGGTATATTACTAAAACAGAAATACAGGAGCTATGACAATGATCAAATGACAAACAAATTATCTCTTGTCTTGGATTACTGTTGTTAAAATGCCTTCCGAATTGAAGAATAAAGCCTAAAGGACTTCTTCTGTGACAGGGCCAAACTGATAAAAGGAATACTTTATTTCCCTTTTGGGAGATTCAGAAGAAAATAATTTGGCCAAATATAAAACTATAGGATTATTCTTGTCTAAAATATTGATCTGAAATCTCAAGCAAAACCAAACTGTGCTTTACCTTCATTTAAGAATTATACCATCTCCACCTAAAAACCTTATATTGAAGATAAAATTGACTTATATATCACCTTGCTTTGTTTTTATTTTGATATATTGTCAGAATAGCAAGCCCTGAGTGTTTTAATAAGATAGGATAATGGTCTATCAGTTCAGTGAGCACAACTACACAATGATAAATTAGAACTAAGCATGGAAATCATCTTACTTCTTAAAAGGAAAAGTATGTAATGTGGAATCTTCTATACTGTATGTATCCTTAGAATTTCTGTAATCATTCATAGAAAATGAAGCATATTATCTTAAGGCAATTTAAAAGTCACTATCAGCCATAAGTTTCATACAAACCATGAGAAGGTTTACAAACCACTCAAATTGCTCCTTGGTACATCTCAAGTGATTGTTTCACACATGCAGACGGTTCCTCTCTGGGTGGACATGCAGAGCATTACAACACACTGATCGTGTGTCTAAGGGAGAAACACGGACACATTCCTAAAGTGCTACCAAAATAGATCTTCAGATGTCAGAATGAATGTTCATTAGATCCGTAAAGGCTAAATATGCAGGTGTGCAATGTGTAAAACTATACAGTAAGAATCTTCTTGCCAAACAAAAGATGATTAAGAAGAAGAGTCTTGGTATTTTGATAACATATGTGCACATGGATAGAGGTCACATTTCCTGTGTATTCTTCTTAACACACCCAACACAACCAATACAGCCACGAGTGTTAGTAACCAAGTAATCACGTTGGAAGAAATTCTAAGTGTTTTCATGATTCTGCCAACCTCTGCAAAGTATTCTGGTGTGCTCTTTTAGAATTATTTTCAGAACCACAACATGTTCCTTCAAATATCTCTGGTGAAAGCACATCATTATTCATCAGAAATGGATTTGAGGCAAACGTTGTTCAAATTCAGATCTAATGAATAAAGGGTGTGACAAATTTGGGTAAACCAATTTGTTGGAAAAATTACAGTGAAACTACAAAGAAATGAAACTTTCTTTTACACGACTCTACACAAAATTCTGAAACAGGCACTTTAAAGACTTACTGAGCAAAGGCAGCTTCACAGGACATGAATTTGCTGTTAATGATGTTATTTGATTTATGTTCATCTTACTTTAAAAATGTGAAAACGTGTTAGGAATCCTCCTATTCTTTGATAGAGAGTATTAGGGTGCAACTTAAAAATCGACTTCACCTTCCTAAGAACAAACTCGACCTTTATGTCACCTTAGAAGAGTAGACACTTTAGAGAAAACCACTGCACTAAACTTTGTAAAGACAATTAGGATTGAGAGAAATGTTAAAAGCCATTTATTACAGGAAGCTGTAAATCTCCTTTACAATATCGGTGCCCCAAAGACCCGGGTCTCTTTGTATACAGCAACAGCAACTAGGAACTCATCACCTGTCAAAGTAGGACAGTACAACTTCGGACAAATCTTACTGGTAAAAGTTTCTCCTTAAATTGTACCAGTATATATCCCCTTCAGCTCCTGGCTTTCATTCTTCCCATCTCCTGGAGGTGACGTAGTGTACTGTAAATCCCTCTTCTTCACTGATGGTCTTTTAAATATTAGAAAACAGATGTCCTATCTGCCCTGCCCCTTCCTATGCCAGGTTAAATTGTTTGTGTTACACATCCATGTATTATATATTCATTCATTTTATTAAAAATTAATGAGTCTATAATATACACCAAGGCCAAGTTCTAATTGTGAGTGATACTGAAGCAAGTAAGACAGGTGGAGTACCCATACCTCAGGGATTCTAGTGAGTCTGAATAAAGTGACAAGGAGACGGAAGGGAATGAGGTGTCAGAGCAGCTCTCAGAAGAAGTAACACATGAGCCAAACCCTATGGTTGAGAAGGAGCCAACCACGCAAAAGGTGCCGCAGGTGGAAAGAAAAGCAGACAGGAAGCCCCCGAGGCTGCAAAGAGCTCGGCATGTTGTGGGGCAACAAGGTGGCCAGTACACGTGGAGCCTGGAGAACAAGAAAGACGGCAAGGGAAGGTGACTTTAGGTGGCAGCCACACCACATGAAGTAAGGCAGGAGGGAAGGTGGGAGAGAGAGATGTCCAGGAAGGTAAGATCTCAAGAAAGGGAGATAGGCCAGTGGTTTTAAATGTAGTCATACAGCGAGTATGATAAGATTAACATTTCTGTAAACCCACATATACGTCCTGCTTTTGAATTTAGGTTCATCAAAGACAGGAGTTGAGTCTTCCCATGTTATCATTTCTCCAGTGCAGGTGACTACCCAGGAGTCACAGGTGAGGGAAGTGAGGGAGATGGGAAGACACAGGAAGTACGAGGTAAGAAGAGATGGCACAGGATAGACACCTCACGGAGAGGGGCAGCAGCATCTGTAACCAGGTGCACGGAGTGACACAGGGTGGGAATACAGAAGTGCTGTGAGAGTGTATGTGTGATTCCTTTCTTCATCCTTCTTGGACAACAGAATGTCACTTCTCAGGGTATGTTCACACGTTCTGGTCTGACGGTACTGATTCTCTGTCTCTGCTCTCTCCCCCAAAACTGTCCTTTCTCTTCCCCCAGCTGCCTGACTCCCTGGCTCTCATCTCCCATGTCCACAGCAGTTAAGGGTAGAGGCCTCAAGGCAAAAATCCTGGCTTTACCTCTTCCTGTCTCACAGTCCTTGAACAGGCTATTCAACTTGTTGCCTCTGTTTCCTTACCCATAAAACGGGAATAATGGAAGTAAACACTTCATACATGCCAGCTGCTGTTTTTATCACCCTCCTCCTCTACCTCCTAGGGAACAAGGTTTTACAATTTTAATATCATAACATTTCTCATACCCAGTGATTCTTTCCACAGCCAGTGTGATTAATGCAGCCCAGGCCATCATTACATTTCACCTGCACTTCATCTTTTCAGCGTTCTGGGCCTCTGAAGCTCTTAGTCTGTGCTGGCTGGCAGGAAGGCCCTCCTTACAGAGGGGACAGCGAGAGCCAGGGCCCAGGCCCAGGCCCAGGGAAGGACTGCTTCCTGCCCAGGGCATCCCAAATGCCAAGGTGCACACACATATCTGGCAGAGGTGAGTGAAGTGCACACCACGGCTCAGAGGTCAGGAGTGGCAGCTCAGAGTTTTGCATTCTCACCCAGCCACTCAGGGAGGCCAGTTGTGGGGCAGGCAGAGACCCTGGGGGGCTACTCACGAGCTGCTTCTCCCTGTTGGTTTCTGGTTGTTACCAGAGGTTCGTTGGCGCCAGTTCCCCTCGTGTCACCCATGACAGATCAGGTCATCTTCTGATAGCCCCCTCTTCCTGGCCTGGCACAATATCCTGGCTGTTAGCAGCAAATTGCCACTAATTTTCAACAATTAACCCTGGGCCGTGGAAACTGCACAATTTTGAGATTATCAACACACAAAAAAATATCTTCAGGGATTTACTCAGGTCCCCACTTCCAGGCCTGGCGTGCTGCACACAGAACCTTGGTCCTTGCTGTATAACTACCTTTGGAATTTAACCATTATTTAGACTTGACGCTGGTGAAATTTAAACCCACTTTCTTTGGTTCTGGAATTATAAGTTTACATATTAGACATCAGTTAAATAAAGTGTTTAGACATTAAATAACGAAATAGGAATATTTTCTTTCAATATTTTATCGAGATTTGGCAGATTTTGGCAACACATAATTCCAAATCTCTGAAAGAAACCAAGATTTTATATCTTGCCTTTTAGTTCAAAATTACTTCAGGCACCATTGATAATAATGATAATAACAATAATAGCTAGTATTTATCATATGCTGCCTAAATGCCAGCCATTCTTTGAGGTCTGTATCTGTGGAACTCATGTAATTCTCAAAACGTCCCTGTGAGGTCCCTTTTATACTGATCGCTATTTGCGGAGGAGGAACCAGATACAGCGGACCAGAGGGCTCATAGCCATGGGAGCACTTCCATTTTGCTGGCATTTCTGAAAAGTGACGGTATTTAGGCATAATTTTCCCTTTACTGAAACACTCTACCGTAACAACAGGTGGTCGCGCAGGGCCTTCCAGTAGCCTCAGCGGGGTCCGCACCCAGTGTCAGTTCAAGGGAGACAGACGCCGCGGTCACTGTCAGAGGCGCAGATGCACCAGGGGCTTCCAGCCTGCACTTGGGGCTCTTTTCAATGCTCCTTCCACTCCCTCATCTACTTAACAGAAAGCAGGTCTCCCAATAACGTCAGCTGTCCCTATTATCCCCGAGGAGCCCCGGCCCCCGTGCTAAAGGCTGGGGCTACCCTGGGAGAGGACAGGCAGTCCAGGGGGCTCTGGACAGCAGAATCTCACCCCATATTCTTCGAACTTGACCCCTGCAAATCTTACGTTGAAATTGACCCCCAGTATTGGAGCTGGGGATGGTGGGAGGGGTTTGGGGGGGCAGGGGGGGAGGTGGTGGTGCCTCGCGAGCAGCTTGGTGCCCTCTGGCTGGTAAGGAGAGAGTTCCCCCTCCACCAATTCCCACCACAGCTGGTCTTTCCAAAAACCCTGTACTTCCTCCTCTGCCCCCTCCCCTCCCTGTGATGAGCCTGCTCCCCCTCCCACGTCCTCCTGGGTGGAGAACCCCTAAAGGCCTCACGGGAGCAGATGCGGCACCAGCTTCTGGTGCAGCCTACGGAACTGTGAGCCCAATAAACCCTCTTTTCTTTATAAATTACCCAGCCTCAGGTATTCCTTGTGTTGTGTGACCAACACATCCCTTCCAGAATGTTCTGCACTGCCTCTCATGGAGAGTTGGGGAAGTGCCTGTGAATGCAGATGCGGGTAGGATGGAATTAGCTTCAAGATGCTTCCTGCCCAAAAGGGTCCCTTCACATCAGGGTGACCAGTTCCTTCTGTCTTGTCTGACCCGAGTGGCCTCTCCCACAGGAGCTCTGGCTCTGACGCATCCCCAGGTGGCCCACAGAGATCTGCAGCTTAGCTGTACTGCCAAACCACAGCCCCCCACTGCAGGGCACGGATGCTCAGTGTGAAATGAGGATGGCACTACTGTAAGGAGCTGGATGTCAACAGCTCAGTGTGACAGCACTGTGACAGCAACCAGAATCTAGGTAAAAGGAAACCACGTCATTTGTATTTAATGGAACGTAGATATGTAAACCTTGTATAAACAGCTTCTCTTATATTTATGCCTTATTGCCCCCTAAGTTCACTGGCCACCTCCTAGAGAAACACGTCTCTGTGCCAAGTGCTCTTGCCCTACCTCATCACCTATGAGACCTCAGTTCTGGGACGGGCGCCTACCACACAGTCAGGTGGGAAACCCAATCTCTGTGCAGCCTCAGATCCACGTAATGTAAGGGTGCTTTTTGAGAAAAAGAATTCAAAACTATGAGTATCATATTATAAGGGAAAATGATAATATAATTCATCTTTCCTTTAGCATAGCTGATCTAAATTTCTCTTTGTTATTGATAATTTGAAAAAGTTACTTTCGGCTTCACAACTTATACTGGTTAGAGCATGTGCATTTTTAAATTGTTAATTGGGGGAAATCTCGAATTTCTTTCATGTGCAAGCTGCATGATCTCTAGGCATTTCAAAATTTCCTGACCAAGAATCTTACACACTCTTTGAGTTGATGACACTCACTAACCAGTGTGCCATCGGTCCCGGTGTCATCAGTTGTGGTGGCGCCTTGGCACGCACCTGTGGCATATTAGACTCTATTCACTGAGGTTAGAATTTGATGTCAAAGTGGCAAGATGTTCAAATCTTTTCCCACTTGAACCGCTTTTCTTCATTAGTTGAATGATCAAACAACCTCAGAGCTTAGTCATTATTTACATTTAAAATTAAGGATGGGACATAATTATAAGAGGGACTTTACCTAACAAATGCTATCAGCATAACCTGGTTCTCTGCACCCTCGATGAATCTCCAACAATAAAAAATAATAATAATATTTTAAAAAATAAAAAAATGTATTTATTTCTCTTAATAGATTTTGGTTTTGGTATGACACATGTGCTGTTTGAAACCACTAGAGGACCTCAGGACAAGATGCTCGGATATGCTAAGAGGTGGTTCAATATGTTGGAAGCCATAAAATATTCAACTTCTTGCATGGTCTACTTGTTTCCTAAAGTGGTGTTGTCATACAATAGAAGGAATTCTGATATATTTAATTCCATATAATTCACATTAAAAACAAGTTAGTATGTGAATACATTTATAATATATTGCATTACTGATGAGAATGCAACCTTCCTCTTGTAATTTTCCTACCTATCCATTTTATAATTCTTACATATCTAAGAGTTTACCACAGAATTACCTCATTTCTTTTCTTTTCTTTTTTTTTTTAGAGAGAGAGTCTCACTTTGTCATCCTCAGTAGAGTGCTGTAGCATCACAGCTCACAGCAACCTCCAGCTCTTGGGCTTAGACGATTCTCTTGCCTCAGCCTCCCAAGTTGCTGGGACTACAGGCACCCGCTACAATGCCCAGCTTTTTTTTTTTTTTTTTTTAATGCCCAGCTATTTTTTGTTGCAGTTTGGCCGCGGCCAGGTTTGAACCTGCCACCCTTGATATATGGGGCTGGCGCTCTACTCACTGAGCCACAGGCACCACCCTGAATAAATTTCTAGTCTTGTTCTTGTCTACTACTCAGACACATCTGCTGATAGCACCATAGGATATGTTCATGTGGAGGTCTGATCACTGGACGTTCATAATAATAACTCCTGGTAAGTCGGCACAGTCAAGAGTGAGAGTGAATCATAAGATGTGTTAACACTAAACCCCATATTCCATCTATCTCCAAACAAGCTTCCTCCTGGCCAGATTCCCAAACTGCCAGCACCACCCCAGTTCCTCCAGACGGTCAGAGCAGAGACACTAGAAGTAACAGATTATAGCTAAAATATCTCACTTTTGTAATATTACAAAGATACATGGCCATGTGACCACCCTGTCTTAGACCCGGTAGAACGGCCCTTTTAGGATCGTGGTAAATCCATCTCTGCAGAGACATGTTCAAAGGCTACTGAGATCAAAGGCATGAGCTGTGAGGACCCCTCACAGCAGGAGAAACCTCAAAGCACTCAAGCTAGACCTCCCATTTGATCCTGCAATCCCATTACTGGGCATCTACCCAGAAGGAAAAAAATCCTTTTATCATAAGGACACTTGCACTAAACTGTTTATTGCAGCTCAATTTACAATCGCCAAAATGTGGAAACAGCCTAAATGCCCACCAACCCAGGAATGGATTAACAAGCTGTGGTATATGTATACCATGGAATACTATTCAGCTATTAAAAGAAATGGAGACTTTACATCCTTTATATTAACCTGGATGGACGTGGAAGACATTATTCTTAGTAAAGCATCACAAGAATGGAGAAGCATGAATCCTATGCACTCAATTTTGATATGAGGACAATTAATGACAATTAAGGTCATGGTGGGGGGAAGGAAAAGCAGAGAGAGGGAAGGAAGGAGAGGGGTGGGGCCTTGGTGTGTGCCACACCTTCTGGGGGCAAGACATGATTGCAAGAGGGACTTTACCTAACAAATGCAATCACTGTAACCTGGCTTATTGTACCCTCAATGAATCCCCAACAATAAAATTAAAAAAAAAAAAAAGACTGTTGGGGGAATTATATGCAGATTTTCTAAGGTTTCAAAAGAGGGAAGATTTTCCTTCATATATGAAAGTTATGGGCTTGGCACATATGGCTCAGTGACTAGGGTGCCAGTCACATACACTGGAGCTGGCAGGTTCTAATCCGGCTCCGGCCTGCCAAATAACAATGACAACTACAACCAAAAAACAGCCAGGCATTGATTGTGGTGGGCACCTGTAGTCCCAGTTACTTGGGAGGCTGAGGCAAGAGAATCGCTTAGTTGCTGTAAGCTATAATGTCACAGCACTCTACCCAGGATGACAGCTTGAGACTGTCTCAAAAAATAAATAAAAATAACAATATAAAATAAAATAAAAAGAGGCGGCGCCCGTAGCTCAGTGGGTAGGGTGCCAGCCACATACACCTTGGCTGGCAGGTTCGAATCCAGCTCAGAGCAAGCTAAACAATGACAACTGCAACAAAAAATGGTCTGGCATTGTGGGGTGCCTGTAGTCCCAGATACTTGGGAGGCTAAGGCAAAAGAATCATTTAAGCCCAAGAGTTGGAGGTTGCTGTGAGCTGTGATGCCACACCACTCTACCAAGGACAACATGGTGAGACTCTGTCTCCAAAAAAAAAAAAGAGAAAGTTATGGCAGGTTTTATCTTCAGATTGTACAGCAGTCTTCTATCATTTGCTCAGTTTTTGGCTTTTTTGGCTTCATTTAAATTTATTTTTTAACTGACAAATTATAATGGTACATATTCATGGGGCATCTGGTAATATGTACTGTATTACTACATATACCATTATTACTATAGTACATATGCTGTATATACATGTATATATATAATTTTTTATATAATTTATAATGGTCAGATCAGGGTAATTAGCATATTCACTGGCAGATTTTGTATAGGTCTTAAACCATTACATTTAGAAAGATTAAATAACCAAATTCAAGCACTGCTTTGTTTAGTGTTAGGCATTATTGTTAAGATTAGGCTAGGCAAAGAGTGTGTTCTCATAAGAAAGTTTTAAAATATATAAAAGTATAAGTAATAATCCCATTTGATGAAAAGCAAAAATTAGGAGATGTAAGACCATTAGTTAATACTCCTTATATATTGGAAAACTTGACATTCACAGAATGTTAACAAAATGCAGTGAACTTTGGATGAAAGATTATAGAGAAAGAGTTATACTGGATAGTTATAATATTTTACTTTTATTATCAGGAATTATTTAAAACAGAACAGACATTTATTTGAAACTGCATTTTACAATTACCTCAATGGTACAATTTATTTTGTTTGATGGTATTCATTTTTTAATTTTAATCTTCAATGTAGTGAAGTGAAGCTTTCTGATGTCTTTTTTTTGTCAATATTATCTTCAGTGTATTTAATGAACACTTTCCCTATGCTTAATAATGCCTTTAGTAACAATAGTATGTGCTAACAGGAATAGTGACAATTTCTACCCAAATTGTTATGAAATTTCTGATTCTGTTTCTCTAAAAATACACTTTGCAAAGCTGATACAATTTCTTCCAGAGGCCTGTTTCACATAGTAATGAATAGAAAGACTTCCCAATCAACAAAAGGAAACTTAATTATAAAACGTTGACCAGAACCTCTACAAATAAGAAAAATCACACACTGTAGCCATAGCATGGACATTAGTTTAATTTTTATAGGTGGACAGACAGGTCAAATATATGCCAAAATGGAGCTCTTTCTCCAAACTTTGCTGATCTTTTTCATCCCTCAGAGATTACAACCTCTTTCCTAGTTTTTATATTACTTATTTTTGGCCCCATATAATTTTACAATTAAATAACATGTTAGGTATTATCATTATATTAACAGTCTTAGTCAACTTGGTCTTACTTTCCTAACCATATTGTAAACTTTTAGAGAGCAAGACATACATTTTATATTCAACTACATTTTCTATTTCACTTAGGATCGACTTATAATCAAGAAATACTTGTTGTGGGCAGCGCCTGTGGCTCAAAGGGGTAGGGTGCCGGCCCCATATGACGGAGGTGGCGAGTTCCAACCCAGCTCTGGCCAAAAACTGCAAAAAAAAAAAAAAAAGAAAAAGAAAAGAAAAGAAAGAAATACTTGAATACTTGTTGAATTAAAGCCTACAATTTGGCACTGTAGGTAAATGCTGTCCCAGATCATGTTCTGGGCTTGAAAGAGGTCCTTTTCCCACGGGGCGGCAAACTACACTACGTCAGCATTTGTCAAAGGATGAGCAACACCTGAGCAAAATCAGCATGAAAATGTGTGATCCTGTACGTAGTGTGGTCCACTTTGATGCTGTGATCACACATCCGGTGTGGTCCACTTCCATGCTGTGATCACGCACCCAGCGTGGTCCACTTCCATGCTGTGATCACATACCCGGCATGGTCCACTTCCATGCTGTGATCATGTACCAGGCGTGGTCCACTTCCATGCTGTGATCACACACCCGGTGTGGTCCACTTCCATGCTATGATCGCTCACCCAATGTGGTCCACTTCCATGCTGTGATCATGCACCAGGCATGGTCCACTTCCATGCTGTGATCGCGCACCCGGTGTGGTCCACTTCCATGCTGTGATCACATATCCAGTGTGGTCCACTTCCATGCTGTGATCACGTACCCGGTGTGGTCCACTTCCATGCTGTGATCACATATCCAGTGTGGTCCACTTCCATGCTGTGATCACGTACCCGGTGTGGTCCACTTCCATGCTGTGATTACATACCTGGCATGGTCCACTTCCATGCTGTGATTGTGCACCCGGTGTGGTCCACTTTCATGCTGTAATAGCTCACCCAGTGTGGTCCACATCCATGCTGTGATCGCTCACCCAGTGTGGTTCACTTCCATTCTATGATTGCTCACGTGGTGTGGTCCACTTCCATGCTGTGATCACGCACCTGGTGTGGTCCATTTACGTGCTGTGATCATGTACCCCATGTGATCCACTTCCATGCTGTAATCATGTACCTGGCATGGTCCACTTCCGTGCTTTGATCGTGTACCCGATGTGGTCCACTTCTGTGTTGTGATCGGACATGTGGTCCACTTCCATGCTATATGATCATGCACCTGGTGTAGGTCAACTTTCATGCTATGATCACACATCCCACTGGTCCACTTCCATGCCATGATCACACACCTGGTATGGTCCACTTCCGTGTTATTCTTTTGTTACTGCCATTAGCTGTTATTTCTGCTTGTCCCAAGGTCCTGATGATCACATTAGTGACTGTGCCTGCTAGGAGGAAGTCTAGGTCAATTCTATCATCCACAACAACCCAGGCTAGGGAGCTTCAGGCCATTAATCTGTCTAACTGGATGACTGCTGTCATACGGATAACTTCTCAAGGGCAAGAGCAGCCAAGGGCAGCCTTAGTTTAGATCTCCATAGTCGTCTGAGGCTATGTGACCTACTGGTGGAGTTTACTTCAGCTCTTACCAGCACCTGTAGGTGGTAGAGGGGCAGGAAAGCAAGTTTTGGGGAAGGAAAGCAACTTAAGGCCAGACTCCCCCACAAGGAGTACAAACATCCAACTTATGTACAGTTTGTCCTTATGAATGGAGACCATTACAGTAAGTCCCAAGTTACAAACATCTGACTGATGTACGACTCACACTTACAAATACACACTTACAAATGTGTGTGTACTATTGCAGTACAATATTGCAGGCTATTACAGGTAATCGGAAAAGGTACCTACCTGCATCAACTTACATAAGAATTCAACAGAATCTACAGAACCCGTCTCATCTGTAACCTGGGGAATGTCTGTATAAATCTAGGGCACACGTGGCGCCTCTGGAAACAGCTGTTGGAACGCCCCCCAGTTGGGCTTTACTAAATTGAATTTGGTGTGTACTTTGGCAATGCCTGGAGTATGGCATCCTGACCAGATGGTAAAATTTAAGATTTCCAGTTTATTTTGAAAAATTGAGCAAAATCCTTGGTTTTGGAGGGATTGCTTGAGTGCCCCAAGTCGACCCTGCCCTGTCTGCACCACCAGCTGTGCTAGGGCCATTCCCTGCTGTTCCCAATGGATTTCTCAGTAAGTTAAGGGTGGTGCTGGTCCAACTGTGTTCAGAGTTGTCTGGACATGAGGCCAGACTCAGCTGCCAGTGAGATTTCAGGTCATGTGATAGTTTGGGTAAACTGCATCAGGCCCCTTTCCTCCCCAAGGAAGACAGAAAATGGGGAGGATTGTACAGGATAATGGTCACTGATGGCCTCACCCCTACCTTCTAAGGGCTGAGGTGGCTGCTCTCCCTCCTCTGGCATAAAATCAGCGTGCCCTGTGTCTGTGGCTGCAGTTTGACATTGCTTTCAGCATTCCTGCTCATCCAGCCACTCATCTGGAAACTCAGGTGCAAGAGGCATAGGTGTTGTTATACAGTCCACGGAGGCCCTAGGTGGTGTCATTTTGGCCTGTGTGGACCATTACAGGAGGCTCGGTGGGCAGAATTCTTAGCCAATGGTCATTGTCCTAATCATCTCTGTCCATGGCAACCCAGTGAAAGAGAATTCAGGTGGCCAAATCAGAATTAGATTTGAATTTGCTGGGCCCAAGAGAATGCAACCAACCAGGCAGGTTAGGTAAAGAAAGAAGTATCATGTCCAGGCATGGTCAGGGTGGAGTATTAAATTTTCAAAATGGTTTTGTATGATTTCTCAGCCTTCATTCTGAGCACTACCCAGGAAGCAGCCAAGAGAAGATGAGCCCTCTCTGGGGGCAGCCACATTCAGTAAACAAACTGCCTTACTAAAGTGTGTGACTGGGAGGTGATAAAAATCAGGACTTTTGGGAGTCCATTTTTAAAGAGGCTGTTCCTGTGGTCAACAATGCCTGTTGTGTGGCTGACAGGCAGCAGGGGAGGTCCATCCATCCATTCCAGACTGCAGACACAAACCACACGTGTGCAGCTGGAGTCCACTGATCAGACTGAAACAGCCACACGGTAACCTGAAAGGATGGCACTGCCCACAGTGCTAAGCGGAAGTCAAAGGCCCAACTCACTCCATCTCCCAGGAGCAGGTGGGGCCGTGCGTGCCCCACAGAACGTGGCCTACAACATACACGGCCACACGTCTGGCACATGGTGAGTGGGAGCTGTGTCAAAAACAGAGCTCTTCGATTTGTGCTCACTCTGTGACCATGGATGTGCAGCCATGTCCAGTGTAAAGAAGACTCAGGTGGCCATGTGGGTAGTACAGTCAGTCTCATCAGAAAAATGCCCCAGATGATTCCATCTGCAGTGAGATTTGTCTCCATGGTCAGCAGTCCCATCAGAGGTGTGTGTCATCTGCCCATCTGTGTTTTCAAGTAGGAAAACCAAACAGGACACTGGCAACAAAGTGTTGGGAAAAATATGACAAGCTTTGTTAAGGAAAAGTACCAGTGAGAGGTGAGAATGGCTTTGAAGTCTGTCCAAGGCACAAGACAACCATTTCCACCTTCGGTTCTGTCCAGCTGGAGCTGAGATTGAACAGCTGCAGCAGCCCAGTGAATCCCTTGGGTCTCAGCTTAGCCGAATGTCAGTGAACAGGTCCAGATAGGGGAGCCTCTGTGAACTGTGGGCCCCACTGGGCCATCAGCTTTGCTTCAGGTGGCAGAGCGGGGGGTAGATTTCCCCTGGTGGATAGCTGCCGATTTTTCATGTAAACTGCAAGGTTACTGGCGTCAGGCTAGGTGTGCTCCTGACAGGCAAGACTTGTTGGATCTGTACCTTCTTTTAGACTTTAGGCCAAAGATGACCCACCCCAATGTGAGGGTCAGGCCACATGTGAGGACAACAGGCTTCCATGGAACACAAGCCCAGGAGTGAACTAATAGCCAAGTCAGGAAGGTATGAGTCCTCGAGGGAGGCTTCTGGGTAGAAGCTGCCTCCTTTTCTGGGCTCCCACCATCACCACCAGCGGTCACAGAGACTTACAGCTCAAAGGAGCCACCAAGGGGAGAGTGCCACTGCCTGCTGGACAGCTGCCCACACAGCTTTAGTCTTAGGCCCCAGGGATGCCAAATTACAGGGATGAGCTAAAAGGACCAAAGGGGATGTCCAGGAGGGCACATGCTGCCCCCACCTCCCAGAGTCGGACTGGGTGCTCAGCCTCCCTTCAGGGTGGGGGGTGGGGGGCACGTGCAAACAGGTGACAGATTTCAAGTGATCTTGAGACGGGTGTCAGTAGAACAGTAAAGTGGGGTTGGCTGTACCAGGCAAGAGAGCACTAGAGACAGGGGCAGGGCCAAGGAAAAAGTTCCTATCCCGGTAAAGGTAAATTGAGAGTATTTAATTTGGATGGTAAGATACCAGAAAGAAAAACAGTTTTTGTTTTGTTTTGCTTTGTTTTTTTTTTTAAAGGAGACTTTGAAGATCTGCAGAAAAAAGCAGAAAATTTATCAACACAGCTGGTTAGGCTTTCAGGATTAGAACCCGGAGAGGATGGTTCCTGTAATTCATATTACTCCTTAGACTCAAAAAGTTTACACATCTAATAGAAGTAAGTGTATTTTAACACTTAAATATTGATCCATGGTAAGTGTTCGCCATTTGAGTTTCACAACTAGACTGGTTCAATAACAAACTGCGATTTGTAGCAATACAGTCTCCCAATGTAACATATTTTAATCCCCTAATTTAACTGGCCTGAGTTCCTAATGACCAGTCATTTCTTTCTAAAGTAACTGCCAGTTTTCCAGAGGTACTCAGGTCTTCCTAAGAAGGTTGACATCCTTTATTTCCACATCACTATTCCATTGGCAGTTGACTCATTCTGCTTCTTCGCAACTTGCACGGACCTTCAATGGATCATGTTAAAACGTGCAGTAACAGAGCTCTATGGTTGCTTTACGTTGTACCTCAAAATAAGGTAGCTTCAAATATTGTCATTTAATGAGTATAAAGAATGTAAGTGAATAGCAGAGGGTCTTAGAAGCAATTGAAATAGAAAATAATCAGACTATAAAATTCAATTAATATATTTGGTAGGTGCTCACATTAAGTAGAACCTGCATATACAAATTTCTATAAAATGCTCAAGTCAGCTAAAGACTATTACTCACAATCAGAATACAAGTACACAAGAGAACCCCACACCAGGCTGCTTGAGCACAGAAGACAGAGTGTACCAGTTTACTCTGACTTTAAAAGGTCACTGGAGAGCATTGCTCTGACAAGGCTGATGTAGAAAGTAAACACAGATCTACTTCCATCATTGTAGAAAGGATATCCATGAGATCTAGGTTAACAAGCTATCAAGTACATTTTTATTGTTTAAAGCAGCATCTCAGAATAGTTTGAAGTAAAACGCTTCTATTTTTAAACCACTGTTAACATTGAAAGCTGGGTTTTCAATTTGTCAACCTATCTAAAAAACTGAATATAATAGCCTGATTAGTGACAAGCAGCATTCAAGGAAAGATTTTTTTTTTTAATGGATCAATGGTGTAGAAAATTTGTTACCATCTGAACAGATTTAAAATAGAGTGTGTATTATAGAACAATATAGAGTTCTTCATTACTATAACTATCTTGATGAATAGCAGCTCAAAATGTGAATCTAAAGCCAGAGAGTTTTAATGGCTTATGGAAGATGAATACTTTTACCTAGTCCAGTTTTCTGCCTTGCACAGTGTCAGAATCATACCACTATTATGATATTCATACTCATTTGACAATTTTAAACTTCTCCACCATAGAGGGATTGAGTGTATTGTCAAAAACTAGCTTAATAAGAATATTTCTAATCTGATCATCAAGGTCAAATTAATGACACCATGGAAAGGTGTTATTTTGAAATATATACCTATCTTCTCTTTCCTTGGTAATTCCTATAAATCCCGACCCTCTTTCCTATTTGGGCGGCAACTAGATATGGGTGCCTTAAAGAAGGGTCGTTACAGCAGAAAATTAGAAAAAACAATTTTGCCTTTCAAATCCCTAGTCATTGGGTTTTCCCAAACTGAAAGATACCAATGAGAACTGAGGCCTTGTAAGAAAATGATTGCTAAAGGAAATACATGCCTACCCTCTCTCCCGCAAGGTAGAGGGTGTTCTCCATGCCAGCGCAGGGGAGAACCGAGGTATGTCTTCAGGAAGGGACTCTGCGCTCACGTCCTTTGCTCTCTACCTTTCCTGTAACCTGAGATAGGGGAGTGGAGATGACATCAGCCTGAGAGCTGAAGGCAATGCAAACCTAGGAAAGGTACCAGGCCCAGGTCCGCTGCAGGCCTGTAGGTCTTGGCAGCAGCTGGCATAGAAATGGCTATGCCTCATGTCCAGGCAGACAAGCCCAAAGTTTCCCACCCCCAGGGGCAGAAGTGATTGGAGGGATGCACAAGTTTCCTGAAGGCCCCACAGGATACCCCATCCCTGGGGTTGGCCCAGTGCACAAGAAGAGTCACTGGACCCAAATGGACTTTTGTCTGGGCGTGAGGGATGTGGCCCAGGGTCCCCGATGTGGAATGCACATCTCAGTGATTGCCAGCACAGATGTTCCACAACCGAGGACTCCACCTCCCTCCACTGCCCTGGAAGAACACAACACCCATCTCCTCCAGAGGACGCAACAACAAGGTGCCGTCTTGGAAGCAGAGAGTGGCTTTCACCAGACACTGAAAGCTAGGGCCTTGATCTTGGACTTCCCACCTCCAGAGTTGTGAGAAATAAATTTCTATTGTTTATAAATTACCCAGTCACGAGCATTTTGTTATAGGAGCACAAATAAATGAAGATGGTCCCCAAGACTGGACCAGCTCTTCCCCCGCTCGGGCAGCCTGCAAGCCAAGGCTGACAGCTCAGATCTAGGGAATGTGTTGGAGGAGGATGGTGGGGCCAGAATTTGCTGGGATTATATCAAGATTCAACTTCAGTGTAGAGAAGAAAAAAAAATAGTTACTTTCTTAGCCCTTTATATTATGTCCTGGGGGTAATATGCTAGTTTCTTCTCTTTGAATATTTGTAGGAAGTACAGCAACCAAGTATCCAAATAAAAATTGCCATACAATTACCTTAACCATCATAGAAATCACATGCAGTACAATGTGAAAAACATTGTGCTCACATGGACCAAGGGAGCCCACGTGTGCAGACCTGCATTCTCTGTTAATTTTTTTCACTGAGATTACAAAGAATACATCAGAAATCACACTCCCCTTCTCTGTTAAAGTTGTCATTCACTTAATTTGCAGTGACTTGACAATCTGACGGGAACATGCTTCAGTCTGGTCATTAGTAAAGATTTCCACAATGCCAAAAGTAACTACTTAAACATAGTTAGGGTTTCATAATTATACTATGGATAATATTTCTCTCTTTTCTTTTAGACATTAACTAAATTGCAAAAAATTAATCTTATCTAGGATTTGCAATTCTTGTTCCTGCACATTTACCCCTAGGAAAGAACAAAAGAATGTGACTCGAGGGTGGCACCTGTGGCTCAGTGGGTAGTGCACCAGTCCCATATACCTAGGGTAGTGGGTTTGAACCCAGCCCCGGCCAAATTGCAACAAAAAATAGCCAGACATTGTGGCAGGCACCTGTAGAGGCAAGAGAATTGCCTAAGCCCAGGAGTTAGAGGTTGCTGTGAGCTGTGATGCCATGGCACTCTACCGAGGGCCATAAAGTGAGACTCAGTCTCTGAAAAAAAAGACCGTGACTCGTAATTATTATCTAGAAGTAGATACCGACAGATCTTCCTCTAGTTTGGTATAAGTATAACAAACATAAGACATTCTAAGAAAATGCCACGAAGGCTACGTTGAACAGTTTGATGAGAATATTTCAGATTGTATATGAAACCAGCACATTGTACCCCTTGATTGCACTAATGTACACAGCTATGATTTAACAATAAAAAAAAAAAGAAAACCAATTAGTAAGTGGAGGATGACACAAACAACTAGTCATAATACAGTGTAAAAAAAAAAAGAATTTATATTTAGGCCTATTATCTCTATCAGAGGATAGATAGAGGTTTTAATAAAAAATTCTGATTTATAAAAAAAAACATAAGACATGGAAAAAGAAACAATTTCTTCTCTGTGGCATAAAAATAAATAGTCAAAACTTTGGAAAACAGTAGGCACTTGAAAACTGTGAAATAATTCCTTAACTAAAATGAGCCAAAGGGCTATAAGAAACGTCTTTTGATTCCATTTCTCAGGTTGCTGCTGTCACTTCTAAGTGATAGTCAGACTTGGGGAATTAATGAAGAGGTCTCTGAACCTTCCAGGAGATACTATGTTTATATTAAGTAATGTAAGATTTCATCAGGATCAGGGGATACGCAGGATGAAACAAGTTTTTGAAAAAGAAAAACCTGGAGTAGTAAGGACAGAAGAGCGGCCCTGGAGGAAAGACAAGAATACAAAAGGCAGAGAAGGAACCAGCTCTCTCAGCCTGCGAGTGCCAAGTCAGAGAGGGAAGGAGAACCCGGGGAGAGAGATGTCCAAAGGCAAGGAAAAAGACAGCTTCCAGAGAAGGGGTCTGGACAAAGTGTCAGACCACAGAGCATGAAAAGAAAACATTTCATGTTCTCAGTTTATAATCCCTGCAGTACAAGGGTAAGAGACCAAAACTGAACTCAGAAAACTATGGTATCATGACACTGGTGGCCTTTGTAATGGACATGGTGACATGGTTAATATTCAGCTCCCTGCTCCACCCCTAAAGCTAAGCAAGGTACTCAATCAGTGAACATTGAGTGATCAAAGAGGAAAGAACCTCTGTCCCATTTAAATGTGAATGACACAGCACAATTTCAGTGCATTTATACAGGCTACATTTATGTTGTGCTAAGGAATAAGTGTGGGTCACTGAAATCTTTATCCAACCTCACTGAATTTTTAGTGCTGAGACAAGCTAATTATTGGAGAGCTGACAAAATACACATAGATACCAACCACCACACCCAGGCCTACTCTAGACAAGAGACTTTTGTGTTTGGGGCTCATCATAAACACTATTTTATTCCAACCTAAGTACAAAGCATCGGCACCATGTGCCACTGGTCATTAAAAATTGTAAAGTAATCATAAATAGCTTATTTTTTACTTTTTGTTAGGAAATAACAAAAAGTTGTACAAATAAAAATAGTGGAGATAGTATCCATATCCCATTTGCCCTTTACCCAGATTTGTCTACTGTTAACATTTTACCCGTTTTCTTCTGATTTGCTTTCTACCTAACTATATCTATCATTTATCTTTGTGTGCATGCAAACATGTCTGTATTTTTGTATACACAGGTGACCCTTGAACAACACAGGTTTGAACTGCAGGGGTCCACTTATTAATATAAGTGGATATTCTTCAATAAATACATTGAAACAAATTTTTGAGATTTGTAACAATTTGAAAAAACTAGCATATGAACTGGGTAGCCTAGAAAAATATATATATATAAGTTAGGTATGTCAAGAATGCGTAAAATGTATGTAGATACTAGTTTACTTATGTGTCCGACCGTATTATTAATAAGGCTTCCTATCAATAGTAGGCCACTAGCACTTAAGTTTTGGGGAGTGAAAAGTTATGCACAGATTTTTACTATGTAGGGACATCAGCACCTCAACCTCCACTGTTCAAGGGTCAGTTTGTACACACACACACATACTTTAGAAAAATAATTTGATGCATTCTGAGCCATTTGCTATTTGAATAAAGCTTAATAAAGATCACATGTACTGAACTTGCCCCAAGACTAAAAAATATTAAGACACTGCAAAAATGACAGGTGTAATTGAAAAGAAAATGATAATATAAAATCAATCTCTAAATTGGTTAACATTGTGAACACCCTGTAAATATGCAGAGAACCTGAGTGCTCCATGTTGTGAGCAGGATGGAAGGGGGTGTTATGGTAATTGGACATTTATAAAATGCTAGATATTTGATATACTGTCAGAAAATATGTCTTTATATTTATGTGAAAGCATACTTATAAAATCTAACAAATTAATTAGCAGCCAGCTAAAAAGACAGCAGACCCCAACAACCTGTATCATGGAAAGAATTAAAGGGAACCTCACTGCTGTGTCAGACAGTTTACATAGTATCAACAAATATTCCTTCATAATTAGGGGAAAGCACTTTTAAAGAATCTAACAAATTAGTGGGCAGCTAAAAAAAGAACTGGTAGTGACAGGATGAAACACAGAACTTTGGTTTGACACCTGTAGCTCAGTGGCTAGGGCGCCAGCCACAGACAGTGGAGCTGGCGGGTTTGAACCCAGCCCGGGCCGCCAAACAACAATGACAACTACACCCAAAAAACAGCCAGGCGTTGTGGCAGGCACCTGTGGTCCCAGTTACTCGGGAGGCTGAGGCAGGAGAATCGCTTCAGCCCAGGAGTTGGAGGTTGCTGTGAGCGGTGACAGCAACACACACCACGCAGCAGCACACACGTGGCAGTCTCACTGTGTGAACTGACATGGTGAGACTCTGTCTCAAAAAAAGAAACGTAGAACTTTCATTCCAATGCTAATAATTTAAAAATTAGTTTTATTCGTAAGTAATAATTGAAGACCTATTGTCAAGACTCTCTTCCGAAGCGGAAGATACAAAAATGAGTGACACTGAGACGTCCCTGCCTGCGACCTGGCAGCACGACGTCCCGCCCGGCCGCTGGTCTTAGGCACGTGCTCACTCGCCTGCGTCCCCCGCAGAGCTGGAACCAGCCGCCCAGGGGGCAGGAGCAGCGCCGCAGGTAACTGGTGCCACGCGGGGACAAGCCTTCCTGGACAGTAGCATCAATCCAAGGCCATGTGTGCAGAACCGCAGGGCGGGGTGGGGCGGGATGCAGAGATGGGGTCCCCAGGCGCGAGGGTGGGGGCGTGGGGGGTCTCGTCAGGACGGAGCTCCTCTCCGCTCAGGGTTCAGACGTGGGAGGCACGCTGCACACAGCAGCCGGAGGGACAAAACCAAGCAGCCCCCCTCCTACAACTTTCCTACATATCTGGCACATTTTATAGTTCTGGCACGGCCCTGAACTCACCACAGACTTCCCGCGTGTCCCGGAATCCACCCCGGACTTCCCGGCACGTCCCTGAACCCACCACGGACTTCCCGGCACGTCCCAGAACCCACCACGGACTTCCCGGCACGTCCCTGAACCCACCACGGACTTCCCGGCACGTCCCAGAACCCACCACGGACTTCCCGGCACGTCCCTGAACCCACCACGGACTTCCCGGCACGTCCCTGAACCCACCACGGACTTCCCGGCACGTCCCTGAACCCACCACGGACTTCCCGGCACGTCCCAGAACCCACCACGGACTTCCCGGCACGTCCCAGAACCCACCACGGACTTCCCGGCACGTCCCAGAACCCACCACGGACTTCCCGGCACGTCCCTGAACCCACCACGGACTTCCCGGCACGTCCCTGAACCCACCACGGACTTCCCGGCACGTCCCTGAACCCACCACGGACTTCCCGGCACGTCCCTGAACCCACCACGGACTTCCCGGCACGTCCCAGAACCCACCACGGACTTCCCGGCACGTCCCTGAACCCACCACGGACTTCCCGGCACGTCCCTGAACCCACCACGGACTTCCCGGCACGTCCCTGAACCCACCACGGACTTCCCGGCACGTCCCTGAACCCACCACGGACTTCCCGGCACGTCCCTGAACTCACCACGGACTTCCCACGTGTCCCGGAACCCACCCCGGACTTCCCGGCACGTCCCGGAACCCACCACGGACTTCCCGGCACGTCCCGGAACCCACCACGGACTTCCAGCATGTCCCTAAACTCACCCCGGACTTCCCGGCACGTCCCTGAACCCACCACGGACTTCCCGGCACGTCCCTGAACTCACCACGGACTTCCCGCGTGTCCTGGAACCCACCACGGACTTCCCGGCACGTCCCTGAACTCACCACAGACTTCCCGCGTGTCCCGGAACTCACCCTGGACTTCCCGGCACATCCCGGAACCCGCCCCGGACTTCCCAGCACGTCCCGGAACTGCTCCGGACTTCCCGGCAAGTCCCGGAACTCACCCCGGACTCGCTCTGACTCTGTGAACTCCGAGTCTTGGTGGCGAGTGTTCCCGGCATTTCCTGAGCCCAAGGGACCGGCCACGGGCCCACACCCCCGCAGGTCTCCTTAGCATAATTATTGGAAGGCGCTCTTAATGCCTATTCCCAGGCATTGATACTCATCTCCTGCCTTCTTAATTCAAATTTCCCACAGGATTGGAACCACTGGTACAATTTTTTTCTTCATAAACGCTAGCCCTCCGCGTGCGCGTGCGCAGACCGTGACCTGCCGTCCAGATCCAGTTTACCGCCCCGGGAAACAGGCTCCTCCAAGAGCAGCCACCTGGGAGTGTCCGTTTGCTCTGCAGACGCCCGCGAGGTGACCCCTGCAGAAAGCCTCCCAGCCAGACCCAGGCCTGAAGGTTTAACACGCTGCCGACAGGCACAACCCACGGAGAGGCCCCCAAGGCCACGGGCCACACACCCGTCTTTCCTGTTCTACTCCTGGGTACCCTCCGCAGCATTACCATTAGCAACTACCAAGACCAGGACGAGAAAGACATCTGCAGAATCTGCAGACTAGTTGTGTCTTTCTCTAGACGTAAACATCCAGAACGGGGGTGGCTTTCCGTGCACCCCCAACACCTCCCGTGCAGGGCCGCTGGCCGGCCCGAACAGCACCCCGACACCCGCTTTCCGACAAGACTGGGGTTTGGCTGCTATAAAAAAACAACAACTGCATCCTTGCTTACACGCAGCCACAGTAAGATGAAAGTGATTTGTAGTTCTAGGGTAACTTGAAAGACGATTTCAGACAGGTGCAATTTATTTTTTACTACTTATTTTTGTAATGTGTATGAGGCCCAACAGTTTATAGAAATTGAAGTTTTATTCTAAAAGGAATATAAATTTTCATTTTATCTTTTTTAAAGCATTCTTGTTTCATAAGCATGGCTGACCTTACTCTATATAATGTACCGTTGCCCGGAAGACACAAAGCATTACATTTGGCTATTTTTGTTCACAACCATGCAGAACCTTGGCTGCACGCCACCGTCTCTCTCAGACATTCAAAACACTACAAGGACCCCATTCTTCTGCAGTATATTATATGACAGACCTTGTTCTTTTTTTCTTCCTTTACTTTCTCTATAATAAACAGAAATACATGCCGATATTGCCATATATCTAACAAAGGCCCTAAGTGAATCTATCAAAAGCCAGTGTCACATAAGGGATAATGCTCTCATGTCCACTCCAGTGAGGGGCCTGGCCATCTCAGTGACCAATCCCCAAGTAAGCAACAGCCTTTTATGTGACAAGTGCTAAATAAGTGTTTTCTGAATTGTATTAAAATCCAACGGGTCCCAGGGTTGCTACATTTTATACAGAGACAGCAAAGCAAGCTGCAGTTGGAGGACAGAAGATCAGACTTCCCTCTCCGTGGAACACTGTGTGCCTGTCAGCTGCAAATTCATTTCCACAGATGTGGGCCGTGGAGGCCACCACATCTCACAGGACTCCATTTGCCTGTTTTCTTCCCTGTGCTCAGCCTCTCTCTGGCTGCTTTCCACTTCCCAGAATGAAACAGCAGCATATTGTGGAGAACAGCAGTTCTGGGGGGTGGTGTGATGTTGACATAGACAAGAAAGGGGGCTACTGTGCAGCCAGCACTTACCACATGCCAGGTGCTCTGCTAAGTGCCTTCCTATATATGCTTTATGAAAGAGGTATTTTATAGACATGTCAGGAAACAGACTCAGAGCAGCAATTCAAAGTTCCTGGTCTCTTCACTCTGGTGAAGGCCCCCCTGGAAGGCTGCCCAACCACTTTCTGTCCACCTCATCTCCTGGAAGTGAAAACTACCACACATCTCTGACTTGCTCACTGTCCCATCTGCATCAACATCTCAGGGCCGGGCACACAGTGGGTGTTAAAAAAAAATTGCTGAATGAATGAAGTTTCTTATTTACCCTAACTTGTGATAAACACCTTTACTAGATGAATTTGTTATGTCCTATATTGAATCCATGAAGTATCTGTGTATGACACATGTATCACGTGGGTGCAGATGGACAGATGAGTTTTCACACCAGCTATGCCGTCATTAGTAACCCCTACACGCAGAGGACGCATGTGTAGACGGAGACACAGAGAATCACACGGTGGCACTGTTACTTTTTTTGTCTAACAGTTAAATATGAAACTGTTTAAACTTTTTGAGCATGCAGGGGAATTATAGCTAGGTAGTTTCACTATGTCATCTTTTGTCCCATCTTCTCCCTTCAGTAAAAGATACTTTGACAGAACAGAGAACTTAAGACTCTTAATGAAGGTTAGAAATAGGCCCTGTCTCCCCAGGCACAAATAGCAATAAATTATTGGTTTTATAATATATATTTTACATGAAACTTTATCTTCTTTGTGAGTTGGTAGAGAACTACATGGGCTTTAATTTTCAAGGACCATCATGTAAAAAGAGTTTTTTTTTTAAAGGTAAAGAATGCATTTAGACTATGTTGGAAGACTCTGAGATTCTTTTGTATGCAATTACAAATTACAGGAAAAGTAATACTTAGTGAATAAAAATGTAAGTAGTACTAAAATCTTAATATTAAATACAAAGAGCTGCTCCATAGGAGTGATAATATTTCTGGACCATAAATTAAGAAAAGATATATTTAACTGTACTTGTCACCATAGTCATTCATTCCACTCAGATTTAGGACAGTGGGGCTTGTGCATGTACATTAATCTTTAAATACCATGAATGATGGTAAACCACAGACTAAAGACAATGCATGGTGTGAAGTCAGAGGATTCATTTTCAATTTATCTCCAAATTCAATGGCCAGAAAAATTACAAATTTCCCTGATAGTATTTTTAAAAATCTTAATGTATAACCTGAGTACGTATCTGTTGTTTTGGTGGCAGTCAGGGGCTGAGTACCAGGTAACTCTAGTTGGCCATCTAGCTGATGTCACCCCTTGAATCCAAGTAGCTAATAGATAGATAGACACACACACAGATGGGTAGATACGGATAAGAAAAAAAATTTGTGAATTGTGACATTGCATCTTACTCATAGTAATAGGTACAAACATTCAGAATTATGATTATAATTTCCCTATTACAAAAAAATCTTGGAATTTTAATTCCCTAATAGTATAGATTTTGCTTATCCTACTTATAATTCACAAGAAGATTCTAAATTTATATTTAGATAGTTAAATGAAACTACTTCACATCTTAGATAAAGTTCCAAATATAATGTTATAAGAAATAATTTATGGCACTCGATTTAGTTGCCATGGTGACCATTGCTATCTAATAGTTTAGGGATAGGAAATTGTTCACGGTAACTAATTCCATAAATGGAAAAGACCATGGTTTTCACCTTTTTAATAAAAAGCAAAGCCCTGATATTTTACAGGCATATTGATTCTTCAGTGCTGCACAGGAAGAGGGAACATCATTTCTGCATGGAAACTATAAAAACATTTCCTATATATTTGGTCCCAATTAATCCACATCTGATTGAGGACTTGGGAATATTAAAGTGATTTGATGTACATAATAAAGAGAGAAGAGGTTATAAAGTCCAGACTCCTCTGTTGGTTCGGGACTTATCTGTCCCTGTGGGCAGGGGCTGTTCCCATGTCCTCCTCTTCATATTAGAGGCCAGAAGAAGAGGTGGTGATGGTTTCCTGTACACTTTCTGGCCGCTTCCCACCTTTCACTTCCTTCTTCTCTGTAGAAAACATCAGTTGAAAATCTCTTTTAAGTCTATATACAATGAGGCTCCACTTGTAATTATGTTCTTTGGAGATCAGCCCCTATAATGGTGACCTCCAGGTAGCCATACCCTCCTGGAGATACCCACACCTGAGAAGCATCCTGGCCCGCATGGCTTTCATGTGAAGGAGTGGGTGGCAAAGGGACAAATTTCTGAGAGACCATTTATGACCTTGGGCTCTATGTAGGGAGCCACAAATAAAAATTTTCCTTCTCATCACTGTAATTCAAGTCAGACAAACAAGATGTAGAACAACTAGCCATAGGCCCAGGAGCTCAAGCTCCAGGGAAATGGAAAAAATAGATCATTTAAAAGACTGAACATTCAGTAAGCATTAGCAGATACTGAAGGAAGAAAACCTCCCAGGAAATGCAACTGTTGAAGACTGTTTAAAAATAAAAAATAAAACTTGGGTCAGGCACGATGTCTCATGCCTATGATCCTAGCATTTGGGGAGGTTGAAAAAGAAGAGTCACTCAGGAGTTAGAGACCAGCCTGAGCAACATAGTGAGAACCTGTCTCTGCAAAAAACAAAACTAAAATAGCTGGGTGTGGTGACACATGCCTGTTGTGCCATCTACTCAGGAGGCTGAGGGTGGAGAACTATTTGAGCTCAAGAGTTCAAGGTTGCAGTGAGCTGTGATGATGGTACTGCATTCCAGCCCAGCCACAAAGTGAGACCCTGTCTCAGAAATAAAATAAGGTACAGTAAAATAAAAATAAAACTTCCTGGAGTATTACCAGATTCCCAGGACGATAATCCTTTTCATTCAATATTAAGTACCCCTCATCAAGGACACAATTACCATAGAAAACGTTTTTTGGATATATACCTTACATCACTTGGAAAAGGACAGGTGGCTGATATAGAACCTATATGAGACCAAAATATTACAGAATAATAAAGAAGATAATTCTTCCAGCCAGTTTTGGCTAAGGGTTTTAAACATTTCAGGAAAAAAGGATAGGGGGTGTACAAACACCACAGTACATAGGAGACCTAGTTGGAGGAATCGTGTATGTGTGTGCGTGTGCGTGCGAGACAGTGCGTGTCTGCCTACACAGAAGCTGTGTCCCCTTTCCTCTCTCTGTTACCAGGTGCTGGTGGATGCTTCTGACCTTCCCCCACATTGATGTGAAAAAACTAATCACCACATTTGGGGGAATCATGATGCAGAGAACCACGGGAAAGAAGGAAATGGCCTCTTGCCTGGGACCACATGCTTTACATGATTTTTCACAAAAGACCTGAATTTGAAGCTTGCCAGGAATTTCCCAGTCTCAGTAATGAGCTGGAGCTTTTTTGAACAGACCCCTTGCCTGACAACTCAAAGAAAAAAGAAGGGTGAAACGGGGAGGATACATCCAGGCACCCAAATCCCTAAATGATACAAAGAAATTACATTCCAACAGTCATGGAATGGGAGGCAAATGGGCAGATAAAGTTGGAAGGGGAAGATTTAAACAGTTTTTTTTTATTATTATTACATCATCTGTGTACATTAATGCGATCATGGGGCACCATACACTGGTTTTATAGACCGTTTGACACATTTTCATCACACTGGTTAACATAGCCTTCCTGGCATTTTCTTAGCTGTTGTGTTAAGACATTTACATTCTACATTTACTAAGTTTCACATATACCCTTGTAAGATGCACCGCAGGTGCAATCCTACCCATCCCCCTCCCTCCACCCACCACCCTCTTCCCTCCCCTCCCTTTCCCCCTCCCCCCATTCTTAGGTTATAACTGGGTGATAGCTTTCATGTGAAAGCCATAAATTAGTTTCATAGTAGGGCTGAGTACATTGGATACTTTTTCTTCCATTCTCGAGATACTTTACTAAGAAGAATATGTTCCAGCTTTAACCATGTAAACATGAAAGAGGTAAAGTCTCCATCTTTCTTTAAGGCTGCATGATATTCCATGGTGTACATATACCACAATTTATTAATCCATTTGTGGATCGATGGGCACTTGGGCTTTTTCCATGATTTAGCAATTATGAATAGGGCTGCAATAAACATTCTGGTACAACTATCTTTGTTATGATGTGATTTTTGGTCATCTGGGTATATGCCTAGTAGAAGAATTACAGGATTGAATGGCAGTTCTATTTTTAGATCTCTAAGTGTTCTCCAAACATCTTTCCAAAAGGAATGTATTAATTTGCATTCCCACCAGCAGTGTAGAAGTGTTCCCATTTCTCCACATGCGCGCCAACATCTCTGGTCTTGGGATTTTGTGATATGGGCTAATATTACTGGAGTTAGATGATATCTCAAAGTAGTTTTGATTTGCATTTCTCTGATGATTAAAGATGATAAGCATTTTTTCATATGTCTGTAGGCCGTGCACCTGTCTTCTTCAGAGAAGTTTCTCTTCAAGTCCCTTGCCCAGCGTGCGATGGGATCACTTGTTCTTTTCTTGCTTATATGTTTGAGTTCTCTGTGGATTCTGGTTATTAAACCTTTATCGGAGACATAACCTACAAATATCTTCTCCCATTCTCAGGGCTGTTTGCTTTCTTTGCTTTGCTTACTGTATTCTTGGCTGTGCAGAAGCTTTTTAATTTGATCAGGTCCCAGTAGTGTATTTTTGAAGCTGCTTCAATTGCCTGGGGGGTCCTCCTCATAAAATACTCGCCCAGACTGATTTCTTCAAGGGTTTTCCCTGCACTCTCTTCTAGTATTTTCATAGTTTCATGTCTTAAGTTCAAATCTTTAATCCAGTGAGAGTCTATCTTGGTTAATGGTGAAAGATGTGGGTCCAGTTTCAGTCTTCTACAGGTTGCCAGCCAGTTCACCCAGCACCATGTGCTAAACAGGGAATCTTTTCCCTACTGAATGTTTTTAATTGGCTTGTCAAAGATCAAATAACAGTAAGTAGCTGGATTCATCTCTTGGTTCTCTATTCTGTTCCAGACATCTATTTCTCTGTTTTTGTGCCAGTACCATGCTGTTTTAATCACTATTGATTTGTAGTATAGTCTGAGGTCTGGTAGCGTGATTCCTCCTGCTTTGTTTTTATTTCTGAGTAATGTCTTGGCTATTCGAGGTTTTTTCTGATTCCATATAAAATGAATTATTATTTTTTCAAGATCTTTAAAGTATGACAGTGGAGCTTTAATAGGAATTGCATTAAAACTGTATATTGCTTTGGGTAGTATGGACTTTTTAACAATGTTGATTCTTCCCAGCCATGAGCATGGTATGTTTTTCCATTTGTTAACATCTTCAGCTATTTCTTTTCTTAGAGTTTCATAGTTCTCTTTATAGAGATCTTTCACGTCCTTTGTTAGATAAACTCCCAAATATTTCATCTTCTTTGGCACTACTGTGAATGGAATAGAGTCCTTGACTGTTTTTTCAGCTTAACTATTGTTGGTATATATAAAGGCTACCGATTTATGAATGTTGATTTTGTAACCTGAGGCGCTGCTGTATTCCTTGATCACTTCTAAGATTTTTGTAGTAGAATCCCTGGTGTTTTCCAGATATACAATCATATCATCTGCGAAGAGTGAAAGTTTGATCTCTTCTGACCCTATATGGATACCCTTGATCACCTTTTCTTCCCTCATTGCGGTGGCTAAAACTTCCATTACAATGTTAAAGAGGAGTAGAGACAATGGGCAGCCTTGTCTGGTTTCTGATCTGAGTGGAAATGATTTCAATTTAACTCCATTCAATACGATATTGGCTGTGGGTTTGCTGTAGATGGTCTCTATCAGTTTAAGAAAAGTTCCTTCTATTTTCTTAAGTGTTCTGATCATGAAGGGATGCTGGATGTTATCAAAAGCCTGTTCTGCATCAATTGAGAGAATCATATGGTCTTTGTTTTTTAATTTGTTTATGTGCTGAATTATACTTACAGACCTTGGGATAAAACCGACTTGGTCATGATGTATAATTTGTTTGATGTGTTGCTGGATTCTGTTTGTTAGCATCTTGTTGAATATTTTTGCATCTATATTCATTAGTGATATTGGACTATCACTTTCTTTTCTTGTTGGGTCTGTTCTTGGTTTGGGGATCAGGGTGATGTTTGCTTCATAGAACGTGTTGGGTAGTCTTCCTTCTTTTTCTACATTTTGGAACAGGTTGAGTAATATACGTACTAATTCCTCTTTAAAGGTTTGGTAGAATTCTGACATGAAACCATCTGGTCCCGGGCTTTTCTTTTTAGGGAGGTTTTGTATGGTTGATGCTATTTCCGAACTTGATATGGGCCTGTTCAACATTTCCACTTAATTCTGGCTAAGTCTTGGAAGGTGACGTGCTTCCAAGCATTGGTCAATTTCCTTCAGATTTTCATATTTCTCAGAATGAAGTTTCTTGTAATATTCATTAAGAATTTTTTGAATTTCTGAGGAGTCTGTTGTTATTTTGTCTTTGTCATTTCTGATTGAAGAAATTAGAGATTTTACTGTTTTTTTCCTGGTTAGGTTAGCCAAAGGTTTATCTATTTTATTGACCTTTTCAAAAAACCAACTTTTTGATTTATTGATCTGTTGTATAATTCTTTTGTTTTCCATTTCATTTAATTCTGCTCTAATTTTGGTTATTTCTTTTCTTCTACTATTCTGTTTCCCCGAAAATAAGACAGTGTCTTATTTTAAGGTGTGCTCCCAAAGATGCGCTAGGTCTTATTTTCAGGGGATGTCTTATCTTGCCTGTAAGTAGTTCTTATTTTCAGAGGATGTCTTATTTTCAGGGAAACAGGGTAGGTTTGGGGTTGGAATGTTCTTCCTTTTCCAGTTGCTTGAGATGTCCCATTAAGTTGTTAACTTCCTCTCTTTCTGTTCTCTTGAGGAAGGCTTTCAGCGCTATAAATTTCCCTCTTAGGACTGCCTTTGCGGTATCCCAGAGGTTCTGATAATTCATGTCTTCATTGTCGTTTTGTTCCAAAAATTTGGCAATTTCCTTCTTAATCTCATCTTTTATTCTATGGTGGTCTGAGAAGATGCAAGGAATAATTTCTATTTTTTTAAATTTACTGAGGTTAGACTTGTGACCTAAGATGTGATCAATTTTGGAGTATGTTCCGTGGGCTGAAGAGAAGTATGTATATTCAGTTTTGTTGGGATGAAATGTTCTGTAGATGTCTGCTAAATCCAAATGTTGGATGGTTAGGTTTAAGTCTAAAATTTCTTTCCTCAGCTTCTTATTGGAGGATCGATCCAACACTGCCAAAGGAGTGTTGAAATCTCCAACTATTATGGAGCTGGAGGAAATCAAGTTGCTCATGTCTGTTAGAATTTCTCTTATAAATTGAGGTGCATTCTGGTTGGGTGCATAGATATTAATAATTGAAGTCTCATCATATTGAGTATTACCCTTAACAAATATGAAGGGACCATTCTTATCCTTCCTTACTTTTGTTGGTTTAAAGCCTATTGTATCTGCAAACAGAATTGTAACACCTGCTTTTTTCTGATTACCATTTGCCTGAAATATGGATGACCATCCTTTCACCCTGAGTCTATATTCGTCTTTTAAGTTAAGATGTGACTCTTGTATACAGCATATATCTGGCCTGAGTTTTTGTATCCTGTCAGCTAACCTGTGCCTCTTTAGAGTACAGGTTAAGCCGTTCACATTAATGGAGAATATTGATAAGTCTGGTAAAATTTTGGGTATCAAGTTTTTCGAAAGTCCAGTGGACATTTTTAATCCTTTCCCCACTGTGGAAGTTGGAGTTTGATCAAAAGTTTCTGAGTGAGTTTACTTTTGTGGTATAGGATTGGGCTGGTCATTATGGAGGATAGGTCTGAGAATATCCCGAAGAGCTGGTTTGGTTATGGCAAATTTCTTCAACATATGAATGTCATTAAAGTATTTAATTTCTCCATCATAACTGAAACTTAGTTTAGCTGGATGCAGAATCTAGGGTTGAAAGTTATTTTTCTTTAGGAGATTAAAAGTAGATGACCACCCTCTTCTGGCTTGAAAAGTTTCAGCAGAGAGATCTGCAGTCATTCTAATATTCTTCTCTTTGTAGGTAATGGATTTCTTTCGTCTGGCTGCTTTGAGAATTTTCTCCTTCATATTAACTTTAGTGAAGTTAATTATGATATGCCTGGGGGATGTCTTATTGGGGTTGAGTCGTGCTGGGGTTCTGAAGCTGTCTGCTATCTGAATTTCAGAATCTCTAGGCATGTCTGGAAAATTCTCTTTCATAATTTCATGGAGAAGGGCCTCTGTGCCTAGCGAGGCCACTTCATCATTTTCAGGGATTCCAATTAGGCAAATATTACCCTTCTTCGAATTGTCCCAGAGCTCTCTGAGAGAATGATCCATTTTTGCTCTCCATTTCTCTTCCTCTTTGAGAGTTTGGGAGCGTTCAAAGGCTTTGTCTTCAATGTCAGAAATCCTTTCTTCTGCTTGCTCCACTCTGTTACTGAGGGATTCTACTGTATTTTTCAGATCTTTGAGGGATGCAAATTCTTGCTTCAGTGAGTCAAAATCTTTGGTGGTTTTGTCTTTAAATTCATTAAATTCTTGAGGCAACTTTTGAATTTCTCCTCGAATTTCTAATTCTGACTTTTGAATTGCTGCTCGAATTTCTAATTCCAAATTTTCCTCCATTTTATTAATCTTGTTTGCAATCCAAATTCTGAATTCGATTTCTGACATCTCAGCCAGCTGTTTATGAATGGGATCTTCAGTTACATCTGCCATATCTTTCTTTGGGGGGGTTGATCTATTCTGGTTATTCATGTAACCAGAGTTTTTCCACTGATTCCGCCCCATGATTGTTTTACACCATTTGATTTTTCCTCTGGAGCTTTGTTGAGGCCCCGTAAAGTGCCATGGCCTGAGAAACAGGGTCCCTGTTTGGTGTGGTGGAGATAAGTGGTTCTGTCTTTTTTTCAGCTGGTCTCTGTTCAACCCTCGTGAAACAGTTACTCTGGGTTGAAGTCTCAGCTGTGGAGAAATACCAGCAATTAAGTCACCCAGCCCCCCACAGGCAACTATTGGAAAAGGAAAATCAAACCTTCCTACAACCACACACCCAGGGCACCATCTGAATAGTCCTTGGGTGATTGTCTCAGTTCACAAGGTCCTTATCAATTGTCTCAGTCAGCACCTATCTCAGGTGGGAGAGTTTAAAAGGTCTCTGGCCACTGGATCACAGGGGTCTGGTGACTACTCAGATATGGCTTGCTCCAGTGCTCCATGGAGTCTGGAGGACCTACCCACCAAATAGATCAGTCTGGGAAGGTTGATGCCTCATTCTCCACCTTGCGCCTCTGTCATACCCAGTCACTGATAGTCGTGCAGGGCTTTGACTCAGTTGCCTGTAGTGAACAGATACTCCAGGGGTTTGCACCTGCCTGAATCACAAGGAAATCTATTTCTGCTCAGCCAGGCCAGTGCACTCTGCCTCTATCTAGCAGGGGGAGGTGAGGCCTGACAACCTGGGGCGCTTGTTGGAGGCTAGGAGGTGTTCACTCAGTTCCAGCCCCGCCCCTGATTGATGTTACTGACAGAACAGAACAGAACAACTTTGTGGGAATTTGTTTTTGTCCCTGCTAAATTCCCCTGCAGAAGAGAAGCTGTTTTGAGTTCCCAGAGCTTGCACTTCAGGCCCTGTCTTTGCTCCATCAGGTTTGTATTCAGTTAGCTGTTAGTTCTAGCCTCCTGTCTTCCTTTGTCTATAGGTTGATGATGCCCTGAGGGCCGGGTGCATCTTAGGCTCAGTAAAGCGGTCCTCTGGGTCAGCCCCTCCCTGGGAATTTCCCAGCTCTGCACGTTCTTTTCTAGTCCCCTTGCTCCACCCAGGCTGGTACCGCCTCAGGCAAACTTATTCACAGGGCCTGTGTTTCCGTCCCAGATCTGTTCCGCGGTGGTTGCCACCTTAGTAGATGCCCAGCCTCCTCTGGTTGGCCGGGGAGTTGGGGGTGTTGCTTCAGAATATCTGGGAGTGAGCCCTATTATTGCCAAAAGATGGCTGTTGTTCTGCACCTTGGGGCGTCGCCGCTCCAGTGTGGTTCCCTCTCAGCCGACTGTCCTCTCCTCACTCTCGTGCCCCAGAGTCAGCACTGACCAGCTGCGATCTAGGCCCTGTCCACATCCCTCAAGATATCACCCAAGAATATGGACTCCTGGGGGACAGGCCTCCAGATCTCAGAGTGAGAGTGGAGGGGAGGGCTGGGAGCTCAGAATTGCAGGTAGAGAATATATACAGTTTTATGCCTGGCAGGAAAACGCCATGGCACCCTAGGAGGGGAGGTAGTCCAGTTTTTAGACGGTCTGTTCCGTGGTGTGTAGTAGGAGGACCTTTGAACTCTGCTCGTTTGTTTGTGGGGCACTCTGAGCCATTCTCATGGGGGAGGGGACTCCTGTCCGCTTGGTGATGGATTTTGTACCTTTTGTTTGTATCCTTGGGGTTGGAGCTCACCTCAGCAGGGTTGATGTGCCTTCTTCAACCTTCTCTCTTGGTTCAGCTCTAATCCACCAGGTTACTTGCTAAATTTCTGTCCTTTAACTCTCCTCTTACTGAATGATGCAGTCTGGTCAAGCTTCAGGCAGGGGCGTGGAGAGCTGCCTGGTCCTCGCAGCCTGGCGATCTCGGCTTCAGCACAGCCGGAGCATGGATTTCATGGCGGAGGTTCCAGCAGCGATGCAGACAGTGAGCCCAGCCTCTGATTTGGTCTGAAGGAGTGACTAATAGCTTTGAGCTCTTCAAGCCACTTCCTCTTACAAGAAGTTCCCAGCCATCCTCCTTTCTCGCCTAAATCTAGTCCTTCAGCTTGGGCTGCAGCGGCCAAGGCACTGGCAGCGTCTTGCACCCTCCAGGGGTCACGTCACAGCCCGGCCATGCCTGCGCCCCCTCCTCTCAGTTTTTATTAATAAAGACTTTTTTAAGCTATCTGAACATTTAAGGGGAAAATAAAAAAAATTTAAACTATTTGACAACGCATCCTTCATCTGATTATCTATTTCTTATTCCCTCCTGTTTCTGTTTTTGCCTGATCTGATTTAGAATATAAAACAACTGTAACACAGTTCTTTCCAATATTGAATTTATGCAAATTCCTGAGATAGTCGATACTGCTAATATGAGGTCTAACACGGAAATGCACAATCAGACACACCATGCCCTTGTCAGCAATGAAATGTGTTTGTAGCTTGGTTTGGTGTTTCAGGTAGAAGATGACTTGAGTTGAGAGGACCTAAGAGTGAGTGTGCTGTTATCTGGCTCCTCCTGGTAGAGCTGAGTGGTAGGTAACCATATGTTGGCTCGACTTACTGGTGTTGGGGTAGCACGTGAAATTTTTAAGGCAGCCTGGTGATTAAGATGTGAGTCACTAAAGGTTTTGGAGCCAAACTGGTTTCTAAGCCAGCTAGTTTCTAGAAGAATATTTATCACATTTACAAGTAGTGTTAACTCTTTCCAGGCTGGTTAGGCTAAAATTTAATGTATTGATGCTTTAGTGTATTCAATTACTTTTAGAATTGATTTGGGATCTAGAGAACATAATCCATGTATAATTAATTGTGCACTGAACAAATTTAATCCATCAGTTACTTGGAAAAAAACTACTTTTGGAATTAGTATTCTTATTTATTGATTGATAAATATATCTCACATATGCACACAAATGTGTGTGTATATCTACATTTAGATGGAGGAAAACACATTAGGTAGGAAGCCCAAGCTTAGCATTAATTTCTGGAATTGAATCAGATGTACATTTACATTGTAAATAGTTATGTTAAACATTGAAGTAGTTTTTGTAGCTTTTGCTTTTTAATTGAGTAATTTTCTTTGAATATAGTAATAAAATTGAGCTTCTAACATAGTGACGTTCAGGTCTTGAGGCCAAAATCAGGAAAATATTATGAAATAAAAAGGTACTACATTTGGACACGCATTCCTTGAAACTCTATAAACTTCTCTTCACACAAACTATATATGGAAATCACTTAGTGGAGCATAAAGATGGGGATATAACTAGTGGAAGAGAAAATGAGTGCAACTGCAGCTGCTAGGACACTGGATGTCTGCACCTGCAATTTTTCTGGATAAGGTTTTACCAATATAATCCAATTAAATTACTTCCCTCCCTCCTCTTTTTTCCTATGAAGTTTTTCTATCATCTACACAACTTTCATTACAATTTTTCCTAACTATGTATGGAGAAGTATGAATCCTATGTACTCAATTTTGATTTGACAATTAATTTGATTTGATTGACAATTAATGACATGGTAGGGCATGGGGGAAGGGGAGTGCAGACAGAGAAGAAGGGAAAGGCTGAGGGAAAGGAAAAGAAGAAAAAAAGAACAAGAAAAGAAAAGAAAATAGTGACTAATCTTCACATAAATTGGTTTTGATTTTGACCAAAGTATATTACTTAAACATTAATTTTTAACTCAACATGTTAATATGTTGTTTAGGATATTGTATCCTCATTTATAAGTGACATATGTTTGTAATTTCTCCTTTATAATAATATATTTTCTCCAACTTTAATATCAGGTATTCCCAGATCAAGTAGAATGATTTTGATGTATTTCTTCTTTTTCTATTGTCTGTAAGATTTAGCATGATCTGTTTTTTGAAGTTATCTTTTACTTTTCTTTATAAATATCAGTTGTCTATTTTTTGATACTTTAAAAAAATAATAAGAAATTAACTGATGACTCCATACTGAATCTCAGAGTCAAAGCATTCTATAATAGAAATACTCTTATTTGACAATGTGAATGTTACTCTCTTTGCATTATTATTATTATTGCTTAATACTTTGATGTAGCAATTGTCTGATTCCTTTTCTGAATGTATTTATGTTCGTTCGTTCTTTACAAGGTTTTTGTTTCTAATCCTCATCTTAAACATTGTTGTTGTTATTAAATTTTAAGTCTTTTTAATTTTGTGAAGGCAAAAAAAAAAATGGAAACCTGATTAACACATGTATATGTAAAAACAAAAGTTAAAATTAAAAAAACAAAAACAAAGAATGGTTGAATAGAAAAGAAAAATCTGGAAATAGGCAATTTCCTCATAAACAAAAGTGGTGGGGAAAAGATAGATTTAATACAGTAAAACCTCCATAGTTGATCACCTCTCTACACTGACCACCTCAAGTTGACCTAATTTTCATAGACTGGACATTACACCACATGTCTTGAATGTAAGTTCCTTAAGTTGACCAGTTTGTAACAGTCCCCTGGGTCTGTTCTACGGTAGGTTCTTCCTTCTTTATTTTCAATTCAACGTGATTAAGTTTTGCTGGTTTATGTTTATAATAGTTATAACGTTACAAGATTCAATTTGGGAGATAATTATTTACTTGGAATTAAAAATTGTATTTATAGAATAAAGACATTTTAATAATAACCTTATCAAGTGGCCAATATTTCCTCCACTACTAATATCACAGCCTTGCACTGATTTTTAGCATGACTGAGCTATCAGAGAACCTGGGCCATCTGGAGGGAGGGGCTTTGGCCATGAACCTGTTCCCTTAAGACCTACCAGGCATGGGGTTTTGGCAAGTTCTAAACTTCTCTCTTTAATCTTGAGCCTCCTTATCTATAAGATGGAATATATAATGTTGCATTTTGTGCAGTTATTATTAGAATCAAAATTAATTCAGCTAAGAAAAAAATCTATCCATAAATAGTTAATCTTAAAAATATGTTTTGAATATTTGATTGAGAAGTAGTTTTTAAGATAATTAGAAGTGCTTGTCTTATTTTTCCTGAAATGATTGCTGGTATTTAAAAACATATATATCAAAATGTGATCTTAACTCATTGTCAAGGCATTTTCACATTAGAATAGATCACCCGTGATTCCCAAGTCCTCTGAGGCATGGAAGAAGACCATTATGGCATGTCTTACATCATTGATATCATCTATGTAGTGCTCATAATATTCTCCAATTTAAAAGTTTTCTATGTGCTCAAAATAGCATCAGCCCTTCTACATTTCTGTAAACCTTGAGAAATACCTTTGACCAAAAGTAACATATCTTTGCACTTTGAAATGGTAAACACATTCAAAATAACCTTAATAAAATATGTGTGGATAATATAAACATATTTATGGAACCTATTGAGTAAAAATAAAACATAAAAGTATAATTATGTACTTTAAATACTGAATATTAAGGAATTCCCCAAAGGATTGCAGTTTTTATTCTACACAATGTTTACAAAGGCTTTTCTGACCAATTCATTGAAAGTAACTCACCACTCTCACATAACCTTGCTTTACTTTTGTCGTACCAATTAAGACTTTTGGAAATAATGCTTTTCCTTAATTAACTGTCATCTCCTATCCCAGACTTAACATTCCACGATGCCACAAGTTTGACTTTTGTGCATCGTTGGATCCCACCATCAGAAAGAGCACCCGGCACTTAAGGCCCAGTCAGGTTTCAATGCATAAAAGAAAAGAATGAAGAACAAGAAAGAAGGAAGGGACAGAGATTAGGAGAAAGCCATTAAACTTGCTATCTGGCTCAAGTGAAGGTGATAAATATGTCATAACTTTGGCCTTTATTACATCCAGAAATTTCTATCCTATAAGAACCACTCATAAAGTAGGGTGTCCACTGTGGTACATTTATTTCCAAAAATAAGTGGATAAACCAAGACAGACTCAGAAAAAAAAATGTATGTATGGAATAAACAAGGAGCTATAATAAAAGCTACTGAGCTAATTCTTTAAATGAAAAGTTAAAAAAAATTAGCATAGAGTATTGTAATAAGCCACGTACAAAGAATAATCATAGTAGAACAATACCAGTTGCTCTTTACTGGACACTTAATTATTAGACAGTGTGCTAACTGCTTCGTGTGCATTTCCTATATGTAAAAAATGAGTAAGTGAAAATGTACATAAGTAATGCAGGGACATTTGATAGTGAATTGAGTGACAGTCACCTGCATGTCCAGGTTGATAAACCTAGAAACGTCTGCATTCCATGTCCAGAGGCCTATACAGAAAAGACGTCACTTTTCCTAGAGGCAGATGGTCTCTTAAAGTATCTTCTAGCCCGATTACCCTATGACTTGTCTTATTTTTATAAAACCACACAGACTACAATTTTCTAAGATAGCAATCAAGAAAAAATAAGGGAGATGAAATAATCACGCACAATGTTTTAGATACTCTCAAGAGGACTCATATTTTCAGGTAAATATTTAATTACTTGCAAATTATAATGTTTAATTAGTTTCTGAGTAATAGTAAAATGCCTTGGAAAAATATTCTTTGCTGAAAATGTAATTTTATTCTGCATATGGTATTGTTAATAATGAATTTATCAAGAATCAGACTTTCCAACCACTCCTTCCTACTTTCTAGCTTTCCAACTCTGAAATTATATTAAAAATAAATCTGTAACATCTTATAAACTCCTTAGAAAACTTGTAAGGTATTAATTTTATCATGGTAAACACAAGGGCCCCCATAACCAACCATGACTTCTTGTAACTATTGCATTTATCTTAGCAAGGGCAAAGCATACATTCATTAGTCCCCTGCCTATCTCTTCACTGAACACGGAAATCATGCTTTTTTTCTGACAATAGGCTGAATAGGAAAGTAAATATCATGAATATCAAATCTCATAAAATAAGGATTAGTACACTCAAAACTAATAACATACCATGGACTCTACATCTTTTTTGCTCTGATTTATTATTTCTAAATAATAAATTTCTGCCTTTTGCAGACAAGGTATTCTACTGGGATAATCTCAGAAAACATTTGCTAAGACTTTAAGGATATGTTAGACTGATTGAATCACAGTATCAAGGAATGTTCTGAGCCTGAGGGATCTTGAGGCCAACCTGGCCCAACCCCTTCTTCATACTGATAATGAAAGACATCCTCAGTTATTTTGGGATTTGCCCTTGCCGCTATTCAATGGCAAACCCCAACAACCCTTTGCTATCCTCTTTCTCTACGTCCTGTGAAGACCAGTGAAGGCATCATTTGGGCAGCAGTGCAGAGTGCTGGGCAGAGCAGAGGTCTCATTTCATTGCACCTCTGTATGTGAGCCTGAGAGAAGACTAAGGTGCCAACCAGTCTGATTTATGTGTATCCAATGATTACTCAGGAGCTATCAAGGTTAATTTAGTCTAACAGGAATTTGGTTTCAGGTTCTAGTGCAAAGTTGGAGAGCCTGTGTCCTTCAGTGGGATTCAGAGTACTAGTCTGTGATGGTGTAACCATCCCAAGCAGTTCCTCATCTTTAGGAAAATTAGCCCTCCCCCACCCCCGCAGACCATGTGTACATGTGGATGGTGAGTGGGTTACATATACCTCAAGCAGGAAGGAAGGGGACGAGCCAGGGAGGAAGCTGTGCTCTGTGGGGAGAGGCGACCCTTCTCACCACTGCTTGGTCTGAGAGCCCAGATAACAACCCTAAGGTATAGTGTTATTTCTTCCATTTCAAAGAAAAAAATCTTAGGTCAAAAGAGACCTATGATCACTTTTAAAATAAGTGGAAAAGCCAGAATTTAAAACCCGGCTCCAACCTGGAAATACAACCTGCCTCTCAGGGTAGCATCCTGCCTCTCACCCTGCAAAATGAAAGCAGACTCATTTTCAGGCCAGCTGGGGCTGGGGGAAAGCCCTGGTTATAATACCAGATTCAAAAAGGCCAGGTGCAAAGGTGTCTTTGCCACCTGTTCAAAGATGCTTGAGATGTCTGTGAAAGAAACCCTTTCCTTATGTAATTAGAGATAAAGCTTGAAATGCAGATAGTCTAGAGGAAAGAGAGCCCCCTGAAAGGCACATGGCACACACAACAGGAGGTTAAGATTTCTTCTCTCCATTTCCTCCATGAGAAAAGAGGCTGTGAAAAGTCCTGAAAATTGTCCAAGAGCAAAGAGCGAAGTAGAAAGTTACAGAGAAATAAGTGAAACCAGGGACGGCCTCGCTAGAGGCAAGGTCCTCTCCCGCCAGGCTGCTGTCTTCTGGGGGAGGCTCCTCATCCCCTGCTGGGAGGAAGCGGTGTGTACTGTGCTTGTAGACACTCCAGGATTCCATTTATCAAGGTGCCATGTGGCACAGGGAGAAAACATTTATTATTTTGAAATGTGGTTTCAGTTTTGGCCACTTACTCAAGGAGAAATACATTTCTTTTAGGGATAGTTCCTCCTTTTGACTGGAAAATATCTCAGTGTGCATTTTGATTATGCAGATAGGCCTTGGGGCAGTCTGGATGAGAGAAGAGCAGCCTGGAGTCAAGCTGCTCCACGCCACAAAGAGAAAGGCGAAGTGGCTCCACCACAGGGACCCAGAAGGACAGGCCAGCACAGCCCTGCAGGAGGAAAGCCTCTAGGACCGCCACCTCTGCCACAGTGACAGCTGAGAGCTCGTGGCAGCCAACCATCTTGCGCCATAATCACCCAGCCATTCTCTGCAAGACTTTCGTAAAAAAAAAAAAAAGAAAGAAAGAAAAAGTCAGCTACCTTTGATTTCTGTTACTAGAGACAGACAGGGAGAAATGGTAATGGAGATGGTAACAACCAAGGAAGATCTCACAACAGGCGTTTAGAGTCAAAACAAAAGTAGAATTGAAAAGAACCAAAATAACAAAACAGGGCAGGGTCCTGAGGCTTCTGAAAGCATTTGAGATTAGATGAGGGCTCAATTTTAATTGGGTGTCACAGGGTATGGGCTAGAGGACTTAGGAACATTCAGGTGACACTTTTCAGGTACCCCTGGGTGTGTGATCCTTCCCAGTGCAAAGAAGACCAGGTGTTGGAATGACCTTCCAGTCTGACGTGGGTACCAGCTAAGCAGCATTTCATATTTGCTATTTACCAATTGATACCTATTTTCCAGAGCCTTCTGTAGGACAAGCCCTGACACAAAGGCCACAGAGGAAATGCCTCTCGCAGTTCAGTGGAGAGAAAACGCTCGGTTGTCCTGGTGCGCTGACTTGCTTCCTTTACTCAACTATGAACAATGGGACTTGCCCAGTTTCCTGTCCCTGTCCTGTCCTGAATATCTCCAGTGGCTTTGGGGGTTTTTGCAGATAGTCTTTCTTAGCCTGATTTTTCTAATATCAATGTCCCTCTCTGCCTTTCCCCTTCTCTTATGGTAACTGTGTCTTTTTGGTACCTTCAAATTATTTTTTGAAGTAGGAAAGTAAGTAAATGAAATAGCTGACTGAGAAATCAAGATTCTAATTCAGAGATTTTCTTTTCTATGTGTAAGACCTTCAAAAAAAAAAAAAAAAAAAAGGAATACTAAAATACCTGGAGGGGCAGAATCTGAAGTGCAGGAATTGTAAGTTACGATAGAAATGCCAGGTCTGTGTGCTAGCCGGCTGTCCATGTAACTCAGGAGAGTGCCTTTCATGTAAATGTTGTCCGACTTTTTATAGTTATTTACTCAAACATGTTGTAATAGAGAATAATTGGAGCAGAGTGAAGTTGGTTAGAAAGCTCTCAAGGCAACAGTTATTTTTAGAAGATTTCTGGAAAAGGGTGGGTAATATACGGCTTGGGGGAGATAAGATGGCAAAGGTTGGAAGGACAGAACTCCATTCGCCTTATTCAATAAATGTGCAGCTTTCATTGAAATTCTTTTAAATGAGCAGTTTTTCAATTTTTCTCACCAAACGCATTATCTCTATTTTTCTCCTGTAAGTATTTTTCATCTTTCACCCTGTCCATTTGTTAATCCAATTGATTAATTGAAATACTCTGGTAAAAAGGAGTTTCAGTTAATTTAATTTGGTTTTCAGAATAACTCAGAAACCAATTCTACTTCAATCTTGCATTACTGAAAATATTCTCAACATCTATTAGATCGCTTTTTCACCTTAGCAAATAAAATATTTAATATTTCTTTCATGTGTCAGAAAATGGTGGTATCTCCAGTTCATTATTTTAAATGAATCATAACTTTATAGGTTTGTAATATGAAAATCTGTCTAGCTATTCACTGATCCCCAGAAAAAAAACCTGAAGCCTGATTTTTAAAACAAACCTTTTCTGTCTTGTTTGTTTTCTAGTGATTTCAAGCTCTAAAAGTAGAGCAAAAAGAAAAAAAAAAACACTCTAGTTAATTAAAGTTTCTATTTAGCTATGTTCCAGTTAATTTGAGCCTTTCTGAATACTAATTGCATGAGGCAAATCACATTTATTCTGGAGAAGATAAGCCTTTGTGAAATAAATTTAAGGAATTCTGAGTCAAGAAATAGAAAGTAAACTTTTAGAAAATTTAAATCTTATATATACAATATTTAAACCTTTTCGGGATCATATAACAGGGGTTAGTGGAATTACAAATCTGGATAGCTATCATCTAAGATTTTTGAAATCTTCTTTAGAAAGTTTAAAATGGATCAATATAGTTGAAACTTGATACATACATTGTTAAAAAGAATCCTATTTCAGTGTGAAACACCCAGATTATTTTATGAGAAGGTTTAATTATATTAAGATATTATATCCCTATAATCATACAGTAAAACAGTAACAGAACAAAACTAGCATATTCAACAGAATATATCATCTTCTCAATTTACTCACGTACCTTAACAAAGCTTTTTAATTTTGTGGGAGCCAAGGCAGGTTGCATACATACTCCACAATTCTATAACCTCAGATAGTACTCAGAGAGGAGCAGCTGCAAGTCTTAGCTAATCAGTGCATGTCAATGAGTGTTGAGAGCCACAGTCCAGAGCAGGAATTTGGCCATTTTCCTAGGTTTCGTGGGGTTTTATACTGTCCTAGGGGGAGTATACTGCACATGTTCACAAATGTTCAGTTAACATTTCGTAATTGGTAAAAGATTCACTTGGGGGTCTGCAAACTCAGCACAGCCATAGATCATTCTCTTAACAATTACTATGCAAGTCTAAAGGCATTGCTACTGAATTTTTTGGTTAAAAATGAAGAAGCAAGAATCCAATGTACTCAATTCTAATATGAAGGCAGTAGTTGACCTAATGCACGGTAGGGGGTAGGAGAATGAAGGAGCAGGGAGGGAAGGGGTGGGGGGGTCATGATGTATGGCACCTCTTCCGGGTGGGACACAATTATAAGAGGAAATTTACCTAACAAATGCAATCAGTGTAGCCTAATTCTTTATACCCTCAATGAATCTCAAATAATTAAAAAAAAAAAAAAGAAGAAGAAGAAGAAAATAGCCAGGCATTATGGGGAATGCCTGTAGTCCCAGATACTCAGGAGGCTGAGGCAGGAAGATCACTTGAACTTGGGAGTTTGAGGTTGCTGTGAGCTGTGTTGACGCCATGGCACTCTAGCCTGAGGTAACAGAGTGGAACTGTCCTAAAAAGAAAAAAATTATTCTTTGGGCATGAAGTGAAATAAGAAATAAGAGTACATCCTTAATAGATGAGTTGCAGGAATATAATATAACACAGGAAACTTACCTGCAACAAACAGCTGGTATACACAGTGAGTACCTGGTAAAGTCACAGGAGAAGTAACCAGAGCACAGGAGTCTCCGTCTTTCCGCAATAACGTCTTTGCCAGATATGATTTTCTAATCAAATAAAGTGTGCTTGGAGTTGCAAGTCAATATTCGTTGGGACTTAAAATTTATTTTGGTAAAAGTAAAACTGTCTAAAATATAGGGAGAGCACTGAGCGTTGATTTAAAGCAAAGACTAGAATAAAAAGAAAAGTATTTTGAGATTTTTTTTTTTTTCTTGAGTCCTTTTTCTCATGAAGGTAGTTAGGCAAAAAGGCAGATAGGTAGGAAGAATGTGTCTCTGTCTCATCTGACATCTGTCTACCCTTAAACTCCTAGGATCGACAGAGTGCCGGCCTGATACACAGTAGGGCATCAACAAACAGGTATGGCATGGATCAATATGAATTCCCACTCCATTGCTAGAATAGAATGATTTCTTTTTAAGAAAGAAAAAGAAATTTATCTTACATGTATAACCCTGATTGCACAATGGAAATGGAGCAGCAAAATATGATAACTGGCAGTCAGAAATTTTTAACTATAAATTTTTTAATTCAAGTATCATGTGTACATGAGTTAACAAAATGTCAACAGAGGACACACTATAAAATTTAGAGAGTGAGAAAGACGAAGCTAAAAAAGATAATTATTTGAAGGCAAGATTTAGAAAGGAGAAAGAGCTTGATCTTAGGTCTCAATAAGCAGAGGACTCTCTATCCTCCTGAGAATCTGGGAGGAGGGAAAACACCTTGGCTCCCTGGGACAATAGATGTCTCAAAGGACAAATTAGAAAGGCATGAATGGTGTAACCAAGAAGAGGGGACAAAAGTAACAGAAGGCCTCAAAGTGAGGGTTTTATAGAGCAAAAGCATGCCAACAAAAACAAAAGAGAAAAGGTAGAAGTCTCTGAAATGAAAAAAATCCTGGAACATCAAGTAGGTAGGTACAAAAGCACAAACAATTCAGGACTACATTCAAATCTTGTTTTTATCCAAGTACTATCTAAGTGACCTTGCACAAATTAAGTAATCTCTCTGAGCCTATGTTTCCTTATTTATTAAGTAAGAGTATATAACACAGTGCACTTTGAAGGATTTTGTACAATAACACATTGAAATAGCCTGCCACAGCATAGAGGTTCTATAAATGTTGAGTTTTTTGCTTATTGCACAAATGTAATTTCAAGTTTAAACACGAGTTAACTCACTTCTCAACAAGTACTCAGCCTGGAGCTGAATCTCTTCTCTGTTTTGTGCGGGTTTGGGTTTTTTTTGTTTGCTTAGCTTTTTGTTTGTTGTTGTTTGGTTGTAAAAAAGGGCACTTTACATTTTAGACAAGAATAGTACACACATTTGCCCATATATTCTCAAACGTCTTTACAAAGGGTAGTTAGGTGTTTTAAAATACATCAGGTGCCAAGCGGAGGCTTGCATTCCCTTCTAAGTTCAGTATGGTTGAGAATGTTATAAATAGATCCCATGCTAGAGGGACTCAAAAGTTATCTAGCCCAACTCCTTGTTCTTATAAATGGGGGAAACTAAGGCCCAAATAAGTAATGATTATTCATACAGTAGTTTGGCTATTCACTCCACCAACATTAGTTGAGCATGTTCCACAGGGCAGGCCTGACACTAGGCCCCAGCGTACACAGCTGGCTGAATCCTGGGCCTCCATTCAAGGCCTTATGGGCATTGTGCTTTATCTGGGGTAATATAGGTGGTGTGGAAACCTTGAGGTCGAATTCCCAGCACAGGTTCTTCCCACTACACTGAGTATTTTCCTAATGTTTGTAAGCTGATTTTTACTTATGACATGGACTCGGGGTAAATAGGACAAGACAGGCCCTAAATTTCTTATTAATCACTGACCTTCTGAGATAGTAAGAGTAAATGGCTCCAAATTAATTTTCAACCAAAGCCTAGGTTGGCCAAAAGGGCTAGAGGCCTCAGTGGAGTCAGACTTCAAGATGAAACTGGCCCCAGTGCTCTTGCAGGCCCAGCGGGGAAGGGTGGAACAGGCTGCTCCAGGTGTGGCGGGACCAGGTGGCACCAGCCCAAAGTGGCTCTCCAATCTCACCCGTGCTTGTCTGTTTCTCACTCCAGGTTTTATGGGTGAGGGTTGAGAAACCTGCTTTAAAGCAGATAGCCAAACTCTCCCAGTTACAGGGAGTGATTCTTTGTATTAGGTCTTGGATCTTTGCTCTTTGAGTCTGTAATATGTAAATAGGCCTGGTCCCTTAGCCATCTTCACGTGGAACCTTAAATAGAAATTCAACTTCAGTTGCAAAGTAGATTCTGTAGGGGACTTGCAGCATTTCCTGTGCGCCTAGCATCAATTGCCCCTTCCTAAAAGAATTCCCATTAACTTTCTGGAAATCTCCCTTTCCCTATTGTGTGAGGTCTTGAGGGAGTACACAAGGTGCTTCCTCTCATCCTTCTGCCTCCCCACACACACAGGACAAAGGGGGGCCTGAGAGGCTCCTTCAGCCAGCACTGTCCTCTCCCTTCCCCAGATAAATTAATGCCCATCTCTCTCCTTCTCACCTATAACTCTGAACAATGTGCAAAGTGGTTCAAGGGGGAAACTTGGAGTTCATTCACAAGACCCTCTAGGGCTGCCTGAACTGCCTTCCAAACCTTGAAACACGTTCCAAGGCTTGCACCTGCCTCCTCAGTCCCCCAGGTGCCCCAGCCTCTGTCCAACCAACATGCACTCAAGGCAGGCAGAGTTGGGGTTGTTGCCTGAAACAAAAGATCCTTCCTGATGCAGAAACATCACTCCCTTGATGACTACTGCAGTTTGTCAGAACGGATGTAAGTGGACAGTTATTTGGTTTTACAACAGATCCAAGAGATTTCACCAACACTTGTGATAAGATTGCTTTTAAAAGATTCAATAGAAGTAGATTTATCCAACCCACAACTATCCAAAAGTTTGTACCAGCACTTCGTATATCTGTAACATGATGCAAACTGGTGTTTGTAATGAAAAATAGTGTGGTGAGAGAGAAGGGTGTGGGTTTGGGGTAAAACCCTCTCACTTCTTGGTGCTCCATAGCTTAATCCCTTCACTCAAAGCCTTGGTTGTTCTCTCTGTAATAGATGGCAGAGAGCACCTGCCTTACTTTTCTTACAGTTTCTTTTTAATTATGGAGATTAAAAAAACTAATAAACATTTGGGGGAATGTACATGGTACTATAAATATGCACATATTGCATGTCCTAATAGATACTAAATCTAAGATCCAATAGTATTTTGATTGTTTACATTTTATCGTATTTACATTCTTAGCAAATTTATAATCTTCAAACCATCTTTATTAACGTTTTCTAAGGCTAACCTATGAGTGAAAACTGGGAATATACATCAGGAAATTGAATGAGACATCAGATCAACAACACATTAACTTTTTAAAATAGTGACCAAGAAATCCTATTAAATCTGATTTAATTACAAAATGCTTTGGATGCATATGAAGTTGCATTTTTCACTGTTCTTTCCTGCCAGCCGTGAAGCCTGTAAATACTATTTTTGCAAACAGGAGAAATGCACAGCCTTTATGAGAAGGAATTTGCCTTCCTGCCCTTTGTTTTCCTCCCTGAGAGGCACTGAGGGCTGATTTTCAAGAAGTGTCCTCACCTTGTCTCTATCTGTATTGATGTGTTTGGCGAGCAGAAAAGGAAGTGACAGGTTCTATTTTAATCAGGGAAAGAATAGACCTCACTCATTCTCTGAAACAACTACTTGAATTCATCATATTTTTAAACCATCTTCTCTTATACACAAAATTTAAATTCTTCAAAGGCAGCACCAGCACCAGGACAGAATAACCACCCACTCAGATTCTCTGTAACTTGTGTAAAGAATGTAATCAAGGCTTTCTTTTCTGACACACATCAAAGCACTTCATATTCATATCTCTTCATTAAAATTTAAAAATTGGCACCATTATATTGACAGGTCAGTCAGGAATTTGAGATGAATCATGAAATGTTAAATCTCAACTTTCTAAAGCAAATACTTTGTATTATCAAATCCTAGAAAATCTATACATCTTCGGTAGCCATAAGAACAGTCACAATGATTTTTAACTATATACATTATATATCAAACACTCCAAATCATTTGCTAAATATAAGTAATGATAATTTAATATGGAAAATGGGACTCAATTTTATGTTGCTATTAGGCACTCAAGTTACAAGTTGTACTGTAGAGTACATTTTTTAAAGATTAAGACAAGATTCTAAAACTCATTTCTTCCTGTGCCATTTTTTATTTTGTCTGTCTTCATAATATATAAAATACATGTGGCGAAAGGTAGTAGAAGAAGCCTTTTAATTATAAGTTAATGGATTTTAGAGAAATGAAATACAGGGAGATTATAGATATATAAATGTAGAATTATTTCTTCCTCTGCTACAAAAATATTTTCTTCAGTTATCCTTCAGAGGAAACCAATAACTTTAGCTTCCCTTTATAGAGGATGTATACCATAAATTGATTACAACAAAATACCCTTATTGTTAATTATTTATTTATTTTTGGTCTTTCTTCCTTCCTCCCTGCCTTCCTGCAGAACACATCTTTTAGAAAGAATAGCAGCAGTCAAGCTTGAAAAAATCCATTGCTCCTGTAGGGGAGAAAACAAGAATATCTTTTCCTTGTTCACAACAAGGCTCATGGCCAAGACCTCTATAACCAAACAGATTGACAAGATGAAGCATACCAAATTATTTAGCCAAAGTTTTACATGACACAAGAAATTGCCTTCAGAAACGAAGATCCAAAGGCCCAGGGAAAACTATATTCTTATGCTTAGGTCAGTGAAGAACAGGTAGTCGTAGAGAAACCTGATTGTACAAAAAGGGGGTATGACCTGATGGTCACACACTGGAGGAACTCAGCAGGGCCTGCCAGTTCAGAATCTCCTTGGCCTCCATGTCTAGGGCAGGACAATCATTTTGGGTTACAAAATGATTGGTCTTCAGGGGAGCAGGAAGGAGGTCAGGAAATGGTTTCTAGGTTTTATGGCTTGCTTTGGAGAAGAAAATGCTTTGGGAACTACCCTGTCTCCCCCAAAATAAGACATCCTCCGAAAATAAGACCTACTTATAGGAAAGATAAGATGTCCCCTGAAAATAAGATCTAGGGCATCTTTGGGAGCACACCTTAAAATAAGACACTGTCTTATTTTCAGGGAAACAGGGTAGAATGCCTCTATGACCCACTTGGGAAAGAAAGGAAGGTGAAAGAAAAGAGGGAATGGGGAGGTCAGAGAGTGACCTCCAAGGGGCCATATTAGGGGTAGTGTGTTCTGATCCCTAAGCTTCCTTAGCTCAAATGTGTGCTAAGTTTAATTTCTGGCCATTTAATTCAATTAAAAACAGTGGTTCCTTGGGTTCATATATAGAAAGCATTTAAGGTAAAAAATAATGAAACTCCTCAAATAGTTAAGCAGAGTTCATTCTAATAGACATGTAAAAGAAATTGAAGATTGATGCATTTAAAACCTTTAATTAGATTATTATTTTTTTTTTATCACCATACACTTCTTGCAGTGACTCTGGCCATTTTTTAAATCTATTTTTAGGTGAGGGAACAAAAGTGCAAAATAGCAAACAGAAAAAGAGGCAAGCTAAGGACATTGTCAATTCAAGCATTTTTTTGGGGGAAAAAAGTGATATTGAGGCTTAAGTTCCTAAATCATAATTCTGCCTTCATGGAAGCCTCCAATTATTTAAAATAAAATATTGTCAGGGCTCAGAATGTCGCACTCCAAAATATGACATCTTGGCACTGAGTATTTTAAGCTGAAGGAAATTGAAAAAACCACGGAATTTGGTTCTTTTTCTCTTCTAATCATACTTCTGCTTGACTGTCCCTAATGATACACAGATGCCCCATTTCTTTGGGTTTTCATTTCTGAAGGCTCCCATGTCCCATACAATTTACATTAAATACATTCGTTACGTTTTTCTCTTGTTAACCTGTCTTTTGTAATAGACAGGCCACATCTTCTCCGCTATGACAGACATTACTCAAGGACCAAACCACACTCAGAGATACACAAGAGTTAACGCATGTCAGCGCAATGACGATATCAATATGGTTACTAAATTAATAATGTTTTACGGTAACTTTTCATAAACCATTTTCCTGTCAGATAACAAGAAGAATATGTATGCATTTGTTTTTAAAACCTTTCTGTCAAGTTGCATTAGTGGTTTACAAAATGATTGGCAGAGAAAGAAGCCTCCGGAACAGGTAACACAGTTGCACTCCTCCTCCTCCAACAAACGAAAGTGTGGGCAACGAGAACATTCTTTATGTCATAGATATAGTTTATTAAAAAGGCCTCATACATTAAAAAAAAGAAGAAGAAGAAAGCAACAGAGCAAAGGATCATCTGGAGAATTCAGAGCCTAAAGTGATTAATTAGACCTTATTTTGTCTTGAACAGATTTACTAAGCATTTTTCAAATAGCCACATTGTTTGTAATTACCAAAATCACACCTCCATTGGCCAGCCCGAGTCACTTCACGCATGAACAACAACCTGATTGAGCACTCTTGTTAGGGCTTCATTCTTCATTGTAATTAGCCATAATCATAGTCTTCCTGGGTGCATGAGAGTGTGCAAGCAACTATTCACAGCGTCAACCCATTTGAATATGAATCCTCTCAGTAAGAAGCAACAAAATAGGAGAAGCAGAGTGGTTTCTCTAGGGAATTTTGTAAAGCATCTCTCCTCTAATTCTGCCCCCCTTCAAAATGTTCCCTCTCCAGTATCTGGATTCTATTTGCTAAAACAAGGGTGGCTTAATGAAGACAATGGCTTATTATTTCTTAAGTGACACAGGAGGGCCCAAGTATTACAGGCTTAGTTCTTTCAGTCTTTGCCAAGGACACAGGGAACAAAAGAACAAGCAATTGTGTGTGGACAAGAAAACTCGGACTAGGCTTTGCTCTGTGAACTCTCAGAGGAGAGGGGGCCTTTGCTATTCTACAGCTCAAAGGCTGGTGCTTGCTTTATTTCTCCCCCCACTTTACCCACCCCGCTGCAAATGACTCAGACATTACAGAAAAGGCTGAAAGCTGCAGGGATTGAAAACAAAGGCTCAGTGGAGGAGGGTGACATTTCTAATCCTGTCCCAAGCACATTCATAGTGAGCCCCCTACTGGCAACTGTGCTTTTCCTTCCTTTGCTGTTTAATCCCTTCACCCCTTCAGGAAAGACCCAGGGAAGCAGGCTGGAATTGCTCCAGACGCAGTCTCAGCCAAAAACGGGGAAAACAAAATTCAGGGGAAAATAAGAGTAGTGCCGTATCTTTAATAGAAATCTCAAGAAAAACTCAATCCTTGCAGTAAATCTTTGGCTAAATATTAGATACGAAGAATTATTTAAAAAGCTATGTGTTCTACACCAAGATTGAAAACACAATTCAAATTACTTAAAAAGAATGATCATTTGACTTATGAAATGAAGCTAAGTCAACTAATCACTTAAACTAATGACATAATTCATTAAAAGCGTGGTGCTGCAAACATAAAAGCCCTCACTTCAAAGCCTTCACTGTTTCTATATAGAGACTCTTTTTTTTTTTTTTGAGCCATAGCACACACCTGATAAAAATGCCCGTTTATATTATTTGCTACCTTAAGATAATCAAGAGCTGTAGGCGACTCTTGATAACTCTCTAATCATCTCTTGGGTTTAGACCAGTGGTTCTCAACCTTCCTAATGCCTCAGCCCTTTAATACAGTTCCTGGGGGTTGCGACCCACAGGTTGAGAACGCTGTTTTTGACCCTTCATCATCATGTTGAAGTGACTTTCTTAGGGCCGCACAGCTGGGTGAATGTTATCACTATTAAAGTGCTAGATCGCAGTACAAGTCGGCACTTCAACTGCTATCAAGAAATCTCTGAGAACTGAACAAGGGTAAGCAGCCCTCCTCGGCGAGTATGGTGTGAAGTCTCCCATCGGGAGAGGGCCCAAAGCACTGTATGAAAGAGACCACTGGCAGAATCTGAACTCCAGGAGAAAAGGAGCCATAACTGATTATTAATATCTGTCAATGGTGCCCAAAGACAATCAGTTAAATCACCTATCTCCTACCAAATGTCCATGTGCACAAGAGGCTGTGCTAGGCCCTCTGGAGGGATCTCCAGTGAAGAAAATGTGACTAAATTCACTGTCAGAAGGCAGCCAGGGGGCTGGGCTGCGGGGTTCACTTGTACACGGGCCAGAGCCGTCACGGGCATCTCTTCCCACTCCTTTGTCATGAGTAACATTTATCCCAATATTGTCATTTGTTTCTCTGATCTCTTTTATCTTCTTACACCACGTTTTGGGGTTATTTTCTTTTAAAGCCATTTTAATATTTGGTAAGTCAAGATTCTCATCCTGTATTTCTTCTTTTTCAAATTTTCTTAGCATAATAACAGTTTAAGACAGATGGCTGTCATAATTACTCACATTCAGATAATAATATGTGATTTAAAACAAATTTGCCATACTTGCATCTCTTTTAAGAAGAGTGTCTGTGACATTAGGAATGAGTCTAAATGGAAGGGCTGACACCGGCCACTATGCCTAATAATGTCATCAGTGTCATAAGTGACCAATAACTATAACATGACCATCACTTTGAGTGTTCTTATTGTGTACCAGTGTTTAAGTGTACTGTTTCACCTAATCTGAACAACAGCCCTACCAAGAGTGGGGGTTGTAGCAGTGTTATTCTCACTTTATGATGGAGTAAGCTGACACTATGAAAGCTTCAATAACTTGCCCAGGATCACAGAGCCAATTGATGACAAGGTTGGAAATGAATGAATGAATCATGGCTAACATAGATGGAGGGAAGGATTAGTTGCTTTTGAAATTTTGCCAGAATCAACCAAACCAGGCTCACTCCCACTTGTCTCCGACACCCTGGACACAGGCAAGGAAGTGAAGACACTGCCCTGGCTAACCTCCCTCTTTAGGAAGAGCGAAGGGATATGTGATAAGGAGAATGGACAGGAGAACGCTTTCCAGACAACATATGACTTCCAAAGAGATGACCGATGGAGAGCTCAAGGGCAATCACAGCAGACTGAGGGGACAGATGCATTCAACTAGAGATGGAGGGGCCTTCCAAACATCATCAGGCTCAGTTAGATGAAGTCAAAACTGATGCAGGTCATACTATACATACCTGGTACAGCTTCAGCAAAGCTGAAGGGTTTTTAAATAATAGTTCCCTGTACAGTGGCCTTTTTAGTCCTACTCTCGTGTGTACATAGCAATTCATGTCAGTGACATTATCTATCAAAACAAATGCAAGTTATGCAACTATATACCCAAACATTTGCCTTATTTTCTCTTTGGTGAGAAATAAATCCAGTCTCAAACCAAAAGAAGAAAGAGAGATGAACGTAGGATCTGTAGCACTTGCTTTTTGATTCCTTCGTTGTGATACCTCATTACGTGTCAGACAGCATCTATCTGGAGGTCACACACACACCTTTAATTCCTGGAGCAAGTCTGAACACCTTCCAGTTCTCCTGGTTAAACAAACACTGCAGATGCTCTCCTTTGTGGAGCCGTGCAGCTAGACGTTCTCATTACCAGCTTAATAGATTATTAGCCACTCGCGGACTTTCTCGAATAGGAAAAGGTGAGCTTTTCCATAATTTAATTCGATTTTGAATGCTTATTATGTGCAGGATACTACGTAAAGCCAAGCAAGTGAACAAAGATGACAAAATCATTCAATTTTTTTTAAACAAGAAAGGAAATGATTCCCTACCTCCAGAAATCCACAAATTAGTGGGAACCAAATATATAGTGCAAATACAAAATAAATAACTATAGTTTAAGTCAAAATACATAGGAGGTGAAATTTGTAGATATATATTAACAATATATTTTTTCAATTGTTGACCATAGAATTATTAAAATTATAACAGAATACTATATTATAATAGGATTATTATAACTCAATGTCCAATGGCTGAAGGAAATATATTATGTCCTATTATTAGAGGTTAGTGAATTTATGTTATTATAACCTATTGTTGTAAGTTAATGAATTAAAATGTGCAATGAAAATAGGTAATATTAATATTTTTACTTAGCATAGACCAAACACTGTTCTACATTGAATCTTATTTAATCTTTATAAGTGACAACCTTATTACGTAGACACATAGATATAAATGAGGAAACCAAGGCTTTGAAAGAGGTTGGATAACTTGTGTAAGGTTTCATACCTGATAGTATGCTTTACAAGTATATTTCTTTCTATTACTATTAAATTAAGTTTAGCCAAAGGCTGCCTTCTTACATATGCTAAATTCTCCCTAAAGTTTCTCCATCCATAGTGAACTCTAACCTGATCTTGTACCATTAACAGAGTTTCAGCCAGTCACAGATGGCCAACTATTCAGGTCAACAGTTCAAATCATGTTCAAACGAGGCAAATACAGAGCTCTAACTAACCAGCTGTTTCCAGACCTCGCTGTGTTCCCGTGTCCACCACTTTCCTTGCACTGTCCATGAGTACTGTCTAAGCACGTGGCCATCCTGGAGTTGCCGCAGACCTATGCTGGTTCTGGGGGCTGCATGATTTGCAAGTTGTTCTTTGCTCAGTTAAACTCTGTTAAATTTAATTGGTCTAACATTTTTCTTTTAACATCACTAAGATGGTTATAAACACAAGGAGGGTAGGTATAAGAATAGCACAGTTCTGTGAAAAGAAGGAAAAAGGAGAAGTGAAGGCTAGTAGTTAACAGAGTGGTAAGATATCAAGATGCTAAAATGTATGGCAAGTCAGTGGTTCAACCAAGTGTTGCAAAGAAAAACAAAAGACATAGAATTTCCTGCCTGCTCTCCAAGGAGATGGAGCCACTCTAGAGCACAGATATTTACATGGTACACAAACCTTCAGCATGCAAAGGCTTTCCAAGGAACACTCAGAGGTGGATGATTTTCAAGGCTACTACTGCTAGATTTTAAACGTCTAACGTACTCTTTCCTGAAATTGATCTGCTCAGGAAAGCTCCTGTTGTTCTCTTTACCCAACTCTCCTTTCACAATAGTTCTTCTGTCACTTTACAAAGAAAAGGAAATCTCTCACGCGTCTCAAACGTGACAGTGCACTGTCCCTGGGCGCAAGTCCCCAAGGCACCAGGACAAGGCCAGTATAAAATGAATCACGTGTTGGTGATGGTGTTGAGAGAGCAACTGGCTCTGAAGGCTGGGTAGCAAATCCTCTTGTAAGTCAGGCAGTTTCTAGTTTTTGGCTTTCAAGAAAATTAAAGGCAGCCCTTAGAATGTATCAGTTATGAGATCACAAAAAATCATTTTTTATTAATATATTGCTATGTGATTGTTGGCATATGACTCTTAGGGTAAGTTCAAAGAATTGAGTCAAATGGTTAAAATTCCTTCCATTCGAATCTGCTCATTTACACTAATCCACATTTATATTTATATAGAGATACCACATATACATGTAACTAAATTCTTGGAACCTTATGTTTACAAAAAATATAATTATTTGATTTGATTCACATATGATACAGTAATTAATAAGAAATTTTCAGCATAAAAAAGTATACTGAAAAAACATCCTGAGAGCAGAGTGACATGAACACATGGGTTTCCAGGGGGAAAGAGAGCAATATAAAATTTCTAGTAATTAAAAAAAAAATTCATATACTTTTTAAATGGTGGGAATCAGATTTATATGGTATTTAGAGCAAAAGGGATACAAAAATGAAAAAAGTTTTATTTTAAAAAGTCAATGTTTATATTTTACTAGAAATTTTATCAGGCAACTATGCTAAATTCATGACAGAATTTTTAGATGACATGCCATTTTCCAGAATTCTTTTAGGATCTATGTGAATAAATGACTTTGAAGGCTACTACTGTAGAGAGGGAAACAGTATGGGAAGGAAGGGAACAAGAGCAGGAGATGAGAAGGGACAGGAGCTGAGCTGCAGGAACTTGGACCAGGGTGATTGGTGGGGGGAGGCTGGGCCTTACTAACTGGCCTCCTTGGGAGCCAGTATTGCAGCAGCAGCTGCTGGACATCGGGTCACCAAGAGGACAAATGGGCAAGTGGGGATAAGGTGAAGTATGTCCTGTTCTATGCATGCCTGGCCTATCATGTTAGAAAGTAAAGTCAACGAGACTCACCATAAAGCCACACATAATTTATTAATGCAAAGTTGTTTCATGCTCATCTGATAAACGGTGATTTTTACTTACACACACAAGATTGGCGGCTCCTAGATGATAAACTTGATTAAAGATATTAAAGGTATATTATCTATACTATCCAAACAAAAGTAATTGAAAGTTGAAATCCACAAACATTTCCCCCAAATATAAGTCCTCATACTGCCGCTTTGCGATTCTAATACCACACACAACATTATGATTTGCAGAACTGTATGTATAACTGTAGAAAAAATATTATGAGGACAGTTGTGATAGAAATATGCTACCCTCAGATTGAATGAACGATAGTTGGTACCACCATGAAGTGGCTATAATTGACAATAAGTTAGGGTATACCCTAAAATAACTAAAAGAGAGGAACTGAAATGTTCCTAACTCAAAAAAACATTAAATGCCTGAGGTGATGGATGCCCCAATCAATGTGATCTGATTAATCCACGTTGTGTGCCTGTATCAAAATGTCACATGGACCCTGTAGACAACTATTCTGTAACTGTAATAATTCAAAATAAAAACAAAAAAATGCTACCCCCTTCAAATCTCTTAGTAATGAAGTTATGACAGACAATATACGAACTTGTCAAATTATTAGAATCCTCTAAGCATTAAAATGCAATAATATTAACTACTTTTTATTGTCACATGGCAAACAGGAAACATGCCTTTCCCTTTGACATATTTTTAAATCTACCTTAATTTTTAGGTATTTAAAAAAATATAACATTTATCATTTATAATCTAACATGCTGCTAATGTTTTAATAATTGCAAATACTCAATTATAGTTTTCAAAGCTCTCCACACTTTTATTTTTATTATTTATTTATTTTTGAAGACAGTCTTATTTTGTTGCCCTCAGTAGAGTGCTGTGGCAACCACACTCAGTAAAGTGCTCACAGCAACCTCAAACTTTTGGGCTCAAGTGATTCTCTTGCCTCAGCCCCCCAAGGAGCTGGGACTACAGGTGCCCGCCACAACGCCCAGCTATTTTTAGAGATGGGGTCTTGCTCGGGCTCAGGCTGGTCTCAAACTTGTGAGCTCAGGCAATCTACCCACCTTGGCCTCCTGAGTGCTAGGATTACAGGCGTGAGCCACTGTGTCTGGCCTCTCCACACTTTTAGCAAGTTGGCAGAGTGAATGTGCAGAGCAGTTTAAGGAGTGTAGACTGCAAATCGATAAACAAATATGGGGAACATTCTATTATCACATGCTTCTGATCTCAGGCACAAAAGCCTCAGCAGACCACCCAGATTAGCTAATAATCAATTAGGGCTTTCTCCCGGTTCCGTGGGGGTGCGGCATTTGGCAGCCAGGCATCCTGCAAGAGGTTGGTCTGCTGACTGGGTGCTACAGGTGACTTCCTTAACAGCAGGCAGTGGAAATGGAACGTCCCTAACTCAGGTGGAGCTCAGGGGGCTGACGTGGTTAAGGAAGTGCAAGATGATTCCTTTCCTGTTGTTTTCTCTCTCCTGTCCCCACAGGTTGTCTTCTGCATGTCTGTCTATATGACACCCCACTCCCCTGTCCCCACACCTTGTCTCACTGTGTCTGCCTATATGATACCCCACTCCCGTCCCCATGCCTTGTCTCACACGTGTCTGTCTATATGACACCCCACTCCTCTGTCCCCACGCCTTGTCTCACACATGTCTGTCTATATGACACCCCACTCCCGTCCCCACGCCTTGTCTTACACGTGTGTCTGTCTATATGACACCCCACTCCCGTCCCCACGCCTTGTCTTACACGTGTGTCTGTCTATATGACACCCCACTCCCATCCCCACGCCTTGCCTCACACATGTCTGTCTATATGACACCCCACTCCCGTCCCCACGCCTTGTCTCACACATGTGTCTGTCTATATGACACCCCACTCCCCTGTCCCCACGCCTTGTCTCACACGTGTCTGTCTATATGACACCCCACTCCCATCCCCACGCCTTGCCTCACACATGTCTGTCTATATGACACCCCACTCCCGTCCCCACGCCTTGTCTCACACGTGTCTGTCTATGACACCCCACTCCCCTGTCCCCACGCCTTGTCTCACCATGTCTGTCTATATGACACTCCACTCCCCTGTCCCCACGCCTTGTCTCACCATGTCTGTCTATATGACACCCCACTCCCCTGTGTGTGTATGTAAAGCTTGGCCATCTCAATGGGTTCTTTTGAGCTACTCCTTCACCCTTTTCCAATACCAATGCACTAAATGGCTTATTAGTTCTCCATTAATGTCCTTTCAAAAATGTTTTGTTATCTCTGTAAACACTTTCTTTTGCCTGGAATCCTGCTTCCCTCCCTGCCCCACACTGCTCCTGTATTTCTCTTGGCAAACCGCTAGTGCCCATTTGGCATCAACTCAATTACCAACTTCTCTGTTACAAACCCCTTGGCTTCCCCCAAAGTTGCTCTTTTCTCTGTCTCCATTACACTCAGACTTTTATAGCTCTGTTATAAATGTGTGTTTTATACACATTATCTCACTTACGGTCTCTTTTCCCTAAGTCCTTAAACTTCAGAGGGCAAAGACCATCCCCTATGAAGTGCCTGCATTTCTATCCTCTGGGGCGGTGCCTGGCATGTAGTATATATCCAGGTTATTCAGTAAGTGATTCTTAACCAATTGATCTGACATGAAATAAGCTATAAATTACACTTAGGCAACAGAGCTACCATCCACCATTCCTAAGTGAAGTCGCAAAGGAAGGAAGTAAAGGAAATAAAGTGTTTTCAAAATCTCCCCTCTTCTCCACAAAGATTAGCTAATGGACACTTTTGAAAGAATAAAGTTACCTACCTTAATTTGAAATTTGGAAAAACAGAAATCTGAGGAGTTTTATTAAGCTTTTTTTTTTTTGGTATCTGGTTATAGGGCTGCGTAGTTATTATACTACATAGTAGAAGTGCATCTCTGAAGATTCCTGGCCCAATGTTATCAATTCATCTAGAAGGGGCATGCAGATGCAGTGTGGCATTTTGAATGTGAGTTTATCACCTGCGCCCACGGCCACGTGCTCATCGCAGTTGCATTCTCTTGACCAGACAGAGCCCCTCCCTGACTCTGTGTCCCTCCCAAAGCTAAAGGACACATTCCAGGAAAAGGTAAAGAAGTGATTGTGTTTCCCAGCTGGTCTATTTGGTGAAGTTCCCTCGTTCACTCGTGGCTCACAGTGAAAGTTGGGATTTGACTGCTTGCCAGATGCAAGGCCCCTTCCCAGACTTCATCCTCCTGAGCCTGCAGCAGCGTTAGCGGCTCCCCTCCCTCCCGTCGTCATCCACTGGACGCTGCAGATTCTGACACCTCAGGAACTCTTTAGTTGTGCCCTCTATTCCCTTTCCAATGTCACTGTTCCTGCCATGTCCCGTCAGGCTCTCCCCGAGGAGGACCAAGAGGGCTTCCTGGCTCCCCTGGGTCCCTCCAGCTTCTCTCCTCCTCGTTCCCGACAGAATGAGCTTTCTGAGATCTTTCTGAGTCTCCCTCCTCAGAACCTCTCAGCGACTCTCACATCCTTCAATGAAAAGTCCAAAGTAATCAGTTTGTACATAAAATACTGTGTGGCCAGTTTCCTTTCTAATTCTGCCCTTATCTTAAGCCCTTCCCTGAATTACCTCCATGGCTCAAAGTATTGAGAGCTCTTTCTAATGCACGCAGTGCTGGGACCTTGCCACCTTCTGACATCCTTTCTCATCCCTGAATGAATCCAGGACATAGATGTTCACCATGGATAATTTTTCTTCCCTGCCCCTTTGACCTTGGGACCACACCCATTCACATAGTAACAACTGTTCCTATGTCCATGCCATAGCTTACACTTTTATACATAGACCAATCATCACTCAACAATAAATACTTAATGGAAACTGTTGATGAGGGCAGGAGACACTGTCCCCACATTATCACAGTGGGAGATTGCAGAGTATCATAAAGTGTAGTAACCAGAGATCAAAAAAACAAGTGGGAAATTGAAGTTATAATAAGTGCCAGAGAGATGAGAACATGGACTTTGTGATGAAGAGATTTGACTTCAACGGAGCGTCAAGGAAAGGGTCACTAAATAAGTGAGACTTGAGCTGTAGCCTCAAAGCTATGTGCAAACAAGGCTGATGGAGAGGGCAGGAAGGGCCATCCCAGGAAGAGGGAGGGTGACAGTGTGGCTGAGGTGGGAGGACACGGCTAGTGTGTCAGTACGAGGGAGGGAGGAGGCCAGTTGGAAGCACAGAGAACAGTGGAGAGCATGGTGTTGGCTGGGGCACCATGGCAATGGCCACATGCTATAGGAAACAGTGAAGGCATTTTGTACCACCAAAAGAGCTAGGAAGAGACACATGGAGTGAAAAATATGGTTCCTTTGGTCCTAAATTACTCTGATGGTAGTGAGTGCAGGGTGACTGAGTGGACATGGGTCATCCAAAAATTAAGGCAAAAGATGTGGGGGGGGGTTATGAAGACGAATACAAAATGTCAGATTTCAGAAATGTTTAAGACAAAATTAATATGGCTCTGCGACGCTTTCGTCATAAAGGTGAGGAGAGAAAGTTGTCAAGGAAGATTATTCTGGCTTACTCAAAAGAATTCAATTTAATATGGTATAGCTTAAGGTGGAACATTAAATGCAGTTAAACATCATTTTCACAGAGTGTGGAAGCCATGAGAATAGGCTTCTCTGATCATCAGCTGTCATCAATCATGGCCCAGCTCTGCACCCAAAATCTATCCTGCCATCCTGCACTGGCCATGCTTTCCTGGAGCTCCCCGCCAATGCCCAAGTGTGGCAGGGCTACTAAAGCAGGCCTGTTACTGGGGGGCAGGACTCTCTTACAGAGGACTGTGGTTCAAGGGCTCCTTCACCACCCTAACCAGAGAGGCAGAGCAGTCGGAGGTGATTCCATCCAACTTCCTTCCTTCCTTCCCTCCCTCCCTCCTTCCCTGGGGCTCAGACTCCCCTCTGGGTCTGATAGCTCTTCCACCCTCTCCCTGGCTTCCTCCCTTCCCCCAGGGACCCTTGCCTTCAAACATTTCCAGTGTGTTTAATTGTGCAGGTATCTGCTATCCTGATGACACCAATGTTAAACACGTGACTCTACAGTGATGCTGGGAAATGATCATAATGTGGTATTTACCAAAAAGCAGGATACAAAAATCTTACCTAGGGTATGATAACATGGAAATGAAAATGCAAAGATTGAAAGAAGCAAACTGGCAATTAATTTTAGCAGCTGGAGGTAAATTAACACCTTTCTATTAAACTGTAAACATGTAATTCAAGAAAATAATTGTAATGAAGCTAAGCAGATCTGTGGGCTAACATCCTAAGCCGCTGAAAGAGCCCAGTGTGGAGTCAGTCTGGAGTCAGCGGTGATCTGATGCTAGGAACATTGAAGGTGATAGCAAGCAATATTTTCTTGAGATAAAAGAAGAAAAGTCAAAGTTTAGTGAATGTTGATCAGAGAAGGTTTTAATGACCAACATATACATGAAATACCAAAAAATTTATCTTTGAAAACAGTGCATTTTTTTTATCTTCGCATTAGTTTTAATCATAGAAATAATGAATTTATCAAAAGGAAACCCTCCGTACATACACACATAAAAGATGATATTCTTTGTTATGCTAAAATGAGGGATTTTATAACCCTGGCGTAGTTTTGCTCACTGTTCTGACATATGAATATGTTTTACATAGTTTTAATTTCAGAATGCCATTTTGTATACAGTGTTTTTGTTTTTTAACTTAGCATTATATCAGAAGAACTTTTATCAGATTGCTAGTCTGCAAAATTATAACAGAATAGTCTAGCAAGTCAATTTATTATAATTTAATTATTATCTACTGTGGCCATTTGAGCTGCTTTCACATTTTCATTATAAAACTGACCATCTCTATGTTCATTCACATCATTTCCACCAGAGCCCAAGAAATGGGATTATTTGACAGAAAGCACAGAAACTTTATGACTCTGTAATAATAAGCAAATACTCCCAGATTGGATTAATAGAAGCTGCTTACAGAGGGATGTGGTAAAAGCATATACTAAAAAATAATAATAACAGCATAAGAGAATTCTTCTTCTACCCATGATGGAGTAACTGGTACTGAACTGGGCTTCATATTAAAAATAACAACAAAATTGGAGCATATATAAGAAATAATCATTTTAATATGTAGAACAGGCAATGAAGACTTATGATCAATGAGAAATGGTAAACACTACAGTTTTTAATGGTGACAGTTTATAGAAAGATTGTATCCAACAAAAAGGAATGCTTATATAAACTGAAATTCAGCTGAGCCACTGACAATTATGCAGCCCCCCAAAACGATGTTAATAAGGAGCTTCTAAGAAGATGGTATGGGAAAAACTGGGCAGTTGCTCAAACTCTTTCCCTTTTCCCTCTAGGCACACATCTGGACAGTATTTCTCTTCTTTGAAGTTATTCATGGCCATGAGGCTGATTTCCAGCCAGTGAAAAACACACAGAAATAAAGAACACCAATTGGAGGCCTGGACCATAACTGGACCCTCCTCACAATGGGCTGGCTACCTGTTGTCTTCCCTTTATCTACAGGAAGAGGATCCAACAGACGATTCAGGAGAGTAATTCAAGGTCTGAGACTGAAATAACCTGGATCCCTGAGTGACAGCCTGGAGCACAGGCTCCCCCACGAGGCCCTGGACTGTCACAGACAACAAATGATTGTGATTGTGCTAACTGCTGTAGAAAATTAGCCCCCAAATCTCAGTGGCTTGACCAAACAGCCCAAATTCCTGTACTTGAAAAAATACTGATGTTGAAAGTAAAATCATATCTTAGCTAAAATATGAAAGGATAGGTTAGCAAAAAATAAGAGAATATTAACATTGGTTCATTCTGGTTGTGATTTTTTCTTCTCCTAGGTTACACTTTTCTGTATTACCTATTTTTCCTAAAACAAATATATCATTTTAATAATACAATATTCTTTTTCTATTCTTTGTATTTATTATTAAATTCACCTATGATTTAATTACATATATGATAAAAGTTATGCAAGCAATTTCTTTTGTTTTCTTCCAAGTTGTTAATCCTGTTTTCAGAGGGTTTTGATAAATGTTCATCCTTCTTGCTATTGTGTGATACCTCCTTTAGTTTTTAAAATACGTGGTGGGTCATACAACTTGTCTATGTATACATTCTTTCAACAATATTTTTAGGATTGTGCCAGTTCTACGATGCTGTAGTCTTATTTACTTTATAAAATTTGTTTAAACCTAATTGAGATAGCCCTCCTTTTCATTAACTGTTTGGAAAAGCCACTTGATTTTCTTGTTTATTTATTTTTCCAGAAAAATTGTGGGGGATCATTTTGTCAGCTTAAATTAAAAATTATGTGATTTTTACTTTGCTTTTGCTTAAAAGTAATAAGATTAATTGTATCTCATCCTGTCATTACTCAACTTGAATTCACCTTTTAAGTCTTCCTCCTCTTGATCACTAGTAATCTACTATTTTCCAATTCCATTTTGTTTTCCACTATCTTTCTACTCCAGCTCCTTACCATTTAATTTGTGGACTATTGAGACTGTTCTCAGAGACCAATTCATACATTCCAGTGATAACTGAAATGTCCTTTATCGATACTTTCTTTTTACTGGTATACTCAATATTCTTTAACGAGATAATGAATTCACAATATCTAGTGCTTAAAACATAGTGATTGATAAATATTAATTTCATTCTTTCTATCTCCTCTGTTAAGTATGCAGAATAGCATGCAACCTCAGGCTGCCGTTCAGGGCCCTCCACAATCCAGTCTCCACTTCTCTACTTAATTTAATTACACATGATTCTCTAAATATTAAATCAAATTATTTAAATTCCATCTCCAGATCAGATCGCCTATTTATAAGAAATATTTAAAATACTTTATAACATTCAGCTTTGAAAGGTTTGATCTTAAAATGGAAAGAGGTGACTAGCTACAGAAGACCTAGATTCTAATTTCATCATGGCCACTGATCAGGCTCATGACATTGTAAAAATCACCAAACCTATCTGCATATTAGTTTTATACTTGGAAGAAGAAAAATGGTCAAAAAAGTCCCTGTTTTCTTCCCAATATTCTGGAATCCCTTGCTAATCTTCTTTAAGGAAATTTTTTACAGTACAATTTATATGAATATTTTTGCACAAATCTCTCCTCAATACACCAAGAAAACACTTCTTAAAATCAGATGAAAATATAAAACGAAGAGGGATGTGAACAAAGAGTAGGATTGAGGGTATAAAAAGGTGAACACATCAAGGGAAATTGAGGGGAGAGAAACATAAGATAACAGAACATGGTTCTAAACCACAAGAGGCTGTTCCTCCTCTCAGTCTTAGAAGTAGCAAAAAGGAATACAGAATATGATGTTAAAGGTGGTAGAAACCCCATGGCTGCATCCCTTTAGCCTAAGTGATCATGGAAAGAAGGAAAAAGAATGAGAATCATTCACATACGTGCTCTGATCTCACGCTCTGGACTGAGGACCAGGAAACAGATGTTGAGGGGAATGGAGAGAGAGACAGAGACAGAGCTTCTCTCTGGCCGTCTGAGACCTTAAAGTCACACCCTCAGGCAGTCCCAGTACCAAGCTAGATCCGAGATGTGAAAACATAACCCAATTGAGAAAAAGAAAGAATGCGTAAGTTAAAAATTGAGGGAAAGAATAAAAATTCAAAGGAATAAAGGACAAAAACAAGGTGTTCATTTCTCATTTCCATTCAAAATGCTTTATAATGGATGTATATAGTGTATTGCCCCCCCCCAAAAAAAGAACTATATAAATCATGTTAAAGTCAAATGGAACCTTAAACTCTTGCAAAAATACGTCAGTATTCAAGATTTAGGAGGGAAAAGTATTTAATAACAATAAAGCAAAAGAAGACGGAACAGGATACAGGATGTAAAACTGATCAAAACAAAGAAAAAGAAAGGAAGAAAAATTACATTACTTTTAATCATTGTTTTCATATCTGAAGGAATAATTTTACTTAAGAATTTCACAAAAATAGCAAGTTATTTTTCATCAGAATTTGTGAAGACCTTAAAACAGTTGAATATCTTCAGTGAATTACTACTTTTTTTGAAATGTGCTGGAGAGTACACTGCATGACCCGGGCTAATTTTGTTTTCTGAACAAGTTCAGATAGATGATAGCAAAGAATTAAAAAGCCCACATGTGCAGAATACCACACACCAAAACCCAGAAATTTTCCCTGCTTAAGACAGAATCTTATAAACTCTTGTTTTTTTTTTTCCATGATCAAGATGTATGATCAACAATACATTTTTAAGACATGTAACTAAGTAAATGTTTATAAAATATAATTATGGTAAAAAAGATTATTTTAATAGAGAATTTAACATGGTAACTACTCCACTGCTTTGTGGTTTATCTTCTTATACTTGAAGGTGTACATCCGAAAGATTTCCTAGCATGGTCTAATGACTCAAACCAGAGCTTTCTTCTCTATTACTAAATTGCAAATGGCAATAAAAAGAGAAGGCAGAAAGATCAGATTATATTGTGTCTTCCATTTAGAAATAAGATTTGCTTTATGAACAATTATGAAGGAATGACAAATGGAGAACAGAATAAAATTTAATGTAAAGATTCTTTGTTGTAATAATTCATGTACAGTTTGCATATTAAATCAGATAGGAATGACTGATGAAACCATGTTTTATTAAATCAGCCATTTCTAAAGTATATTCATCATCAGAAGAAAAAAGACTAGGATAATGGAAGAATAATATAGTTTAGCTTGTATAATTTATTCTAAGCCTCAAACAATGGAAGGGAATGGGAAAATGAGAAAGGTAGCCAAACAAGCATTGGGTAAGTCCCCAAAATAGCTGAATGATGCCAAGTACGGGGAAAGTAAGCGTACACAGGTAAGTGATTCTCATAGCTTATTTTAACTTAATATGCAAAAAACAAAGGGGGATTTAATATTTTATGTAAATATTTCTACATTCTAGTGTAGAATCAAATATTCATTGGCAGTAGGGTCTGATTAACCCTGACCATACCCCTTAATATGAAAGCACGCCTTCTGGGTTTCAACATGCCACAAAATAGCACACGAATGTTATTAACAAAAAGGCCTGAATGGAAACAGAACCTACCCTCGGGTACAGTACAGTTGCCTCAAGAAGCATTTTGGCAAACGCTGGTAGCAAAGGTCAAAGATCTTGACTTCCATCTAGATACCTTTGGCACTTATTAAAAAAAAATTAAATCAATAATTCCAATTTTTACTAAGAATGTGAGAAATATGGTCTTTGTAAGTAAAAGTATGAATTGAAACACACACACATACACATGTACACTGGTATGAAGGACATTAAACAGAATATTTGGGAAATGGCATGTATATAATTCAACTGGCCTAAAACAACTTATATTAATTTTTAAACACTGTATAACCCTTGCACATGCATTCACTATATAATGCACTATATGTAATTTTAGACAGGGTTCAAAAACACCTTTTTATCCTGATAGTTTAGTTTATAGTTAAATAATATCCACTTTGTATGATTTTGTGATATAAGTACAGTTTTTTTACTTAAATCTCAATGACTACTATACATTTCGAGTGAAGGTAGTATCACTGACTTAACTATTCTCCTATTTTTTTAACATTTAGAGTCCTCATCACCAATAACCTACACAAAAACCAAAATAACCTGCATGTGCACTTACCACGTATGCCAAATCTGTTATTAAATTTATTATGTCCTTTTCATAGAGACAAAAAGTAGAATGGTGGTTGGCAGGTGATTTTGGGGGGAGGAGCAGAGCGTTGATTGATGGGGATAGAGTTTTAGTCTTGCCAGGTGGAAAGAACTCTAAAGAGTGGTTACATAACAATGTAAATTACTTACCACTACTGAACTGCACACTTAAAAATGGTTAAACTAGTAAATTATATATTGTGTATTTTACCATATTTCTAAAGAACAGAAATAAGATCTCATCAATACTTACACAATCGTCGTTAGTAAAAATAAAACTGTTACAATGTAAAAAATGCTATGTCCTAAATTTTTTAAATAAATTAATATGTTGTTTTTTAAAAAGAGGAAAAGAACATTCCAATTCTAGAAAAAAACTGCACAAACAAGTTATTCAAGGTGAGGAAAATAAATGTGCTCCAGATGTGAAAAGTGGGAATAAGTATTGTTCATGTAGTTACTAGAAGAAAAACAGCTAAACCAAACCAAAGGCAGGTTGATAGCTCAAAGGAATATTACCCAAGTGCTTGAAGTAGCGCCATTTTCAAGAGTGCTAAGAGAGTCAGTCACATAGCTAGGTTAGGTAACAAAAGAACACTAGTTAGTTATTTGAAACTAGTAACAGGAAGGCTGTAGAGTCCACGCTTTGGGGCACTATGAGAAACTTAACAGCCTTAAAGCCCTGCGCCTATTACTGCCTGAGTACAATGAGAAAGGTCTTGTAAAAGAAATTCAATAAAAATCAAGATGGCATTATTGCTTCTTTCAAATGTTGATTACATTTTCGTTTTATAAACTATCTAAGAATGATTTTTAAAAATACAGAAACTGCTTGAAAAGCTACTAGAATTACAAGATGGCATTATTGCTTCTTTCAAATGTTGATTAAATTTTCATTTTTTTAAGCTGATATTATTGGGTCAAAATAGTTTAAGAAAATAGATTATTTGGAAACAACTTCTATATTTGGGGGAGCAAACAAATTCAAAACAAAAAAAAGACTGCCTTTATGTGTAGAAGCTAGAAATTCAGTTCCTACGAGAAAAACATTTTAAATATTAAAACCATAGCATCATTCCGTTTCTGCGCACTTCCTTTCATTATGAAATGAATTTATGCAGAAGCTTGTCCTTCACAGATGTTAATTATCAGCATAATGTGAGCTACGCTGTTCCCACTTTCTTTTACACAGCAAATCCCAGCAGAAACTGAAGAATCCAATAGATGTGGTAAAAATGTAGAGAATTTGTAAGTGCCATTAACAAAAGCTGATCATCAAAACCGTCTTAAACCAAATATAGCAAGAATTTTCTTTCATTTTATTTGATTATTAAAAATGGAATTTAGAAACAACCTTTCCATGGATTGGAATACTGCCATGGCAGTTATTAAAATGACAGACCAGAAAAAATTTCTTCACTATGTTTTCTTTCCACAAACGCAATTTTTTTTTTTTTTTTTAGAGACAGAGTCTCACTTTGTTGCCCTCTGTAGAGTGCTTTCACGTCATAGCTCACAGCAACCTCCAACTCTGGGGCTTAAGCGATTCTCTTGCCTCAGCCTCCCGAGTAGCTGGGACTTACAGGCACCTGCCACAGCGCCTGGCTATTTTTTTGTTTCAGTTTGGCTGGGGCTGGGTTCGAACCCACCATCCTCAGTATATGGCCCTGGCACCCTACTCACGGAGCCACAGGCGCTGCCCTGAAACCCAATTTTTAATAAAGGGAGTTTAACCAAAGAAATAGAAAATAAATTTGTAAAGTTTCTCTAACGCCAAGGAGTATCATTATATGGTATTCCTATGACTTCTGGCCCCGGCCCTCATTATGTTCAAAACCCCAAGCATGATGAGGGCCGGGGCCTAGATGCTGTATGCACGGCCTCTAATCAGTGCCTTACTGAGCACAAAGGCTCAGTAAGTACTTGTTGAATTAAATGTTTAATGAAACAATGAAAATCAACAAACATGAATTGAACTTCATTAACTTTTAATTACAAAGCTCTAGTTTAGAAGGAACAAGTAGAGGTGTGGCTTTGAGAGCGCAGTAAAACCCTCTTGCTCCAGTTGTCAGTCCTCACGTTCCCTCTCTCCTGCCACTGTGCCCCAAACACTGTCATTAGAGCTGCATGCTCTGAGGTTTAAGAAATGAACAGTACTTTTTAATAGCAAGCAGAAGAAGACAGAAGAGAGATCACTGACACTAATGACAGTAACAGTGGTGGCTCAGACCATGTTTCCTGAATAAATGAGTAAATTCATGAATAAATAAAAGAGATGCAAAATGAGAATAAATAAAAAGAGATGCAAATGAGCAGGTGGCAGGTAAGGAAAGTGAGAAGGTAGCAGGGCAGCTAGAAGCGATGGTACCCTGATCCCCCTTCCCCAGCTTCTATACCTGCAGCAATCCCTCCACTGAAGCTACCCAAGTGACTGTGAGCCTGATAAATAAAATCTGCTTTAAGGGGAGACCTCCACCTTCCACCTGTCTGCACCTTTCAGTTAGGTTACTGTCCTTTCTTTAATCCTTCCTGTCTAAGAACAATTTGGAGCTGCCATTGGATGGAATAGAGAACCACAGACTAGATGCCTTTCTGATTCCTCCCTTTTGCCTGGGTCAGGATGAGCTCTGGAAAAACACCATTCTGTCCATGGAGAGTGGAGGACCAAAGAGAATGGGTGTCATTTTATAGAGGATGGCCAAGGACAGTGGCTCTGATGAGCAAGCACAGCCCTAAAGGAGGGCCCTCCACCAGGGAAGAGGAAAGCATTCCTGATGTAGGCCCAGGGTGTTTTCTGGAAAATCAAGGTCTCCTCTGTTTTAACTTGGCTTTTAGCTTAAGTTCATCAAAAGTAGTCTAATCAAGCAAATAAATGCATCGGTGTTGCCATACAGTAAGGAATGGGGGCAAGGAGGTGGGAGCAGAGTTAAAAAATATGCAGCCATTATTCTATCAGTTGCCTCTGGACCATGACAGCACTCTGAGAGTCTGCTTACAGCTGCCACAAGACACTAGCCTTCTGATGAGGTTGTTAATTTTCTATACTCTACTGATTTTGCATAAATAAGAATGAAAAAGGAGTGCAAGAGAATCTGAGGTCTAAAATAGGGCTTCAGTGATGATGAGATTCAGGGACACTATCCCAAAATTAGGGCTCGTTACCAAGCAGCAGGAGCAGGAAGGGCCCTCCGACCTCCTCCCACCTTTCTTTCCTGCAGCAGGTCCTGAAACCTAGAAGGATGCTCTGCCATTCCCCTGATGCAGGTCATGAGACCCATGAGAGGTGCCCCCCCATACTCAGAGAAAAGGAAGAGTCTTTGGGGGTACAAAATGGGTACAAAAATGGCCTTGCTGAGCTTCTCCTGGTTTACTGCCATCAGAGCATATGCGCTTTGACCTACTGTATTTCTCTGTTCTTCATCAAATCTAATATAAAGAACGCTCAGAATTAACCATTTCTTCAGGTCTTCAATTCTTCATGAAGTTTCTCATGTCACATGAAAGTTACAATAAATAAATACTATGTTTTTCTCTTATTAATTGGTCTTTTGTTACAGGCACTTCAGCTATCAACCTAGGATGAAAAATATTTCTTTCTTCCCACACTGACAATGGTGGTGGTTTTCTATTAGCTGGGGTCTGGCCTTGGTTATATTTTCTTTTTTAACAATCTGCTAAAGTTATGTATTTATATTACTTTTTCAATAAAAATTTAATATATTTACACTTCATCTCCTATAAAACTCTCATCAGATGCACTTTAACAGATGAACGTGTGTCTATTAAAATAATTTTGTAAAGCAAAATCAATTACAAAAATTGTATATGATCTGCACAAAGTTTGGATTTCTCATACGATGATTTTGGTGTTCAATTGACTTTCCAAGCACATTTTTTTTCCCTCCGAATTTGATAGCTGATAGCGAGGCAGGTATTTAGATTTGTGGTTTCCAAAATACAAGTCATTTAGGACTATTATTGGTTACTTTTTATTTCATTCTATAGTCAAGCATCACCTAACGAAAAGGATATGCTCTGAGAAATGCGTCATTAGGCGATTTCATTATTCTGAGACCATCACAGACTGTAGCTGCCCAAGCCCAGAGGGGACAGCCTCCTACGCCCCTCGGCTGCCTGGTCTAGGCTATAGCTCCTGGGCCACAAACCTGTACAGCATACCATGGTACTGAATATTGTAGACAATTGTTACACACTGGCAAATATTTGTGTATCTAGATATATCTAAGCATACAAAAGGCGATGTGTTGCGTTATGACTTTACAATGGCTGAGACACAACGAGGTGATAGGAATTCTTGACTGAAAAGTCATTATACACCACACTATGCACTGCACTTATGACAAAGTGTACACACCGCACAATGGCCTTTATCCCCAATGAGTTTTACTGCACCTAATCAATTGCAACAGTCGTCCAAAATGGTGACGGATGAAAGAATGCTCAGAACAAACGGATGACTGGTGCATATGTTTAATACTCAGTTTCATCTCCCTTCTTTTAATTCCACTAATTTCTCAGGTGTGTCATATAACTTCCACAGAAGATGATTTTATATGTTTATACCCCCCCAAAAGTACATTATGCTGTGTCTCCAAATGGATATAAAAAAAAATTCCTCCCAGTAGGTCAGCCTCTGCCTGAATTGGAAGCTTGTTTTTGTGTGACCTCCCTGAAGACAATCTGGAGATAACATTTCTGCATCCAGATGTATCTGCTCATGTGTGTCTTATCAGTTCTTGTTTGTTTATCTAAATCTGCTCACTCGTAATGATTTTATTTTCAAAAGAAAACAGAAAGGAGACATAAAAAATGGATTTGCTTGCTTATTTAGGCTTTCTGACATTTAAAATCTGAAAAGTACTGCTCACAAAGGAAATATAGGTAGTATATTTGCATATTGCTTATAAAATATTTATGTTGAAATGTACAAAACAGTCATTCATGATCCCTTAATTAGTGTTTCAGTGGAATAAGAATTTAATTAAAATATAATTTGTTAATTCATTAGTGTTGGGCTATAACTCTTCTACCAATTTTCAGTAACTAATAGGTCCTGAAAGCACACAACTCCTTGGTTATTTTCATTGCATTAATATTTTCTCTTTAACACTTTCTTCCTGTTGATACTATTGCATTTAAAAAGTGGGGAAAGTATTGAGTTAGGACTCTTATTTAAAAAAAATAATTTAGACCATCTTGCCAAATGGTCCACACTTTAATAACTTTGTTAAAGGAGTTTCCTCCAACTATCCCATAAACCTGTACTCTATCCTCTCATGATTATTTCTTTCGTGCGGCTTTATTTTCCCTCATACTATTATTATTTAACAGTTTTCATATTTACTTTTTTGATTTATCAGTTTTTTCCTATTATAATGGAAGCTCATAAGGACAGAGAATTCACCTGCTTTACTGCTGTGTGTCCCAATTAGAGTCCAGCAACCAGAGGGTACTCGGGGAATATCTACTGAATGAATGGATGTTCCCTACTAAGTTACGTGAGCATCAACTGCACAGCACATTGTTAAAAATGACACGGAGATAAGAAATAATTTAAATGTGATCAGACCCTAGAGTTGAAATAAATGAATTCTATTCATCAGCAATAAGCAATATCCAGTGAGCTTATACTACAAAGTTCTGAAAGGATTACAAACTACATTCTGTAAGCAAATGTGAGAATACGCAGACCTATAGAGCTATCCAGAGATCTAAGAGGCTAATAAACACAATTAAAAATTCACAGATAACCACACTCATTCTTGGTTGCTCAGTAGATGAAAATTCAAACTGCCATTGTGTTAAACAAATAAAAATACATGGAATAATATAAAAATATCATATTTTGGGGCGGTGCCTGTGGCTCAAGGAGTAGGGCACTGGCCCCATATACCGGAGATGGTGGGTTCAAAACCGGCCCTGGCCAAAAACTGCAAGCAAAAAAATAATAATAATAATCATATTTTAGTGAATTATTTCATATATCATCCTTAAAATGGTTTTTCATGTTGTAGTAGGGGCCATAGTAGGTCACACTAAGTAACACCCTGCTGCAGTCCTTAGAGTCCACCCTTGCGAGGGAGACAAGAAAACCGATTCCTACCCTACTCAGATGAGACCAGTACTGGGCGTGCTGGGTTTCCAGAGAGGGGCATTCAGTTCAGTCTGGGAAGGTCAGGAAAGACTTTCCCGGGACTCTAAGCACTGAGCTGAGTCTACATACATGACCAGTGACCAAGCTGGAGGCTCAGAAGATGAGCAGGGTGAAGACAGCGGAGCCAGCGTGAGCAGAGATGTGACACACCTGTTTACTAACACACGTGCACAGAGACTTCCCGTGTATAAAGTACAAGGCAGCAAATGACACAAAAACCAGGGTGATAGTTTAAGAAGCCAGGCAGTGATGTTTACATTAATCATATTCAAATTTTCCTATCAAGATGGTTTTCTACAAGACTACTATATTCCAAAGAGGATATATTATTTTGGTTATAGAGCTCATCATTTCTGCAAACTGATCTACATTCTAATGTTACTGACTAGACAAAATATTACTGGCAACATTACAACTAACCAATACTTTCACTTGCACTTCCTTCCATTTCCCCAGTAGCACAGTTGTAGCAATCACATCCACATTTCTTCTTCATGCAATGAACCATCTGCTAAATTGATGCTTGAGATTTGAAGCTAGTCCCAATTGTTAGTTTATTAAATGTAATAAGTTACAATAATGCTCTGTTAAAATATAACCCACACATGCAGAAAAAGCTAGAGATTTCTAAATAGAATTATAAAAATCTTAACTTTTGTATTTTTTTTGACTTGTGGTTTTAATATTACTGGTCTAAACACTAGCACTTCTCAGAAGCATTTGAAAAGCATATTAAAAGGAAAAAAAGAAAAATGCAAGTGAATGAACAATCCTTTTGTGCATACACAAATACTTCATTACACAAGTGATTTTTTAAAAGTGGAAATTAATAATAAAACTAGATGAATCTTTCTATAAAGGATCATTTTAAAAGAATGAAATTCTCTCCAATTCTATACTTGTTTGAAAAAAAGTACTTGACGTTTAGTAAAATGTTACACAACTCAACCAAAAATGGAAGGCATTTTTTTTTCTTTTTTTTTTTTTTTTCTTGTAGAGACAGAGTCTCACTGTACCGCCCTCAGGTAGAGTGCCGTGGCGTCACACGGCTCACAGCAACCTCTAAATCTTGGGCTTACGCGATTCTCCTGCCTCAGCCTCCCGAGTAGCTGGGACTACAGGCGCCCGCCACAACGCCTGGCTATTTTTTTGTTGCAGTTTGGCCGGAGCTGGGTTTGAACCCGCCACCCTCGGCATATGGGGCTGTCGCCCTACTCACTGAGCCACAGGTGCCGCCCGGAAGGCATTTAAAGTATGTTTTTTGATCAATTAATGCTTCTGAAGAGTTTCACTATTACTACTTATGAATAATGAGAAGATAAAGATCTTAGAGTCACCCATCCCACCTTCATTTGCTGGTTAAACTTTACAGAATGAAAATTGTGATCTTAACTCTGGTATTGAAATAGGAACAAGAATCATTTTTTCCAAATCTGCATTTTATATGGAACCAGAAAAAAAACCCGTGTAGCTAAGGCAGTTCTTAGTAATAAAAATAAAGCTGGGGGCATCAGCATACCAGATTTTAGTCTATACTACAAAGCCATAGAGGTCAAGACAGCATGGTACTGGCACAAAAATAGAGACATAGACACTTGGAATCGAATTGAAAACCAAGAAATGAAACTAACATCTTACAACCACCTAATCTTCCATAAACCAAACAAGAACATACCTTGGGGGAAAGACTCCCTATTCAATAAATGGTGTTGGGAGAACTGGATGTCTACATGTAAAAGACTGAAACTGGACCCACACCTTTCCCCACTCACAAAAATTGATTCAAGATGGATAAAGGACTTAAATTTAAGGCATGAAACAATAAAAGTCCTCAAAGAAAGCATAGGAAAAACACTGGAAGATATTGGCCTGGGGAAAGACTTCATGAAGAAGACTTCTATGGCAATTGCAACAACAACAAAAATAAACAAATGGGACTTCATTAAACTGAAAAGCTTCTGTACAGCTAAGGAGACAACAACCAAAGCAAAGAGACAACCTACACAATGGGAAAGGATATTTGCATATTTTCAATCAGACAAAAGCTTGATAACTAGGATCTATAGAGAACTCAAATTAATCCACATGAAAAAAGCCAACAATCCCATATATCAATGGGCAAGAGACATGAATAGAACCTTCTCTAAAGAAGACAGATGAATGGCTAACAAACATATGAAAAAATGTTCATCATTCCTATATATTAGAGAAATGCAAATCAAAACAACCCTGAGATACCATCTAACCCCAGTGAGAATGGCCCACATCACAAAATCTCAAAATTGCAGATGCTGGCGTGGATGTAGAGAGAAGGGAACACTTTTACACTGCTGGTGCGACTGAAAACTAGTACAACCTTTCTGGAAGGAAGTATGGAGAAACCTCAAAGCACTCAAGCTAGACCTCCCATTTGATCCTGCAATCCCATTACTGGGCATCTACCCAAAAGGGAAAAAATCCTATTATCATAAGGACACTTGTACTAGACTGTTTATTGCAGCTCAATTTACAATCGCCAAAATGTGAAAACAGCCTAAATGCCCACCAAACCAGGAATGGATTAACAAGCTGTGGTATATGTACACCATGGAATACTGTTCACCTATTTAAAAAAAATGGAGACTTTACATCCTTCATATTAACCTGGATGGAAGTGGAAGACATTCTTAGTAAAGCGTCACAAGAATGGAGAAGCATGAATCCTATGTACTCAATTTTGATATGAGGACAATTAATGACAATTAAGGTTATGGGGGGGGAGGAAAAGCAGAAAGAGGGATGGAGGGAGGGGGGCAGGGCCTTGGTGCATTCCACAGCTTCTGAGGGCAAGACATGATTACAAGAGGGACTTTACCTAACAAATGTAATCAGTGTAACCTGGCTTATTGTACCCTCAATGAATCCCCAACAATAAAAAAAAAAAAAAAAAAGAAAGAAATAGGAACAAGATCTCTGCACACATACGCACACAGATGTAAATGCACAAACATATCATGTACACATAAAACTGAGACTTGTGAGTTGGCACAAAATCTTTAGGTCCTTTCCTTGTGATTTTTCCAACTTAAATTTTACTATCTTCAACAGAGATTTAGTGTATGGGCAATACACATCAGCTGATTACATTTGAAAAGGTCTTCCACAAGAGATGGCAAAGTATATTTATTTCATCGACATTTTCACATGGGAAAGTATTGGAACTGACCTAACACTGGGAAAAATGATGCCTCAAGATGGTTGTTTTCTCTGCATCTAAACCAAAATATTAAGCCAATATAGAAAACAATCCTACATAACTAATGTAAAGACCTCTGGTCAATATGACCAAAACAAAACAAGCTCCCTCTCCCCAAATATATAGCCATTCTCAAAAGTAAGAAAGGAAGGTACCAAGCTCCCAGAAATGAAGCGGAAACTCAAATCTAGAGTGGTGAGCAGTAGCTTGGTGAAGAAGGCTGGAGGCTGATAAAAGTTAGCCCAGAACCTGCGGCCTGTTGAAAACAAGCTTGGGAGCACACTGCGGGAATGCCCTCGTATCCCAGGGTGTGAGGAATTCCCAAGAGAAGGCAGGAACTAAAGATAGCAGATGATTGTGAAAGAAATTTGAGTGTATTTAAAAATATTACTCCATAAAGACAGGAAGAGAAACTGTAAGATAAGAAAAAGGTATTATGAAAGTAAAAATAAGCAGATTGTTTTAAAAATCAAATATAAATTCCATAATTCATATTCACCACAATAAAATCTGAAGAAATTTCAATAGTCAAACACTGAATTAAATATATGAGTTAATAATTTAAAAAATGAAGTAGAAGAAATACCAGGAATGAAACAGGGAATTAAAGAGATAGAAAGTAAGAAGAAAGAGATTAAGAAGTATGGAACCTGGAGGGAGAAAGTCCAGCTTGTAGTTAACCAAGACTCCAGAAGTCTTCAGACTGAATACCAAGCAGGATAAACCTTTAAAATTCACAGAGGTAAAAACATGAATAGTGGTATTTACTTTAAAACACAGAATAGAACTTTGGAGTCAATAATGTCTCAATGATACTTGAGATTGCCACAGTAATATGTAATTTATCACCCAAAGGTTTATTTAAAAGTAACATTTATTATTATTTTTTTAGGTAGTAATTAAAAAACTGAAATAAGAGAAAAGCAAATGTGTCAGCAAACTGCTCTCTCAGAAAATATAAAAATACCAATTATGAACTGGCAAAATTTTGTAGAGCCTTTCAATTTGAAAATTTTGCCTACAGATATTTGAACCAGATCATTAAAGTAGGAAATACTTAACACATACTGTATACAAAATTGCAAGAGGAAGCAATCTGTTTTAAGACATAATATGTGCTCTTTGGACAATTTAAATCATTTCCCTAAATTTTGATCGCATCAGTAACCCTTTTAGGATCAGAACCCATATCATCCAGGTTATAGGGTTTAGCACCATGTCTTACCCATTGTAAGTATCCAATTCCTTTATGAATAGACAAGTCACTGTTACCCAAGTGTTGATGAGATCACATTACTCCTCCATAAAGGAATTTAGTCCACTAATGCATAAAAATAAATTGGACTCAGTGGTTTCAAATAGCATCTTGACAACAAACTTTGACATATCTTCCAACATCCCATATAACTATCAATGAAGATACAGAAAAAGAGGAAAATTTAACATGCAACTGAAAACTGATATAATAACAAATGCATAGGCAGAAATATCAAGAATTTCTACAGGTAGTGAAATCAATGGAACTGGATTGAAAAAAATGAATAAAGATATGAAAATGTGGAGAGAGACAATGGAAGAAATGATTAGGGTAGAATATAAATGTGTAGGCTACATACAAATATTTGTTCTAAGAAAGAAAATATAAAAATTGTAAAAGAAAACCTTCCTTAGTTGAGAAAAAGTTTCAAGTAGACAATAAGCTTAGTCTATTATAGGAAGAATAAATGAAAAGAAAAAAAATACATGGAAGCACCTTTTAACTATACAAAAGCAGGGAAGTTATCCAGGATGTTGAACAAAACAAACAAGCATACAGGAATGGGTTGACCTCAAGGAATAAAAATCAGACTAGTCTTAATTCCTCAGCAATCTTTTGTTAGACTACAGTGATGTTATATTCTACAGAGATACAAAGGGAGATAGTTGTGATTTAAAAATGCTAATTTCAATCAAATTGTGTTTCATGTATATGGAATTTGAAAATTTATATCTTTAAGACTTTCAAGGTTTTAGAAATATTTAACCCATATACTTGATTTTATAAAATTGCTTAAAAATATACATGAGTAGAGAAATGAATCTAAATAAGAACTCAAGATTTGAGGGCTTATGGCTAAGAAGGTTTATGGTTTTTCCTTTTATTCAGAAGAGAATCAAATCTTGGAAATCCTGGAGGATTATGTGTGATAAAGGAGATGTCTTTATATTAAGGGCAGAATCTGGCTTTAAAATTATTCTGTTGAATGTGTCCATTTTTAGGCTCATCCTAAGAGCAAGAGATGGACTTAATATTTAATGAACTTCTAAAAGAACAGTGGTAACTATTCTCTTCAAAAATGTGTCAAGGACACTCTCATGATGACAATCCCACTGACACAGCAGGGCCCCGTGCTACCAGGATTACTGCAGGAAAAGCCCCAAGCACATGGCCTTGCTAAAACGGAGCTATCCAGAGAAACATGTTGGTCTATGTCTTCTTCAAAGGCTTCATAGTGACCACTGAAGACTAAAAATTACACATCAAAAGTTGTCTTTTTTGTTGCTAGTGTTAAACTAGGGAAAACTATTAATATTCCTATGGCAGTATGTCAACTATCAATATCCTTCAATATTCCCTTGAGTTCCTTAAAAATCATCACATGAAATGCAGTTTCAATAAATTAAAAAGCATTCATGTAGAAAAAAGACTGAAGAAAAACACCAATATGTTGATAGTGTTATCGCAGGGTGAATTTTATCTTCTGGACACATGTTATCCATTTTCTAAATTTTGTAGGATAAGTATGTTTTACATTTAAATTAGAGAAAAAAACTCTGAAAATCTAAGAATAAGTGCATATAATTTTTATATACCGTATAATGCAAAATATTTTTAAAGCACTGTATATACTATGGTCTCAATTATGCCAAAAGAAAGATAAGTTGGCAATTCTTCCAGAAATGTTAATAATTATACAGTGAATGATAGAATAATAATTTATTTCTTTTAATTTTCAGTAGTATTTTCTTATTTTATATAATAACCTGTGTGTGTGTATATATATTCTATGGTAAGAATAAAACACGCTAAGTAATAAGGATTAAAGTTTGTATTTATATGAGTTTAGCTGATTATCCTACCAGTATTAATTTTCACATGGGACTTGCAAGGTGAGGATAATTTTCTTTTGATAACCTTAAAAACAATTTTATAATACTGTTGCCTCAAATGTAGATTTAAATTGAGAGGATTATTCATTAACATTTTGTTTAGATTTGCCTAAAAGAAAAAGAGAAACCATAATATACAACTGTAGGGGCTCAAAATTTCACTGTGAATAGTGTCTACAAGCTTCAAATCTAAAGAGACACTTTGACCCCTCAAATAAAAAATAAAACCGTTATTTTTCCTTGTTTACAGTCATACCGTCCATCTGATTTCATTTGTCATCTGTCAAAGGACTTTTGATCTCAGCAAAGCTTCAATAAAGAGAAAGATACATGGTAAGTGATGAGACAGAGGGGGACGGTCATTAAATTACTAATGGGAGCAGAACTGGAGCTTCACCTTCCATGCAGACACAGAAAAATCATCAAAGACACATTCGTGTCTCCAAACAGGACTTTACCACAAGCCAAAACATTCTTTTCCAGTTTAAATACTGGAGTACTGATAGTTCTAAAATGACAACATTTGCTGCTGGGAGGGTGGCTGCATCACACGTCTTCATGAGATATTAAGTGACAATCAGCTACCTCAGCTCTGTACCCTTAACACCATGGAGACCTCGCCTACTTTTTAATAGTGGTGGTCATCTAACTTAAAAAGCAGGAATGATTCGTTTTTATTCTAGTTGTCAGTCTACTGAGATCTGAAACTTATAACATTGCTTGTTTCCCCTTGGGTCCCTGGTAATGTGAATTGTCTTTAGCCAATGCCTAACAAATCACTGTCACAGAGCAGCAGTCGACCTTTCTTTTCAATCTATGCACTTTCCAGGAGTTATAAATCAGTTGACTTTCAAGCTCGATGAGATGGCATATGCCCTAGTTTGAAGAACAGATGGAGGCTGGGGGGAAAATTGTTTCTGCAGGCTTGCTACAAGCAGCTCTGCTCCATAAAAGTGAACCATTTGCACTAATTTCTCACATAAATTATATAGGCAGCAGGGAGCACCAGCCCATTCAGCAGAAAATCTTTCATCTAGCTTTCAGAGGTCATCTCACCAATTTAAATTAAAGTTATTTCTGATACACGGCTGTATTTTCATGCTGTACACTTTTAAGACGTAGCAATTTACATCAAATAAAAGAATGACATTAATTGAGTATGCAGTCCCCTCCTCCAAATTGCCAGAGGATTATTTTTTTTCAAGACTTTTAGAATGAGCTCTGTCTATTAATTAATCACAGAGGAAATAATAGTGAGAACATGGCAGCTCTCTCCTACAAAAATCAGGTAAATTATCACTTTTCTTGTAATATTTGCCTTGCAATTCCTCAAAGACCTGTTATCCAAACTCAGGCTTTGGCAGTTATTAAAAGAAATAGAAGCTTAGGACAATTCCGAGAGAACATTCGTACTTCTTGATGTGAAACAAATTATTCAACTCAAATAAATTTGCCTACAAGATCTCAAAAGTCAATATCAGTTTTACCTCAGAGGCAATAGACAGCATTAATTTTTGAAAACTTTAAGAAATTGAAACATTAAAAAATTGAAGGTATCAAGGGACTAAATTATAAATCAAAATTGTAGAATCTTGTGAATATCTTGCTGGTGAAGGGATCAGGTATCATGTCACAGCGTGACTTATTTAAAATGCAATAATATTTACAGATAATGAGCTAGCATGGTTTTGGGATGATTGTAATTGTAAGATAATGTGTGCACGCTTTTATAATAATTATATTCAATAACTGTTTTTCCTACCAGGAAATTATCAGTTATGTCAATGAAAACAGTCACACTGACAAAGCTTTTTATACTTTATGAATACCAATGATGCTGAGAACTAAAAAGAATGGGGGGAAAGGAGGAAATACCAGAGAAGAAATACTGAATGGAGTCATTAATTAACAAAGAATTAAAGGCACCATCAGTAGAATTTTAAGACTAATTTAAGTATCTAATTAATTTATTCACAGTATTTTCTTTACTTCAGGTGTTCAAGTTGGACATAATATTTTTATTCCTTTAGAAAGAGAAATAAACTTGTCATTTTGAACACAAACTTTGAGAAATGAGCAGTCATTTGGAAAGCTTCAGTTATAATCTAAGGATCATTCTCAGGACATAAGTTCAACCCCCCATGAGACTGTTACATAACATTCTGGACCCTGTGGTACTGTGGATTCAAATTAAACTCGTCACTTCTGATCTTCACATTTTGCTACCAGAAGACTTAGTCTCTTTGGAAAATTTCTTTCTATTCAGTATTTGTTCTTTGAGGTATTTCATGAGCACCTCAAAATAATTATTTTAATCATTACGAAACAAAATTTCTTTGAACTCTCATGTTGTAAAAGGGTTATAGGAATCATCGGGTACACTGTTATCACTTAGAGATAAGGAAAGTGAGAGACATGATCCTAAAACAGCCTCTAAAGAAAAAGAACTTCAAAATAATCAGCTCCAGAATGCTGGACTTTCAGTCAGCACATGCACTGGGCCCCCACCCTGTGACAGATGCCGTGCTAAGTGCCAGGACACATGAGTGAACCAGCCAGAACCGCAGACGAAGACCTCTGCCGTAGGAGATTCCCGGATAGGCCTGTTTCACGCACACTGTTCCTGGCTCCGTTTTAGGGCCCTGTCTGGTTTTCATTTCTGCTATCTTTCTTATGTCTGCTGACTTCATGTATTCTAGAGTTTTAGTAAGACAACTTCAATCCATTTTTGAAAAAAATATGGGGTAGAAATATATAAATGCCACATTTACATAAATGTTTATTGATACAAAGTACTGAAACGTGTATTTATAGCTACCTGATTAAATTAAGAAGTCAAAAATTTTTTTTAAATGGAAAACAAAGTTTTGTGACTCAAGTTTCAATCAATAGCTAACTGTATAATTAACATATGAACCTCAGGGGAATCATGTTTTCATGGTGAAGTTTCATGCATCTCCAGTGAGGCAGGTAAGTTTTGGGCAGTGATTGGAGGCTATTTAAATTCATTTTCACATGTACCTGGCCTTTGAATGTCAGCTCTGGCTTTGTTAAATTTATTTCAATGTAAGTGGCTACTGAAAAGAAACTATATATGAAATAAAGAATAAAAAATCAAGATTGCAGAAACACTCCCACCAACTATGCTACTATGGACGAGGCCTGCCATGGCATTGCTGGGTGAGGGATTATAAGGTGCTGAGAGGGGGGAATTTGAGGCAAAGTCCAAGTCCATTTTGAGAGATTCTCCCTTTTTTGAGAGATTTGCCATTTTGTTACATTTATAATAGGGTTGATATTATTTTCTGATTTCCTTAACGAATAATAGGGTTATCTATTTCTTTTTCAAATATCCTTAAAATATCTGGGGGCATTTTTATATCTATTTATTAGAAATTTAAATTTATTAGTTCTTATTTTAGGAAAATAAGATCTTAGTGTATTTCATAGTCAAATAGCACATTATCAAGGACAGATGGAGAAAGGGGACTTGCATCAATACCTACTACATCGTAATACTTATAAAGTGAAAGAATTGAGAGACACCCCAGTGGGTTTGTAGCCTGTTTCCATCTTTAAAAATAAATAAATGGTTTATAATACCATATAGGTACTTTTTAAAACCTAACATGCCTATGATGGTCCATGGAAGTGACTATGTAAAGATAACTTGTGTTCCCACACTGTTTAAAACAATGGCTCAGCACCAGAAGCTACAGTAAAATGGTGACTCCTGTAGAGCTGCCTATGATTCACATTTGCCTTCCTCACTAACTGTGTAATTTTTATTTTGAGTTCATTCGGGTGAATACTCCAAATGACTTCAAATTCCTGCCACATAGAAAATTAAGATAGGCTCTTGCATTCTTGCCTCAAAATTAGCCACAAAAAAAAAAAACTATAAGAACAAATATGGATTCCAGAAAGTGACAAATAAAAAAGAGGGAAGTGAGGAAGGGACACCAGGAGGAGACTTGGGCTGGGTTAAACTCACAAACTGAGTTGCGGGCAGGGTGGTGGAGGATGCCTAGAGGCCAAAGGGAGAGGACAGTTTACAGAAAAGCTGTGTAAATTTCCATATAATGTCTATTCCTTCCTATGACTCACGCATTAATAGCTGGTTTTCCTGCAATTTAAAACTCTCCATCAAAGGCCTCTCTTCACTGCTTGTTTAAGCAGCAGAGGTGGAGATAAAGTGCTGAATGTTTTGCAAGTTTATATAACATTGTTCTCTTTCCATAAGGAAAACCTTTCGGTAGAGCCCCACCCCCACCCCGTCACTGTCCCTGGAAGTGTGTGATTCATATTACAGAAGTACAGGAAATGAGAGCATGGCAGTTTAAGATGACGAAACTCAAGACACCATTTTAAAATTTCCATTGTTCCTCTGATTGTCTGCTTAGTAACTTATCCAGACAGCTTAGCTCTCGTTCATGTTTGTTTCCCATATTGTGGATACTGAAGCTATCAGCAGCAGAATAAACAGTTACGCTTCTGAATGTTAGTGGAGTCAAAAATGTAGAAAAAGAAGCAGACTAAAAATGTTAAAGTCATCACTATACTTTTTAAACATCCACAACCCTTAATTATCAACAATTCTTTAGCCATACTTAGAAAATACATATCTAAAATTAAAAAAAGGATTCCAGGGCTTCCTTGGCAGATTTCCCATTCTAGATCACATCTATTTTTCTTACATAGATAATGAACTTGCCATCAGTAAATATACAGAAAATTTCACTACAGATAGTTTACAAAACTTTTCTCATATTTACCAAGGAATCTATGATAAGCATAGACAACCATGACAAAAATACACACATCTAAATCCCACGTTTTTCATTTTAATAATAGTTCTTACATAGCTGGGATTCAGGCTTTTATTTTTAACTGCCATTATCTTAATCTGCAGCTGCACCCTCTAATATGGCAACCATGTGGCTATTTCAATTAAAATTAATTAAAATGAAATGAAATTAAAAATTCAGTTCCTCAGTCTCAGTAGGCACATTCCAAGTGCTTAATGGCCACATATGGCCAGTTCTATATTAGACAGCGCAGATGTAGAGTGTTTCCACCCTGCAGAAAGTTGCACTGGACACTGCTCCGGTCTTCAGAGATACCGTGAGGAACGGACCAACTGCATGGGCCACAGCCTGGCTGCCCTGCTGTTTTGGCATGTGGGACAAATGATCACTTCCATGCTCATATCAGTAAGACATTTACCTGTCTCTAACTTACACCTATTTTCTGACTTTATTAGGTTATTTCTAAGATGGCACCATGGAATGCCATGATGGTTTCCAATACAGTGACGATCCGGTCGGCTATTCCAGAGCAAGGAGAAGGAGAAGTTGACAACTTAGGCAGGGACCCCTCAACCAGCAACTGACAGACCGGAATGACCCTGATCTGCCAGGACAACCTCTAGTAGGGTTTAGATTTATGATTTCGGAAGTCTTTCAGAGTCACAGATCTCTCAAAAATCCCATAAAAGAAATGGACTTTCTTAGACTTACTTATGCAGATCATCTCAGGTACTCACAACCCCCACAGGTGAGAGAGAACAGCACTTTCCTTGGGAAGCACTGCTATGCAGAAGTGTTCAGGAAGGGATAAGCTCTGACATCTAGGAGGGATGTTTGCTTGACCAGGGACCTCTGCTCTGCCACACACAGAGTGGTCCAGTGCAGGGTCTTGGTTTTCTGCTTATGGCATGCTAGAAACGCCCTCACAGTAAGCAGGCCAAGCAATAAATATAAATAGAGGGAATATTCACAAGCCTATGTTTAATAATTTCACTGCCTTATTTTCAATGTTATAATTATACAGTTGAAAAGTAGTAATGAAATTCTAAAAGACAGAAGCCTGCAGGTTCTTGACTAAGCTGTTTTCCTGAATGTATGCTATGATACTACTAGTGACAGCAAATAAATTGTTTCATCTTTGTATTACTTTTTAGCTTGCTGAATCAGTACTATAATCAATAGTAGCTTAAAAGAATTAATATAACCATAAAAAGAAAAGCAGTTTATATCCCATCTGGCTGTTGGATTATCAAAGATAAAGGAAAATTATTCATCCCATATTTTTTATTAATAATTTATTTTCAAGATGAATTTTTTTCTAGTCTCCTGACACTTCTAAAAGTAAATACAATTTACTTTTTTACAGGTCAGAATAAATCTGTGTAAGCTATTTTCATGAATACAATTTATGCTTAAGTTATAATTATCTCAAACACCAAAAGCCAAAAGCCACTCTCTCTTTTTATTAAAGGCAAGCATGAAATAAGGTTTATCGAGGAAGAAAAAGATAGGTTTACAGAATAAGGTTTATAAAGCAAGAGAGTTCACCACGGACAGCGACTGGTCCCCATTGTTGTGACAAAGGCCAACCCACCTGCATTTTGTAAAGAATTATGACATATTCTTTTACTCAACAGAAATCAGTTTTGTACCAACTCCGCTGTGTTATCTTGTATAAACCAGCACAGAGACAAGCAAACACAAAATCCACGTAATGAATCAAATATAACTGCACTCCCAAATCACAATAAAATGTTGGAAATATGTATTTATATTAAGACTAAAATATCTAAGTTAGTTATACTTACTATGAATTTTTTCTCGTCACTTGACATTTTCACATAACAAATTCACTTTCTAATAAAGGTAATTAAAAGGAAGATAAGAATATTCTCATCCCATTCCTCCAAGGATTGTTTGGAAAGTTTGAACAATAAGGTTATCACCAGGTTTCTCTTGAAAAGTAATTCGTAATAATTCCAAGTTCAATAGATGAATATCAAGTGACTGCTCAAGAATTAGACAAATTTGATAATGATATGAAAATATTTTAAAAGCAAAATGCCAACAAGTCTTCCACTCTTGCTAGAGAGGAGAAAAGTTAATTGTAACATTTCTTTCTAAAACAAATACTTTCATGAATTCCTGAATCTGATCATTTTATTGTTAACATGAAGGGATGTATTATTAATTATGAACAATTCCTAAATTTGCCTTTAGACACAAGCACTGTACTTTTCAGCTAAATGTGTTCGTTGCTTACTTTAACTGCTATTTGGTCAAAACCTTTCATTCTCCTTGTGATACTCAGATGTGTGCAGCCACTTTGCTCTGTGCAGGCAGAGAAGCCCTTTCAGCTGATAAATATCACCAAAAGCAAAGTCCTGGATAACAAAAATAATTAAACAGCAGAAGCCGCGAGAGATCAGCATTCATCTTTCAAATTAAATGTAAAAGCCTTCTCCAGTTAAGAGATTGGCAAGTTTTTACAAATAACATCAGTGAGCCTTTTAGAAAGAAACACAACCACATTAGAATGGAGTCATTAGGCAATACATTTATTTTGAAGCCAATTAACCTTTTGTCAGAAAAATGTCTGCACTGTCCCGGCTTAGGCAACTGAGGTCAGCCTCTAACAGGGCGCGTGTGACAGCAGCTGGGAGCGGCCCTCCTTGGTATTCTACTCTGCATCTCCTGGGAGCACGCAATCTTGACCTATCCATTTAGGTAATTAAAGCTTCCATTTGGAAGTGTCCTGCAGGAAGGTGAAATTTGGGGGAGATAAATGGCTGTTGCTCTCCGCATCCAGCCGCCACTTTCATCATTTGATGGACTGCCTGCAACAGGCTGTGCTTCTGGCTTCTCATAAAAATAGAGATGAATGGGCCGCAGACAATTCTCCAAGGAAAAGCAATGCTGTCATTTTCTTTTTTGCAGGCTATAATTTAATTGTTAGTCAAGCTGGACGGCTGACGCAGGGGGCTTTCTCTAAGAGCTTACCTCCCATCTCCAATCTTATTTACTTAGCAGCCAAGTTCCTTTGGCCTTGGGAGATATCACCCCGGTGAGCACAGCTGGCCAGCACAGCTGTGCCCTGACTTACCTTCCAGGCTATTTTGTTTCCTTTCGAATCATGCTCAAGGGCAATTGGGAAGTCTCCTCTCTCGTAGAATTTTCGAAATGCTGTGGGCTTGGTTGGTCTTTCTTTAAATGCCCCTGCAACTGGAGGGCCTCTCACCTTAAAAGGAAAAATATATATAGTAGGTTTTAAGATATACTAATATACTAAAAAATCCCCAATGAAAAGATTCTTTTTTTTTTTTTTAAGATTTCAGTTTGTGTAAAACATGCTGGAAGATAAAACCACATTATTTCTTATAGAATGGAAGATCTTATGTCAATACAAACATCTGGAAAAAATTACTTTATAATCACTATTAAAGGTCTACTTTATTTCAAGCTACTTTAGAAAGCTTTCTCAGAAAATGTCACTTAAAATATCACTTCATGAGGAAGAAAAGCAAGACTGTAAGGAAAACATTTCAATAAAGGTATCTATGTTGAGAATGGTAAAATGTTTAAAATTTCTAATAATTATAAATTCTAATCTTAAGTCTGATATCCTTTGTGGAATACTGAAGTACTATATTTAAAATATTTTTTTCAGTCTTTCTACATATACATAAAATGGTGGGATATGTTTTCATTATATGAATAGTAACAAAAAAACTATAAAAATGTAATATAAAATTAATTATGAGAGCATTTAGAGGGGAAAAAAGGTAGCCTGTTATTGTGTGTATAGCGTATGTACACTCATTAATCTGTGTACTATACACAAGAAAATGACATTAGAATAGAGGAGAATCTTCTACTTCTAAAACTGAAACTTTCATTATACAAGAAATATCCCCCCCCACGGAAATATTTCCTATGGAGTTATTCATATTGAGTACATCTTTTAAATCTGCATTATTTACATTGGAGCTTATTCAATAGGTTATACAATTCAAACTGATAAGTAAACTGCTCAGTAAATTAGGGTCTACCATCTTGTTCCTTCATACAGTCTGATTTTTTTTTTTTTTTTTGTAGAGACAGAGTCTCACTTTACTGCCCTCGGTAGAGTGCCGTGGTGTCACACGGCTCACAGCAACCTCCAGCTCTTGGGCTTAAGCAATTCTCTTGCCTCAGCCTCCCGAGCAGCTGGGATTACAGGCGCCCGGCACAATGCCCAGCTATTTTTTTGTTGCAGTTCAGCGGGGGCTGGGTTTGAACCCGCCACCCTCGGTATATGGGGCCGGCGCCCTCCTCACTGAGCCACAGGCGCCGCCCCAGTCTGATATGTTCTTTACATATTGTCTTCCCTTGCTTGTAAATAAAAATGCAAACACTAGTCATTTCATATATTATTTAAATAAAATCATGGTTATTTTGCTAATATTTAATATGGTTAGAGAAATATAATTTAACTAAAGTTATTTGATGTTAATTTTTACTATTTTTGTTAACACTTTAATTTTAATAAACACATTAAAGTTTATGAAAAAGATATCAATATAATAAATAACATTAGATATGAAAACATTATACCTAATGCATATGTAAAGGAATATTATTTGAAACTGAGTGGGATATTAAGAAATGTCGTCTTAAAGTGATTGGACCCTGAAGTGGTGTTGAAGAGAGAGGTAATAAACGTGAAGGCCTTCATTAGAGTTTAGAACTGACTCCACTACATAGGACATTATTCCCAGTATAGAGTTACATAAGTAAAGTTCTAATCGAAGGGAAACTGGGCATCACCAGCAGGAAACAAGATTTCCCCTTACGCACTGAAGATTCAGCTACATGGACTTCTGTCCAGGCTGCCCATGTGGTCTCCACTGACACTGCTGGGCTTTTAGTCCCCCTCACTGTTCCAGTGGAGATGAAATTCCCAGTGCTTCATTTTAAAAGCTGAAATACAGCCGCTATTCACACATTTTATTACCTGCAAACCACCCTTTTCAGATTTTTCTAGTCAAGTAATTGTTTTTGCCATCCATAGTAAGCTTCCTACTAATTGGCCTAAAGTTTGCTTGAGAGTATCGATCTTTCTCCCTTTTTCTTAGCATTTCTTTTAAAATCAATTTCTATTTTCTTTTGTCTCTTATATATAAGATTGAATATATTCTTTCTTATTCTGAACTCAAAATTCTGAATGTACAAAATTGTGAAGGAATGAACGTTTCTAAGAAGGCCTAGAAAGGTCCTTTTAAACTTTTTTCTTGCAACACATTTTCATGCATCTCTACAGGAGCTACTCCATGAGTCTAGTTCCATGGAAAGAGAAATTTAAAAGAGAAATTTACAGAAGCATCCATAGAAATATGTCATCTCTCTGCAGTGAGGAATTTTTTTCATGAGTCTCTGTTTCAGCTATTTACTTATCTTTAAACTCTTTATAACGTTTAGATTCTGCTATAGATCCATCCTAACTTAACTCTTTGCAGCTCAAAAGTTGTAATTTGTAAAAACCACTTAGAATGTCTCAGATCTCAAAGTGTATTGTGGTACTACCTAATTCTATGCAGATGCCTTGTCATTAGGGACCTAGAGGATCCTTTTTCTGTTCCAAATACACATGAATCCACCCATGCTTTGTAGGAGGGCATAATATACTTCATTCCAAATAATTCCAAAAATCTGTACATGAAAAATCAAGTGAAATAATTCACTCTGGAATGGTAATAAACATATTATTAGAAACCACACAGAGAGTTATAGCTTCACTAAACAACTTTTAAAACAAGCAAAAATAAGGTTGAAAATTCTTAGGTAAGTTTCATATTTGTAGAAGAAAAAACATTGTAGATTTGATTTTATGTCTTAAGAATTTTACTCCAATTTACTATAAATAATATAAAGCAAATAAGGAACCCATAAGTCAAACTAGATTTGTGGGGAAATGCAATTAAGATTTGCCTGAATGGTGGGGGCAATCTGTAAACCAATTAGGAAGAATGGATGTCACAGCAGAATGCTTTTAATAAAATCTAATGCACTTGGGAACCAAGATATTGAATGCAGTTTGAAATGACTGCAGATGACAGAGTACTTTACAGGCCTGCTTTTACTGAAGGTGGTGTAATGGATTTAGGAGTTAGACCACAGTGTTTGTCACATGGTCACAAAACTAATAATAAATAAGAAGAAATTTAAGGCTCTCTAAAATTCTTCATCATACAGTTTGGCAATTTCCTTTTCATTGCTTTTATTCTTTAGCATAAACTAGAGCTTCTAAAAAAAGATTTTTATAACAAGCAGGAAATCTACATTATGTTATTGTAATTGGTCCATTTAGCCAACTCACTAAAACATTGAAATAAGATACAATGATAATAATTTCTTATTTTCATCAACTTGAACCTGAAATTTCAATTCATGAAAGTGCTACTGTTGTACAGTTGGTGGGCAAGACCTGTGCTGCTTCTGACTCACTTAGATAACGGATTCTCATCCAGCACTGATAAATTTGTTACCATCAGCCTAGGCTTCTGAGTGAGAAGTAGTGTCTGCCCAGTTGTAATTGCATTTACACATCAGAGATCTTACAATACCTACGGTCATCAACTGCCCAGGAAAGTGCTCACAATTTTAATTAGTATAAGCTAATTTTATTGTAGTAGAAAATAGAGCATCTCAACAGCAAAAGTGAATTCACACTGCTAAGTAACATAATAAGTTTTAACAATGTAACACTTTAATAATATTAGATCATCAAATATGAAATGTCCCAATTTTGAATCTAAAGTTTAATTTATTCTATCTCAAAGAGGAAGCAGCAGGATTAATCAAAGCATGAGTCAGCATAGTTTTGCCATCTTAACAGTAGCTGGTTTATGCTAGAAGTGGAGAAGCCTGGAGAGTGAGTAGCGATGAAACTGAGAAAGGCATTTTCCAGGGCTCGTTGAGAACTGAATATTTTTCCTTATAAAAAGTGGTCCAAAGCCTGGAAGAAGTGGGTGGTAGTCAGTTGGTTCAAGGTTTGATGAGTATGGCGGATGACAGTTTCCAAGTCCAGCTTCGTAGTTTGAATAGCATTGTTTGACTGGCAGCATTGTCTTCTAGAAGGATTGGCCCATCTCTATTGACTGATATTGGCTGCTTACTCACAAGCATCCTCAGCATGTTGTCCAACTGGTTGCAGTAGATGTCTGCTGTAATCAACTTACCGGGTTTCATGAAGCTGCGGTGGTTAAGCCCAATCTGGACCACCAGACAGACACCATCAGCTTTTTCTGATGAATATTAGGTTTGGGACTGTATTTTGGCACTTCATCTTTATCCAACCATTGTGCCAAACACTTGCAAATGTCAAAAACAATCCACTTCTCATCATGTAACAATATGGTACAGAAATGGTTTGCCATTATGTTGGGACAAAAAAGAAAGGTAAGCTTCAAGTTGATTTCTCTCTTGACACTTGTTTAATTTGTGTGGAACCCACCTATCCAGGTTCTTTATCTTGCAGATTTGTTTCAAATGGTCCAATATTTTTAGAATAGTAATGGCATGAAACAGCAATGTCAAACCTTGCTGCTAATTCAAGTGTAGGTAGAGACTGATTTGCTTCCACTACAGCTTTCAGCTCATCATTATGCACTTTGGTCTCAGGTTGTCCACGTGGCTCAGTCTTAAGATTAAAATCACCAGAATAGAATTTCTCAAACCACGGACATACTGTGAATTCATTCATCCTTCCCAAACACTTTGTTGATATTTTGAGCTGCTGTGCTCTGTATTTGTTCCACTATGGAACTCATATTTGAAAGTAACATACATTTTTGTCTCATCTGTGGTGTCACAAAAACTGCTATTAAAAAAAAAAAAACCTTGAAAGATAATTCCAAGCAAAAACATACATTTGAAAGGATGAATACTTTCACAATAAGAATAAAACAAAAAGTGTCAAAGTGAAATGTCATAGGTATCAACTGTCAAACTTAGTACTTAAGGACATTGGACATTTCATACTTAATAACCTAATATAACACTGTATCATCATAGTAAGAACGAATAAAAGATATGAGCCTTATTTATTAAAAATAAATATATGCACATCTCATTTTATTGTGCTTCACTGTACTGTGCTCTGCAGATACTGTCTTGGTTTTACAAATTGAATGTTTGTGGCGACCACGCATTGAGCAGATCCACCAGTGCCATTTTTCCAACACCATCTGCTCACTTCATAAGTCTATGTCATGTTTTGGTAACTGTCACAATATGTCACAGTATGTCACAATTTTTCCTCATTATATCTGCTACAGTGAATTGTGATCAGTGATTTGATGTTACTATTGTAATTGCTTTGGGATGTCACAAAGTGCAGCCATGTAAGATGGAGAACTTAATTGACAAATAAATGTTGTGTATCTGGCCTGTATCTTCTGCTTGTTTTCGTGTCCTTGGGCTTCCCTATTCCCTGAGACACAACAATATTGAAATTAGTGCAATTAATAACCCTAAATAATGCCTTTCAGTGTCCAAGTAGAAGATAGTATTCGTGTCTCTCATTCAAATCAAAATCTAGAAATGATTAAGCTCAGTGAGGAAGGTATGAAAAAGCCAACATGAGCTTCAAGCTAGGTCTCTTGTGCCAAACAGCCAAGTTGTGAATGCAAAGGAAGAGTTTTTGAAGGAAATTAAAAGCGTTACTCCAGTGAACACATGAATGATAAGAAAGAGAAACGACCTATTGCTGATAAGGAACAAATTTTAGTAGTCTAGATAGAAGATCGAACAATGCACAACATTTCCTTAAGTCAAAGCCCAACTCAGAGCAGGGCCCTAACTCTCTTCAGTTCCATGAAGTCTGAGAGAGAGGTGAGGAAGCTGCAGAAGAAAAGTTTGAAGATAGTAGAGGTTGGTTTGTGAGGTTTAAGGACAAGAGCCATCTCTGCAACATAAAAGTGCAAGGTGAAGCAACAAGAGCTGAGGTAGAAGCTCCAGCAAGTTATCTAGAAGATCGACTAAAGTCCTTGGTGAACCTGGCTACACTAATCAATAGATTTTCAGTGTGGACTACATACCCTTCTACTGGAAGTAGATGCTGGGCTTTCATAGAGAGGAGAAATCAAAGCCTGGCTTCAAAGCTTCAAAAGATAGGCTGACTTACTTGTTAGGGCCTAATGCAGCTGTTCATTTACAAATCTGAAAATCCTGGGCTGACTTTCTTATTAGGGCCTAATGCAGCTGTTCATTTACAAATCTGAAAAACCAAGAATTATGCAAAACTGACTCTGCCTGTGCTCTATTAAGGAAACAACAAAGCCCAGATAACAGCCAATCTGTTCACATCATGGCTACTATTTTAAGCCCTCTGTTGAGACCTACTGCTCAGCAAAAGATTAAATATTTCTGCTCATTGACAATTCATCTGATCACCCAAGACTTTTTATGAAGATGTACAAGGAGATAAAAGTTATTTTCACGCCTGCTAACACAGCATATGCTCTGAAACCCATTGATTGAGGAGTATTTTCAATTTCCAGGTATAATTGTTTAAGAAATACATATTGGGCAGCACCTGTGGCTCAAAGGAGTAGAGCACCAGCCCCATTTGCCGGAGGTGGTGGGTTCAAGCCCAACCTCAGCCAAAAACTGCAAAAAAAAAAAAAAGAAAAGAAATACATATTGTAAGGCTATAGCTGCCATAGATGGTGATTCCTCTGAGGGATGTGGGCAAATTAAATTGAATCCTTCTGGAACAAACTCACCATTCTACATGTCATTATAAATACATTTGTGATCTCATGAGAGGAAACTCAAAATGTCATCATTAACAAGAGTTCAAAAAAGTTGATTTCAATCTTCATGGATGACTTTGAAGGGTTCAAGAATTCCAGGAGGAAGTAATTAGCAAGAGAACTAAAATTATAGGTGGAGCCTGAAGATGTGAATGAATTGCTACAATCTCATGATAGAACTTTAATTGACGAGGAGTTGATTCTCATGGATGAGCAAAGAAAGTGGTTTCTGGAGATGGAATCTACTCCCAGTCAAGATGCTGTGGGCACTGTTGAAATTACAAGAAATGATAGTGACAATAAAACACAAATTTAGTTGATAAAGCAGCAGTAGGATTTGAGAAGACTGACTCCAGTTTTGAAAAAGTTCTACCATGTATAAAACGCTATCAAAGAGAATCACATGCTACAGAGCAATCTTTCATGAAAATGACAGCCAATTTACGGGGCAAATTTCACTGTTGTCTTGTTTTAAGACATTTCTACCACCATCCCAATCTTTAGCAACCACCGCTGTGATCAGATACCAGCCATCAAAATTGAGGCAAGATGCTTCATTAGCAAAAAGATTTTGAGTCACTGAAGGCTTAGATTATCTTTCACATTTTGCACAGTATTTTTAAATTAAGGTATGTGCATTGTCCTTTTAGGCATAATGCCATCACACACTTAGATGCACTTGGGAACAAAACAATGCACATGACTCTGTTGTGGTATTTGGTTTATTGTGGTAGTTTGGAACCAAACCTGCAGTCTCTCCAAGGTACCCCTGAGTATAGAGCCAGGCTCTGCGCAGTGATGTTTCAGTCAACCTCAATTGCATCTATGCATGCAGTGGTCCCATAAGGTTATACTACCAAATTTTTACTGTTTTTTTTTTTTTTTTTTTTGAGACAGAGTCTCACTATGTCACCCTCAGTAGAGTGCTGTGGTGTCATAGCTCACAGCATCCTCAAACTCTTGGCTCAAGTGGTCCTCTTGCCTCAGCCTCCTGAGTAGCTGGGACTACGGGCACCTGCCACTACACTCAGTTTTGTTTTTTTTTTTCTTACTTGGCTACTTTGTAGAGATGTGTGTCTTGCTCTTGCTCAGGCTGGTCTGGAACTCCTGAGCTCAAACAATCCACCCACCTTGGCCTTCCAGAGTCCTGGGATTACAACTGTGAGCCACTGGACCTGGCCATGTTAGATATGTTTAGATATACAAATACCATGGTGTTACGACTTTCTACAGTCATCAATACAATAACGTGTGGCACATGCTTGAAGCTCAGGAGCAACAGGCCACACTGCTAGCGTCAGTGTGTAGTAGGCTATGCCATCTAGGTTTGTGTAATTATACTCTGATGCTTGCACAAAATTGCCTAACAATGCATTTCTCAGAATTTCTTCCTATTGTTAAGAGCTGCATGATAGTATTTCACTAAATATTCAATATGTAGATAAACATACTATACAGTCTTTAAAAATCAGGCACTACACGTAATAGTGGGTGGCAGGGAAAACTTCAAGTGGTTCAGGTCACACATTTTAGGTACTTCAGTCACTCTCTACCAGGATGGCCCAGCGTCAGAAGAATGGAGAGTCAGTATGAGCATCCAGATTTTATTGCACTGGTCTAAACATAAGATGACAAAAGCCTTAAATTAAATCAGGGTGGCACTGAGAATAATAAAAAAATGCCCTAATACTGTGTGCATTGTTTTGCCAACATTATTGCTATCAATTTTCAACGAAACCATTTAAAATGTGGTTAAAGACAAGGAAATAAAAGAGGTTAAATAATCTGTCGGAAATCACAGTGTTAGTAAATACTAGAAATCGATTGACAACAGACAATCTCTGGATTTCTATAGGACATATCCTATGGGAAATACAGGAAAATTTAGTAAAAAATCTAAAGGAGAATTATCTAGGGCAAAGGAAAGCTAGAGGCAGAGATGGAGCTTTGATTTAAGACTATTTAGTCTTTAAACAAAGAGTCTGTTTGTTTAAATTATGTAAATAGTAAGAAACTACAGAATGCTCGCAGGAAAATCTTATTAAAACACTTAGAATTTCTCCACTTTTTAATAATTTTGTGCTTTCTCTTCTAAATATTTCAAAGACATAATCCTGCAAATACCACATTTTTACAATTTTATGTCATTTCCACTTAGTGTACTTTTTTACTTAGGGTAAGATGTCTTGATGTTGTTGCTACTGATATCAAAATTTTATTTTTCATGGCCAAGCAATATTTCACCAACTATTTGTAATTACATTTGGAACTTATATTATTTCTATTTCCTATTTTTTGTCTATTGTAATTACACTGTATAAACATTTCAGGCATATGACATATTTTATATTTTTTAGACAGAGTCCCCTATAGGAAATAACAAAGGTAAAATTTATATATATATATTATGATTCTTGATAAAATTATTTGCTAATTAAAAAAGAGATCAGGTCTTCCTTTAGTTCCATTTAGATTACTGTTTAACTGATGAGGTTGAACGTTTTCTCACCTTAGTATAAATGTTATATACCCACATTTGTGAATGTATGTCTTTTCCACACTAATGTCAATTTGTATGAACTCTTCATACTGAAAGATACTTGGTACTAGTTGTGTTTACTGAAATTATTGCTTTATCGTTTTTGTTTTCCATTTAGTTAGCATTTAAAAGTTTCACATTTTTTGTAGGAAAGTCTCTGTCTTGATCTTATTTGTCCTTTTTGCATCCACCTTGACTGTTCCTAGATCATTTCTCTGTGTGCTGCACAATGAATGAATATTCTAGCAGGCTAATTAAATCATATCTCTCATCTGCTTAAAACTCATACATGATTTCCCATTGACATGCTGCACAAAGACATTGCAAGCTGACTGTCAATCTCGCTAGTCATTCCAACAAAGGCACCACAAGCATTCGTCAAACCAGGATTCTGGTAATCTTAAATATGCCCTGTGTCTCTTTGGTGCCTGTGATTTTGCTGTTCCATCAGTCTGTAATTCTCCCTCGTACCCTTACTCCTCTCTTTTCTCTAACTACTATTTGCTTACTTTTAAGACTCAGCACAAACCTTGCCTAACGAACCATACACCTACCCTGGAGATCCTTTCTCATGATGATCTTGCAATGCCTGTGGAGCTAACAACTAGAGTGGCCATCAGACAACTGGACAATCTCTACAGGGATTATAAGCCACTGACAAAGTTTGGCTGTGATGAAGACATAGGTTTGACCTATGGAAACTGTAAACTTTTCCCAAAGGGGGAGTATATTGTGGGGAAAATAATGAGAAACTAAGACATTACCTGAATGTTTAAAAATAAATGTATTCCACAGAAGACTAGGAAGAATGGGAACGAGAAAATGGGGGAAGGGATGATATCACAGGAATCAATAAATGAGAGAATCAAGTTTATTTTTTGGTTTTGTGTTTTAATAATATAGGGAGATCATTAAGAAAAATATTGAAAGCATCTATCTGAAAATTAAAAAGCAATATTGGCACGATGTGGGAGAAGCCAGACTGTTGTGCGTTAAGGAGTAAACGTAGATTCAGATATAGTCTATAGGAGCCTTTCCACCCTTTGGGATGAGTTGCTAGCAAGGTGTGATTGTTGGGTAAAGTTAATGGTGATTGGAAGTGGGAAAAGAGAAGAAAATTAGTGGACTATAACTTGGAATTCAGTGATGGAAGCAGACTGGATTTTCATGTAGAAGATGTGTATAACTAATACACTTATCTAAAATGACTCAAGGAACTTGTGAAACACAGGTTTGTCAGTGGTAGGAACTTATAATCTGAATTCAGGGACCTATGGTCACATAAACTATTTATTAGAAACAGAGTTTTGAAATTAGCTATAAAATCAATTTTATCTGTATCATTCATTCATTGAAAACATATGAAATATATTACATTCACAAGTTACGAGGCTTGGTATTATTGCAGATAAAAAAGACAAGTCAAATACATTATCCACAAGATATATATCATGTAGGAGAAGAGATAAGAATATCCTTTAGAATCTGCAACAGAAATAAGAATGTGGAAAGCGCCACAGAAAGGTATGTAAAATTCTGCACACTCAGAAGACAAACAACCTGGATTCGAAGGCAAAGTTCCTTCTAATTAGGAAGTGGTACTTAAGCTTTTTAAAGTGTCTAAACTCTTCAGTGAATCCAGACAAAAATATATTGTCATTTCTTATAAACTGAATTCTGTACTATTTTAATTGTATACCATTATCAGGGGATTATGTTTGTTATTCTCTGTATTTGTCCATTTACAGTTTTTTAGTTAGTAACAGTAAAATTAGAATTTATCTGTCTGAATTTTAATTTCCTAGATTTATGTAATTATCAATTATTACAATTTTATAATCAAGTTATTTAATACAATCTTATAATCAGAAGTTCACTGTTGGTGAGATCAGTACATTTTTATCTCCTATGTGAAATCTCACATAATAAAATCCATGTTTCTTATTTTGAAACTCATTTGTAGAAATGGAGAAGAGTTGGCTCAAAATATAAAGCTTCTGTAATGCTTCAAATAATTTAGTCTGAAGTACTTGCAGAGGCTAGTTTAAATATGACTAACATAAATACAAAGTAAAATTAACATACCGAATAGCAAATTACATTTAAATTACTGATGTCATGCTCATGCAATGGTTATAGAAAAACATAACTGACGATGCAGTTTTAAGATAGGTAGAATGAGAAAGATGTATTGTTAGTTTTGGATAGTAATATGCAGTAAAATGACAAATATTTCAATTAAAAAATTTAGAACATTTTGGAAATAGATTAAGCTTTTCTGCTTGACAATACATTCTTCCCTGCCTTGTTTCTAGAAGGCTGTGTGGAGCTCGTGAAGATCCAGACCCTCCAGAAGACAGCGGAGTGCAGGCTGGACCCCCAGGCTTGGCTTCCTCATCCATCAGAGCACAGAATTCTACTGACTGACCTCTGAGATTCCTCCTACACCCCTGTAGCCTAACATGCATATTTATTAATTCAACAAATCTTGAGGCCTCATAATGTTTTCTGAGAATTCACACACTTTTAGAGCTAAGAGGAACTTCAAAGAAATAGCACATAACTCCTTGTTTTACTCTTGATAAACTGAAATCCAAATGAGTTATGGAAACATAACCCTGGTTTACATTTCAAGGCTTGTAACTACCTGCTTTCCATGGTAGTTACCAGACTTCTTTCAGGCCAGGATCCAATAACAAATGTGTAGTCCACATAATTTAAAAAATGCCTCTGCAGGAACTGTATAGCGTAAGGAAGTCTCAAAGACTGCTGTGTAAATTATGGTATGCCATTTAAAATTCATAACTGAACTGCAACACACTTGGAAGTAAGCTTTTATTTCAAAATATTGTCCATATCGTCTGAAGTTGTCCTGAAAGCAATGGTTAGACAACGAAATTTCTTATAAAACTATTTTTGTTTAAAATAACAGGCAGCAGTGGTCCTTTAAATTTTCCATTTTAGGAGAAAATAGAAAGACTGATCGCCTTTCCTAACAGAATGAGATGCAAAAAGCAAAAAAAAAAAAAAAAATTTTTTTTTTGGACAGTTAAAGTCTAAAAAAGTTTACTTAAAAGCTTCCCTCTTCTTGTAGTTAAATACAGAAAAAGATCACATATTCAAGTGCCCAATTGTGATTCTCACTATCAACTTGTCTCTGTGAGTCATCAGAGACTTCAATTTAGACTGTGCTATTTACCATCTGTCTTGTAGAACTGATAAAGCGTCTGAACGACTGAGACAGCTTGGCTAATACACTGTCACACCCAACACTAAGGGCAGAGAAATGAGCGAGCTAACTGTGGGAGAGAATATAAACAGGTAAGAGCAAAGAATAAAATATATTTCACACTTCTAATGCTTTTAACATTGCAAGATGGTAAAAAGTTTACATCTAAACATATATGTTCTGTATCTTACAATAGAGTTATTTCTTACTGAACAATTGGAGTAAAATGTTACTTTTGAATATGTGTATGATGCTACCATTCGCATCTTACATATCATGTGTATTTTAATAAAACATTTGAAAATCTTTGTGTTCTAATGACGAAAACTGATATTCTTCCAAAAGAACTAGCTATGTAGTAGAAAACAATTTTTAGACCTGTCTACAATAAAAGGCATTAATATTAGTAAAAAAGAGTTCTACTTTCCCATCAGTTTCCTGGCTCCTTCTAAAACAGTGGTTTTCTAACAAAATGAGATGCAAAATTTTTTTTTCTAACCTTCTAATTGCATTCTAACCTTCCTAATGCTTCCTAATGCCACGACCCTTTAATACAGTTCCTCGTGTTGTGGTGACTGACCCCCAACCATAAAATCGTTTTTGTTGCTACTTCATAACTGTAATTTTGCTACTATTATGAATCATAATGTAAATATTTGATATGCAGGATGTATTTTCATTGTTACAAAGGGGTCGTGACCCACAGGTTGAGAACCGCTGTTCTAAAATAAAGCACAACTAACAGAGGTGTTAAATACCCTGATTATCATTTAGGCTCTAATGATCAGATAAAGCAAGAAAGAAATGCACAAAGCATAAGATCACACATACAAAGCACACTTATTACCCCTTAACTGGGAGTAATACAGCAAGAAACCCCAGCTTGGAGTGCTGTCAGTCGACACTGTGGTTGCCACGGCGGCCCGTTCAACAATGAAAGAAATGTGAAGAGCGTGACAGGAGCAGAAGGAGTGAGGATCCTCCTGAGCGACAGCAGTGCTGCCTTCGCTATTCAGGTGCACAGTGTCTTCGCTTTCATTTACTTATTATTATTATTATTGTTCAATCACAGCTGTGTACATTAATGTGATCATGGGGCACCAGACACTGGTTCATAGACCGTTTGACACATTTTCATCACACTGGTTAGCACAGCCTTCCTGGCATTTTCTTAGTTATTGTGTTAAGACATTTACATTCCACATTTACTAAGTTTCACATGTACCCTTGTAAGATGCACCGCAGGTGTAATCCCACCCATCCCCGTCCCTCCGTCCATCCTCCCCCCTCCCTCTTCCCCTTCCCTATATTCTTAGGTTATAATTGGGTTATAGCTTTCATAGGAAAGCCATGAATTCGTTTCATATCTTTAGTAAATATAAATTTTTTTTTCCTGAGCCAAGATCTTCATTTGTGAAAAGAGGCTGAAGTCAAGTCACCTTGTGAGCAAAATAAAGTCAACCAGTCCACACAGAGATTAAACTCCTGAACTGATTCTCCATTCATAAAAGTGAACTGTCCATTTGTCTAACCAGTTCCAGCCAGACACAATCTACCAATCCAGATGATTTTATCAAGTTTTCTTTACGTTCACAAGTTTTTCTTCTTGAATAGTCATGGTTATTGTGGATGTATACATATAATTACATAATTTGTAAGCGTGACTTGAAATACATTCGATACACTTTCCTAAGTAATTTACACACACCGCACACACACTCACACCACTACCTGAGTCAGGAAGGAGGTTTCCTCATATGTTTGTCCTTTGAAGTATTGTACTGTATCTTTGCTTTTTAAAATACAATGACATACGAATAGCCACAGATAAGAAGCCTTGACTTTAAATGAGAAACAACATAGGTGGTGCTGAGAAAATGCCTTTCTTTCCAATCAGTTAGTTCTCTCGTACCTACCGCTAGTTTAGAATCACAAAACTTCTAAAGTTAATGTGATTTCTAGTATAAAAATTTCTTCTTTTTATTCTGAAAATTATGCAAAGGCAATAAGATATATAAAAATGAAAATGAAACATAAACTTCACTTACTGTAGAATTAGGAGAAAAATGACCACCAAAGCAGCTAACATAAGGCACAAGTTACAAAGGAGAGAGAAGAAATATAGTAAGCTATGGTTGAGTCATTGATAGATTCTAGAAAAGGCCAGACGAAAATGATTTCTGGCTTGGAAAGTCCCATGAAAGGCAAAATTGGTATCCTGTTTGCAAATATTGAGTACAAATAGGGCTCACAGCAAAAATCCTTTTAATATTTGGTTAGGGATCCTGAGACGCAGAGGAAGAAGGTCCCTAAATCAATACACAAACAAGTAGCATTTGCACCTGAGAACAGAGAGAGAACAAGATGTTGGGTCTAGAAACCCAGACCCAAGACCCAGAAACCAACTTCAAATTAGGGTTTAAGAAAAACCAAAATTTCCTTATTATTTTGAGATAAGGAAGGATTTCTTAGTGAAGAGAACTAAAAGCATCCACTCTTATTGAGAAAAATGAGAGATACCTAGGAATGCAATTGCTCAGATGGGGGGGTCATGGTGTATGGCACACCTCTTGGGGCTGGGACACAATTATAAGAGGGACTTTAACAAATTCAAGCTAATTCTTCATACCCTCAATGAATCCCAAACAATAAAAAAAAAACATACTATTCAAAACATTTAAGTACTCCAACAGATCAGCAGAAAAAAGAAAAACAACCCAATAAAAGAGCAGGCAATAAATAATAAATTGATGAAAGCGTAAGCTTGAATACCCAATAAAAAATATTAAAAATGCCCAATTTTATTAATAACCATAGGGCGGAAGCAGAATATTAATAACACATCTCTATGCTGTAAGATGACAAAAAAGTTCAGATACTATGCCATGTTAGAGGCGATGTGGAGGGACAGGAAGTCTCACTTGCTAATGTAAATTGTCACTTTGGAAAACCTTTGGCATTGTCCAGTGGAGTTGCATATAGAAAAATGCATGTACCCTGTGGCTGAGCAATTGCATTCCTAGGTATCTCTCATTTTTCTCAATAAGAGAGTATACTGGGAGTTGTTTATAAGAATACTCATAGCAGCATTGTTTGTAAAAGAAAAATAAAACAGGGAAATAACACAATAGTTCCTAACAAGTAGAGTGAGTAAAGAATCAGGGCATTTCTGGAAGACAGACCGTAGTGGTAAAAATGAAAAAAGTTACATATTTACCGATGGTTATATGTCACGAGGGAGCCTTGTGCTAGGAGGAAGGCCTCCTCTCCCTTGATCGTCCTTCCTTAGTGCAGGACTCAAGGGAGAGCTGAACTTAGAGCCCCTGCTCTCCTGCCGACCAGCACCTCAGCCTCAGCACATCAAGACTGGTCTCATCATGCTCCTTTAGTCCAGGTTGCCTCTCATTTCTTGCGGTGTGGTTCTGAACATCCTCTTCTCTGAACCCACCTCTGCCTCCTCACCAAATGCTAAAACGCTTGCGCTCTGCCTCTGCCACGCACAGTGAGTCAGGAGGAAAACCTCTTCCGCCACCCCTCTCCCTGCCTCAGGATGTCTCTTCACTTTTGGTTCTAACACAAATCTGACATTTCCCCAAGGATGCTGTCTCCCTAGCACTGATGGCTTTTTCTCTCTAAAATCCATTTTAAAATCCATTTTATAGCTCTGTGACTAGAGATGGAGTGTTTGCCTGCTCTTCCTTGCCACTTCCAGACTGTTCTACAACGTAGGAGTATCTTCAGGGGTGATATTTTCATGCTGATTCATTAGGACTTATTTATCTGTGGTGTCAGATATTACAAAAAGTATGCACTAATCAGCACTTTTTTTTTTTTTTTTGCTAATCAGCTTGTCATTACTCTTAGTATATTTAATGTGTGACACAAGACAACTCTCATTCTTCCAGTGTGTGACAGAGGAAAAAAAAAAAGTTGGACACCGGGGAAGTTAGTTGGGCCAGTTGTTTGAGGTCTCGGGAGACACCTGTTCCCCATCCTGTCTAGCCAGGTTTACTACAAATAACTCAGGCACCCCATAATTTCAACTTCACATATCCGATTCTAAGGCTATCACTCCTTATCTCGCAGGCTCAGTCCCTCTGAAACTCTGAGTTGAAAACCCTCTCTATTAAAATCCTAAAAATCCAGTGATTTACCTTATCTTCACTGCCCCTTCTGCTCATTTCCGCACTTCCTACCTGACAGCGTAAAGCCCCCGTCAGCGCACATAATCTCGCCCTGGCACTCCTTAACCCTCCCTCTGCCGAACTTTGCAAATGCTGCCTGAATCAAGGTCAGCTGAATGTAGCCAGAGTAAAACCAGCAATTTCCCCCACACTTCCCTCCTCCTCCCTCAGACTTACTGCGCACACAGGGAACTGTCTCATAGCTTTTATTTTCTCCTCAAACCCCCAGTACCTCTTCTCCATCTTCACAAACAGCTAATGTTCTTGCTCTTAGACACTGAAGCACAGAAATAATGTGAAGAGACCTCTGACAGCCTCCTACCGTCACCCCTGTACACCCAACAGCACACTAAACATTGCGCAGCACCTTCCTGCAAGTGGATCATCAGGTGGGATCGACTCCCAGGTGTTATCAGAACTCATCCCTTCCAAAGCTTTCCATGACCACCCCTCTTTAAAACCACACATTACATCCCGGATTCCTCAACTTCCTTCTAGAACAGAGTACTAAGTGGGGAACTTTAAACTGAAAACATGCCATTTATTTTAAATAATCTTTGATAGAGGTGAAACGCACCAGGGTGGTACTAGTACACATGGACAGGAAGTGATGCTCATTGATCCACCACACACATATCTGCTGAGCATCTGCTGTTCTAGGCTCTAGGTACTTAGGAGCAAACAAGACAAATACAATCCCTACTTCCCCAGAGTTTATATCTTAGAAAGATTAGGCAATTTATAAATACAATGTTTAAAATAATGAGAAAATAACAGCTATAAGACAACTTTGTTCTGACGTACGAGTATTTGAAAATACACATGTAGGCTAGAGAAGGGAAGAGGACTCATAGGTGCTGCTAAGATTTTAAACCTGGGACTTGATTTGCAGAAATAGGAAAGTTAAGACACTGCAAAACAAATGAGGGGGTCAGTGGGGGGAAAGAGCCGGCAAAACCAGTGAAACAAGGGTCAGTGTGGCTTCCAGTCCCAGTGAGCACAGGCCTACGATCCACAGTCAGGGTCTATAGGGAGAGAGGCCGATTCTCAATGAATTTCACACTCCCTATAAAATATACCTTGAATTGTGTGAAATTAAAAACATCACGTACTTTGGAAGCAACATGCTAATTCTATTTCACTATGGTACATTCTTGGGGAAAACACTACTTAGAAATATGTTATGTTCATTTACACCAGTAAAAAATTCTTCTACCTCTTTAAATGTATATGTCTCTCCTTTAGGAAATTTTTCAGGACAATACACAATAATATAGGGGCTGAGGCTTTATAGGCGATAAATCTTATCATTTTATTTGAGCCATCTAGTCAAATGTAACTCAATATTTTAGAAGTCAGAGTAATTTAAAAGACTTATTCAGATCTCTTCTGGCTTTAAGTTGTCCCTTGATCCATAGCAGAATCAACACAGATCTAGATAAGACCACTCTTATAGACGTTTTAATGTTAAAGCACTGTTCTTCCAAAAAGCAATTTATATCTTCAGCCTACTTAAGAATGTATAATAAATTTTGTGCAGAGGGAAAATCAGGTTTACAAGGGATTGGGGAAAGGGATATACACAGTAAGATTTTAAAAGGGCAGTGCAAATGATTAATGACCCAGAAAGATTGATTTATGAGGAAAGATTAAAAGAATTAACTCCGTATGGAATGGCTAAGCAAAAAATAAATTATGAAGGAGAAAGCCATTTGACTTGCTACAAAACATTAGAACACTCCATTAAGAAATTTAAAATTGGACTAGAGAAGGGAAAAATTATTTAAGAAATAAAAGGACTATAAATGATTTGGCTTTAAAGACATATTTTTAAACCCCATTTCCTGTGAAAACAAGATTTGCCAGTCCAACACCATTTTATTCATCCCAACATTATACAAAGAAAACAAAGATTTTTTTCTCCAATACACATAAGACCTAAAAACACTTGAAACATCATTTTTATAAGCTTTTAGTATAGTATTCATATGACAGCAGAATTTCTCTTTATACAGCTATAAAAGAACTGCTTCCTGTTTGATATCCTAATGTAAGTACTGAGAAATAGTAAACCATTAATGCTAGAGGCTAATTTTATGGTCAGATTTTATTCTCTATGCAGAAGACGGCCTTGAACACATGATCTAAAACATGGTAAATCATAATAGCACCCTCCTATGGCACTTTGATCTTTTAAAAGTGATCTAAATGAATTTACACTCTCTCTGGACAATTGCTTTGGCACAGTTATCTCACCCTGGTTATATGGAAGGAAATAATTAATGTAAATCATAGAAATTATTTTCTATTGAGGAAGCTCAAGAGACTTATGAGAACAGTCTAATATCTGATAATATATTGAGAGATAATTAAAGCGATATACATAAATTGATTTATAACATTTATATGATTTGAAATGAAATCCATTTAATTTTCAAATACATAAATGTAAAGTGATGTAAGAAGCCTTATTCTATAGCTAAACCAAGAATTACTTGATATAGTAGGCATTCCTTTTCACTTCCTTACCCAAACTATTTTTTTAGTGAAACTTACATCATGAAAGTGGACATGATCATGGATTTTTATAGCAGTCTTTGATTTTTCCCTTCAAAAGATGAGTTGCCAGTTCCCTGTACATAATTGGCATGTTTAAATATTTGATATACCAATACAGTAATGCTATAAAAACTAAATGAAAGAAAGTTATGTATTTCAATAAGACTGTTACATGGTGTTAGAGAAAATAACAGTGATAGAAATATTATAAAAACAATTATCACAAAGCTCAGCTAATGTTCAATTATTCTGAAAATTGTTCCTAGTTTAAGAGTCAGATAGTTGCTTCCTCAACCAATGATCAAAAAAAAAGGAAGAAACATCTTTTCCATTCCTAAGATTCCTTGGAAACAATTGACATATACTAATTTTTACAACAAAATAAAATACCTAATATTTACTTCAATTAATCTTCAAAAATTCTCCCTGTAAGGTTTTAAAAATCCAGGGTAGATACTCCCCACTCTAGTGATTAGGATTCTTTGCATTGACGCAGCCTGCGTTCAATTCCTAATCAGAGAAGCTCTCCTTCCTCAAGAGACGGAAAAGGCAGAGCACAGATTGGAAGAAAGTATTTGGAAAAGATACATCCAATAAAGAACAGCTATTCAAATAAGGAGAGAACTCTTAAAACTGAAAATAGGAAAATGAACCATATTTTTTAAATGGTCAAAAGCTCTGACACCTCACTAAATGGAAACAGATGGCAAGTAAGCAGATGAAAGAGGTTCCACATCATACGCACCCAGGGAAATGCAGGTTGAACAACGAGCTACTTCTACGCACCTGTTAGACTAGCCAGAATCCAGAACACTGGCTACACCAAACGTGGAGAAGATGTGGAGCAGAAGAAACTCTTCACTCCTTGCTGTGGGAATAAAAAACGGTCCCACCATTTTGGAAGACAGTTTGGCAGTGTCTTGCAAAACTAAAAATGGACAGTTCCCCTATGATCTGGCAATCACACTCCTTGGTATTTACGCAATTGAATTAAGGTCCACACAAAACCTTGCACACGAATGTTCACGGCAGGTTTATATACAATTTCTAAGACTTTGAAGCAGCTGAATGGATGGTGAATGGATAAACTGTGCCACATCTAGACATGGGAATATTAATTCAGCCCTAAGTGAAGTGAGCTACCAAGCCGTAAAAAGACAAGGAGGAATCTTAAATGCGTTATTACTTAGTGAAAGACGCTGGTCATACAAGGCTACATACTGTAAGATTCTAGCTCCAGGACATCCCTGAAAACTGTGGAGACAGTATAAAGAGCAGTGGTCGCCAGGTGTTAAGAGCAAGGAGGGATGGGAAGGTGGAGCACAAAGGCATGTTAGGGCAGTGAGAAAACTCTGTGTGCTGTTATTATGGTGCACAATGTCAGATACAATGTCATTATATATCTGTTAAAACCCAGAATGTGCAAGAGTAAACTGTTATGTAAACTGTGAACTTTGGGTGATGGTGTGTCCATGCAGGTCTCTCAGCTGAAGCAAATGCACCTGTCAGATGCGAGATGACGCTCACAGGAGACTGACTAGATGTGTGCGTGGCAGGGAGTATGTAGCAACATTCTGTATCTTTTCCTGCTCAATTTTGCTGTGAACCTAAACACACCTCTAAAAAGTTAATAATTTTTTAATTTAAATCCAGGTTACAGGTCCAACACTGACACTGAACTACCTTTAATAAAACCAATGTATGGTGCCCCATGATCGCATTAATGTATACAGCTATGATTTAATATTAATAAAAAAATTTTCAAAAAAGAATAAGCATCCTTCTGCTTCCCAACATGAACTCCAGAATATAAGGTTTGTTCTCTTTCTAAATCTTATGGGTTCTGTTCAAAAAGTTATTTTATAAACCTAATAACATGGTTGCTATTATTTTTTATAATCATAAAAAATATTTAATATCAGCTTTAGACAAAAGTTTGCCCAAGAAAAGAGGGGACAACTGTGTGTGCGCATGTGGGCACATGTGTGTGTATTAGATTATACGTACATATATATTAGCCCTCCTGTTAGGTTTTTTTAATATGCACTTCAAAAAATTAAAACCTTATAGAAAAAAACTCAACAATTCCATCAATCAAACATAGGATATTAATCTAAAAAAATTGCTGACACAAGGAAACATAAAGGGCTCGTTATTAAAGACTGCCAATATTTTGTAGCTTCTCCAACAGGTAATAAAACTATAAGTACAGCATACGTCAGCACCCCTCATAAAAGCGGTAGGTCTTCTCAGTCTGACAGGGCAAGAAATAAAACACAGATGAGCTCCCTATAAATGAATAACCTAATATCAATCACTCCTCTGCTATCACACAAAAGCTAAGGGAAGATCACTTATTTATTTCTTTTTGTAGTATAAACTATTATAGCAGAAATTTCAGGATTTTTACTAGCAAAACTGCTACTCTTTCATATCAGTTTAAATGTTATTCAGAATTACAATGATCAGGACTACAGTTATGTTCCATATTAGATTCATTCTGCAGTAACCATGCATTTGAATTTTTAATGAAGTCTAAGTTAAACCTGATACAATGCAATTGAAAAAATATGTGACTCTGTTCATAATGGACTGTTGAACAATTCACAACTACTTCCAAAACATTAAAAAGTGAGAAGAAATTTGACAACAAAATTTAAAAATAATGTAAAAAATACTTGCTACTCTAATGATCAAAACCTCCAATCAATTTGTATTGTGTTTCACTCCTTAAAATCGTGTTTCTCCTGATCACAGTTCAAAGCTAACAGTCCTGCTGTCTACTTGGTCCTTCTGGGCACCAGCTTCTTCTATGGCTCTATCCTTCTCCAGGTCCTCAGAATTCTCTCCGTTATGTCAGCTGACAGGAAAGATGAACAAGGGGCGATTGCCCATACGGGGCTTCGCAGACCATGCTTGGAGCAGCAGCATCAATCCTATACACACTCCACTGGCTAAAACTTACTAGGATAGATACATCCACCTTCCAGAGAGATAGGGAAATGTAGTCTGTGTGCTTAGGAGCAGGAGAAAACAGGTTTATAAGACTCTAACTAGTACTTGCCACCAGTCTTATTACCAAATCTTCATTTTACTCTTCTTTTTACACTTAGATTATGGTCAGTCTCCATAGAAAACATAAAATCCCTCCTAGGCTTTGCCTAAACTCGAAGTTGAGGATCTTTGAGCCACATGTGAAACTCTTCATTAGTTCAGATCTGCTCTAATGATGTACAGACTAAAAGGGCAACGTACCTGCCCCTCTGTGTCCAAGCATACAATGGGGACAGGCCACAGTGACCACCATAAACACTTCCATTTAGGAAAGGGACAATTGGAGATACAGAAGGACTGGCCAGGAAGGTACTGAGGGATCCCTCAAACAAGGCAGTGATAGAAATGCCTGATTACCTAATCCAGCTTTCTGGAGGAAGCAGTCTTGTGGACCGTCCTCCACAGGCCCTGGCTCTGCCCTCAAGGAGTTTCTTGCCATACTTAGGATATCAGGAATACATAGGATACTATCAGAACTAGGTGTGCAGATCTCTGGGAGCCATATAGCTTTCATAGCTTGCTCCTTGCTTTGCAAGTTTAAAGATGCAAGGGTTTGTATAAGAAATTATTAACAACAGGTTTTTTAGTCTTAACTCATGGTTTTGGCAATATGATATCCCAAACATACTGTGGACTAATCTATTTGTTCCAGGCAGTTCTTTGTGCTGATAACGGTATATAAAGATCTGTCCTAGTGCCCTAGTGGTACTTTCTAAGACTAATTTATTTCATTGCTTCCTTGTCTCAGGTATGTATCTCTCCCTCTTTTTGTCTCTCTCGCCACAACTATAGCTACCCTAAAGCTAACTGAAAAACTAGCTGGGAAGTTATACACACAATCTGAGTTAGGCTGTAGGGATGAGTTCATTTTTCCAAATGAGTTTTTTTTTGTTTGTTTTTTGAGACAGTCTCACTATGTCGCCCTCAGTAGAGTGCTGTAGTATCATAGCTCACAGCAACCTCAAACCTCAGCCTCCCAAGTAGCTGGGACTACAGGTGCCCGCCATAACGCCTGGCTATTTCATTGTCATTGTTGTTTAGTAGGCCTGGGCCGGGTTCGAACCTGCAAGCCCCAGTGCATGTGGCTGTCACCCTAACCACTGAGTTATGGGCACCAAGCCCAAATGAGAATTTTTATTAGGCCTTTATGGCTAAAACTTTCCCAAGCACATCTGTTGCTATTTGGGTTCCAGAAGCAGTTAGATTTTCCAAACCTGCAGTGATTTTGGCCACCGAAATTTCTTCATTCTCATTTTCCGCTACTAAGAGTCCTGCCTTCAACTGTTCTCACTAATTCTTATCTCATCTCACCTTTTCCTTTGAATATCTGGCTGAAGGCACCAAGAATAGCATCTTTAGACACATCTTCCTAGAGACATAGTCTCAGTAGGCCAAAAGTCTGCCTTCCAAATTGTCACGGTTGACATTAAAATTTTTTTACTTCAAAAGAAAATCAATGCTGTTCAGTCTTTCAGTCTTTTATATTGGTTTGCTCACAGCCCTGATTTCCAGTTACTGTTGTTTTTTGTATCGCTCCACCCTAGAGCCAATTTTTGAACTTATTAGGAAAGCACAATCTGCTATGACATACAAAAATAAGGAAACAACAACAACAAAACTCAATGGTTAAAACAATAAATGCTTATGTTTGAAAGATGTTCTTTCTTGGTAGGTAGCCTTTAACGAAAGCCTTCCTTCCTGTGGCTCTGCCTTCCTCCAGGTCCACATAATCCTTTCCATCCAGAAAAAGGGACCAAGACAATGAGAGAGGATGACCTTGCTTGAGGGGATTAAAACAAGGACTGGAACAATAAGCACAGTTACATGGCCGTGCTTAACTACAGGGGAAGATGGAAAACCATTGGGAAGAAGAGAAAAGAGGTTTGGTGAGTTCCTGCCATACTGTTAAATGAAAATAACAAAGTTCTACTGAAGGACATAAAGGAAGACTTGAAAAAAATGAAGATATTTTATTCTACAAGATTTCATCTTGTTCTTCTGTGGGAAGACTCAGTAGTCTAAATTTGATATTTTCACCCAATTAACCTGGAAAGTCAATACAAGTATCAAATTAATGAAATGTTTGAGAAACTTGACCAGTTGATGTCAATTTATAAGAGAATAAAATCCATTAAAAATTGCAACAGGGCCTGTGAGAAGATAGCACCCTATGTTTAGTTCATATAAAAATGAGATGCCATTTTCCCTGAAGTAGTCAAAACCATTAATATTACCAATTGTTGAAAAGAGTCAAAGGAAATACCTACACTCATACTCCGTTAGAGGAACTCCAAATCAAATACAGTCCCTCTAGAGCAGTGATTCTCAACCTTCCTAATGCCGCAGCCCTTTAATACAGTTCCTGAGGGTCGCAACCCACAGGTTGAGAACCACTGCTCTAGAGGGAAATTTGATAATGGATCTCAAAACTTATAATGTTAATATACTTTGATCCAGCAATTATACTTCAGGAATTTATACTGAGATAATTAGAAAGTTCACAAAGATGTAAGTACAAGAATAATTATCGTAGCGTATTTTAAAATAGAGAATGATTAAATACATCCCAAGTAGAGATTGGTTAATTAATGATATCCTTAAAAGTAGAATTTAAAACACTACTAAAAGAAAATCATAATGTAACCTAATTATTGGCAGAGAACAGAGTGTCAATGTATAGTGATAAATGAAAAATAGCAGTTATGATTTCATTTATCATTAGTAAACGTGTGTGTATAAGAAGGGAAGAGAGAAGAGAGAGGAAATTGAGAACTTATAGAAGAATGCTTACAGTATATTAAGAGTAAATTTATATTTAGACTAAAAAGTTCACAATTCCCAGTCTGTAGTTGAGTAAATCTTGAATTTGTTTTATCTTGGTAAGATAATATTTTGAAATTGAGAATTAAACTCAAATGTCCTCACTTTATTTTAAGCAAATATACTTTCTGGCAAAAAATGTGCACATTTCAATTTACTTATACTTTTTCATCATGAAGTTTTTTTGTTGTTGTTGTTTCGGTTGTAATTGTTGTTTAGCAGGCCCTGGGCTGGGCTTGAACCTGCCAGCCTCCGTGTACGTGGCTGGTGCCCTACTCACCAAGGTATGGGCACCGAGCCACCGTTGGTTTAAATTTTTGAATTCTGGACAAAGCTGTTACAAGGTTTGGAAGGGGTTGATAACAAACTAAGGAAGGATCAGAGGAGTAAAAGGACGTTCAAATGAAAGGAACAGTGAATTTTCTCTCCCTCTACAGTTTGGGTGCTGAGGTATGACAGACACATAGCACTATGAGAACAACCATGAGATTATACTTTCTATAGATTCCTAGTAACCAGATCAACCCAGCACTGTTGATAAAGCACATGTCCTTCAAGGAGTATAAATCTTTTCTTTCTTAAAAACGTAGCAGAAGCTCAGGGGCCAACCTCAGCGAGGCTCCCTCTGGCGTCTGCACAGGCCCAGGTGGCTGGTGGCTCAGAGCCCTGGTGCTTCGTGGCTATGTTTGCCCTAGGAACCAAGGAACTTCTGGAACACCAAATCAACAGTCTTCGTTCAGAGATGAGTAGAGTTCACACATTTGAATATTTTCTGCTTAGATTTCCTTGAGTCTCTACATTTTCACCAGGGACCTTATCTTTAACAAAGTGTTTCAAACTTGGATGACTCCACAAAGGCCAATCTCCAAGTTTATTTGAGTTATTTTTACCCATAATATAACTGAAATATGTGCAAATAAAATAAGTCAATATTTGTAAAACATCTATATATTGCCTGCCAGGTTGTAAGTGCTTTGAAAGTGTATATTAAATAAAGAAAATTAAATAAATCATATGAAAACTAGGTAGACTCTCTTTAGGCTTATAATACTTACATAATCACAGAAACAAAACAAATTCCAAAATCATTTATGTTTTAAAACAAGAAAACGTATAAATCCCCTCTTCCATCTCATAACATCCTTTCGATGGGACAAAAGCTGTTCCATTAAAACTCAGTACTGACACCATGATTGGCAATTTCCACAGTCACTTTTTCCCTCAAAACTACTGAAAAACTTCCTTTCACATAGCAAACTATGATAATATTCACCTGCAGTTGTTGCAAAGGCATATTTTCCATATCAGACTGTGCACTCAGTGAGGTCTAGAACAGTATCTGTCGGCTCATGACTATATAATAGTCATGGCCCAAAGGAATGTTTGGCCCAAAGGATGTGCTCACTACAAGTGTGTGGTGGACGGAAGAAGAAAGAAGGAAAGAAGAAAAGAAAGAAGGAAAAGAAAAATGGAGGGAAAGAGGAAGGCAGGCTCCTTATTTTTTTATTAGTTCAAAGCAAGTGTAGTGAATGTACATTCAGATAAGCTGCACTTGAACCAAATGGCATGATTCAGTGACAAGCAGTCTTCCTCAAGATGCTCCAGTATTTGCTCATATTAAACTTTAGATCAATCTCCAAGGTAAAAGTACAAAATATAATACTTCCTTAGAGATCACAGGCACCAAACGAGAAATCCAGGACTGAAAGGAATCTACTTTGCCAATTTTACTCACACCTTGAGGATATAAAGCTGTGATTAAAATAAATTACCACTACTACTACTAATAAATGCAATCACAACCAAAATCAATACCTCACTTAAGTCTCTGTAAGCTCTGAAAGTACAAAGTGGCATGGCCTGTTCTAATGCTTAGCACAATTTGGGAGGATGTGATGGGAAGTCTGACGTGTAGAATCAGAGTGTTGTCGGAAATGGCAGAGGGGATAGAGATGATCTTCTCAATAAAATGAATGTCCACCTGCATGGCTGACATCAGAAGCTGACCAAGCTCAAGGTGGCTAGAAAGCCAAGCCACACAGACTCTGGGGGGGACCACAGGCAATGTAGTAGAGGCAGTGAGCTACACTGCCAACCAGAGGTCCAGAAGTGAACAAAGGCACTATGACATAGGTTGACACAAGGGAACTAAGACAGACAGATGCTGAGCTATTCAAGAGACGCTTAAACAGAGATCAGTGTTTGCCCAAGTGCGCAGCAGAACACGGAACCAGGGGAAAGGTTGTTGACTGATTTAATGCTCACTTATTACAACCTCAAGCCAAGGCAATGGAGTTTGGGAGACACTGGTGAATCACAAAACTCTACTTTTACTATTTGCTGTAACCAATCTTATCTATTGAGCAAAATGTTTTTTATTCTTAGTAAAAATGGAAAGCAATGTGTGGCTGTTTGCATACAACCTTCCGTAGGCTGAAGCAGATTGGCTGTAAGGTTAATGAAGCGTGAGGCCCAGGCCCCTCACTTGTATGGCTCCTTCCAGATATCACCATGCTCTTCTCAGTGTCAGCCACTGAGGTTACAGTGTGGGACACTCTGATCCTGGGGCCAAGGGCAGGGCACTGGGCAGCCAGCACCATCTCCTATTGGCTTGTGCCCCAGAATCTGGATGCCATCTTTAAACCCAAAGAAAAGGACATAGAGCAGCGGTTCTCAACCTGGGGGTCACAACTCCTTTGGGCTGTATTAAAGGGTTGAGCCATTAGGAAGGTTGAGAACCACTGACGTAGAGGGTTGCTGCTCTGTTCCCACCTCTGAGGACCACAACAGCCCAGGTGCAAAGCCTGCTCACTGCTGATGACGGAGGGTTGAGGAGGCTTGTTTGTTGGGAAACATCAAGTGGAGAGGTTTCCCAGCTGCCTGTATGGCCTAACAAGGACATGGCGTGGAGATTAAGTTAGAGATGTAGAAATACCAACGAGCTGTCAAAAAAAAAAAAACATTCTAAACTGTCAATAGCAAAACCAAGTTTTCATCCGCCATGCTTGAATAATCTCATTATCTTTTTTGTTTCCCATAGAAAATGACATTATACAATTGTCATGAAGTGACAATCAAGGAACATGCAAGTAATAAATATAGAGAAAAAAGTATTGTAGATGTCTGTCAGTTTAATAAAATAATGTGATTTTCTGGATTTTGTATTTGTGTTATTTGACAGTTTCTTAATTTCTTTTATCATTCTAAGTCAATATTCAATTTCTTACCTGATCTATATATTACTTTTCTCAAAGAAAGGAGTTTAAATTTATATATGCTTCAAGCCCCACAAAACCTATATCCACCTTCGATCATAAAGTAATCTTATGCCATGGGCTTGAAGTAACTGTATACAAATCCTATAACTTCTCCGTACCTGTTTACCTATCTTTTAAAAGGGAAATGGTGGGCTAGGTAATTTGTTAATGTTAAGACTTTTTAAATGTTAAAATATGTAATTAGTGGCTTGGCGGTTTTACCTCAGTGGTTAGGGCACCGGCCACATACACCAGGACTGGCAGGTTCGAACCCAGCTCAGGCCTACTGAACAACAAGGACAACTACAACAAAAAAAATTAGCTGGGCATTGTGGCAGGTGCCTGTAGTCCCAGCTACTTGGGAGGCTGAGGCAAGAGAATCGATTAAACCCAAGAGTTGGAGGTTACTATGAGCTGTGACACCACAGCACTCTACCCAGGGTGACAAAATGAGACTCTATCTCAAAAATAAAATAAATACATATGTATAATTAGTTTATAATATTATTTTAGACTAATTAAATACATGGCAGAGAGTTTAACAGGCAAAGAAAGCAAAGCTGATATATAGAATGTGCTTTAAAATTATTTGTAAATGAAGATACAGCATTATTGATATAACAGACACTGAAAAACATTTAGCATATTAAAGGTGTGCATGTGGTTTGAAAAACATACATGTTATATAAATGAATGGTATGTTTTATGGCTAAACCTTTTTTTAATATTATAAGCAGTCTGCATAAATTATGTAATGGCTTACAATCTTTGAGTACATAGCTATTGAAGGCCATTAAGTTCTTAAAAAGCATATGTAATATATGTACATATATTATATAAAATTAATTAACATTGGAGAAGCATTTACTTCTAACACTTATCAAAAATTATCTTTGTCAGAGTCTAAAACATTTTGATCATGGGTAATGGGTGATCACCAAGATCAAATCTAGACTCTTGATTGGTTGCTGTTTTACTCTATTCAGGATGCTGTAATGTTGTAAACTGGGTAGCGTAAATGACAAAAATTTCTTTCTCATAATTGTTTAGGCTGGTAAGTCCAAGATTAAGGCATCCGCAAATTCAGTGTCTGGTAAGGGTCTGCTTTCCTGTTCATAAATGGTACCTTATCCATGTGTCCCCACGAGGTGGAATGGATGAACAAATTCTCTTTTATAAGGGCACCAATACCATTCATGAGGACTGCACCCTAATGACCTAGTTACCTCTCAAAGGCCCTACCTCCTCATACCATAACCTTGGGGGTTAGAATTGTAATACATAAATTTTCTGGGGACACAAACCCTGAGCCCTGCTGTGTGCAGAGTCCAAACCAAGAAGGTAAGAGACAGCTTTTGTCTTCAGGAACTTCTAATTTAGTAAGGGAGATAGTCACATGTAATGAAAATATTATATTCTGATCTCTAATGTGATACAATAAACATTAAAGCAATGTCCTAGTTAATCAGATAAATTGTATATGTTTCCAACATAGACGACAAGAAAACTAAAAACAAAGTTTAAAAAGGCTAACCAAATGCAATAGAGATGGAGACTTACAAACTGCCTAGAAATGGACAATTAAATGGGATACAGAGTCAGGCAACAGAGAAGATCTAAACATGATAACGGGATAAGACGATCATCACGTAGATGGAGCATCCTGAGGTTTCTCCCATGTTGTTATTAGACTACCACTAAAAAAAAAATTAAATTACCATATTGATCAAAATACATCAAAAAAGAATCCATGGGAAGACGATTTCACAATTACAAAGCACTGCACACATAGTGGGCCTTTAATCACTTGTAGCAATATTACAAACAAGAGGCAAAAATCTGAGAAAGCTCTGACTCTTCCTCCCATTTTCCCACATGGAATGGGGACAGGTCAAGGGTCAGGGTCAGGGAGTCAGTAGACCTGGGGTTGTCTCACTGTCCAGGGAACCCCAAAGAAAAGGCTTCCACAAGGCTGGGCATGGTGGCTCATGCCTGTAATCCCAGCACTCTGGGAGGCTGAGGCGGGTGGATTGCTTGAGCTCACGAGTTGGAGACCAGCCTGAGCAAAAAAGCAAGACCTCTTCTCTACTAAAAATAGAGCAACTGAGGCAAGAGGATCACCTGAGTCCGAGTTGGAGGTTGCTGTGAGCTATGACGCCATGGTACTCTACCCAGGGCAACAGCTTGAGACTCTGCCTCAAAAAATAAACAAAAAAGAAAGAAAGAAAGAAAAGAAAAGGTTGCCACAGTTTTAGGATCCCGAGGGGTTGAGAGGAAGGAAGCGGGGAGGAGCTAAGAGTGAAGAAGTACTGGGTGCTGAATCGGAGACAGGAGTAATGTATTCCAGGGTTTCCCCTCTTGGAATGAGGAGGCCGCAGCAGAAGTGCCTGAAATTTATTAGGGGATAAATAGACAAATAAAAAGCCAAGTAGTGAAATTCAAAAGGCATCTTAGCCTTGTTGATTCAAATAGATCTAATATTTAAGTAGGCAGGTAAATATGTGGATAGATAATAGACAGATAATAGGCACACACACACACACATATATATATGAACATAAATGTAAATGTTTGATTCCTAAGTTCCCAGTCATCATTATTTTTCTTATTTCTGTTCTTATTTGTATCCTAAATAGCAATTTATATTTAATTACAAAATACACAGACATGAAGGAGATAAACTAAGGACAGATAATCCATTCAAATACAGCAGAGATAGAATAATTAGTTTTAAAACCAATAAATGTCCATGACACCCTTTATGACTGTATCTAACCCTCGCTTAACTCCCACTTATAATCCTCTAAATCTATGGAAAATTTTTTTAGAAGCATTTAACATATAAGAGCTTTTCTACGAAACGGTATGAATTGTTGCTTGTTTCTGTCTTCTATCTTTAAATCCAGTTGTGGGTAACTTAAGAATAACCCTCAATTTTTGCCACAACAAATTACCAGATAAATACTTTTTTTTTTTTTTTTAGATAGAGTTTCACTCTGTTGCGCCTGCCATGGCTTCATAGCTCACAGCAACCTCAAACTGCTAGCTCAAGTAATCCTCCTGCCTCAGCCTCCCCGTAGCTGGACTACTGGCACCTGCCACGAAGCCCAGCTAATTTTTCTAATTTTTAAGTAGAGACAGGGGTCTCGCTCTTGCTCAGGCTGGTCTTGAATCCCTGAGCTCAAGCAATCCACCTACCTTGGTCTCCCGGAGTGCTAGGGTTACAGACTTGCGTCACTGCACCCGGCCCCAAGTAAATATTTCCACACCCTTACTTGTAAATTGTCAATTATCAAATCTTATTCCTGTAAATTAGCCTTTTATAAATAATTAATGTTTAGGTATTAAGTTATAAGAAAATATTAAAAATCATGCTAGAAAGATTCAAATTTTCTACTTGATAACACTAGTAATTAAAACACAAGTTTTACAACAAAATTTATGATGACAGCAACATGGGAGCAACCCTTTTTGAAAGTAAATCCAAGGGTTTGATGTCAGGCCTGTGACGCTACGTCTCCGGCCCCAGCCCAGTCAACTATCCAGCCGTGGGCCACTGCGCCAGCTTACTTGGGTAGGTCTCATTCAGGTCTCAGGTGCCAAAGCACCTTAGAAGTCACAGGCAATATTAGTAAGAGTGAGCATCTCAGCAGCAATGTCTCAGCAGCAGTCTCAGTAGGGGAGTCCGATCAGGTGTCATCTAAGCAAAGCATGGAGCCAAAGGAGGAGCCCCGCAGGAGACTAGCTGCTCCCGTGGCTATTTATACAAGTGATAGACTACAGGTGTGGAGACTGCGCTGCAGCAAATACTGTGTTCTCCCCTCATGCTCTTATGCACGCTCCTGCTCTTTAACTAGAGACCAATGATATTAAATCCCTTCCCCAATCCCTTATTGCCAAGGTCTTTTTCACAGGTGCCTCCTACATTTGAACAGATACTTGAAGAGTTTATTTGCATTTCAAGAAGTCAGTAGTGTTATTAAAGACACAGTCCAGTATTTGTTCACATATCTATCTTCAGTGACAAGTGAGCAGAGAAATAGGGATCAGGACTAAGAAAGAAAGTAGTAAGAACATTGCCAACTGAAGTTCGATTAGAATTGGAGATAAAACTTTTAAAGTAAGGTGAGAGAAAAAAATCTATTATTAAAGCTATTATACCAATGTTCTGGTGCACATCTATTTTATAAAGAAATATGTAAATACTGACAACACCCTACCTAGGTAATAAAAGGGAGTCAATAATTAATCCACAACTATTAGCTTATCAATAGTTGGAATACTGTGATAATCTTTCAGAGAACAGAGCACATTAAACTCTGTTTAAAGTAATACTCAAAAAAGGTTGTGACTTTACAATATGAAATAGTCCTTGACATTCATAATTCTTAAGCACTTTCTTTTATCATTTTGCTGATGTATGTTCTATTTTAAAATCGGAAGGATAATGGATGTGCTTCTTCAACTGTAAATTAAGTTTTATATCAGAGCCTTGTCAGCGCTGTGACAGGTGACCTGACAGTGGTCTTGGCTCCACAGCCCTCCTTCCTGCTGCTTCTCAAGGAGAGAGGGTCAGTCTTAAGGAAAGTGCAGGAGATTGCTGAATCCCTCAGGAAACATCTGAGGACCATAATAACATTTACTGCAGGCCATAATCATTTTATGTTCTCTCTAACAGCTTAAAAGCAGAGCTACAGTCTGCTGTCACATGTATTTTTATTAATCAAGGGCATTTAAAGTTTGAATGGATATTGTAAATTTGAAAGTCTGGATACTTCTGATTTGTGAGGCAAGTGCCAGGATCGTTAATTGGTTTCATGCAAACAGAACCCATGTGCTCTTCAGTGGATATTTTTAGTTAAATGTATTCTTAAATGTCATTATAAAGAAAACCTGGCCCATTCAGTGTAACTACAGAGATAAAAATAGTGCACACATGTGTATATGGCAAACTAGTATAAAAACTTAAAATCAGAACATAAATCAAAGTTATGCTTTGCTGTAAAACAATGGTATAATCATATAATAGAGTTTCCATCAGTATGAAAAGCAAAGATGGTATTTAAAAAATGTAAAACGAATCTGCTTCCTAAATTGGTTACTCACTGCCTTATATGTAAAATTGAGTTTAAAATCTGATATTTTTAGCATGCAACAAGATACAAATAAGCAGCTAGTGACATAATGTGAAATAGCATTTATAATGAAAAGCACCCACAGTCAGAGTCCATGGGAATCCTGCTGTGCTAAGTGCTGTTACAACCAGAATACAATTAGTTTTTTAAAGTCTTTTGAAGAACATCTGTGCACGTAAGACTTTTTATGCTGAAAATTACAAGGAAAACACTATAAAGAAAAGGAATCCCAGGCCCCTACTCCTTGACACCCACGACGGCCTGCGGATGGGGGGAGGTAAATACACACTCCCTCACATGTGGTCCAGACCCTAAGCGATAGACCACAAATGAGCCGTCTAGCCTCAGTTCCCAACGTTTCCACAGAAGAGGTACCACGGCTTAGGTAACTCCTTGGCTTCTCTGTTTTTTTTTGTTTGTTTGTTTGTTTTTGTTTTTGGCTTGGAGTAAAAGGACTTCCATTTTCAGCCTGTCGAAATCCTACCTCTTAAAGAGCCCTTGAAATACCACATCCAACATGAGGCTTCCCAGCAGAACTAAGCTCTCCTCCCTCCGTGCTCCAAGGCCACATCGTAATGCCTCAGTAGGTCGACTGACTGGTTCAACACTCACTTGTTGAGAAGGTTCTAAGGCCAGTTAATGTCTTTAGGAACAGTGATACACAATGACCGTGACAGTGAAGTTGCTGCCACATGGAGCTTTGTATGAGATTCCATTTCTTTCCCTGTATTTCTAGAGACTTTATAATGCATATAAATTTAGTGTCACTCAGAGAGGCTTTAGACAGTCCCATGAATGTTTTATCTTAGGCAATTAACCCTTGTGACTCGATTTCCCCACCTATAATATTGGGACATTAGCATCTAATATATAGGACTATCATATGAGAGGAGGAGATATATGACAAGCATTGAGCAAAGTGGGGTGAAACGCTGAAAATCAACTTCCTTGGTTTGTAAAGGGAATAGAATACTTCATACTAGCAGGAAAATAAGTCTTGATACCTTTCTATTTAAAGCGAATCCTATTGAAGAGAAAAAGGAAAGATAGTTTTTAAAACTTATATCAGCTTATCTCTATTGCTAAAGGGTAAGACCCAGCCACAAATGCCAGTTAGTTTTGTTTGTTTGTTTTTGTTTTTGAGACACAGTCTCACTATGTCACCCTCGGTAAAGTGCTGTGGTGTCACAGCTCACAGCAACCTCAAACTCCTGGGCTAAAGTGATTCTCTTGCCTCAGCCTCCCAATAGCTGGGACTACAGGAGCCCGCCACAATGCCTGACTATCACAAATGCTACTTTGTTTAGCCTAGCCAGCAAAGAATTCGGTTTTGGATAAGCAGATATTGACCCAGGAACAAGTTAGAGTGAGAAGCTAAATGGCTTTGCTAGGGTTAAACAAAGGAATTTTGAGTTTCTAGGCACACAGGTGGGAAAGAACGACAAACCACGGAGACCCCAGGAGAGCTGTGCCAGCAGCCACAGAAGGGACATGAGACCCTTTGGAGAAGGGTAGACAGAAAGAGAGCCAGGGGATGTTATTCTCCTATTTCCTCACATATAGCTCTAGCCCATACCCAGCTAAGCCATAAGCTAATGCTACTAGCTAGACCATCTATCCTGAACGTATTCAGGTGTCCACATCTCTACTGAGACCACCTTTATCGGACTCCCTATTTTGCCACAGAGCCCTGTGATCTATTCTGCACACCGTGTCCACAGTGATCCTTTGACCATGCCACTATTCCATTAAAATCTTTAATGGTCTCTATTACTTAGGGTAAAAGCCAAAGGCCTTATTGTTCTACTCTCTCACCTTAGTTCCCGCTTTTCTTCTCTCTACCTGGTTCACTTTCCTGCAGCCACACTGAGGTTCTTCCCTCACATCAAACCATCACCCACCTGCGTCAGCTATGCATGGCATATACCACAGAGCTCAGTCTCCTTGTTTGGCCCACAAGGCTCTTGGTGCCCTGGTCCTTTCCCATCTCCTCTTCTGCCATGGCTAGCCATCTCTCACCATGACCCCTTCACAATGTTCTACAAACATTCCACACTCATTCCTGCCTCTGAGAGTGTGGCCTTGAGCTTTGGTCTGCCTGAAATTCCCCTCTGCTGGTCACCACAGTGCAGACTCTGGAGAAACTTACTGCTTTGGTTTGTGGTAGGCTGTTTCCCCCCAGACTGCTGTGTGTGCCCTGCTTGACAGCCCACACCTGCAACCTACTCAGGAGAATGGTGCCTGGGAGACTGGAAAAGTTTGCCAGAGGCACGTGAGATTTACGGCTCCCACCTGGAGTAGCCAGGGGCGTGGCTAACGACTGCTCAGGGTACAGAAGGAGCTGTGACATGTGAAATCCTCCCTACTCTGCCTCGTATCAGGACTAAAACTTTGTTATAGTCTCTTCATGGATCAGGTAGAGGCTCGACTTCACTTGAAGCAACATCCTTGCTTCGCTTCCCCTCTGCCCCCTCCTGATTCACGTACTGCCTTCATCAATTCCTGAAGGCCTCCACAAATTACCCACACAAGAAGCCCTGCCTCCAGCTCTATTTCTGGCAGCCGTAGCTAGGACACACACATAAATATGTGAAAGTGTATTTTCTAGAAAAGGTCTTAATATTGGACTTTTAGAACAATGTGCAAAATACAAATAATTTACCTAAAGCTGCCTTTATATTATAAGCAAAAATCATAGCTCATACTTAACCTCACATTCTGTTGTGTTTTTTTTTTTTTTTTTGTAATTCTAGTCATCTATGATTCTTGAGTAGTAGACTTACTCCCTGTATCTAGCCAACAAACATATGTCTCCTATCTCTCAAAGTTACGTTCACACCTGGTCACAGTAGTAAAAAAAAAACATTAGTTTTCAAGGCACTTGAATATTAACGATGTTCAAGACTTCAAAAAGTATACTATTTTCTTTCGAAAAAAATTCTTAAAAATAGAGCTTAAATTTTGCAGTCACATAATTACTTTTATTTGTTCAAGGCTAAGAAAATGGCTTATTTTCAATCCAAGCATAGCTATCTACATCCTTACACCAACAAAAATAGAAAATGTATATTTAGCAGGCAATGGTCTCAGTGCTTTGAACATATTAGCTTATTTAATTTTCACATTTCTATGAGGTGTATACTCTTATTGGCCTCTTTTATAGGTGAAGAAATTATGAAAGAAAGAAATTAAATAACTGACTCAGCATACAGATTGTAGATCTGAGATTTCCAAGCCAGGTGCTCTAGCTCTCCTGTCCGGGTTCTTAATGACCACAGAGCAGTGACTGTGAATATACATGCCTACACAAAGCACCAGGAACGAGAAACTAAGTAGTCATATGACAATTAGCTGAAAATGGAACAATTCAAGATCAGATAAAAATTGACTTTTAAATCCCACACATAGGCTGAAAATATGCTATACTGTGGAGAAAAGAAAAGAACTTAAGAAAAAGGTATGCTTTCATTCATAGCTAACATAAATTTATCTGTGTTTACTCTCACATTAAGTATCAACTGTGATATACCTTCATATGACAGAAATCTGTAGCTGAAAGAGGCTTGAAAATAATACATTCCAAATACCTCCTTTTAAAGATGATAATAGATGAAGAAAAATAATGACTTGTAAAATCTTACTCAGCTATCTGATAAGAAAGTTAATAATAAAACTGTAGTACTTTGACTCTCAAGCCACTGTATCTTTTTTAGAGGGGGTTGACATTAAATAGGTGTTCACAAATTTCCATCCATAGACACAACACCAACTTACACTCCAACAGCAGTGTAGGAGAGTGCCTGATTTTCCACATCTTTGTCAGTAAAGTGAGTTTTTAGACTTTTGCATGATTCATGAACTCACAGATGAGTATTACTTAAGAGTAGCTTTAATTTTAGTCAGCATGATATTTTTCACTCTTCATATGCTTGGGGCCCCTTCTTATTTCCATTTCTGTGAATTACCTATTCATTCTCTTTGCCTATGTTTTTCTATAGAAGGTTGGTCTTTTTATTACCAATACTCCATGTATCTTATGTATTAACCAAGCCCTTATATTTTACTCCATCATTTATACATAGCATCCATGTTATATTTATGTAGTGAATTACATACATGAATCTCCTGAATCTTCGGTCAGTTTTATTTTCACAATTTACAGCGACATTCAAAAAGGATAAGATAAAAAGGAAAACTGTAGATCTGTATCAATTATAAACACAAATGTACATTTCATAAACAAAATGATAGCACAGTGATTCCAATCATTTCAATAGTCAGCAACTATTTAAGATATAAATTTGAAGCACATTGGAAACAGAAGAATATTGCATTAACATAAATTGAGGAATTCTAAACAAACTATAACAAATATCATACTTTACTGTGAAATATTGAAGGTTCCTTTTCTGGGATCAGGAAGAAAGCTAGGATGCTCAATATTTACTAAATCTATTCAACTATGAACTAGAGGTCAAAGTAATTAAGACAAGAAAAAAAATTTTTTTTCCTCCCCTCTTCTGAAGAATTTCTTTTTTTTTTTATTGTTAACTCACAGCTGTGTACATTAGTGCAATCAAGGAGTACAATGTGCTGGTTTCATATACAATCTGAAATATTCTCATCAAACTGTTCAAAGTAGCCTTCATGGCATTTCCTTAGTTATTGTATGTAGACATTTGTATTCTGCCTTTAGTAAGTTTCGCCTGTACCCATTCTAAGATGCATCGTAGGTGTGGCCCCACCCATTCCTTCCTTGGCCCTTTCCTCATAATCTTGAGCTATAGTTGGGTTATAGCCTTCATGTGAAAGCTATAATTTAGCTTCATAGTAGGGCTGAGTAATTGGATACTTTTTTTTCCATTCCTGAGATACTTTGCTATGAAGAATATGTTCCAGCTCCATCCATGTAAACATGAAAGAGGTAAAGTCTCCATCTTTCTTTAAGGCTGCAAATATTCCATGGTGTACATGTATAACAATTTGCTAGTCCATTCGTGGGTCGATGGGCACTTGGGCTTCTTCCATGACTTAGCAATTATGAATTGGGCTGCAATAAACATTCTGGTACAGATGTCTTTGTTATATTGTGATTTTTGGTCTTCTGGGTATAAACCTAGTAAAGGAATTATAGGATCAAATGGCAGGTCTATTTTTAGGTCCCTAAGTATTCTCCAAACATCCTTCCAGAAGGAACCTATTAGTGTGCATTCCCACCAGCAGTGTAGAAGTGTGTCCTTTTCTCCATATCCACGCCAACAGCTCTGGTTTTGGGATTTTGTTATGTGGGCTGCTCTTACTGGGGTTAGGTGATATCTCAAAGTAGTTTTGATTTGCATTTCTCTGATGATTAAGGATGATGAGCTGTTTTTCATGTGTTTGTAGATTGTGCATCTGTCTTCTTTAGAGAAGTTTCTCTTCAAGTCCCTTGCCCACCCTGAGATGGGATTACATGTTCTTTTCTTGCTAATACACTTGAGTTCTCTGTGGATTCTGTTATTAGACCTTTATTGAAGGTATAACCTGCAAATATTTTCTCCCATTCTGAGGGCTGTCTGCTTGCTTTACTTACTATGTTCTTGGCTTTGCAGAAGCTTTTTAGTTTGATCAGGTCCCAGTAGTGTATTTTTGATACTGCTTCAATTGCCTGGGGAGTCCTCCTCATAAAATATTCACCCAGGCCGATTCCTTCAAGAGTTTTCCATGCACTTTCTTCAAGTATTTTTATAGTTTCATGTGTTAAGTTTAAATCTTTTATCCAGTGAGAGTCTATCTTAGTTAACGGTGAAAGGTTTGAGTCCAGTTTCAATGTTCTACAGGTTGCCAGCCAGTTCATCCAGCACCTTTTGTTAAATAGGGAATCTTTTCCCCACTGAATGTCTTTAATTGGCTTGTCAAAGATCAAATAACGGTAAGTAGCTGAATTCATCTCTTGGTTCTCTATTCTGTTCCAGACATCTACTTCTCTGTTTTTGTGCCAATACCATGCTGTTTTGATCACTATCGATTTATAATACAGTCTCAGGTCTGGTAGCATGATTCCTCCAGCTGTGTTTTTATTGCTGAGTAATGTTTTGGCTATTCAAGCTTTTTTCTGATTCCATATAAAATGAAGTATTAATTTTTCAAGATCTTTAAAATATGACAATGGAGCTTTAATAGGAATTGCATTAAAATTACATATTGCTTTGGGTAATACAGACATTTTAACAATGTTGATTCTTCCAAGCCATGAGCATGGTATGTTTTTCCATTTGTTAACATCTTCAGCTATTTCTTTTCTTGAAGTTTCATAGTTCTCTTGATAGAGATCTTTCACTTCCTTTGTTAGGTATACTCTTAAATATTTCATCTTCTTTGGCACTACTGTTAAAGGAATAGAGTCCTTGACTGTTTTTTCGGCTTGGTTATTGTTGGTATATATAAAGGCTACAGATTTATGGGTGTTGATTTTGTAGCCTGAGACATTGCTGTATTCCTTGATCACTTCTAAAACTTTTGTAGTAGAATCCCTAGTGTTTTCCAGATATACGATCATATCATCTGAGAAGAGTGAAAATTTGATCTCTTCTGACCCTATGTGGATACCCTTGATCACCTTTTCTTCCCTAATTGCAATGGCTAAAACTTCCATTACAATGTTAAAGAGCAATGGAGACAATGGGCAACCTTGCCTGGTTCCTAATCTAAGTGGAAATGATTTCAATTTAACTCCATTCAATACAATATTGGCTGTGGGGTTGCTGTAGATGGCCTCTGTTAGTTTAAGAAATGTCCTTTCTATACCAATTTTCTTATGTGTTCTGATCATGAAGGGATGCTGGATATTATCAAAAGCTTTTTCTGCATCAATTGAAAGAATCATATGGTCCTTATCTTTTAGATTGTTTATTTGCTGAATTACATTTATAGATTTATATATATTGAACCAGCCTTGAGACCCTGGGATAAATCCCACTTGGTCGTGGTGTATAATTTTTTTGGTGTGTTGTTGGATTCTGTTTGTTAGGATCTTATTGAGTATTTTAGCATCAATATTCATTGGTGATATTGGTCTATAATTTTCTTTTCTTATTGGGTCTTTCCCTGGTTTGGGGATCAAGGTGATCTTTGCTTCATAGAATGTGTTGGGTAATATTCCTTCTTTTTCTATATTTTGGAAGAGGTTTAGTAATATAGGTACTAGTTCTTCTTTAAAGGTTTGGTAGAATTCTGACGTAAAGCCATCTGGTCCTGGGCTTTTCTTTTTAGGGAGATTTTGTATAGTTGATGCTATTTCAGAAGTTGATATAGGCCTGTTCAACATTTCCACTTCATTCTGGCTAAGTCTTGGTAGGTGGCGTACTTCCAGGTATTGGTCGATTTCTTTCAGATTTTCATATTTCTGCGAGTAGAGTTTCTTGTAGTATTCATTAAGGATTTTTTTGAATTTCTGAGGGGTCTGTTGTTAGTTCATCATTACCATTTCTGCTTGATGAAATTAGAGATTTTATTCTTTTTTTCCTGGTTAGGTTGGCCAAAGGTTTATCTATTTTGTTGATCTTTTCAAAAAACCAACTTTTGGATTTATTGATCTGTTGTATAATTCTTTTGTGTTCAATTTCATTTAATTCTGCTCTGATTTTGGTTATTTCTTTTCTTCTGCTGGGGTTGAGGTTGGAGTGTTCTTCCTTCTCCAGTTGCTTGAGATGTCCCATTAAGTTATTAACTTTCTCTTTCCATTTTCTTGAGGAAGGCTTGCAGTGCTATAAATATCTCTCTTAGGACTGCCTTTGCAGTATTCCAGAGGTTCTGGTAATTCATGTTTTGATTGTTGTTTTGTTCCAAAAATTTGGTGATTTCCTTCTTAATCTCATCTAAAACCCATCTATCCTTCAGCATAAGGTTGTTTAGCTTCCATGTTTTTGTATGGGTATGCACGTTCCTATTGTTATTGAGTTCAACTTTTATTCTATGATAGTCTGAGAAGATGCAAGGAATAACTTTGTATTTTTTTAAATTTGCTGACGTTAGATTTGTGGCCTAGGATGTGGTTGATTTTGGAGTATGTTCCCTGGGCTGATGAGAAGAATGTGTATTCAGTTTTGTTGGGATGAAATGTTCTATATATGTCTGTTAAGTCCAGATGTTGAATGGTAAAGTTTAAATCTAAGATTTCTTTGCTTAGCTTCTTTTTGGAGGATCTATCCAGCGCTGCTAAAGGAGTGTTAAAATCTCCAACTTCTATGGAACTGGAGGAAATCAAGTTGCTCGTGTCTGTTAGAGTTTCTCGTATAAAATGTGGTGCATTCTGGTTGGGTGCATAAATATTAATAATTGAAATCTCATCATATTGAGTATTACCTTTAATAAATATGAAGTATCCATCCTTATCCTTTCTTATTTTGGTTGGTTTAAAGCCTATTGCATCTGCGAATAGGATTGCAATGCCTGCTTTTTTCTGCTTTCCATTTGCCTGGAGTATAGATGACCATCCCTTCACCTTGAGTCTAAATTTGTCTTTTAATGTAAGATGCGATTCTTGTATGCTGCAGATATCTGGCTTGAGTTTTTGTATCCAGTCAGACTACCTGTGCCTCTTTAGAGGACAATTTAAACCATTCACATTAATTGAGAATATTGATAAGCCTTTCAAGAGTCCAGTGGACATTTTTAATCCTTTTGCAATTGCGGAAGTTGGAATTTGATCAGAATTTTCTGGGTGGGTTTACTTTTGTGGTGGAGGATTATGCTGGTCTTTATGGAGGATAGGTCTGAGAATATCCTGGAGAGCTGTTTTAGTTAGGGCAAATTTCTTCAACATGTGAATGTCATTGAAGTATTTAATTTCTCCATCATAAATGAAGCTCAGTTTAGTTGAGTACAGGATCCTGAGTTGAAATTTATTTTTTTTTTAGGAGATTAAAAGTTGATGACCATCCTCTTCTAGCTTGAAAGGTTTCAGCAGAGAGATATGCAGTTACTCTAATATTCTTGCCCTTGTACGTGATGGTTTCTTTTGTCTGGCTGCTTTCAGAATTTTCTCCTTCATATTAACTTTAGTGAAATTGATTATGATATGTCTGGGGAATGTCTTATTTGGGTTGAGTCGTGCTGGAGTTCTGAAACTGTCTGCCATCTGAATTTCAGAATCTCTTGGCATGTCTGGAAAGTTCTTCTTCATAATTTCATAGAGAAGAGACTCTGTGCCTTGTGAAGCCACTTTGTCACTTTCAAGGATCCCTATAAGACGAATATTGGTTTTCTTCCAACTATCCCAGAGCTCTCTGAGAGAGTGATTTGTTTTTGCCCTCCATTTCTCTTCCTCTTTCAGAGTTTGGGAGCGGTTGAGAGCTTTGTCTTCAATGTCAGAAATCCTTTCTTCTGCTTGCTGCTTTCTGTTACTGAGGGATTCTACTGTTTTTCTCAGATCTTTGAGGGCTGCAACTTCTTGTCTCAATGTGTCAACATCTTTGGTCATTTGGTCTTTGAATTCTTTGAATTCTTGAGATATCTTTTGGGTTACTGCTTGAGATTCTAATTCGATCTTATTTGCTATTCAGATTCTGAATTCGATTTCTGACATCTCAGCTATTTGTTTGTGCATGGGATCTTGTGCTGTGTCTGCCCCATTGATCCTTGGGTGAGTTGATCTACTCTGATTATTCATATTGTCAGAGTTTTTCTGTTGATTTTTCCTCATGATTGTTTTTCACCATTGCCTCTGACCGTCCTCAGAGTTGGGGAGGTGTTTCTCCAAGATTAGACCCCAGCGGGATCACTCTATTGTTGTTGGATCTTTGTAGGCTGCCCTGGGGCTGCCCCAGCCAGGTAGTTCTGGTTGTGGAAGCAGCTCCGGGTCACCACACCCGGATCCAGCAACAGGGCAGGGCATGGTACACATGGTTTTGGTAGTGCCTGGCGCCCAGTGACTTTGGCACAGAGAGCCCAAGGCTCCAGCAGTCTCTGGGTGGGAGAAGGGCTCTGCACAGAGGCAGGGAGGGCTCCTGAGGGCACATTGCTACCAGAGTCCCTGGCCAGATGAGCAGGCTGGTATGGAGGAAGGGAGGGTACAGGAGGGAGGACGCAGAATTGCGTGGCTCCCGCAGTTCCTGGTCAGGGCATGCAGAGGCTTGGCGGGCGCAGGTCGCGGGTCTGGGGTCACAGTGCAGCTCTTATGTAGGTCCGGGTGGCGCCAAGCCCAGGAGTTTGAGGTTGCTATGAGCTGTGACGCCACAGCACTCTACCCAGGGCAATAGCCAGAGGCTCCAGTGTGCCAAAACTGGTCTCACTCTGCCCCTGAGGGTTAAGGCTATAAGGCAGCTCAGTCCCCGCCTTTAGGCTGCTCAGTCACTAGTTTACTAGCTTCCACCCAATCCTTTCTCTACAACCCTGAGGGTGGAGCTTGCTGGGGCAATTCTCTCACAATGGCTCCCTGTGGCCCACAGCCGAACACTATTAGCTCTGTCGGGCTCAGCGACTCAGTCTGGGGCCGTAGGCAATGCCCAAAGTTTTCTGCACTCCTGCTCAAGCTCTCCCCAAGGCAGTTCAACTGAGTGCCAAGTCCAAAAACACTGAAACAGTTCACAGGTATGGCCTTTCCAGTTGTCAGTCTCACGGCTGCTTGTACTTACAGCTGCCAGCAGGTTTAGGTTGATCGAGCACACACAACCACTTGCTAGTTTTCCACTCTTTTTGTCCTCCTCTTGGGTTCCAGAAGTCCCTTGCTGACTCCCTGTATCCTCAAAGGGATGATTGTAGGCTGATCCCACCAGCCGGAGATGCCTGGATTCTTATCTCCTCAGACTCACCGTGCCCAGTTGCAGGGAAGCTATTACTTGGCTGCCAAAGAAAAACTTTATATGTATGAGAATGAAAGAAATAAAATTTTTATTCAGATATTATATGATTATGTACACAAAAAGTAAAAAAACTCAATACATACTTTATTAAAATTAATGGGAAAGTTTTACAAGTCTGGATTTTAAACAACTATATATGTCCCCCAATTTTTACATCTCAAAAACTGTGCCATATACATTGGCATAGAAATGTATCAAGCCATAAATATCAATAAGTATATAGCACACTTTGACAGAAAACATTATAAAACTTTATGGAGAGAAAGTAAAGAAAACCTAAATAATTTGAGCAATGTAGCATGTTCATAGATAAGAAAATTCAATATAATAAAGAAGTCAATTCTGACTATTGAAGTATACATATTATTGCATTCCCACCTATTTTGTTCAATAATTGGATAAAACTTTATGTGATAATTTAAATTTTACATGGGAATGAAAAGTATTAAGAATATCCAAGTAACTTTGGAAAAAGAAACATGTTGAAGGACTTAACTCTTTCAGATAGCAACACACAATGAAAGGTTGTAATAAGTAAAATGTAAAGTATTATTGAAGGAATAGAAAAATAGAACAGACTAGTGAATCCAGAGACAAATTAAAACATATATAAGCACTTAATCTATGCTAACAATCATATTACAAATAATTCATTTTGTAAAAAAAATTGTAGAGTTTTTTATGCAATTAAAGGCAAGTATATATTAGACTAAAGTAGCTTGTTACAAGGATACTTTATGTAAGTCTCTCATTGACCACAAAGCAAAACCTATAGTAGGTACTATAGTAGGTATACAACACAATTTCAAAAAGGATTCAAAGCGTATCACTTTCAGGAAACCATCAATCCACAAAGGAAGATAGCAAAAGGAAAAGAAACAAGGGACTTATAAAACAATTAGAAAAATAATTATAAAATGTCAGTAGCAAATTCTTATCTATTAATAATTGCTTTGAATGTAATTGGATTAAGTTCTCCAATCAAAAGATACAGAGTGGCTGAATGGATTAAAAAAACAAGATCTAACTATATGTTGCCTATGAGAAAGTCACTTTACTAATAAGAACACATATTCTGAAAGCAAAGGATTGAAAAAAGATATCCTATGAAATCAGAAACTGAAAGGAAGCAGGAGTAGCTATACTTACATCAGACAAAATAGATTAAAGTCAAAAACTATAAAAAGAGATAAAGAAGGTCATTACATAACAATAAATTACAAATATATACCCAATATCAGAGCACTTAATACATAAAGCAATTATTTAATAATCTGAAGGCAGAGATAGACTGCATTACTATAATAGTAGGGGGTCACAATACCACAATTTTAACAATGGATAGATGATCTAAACAGAAAATGAACGGGTCAACATTGAACTTGAAATACACTTGAGAACACCTAGGCCTAACAGACATAAACAGGACATTCCTTCCTATAGCAGCAGAAAGCAATTCTTCTTAAGCACACATGGAACATTCTCCAGGATAGATTGTATTTTAGGACAAAAACAAACTCAACAAATTTAAGAGGATTGAAATAATATTCAGTACCTTTTCAGATCACAATGGCATAAAACTAAATCAGTAAAAAGGGAAATCTTGAAAAATCCACAAATACGTGGAAATTAAACGACATGGTTCTCAACCTTCCGAATGCCACGACCCTTTAATACAGTTCCACAGGTTGAGAACCACTGTCATGGAAGAAATCAAAAAGTCAATCAGAAAACACTTTGAGACAAATGAAAATGGAAACACAACTCACCAAAGCTTATACAATTCAGCAATAGCAGTCCCAAGAAGAATGATCTTTAATGATAAATGCCTACATCAAAAAGATCATGAATAATGTAACAAATTAAAAATAAGCTAACAATCCTAAAAGAAATTACCTAAGCCCAAAGTTGGCAGAAGGAAGAAAACAACAAATATAAAAGCAGAAAAAAATAGAGGCTTAATTTAATTTAATTTTTTTTATTAGAAAGTTTCATAATTTATTTCTATTTATTCGTTTTTATTTGAAAACCTAGAAACATTTGAAAACTGATTAATGCACTGAGAATTGGGTTAATATCAATGTTACAACTAAACTTAAGGAGTTCATATCTTCTTCTTTTTATTGTTTCAGGTTCATTGAGCGTACAAAGAATTAGGTTATACCGTTTGCATTGTTTTTCTCTTATGTGGGGATGTATTAGATCATCTACTGGGTTCAGATTAGAATTGGGTACATTTGATTCTTGCTTCTACATTCTTGTGATACTTTATTAAGAACTCTATCCAGGGAGACAAAATATTTTTTAATCAACAAAACTAAAAGTTAGATTTTTTAAAAAATCAACAAACCCTTAGCTAGATTAACTAGAAAAAAAAGAGCGCCCGCCCAAATAAATAAGATCATAAATGAAAGATAACACAACTGCTACCACCAAAATATAAAGAATCATTAAAGAACTATAATGCTGTGAGCAGTTATATACCAACAAGCTTCATAGCCTAGAATAAAGGGATATATTCCAAGACACATACAACCTACTAAGAGTGGATCATGAAGAAACAGAAAATATGAATAGAACAGCAACAAGCAAAGAGACCAAATCAGTAATAAAAGTCTCCCACCAAACAAACGCCCAGGACTGATAGTTTCACTGCAGAATTCTGTCAAATATTTAAAGAAGACTCCTGATTCTTCTCAAACTCTCCAAAACAGCAAAGTAGAGGGCGTAATTCCAAACTCATTTTACCAGGCTAGCATTACCTTGATACCAAAGGCAGTTAAAATTATTATGAGAAAAGAAAATTACAGAGCATTATTCCTAATGAATGTAGATTAAAATATCACTCCTAAAATTAGCAAACCAAATTCAGGAACACATTAAAAGAACTATTCACCACGATAAAGTGAAATTTATTCCTGGGGTGCAAGGATGATTTGATGTACACAAATCAACAAATACGATACACCACATTAACAGAATGAAGGATAGAAATCCTACTATTAACAGATGCAGAAAAAGCATTTGACAAAATCCAACAACCTTTTAATGATAAAAGTCCTCAACAGATTGAGTATAGATGGAATGTGTCTCCAAACAGTAAAGGCCATATATGACAACTGTACCTAACATCTCAACAATGAAAAACTGAAATTTTTCCCTCTATGATAAGGGACAAGATAAAGATGCCAGTTCTTCCCATTTTTCATCAACATAGCACTGGAAGTCCTAGCCAGAGCAAGTGACCAAGAGAGAAATAAAAGGTATCCTAATAGGAAAAGATGGGCTGAAATTATCTCTGTTTTTTTTCTATCTTGCACATAGAAAACCCTTAAAACTCCACCAAAAAAACTGTTTGAACTAATACATGATTTCAGTAAAGCTTTCAGTATACAAAAACATCATACTAAAACTAGAAACAGTTCTGTGTGCTTATAACAAACTATCTGAAAAGGAAAGTAAGGAGAAAATGTCATGTACAATAGTAACATAAAAAATTAAGTAGGTATAATGGTTAAAGAATTTATGTGTCTTTTACCTTTTTCATTAAGTTTATACCTATTTAAACTTTTAAAAAAACACATAAATGAAAAGATATATTTGTGGATTGGAAGAATTAATATTGTGAAAATGGTCATGCTACTCAAAGTAATCTACAGATTCAATGCAATATCTATAAAAATTCTAATGCTGGGTGGCGCCTGTGGCTCAAAAGTGCCTGTGGCCAGAGGTGGTGGGTTCAAACAGAGCGAGCCCTGGCCAGAAACTGCAAAAAAAAAAAAAAAATTCCAATGCCATTTTCCACAGAAATGGAAAAAAGCAATCCTTAAATTCATATAGAACTATAAAAGACCCCAAGTAGCTAAAATAATTTGAGCAAAAAGAACAAAGCTGTAGACATCACATTCTAGACTTCAAATAATACTACCAAGTAATTGTAATGACAATATGGTACTGGCATTACAACAAGCAAATTGACCAATGAAACAGAATAGAAAAATCAGAATTAAAACTAGCAATTATGATCAACTGATTTTTTATTTTTTTGAGACAGTCTCACTCAGTCACACTGGGTCGATTGTTGGGAGTCATAGCTCACAGCAGCCTCAAACTCGTGGGCTCAAGCAATCCTCTTATCTCAGCCTCCTGAGTAGCTGGGACTAAAGGTGCCCACCATGATACCTGGCTAGGTTTTTTTTTTTTTTTTTTTTTGAGATAGAGTCTTACTCAGTCACCATGGGTAAAGTACCCTGTCCTCATAGCTCACAGCAACCTCAAACTCGGGCTCAAGCAATTCTCTTACCTCAGCCTCCTGAGTAGTCCCCTAAAGGTGCCCACCATAATGCCTGGCTATGTATTTTTTTAGAGACAGAGTCTTGCTCTGGTTCAGGCTGTTCTCCAACTCCTGAGCTCAGGCAATTGATCTGCCTTGGCCTTCCAGAGTGCTGGGGTTACAGGCAGGAGCCACCGTGCTGGCCTTGATTTTTGACAAAGGACACAGACAATTGAGCAAGAGCAGTTTCTTCAATAAATGGTGTTGGGACAACTAGATATCCACAGAAGAATAAAGTCAGATTCTTATACATAAAAATCAATTCAAAATGTATTAAAGACTTAAGTATAATACCAAAAAGTGTAAAACTACTAGAAGAAAACATTGGGAAAAGGCTCCATAACATTGGTCTGGGAGATTGCAATAGACTAATGGCATGGTATCAAACTAAAAGCTTCTGTACAGCAAAGGAAACACTAATAAAGTGAAGAGACAACCCACAGAATGGGATAAAATATTTACAAACTATATATATGACAAGGTATATGGTAAGGTATATGGGAATAAAAACAACTCAACAGCAAGAAAACAACTAACCTGATTAAGAAATGAGCCAAGGGCCCGAGTAGACATTATTCAAAAGGGGACATACAAATAGCCAATAGGTATATGCCAAATTCTCAGCATCACTAACTATTAGGCAAATGCAAATTGAAGCCACAATAAGGTGTCATCTCATACTTCTTATAACAGTTTTTATTAAAAAGATGAAATATGACAAGTGCAGGAAAAGTTGAGGAGATACGTTGCGGTGGGAATGTAAATTATTTAGTAGAACAGCCATTATGGAAAACAGTATGGAGGCTCCTCAAAACAGTAAAAGTAGAACTACCACAGCTCCCAGGATTCTCACTTCTAGGTATGTATTCACAGGAACTAAAACCAACATGTTGAAGAGATGTCTGCACTCACACATTCATCACAGCATTGCAAAATAACCAAGATATGGAATCTACCTAAGTGTCCAGCAGTGGATGAACAGATGAGGAAAGTGTGATATATAAACGCAACGGGATATTATTCTGGCCTAATAGTTAGTGATGCTGAGAATTTGGCATATACCTATTGGCTATTTGTATGTCCCCTTTTGAGTAATGTCTGCTCGGGCCCTTGGCTCATTTCTTAATCAGGTTAATTGTTTTCTTGCTGTTGAGTTGTTTTTATTTCCATATACCTTACCATATACCTTGAAAAAGGAGGAAATTCTGTCGTTTGCAATAACAAGAATGAATATGGAGGACATTATGTTGCGTGAAATAAGCCAAGCATAGAAAAAAAAAAAAAAAAGAAGAAACCGTATGATCTCACTTATATGTGGAATCTAAGTAAGTTAAATTCATCAATGTAGAGAATAGAATGATGGTTACTAGAGGCTGAGGATGGGAAGGGAGTTGCCAATCAAAGGGTAAAAAGTTTCAGGTAGACGAGAGAAACAGGTTTTGAGATCTATTGCCCAGCAGGGTGACTATAGTCAGTAATAATGTATTATATATTTCAAAATAACAAGAGAGTACCTGCAAAGTTCTTGTCATAAGAAACAATAGGTAAACAAGGTGTGGACAAGTTAATTAGCTCGATTCAATCATGCATATTGATACATCTGTCAAAACATCACATGGTCCCACCTAACGTACACAGTTATGGTTTGTGAATCAAAAATAACATCAATGTTATTTTTATTACACCATGGAATATTATGCAGCCTTAAAGAAAGATGGAGACTTTACCTCTTTCATGTTTACGTGGATGGAGCTGGAACATATTCTTCTTAGTAAAGTATCTCAAGAATGGAAGAAAAAGTATCCAATGTACTCAGCCCTACTATGAAACTAATTTATGGCTTTCACATGAAAGCTACAACCCAGTTACAACCTAAGAATGGGGGAAAGAGGAAAGCGAGGGGAGGGAGGGGGGAGGTGAGCAGAGGAAGGGATCTTACACATGAGGTGCATCTTACAAGGTTATATGTAAAACTTAGTAAATGTGGAATGTAAATGTCTTAGCACAATAACTAAGAAAATGCCAGGAAGGCTATGTTAACCAGTGTGATGAAAATGTGTCAAACGGTCTATGAAACCAGGGTATGGTGCCCCATGATCACATTAATGTACACAGCTATGATTTAATAAAAAAAATAAAAATAAAAACAAATAAATAGTCTAACAAGAAAAAAGTATGTGGTAGAATGATGAACCCAAGTGTAGGAGACTAGGATCCAAATAGCCAGAATACAAATCTCAACAATACATTAAACAAGTAATACATTATTTAGACTATGTCATACATATTATCATAAATTTTAATATTTTTCTGCCAAAGCAGATTGCTATTTCTTTGCTCAGTGTCTGGTACTATTTACAAAAATTTAAGTAAATAACATTATTCTTACCCCGTCACTCTTGAGCTAAAGTGAGCCACCACATCCAGCCACATTTCAACCAGAGTTTAAAGCATATAGACGCTTTGTTCTGTTAACCTTTTAAAGCAGGTTGGTCTCTTTTCTGAATCTTTGAGTTCCAAAGACTTGTGAGGGCTTTGAAATATTTCATTAAATTCTGAAGTCACAGGTAATTTTCTGCATTTGTTCTTGTGGCCATCAGGAAACCAATGGAAGCCTCCAGAAACTCCGGAAAGTCCATGTTAATGAATATTTGTATACTGGAATATGTGCTGTCAGTTACTTGCCCTAATGTCCTCATTCCTGCCTTGGCCAAGGGTCATGGTCTTCTTGCTTGTTTTGACTTCCTCCTCATCTTGAGAGTCAATCTTCACATTCTCAGCTCTCGTGTGTAAATACGACAATCTTTTTAAAGACAATTAGCATTCATCTTTGCTTTCACATAATAAGACGCATAATATTGCTTTTTCTGTGTGTGTGCTCTGTGGATCTTCTAGGTTATTTTTAGTACCAGAAGTTAAAAATTCTTTCTTCATGTGAATTTTTGGCACTTGTTTTCTGTCTTCTCTGTCACCAGCTGAAATGTTTCAGATGACTGGCTTCTAAATAACTAATATTCTATTACACTTCATGCTTTTGCTTGAGATGTGCCTTGTAAGTATGAATAAAACGGAAACTAATTTCATTTTGTGTAAAATATGTAATTTAACATGGAAATAAATTACAAATATAACAAAGGCATTTGATGTCAAATTGATCTAGAGGATTAATATTGGCCACAAAGCAGTATTCTAGAAAGAAGCATTTTGAGGTAGAGTGTGAAAATTTTATCAATGTACTGTTCAAAATGATAGGAATTTAGGATGACAGATAATTATGGTAACAGTATTTCTTATACCACTTTTTTTTTTCCTAACGAGCAATACACTCTTCTAGTTTCCATAGTAACCCAATCAATTTCTGATTACAAAAGCAAGCAGAGCAATTTAGGCCCAGACTAGGGTAAATGAAGAGGATATTTGTACATGTAGTGAAAATTTGAAATTAGCCTTTATCACTCCTCTGAGAGATGCTATTCGATATTCGCAATTAAGATCAAGACTAAAAACTTAAAAGGAGAATTTCTAACAGAAGGTGAACTGGATCTTATACAAAACTTTTTTCTTTTGTATTAAATAAATGGTGCTTAATGATAGCAGTTGAACTGAATTAAAGCAGAAACAAATGACAATTAGACACCATTGTGTGAATGACTATACCCCGTTCGTTTGGATTAATGCATTTAGTTGCCAGATTACAATCTAAAATGCTCAGATATGAAATTTTCTTCTTACATTTGTATTATTCATTTGAAAAATAAGGATCATCCTCATTAAGCACAACAGAAAACAGAAATACCAATATAGTTACATGTTAGGCTAATTTTAAAGGGCTTCCTTAAAAGTAAAAATAAATCACTTCTAAAATTGCTTAAATCCCATGGATAAGCCCAAATAAAAATAGTCTTTATGGCTTGGAAACATCTTTCACTAGCTTAAAAGCTGTAGGAAAAGGACTCTTCTTATTGAATTACCTGCATTTGTAAACCAAGGTAAAGGTCAATGGAGTCATTAACAAACACAAGATAGGGCGGCGCCTGTGGCTCAAGGAGTAGGGCGCCGGTCCCATATGCCGGAGGTGGTGGGTTCAAACCCAGCCCCGGCCAAAAAAAAAACAAAAAAACAAACAAACAAAAAAAACACAAAATAGTACCTCAGTGACGTGTCAGCATTAACATGGCTTCCTGAGCTCCAAAGCATGGAGAAGATTAGAATTCTATAAAGTTCCTAAAGGTCTGGTTTATAGGATGGACCAGTTACATGTTAACAGATTAGTGAAAAATGTAAAACCACCATCTCCTGAGACTGTAACATACATGACTTCCACATTGCTGTATGAGCTTCATGTTTCCCAGTAACATACCATTTACTGTCCCTGAAAATACTCTGAAGTTGTAGTAGTATTTACTGATGAAACATCTGAGGCCTTGCCACTTCAAAACCACTGTCACACATTGACAGGAACTGTATATGAAGACAATATAATAACTTTGTGGCAAATCATCTGACTTAACACCTGAAGAGCATTATAGACACCTTGACCCCAAGAATTTTACTCTGTTAGCTGAAAATGGATAATCTACTTACAAATGCTTAGTCTAGCTTTCCAAAACAAGATTTAATTGTCTTATAATCAGGTCAAATCAATCAATCATCAGTAATAATCTGTTGACTTTTCAAGCCTTAAGAATACTTGGTCTAATTTATGATCCTTTAATGGGTTAAATGACAGTGTGAATGTTTGAGAAATAATTTTTCCAAATGCTATAAAAATTTTTATTGGTTCATTATTTCAGTTTAAAGTGGTATCATTCAAATTTTCAAAATTCATGAACTAAATTGCATCTAGGTCACATGAAAGCTAGCTGTTGGCCCAAGGCCGAAATAAATTTATGGTTCCTTATAAAATGTGAAGGATTTCTGACTATCTTTGCAAGAAAATAAATGAAGGAAGACATAAATTTAAGTTTGATGTACAAGGAACAAATAGATCTCAACAAATGAAGCAAAAGATTAAAGTTCTAACTATCATAGCTTTTAATGAGCAACTCTAAATGTCAGTACATGTTGGCTAACCTACAATGGAGCAAATAAATTCAGGCACAAATATATTTTAGTGGAAAAAATTAGGAAGATATGGTTTTCATAATCTAATAATATTTCAGTAAAGATCCTATAGAATCCATATTAACACCATGTATAAATCAGTAGGTTCTCCATATTATGATAATACTGCTATACACAGCAGCATAGTTTATACTTATTAAAATAAGAAATTTGTTTTCTTTATTCTGTGGCCTAAGAGAACTATCTTCATGTATTAATCAGGCTTATACATACTCTGTGAGATCTTGTGAATGCCTCAGGGGTGACAAAGATGAACTTGTCATTGCCGTTAATAACTTCATGTACCAACTGCGGAAAGGCTGACATGGTGGGGCTTTGATCCTTTCAACTTACTGACCATTCGTGCAGTTAGTCCACTTTCAGATGTTTAGCAAGAGAAATAAACACACATCCAAACAAAGACTTGTACATCATTGTTCAAAGTATCTGCTTTTAATAGGCATACCATGGATACGACCTACATATCCATGCACAGTAAGTGGTTAAACAAAGTGTGTACATCCTAACAAGTGGAATACTTTTTAGCAACAAAAAAAGAAGAAAGGGCCAGGCATGGTGGCTCACACCTGTAATCCTAGCACTTTGAGAGGCCAAGGTAGGAAAATTGCCTGAGGTCAGGAGTTTAGGACCAGCCTGAAAAAGAGACCACATCTCTGCTAAAAATAAAAAAATTAGCTAGGCAATGCATGCCTATAGCCCAGCTACTTAGCTAGGCGTGGTGGCGCATGCCTATAGTCCCGGCTACTCTGGAGTCTAAGGCAGGAGGATCACTTGATCCAAGAGTTTGAGGCTGCAGTGAGCTATGTTTAGTCCATAGGTGACAGAGTGAGAACCTGTCTCAAAAAAAAAAAAAAAAAGAAGAAGAAAGTATTACATGCAACAATATGAGCACACCTCAAAATAATTATGCTGAATGAAAGAAATCCAGCAAAAAAAATTAGAATGCATTCAGTGTAATTCTATGTATACCAAGTTCCAGAAATTTCAAACTCATCTCAAGTGACAGAAAGCAGATCATTGGTTAACTTGAGTTTGGGGGAAAGAGTGTGAGGGATTACCAAGAGGTGTGAGGACAACTGGGGGTGATGGATGTGTTCGTTACTTTCATTGTTGTCATGGTGTGGCGTTACAGGTATATATGTTTGTCTGAACTTACTACATTCTATACTTTAATATACATAGTTTATTGCTGATACCTCAATTAAGATCTTTTTAAGACTAGTAGTACAAACATATTATTTACAGATTTGAAATAATTTCATTAAAATATCGAAAATAATAAATAGTTAAAAATGGTAGAACTGATGGAATGTGGATTTGGGGTAGGGCAGTAGGCCAAGGACAGGCACCAATAGGCTCAGATAAGCCATTCTCCACAGCTTCACCTGTCAGCTCTGTGCGTGGGTCTGACACTTTAAAACAGTATTGGCAATTTGAAAAGAGAGAGCTCACATTTGACAAGGGAAAATAGGTGATATTTGTCATCTTCTATAGACTGAATACATGTTCTGAGTTAGTTTCCCAAAATTTTGATAAATTTCACCAAATTCACACTAACCTGCTTTCCTTAATGATAAATGTCACTTATTTGTGGGTGACCACCAGAGTTAGAGGTAAGATCTATGTTACAAAACCATAGAATAAAATTAACATGCTGAGTTAATCATTTTATGTAATAGTAAAACTTAAAAAACAAACAAAAATAGTAAAACTTAAAATGTAATGGACACTGTCAACATCAGCCTGGAAGTTAGACCTAATTTTTTAGCCCATTAACATCTGCACTCTAGAATGTTTCCCTGCCTTCCCAGAGGCTATGAGAATACCTGGGCATCTCCTAACAGGAGACTTAATATTTGTAAGAATATTTTTGGATTACTACATTCTCTGTCTCCTGTCACTATCCATCTTGGCTGGATCTTGGCTTATTTTGGATTCTAACTCAAACTTTTGCTTACACTCAATCACTTTAAACCATTTCCTGTGTTTCTTTCACCCTAAGTCCTCCCCCGGCTCCCTCCATTTGCTTGATCCTGCATTTGTCAGTGTTATCTCTGGATAAACCTGGCATTTGTACGAATGAGGTCACAGAGGCATTTCAGTTATGTCCAACGTACCCCATGTCCTGCTGCTGATTCACGTTTTTTGATAACCTCCCAAGGCTTCTGGATCCTTTAGCTTTACTAAGACATTATTTCTGTGATTTTATCAAGTGTTAAAAAATTTTAAATAAGTCGAATTAGCTTCTACTCATACAAACAGAAAGCCTAATTCCAGAAAGAGAATGGTTTCTTTTTTTTTTTTAACTATAAATAAGAATAAGTCCTTAGTCAATTAATACCTCTATTTTTCCTTTAAGTGATGAATATAAAAGAAATGTCTAACACGTAAACATGGACATTCACCATCAAATTACTTTCACAAAGTAAGTTAGGATTAAAAAATCAATACATTTATTACTGAGCATCTCTTATATCTATGATACTGTGCAAAGCACTGAGGGGATGGGAGACAAAAACATTGGCCATTTATACTTTACTCTTAATGAAATTCTCCTAAAAAGTTTTCATACTCCTGATAATAACAGAAAGTAATTTTGTGCAGTAAACCAGGTGAATGTGTATATAATCTAGTGAAATCATCATCAACTATATAATTTACTCAAGCAACTTCCTTGGGTTATAAAGCATAAACAGAGGCAGCCATCATTATTGTTTAAAATTACTAATATTTATCTTTTACAACAGCTACTGTTCTGTGTCTATAATCACTAAGACGTAAAATTCTAAACTGTATTTAAATAAAATGTTAAGATCAAATAATGTTTGTATTGATGTGAAAATATCTAACAGTGTGTCATTTTATTCAATTCTGAAATAAAGTTACAGTTTTATAATGCAAAATAACTTTTCCTTTTTAATACAAATTGCAGGACACAGAAGATTTGGTAAAGGATTTACTGTTTATCTCTGGACTATTTATTCATAGCTAATTTAATTTAGAATAGACAATCCGTGAAATATATTTCTCTGTAGATTTTTCTTCTAAGTAAAAACCACAAAAAGAAGGTAGTCAGCCACAATCTATCTTGTGTTTATTATTTTATTTGGCATTTATTACATGATTATACTTTTTTCTCGTATTACTTTGTTTAATCTATGTTACATCAATAAGTAACTTGAAATGGTTTAGTAGGATAATTACAAATTATTTTTATAAAACATAATTATTCTTTAGAATATAATCAATCCATGTATTTTTCTACTGTAGCAACTTTTGTAAGTAAGCAAATTCATGAAAATTGACATTTCAAATTTTTATTTAGTCTAGGATTCTTCCATATATAATCTAAAAATAAATTTCTCCCTCAATGTAGCACTTCTTCCTACTACAGACTAACTGATTTATCTTACACAGGCCTGAAAGTTTCATTTCTTGAAACCCCCAAATGTAAGTTTCTCTTGTTTTGCTTTCTAGGTCCTAAAAAATCAACAGTTGCCCTAGTTATTAACTCTTAATATGCTTGTTATCAATAGATGATCACTGTCTGGTCAAGTAAGTATCTTTGAAATGCCCACAATGTGGCAGATGGATTTTTTAAGTCAATTCTTATCAAGAAAGCAAAAGCCAAATGGATGGGACTCCCTAAATCCTCTTTTCAAAAGTTTCATTTTAAGAGCTTTAAATATGAAAGATACACATTGAATATATATCTTTTCCAGAAAATAAAATAATGGAAATAATATAGAAAAATTCTAGAATTCTGGTCCCCTTAAGTAAGTGCAAGTAAAGATTGTTACCTGTTGTCAGGTCAATTTCAGAACTCCTAAAACAGAACATTAACAGGTACTGTAGTGTGGTTAAAGTGAAACAACAAATACATTTGGATTCAGTTTTCTTCTTTGTTTTCTGATTCCTGTTTATAATTTGTTTTCTTTCACATTTTCTACTTACTAATCAAAGGCACAAAAGCCATAAACAGAAAATGATATAAATTGATTTTTAGTAGTAAGTTATTTTAAAATCTTCAAAAAATTTAAATAACTTTAGAAAAATTACTTTCTTTTTTTTTTATTTTTTTGCAGTTTTTGGCAGGGGCTGGGTTTGAACCTGCCACCTCCAGCATATGGGGCAGGCGCCCTACTCCTTTGAGCCCCAGGCACCACCTGAAAAATTACTTTTTATGGATTAATAAATAGGGTTATAGAAATAGGAGGAATACCAAAACTTATATGCCTATTTCAAATATGATTAAGACTGACCAATTCTTAATACATGTGACTTATAATATTAAATGGTAATACTATTTTTATATAGATGTTCTGATATATTTTGCATTAAAACAAATAATCTTCATTTAAAAATTAAGAATAACTTGGAGGCGGAGCAAGATGGCGGCCGAGTAACAGCTTCCTTGCATTTGGGCACCATGAGTCTGGGGAGATAGGACTCCAGGCATCTCCGGCTGGTGGGATCTGCCTATCATCACCCCTGTGAGGATACAGGGAGTCCGCGAGAGACTTCTGGACCCCAAGAGGAGGACTAAAACAGTGGAAAAACGGCAAGTGGTCGCGTGTGTTCAATCCGTTTAAACCCACCCGCAACTGTAACTTTAGTAGCAGCGAGACTGCAAACCAGAAAGGCCTTACCTGTGAACTGTTTTGGTGTCTTTGGACTTGGCACTCCGTTGAACTGCCTTGGGGAGAGCCTGAGCGGGAGTGCCGAGAAATTTGGCCGTTGTCTAGGGCCCCAGTCTGAGCCGCTGAGCCAGACGGAGCTAATAGTGTTTGGCTGTGGGTCACAGGGAGCCATTGTGAGCAATCTGCCCCGGCAAGCTCTGCCCTCAGGGTCGCAGAGCTAGAATCGGGTGGGAGCTGGTAACCCAGCGACCAAGTAGCCAAAGGGTGGGGTCTGAGCCGCCTTGTAGCCCTAATCCCCAGGGGCAGAGTGAGACCGGTTTTGGCACACTGGGTAAGTGGATAGCCACTTCAGCAGTGATTCCAGCGACAAGCACTTTCCTGGGAAAGCTTCTGCTCAGTAAGTTTACAAGTTCAAAGTGCCTTTTAAGTGGGCTGAAGAGAGATTTAGGGTGTCTACCTGCTGGGGTTTGAGAAATCAGCAGCCTCCAGTCCTATCAGAACTGTGATTAACATCTCATACCCCAGAAGACCACATGTTGCCCAGACAATATTCAATAACATATACATACTGCTTTGTTTCTGGCTGTGTTTTTTTTTTTTTGTTTGTTTGTTTATTTTGATGTTGTTGATGTTGTTTTGTTTTTTAATTTCAACCTTTTCCATACAGATCCTTTTTCTTTCTCAATTTTTCTAGTTTAATTATAATTTCCCATTGCTGCCTTTTTCAATAACTAGAATTTCATTTTTGCTAGAGTTTCTACCGCTATTATTTGGTTTTTCACCCAATTCTATCCCGTAAAGTTTTCTGTTTGCTTGTTTTGGTTTGATTTATAGCATTTTTGTCTTTCTTCTCTACTTGGTAGAGGTGGGGTACTGTGTCAGATCAGGTTAGCAAAGAGCTGCTGACCTCAAGGGAACCACCCAACTGGGCACCCCCAGAAGGTGGTGTTTTTTTAAGGTTGTGTCAAAGTACCCTACTGTACACCTATATTGCTCTGTCTCCCTCTTTCTGTGCCTCTCTTCTTTTTGTCAATATTCCTTTTACCCACCCCCTCTCCTTTCTCTATTTTTCTTTTTTTTTCTTATCACTCGGTTCTCCTTTCTTTCATCCCTTTTTTGCTCTTCAACCTTCTCACCCTTCTGATCCTGTAACCCTTAGTCCACAGGCACAAGAACTTAAAGAGCAAGAGGAAGTAAAAGGAAAATTAGGGCAAGGAAACAGATAAAAGAAATCACTCATGAGGAAGAATCAGCAGAAAACTCCAGGCAACATGAAGAACCAGTCCAGAACAACCCCGCCAAGGGACCATGAGGTAGCTACTGCAGATGATTCCACCTATACAGAAATGGTAGGAATGACAGAAAGGGAATTTAGAATACACATGTTGAAAACAATGAAAGAAATGATGGAAACAATGAAGGAAACTGCTAATAAAGTGGAAAATAACCAAAAGGAAATCCAAAAACAGAATCAAATAAGAGATGAACGATATGAAGAACATAAAAAGGATATAGCAGAGCTGAAGGAACTGAAACAGTCAATTAGGGAACTTAAAGATGCAATGGAAAGTATCAGCAACCGGTTAGACCATGCAGAAGAAAGAATTTCAGAGGTAGAAGACAAAGTTCTTCAGATAACTCAGATAGTAAAAGAGGCAGAAAAGAAGAGAGAGAAAGCAAAATGTTCACTGTCAGAATTATGGGACTTTATGAAGCATTCCAACATACGAGTTATAGGAATTCCAGAAGGGAAAGAAGAATGCCCCAGAGGAATGGAAGCCATACTAGAGAATATTATAAAAGAAAATTTCCCAAATATCACCAAAGATTCTGACACACTGCTTTCAGAGGGCTATCGGACCCCAGGTCACCTCAACTCTAACCGAGCTTCTCCAAGACACATTGTGATCAACCTGTCCAAAGTCAAGACAAAAGAAAAGATTCTGCAAGCTGCCAGGAGTAAGCGCCAGTTGACCTAAAGGGGCAAATCCATCAGAGTGACCGCAGACTTCTCTAATGAAACTTTCCAAGCAAGAAGACAATGGTCATCTACCTTTAATCTACTTAAAAAGAACAATTTTCAGCCCAGAATTCTGTACCCTTCTAAGCTAAGTTTCAAAATTGACGGAGAAATCAAATCATTTACGGATATACAAACATTGAGGAAATTCTCCACAACAAGACCAGCTCTACAGGAAATACTTCAACCTGTTCTGCACACTGACCACTGCAATGTATCAGCAGCAAAGTAAGAACTCAGAAATTAAAGGACAGAACCTAACCTCCACACTGATGCAAAAGATAAAACTAAGCAATGGACTCTTACAAAATAAGACGAATAGACTACTACCACACTTATCAATTATCTCAATAAATGTTAATGGCTTGAATTCCCCACTGAAGAGACATAGACTGGCTAACTGGATTAAAAAACACAAGCCATCCATTTGCTGTCTGCAAGAAACACACCTGGCTTCAAAAGACAAATTAAAGCTCCAAGTCAAGGGTTGGAAGACAATTTTTCAGGCAAATGGAATTCAGAAGAAAAGAGGAGTTGCAATCTTATTTTCAGATACATGTGGATTTAAAGCAACTAAAGTCAAAAAAGACAAAGATGGTCACTTTATATTGGTCAAGGGAAAAATACAACAAGAAGACATTTCAATTCTAAATATTTATGCACCCAATTTAAATGCTCCCAGATTCTTGAAACAGACCTTACTCAGTCTGAGCAATATGATATCTGATAATACCATCATAACAGGGGACTTTAACACTCCTCTTACAGAGCTGGACAGGTCCTCTAAACAGAAATTAAACAAAGATATAAGAGATTTCAATGAGACCCTAGAACAACTGTGCTTGATTGATGCATATAGAACACTCCACCCCAAAGATAAAGAATATACATTCTTCTCATCACCCCATGAAACATTTTCCAAAATTGATCATATCCTGGGACACAAAACAAATATCAACAGAATCAAAAGAATTGAAATTTTACCTTGTATCTTCTCAGACCATAAGGCACTAAAGGTGGAACTCAACTCTAACAAAAATGCTCGACCCCACCCAAGGCATGGAAATTAAACAATCTTCTCTTGAATAACAGATGGGTGCAGGAAGAAATAAAACAGGAAATCATTAACTTCCTTGAGCATAACAACAATGAAGACACAAGCTACCAAAACCTGTGGGATACTGCAAAAGCAGTTTTAAGAGGAAAATTCATCGCTTTAGATGCCTACATTCGAAAAACAGAAAGAGAGCGCATCAACAATCTCACAAGAGATCTTATGGAATTGGAAAAAGAAGAACAATCTAAGCCTAAACTCAGTAGAAGAAAAGAAATATCCAAAATCAAATCAGAGATCAATGAAATTGAAAACAAAAGAATCATTCAGAAAATTAATGAAACAAGGAGTTGGTTTTTTGAAAAAATAAATAAAATAGATAAACCATTGGCCAGACTAATGAGGAATAGAAAAGTAAAATCTCTAGTAACCTCAATCAGAAATGATAAAGGGGAAATAACAACTGATCCCACAGAGATACAAGAGATCATCTCTGAATACTACCAGAAACTCTGTGCCCAGAAATTTGACAATGTGAAGGAAATGGATCAATATTTGGAATCACACCCTCTCCCTAGACTTAGCCAGGAAGAAATAGAGCTCCTGAACAGACCAATTTCAAGCACTGAGATCAAAGAGACAATAAAAAAGCTTCCAACCAAAAAATGCCCTGGTCCAGATGGCTTCACTCCAGAATTCTATCAAACCTTCAAGGAGGAGCTTATTCCTGTACTGCAGAAATTATTCCAAAAAATTGAGGAAGAAGGAATCTTCCCCAACACATTCTATGAAGCAAACATCACCCTGATACCAAAACCAGGAAAAGACCCAAACAAAAAGGAGAATTTCAGACCAATCTCACTCATGAATATAGATGGAAAAATTCTCAACAAAATCCTAGCCAATAGATTACAGCTTATCCTCAGAAAAGTCATTCATCATGATCAAATAGGCTTCATCCTAGGGATGCAAGGCTGGTTTAACATACGCAAGTCCATAAACGTTATCCACCATATTAACAGAGGCAAAAATAAAGATCACATGATCCTCTCAATAGATGCAGAAAAAGCATTTGATAAAATCCAGCATCCTTTTCTAATTAGAACACTGAAGAGTATAGGCATAGGTGGCACATTTCTAAAACTGATTGAAGCTATCTATGACAAACCCACAGCCAATATTTTACTGAAGGGAGTAAAACTGAAAGCTTTTCCTCTTAGAACTGGAATCAGACAAGGTTGTCTTCTGTCACCTTTACTATTCAACATAGTGCTGGAAGTTCTAGCCAATACAATTAGGCAAGACAAGGAAATAAAGGGAATCCAAATGGGAGCAGAGGAGGTCAAACTCTCCCTCTTTGCTGACGACATGATCTTATACTTAGAGAACCCCAAAGACTCAACCACAAGACTCCTAGAAGTCATCAAAAAATACAGTAATGTTTCAGGATATAAAATCAATGTCCACAAGTCAGTAGCCTTTGTATACACCAATAACAGTCAAGATGAGAAGCTAATTAAGGACACAACTCCCTTCACCATAGTTTCAAAGAAAATGAAATACCTAGGAATATACCTAATGAAGGAGGTGAAGGACCTCTATAAAGAAAACTATGAAATCCTCAGAAAGGAAATAGCAGAGGATATTAACAAATGGAAGAACATACCATGCTCATGGATGGGAAGAATCAACATTGTTAAAATGTCTATACTTCCCAAAGCAATCTACCTATTCAATGCCATTCCTATCAAAATACCAGCATCGTACTTTCAAGATTTGGAAAAAATGATTCTGCGTTTTGTATGGAACTGGAAAAAAACCCATATAGCTAAGGCAGTTCTTAGTAATAAAAATAAAGCTGGGGGCATCAGCATACCAGATTTTAGTCTGTACTACAAAGCCATAGTGCTCAAGACAGCATGGTACTGGCACAAAAACAGAGACATAGACACTTGGAATCGAATTGAAAACCAAGAAATGAAACTAACATCTTACAAACACCTAATTGTTGATAAACCAAACAAGAACATACCTTGGAGGAAAGATTCCCTATTCAATAAATGGTGTTGGGAGAACTGGATGTCTACATGTAAAAGACTGAAACTGGACCCACACCTTTCCCCACTCACAAAAATTGATTCAAGATAGATAAAGGACTTAAATTTAAGGCATGAAACAATAAAAATCCTCCAAGAAAGCATAGGAAAAACACTGGAAGATATTGGCCTGGGGAAAGACTTCATGAAGAAGACTGCCATGGCAATTGCAACAACAACAAAAATAAACAAATGGGACTTCATTAAACTGAAAAGCTTCTGTACAGCTAAGGAGACAATAACCAAAGCAAAGAGACAACCTACACAATGGGAAAGGATATTTGCATATTTTCAATCAGACAAAAGCTTGATAACTAGGATCTATAGAGAACTCAAATTAATCCACATGAAAAAGGCCAACAATCCCATATATCAATGGGCAAGAGACATGAATAGAACTTTCTCTAAAGATGACAGACGAATGCTAACAAACACATGAAAAAATGTTCATCACCTCTAAATATTAGAGAAATGCAAATCAAAACAACCCTGAGATATCATCTAACCCCAGTGAGAATTGCCCACATCACAAAATCTCAAAACTGCAGATGCTGGCATGGATGTGGAGAGAAGGGAACACTTTTACATTGCTGGTGGGACTGCAAACTAGTACAACCTTTCTGGAGGGAAGTATGGAGAAACCTCAAAGCACTCAAGCTAGACCTCCCATTTGATCCTGCAATCCCATTACTGGGCATCTACCCAGAAGGAAAAAAATCCTTTTATCATAAGGACACTTGTACTAGACTGTTTATTGCAGCTCAATTTACAATCGCCGAAATGTGGAAACAGCCTAAATGCCCACCAACCCAGGAATGGATTGACAAGCTGTGGTCTATGTAAACCATGGAATACTATTCAGCTATTAAAAAAAATGGAGACTTTACATTCTTCGTACTAACTTGGATGGAAGTGAAGACATTATTCTTAGTACAGCATCACAAGAATGGAGAAGCATGAATCCTAAGTACTCAATTTTGATATGAGGACAATTAATGACAATTAAGGTTATGAGAGGGGGAAAGCAGAAAGAGGGTCGGAGGGAGGCGGTGGGGCCTTGGTGTGTGTCACACTTTATTGGGGCAAGACATGATTGCAAGAGGGACTTTACCTAACAATTGCAATCAGTGTAACCTGGCTTATTGTACCCTCAATGAATCCCCAACAATAAAAAAAAAAAAAAAATTAAGAATAACTTATTTTTTAATAGAGTTTTAAAAAATGTCTTTTTTCAAATTTCCAAGTCTTTTTAAGAACATTTCTGGAAAAAGATCTTATTCTAGACCAAAAATTCTAATCAATTCCAGGTAGCTTCAGCTGTAGAAAACAAATAACATAACCATTAAGTAACTAATTTTAAAAATTGTAACCAAATACAATCATTAGTCCCTAACCAATGGGAAGAATAATTTCCCATAAATAGCAATCATATAGAAGTGGGAAGCAAAAGTACGATCACATGTCTTTTATAATAACAAGTATAATAATTTTTACTGAAGATAAAAGGTTTTTAAATAGACATACCAAATAAATAATACAATTAACATCAGTAAAAATATTTAATAACAAAAAGAGAAAGAAAATACTATGTGACAGTAGAAATAAAAAATCTATTACCCAAATCATAAGAATTGACATATCATTTTAGGAGATAGTATATAAAGAGAAATAAAGTAAGTGAAATAAAGCATAAGTAAATCTATTCGAGAAAAAAAAATCCAATACAAATTAATAAATTAGCAATGATAATATATTGGCCAATATAAATTGTAAAATACATTAATTATACATGTATGATATGACTTCAATTTTACAAAGAAAAAAGCATATAGAGGCATGGAATAATTCAACAGAGATTAACTCTAGTGAATGGAATTTGAGATTTATTTCCTTTTTTCTCTTTCATGTATTTTCTTAAGACTCTACATAAGAACCATTCTCTTTTATAATGAAAATAATTGTTTTTTAAAAAAAACCCCATAATATTATAAGGAAAACATGAACTCAGATAACTCAATAGAAGAAGATTTTTTTTTTTTTTTTGAGACAGAGCCTGAAGCTGTCGCCCTGGGTAGAATGCTGTGGCATCACAGCTCACAGCAACCTCCAACTCCTGGGCTCAAGCGATTCTCTTCCCTCAGCCTCCCAAGTAGCTGTGACTACAGATGCTTGCCACAACGTCTGGCTATTTTTTGGTTGTAGCTGTCATTGTTCTTTGGCGAGCCAGGCTGGATTCGAACCCGCCAGCTCTGGTGTATGTGGCTGGCGCCTTAGCCGTTTGATCCAAAGGCGCCGAGCCAGGAGATAAATTTTTAAAAATGGGCAATGGACCTGAACAGACATTTCTCAAAAGAAGACATACAAATACTTAATAGGTATGCAAATATTGTTAAAAAGATAAAAGGTAAGTGTTGGCAAGGATGTGGTGAAAAGGAAGCCCTTCCATAATGTTGGTAGGTATCAATATCATGGTGCAGCTGCTATGGGAAACACTGTGGATGTTCTGCAAAAAAACTAAAAATAAAACTCCTATATGATCCAGCAGTTCCACATGTTTTGGGAAATGAAATCATTATGCCAAAGAGGTATCTTTCCTTTCATGTTCACGGTAGGATTATTCACAATAGCCAAGATATGAAACCAACCTACGTGTGCATTAAAAGAGAACTGGCTAAAGAAAGTGTGGAGTATATACACAATGAAATACAATTCAGCCTCTACGAAGAAGGAAACCCTGTCATTTATGATAACAGGGGTGAAGCTGGAGGACATTATGCTAAGTGAAGTAAGTCAGGCACACACACAAAAATGCCACATCATTCTAGATTCTAATATGTAGAATCTAAAAACATCAAACTCACAAAAGCAGAGACTAGAATGGTGGGAAAAGTGGGGTGATGCTGGTCAAAGAACGCAAATTTTAGTTAGTTAGGGGAAGTAAGTTCAAGAAATCTATTTTACAACATCATTGCTATTGGTAAAAACAATGTATTGTGTTCTTGAAAATCACTAAGGAAGTAGACTTGTCTTCTCACCACAAATAAAATATGAGTATGTAAATAAATTAAAATCCAATAAATTATATTTTTGCAGAATGCAAATGTCGTACACATACTTAGTTTTCTTCCCAAAGGAAAGTTCTTATTTTCTTTTCATTTATAGAAACACAGTTTTGTTCTGGCAGCCAAGAACTCCAGGAAATAGGCCTCTTCTCCAGCTCCAACAGATGCACCAAACAGCAACTCTGTCTCCCCACTTGCTAAGGACTGAACGTTTGTGTTTCCCAAAATTCATATGCTGCAGTTCTAACCTCTAAGGTGATGGTATATGGAAAGTGGGTTTTGGGGAAGTAATTAGGGTCAAAATAGGTCATGTGGATGGGGCCCTCAGGATGGGCTTAATAGCTTTATAATTAAAAGGGAAAGTGAGAGAGACCCTCAGTTCACAAGCACATAAGGAGGAAGGTCATGTGGGGATGCTGTAAGAAGTCTGGCTTTCTGCAAGCCAGAAAGAGCACCCCCACCAGGAACCAAATTGGTGGCACCTGATCTTGAATTTCCTAGCCTCCAGAACGGTGAGATTTAAACGCCTGTTGTTTAATCTACTCAGTCTATGGTACTGTGTTATGGCAACCCCAGCACACTAAGATACCACCTTACAATATTAATGCCTGGTCTGGAGTGATAAGACAGATATAAGGAAGGGGCTTATGGTAGACTACAAGGAAGCCTTTTGCCACGTCATGAAACACCAATAAATTATACTTGTTTCTAAGCTAAATAAATCATGATTAAATAAGAATAATTTAGCATTGGGCTATACCTGTTAATATCATATTAACACTAACAAATTGAAGAAGAATAAACCTTATGCTCATCAGCAGATGCAGAAATTTCTCTGATAAAATTCAATACTAATGTAAAAAAAAAACCCCAAACCATTAGCAAATTAACAATAGGAAAAATTGCTATTGACCCCCAAATAATCCTGCACATTCATATAATTATAATCAAAATCCCTAAAGAAATTTTCTTGAAACTTGACAGCCTATCCTAAAATTCCTATAGATGATAAGAAACAAAGAAAGTCAATAAGGATGTAAGTCAATTTGGGGGACCTCATCTTGCCAAATATAAAATTTATAAAGCTGCAACAATGAAGACAGTCATGATACTGTCTCAGAGATTGTCAGACAGACTAACAAGACATAATAGAGTCCTGAGGGACTATTCATAAATGGTGGCTTTTCATATGGAAAAGATCAAGTGAAAGTCTTATTTCTCATCTTAAAAACAAATTACCAGTTGAATAATAATGCATATGTAAACATTAAAAGAATAAAATACAAAGCACATGCAAACAGGACCAAAAAAACATTTTTTTAAAATTAGGTAACCCCCCCAATAAAAAACAAATCATCAAAGGAGAATGCAATTAATTTAAATACCTGAAGTTAAAGTTAAATTTCTTTTCATCAAAGAAATGCAAAAAGTAAAGTCGAAAAACATGTCACAGACTGCAATAAGAATATGCATGGCCCACAAGCAGAACATGTCCATGTCTAGAGCACGTATGCACACGATCCTTCATAAAAAAAGGACAGACAATCCAACAGAAAAGATGGGCAATCGCTATATAAGCACACTACAGTGGAAGAAACCCATATGATTAAAAAAAAATAATATCACTAGTAATCAAAGAAATGCAAAATTCAAACAATACGTAATTTCAGACCTTTCACATTGGCACAATTTTTAGTCTGATGCCATCAAGTAATGATTTGGAAAATGAAACTTTAGAAACATGAATTCTTATTAGTTGTCGGTAATAATAGAAATATGTATGCATTTACTATGGCAAGAAATTCCACAAACTCTATTAAAGTTAAAGCTACATTTCATTATTGAGCAATTCTAATTCTGGTGAACTTTGGTGGATGTATGAACTGCATTGTAGTAAGCTAATGGGCACTCAGAAAGCGACAGAATAAACAAACTGGTCTGATCATAACAATGGAATATGATATGGCAAATAATTACATTTCCTACGAGTGTTTCTGCTATTGCAGGAAATGCATTCCTGAAGAACCACCATTCTGCAAAATGGATATTTAGAAATAAGAAAGTGTACAGGGAAAATGATGTTTAAGAAGACCTAAAAAAATCTATGCAACTTTGTAACAAGTGCACTTAATCATCATTATATTAATAATAATATTTCGATGTAGCAATTGTCTGATTCCTTTTCTGAATGTATTTATGGTCGTTCATTCTTTATAAGGTTTTTCTTTCTAGTCCTTATTTTAAACATTGTTATTAAAATTTAAGCCTTTTTAATTTTGTGAAGACAAAACAATGGAAACCTAATAAACACATGTATATGTAAAAATAAAAAAAGTCTAGGCAACTTTGTAACAAGGGCACTTAATCATTCTAATGAAAATTAACGAGCTTACTTAAGTTAAATTTCTAAACTATATAAATGAAATACTGGCATAAGTGCTGGACAGTGTATTGTCTTTTTTGAAAAAGACGGAAGGAGGTGTTCTAAAGACATATGAAGATGGTGCTTGGCTCACCGTAGGCATTTCCAAGAGAAAGTGCGCAGACAGAACCAACAAGAAGAATCCATGGTGAACCAGTATCATCCGTTAGTCCCTAGACCTCTATGCATCTAGCTGTGTTCATACATTTTTTTTATGTTGCTACTCCTTTGTAGCGCATAATACTAACAAAATGGGAAAACTACATATGAATATCTTACTTATACTGACAGCATTCCCCAATTTACTTACCGAATACAAATAAAGTCATAGCAGAAACATGCACTGTCACCATATGTCTCAGATGAAAAGCAACCTGAAGAATGGTTCCTAAATTTCAATTATTTCTCTCTCTCTATCTATCTATCAATCTATCTATCTTCTGATGTATGAATGTATATATATTCACTATACATATTTGGGAATAATATACCCAGATTTCAGAATCCTGATTCCCTCTGGGAATGAAGAAGTGCAGAAGGAATGAAGCTGTAGCTCTCTTAGATCTAGTTTACTTTTTCTGCTTACAAAACATGAAGTTATTATACAAACCTTATTTATTAAATCCAGATGCTGGACAGATGCCTATTCTACTATCTTCTATATTTGTGCACTTAAATTTTTCAAAATGTGGAAGAACATGATTAAAATATATGAGATTCAATAGAAACATTTGATTATAAAGAGGGTTAGTGAGGAAGCTGGATGTAAAATAAATATGAAAACATTTATTAGGAAAATATAGACATATAAACATAGGGTGATAAATTACATTACTATAAGTAAAGACACTGTTATAAGGGAATCATGAATTACAAGTGGTTTATACGATCATTTATTTCAAGAGGGATGTGCAGTTTGACATATTCGTAGAAGGACTTCTAGAACATTAAGCTGGTAAAAATGTCAAAATTTAAAATGAACATTCTGGGTATGAATTATCGATGAAAACTAGCCTCGCTAATTTCTAAAACATGTTATGAAGTGATAATAATTAAAACTATGTGACCTGGGTTAAAATTTCCTCTCAAATAACTATGATTATTATGTAGCAGTATGATACAAAAAATAATACACAAAGCAATGAGGAATAGAACATTACTTAATAAATGCCTTTGAAAAATTGGAATACTCACGGAAACTACGTACTCAAATGTTCTCAGCCCATATTTAAAAGCCAATTAAACCAACCTCAGAAAAGTTAGAACAATTAAATGGGAATCATTCAGGTTGAGCTCAGAAATCTCAGAAATCAGGATGGTTAAGCTTCTCAGGTGATAACCAATTTGTAACTGGCAAACCACAACTTTAAATGTTTCCAGTCAATTCCTAATGTGTTTCACGAATAAGTTTCAGAACTGCTGTGATTCTGACCCTCAACACTGGGCAGGTGGGAAGGAGAGCATCAGGCAGGGCCTGAGTTGTCAGAACTCCCAAGCCTTCTCAGGCCACAGGAGGGGCTGAATAGGTATGTTCAAGTATTGCAGTTGGCAATAAAAATCAGACCTTCACTGGAGTCTTCAGATTCCTAAGATTTCAGACCCAGTAATTCTAGTTCAGAAATTATGTTTCAAGGAAATTCTTTAAAAATTCAGAGGAAACTTTTTAATACAAAGATATACATTTCAAAATTACCGAAATAACGTAACAGCCAAAAACTGAAAGCAACCTTGGTGAAAAAGAATAAGTAAATTATGTCATATTCAGAGGATAGAATTTTATGAAATCTTTTAAATGCTTATGTGTTTGCAATAACTTGTAAAATATTAGCATATTAGGAGGAATCCACATAGTTTCATTTAAAGAATTATATACACAATGCAAACTACACACACACACACACATTCATATATATTCCAGGTATATACACTCTCCCTGTATATTCTATAAAAAATGCAATTGAAATAATTTTAAACATGTATATAATGAATAGAATCTACAACATAGTTATTTTTGGCAAATAAAGCAGAAAATAAGGATTGAAAGCAAACGACTAGAAATCCTGGTCCGTCTCATCTGTTTTCACACACTCCCCGAGGCTTTTCTTATCTGTTATATTTCAACAAAAACAGTTCCCTTCGGGAAGCCTCCCCAGACCTAGACCCTTTCAGGTCATCCAGCTCTGTGCTCTCATCACATTACATGTTTCCTCTCTGCCAGCTTATAACAACAGCAGCTATTTTGCTCCATCATAAAATGAACTAAAAACCAGAGCTAAAAAATATACACAATCTACACATTCCTGTGGGTACTGTGAATTCTATCTCTGCATCAAATAGGATCATCAAAAGCCTGGATACAAGCACTTCATTAATTTAATTTCATTCAAAATCCAATTCACCAAGTCACATTTTAATATTATGTACTTGGCCCTCACTGGAATCCTATACGGATGATATGTACTACTGAATTTATTTTAAGAAATAAAAACGTGGATATGGTATGTTGCATGCATTTAAAATGCCACATGATCAATTTCTCTGAGAATTCAGTATAGAGAAAGCTTCAATTCCCTAGAGGGCTTGGTAGGCTTCTTCTTTTGTGATAATGATAAGTGTAGAATGCTTTCCTTTCAGCAACAAGATGCCAAGAAGCTCAGGATTAAGTATGAACATCAATCAATAAATATACTGACCCTCATGAATGGCAAAATTGATTCTACTGTTCTTCAGCCCAGGATTTCTACTTAAATTGTATTTCATTGCTGTTTGTTCTATTTCATTTCTTGTCATTCCCATTTATTGTCAAATTCGAGTGTCTTAATATATCTGTACTTAATTATTAGTCAGTTGAAATTTGTTGGGGTAGACCTTATAAAGAAATACACAAATATGTTTGAGATGAACATTTTTGTTCACAAAGTAAATGCTCTATGATAGGGGTGAAAGTCACTATTGAGAATGGAAAGGAAACTCACGTAGTAGGAAACTATACTTGCAATACAAGTAATTGACAAAAGGTTCATATTATTTACAATAGAAATGAAAAAAGTCCTACAAATTAATAAGCCAAATCAAGCAAAGAGAAAAGCAGGCAAAAATCTTAAAGAGCCACTTCTCTAAAGAGCATATCCAAATGGCCAGCAAATGCCTAAAAAAGTTTTAAACTTCATTAGTGTCAATAAACATCGATATTAAATCCACAAGGAGATGACATATACCCACTAGAATACTTAAGATGTAAAATAAAAAATACTAATTATTACATGGTAGAGCAAATGGCACTCTCATACAGAGCTGGCAAGACTTTAAATCTGAAAAATCATTGAAAAAAATAGCTTCAGGGTCGTTACTGAAGCCAAACATAACTTAGGGCCCAACAATTCCACTTTTAGGCATATGTCCTTGAGTATTAACAGATACATTCTCAAAATGTAGCAAATAGAATTTTCCTAGCAGCACTACTTGTAACAGTCTTAAATTGGAAGTCTCAATACTGGTCAAGAAAGGAATGGATCGAGATGAGCTCCCTCCAAATTAAAAAAAAAAAAAAGAATGAATAAATAATTATGGTATATATGCACATAAAAATACAATGCAGGAGTAAACATGAAGCATTTTAAATAGTATGGTGAGTAATTGTGATATTCACAAACATAATTTTGATGAAAGAAAATAGACACAAAACAATTATATACTTTATGATGCCATATATAGAAGTACAAAAGCAGGTGAAACTAAACTGTTGAGTAAAGTCAGAATAAGCTTAGCTTGGGGGAGTGTTTGGGTAGTGACTAGAAAGGAACTCATAGAGGTTTGGACTACTGTAAAGTTTCTTATTGGGTGCTGGTTGCACCAGTGTATTTGGTTTAATACTCACCAGGGGATTCACTTATAGTATGCACATTTTCTGTATCATAATATGCATTAACCAAAATATTAAAAATTTATCTAGAGAACTACTATAAGAAAAATCTAGAAATCTGGGTTCATTCCTTGCTCTGACATTTAATGTGTATCTCAACAAGAACAAACATTAAATTGCTTGAGATTTATATGTTAAGTGGAAGAAAACAGTCTGCCCTATCTTTTCACAGGACCATCTGGACAAGCCAAATGGAGTAGAGATGAGTAGCCCTATTACATATTAAAGCATTAATATATGATATTAATTATTAATAAAGCTGCTTTAACTAATACACATATAGCACTGCTATATCATTTAAATTAAATAGGAAGTCCTAAGTTTAATAGGAACATATTTAGTACAATTTAGTTTAACTATGTGAAGGGTCATATAACAACTTTCTGGCTATTTGGGGGTAAAAATCAGAATTTCTATCTTACTTCCTAAACCAAAATAATTTAAGATGAAACAAACTTTTACAAGGGAACTAGAGAAAGAAAAGACTAATTTTTTTGTCCATAATCTTACACGGGAGAAAGGTTTTCTAAGCCAAACCACTTTAACTTTTCACAATGAATATGTATAACTGTTATAATAAGCTAATAAAAATATTGCATAAAACATTTGTAAATTATTCTTATTCCTAGCTTTAATATTTATATCATTAGCATTTTCTTTGAAGCTGCTAACTCAAAGATGATTGTCTAAATAGTATAAAATATAGTCATTCATTAATTCACGTGACCAATATAAATAGCAGATACTACATGCCAGAAATGTTTCCTGAACTGGGGATGCAATAGTGAGTGAAATAATAATATTGCCTTCACCAGTTTACTCTCTAGTGGAAAACAATGTAGAATCAACTAAATTAATACTAGATGGAAAAATGTAGAAGAGGGAAGGGGGATGTGAGTGCTGGAACAGGAATGGAAGGAATGAGGTAGAGGCTGAAAATTTAAATAGAGCAGTCAGGCAAGGCCACACTAAGTTAATTTCTGAACAAAAATTTGAAGCATCGAGAGCTGGTGTCAAGTAGGGGAAAATACATTTCAGGCAGAAGAAATGGGCACAGCAAAGACACTAGGGCAGCCGTACCCCTGGTGTATTCAAAGAACCAAAGAAGCCAGTGTGGGTGACACAGAAGGAGCAAGGGAGATAGTACTAATAACGTTTATGCCCAGAGAAGCAACAGTAGGCAGATCTCACTGGGATCTGTAAGAACATTAGCTTTTTTTTTTTTTTTGCAGTTTTTGGCTGGGGCCAGGTTTGAACCTGCCACCTCTGGTATATGGGACCAGCGGCCTACTCCTTTGAGCCACAGGCGCCACCCAGAACATGAGCTTTTAACTCTGAGATGGGAACCAGCTTGTAAGAACATCAGCACTTTCACTCTGCACGAGATGGGTTTCAGGTGACCTAGGCTCCTAAATTAGGGAGAGTAATTAAAACAATTCCAACCAGAGACAAATAACAATTATAGCAATAAGAAAGTGAGAGAACTGAAGAACTGCTTGCTTCATGTACAAATATTTACTAAGTACATTATTAGGCTCTGGTTAGGATTAAAAAATGACTTGGATGCAGATCCTGCCATCACAGAGAATTTAAATAAGGAGATAAAACATGAGTAGAAATAACCACAATAAAATGTAGAGAACAATGAATGAAGCAGAATCTTCTATTTTGGGTGACAAGGAGGAAGAATTAGGGAAGTCTTCTTAAAGCAGTTGGCATTTTGACTTTTTTTTTTTTTTTTATTGTTGGGGATTCATTGAGGGTACAATAAGCCAGGTTACACTGATTGCAATTGTTAGGTAAAGTCCCTCTTGCAATCATGTCTTGCCCCCATAAAGTGTGACACACACCAAGGCCCTTGACAACCAAACTCTGTCTCTTGTTGACTGCTAAGTCCTCAGTGTTTAAACCAGGCGTGGCATGTAGTCAGTGAGCAGTAAATATTTGTTACCTAATAGTAGAACGAATTTGCAGATATGTAGAAAGAAGGGCTTTTGAGCAAAGTGAACACAATAAATAAAACAATAAAAATAAAGAATTACAGTTTATTTTCTGGATTTATATTGGTTGATGCAAATGAGAATACAGGGAAATAAAATTAAAAACAGAACAGTGTTAGACTCCTTTATAAGACTTTCCTGGCCCTGTGGAAGGACCATTATTGTTCTAAATGAATTGGGAGGTCCAAAAGCTTTGAGTAGAGATATGAGTAGAACTTTTTACTGGAAAGATTAGGTATAATAGTGTTGATAACTGACTGAGCAACTCAACCAGTTGGTGGATAGAATCCAAAAAATAATGCGGATGATGCTGAACCGTAGACAAAAGGTGATGAGGACCTCTAATTGTCATTTTGTTCTTTCATCAGTAGTACTTCCACTATACTGAATAAGTATTTGTAAGCCTTACCATAGATATGTATTTTTTTTTGTACTGTAATTACTTACTCGTCTTTCTCCTTTCCTTCACAAACAATATAGCATAGTTAGCACTGGTGATAGACATTCCTAATCATTCCCCCAATATCTTTTCTTCCTTTCACTACAGTAATAAAGTGCTATAAGTCAGAGCTGGTCACAGAGATACTCGTTAGAGATTATACTTCCCAGCCACTTTCACAACTAGATGTGGCCATAATACTAAATTACGGCAGTATATTTGAACAGAATTTCTGGGATGTGCCCTCACAATGAAGCATTTTGCCTTCCCGTTTCTTCTTGCCTCGATTTTGCAGTTCGCCCTTTACACATTTTTATTCTCCCTTGGGCTAAAGTAGGTGTTGGAGAAGATTCCCTCTTGGAACTGTTTTTAGCTTTCTTAGCCATTTTCCTGGTAAGACAAGTTTAGGGGCCTAGGAGTTGTTTCAAGGGTCAATCTTTCATAGGCTTTTGTAAAAGGGAAAAATATAGCTGTGTTACTAAATTCTGGCCAGTGAGATTGAGTGAAAGTGGGGTGTAACATCTGGATCATGCCTATAACAGGAAGCTCTTTGCATCCTCTTTGTGCTTTCTTGAGAGCAAGCATTTGATTGTCTGAAGTCTACCTTGACCCGGGCATCAACCTACACAATACACAGCAAGAATCCAGAAGGCTCTCATGACCCTGGTCTGTTTCAATCCCTGGTCTGGGATTGGCTACAAACTTGGACTTTTATATGTGAGAGAAACAATTTCCATCTTAGTTAAGCTATTGCTACTTGGTCTCTGTGAAAGCAGCCAAATAGATACTGATAATTACAACTGTATGTTGAAGGAACATATGATTGTAATATATAAAATACTGAATATAGGTAAAGCACAGGTTGAATATCCCTTATGTGAAATGCTTGGGGTGAAAAATGTTTCAGATTTCTGATGTTTTTCAAATTTTAGAATACTGTACTCTCTTGGTCTCTATGGGGGGTTGGTTCCAAGATCCCTTGTGGATATCAAAAATCCTCCGATGCTCAAGTCCTTTATATAAAGTGGCATATTATTTATATACTATCTACATATAACGTAAATACTTCCATGAATTTTAAATAACTTCCAGATTACTTATAATATCCAATAAAATGTAAATGTTATGTAAATACTTGTATTGTTTAGGGAATAATGACCTGAAAAAAAAGTCCATGCATGTTCAGTACAGATGCAATATTTTACATATATTTTTGATCTACGCTTGGCTGAATACACAGATGCTGATTTCATGTATAAAGAGGGCTGACTGTATTTGCATTACATTTACTGGCTGAGCATCCAAATCTGAAATCCAGAATGTACCAAAGAGCATTTGCTCATGATCACTTTTTGATTATGCTGGTGATTAAAAAGTTTCCAATTTTGGAGTATTTCAGATTTCAGAGTTTTGGATTAGAGATACTCAACCTGTAACATTAAAGAATTTTTTCTCCCTTTCCCCTAAATTGTGAGTATAAAACATCTATAGTTTGTTGAGGAAGAAGTTTACAGTACAAAGCCGAAATGTAACTCAACTTCTCTGTCATCATAACTTTGGGTCCATATCTTAACTTGCTTTCTGATAAAGTAGATTAGCACAGAAGGCATGTACTGTCTACCAAAATGAAGACAATACAATACTGGATTACTATTGCTGTTCAGGAGTTCCATCATGCCGCAAACAAGGCTTTTAAATGGAAAATAAACTATGAAGTTTTCAAATTATGTATCTCCTGTTACTCTGTATAGGCAAATATTGTAACAGTATGAATTTGAATATTATTCTTGGATTGCAGGGCTTTTGTGATTGCTTGTTTTCATATAGAATGCAATAAAAATTTCATGGAAACAAAGGAACTACCTACCATTTAAGAATAACATTTGACACTGCGATTTAAAAAAAATTGCTATTTATATTTATCATTATTATAATTTTGCATTCTCATATAGATTATTATTGTTTAAATAAGGATTTCTGCTTGTACAATCTGATCAGAACTATTGATGGTCAAGTTTGTGCCATTTATATCATTATAGCACTTGAAGAACCATCAAGAGTCTCTATATAACTCTTCAGTTATGTATCCCTTAATTTATTGCGTGGAAAAGAGTTAAAATGGTGACTTTCTGGATAGCTAGGATCTGAAAGAGGAACTGAAGGTGAGCCCTAATACTGGAAAAATAGTTGAAGGGGGTGGCTTCTGGAACATGGAATTACAATCAAGAAATATATGTATATCTGCTATATATAAGTATATATAAGCTTATATTAGACTTGTATATAATATACATATAATATATAAGTATAGTAATATAACATATATAAATATATATTATATATATGTATGTATATCCAGAATAGAATATACCTTCAGAAAGAGATGGGGATATTTTACTTTACTATACTGAAAAGTCTACATTACTGAAGACAAAAATGGTGAAATGTAAATATTGTTTCTAGTACCACTGACATTATTTTGTATAAATACTATTGTCTTTCTTTTTATCAGTATTTTATTATTGCCGTTGCTGTTGTTGTTTTTCCTTGTTGAAGGAAGGAATGGAAGGATGGATTAATAATGTTTACATTTAAGAATTACAATTACCACTAAACAAAGTGAAAAAACATGATACATCCTGCTTTGAGGATCCCAGTCGAGAGAGAGATTTTGCCACCAATAAACTTTTTTCTTTTAAATAGGAAAAGAGAAGATTATTTATCTCAAATAAGTTGTTTGTATAGAAGCCACATCATGATCAATGGTTTTGTTTTTTAGTCTTGTTGGCATATTTATTGTATTTGGCAGTATGAAAAGACCTGATTTTGCAGAAATATAACTTTAGGTGGAAGGCTATGTTACAGAATTAACATAAGAATGTATGAAAAATAGTTCAGAAAAAAAGAAAAAATTGATTTTTTAAAAAAAACATGTTTGTTATGTTAAACTATAACACTGAAAAAAATCACCAAAATCATAAATATTGTGTATAAGAAAAACTAAGTGATTAACTTGAAGGCTGTGGTATTCTATATTGCTGATTAATGAGACATCTTGACTCACATGAGAACCTATTTATGTGAAATCCCATAGAAAGGAACTGCAGTTATAATAAGCCGAACTTTTAGTCTATTTCCAAGAAACTTAACTACTGTAAATCATCTAACACACATTCCAACAAGGAAGATATCATTTTGTGTAGCAACATGGGACTCTGGTTTAGCAGTCTAAAAGTAATCTGTTTCATTTTCGTATTTTAAGGATGTGATTTAGGAATAAGGTACTAGGTTTGCAACAGATAAGTAAAAGAAATATGACAATGGAAAACATCACCATTCATTTAACATAACAAATTGTCATACATTAAGTCAAATCCTCCCATGGTGCAAATTATATAAATTTGGAGCCTGCATTCATTATTGAATGTCTCATTCCCAGACAGGTGCTTACTCAGTAGCAAAATCAGGTTTAGCATACCAAATTTAAACCTATTAAACAAATAGGAAGCTTTTAAAAAATCTTGCATGTAGCTAAAACATTTGTGTGCATTTTAAATCATTTTTTCCCCTAACGGTATTTGCTACCACAAATACTATAAAGGAATTTTATTAATAGGTAGAGATACTTGAACGAAAGCTTGGACCGTTTAGAACATATTTAAAAGGCCTAACTGGAAGTAATCTCTTTCAGTACAACAGGTTGATAGAAAGAGACTGAATGTTGTTAGAGTAAATGCTAGGATATCCTAAAATGGTCTGGGTTGAATAAATGGAATTTCTTATGGAAGATTATTTAATGAGTGTATGTTCCCAGTTGTGTATCAGCTCACGTTAAATTTTGCAAGGGTTTATCATTTCCAAGAATTTGCCTTCTATACGGCCCTTTGTTGAGTGGAGCTAGTTTAGGAACCAATAAGGGGCTATTTTTCCTTCGTGTAAAATAGCTTAAGAGTAATTTTGCATAGTCCAGAAACTATAAGCTATTAGAAAGATGCTCATAGATGGGCATAGTACATCACTTGCCAAAGATTGTAACAACCTAGCCTAATCCTCACACCTTGTTGGGCACCATCTGCGAGTGGCTGAGTAATAACCATTTTTGGCAAAGCCCACCTAGGACATGGCCTCAGAATCTGTCCTAAGGGTGGTCAACCTCTATAATATAGTGTCCTCTGATTCGGAGCGAGTGCATTCAGTTCAGGAAGATCACTTACGACTGAGTTTTTCATCATGGCTTTGACTGTGAAGCCGTCAGAAACCAGGGAGTGAGGCTGGTGCACCGGGAGCGGCTGTTGTGCCAGCAGCTTGGTCCTCTTCGGCATCTTGTCTGGGCATTTGTTTAAGCTTAGGGTTTCTTTTTCTGCCACCATCTTCCTAGAAAATGTCTTGTTCTCATAAAAAGTGTGGTAAAAGAATCAGTGGGTTTTACGGATGTGAACAGGAGGTCAGGAAAAAATGTAAAGAAGTCGCGTTAATGGTAGCAATTCAACAACCCCTCGTAGCGCCCAGGTTGATCCAGATGTTTGGCAGCTCCTAGGTGAAGGGAGTTTAGGAGAGGGGAGGGGCAGGAAGAGGGCAGGACCGTGGCTAGAGCTACTACAAGCTTCCAAAGGCAACCCTCCCGGTTGCTAAGCGACTCGTCAACACTGCAGGCGAATAGCCCCTCCTCCCCGTGACGTATGTTTCCTGGGCCTTAAGCCGGAAAGGGCACTGTGAGGTGAAACTACGCATTAAAACTACGACTCCCAGCAGGCCTTGGGCCACTCACGGGCTGCGCGTGCGCATTCTTAGATCCCAGCGCGGGGGCGGAGAGTCTTGGCCAATTTAACTCCGGAGCGCCACTGGTGGGTTAGGCGCGGGCGGGTGACCGTGCGCGCTTAGGTCCCTTCCTTCCCGGCTGCCTCCACCTGCCCAGTGACCATGATAGGTACGTGGGTGACTGCCAGGTACATCCTCTCTGCGCCGCCCCGCGCCTGGGTGTGGCGCAGCGCGGTGCCTCGGCCCACCGGGACCCCTGGGGGCCGGCCTGTGCCAACTGTCAGTGACAGGGCTAAAGTGACGGCGCTGTCCTCAGCCCGCGCCGCCGGGCTCCGCTCTTTGGCGGGCACGGGCCTAGCGCCGCCGGCATGATTGTGGGTCCAGGAGAAGTGTGTGTGTTTTAAGCTCCCGCTGGTTCGATAGTGCTCCCACAGAAGACAGCTTCGCCGGGAGCATTACCGTGCGCCGCTGCGCCCCCCGGGGGCCGGGCGGGGTCCCGCAAGCCCCGAAGCCTCCCTCCCACCCTGTGCTGCGGACCCGACTCGGGTCCGTCTAAGCTCTCGCCTCAACTTCACCGCGGCCTCTTCCTTAGGGCGGCCTGGCCGGCTGTGTTTATTTATTTTACTTTTCTTCCTTCCTTCCATTTTTTTTCCTTTTTCTTTTCTCTTTCCTTTTCTTTTTTCTTTCTTTCTTTTCTTTTCTTTTTTTTTTTTTTTTTGAGACAAGTGTCTCATTCTGTCGTCCTGGGTAGAGTGCCGTGGCGTCATAGCTCACTGCAACCTCAAACTCGTGGGCTCAAGCGATCCTCTTGCCTCAGCCTCCCAAGTAGCTGGGACTACAGGCTCTCACCACAGTGCTCGGCTAGTTTTTCTATTTTTAGTAGAGACGATCCTGCTCTTGTTTGCTGGTCTTGATTGAGCTCAAGGGATACACCCACCTCGTCCTCCCAGAGTGTGCGATTACAGGAGTGAGCCCCTGGGACTGCGACCAAGCTTGGCTGTCTTTTAGTTTAGGACAGATTGGAATACACTATCTGTAGGACTCTTTGAGGAAACCCTGGCAAAGGTGGTGACTGTTGGGATTAAAAGCAATTTCAACAGATGGATTTGAACTTCTTGCTCCCTCAGATTTTTTCCTTTTTAATCACTCATTGAAAGTCTGAGATGAAAGAATAATTAAGAGTTAAATAATAGTGAAGAGTAAATCATCTACTTTTGCAAATTTAATTCACGATTCTTTTTAAAAAATACAAAATTGCACCTAGGCAATTTTGGAAGTGGCTATTAGAATTGATTGTAAGCACTGTAAAGTATAGGATTAGCAAAAATCCTCTCCTTGGGTTGTTAAGCCAAAAGTTACTTTAGGGGTTATCCCTGACAATTAATGGAAATGTACAGTATATTTAGAAAACCTTACTATTTGGAGGTTTTATTATTGCAGAGATTTGCTCCACATTACATATTGAATGTGAGTTTAGCGATTATTCCTGACAAAACACTTTTGATTGCAACTAGTACATGTGAACTCAGATGTGTTCTGTCTAGAAGATGAGAGGTGGATTTATAAAATATGTAAGTTTTATGCACTGAAGACACTTCATAAATCTGTTTTTTTTTTTTCTTTTTGTTACTGGCCAGGGCTGAGTTTGAACCCGCCACCTCTGGCATATGGGACTGGCACCCTACTCCTTGAACCACAGGCACCGCCCTATAAATCTGTTTTTATTTATGAATTAATGTTAAAATGTAAAACCTGGTACCTATTGCTGGGAGAATCATGCCAGTTAACTGCCATTGTCTTTAAAGCAGTGGTTAAAATTCAAGGCTGTTGTCCAGTTTTTCTTACTTTTCTAGCACTGTATAGATGATTTGAAAATTACCCAAGTAAGAACAAAATTACAGATTTTTATGAATCTTACTGAACTTTTTGTACATGACAGTCACATAAGATTCACTTGTAAACACAAATCTGAATCGAATCAAAGAACCAAAGAGAAGATATTTTTCAAAATCTATGCTGTCAGTATTTTACAGGAAAAAGTCTATTTTAAATACAACTAAACACATTTTATTTTGATTTAATCTAGGGCATGGATAATTTTAAGAGAAACTAATTTATTGTAAAGCTATATAAAGACAAGAAGCTAAGATCTAAAAGTCATTACTTAGTTATAAATTATTATCTAGTAAAGGATTAACTTTATTAAGATGAAATAGGTTTAGACAGTTCTGTTTAGTTTTATCTGGGAATCTTCTAAGAAGGAAGAAGTCTGATCTTTGGATTTAATAGTTATCAGTTACTGGTAATGACATGGAGAATATAAAGTGAGTTTTAAGAATTATTCTCTCTTTTACTCCAGCTCTTGTTTTACATAGAGCAAGTAAATGTGCATTACAACATAAATGATTAAATCCATGCCCTCTTTCCTCAAGAAAAGTACCTTACATATAATAACCATGAGGGTAATGAACAATAATTTTTTTTATTCAACTAATTACATTGTCTAATTATGTTGATAGACACATTACAATAAAAACCCTGACGAGCACTTTTGAACTAGGGCATGTGTGGTGAACTGTGCTAAGGTAGGTTAAAGTAAAGGCAACTGAAGGAAAGCCCTGGAATGCTGAAATTTGTGTTTTTTGACTAAACCTCAGAGCCAGAAAAGGTATTATACTCTTCATCCAGTGATCAGTTGGAGATCACAGTATGCATAAATGTGTATTATTTGTTTCTGTTAAAGAGTGCTATTCAGAGCTTACCTTTTTCATGCCTGTGCTCTCTCTAGTTGCTACACCCTCCATAATGGAAATAATACTCCTCCACTTTATTCAAATCCTGGCTTACTTTGAGGAGAAACAAAAAGATGAGTGTCCTGGTAGAATGGGAGTAAAGGGAGCTGTTAGCTTACTACCAGTAAAATTATTAGACTCAGCCATCCTTCAGAGAATTTATATTATCTTCCTTTTACTTTCTCAAAACCAAGGATTCCCTTCATGGCATGGATACCATTTCAAAAGTATTTACATTTCCCACTCAGATTATGATTGATATACTTGACCCAGGCAGCTACCAAGACATAATTTAATTGGAGTCAGTGAAAAATTTATGTCTTTATGAGTAATGTGGAGAAGGACTTTAATATAAAGTAGAATAGAAAAGTTTAAGAAAATTTAAGTTAAAAAATGTAATTTTTGGCACCTCTATTAAAATATTTCACTTTTTTTTTAAAAAAAGCAATTCTTTGTGTTCAGAATCAAATTTTAGTGGTAATATTGATATGTTCTAAATGTTCTATAGAATTGAATTTGGGTATTTTAGTATTATTGTATGTTAAAATGTATGAATATACATACAATAATGTCAGTATTCAAATTCAATGGCGTATAGTTTTAAAAGACTTGATTGATTAATAAAAACAGTAATTAGAACAGAGTCTCTTTTATTTAACTTAGTATCTCTTAGACAAGTGATCCCCATCTTTTTGGTACCAGATACCAGTTTCATGGAAGACAATTTTTCCATGGATGGGAGTAAGGCTGAGATGGGGTGGGGTGGGGTGGGAATGGTTTCAGGATGATTCAAACACATTACATTTCCACTTCAGATCATCAGGCATTAGAGTCTCATAAAGATCATGCAACCTAGATCCCTTGCCTGCACAGTTTACAGTAGGGTTTGCACTCCTATGAGAATCTGATGCCACTGCTTATCTGACAGGAGGCAGATGGAAATGGTAATGTGAGCGATAGGGAGTGGCTGTAAATAAAGATGAAGCTTCACTCTCTTGCCTGCCACTCACCTGCTGTGTGGCCCAGTTCCTAACAGGCCACGAGACCAGTACTGGTACACGGCCTGGGGTTGGGAACAGCAGTCTTAGAGAATTTACGTATCTGCATGTGCTGATCTACCCTACAGTAATTTATAGAATATAGAAATTATGTAGATACTTCTCAATAAATAAACTTCAGTAGGTTTATAGACAATTGCTATCATCAAGAGTGTTTGTGTCTCCTTTTACTTGCATGTGTAAGCATATATGTAAAGTAAAATTCTTATTTTGATTTCTTGGTGGATTTTCTTTTTTTTTTTTTTTTTTTGTAGAGACAGAGTCTCACTTTATGGCCCTCGGTAGAGTGCCGTGGCATCACACAGCTCACAGCAACCTCCAACTCCTGGGCTTAAGCGATTCTCTTGCCTCAGCCTCCCGAGTAGCTGGGACTACAGGCGCCCGCCATCTTGGTGGATTTTCTAATAAGAAACTTCATTGATTTTGAATTTTGCTAGGAATTCTAATTGTTCTAAAGTAAATTGCCCTATGTCACACTCCTATCTGAAGCCTTTTCTATTACAATATGGCGGCAAAGAGCTGTTCTGCCCCTCTGTACTAAAAATTAATAAAAGACATCCTTCCCAAATTTACTCAACTTTCACGAGCAGAACACCTGCTGGATTTTCCCCTCCTCCATCTCACTCCCATCCTAGGTTTAGTTCCTTCCAGTGCATAAGCTGCACAGCTTCACTGGGTGGCCCAGCCCTCTCTGACAGTATGTATAACAGTGCCCATTTCCCCATGTGCATGATCAAAGAGTTTTATTTTTGCCTTTTTGGTAGATGAAAGCAGTATACTTTAATTTTTAAAATAAAATTATGGAGAAACAAAACCTCTCCCTTCTCAGTCTGTAATGCTTTAGTTGCACAAAAGGAGATGCAGTGAATGATCACCTACCGCGTGCCCAGTACCGCTCTAGGTGCCAGGGATATGAGTGTATAAAATTGCCTTGCCATTTACTGTTTGTCCATAAATCTACATATTTGTTTTAAAGCTTGTCATGCAATAATTTTTAAAGTCTCAGAATGTATATTTCTAGTTGAAAATTCTGTGTACTGCTCTTTGCCCTGCCATTTTAATAACTAGATGAAAATAACTCTCTATGTATCCCAAAGCTTCTGTTTATGATAAGGAATACTTGTGTCAAAAATAGGTTCTACTAAACTTTTGCATAGAGGATTTTATGTAATTACATGCAGTCCTAAGCCTCTAAAATGATGACCTTATGCCCTTTACAATTTTGGCTCTACATCTGAGGATTTTTTTGAAGTATTCATTTTTTTGAAACCTCATAGCTTCATTGCTTGAAAACGATACAATGAACATACTTTGTATTAAGGTATGCAAATCTATTCCTACCATCCAAAGCTTTTTTGAAAAGTGCAAAAAAGGGGGAAAAAAGTTATCCTTGGTCTGAAATGCTTCATATTCATGAAAGTAGTTTCAATGCAAAATATTTTATTCTGTTACCTTTTAGTTCTTTGATCAATGAAAATTGTTTCTTACCTGCTGTTTCTTCAGCCTTTAATTGTAGCCCAGTGCTTATTCAATGTTTCTGTTTTAATTTGCATTTAATGAGCTTATTTTAAATGCTTCTTTGTAGCATTCTGAATGGTTTCTTTCTCCAATTTTGTAATATTAAACAAGGGGTTTGTGTGGTTGTTGGCTGCTTTGTGCTGCAGCTCACCTCCATCGCTCTTTATTTCATCCTATAGGAGAGGATTTTGGTTAAAAGAAATTGTAGTAATAGGGCTGTTTCCCCCAATACTGTTTTCTAATTATGTAGACTCCACCAGATTCATTCAAAGATCTATTTTTCACTGAATAGAAAACTTTCTTCCTTAAATTAAAAGGCATTTCAGTTTACAATAATGATCGCAGTGTCATTTCTTTATGGTACTTTATTGCAGTGGTTCTCAACCTTCCTAATGCTGCGACCGTTTGATACAGTTCCTCATATTGTGGTGACCCCCAACCATAAAATTATTTTCGTTGCTACTTCATAACTGTAACTTTGTTACTGTTATGAATCGTAATGTAAATATCTGACATGCAGGAGACCCCCAAAGGGGTTGCGACCCACAGGTTGAGAACTGCTGCTTTATTGGGTGGTGCTGGATAGGGATGGGTCTAGATTGGCAGCGCATGTGACATAGTGCCTGTAAGGATGGGACATAGAAATGTCCATTTCTTCCCAAAGAGTTTGGATGTAGTTGTACTGATAATGTATATACTTGAGGTACAATTCCACTGTTTTCTGCAGAAGGAGAAAAACAAATTAGAAAGATGTATGTGCATGTCAACACACACATACACACCTACAACACAGCATTACTTTTCGTGTCTTCTTTTGTTCACTTAATTCTCTCAGATTTGCCATTTCTTTCCAGTGTACTTCTGGAAATTATTGTTCATCCTTTCAAGACCCATTTAAAATTAAGATCCATGACCCCAACTTTCTATAAATTTTTCCTTGTCGCTTCTCACCTACTTCTTATTCTGAAGCAATTAGCACCTCTTATAGAGTCAGCCGAGATTTTAGCAACTACTGTTTGTCAGGTCCTTGCTCATAGTCTAGAAGGCATACAGAAAAGGATTTGCAAACCTGACTGATGGGTATCATGATAAAGGTGTGTTTATACAGGAAGCACTGCAGATCACAGCCTGATACATCCAACTGTTTCCCTGTGGAGCCATTTGAGTTGATATGTAGGCTTTAACTAGGTGAAGGCAGCCTTCTAGACTGAAGGAGAGGTGTGCAGAAGCTTGAAGCCGAGAGGAAAGAATGGGATGAAGGGCATCTGGTGAGGCTGGAGGAGTAGGTGGCACAAGGCTGGAAGGGCACATGTATAAGCAGTGTTAAGAGGGTGGGTTTAAATTTGGTGGTAGGCAGGAATCACTGAACCATTATCTACAGAAGAGCTATATAAACTGGTTGTATTTAGAAAGATGTCTGTGACAATAATGAAAGGTTGCAGTATAGTTCCACTAGTACCAAGGAGTCCAGAGAAAGTGTTAGTAGCTTCTATTAGTAGAGGACAGTCTTCCACTGAGAATGACAGGGTGGTTGTGGAGTAGGAGATGGCTTTTCTCAGGGAGGCAATGTTGATTTGATATGTCATTAAATTATCTCTGGTCAAGGGCCGTGTTTTTAAAGAAATTCTTAATTTTGTGAAATGTAATAATATCTCTCATTGACAGGTATGTTTTCATGTTACTGAAGCTTTAAATATATTTGTGTTCCAGAAATAATCTGTATCCCTTTTTTTGATATGTGCACATGTCACTTGGGCTTCTATTTATAGTTTCTTCTCTGTATGGGGAGAAAAGTGTTGGTAAATCCTGGGCTACTGTGCCACCCAGAATAGTGCAGAGCAGAGTTTCTTCCTCTAAGACACTGGTGTAACTTATATGCCTGGCCATATAACGAGACTATCCTCAGACAGATTTTTATATTTTTAAGACTATTGATGTATGTATTCTTGGTTATTTATCCAACTTACCTTTATTGTAGAACTTGAACAAAGACCCTTATGAAGGTTAACATTAGAGCCCTCAACATTAAAGAAGAGAGAAATCTATGCTCAATATGTATATATTATAGCAACCTCACCCATTCTGCACACCTGTACCTCTACCCTCATCAAATGAAGGAAAAAATAGTGATTAGGGAACTAATATTAGTGTTCAAATTAAGATATTTTATTATTTATTTATAAATTTGATGACTATACTAGCCATTTGTACTGCTGAACATTTTTGGAGTTTCAGTGCATGTGTAAGTCGACTTGAGATGAAGCTCTCTGCTTGGTAATTTTTAAAGCTGGTTGTATCTGCGAGTAAATCCACTTTTCAGATCACGGAAAGCTAGGGAACATATCTGAAACTTGCTTTGTGTTAATAAAATAGACAAATAGGACTAGACATTTGTAATAGTTCTGTTTCTAAGGTGAATCTTTGGTTTTAACAGCCACCTGGGCACCTTTCCTTTCCCTCATTTTTTTTTTTTAACTTCATTCTTTGATTTTCTCAGAAGGTGCAATTTTAACATTTCATTCTTTAGCTCCCATGAGCAACTGTATCTGAACCATCACTAGGTGGGCTCTTTCCTTACTTGCTGCTGGAGTTGCAACAGAGTTCAGCTATTGTTTCTAAGGGTGTTGATAGAAATGGCATGGATAAACAAACCAGGCTATACCATGGCTCCTTTTTTGAGTTATCTGCAATGAAAATATCTGTAGCCCTAGCCTCTGGGGAGTTCAGTCCTGCTTACATTTTCCCATTGAACAAGAGCTTCCTATCATTGGGGAATGGGGCAACATCTAGAGGATGGGCCAACATCTTTGCTGTCTAGAGAATTAAAGATCTGAGAGTAATATTCCATGCTCAGGCTCTTCCCTCTGTTATTGGATGTCCTTTCTCCTAAGAGTCTTTTCTCGCTCTGTGACGAGTCCTCAGGGAGTGAGAGTTACAGAGTTAAGCACAAGAGGCCGTGTTCTGTGAGATGCTGCTGATTTGTGTGCTGACCATGGACAAATCACCAAGTTTGGATAATTATGTGTGACAATATCTAAAGATGTCTTTACAGTAAGATGCCAGAATTCATACTGTAAGATGGGAATTGGATGTGTTACTGTGCAGTTTAGACATAATCCTAGGATATAATCGGAAAGTAATATTTAGTAGAAATAAATATTGGCTTGTCACTCTTGCTCATTTAGATACCAATGAAAAGTCCACTCAGTGGTAGGTCAGGGAATTTCTACCTTTATTGTGGTCCTTTCTGGAATTTTCTTTCTTCATTGTTCTTTTTTTTGCCTATGTGAGTGGCATCTGCTGTTTCTCACTCCATACAGTTTCTGGAATGATCATCATAGCTGTTATTGTGTGGCACATAAAAGCGGCAATGATAATAAATGCTACTTAGTAAGACACTATCACATGTTGATGCTGATACAGCTGTGAGACGCTGATATATCAAGGTTATGAAACCTCACCAAGCTGTTTGTACAGTGCTTCCAAAATAAGTACCTGGTGACAAATTTGTGAACCTAATTTTCAGACTTTATATGACAACAGCCATGACAGCCATATCAGAGAAAGAGTTCCAAAATTGCCTGGAAGGGAGGACTAGGCGCTGGTGTCAGTGCACGGCTCCCAAGGAGAGCACTTAGAAGGTGACCGTGGTGATATCCAGCACTTGGGTTATGTAGCACTTTTTCTAGAATATGTTTGCAAACTTAACTGTCAGACCCCATGTGATGCTAAAGTTTCATACTAGGTCAGTATGCTTGCCTTTATTGCTGACAACTTGAGGATATTGCAGAACATTTTAGAACTTTATTTTGTTTTGGTGAGGGGGTGGGAAGTTCTGGAATAACATTTATTGTGGGTTTAACATCTAAGGAAGTTCCAAGTTGGATCAAGTTATGGTTGTCATAATTCTTCATGTACAAATTTGTTAAAAATTCCTTCAGTCTTCTGCAGGCAATGTAATCATTTTATGTCTGATGGAGTACCAGTCATGCAGGTAAAGTCAGGCAGAGAGAGGATGAACCTGCCATTTGAGGTCAGGTGTCCAGAGGTGATGTGATTTTTTTTTTCCAAACAATGATTATTGCAGGGTGATTAATGTTAAATGATCCAAGACTGATAATAGGTGTGAATCTTAGTAATTGAGAAAAGTTAAGAGTTCAGTTACTGTGACTGAAAACTGGATACATTAGGTGCCATTTTCATGTGTAAAAATATCAGGAAGTATAGTCCAAAATTATTCTCGTTGGGTTGTGGGATTTTTTTTTTATTGTGATTTCTGTGTTTTTCAGTACTTCAGCATTAACCATACACTATTTTTGAAATATGAAAAAATATGTTTTAAACAACATTAAAAGTAGGACAGATGCTTCATTGTTGTCATACGTAGTACAGGTAGATCTGGTTATACTTTTGTGACAAGTTATTTCAGATAAGTTTCTACATACTGTATTTCATGTTTTGGACTTAAAATATTATTTTCAGGAAAATAAACATTAGAATTATAATTTTACTTTCAATTTCAGCTTTTTGAAAGTAATGTTCTATGCTCTTGAGACATGGCTCAGTTAGTATAGGAGTTTCTCATTGCTGCTATAAGAAAATACAAGTTTAGAGGCTCAGGACAGTGCAGATTGATTTCCTAAAGTTCTGGAGGCCAGAAGGGGCTAAAGTCAACACATTAGAAGGGCTAGTTCCTTCTAGAAGCTCCAGTGAAGAAGCCTTTCTCTCTTCTACAGGCTGCTGGCTACATGAATCCCATCTCTACTTCCAAGGTCACATTGCCTTTTCCTTTACTGCAGTCAAATCTCCCTCTGCCTTCCTCTTACAAGAGCACTTAACAGTTACATTTAGAAGCCACCAGCATAACCTCTTCATCTACAGATCCTTAGTTAATACATCTGCAGAGCCTCTTTTGCTGTGTCAGGTGGTGTGCTCAGGTTTCAGGGAGCGAGATGTGGAGGAGGTGTTGTGCAGCCCACCAGGGTTCCCCACAGTTAGCAGTAATGCTTGGCCACGTGAATGCACGGTTGTTAAGTGCTATGTTATGACAAGGAATTGATAGATACTACTTGGTTTTTGCCTTTTTTGAGGTCATTTAAAGGTAATGCAGTAATGTTACACAGGAGAAGTTTAATGGGTTAAAAGAGAGAGAGTGTTTGTATATGAGAGAGAAAGAAAGAGAGTGTGTGTGTGTATGAGAGAGAGAGATAGAGAAAATGGACCAGTGGATGAAGCTGGCCAAGGCAGAACTCATTTCTCAAGGCAGTTTTCCCAGGTGGGGCAAGAACGTGTGGATACTCTCCTGGACTGCAATAATGAATTGCAGCTGGGTAATTTGATATACCAGCTTGCTAATTTGTATCCTGCAGAGAAGGGGAAGTTTTGTTATTCTTTTGACAGGAAATATGACTTCACATAACAACAAATGATCAGGCAAAGCAGGAGCAAATAACCATTTCATGTATATTTTGCTTTGTGATTTGAGAGTTCAACAGTGAATGTCAGACACTTAATGCTCCTTTGGAATAGTTTAACATTGTCCTGCCCTTTGTAAATAGTAACTAATCTGGCTTGGTTGAAAATTACACGGAATTATTAAATAAATTCTAGTAAAGTTGAGAAGGACAAAAGAACAAAATCTTATAGCTTAATTTGCTTCAGTGCCTTAAAGATATCAGCATGGAATTTGGTTTTATGAGATAGTTATAACTGAAGCATTTGGAAAATATTACATTACACATTGTTAGTACAGGCAGGAGAAGCTCTATAGAAAATATGGCATAAATTAAGAAAACAGATGCAGAATTTGATTTTTCAAAATAAAAAGTTCATTTTTACTGGAAAAAAGAAGAAAATTAATGTTAAATCCAACAAACATTAACGACCTAAATTACAGTAGCTCTGACAGGCACTGTGCCTGCATAGCTCAAGGAGGAAGTCATAATTTAGTGGAAATGTGTGTGCATGTAAAATAGCTACCTGCAGAAATAGAAGTTATAACGGAAGAGTGTGTGTGTGATAAAGCAGGGCACCCATCACTGGAGGTGATACTTACTTGAACTGCACATTCAGAGCTGAGAGGTTTCCTGAGCAAGCAGATAAAGCAAGTGCATTCCAAACAGAGGGGGTTCTGGCTCTAGCAAGACAGGAGGCTTGTTGGCAGAAGCCGTGTTGAGCAAGGATGAGGAGTTGCTGGGAGTAGCTTGGAGGAGGAAATGACTTGAAGGTGAGATTGGGAGTTTCCAGGACCTCAGTGCAGTTTTCCAGGCTATCTGGAGTGTTCGGGTTTTGCTCTGACTAATGAGAGGCCACTTGGTCTTAATGCTAGGAGTGGGCATGATCAGATTATTTTTAGCAAAATAACCAGCAGCAAGGCCATGTTACATTTTATTCATTTAGTTTTGGCTAATGTAGAAGTTATGGCAATTCTAATCTGGTTTGTCCCTATTTAATAAAAAGCAGTGTGTGTGCAACAAAGATACATTGTGTTTATTGAATTCTAAGGGTCTTTTAGGCAGAGGAAGTAAATTTTAATGCCTGCAGTTAACACCTGCAGTGATCACTGGGCAGGTTAACATAACTTCATGAATCAGGCCGGTTCTGGGGCAGCAGGAAATGGCTATGCGTATGGCTGAAAGTCAGCAGTGAATTCAAATCGAAAATATAAACTTAAATAAAATTGCCAGTAACTGGATTAAACGCCATGAGTATATTATACTGCTTTTCACTTAGGATCTTTTCTTTCTTTCTTTTTTTTTTTGAAACAGATTATCACCTGGTCACCCAGGGTAGAGTGCTGTGGTGTCATAGCTCACAGCAACCTCAAACTCCTGGGCTCGAGTGATTCTCTTGCCTCCGTCTCCCAAGTAGCTGGGACTACAGGCACTCGCCACAGTGCTCAACTATTTTTAGAGACAGTGTCTCAGTCTTTCTTAGGCTGGTCTTGAACTCTTAAACCGAAGCAATCCACCTATCTTGGCCTCCCAGAGTGATAGGATTACAGGCGTGAGCTACAATGCCTGGCCTTTCACTTAGGATCTTTAGGATGTTAGGATAATTAGCTGTATTTTGATATGATCAGAATAAACAAACCTTTCAAAAAGTGTATGTAGTTTAGATGATGATGATCATGATTATTATTATTTTGATAGAATCTCACTCTGTCAGCCTAGGTAGAATTCCATAGCCTCATAGCTCATAGCAACCTCAGACTGCTGGGCTTGAGTAATCCTCTTGCCTCAGCTTGAGTAGCTGAGTTACAGGCATATGCCACTACAGCGGCTAATTTTTCTATTTTTAGTAGATATGGTTCTTACTCTTGCTCAGGCTGGTCTCAAACTCCTGAGCTCAAACAACCCACCTGCCTTGCCTCCCAGAGTGCTGGGATTACAGGCGTGAGCCAGCGGGACACCTGGCCTAGTTTAGATTATTTTGATGGAGTTATTTTCCTGCTAAACTTTAGGAACCTAATCTCATTTCATTTTTTACATTGTATGTTTATTAACTTGCCTTACTCTTGAGGCAAGAAGTGTGCTCATGCTTAGTAAGCACTTGTTGAATGAATGAAAGCTGAATCAAAGGAGAGGAGACCTTTGTCCTTGTCTCTGGTTTGTCTTCTCCAGAGTCCCTAAAAGAATCCAGTTTCTATTGACATTGGCCTGGAGTATGGAGCCTTATTTTATTTATCTCTGTGGCTCCTAACTCCAGCAGAATCCCACTAAATGTTGAGGTGGATGAAATTATTTAATAAATAGGGGAAGTAATTCTATGGCTTGATTTTGATAAATACTAAGTATACTGAAAATGTTTCATATTCTGAGAAGGTAATTAATTTCAGCAGAGAGATTTTGGTTTCTTTCTTTCTTTCTTTTTTTTTTTTTTTAGAGACAGACTCTCACCTTGTCACCCTCGGTAGAGTGCTGTGACATCACAGCTCACAGCAACCTCCAGCTCTTGGACTTAGGCAATTCTCTTACCTCAGTCTCCCGAGTAGCTGGGATGACAGGTGCCCGCCACAACGCCCGGCTATTTTGTTGCAGTTTGTTGGGGCCGGTTTGAACCCGCCACCCTCGGTATATGGGGCCGGTGCCCTACTGTATTTCCTGTGCTAAAATTGGAGCTAGCACGAGGATGCTGATTTTTTTGTTGTTTCCTCCTGTCCTTTACTGTTGTTTCTTCTTATTGCTTCTCTAATGCTTGCCCTTAGAAGGAAGCTATTAAATTGTTTTAAATTCAGAATAAGTTAGGATTTTAAAATGGATGTTCTGTGCTGGAAGGTTAGAGTAGGAATTATATAGACGCCTTGTCTCTTTTCCACCTTTAGCTTTTATCTTTACAACAATGTATTTTTGCTTCATTGGGGCCTATATTTATTCATCTCCCTAATGCAGCTTCTCTCCATTGAATATACTCAGTAGAAACATATGCTCAAAGCTTCAAAGTAATTACAATATCACTAAAAGGTTTATAATCACGTTACTGAAACTAAATGTTAAAAAATTTGATTTTCCTTGATCCAGTCATTTCAATTTAATTCTAGGCTACTGCATGATTGATTGAGGAAACATGACAGGCCAAAGTCAAGGGGTGTTTGTAATGCCTAGCCTTGTAGAGAAAACCTCCAGGCAATTTAATTTGGTAGGAAGTCATTTTAATTATTCTGTGGCTTTTTTTAACATTGGTATAATAGATTTGCTTTCATGCTTTTAGTGTTTGCCCAGCTCTGACGGTGTCATTTAGTCCCATCACCCACCTCCTCCTCAGCCCCAGTTAGACAAAGACCCCATGACATAAAACAAAGAATTGAAGTCTGATTTTTTGTCATAACTATTCTAAAAATAACATTCATATTATTTAAACGATGAGTTTAAACTATAAAGTTTTTGTTGGAAATTGTGTGTACTTAATGCGATATTTGTATGTTTTCAGTAAGCAAGTACACCTCCAGCAGGGCCTCTGCATATTTAAATAACTGGACATACCAGCGGCTTCCCTTATCCAGGAGGCACATAGAGTTAGGAATAAACATATCTACCTTTCCTCACTGCTCACAGAGGGTGGAGAAATGGTCATCCATCAACTCCATGTCTGTGGTTACTCTGAAAACCATTTATGTTTATTTTTAATTATGGAGACACATGAATATAAAATTACTCTCTGAAGCAATGTGAATTTTCTTTATTTTTCCACAGTTTGTTTTAATCATATACATTACAAAGCAGTACATTTAGACTATTTATTGATCACACTTGATATCTACTCGTCTAGAAATCTTGAGCTAATACAGACATATTTTAATAATTTTATTTAATTTTGGCCAGGGCCAGGTTTGAACCCACCACCTCAGGTATATGGGGCCGGCGCCCTACCCCTTTGCACCTAGGCCCCGCCCATATCTTAATAATTATCTTATATAATTCCACTTCTAATGGTTATTTTATCCTCTCTCTCTTCTTAAGTTCTTTTTTTTCCTTCTTTTTTAAAACAGTATAAGTAATAGCTAAAAGATAAATATTTTGTCAAATAATCATACACAAAGCCCTTGGTGACTTTTTATTCTTTTTATTAAATTTCAGAAGGCAAATTTTAAATCTAAAAACTGTACATTGGAAATTAAAATTATGATATTTCTCAACTCCTTTTAGTCTCTCAATCTGGCATACTCTCTCTGCCGTCCCTCCTTTTTGGCAAAGATCCAATTTTACAAATAATTGTCTTCCTACCATTCTTTTGCCTCCATGAGGGTAAGTTTATAGTTTGATTGATTCTACTCTTTGAAATCCAAAGTGTATTGCTCATGGCTAGTAGCACTTCTTACTCACTTTCTTTCCCATCTAGGCCGTATCCCAAATCACCGCTCCCTTCAAATCATATCCCAGTGTCTCATATATTTAGTATTTGTCTTCCCCAGGGTAGTGAATTCGTGGTGATAGTTCTCCTTCAATAGGGGCTTCACTCTGAGGAACTGGAATGGAAGTAAGGAACCCCAGTTTTATGGAGGTCCCATAACCTGGTTTAGGTTTTAGAAGGTACGGAAGTGGTTTTTAAATTCATGTGCTAATAGTTTGCTTTTTCTTACAGTAAATAATCCAGGAAGAGTAGGTATAACTTTAGGGTACCTATATAACCTTATACTTTAACACTGAGTATAGTGTGGTTGTCTGAACTGGGCATTATGTCATATACGTAGGCTCTTCAAGCCAGAGATAAGCATGCTTTATACTGGGTCTGAGATCTGATTTTTACTCTACTCACAACCTAATTAAGTTAGCCTGTTTAAATGTATAATGGATGCTGCATCCAAATGAGACTTGTGGATCAGAGACATTGGATTCATTATTCATGATACAGTAAGTTATATAAGCATCATCATCTTTGTACCAGTTTCCTTTGCCCCTAGATTCTACAGGGGGTGATGTGATATGGCCCAGTGGAGTGCTACACATGCAGAAGGTTTGCCTTGCAGATAAGAACTGCTGAGCTTGGGGAATCCTCTATTTTTATAAAATCAAGCAGTAAGCATACCTCCTCTTTGTCTGGAGATAGGCATTAATTCATTTCTTAAGGTTATCAGATACATAAACAACCCTGAGAAATTGCCCAAGTAAAAAAGCAGTCAGGATCATGCAGTCTTGGCATACCCAGCAAGATGTGTGGGCAGTGGAAGAGACTTCAAGAAACTGTGGCTTTCAAAACTGACCTCTTTATTCTATGCCATCTTGGCTTCTGGTGAATTTTCATATGAATATGCCACCTGTGGTCACTCTGATTAATTGGACTAACAGAGGAAGGAACCAAATCTAGTCAACTTGTCTCATATATCATTTAGTTAGGAATATAATACTATTTAGAAAAATACTAAATAGTAGCAAGAGGCCAATTTGCAGTATTGATTTCATCCAACATCCCCCCCTTCCTTGACCAAAGTCTCTGATTAAGCCTGCTATAAATAAATCCCAGGTCTTAATTTAGACAATCTAAGTTGACTCTGTTATCTAATAGGGTCTGTACATGGAAGTTTGGAATGACTTGCTGATCTTTGGCGTCATTGCCGATAATAACAGGGCAGTAGATATTCCAGAAAGCAGTTCTGGTGCTCAGTGGAGAGACATTCCATGGCCTCCCTTCTCCTACCTTTAGAGCACAGGTTAGTCTGCTTTGGAATTTGTTGCTAGACTTGATTGGAGTCACCATTATACTTGTTTTATTAAGCTGTATAGACAGTCGTCCAGTAGTTGCAGTCTAGATTGCCACACATAGCAAAATATAAGGCCCCTTGGGAGTCAGGAGAAGCCTCTGAATTTGAATCAGTCAGATTGGAGCAATATCATACCAGTCTGTGAGTTTGCACAGGCATAAGGGGAGGACCATATTTGGGAGAGGCTGTTGATAGCATAAAACATGACAGAATTGTTTAGGACCAGCCCTGTCTGTGTGACTTTTTCTGTGTTTTATAGTGGTTTTGATCAAAAGCTTGATTCCAATTTGTCACATCAGAGAATGGAATCTTACCTTGGGCATCTATATCAGTGACTCAGACTGTTCATCAGCCATGATTTGTTTTCAAAGTTGTTAGTCCTACAGCTGGGCTCCTTCAATCTGCCAGCCCATAGTCTTCCAAATGGGAGACCAGACAGGCCATTAGCAGTAATCTAAAATAATTCTGTAGAGTAAAAAACGCCTGGTCCTTGAGAGCATTGACAGAGGTCATAGCTTTAATTCAGACAATTAAAGCTCGTCCTTACCACAGTTGGTCTTTTCGAGTTGTCCATGGAGCTGGCCAGTTGCTGCCTATTGGAGCACACCTTCAGCTTTTAACTTAGACAAACCATTAGTGAACCAACAGCTTGTTTCAGGTGGTAGAGTGGGGAATGTGGTTTCTCCAAAAGAATAGCTGTCTTTTTTTTTTTTTTTTCCAGTTTTTGGCGGGGACCGGATGTGAACCCACCACCTCTGGTATATGGGGCCAGCACCCTACTCCTTTGAGTCACAGGTGCCGCCCAGCCAGTACTTGTCATTTCTTTTATTTTCTTTCTTTCTTTTTTTTTTTTTTTAAATGGAAAATGAAGACGATGCTGGGGCCAGACTGGCTGCACTCTTGAGTATCCCATTTCCATTCAACCAGTAAGGCATGTCAGCCTTTCCCACCTCATTAAGTAGACTCACCTGACATTGGGGGATGAGTTGCAGGTTTTTAAAAAGGTCATACTTTTGGTTCCATCAGGAAGCTCATGCTGTTGTAGTGGGCAGTGGCTTCTCTTGTGTGCAGCAGTTACTGAACATGAAAGCCCCTTCTGGGTCTTCGAGGCCTGGAAAACACAAATGTGTAATACCCGGTTCTTATTATACTGTTGGCTATGAGAGCCACTTACCACAACACCACACTGAATACGCACAAAGGGCTCCTTTACCAGCCTACCTCAGCTCCCCTCACCCAAAGAAAGGTACTACCCCCCCCCCCAGTTGAATTTAGTGGCCTTTCCCTCCATGGGCCAAGTAGAATGGTATTGTATGTGTCTCAAACAGAGCCCTAACAGTTTGAGTCTCTTTCTTCCCTGTCACAGGAGACAAGTGTGTTTGGCTTTCAGTCTCCTGAGGATAGGCAGATCTTGTATCCAGCCCAGTTATCTTTCTCCTTAAAGCAGCTGAGTTCAAAGTAGATGGAGCAAGGAGGGATCAGGCAATGTGGAGAAAGATAGCAGCTCAGTGTTGCTTTGAAGCCTGCTGCCCACTTAGCCACACCCTCATTGCCTTTTTGCTGGGCCTTGACCCATTGTTATGAAAACAACTTCCCTATATACACACACACACACACACACATACACACACACAAGAATGAGCCAGCAACAACCAGGGGACCATTGGGGTAGCACATTTCAATCCTACTTCTCTTCTCTTAGCCTCATTAGCATTTTTCCCAGCTCCACTGCCCACCTCTTGGGTAAAAATATTCATTCACTCACTCTCAGATCACAGGGAGATTGTTCATATCCCAAACCCAACATCTAGGCCCTTCTCCACATAGCCAGGTTTCTGTTCAGGAGTATGTAGGGAAATTTTATTTTGTATTAACTTTATAAATGATAATTGAGACAAAGTTATGATTTCCACTTCTATTAGCTTTCCTTATAGACTCAGTTTATTTGCTGGCATTAATTGGAGCATAAAATCTGTAAGTTTCCAGCAAATATGTAGTTTCTCATACTATTTTCAAATATTGTTATTGTCAGCATTTATTTGGTTTTTCTTGGGACACAATGGGCTGAGTGACTAGGGAATGTAAAAAGTCAAATATAGTAATGGTTCTTAGATTTTCTAAACAGCTTCACAACACCTACATTTGGTTTGCTCTCGTGTTTGGCTTATAGGAACCATAAATAAATTTTGAAAATGGAATTGATGATTTCTTTGTGTTTTTCCCCTTACAAAAAAGAATTGCTGCAAAAAGTAATGATGCTGTTTCTTTAATATGGTAGTGAAGTAGAATATTTGTGATATTCTCAAAATCAATCCAAAGATAATCAGGCAACCATTTTAATTTTAGTCCTTCATGCTGATAATAATCCTTTCGAAAATGTGTGTCCTTTCTCCTGCCATGATAAAAACAGACTGAACATAATTGTATATTACTTTGTTTTGGGACTTTTATTCTCTTAGAATCATCAATTATAGTGAACAATATATCATACATATCAAAAGAAATGTAGGTTAATTTAGATGCCTAATGATCCCATAATTTAATTTGAATGCTTTAGTTTTTACTGAATAATAATTGTACATTCTAGAAGTAAGATTGTTGGATGCCTTTCCTGTGTATATGCATATAAACATTACATTGATTTTGTTCCATTTGTCATTATTTGCAGCCTGATGGGAAAAACTCGGCTTTTGTAATAAGGAAGTATCCATTATCTATCTTAATTCAGAATTTAATAAACTTTTCTATATTTGCTCTATAGTTAACTTTTTAAAAATCAATTTTTCTAAATTTTAAGGCAGAGAAGTCTCTTTGAAAGTTTTGATAGAAGGATAAAATTATCTGGGTTACTTTACACTTTCTCTGTGGTAGCAAAATAAAAGAGAAGTTGTTTTCAAGCCAAAATTCTATTAGTGGAGTATGATTAATCTGATCAGTAAACCAACATAGCATTTGTCTCTTAAGAATTGTTCAGCCTTGGATCTATATCTATCTCTCTGTATTTACCTGTATCTATATCTATGATGGATTCCTTTTACATTTTGCAAATAAAAGAGAAAATGAAATGGCTGAAAATTATGCTCCATGTTTATTAGATGCTCATGTTGTGTGTTGTGTTTTAAGAGCTATTATTTTTTTTTTTTGGCCAGGGCTGGGTTTGAACCTACCACCTCCCTCCGGCATATGGGACCTGCGCCCTACTCCTTGAGCCACAGGTGCCGCCCAAGAGCTATTATTTATGTCATTTAATCTTCACAACCTCTGTGACACTATTATGGTCTCCATGTTACCCAGGAGGAAACTGGAGCTCCCAGAGGTCAGACAGCTTGTCCAAGGTTATGTGAGTGATGTGTAGAATGAGGTTATGAGTGCAGGTTGTGTGAGACTGACGCTTAGGCATGTGGACTACAGTGCTGCTCAGGCTTTGCCCTGCACTTCTTTTATTTCCCCAGTTCTCTTAGCAGACATGCTATTTCTTTCTTAACAGAACCCTCCCCCTCGCCTCCTGAATCAGTTTAGAGGCTAAAATAGCAGATGAAGCTAAAAAGTTTTCTTTGACTTATAACAATTTCCTCCAGAATTATCTTGTTGAAAGTAAATAGCCCATCTGGCTTCCTCTTTTCACAGAGCAAAACTCCTAAGTGAGCTTTGTGACTGAAGCTGGCTGAATTCCACGCAGTGTGCCTGTTGGCCCTAAGCAAGATGAGCACAATCTGTTTCTTCTATTTCTAATAAAGGAAAAGAGTTCCTTCATTTGCCTCTTTAATTCATTGTTTGAATTTTATGTCCTCCTTTCTCACAATGGCAGCTTTCCTGCTGTGGTTTTTTTTTTTTTTTTTTTAACATTCAGGTAAATTTGAAACTACATAATAAACGCTCTTCAGTACAAGGACACCACAATGAAATAACATTAAAACTTGCATTTTAAAACCAGAGCAAAAGGTTGTGAGCTGTGTGACTCCCATTGATTAGCAGGGGCTGCCCAGGGATGGCTGAGAGAGCTGTTTCTGCCGCTCCATTCTCTACCTGCTCTCTGAATAAATAGAAGTGTTTAGTGTTCTGCTCCAGAATCCACAGGAGTCAAACAGTCAAGCTCTGGGCACCCTGAGAGTTTACCTCTAAGTACCTTAATTTAGCTCCTGAGTTTACTTCTAAGAAACAGCAGGGACTATCCCTCTAGCCCTGATAATTACCTTCCTATAGGGCTGACTGAGGGTTATAGAACAGGGACTTAAAATTAAACCTGAATTCTCCCTGGACAAGAAAACCATTTGATTCTGTGTTGCAGAACAGGTAAGAATCTTGTAAACTTTAAGCTGTTAAATGCATTATTTTAATTTCTGATTTTCTTGTGGAAGCAGGTTTTAAGAGGTCTTCACACTGTGGTTGCTGATGCTTTTCCATGACTGATGGCTGCCCTCCAAATCTCATTATTTTGTGGGAAATGTTTAGAGAAGCCAGTTCCTTGCCTGGTATTACTTGCTAAATGTCGATTTTAGATTTTATACTTGAGAACATGTCTACTTAAAGAAGTTCTACCAGGTTCCAATTGATAAAAGGTACTTCCGATCAAATAGCAGTATTTCAGACTAATTTGAACTGGCCCTATAGCTAAATTTACATCTATGATATTATGAGTGCAAATTGTATTGTGTTATAGCTGTTTCTAAAACTCTTCTTCTGAGAGAACAAAAGGGCATTTGCATGGGCATCATTTGCAGAAGTGAGGTGGCAGCCTGGGAGAGCTTGTCACCCTGAATCCCGACCCTGCACTCTGCTGCTTTTCGTGCTCCACCACAAGCAACTTGTTAGGGTCTGTCTGAGACATCGGGTGGGTATGAAGGGTTGTTACAGACATTAAAAAGGTAGGAAGAATCAGTTTTAAATACTGGTTATATTACTAAAATCTCTTCCTATTTTAATATTTTTTATTTTTGTGACAAAGGTATAAAATTATAAACAAAAACTAAGGAATATTACAAAGTAATATGTAAAGTGCATTTTTACCTTTGAAATTCTACATTATATATTTTTCCAGTCTCTACACATTTGGTAAATGCAGTAAAATTATTTAGTTTGAAACTGATTAACAAGAATACTGGGGGCTATTTTGTAGGTTTTCCAGTATAAATAAAATACAAAGTCATTTTGTTTCAAAATTTAAAAGTGACTATCCTTGAGTACCTGCTGTGTGCTAGATCCTACTAGGCTCATTCACATAAAATAACTAATACTCCACAAAAAATGGTTTTTATCATCCCTCATTTGTAGATCAGATGAGTAAATTGAGACTTTCTTTTTTCATTTGTTTTTAAAGCTTTTACTCTGTTGCCCAGGCTGAAGTACAGTGGCATCATCATGGTTCAAGGCAACCTCAAACTCCTGGGCCAAAGTGATACTCCTGCCTCAGCCTCCAAAAGTGCTAGGATTGCTAGGACTGCAGTTGTGAGCCACCACACCCAGTCAAGACTTTTTTTTTTTTTTTTTTTTTTTTTAGCTAAGATTTTTTTTAAAAAGTCTAGAACACATACTTTTTCACACATTTATAAAAATATTAAAACGTTAATTAAAATTTCTTAGCTTATTATATGTCAAGAAGTCATATTTAAGCTAATGTTTGGAACACAAGATGCGTTTCTGTTTGAAACATTTTAAGGTGTCAGTTTAGTAAAATATTCCAATGAACTTTGACAGTAAGTTTAAATACGACTAATAGCTCTAGAATGGACTGGGGCATTTATGTGTCTAGTTACTTATAGAAAGTCCAAGACGGAAGACTGAAGCCAAGATTTTGATTGTTGATGATCTGGTTTCATTCCTGATGTTCAATCTTCTAAGGAATTTGAGGGGAGCAGTGGCAGGGTCTGTAGGTGGGGAGGGAATGCAAATAACAGGCCAGGGCTTCCCAAAGGAAGGTTCTCCCTGAGCACCACAATCTCTGGCTGTTGTCTTAGTTTTGCCACTGTCCTTGACCTTGCACTTTGCTTTTGCTACTTCACTTTTGCAGGCTGTGAGGATACAGGTCAAGAATGTGTGTCTAGGGCAGCGCCTGTGGCTCAAGGAGTAGGGCGTCGGTCCCATATGCTGGAGGTGGCGGGTTCAAACCCAGCCCCGGACAAAAACCACAAAAAAAAAAAAAAAAAAAAAAAATGTGTGTCTGAGTGCCATATCCTCTGCCCTTGCTGGTCTCTTGGATAAGAGGCTTAATTACAAAGCTGATCTCTCTTCTTGCAAACACTGTGGCCTCCAGGGAGGGCTCATCTGTGTCCTGCCATTGTAGTCCTGGCATCTGAGACAGCACCAACATTTAGTCCACTCTCACACATACTGAATACAATCTAACACCTTCACATTTTACTGGCAAGTAAAACAATGGCATTCCTGTAAAAACAATCTAAATGGAAAAATATTTGCTAACCATGGTATGTATGAGCCCTTAGTTTATAGTTAGGATCCACCCATTACCATCTATATGAGCACGGGATAGGAATCTCCCTAAGCAGAGCCTTCCTCGTCTGCAAAATGGGGATGACATTACCTACCTCTTAGGAGGTCACTGGGATAAATACACTGCCGGTGCCTGACACGTACTTAAGCTAGGCCGCAGGTATATGTGAAAGGCATGGAAAATGAAGACTAAATTGCACCTGGCCTGTATTACATTTTATCTGAATAGAATGCATTCACTTTTCTCTGTTCCATGTATTGAGAAATACTAGTATGTTTTGGTTTTGTTCACAGAATTTAAAATAATGAACGATGTAGTTACAAGTTAATATGAATTGAAGGAATGAATATAAAATGTTAAAGTTCAACATGACAAGAGATAATTTTTTTTTTTTTTTAATTGTTGGGGATTCATTGAGGGTACAATCAGCCAGGTTACACTGACTGCAATTGTTAGGTAAAGTCCCTCTTGCAATCATGTCTTGCCCCCATAAAGTGTGACACACACCAAGGCCCCACCCACCTCCCTCCTTCCCTCTTTCTGTTCTCCCCCCCATAACCATAATTGTCATTAATTGTCCTCATATCAAAATTGAGTACTTAGGATTCATGCTTCTCCATTCTTGTGATGCTTTACTAAGAATAATGTCTTCCACGTCCATCCAGGTTAATACGAAGGATGTAAAGTCTCCATTTTTTTTAATGGCTGAATAGTATTCCATGGTATACATGTACCACAGCTTGTTAATCCATTCCTGGGTTGGTGGGCATTTAGGCTGTTTCCACATTTTGGCAATTGTAAATTGAGCTGCAATAAACAGTCTAGTACAAGTGTCCTTATGATAAAAGGATTTCTTTCCTTCTGGGTAGATGCCCAGTAATGGGATTGCAGGATCAAATGGGAGGTCTAGCTTGAGTGCTTTGAGGTTTCTCCATACTTCCTTCCAGAAAGGTTATACTAGTTTTCAGTCCCACCAGCAGTGTAAAAGTGTTCCCTTCTCTCCACATCCACGCCAGCATCTGCAGTTTTGAGATTTTGTGATGTGGGCCATTCTCACTGGGGTTAGATGATATCTCAGGGTTGTTTTGATTTGCATTTCTCTAATATATAGAGATGATGAACATTTTTTCATGTGTTAGCCATTCGTCTGTCGTCTTTAGAGAAAGTTCTATTCATGTCTCTTGCAACAACAACAAAAATAAACAAATGGGACTTCATTAAACTGAAAAGCTTCTGTACAGCTAAGGAGACAATAACCAAAGCAAAGAGACAGCCTACACAATGGGAAAGGATATTTGCATATTTTCAATCAGACAAAAGCTTGATAACTAGGATCTATAGAGAACTCAAATTAATCCACATGAAAAAAGCCAACAATCCCTTATATCAAGAGATAATTTTTTATAAATTTTTATTAAAAGTTTTCTATTAAAAAGAAACTTGATTCATTGTATTTGTTTTAAGAGTCCTCAAAGATAAAAGTACAAATATATTCTCTGTACTGCTGTTTAAATACATTAGCTTAACCTTTATTTTTAAGTAATTGGAAATCTAGTACTAAAAAGTTTACTTTGCTACAACTATATGGAAGGATTTAATGTTTCTGAGTAGACAAATAAAATGTAAAATAAGATTTTCCTTGTACTCAAAACCTAGAATACTTAGAAGCCCACAGTAGGTAAAATCTTAAGTAACATCGCAAATATTAAGTGAAGGTTGTTTGATTTAATTTTACCTAAATTATTTAAAAAACTGGTTTTTGTTATGCTTTTATGGTCAAATCAATCCCCTTAGGGATCAATCAACAATTTACATGCAACAGAGCCTTTCTCTGACACCGATTCATTAGGAAAGCTCATTTAAGGAGTTAAACATCTCTCACTTGTCAACACTGAGGTAATTATGCACTATTAATTCTCATGTCATTTCAAAAACTGCTATTTTAAAACTATTCATTTCATCAATCCCAAGAACTAGGAAAAGGTAGACAGCCTGCTGTAAACCAATTTAAGATGTGATTACATTGCTTTATTCCTGCAATGCAGGAATCAGAAAGTTGATTTGATGTGAATACAGCTTTTGAAATATTTCTTACTTCATTTTAAGAGATGAATATGATTAGTCAACCTTGAGAGGACAAAGGAGTTGATGCAAAAGAAAGGAGGTTTAATTTATCCTGCCATTTGCAGAATCAAGGTGGTGAGTGGGGAGGGCTGAGGGAGAAAATCAGGAAATGGTAGGTTTTTTTGGTTCATTTTATTTAATTGAAGATTTTTTGTGTGTCTGCTCTCTGTAGTTTAGAGAATTAGAGTTGTTTCAAGTTCTTAACAGTGATCATCTATGAAGAAACTAGAATGTGAATTTTTTCAAAATAGAGAAATTCTGTTGCTTAACTACTTAAAATTGCTTTCAAAGGAACACTTTTAAATTAAGAGACTCAATATATCATGGCAGATATCCAGAAACATTCATTGCAACATCCTGCCAAGATTGTAATACTTGAAGTTCATTAATATGCAGATTTTATATAAATATTAATGCATAAAATTTTGTTTTTGAAGCTATTTCTCTTAATTTTTTAATTTTGTGAAACAATTGTCAAGTTAAGTTCTAGCTCATATTTTTAAAGACATAAAAATTTAAAGGAGATATTTAGTGCTACAAAAACATACTATAGATCTTAAGTACCTGGATTTGGTTTCATTTTTAAGCACTTTTTAAAATAGAAGATATGTGGAAATGAACACACACAGTAAAAATTAGGTGGAGTCTGTCAGGCAGGCAGACCCATCATAGCTGGTCTGCTCAGTTCAGGCCAGCTTCTGCCCAGGCTAGAATGCTATGGCCTCAGCCTACCTCACAACAACCTCAACTTCTGATGGTTAGGAAATGGGTCAATCTGAGGTAGAGATTCATAAGATACCAAATTTGGGATTCCAAAAGACCAATAAGAAGACAAGAAGGAAAGATGTCAACATTTGATACCTGCTATTCATTGGATGTTTTACTTGAATTATGCCACTAAATTCTCAAAATCGATTCCTGCCATTGGATATTGTAATCAAGATTTTTCTTGCTGTTTGTGCACATTGAACATGCTCAAAACATTACTGATCATCTCTTTTGTTTCCTCCCAAAGCATTTCCTCCTCAAAGGGGGAAAGCTTCTCTTCTACTCTCTGAAGTTTCACTTACCTCTCAACAGTAAAAGATTAATAGGAGACAAAGGCACAGAAACTCATGTAAGCGTGGGGGAATCACAGGAGACTGATAACCCAGTATCTCAATGAGGTCCAGTTGCTTATAGGGGAAAGAGAAGTGGGGGAAAGGTGGTAATTTTGAGGAGTAGTAAGTGATTTTTTAGGGGAATTCAATTGACATGGGAGACAGAAATTAGCTCAAATGATACAGTAATTTGGGACAAATTTGGGTTCTAGGTGTGGTGTTTTTAATCTTCTCTGGTTAATGAAATTTCAGGGAAGGGATCAAAGGCAATTGTATTCCTCCTTGATGGGTCTGGTTTCTGGGTAGATAAGGGAACTTCAGAGAACAGTTTGGGAGAGACAGTGTATTGAGAGACAGGACGGGCAGGGGTTTAGAGAGACCCCTGGGGCTGCTCCTCCTTTAGCTCAGTAAGTGAAAGTGCCATAATTGCTTTCTGAGCCCCAGTGAGTTTTATCACTCAGACTTAAAACATTGGAGTCATTGTTTTATTTTTAAAATTAGCTTTATTTCATATATGTTATTTAAATGAAAAAATGCAAGAAGATTTGGGTCAAGAAGAACTCTTGTTCTTAATTGTATGTGACTTCAGTAACCCTAACTTCTTGGTGATCTGCAGTGAACTGTATGTACTATTCATGTTCTGTAACTTATCTATTCAGGGTCTTGGCATAATGTCTACAAGGTGTTGACTCAGTTCTAATCTTAGCCTTGTGCATTTTGCTGTAATCTGGTAGTTTTTTGGCATGGCTCTTTCCCTCCATCTTTTAGGATTTGATTATATATTGATTTGAATTAATTTTTTCTTGTTAGTCTTTTCTTCTCTTCAATGAGAGTATTAAAAAGTCAAGGACGATTGTGTATACTTCTTCAACATCTTCCTCATACTTTGTTCATCAGTTCAGGGTTAGGTTCTTCGTATTCAATATGTGTCTGCTGAATTGCATTACCTGAAATCATCTAAGCATTCTAACTGTAAGATACTTTGCAGCCTTATTTCTATTCCCATATCTCAGCCATCACCTAAACTTATTCATGGCAGAAATTTAAAATATTTTCAAAATTATCAACAAAAATCCTTTAAATGGACAGTGGAAAGCTCATGAGAAAATGTTGACAGTGTTGTTTCTGTGAATTCCCTCCGTCATCAGGTTGTTGGGTCTGGTTTTTCAAGTACCACTCTTATCAAGAAGCCATTTATTATAATAGTCTAGATTCTAGAAGTTCCTTAGGGAATAGTCAGGAGTTAAAGAATTTTGTTTCTAAGAATTAAGGTACTTAGACTGTACTGGAATTTATGTCCCCTCCAAAGAAAAAAAGCTATAAAATTTGGACATATTACCAAAACTACTACTTGAAGATACTAGAGCCTGCAGAGAAGGAGAGGGGCTGGTGGGATGTGCACACTGGCTTGGAGGAGTGGAAGTTGCAAGCTATAGAAGGAACTTACCTCTGTAGCTTTTAGCTTGGGGCCAAGTGCAGGACCTGTGGCTCAGAAACACAGGAAAAACTAATAGTCTTTGTGGCCAGGGGGAAGAGGAAAAACTAATAGTCTTTGTGAAGCCCTTTGACTTTGGAAGCCGCTATCCTTAGTGTTCGGCCCTGGTGCTCATACTCCGTGATGGTTCCTGAACTCCAGCCAGCACAGTTACAGGCAGGAAGACGAGAGAAAGACCAGGAGAAAAAAGCAAATCAGCCTGCCTGTCCCCTTTTATAAAGGGTTTCCTCACTGCCCACCCAGTAACTTCCACTTAAATCTCATTAGCAAGGACTGTGTCACGTGCCCACTCCTGGCTGTGTATGAAGTTGAGAGGCGTAGTTTTTAAGAATCTAGGCACGGGCGGCCCCTGTGGCTCAGGGAGTAGGGCGCCGGTTCCATATGCCGGAGGTGGTGGGTTCAAACCTAGCCCCGGCCAAAAACCATACACACACAAAAAAAGAATCTAGGCACATTGCCACCCCCTGTAATGTCAGGGTTCTGTTAGCAAAGAAGAAGGAAAAAAGAGATAGTGTCTTACTAGGCAATCAGCAGGATCCACCAGCACGTATGGGTGCCTAGGACACGCGTATGCTGAGCTCTTCCAGAGCCTACTGCCTCTTACACTGAGATCATCAAGAAGGGAAGAAAAGTATCTTACACCTTAGCACAGGCTTTTACACAGCACCTGTAGGACTAAATATGTTAGTCCCATGCTCCACATCACATGTGCTTCCTATCCTACCACATTTTACTGTTAATACTTTTCATTTTCCTAAATATTACTTCAAACTTCAAGATAGATACTTGTAACATGTTTTCTAACTCAGGACCAATTATATTATCAGATTCAGAAACTATTTCTTCAGTTACAGAAGGGAGGCTTTTGAACTTAACTTTTGCACTCTGCTATTTAAATGTACTTGCATTGTGGTAATCAAGAGATATCCATTTCCAAAGGTCAGAAGTAATATTGGTTAGTAATATATAAAGAGTGTCAAGAAAAATGTCCTGTTGAATTGATGGGGGAAATGAGTAAGAAAAATATACTGTATAAGTAAAGAAATAGAATATTTTTGGAGTTCTAATTTTACAAAGAGGGTAATGAATGTCTTGGCATTTTTACATGGGGTGGATTTGGTAATATTTTAGTGCAAAAATGAGATTATTAAATATGACTATTCCTGAAGTTTTAGGTTTTCCTAATGCTAGTTACCATCACTGAGAGCAACCAACCTTGAGAGAATATTTAACTTGGATTTTACAGCCTTTCTTGATGCAACTTCAATTTCTGTGACCTAGAAATATCGACGTGCTAATTTTCTGAGTTAAAACTTTCTCTTTATGCCTTTGTCCTTGTTTAAATGGGAAAATGCTGGCTAAATGTCTCAGAGAATATAGTATTTTCAGGAAATGACAAGAAATATTGATTTACCTATTCTTATTCCTTCAAGCAGAACAGCCATAAAATACCTTCAATTTCTTTTCGTGTCTATCTGCAGATTACACTGACTTGTGGGTACAGATGACAAGTGTGGACCTGATATGGGCATATTGACATTGACTAGGGTTTGACTTCAAAGCTTTAGAAATGAAAAACATACTGACATATTCGACTAGAACTTTATTCATGGAATTATTGTGAAGTTTTGTTATAAACATGAATATAGATCTAACATACAAAATACAGACAAGGACAGTTCCTGTTGGACTAAAACTTTACATTTAATAAAAAGTCAACATGAAATTTACTTTGCAACTATTTTGGAAAACAAACTATTGAATATGTAATCTGGATTAACAGTTTCAAAAAATGTATCACTAATACATTCAAATTGAGTTAATTAATTCATTATTAGATACTGATTTTTTTAATGCGTGAAAGGTTAAAATGTATGTTTATTTTTATACAGTTTTCAAGTATGTTAACCATCCTTAGGTTAGTGACAGGTGACAGGATTCTTCTAGAACTATAAAATCTCCTCAGTGGTGACAGAAAAAAATTTTGAAGAACCTTAAGAGAGTCTCCAGAGTTGGAGCTGCTCATCTCCTCACTTGCCTCTTAGGAACAGCTGTGCGGATGGGGAGATTTCCTGAGTATGGCCATGAAGACACACACACCATGTCTGCTTGTCCTCGTATTTAGTTCTGCTCTTGAAGGCCGCTTCCGTTAGATTGCCGTGACCTCACCCTGATCTCTGGCATGTAGAATGATCACCTGCTGATTGCAGCTATTGACAGAAATACCGACCAGCACTTCCTATTTTCTTTTCTACTTTTATAATACCAAGTTCCTCCAATACTTATTTCTGAAGCCGAACAAAGTCAATAGGCATGTTTATTTAAAATAAATTCTGTAACATGTACATCATGTTAAAAATTCATGTGTAGATTTTGTTAGCTGACTTATTTCTGTTTGCCTCCTATTTGAAAGATTTTTTAAGTCACTCTGCATCCCTCCAAATGGCTCTTTAAAAGACGCTGCAATTAAACTTTTGCCATATATAAGAGTTGTCTGAGATCCAGGATGGTGAATTTGAATATTTTAAAGGGTGTCATTAAGCAAAAAAGTTTCTTGAAAGACAAAAATGGTAGCTATTGACATCCCATATTTTGATGACAGAAGAATGAAGTTTAATGGATGGATAATTCTCTTTTTCCAATATGAGTGTTTTAATGAGTGTAGAGAAGGGGCTATCCTAGATGATGTGTTCAATGTTCAATGCTGTCCCCACCCTCACATCTGCTACTGACAGCTCATGGTGCAGCTTTCTTGCAGTCAGCCCAAAGCTATGCTAAGAAGTAAACTTGAGAAAAGCCTTTATTACCAAAAGTAGAACCGACAACATGTTTCTTTGATTTTTGTACCTTTATAATGAATGTTTTGGCAGATCACAACCTTATCTCTCCTGAAGATGCAGTGTTTGTGGCAGATACTGTAAGGTGATAGGTGGGACAAGATGGGTGGACAGAAAGGCAGGCAGGATGCTGCTGTGGGCTGGACCTCAATCGTGCAGAACTGAATTTGTGAGGCACCTTTATCCCTTCCTGGAGAATAGTCATTTGCAAAAAGCTGAAAATGATCCAGTTTGCAGTTGATGAGTTGTTCATTTTATGTTGATTTTTATAATTGGCTTAATTTCAGAAGTTGCTTTTTTTTATTCTGCAGCAAATTGTGTGACCTTATTATTTCTGTTGAAACCTGGAGGCTAATTAAATACAAGGGGTTCAGTGGATATTAAGGGTCTGAACAGAGAGTTGTCATGACCAAGGAGTCAGATAATAAAGCTGATTGAATGCTGTACAGTGGGAAAAAGAGAATCTAGTCTATGTTCCTCTGCTTCGGTGATTTACTGAAAGGACACACAGAAATCAGAAAAGCGATTGTACTCACACCATGGCTTATTACAGAAAAATGATACAGATTAAATTTAGCTAAGGTATAATGAATGTAGGGTAGATTTTGGGAGAGACCAGATGTGAACTCCAGTAGACCTGTATGGACAGTGATGTGTGACAGCACAGGTGGGGCACTGTCAACCAGGGAAGCTCAGAACAAAGTTACAGGTCAACTGAGATTGACAAACACCAGGTTAACAAAGTTAATTTAAGGGGAAAAAAAGACTTGTCAGAGACTTAGATGAGATAAAGCACATTTTGATTCTGCAGGAATTATTCAAACTCTTTAGCTGTAGAATTTTTTTTCTTGAGATATCCAGTGAGATAATTAATGAAATAGGGAATTACAGGTGTATTTAGCTGTAATGGCTATTATTATTTTGAAATCTTAAAGCCAAGTTAATTTTTTTTAGAACACACTCTTGAAATTGTGCAAAAGTTGACATTTTCTGGCCCTAATGCATTTTGTAGCTGACTTTACTGTGAAGTAGTGTCACATACTTTTAATTCAATGGAACAAAATAATTAAAATATTTGGTGCTAAAATATTTCATTATGATTTAATTATGTATAAAGTGAGAAAATAGTTTATTTTTATAATTATCTAATGTGTTAAATGCTTTAGTTTTATATTTCTAACCATGTATATTTAGACATAATAGGGCATTTGTTGAGAGAAGCTTTTTATATATTTGTGAAAAGATTCCTTATTTATAAGCTGATGCTGATTACGTATGGAAAATACGTAATATATTCACTTTCATTCTGATGAAGTTCTGTTTAGTTTGAAAGAGGTCAATAGGATAGCCCCAGATTAAGGATTATAATATTGCTACTGAAGACTCCAGTTTTTAGGGCATAATATACTTCATGGCCAAAGTATTTCACTGTAGCATGAAAGCATAACAGTGCCAAGAGTGAGGTCTCCCTTAGCAGTTACTTTCTGTAGCCGTAGTATCAGTTTCATTTAAAATTTGAATAAAGAAAAATCCAGGGGTTTTTCAAAGATCCTTTCATGTCTGTACTTATTCTGTCTTAGGGCATTCCATTAGTGAAAGAAGGAAAAGATGAACATCTGATTCAGCATAGAATCTTAATCTAAAGGAAGAATGAAAACCATATGTTGCTGTAGAGCCATCTTTTCCCTGTTGACCAGCTAACCCTTTCTCACCCTGGTGACATCAGTTACCCACCATCATTAGGAATTCTTTTATTTCTTCTCCTTTCTTTCCTAGTCCTTGAAGTTCTTCTTCCTGGCAGCTGAGGTAGGGGTATAATTTACGTACTGATTTTGCTCATGGATTTCTGTTTATTTTGTGTGGGATGAATGTAAACTAGCCTCCCATCAAATTGACTTCAGTCTTGCTAATGAATGAAAAGCTGCTTCTTTCTCTGGACAGGGCTTTCATGTGGAGTGAACACATCACGTTCTCGACTAAGAGGCAGTAAGCACCAAGTGTGCAAACACAGACTGTAAAGACAGGCTGCTTGGGTTGGACTAGAATCTTCATTGGTAGCTGTGTGTCTGTAGGCAAATTACTCAACCATTCTGTGCTCGCTTCCTTCCCATCTATGAAATGGAAGTGACAATATCTAGTCCATAGAGTTGGTGTGAGAATTACAAGTGTGTTCATGCAAGCAAAGTACTTAGAACAGTACCTAGCACATAGTAAGTGCTCAATAAATTTTTAAGTGTTACTATTTTTAAAGAAAGGTTACTTTCTACTGATATACAGAAAGTTCAAACTTTTGCTAGAAACTTCATTTGGAGTACATTCTAAATAATATCAAAGTGTATCTCTTCAAATATATCTTCAAGAAAATAAATAAATGCTCTGATTTAACCAAAAAGAATATCTTCTATTTAGAAGAAAAAATACATTAGATTGTGATTTCTCACATATTCGGAATAAAGACTTAGGATTTATGCCATGGGTCTGAAATTGGCTGTTCCACATATGTATGTTTTGCCCAGCCCACGTACCTCATTATTTAAGATGAATTTTCTGGAATATCTGACCTAAATTTTACCAAGAGGCTTTATGTATTTTGAGGAGGCCCATAAAGGATGGTATTCTTTTCCTGAACACCTGTTTGTTTTCAGTCATAAAAACATCAGGATGCTTCATGTATTTCCTTGATAAATAAATAATCCGGGAACCCAAAAGTCAATGTCATGTTTTTGTTAAAAAGGTTAGTTTGGAAAAGCTAATGTAATGAACAGGATAATTATACACAATAGCATTCATTGGCTCTGTCAACGTATAACAGAATGAAATAATTCTAAAATAATTTCTGTGCTTATGCAACTGATACAATTCTGAAAATGGTTAGATTCAGCTGAAGAGGTAATTTATGTAAGCACAGGTAGAGAATGCTGAGCACTTTTTTCTGACTGTAGTCGCTGGAGCTCTTTAACAGATCTTCAATGTCCATAAATTCATGGGAGGCTGCTTCTTGTTTGACTTGCACATTGTTTATCTGTTCATTGCTGTTAACTTCTTTCAATAAGAATGATGCCCTCTGAGTAATGCCCCTGTTGTGAACTAAGAAAGACCCATGAATTATTAATAACCCGCAGGGTTGCAGAGCCCTTGTAGGAATGAGAGCAGTGTGCTCTGTACGACAATTCTGTTCACCTGATCTTGACAAATTAGGAGCATCTAAAACATACTCCTGCTTGTTAATACAAGAAGTAGGGGAAAAGGTGACTTGGAAATGCATCAATATTTAGCCCTTTTGTAGAATCTCAGAAGGATAATAGGGAACAGTGTTTCTTCATAAATAACTGTCTCTCCTATCTTTGTGGTTTACTGTGGTAGGCTCATGCCTTTCTGTTAAGCTAAGCTTTATGGTTCAATTTCTGCAGCATTCTTTGAGAAACAACTGGGGGGAAAAAAGTAAAAACACAATTATAAAGATGCCTACTCCATAATAATTTAGTCCTGTTTATAGAACTTGATCCTTTTCAAGTATATTCTCCTATGTATAATGCTGTTAGGCAACAACAGCAAATAAAACTCTTCATAGGAGTAGCAATTGTTTTATCAATAGCCTGGCTTATGTGAGAATCTTGACAGGAGGATTAGGAGTTGTAGCCACATTGAAATGTAAAATATGTAACGCTGTACTATGTAAGCAGACAGGTTTTAAAACCTTTTAAGTGTGTGCACTCTTGGTACTTAATAAAGTACAGTTACAATTGAAATTTTGTTTTAGGGGAGATGAAGACTATTGTTATTCATTTTTTATTAGTTATTTCATTGACTGTTGACCATTTTTAAATTTTTATTGAGGTGTGTCATATTGTTAACTAAAAAAAAAAAGGTTTATATTTTGGAAAAAGTAGAGCTTTATTTTTCATAAAGGCTAGGAGCCTATTGGGTGGCCATTCCAAAAGATTGGGAAGTTGAGTCTTGGTTGGAAGCCAGGTACACATGTATTTAACAACCTATAGGAAGATTCATGAATATTTTTGAAGGGAAATTATATGCTTGTGATTGTGCTTTACCTCTTCCATCCCATCATGGCTGAGAACTCAGTTTCAAGGTGTTGCTGGGGTCCCCTTGGCCAAGAGGAGTCTAAAGGGATCTGTTTAGTCAGGAGAGGGCTTCAGATTTTATTTTTAGTTCACAATACAAATGGTGAACTATACAATCTTATATAATCTCCTATACGTGGAGCTTAAATAATTTTTTCCTATATTATACGCTCATGTTCTTACCATCTAGATAAGGGTGTAGAATTTTTCTAAGTTATGAAACCTCTCTCATGCACGTCCCAGTCAAAACCCACACCAAAAGTCATCACCCTCTGACATCTATCATTATAGATAGTTTTTGCCTGTTCTTGAACTTTACATAGGTGGAGTCATGCATTATATTTTTATGTCAATATTTTTTGCAGTCTGTAAAAAATATTGACATAAATTTTGACAATTTTTTTATTATGTCTGTAAAATTTATCCATATATAAAGTAGTACTATTTATAATTTAGGCATTTACCTTATTGCTTTTTCATTCAGGCTGGTTATTTAAATAAAACATTTTCCTTATATTGAGTAGAGTAAGTCTAATAGACATCCTGAAACACAGGTATGTGTAAGTGCTTCAGCAGTTGTATTATAATTTTTGTACTCCAAATCTGGAGCTAAGGGTCCTCAAAAAGCTCCTTTTCTGTTGTTCTTACTGATCTAAGAGCAATGAGCTTTCCTTTTTGTAAATTAATAAGATCTTAATATTTGTAGTTACTTGTTGCTGGAGGTTGTAAATTACCATTCTTTCTGTCATGCTGAGAATCAAATTGCATTTGTGGGCCAGCTACACCCTGGTTAAGCCATCCTACTGGTATGATAATTAGAGATTCCTGCTAGATTTGGCTTGTATAAAAAAGTAGCACAGGTGGGAAAATTTACATACCAGTCTTCAATAACAAGTTGTTATAATTCCTTAGAGGTTAATTTTTGTATTTCATATATATTGTTCTTGAGCAACAGTGCAATTACTTTTCTGTCATTTTTAGATATATAGTCTCTGCAGTAAGATGTCCAGATTAAGATTAGGCTTAGCAATTTATGAACATGAAATTGAGTTTATCTGGCTTTATCTCATCTCAGTCATATACAGAAAAATGAGAAGGAGACTATAACATTTCCCCTCTGAGATGTTGTCAAGAGTACATGTATAGCTTTGGTACTTTCCACACACCTATGTCTTCCTTTCATTTTATTGTATTTTATGAACTTAAATTAGCTTTTTTAGTCTGATTCACAAGACAATTCCCATGTACTGCCAAGTGTTCAGGGACATTTTTCAGTGTTGATCTTTTGTTAGTTGCCAGTATAGACTGAATTGTGTTCCCCTACCTCTCCCAATTAATATGTTGAAGAGTTAACCTTTACTGTGATAGTGTTTAGAGATGGAGCCTTTGGGAGATAATTAGGGTTAGACGAGGTCAGGAGGGTGGGCCCCCATGATGGGATTAGTGCTTTTGTAAGAAGAGATACTAGGGAGCTCAGGCCCTCTCTCCCAGGGAGAGGGCAGCCCTCTGCAGGCCAGGAGGGGACAGAGCCCTCGCGGGACCACAACCGTGCTGGAACTCTGATGTTGGACTTCCAGGGTTCAGAACTGTGAAAAATAAATTTCTGTTATTTAAGTCACCTAGTCTTCAGCTCCAAGTGACAAATGTTTAATTACTGGTAGCAGCCCATGATGCCAGGGCTCATAAAAAGAACAGAGTTAGAAATACAGATTTTGGTAGTGGTGAGCATAGGAAAGATAGTTTTATTAATTGGATTTAAGTGTTATTTCTCTACTTTCTTTCTTTCTGGCTAAACCGTTTACCGTTTGTTACTGATATCAGAGGAAAAAACAGTAGGTTTTCCACCTCCATCTCTTAGTGGAAGTGGTAAAGGTATAAACTCAGCAGGGGTATCCAACCTTTTTTTTTTTTTAATTTGCCTCATATTGGAAGAATAAGAGTTCTCTTGGGCCACACATTAACTATACGAACACTAAGGAAAGCTGATTAGCAAAATAAAAAATAAGAAGAAGAAAAAAAAAAAAAAAACAAGGTCCCTATATACTTTTCATGATATCTGACACCACAAAAGAGTCCTCACAAAATTAGCATGTGGCCCCAGGCACAGGTTGGCCACCCTAGGTAAAGGACTGCCTCTACTTTTTTTTTGAGACAGAGTCTCCCTGTGTCGCCCTCAGTAGAGTGCTGTGGCCTCACAGGTCAGCTCAAACTCTTGGGCTTGAGCAACTCTGTTGCCTCAGCCTCCCGAGTAGCTGGGACTGCATGCGCCTGCCATAATGGCGGGCTACTTTTTGTTGCAGTTGTCATTGTCGTCCAGCTGGCCCAGGTTGGGTTCAAACGCATCAACTTCAGTGTATCTGGCTGACGCTGCAACCACTGTGCTATGGACGATGAGCCTACCTCTACCTTTTATTTATCTTAACTTTTCCCTTTCTACTGTCAGTTGCTTTTCATATTTTAATGTAAAAAATAACATTTTTATGTATTATGTATAAAAATATTCATATACATTTTTAGAGTATTGAAGAGGTAACACAAATCTTCTCAGTGGTTTATATTTACTAAAACTGGAAGTTTTGAAATGCAGCACATCTCTAGTCAAAATGTACTCTTTTTCTTTGTTTTATTTTGTTTTTGCAACAGAGTCTCATTCAGGTGCCCTTGGGAGAGTGCCGTGATGTCATGGCTCATAGCAACCTCAAACTCTTGGGCACAAGCAATCCTCTTGCCTCAGTTTTTTCATTTTTAGGAGAGACCAGGTCTCGTTCTTGCTCAGGCTGGTCTCGAACTCCTGAGCTCAAGTGATCCACCTGCCTCAGCCTCCCAGAGTGCTGAGATTACAGGCACGAGCCATTGCACCTGGCTTTCAAAATGTACTCTGAAGAGTTTTCAAGATCACCTGCGCTGCAGAGATGGCGGCAAACATAGGTGGACCATTGTAGTATGCATTTGTGTGACATGCTTCCTGGCATCATAGCTTAACCGTCACAGCAGCACCATGAAGCAGTTCTCATCCACACTGTACAGATGAGAACATTAAAGGACAGAGCTGCACAGTAATTTGCCCAACGTCCACAGTGGGAAAGGGTTGGGCAGGAGGATGTCTGGACCTGCTGCTGATCTAAACACTACAATAAATGCAATTTATATAAATTGCAAATCTTCTTTATTTTGTATCATAAACATGCTTAAGTTACACTTAAAAAGTTTTAAGAAGTTCTATTTAATGCCATCTTTTGGGAAAATGAATACTTATGCCCTTATTTATATAAATCACATATCTGTTTGCCTTATTAGATACATTTAAAGGGAGGTTATCCTGCCATAATTTGGTGTTTAATTGTAACCATTTTTTCCCAGTTTTGTTGTGAATAATGTACCTCATTAACATAGATCAGAATTTAAAATTAGTAACCTACTTCTGTGTCCTAACTCATTCCATCACAGTGACAATAATGATGTGTTCCTTAGTAGTTCCATTTTATAAAGAAACAGAGGTTTAGAGAATCAACAGAATTGATAATCAAATCTATGGCTTTTCACTATAAATACCAAGCTTGTTTTCCTGAATAGATGTCTTTTAAAGGTCATCATTCTGCTTATGCTTTATTAGGGTTATCCACTGATACTAACTGCTATAGGGATAAAACCCTCACTTCTAAGCGACATTTAGTAGCTTCGAAAAGGAGACATAGTTTTCAAATTGTATAGAAAGCTATAGGGAGATAAAACACTTTTAAATGCAACTTATAGTTAGAATTTATGCTACCTTGATTTTCTCAGCCAAAGAGTATAGTTTTAAATCTCAAGGGTAGAAAACACTGAAAAAAAAACCAGTATCTTGGCAAACTTCAACAAAGATAAGTGGGGTTCTGTCGTGTTCACATTGTGTCAGTAAAATCTAGCCTGCGTTTGTGAAATGAAGACAGCCTATTAGTTTAAAATTGATTGGAACATCTTCATACAATGATGAGGGTAAATCAAGAAAATGTAATAAACCTTCTAATGGGGATGTGTGTACGTAATGGAATGTGAGCTGTGGAGAATATTGTAGTAGGTAAGATCTTCATTGAGGAGGGCTGCATGAGTTGCACCTTCTCTGCTTCATATATTGTCCTTTCTCACAGAAAAGCGTATATTGTTTCACTCCTAAATACTTATCCACGTATATGATTTTGATACTACTCTGAGATACTAGGTTTTCAGATGAATTTCTTCCTTCTAGAAGAAAAAAAATCCTAAAAGGTATTATTTCCAAAATTCTTTTTGTTTCCTCTGTTTCTGCTTCCTCAAGAGGCAACCAAGACAATGAAAAGTTTGTTTACTCTCTGGGAAAGCTGCAGGTTGGTGAAATTGTTCCATTTTAGGGTAATTCTAGTTTTTTCAAGTATATAAACCTCTAAGAGACATAGTTTTTTAATGACTTTATTAGATACGAGAAATAACATTCCCAGAGAACTAGCCAAAATACCTTATAATTTGTAGTTAATTTGCTAATTACTTATGAGCCAGTCCTTTGTACAGCACATTCTGTCCTGTAGGACAGACCTCCTGAGTAGACAGAGGGTGCTGGTGTAGAGTAGACTAATTGGACAGTTGTGCCTTAAGAATTATCCCTTTCTATCTAGAGCAGCTCTAATAGGATTTTCTGCTGCCTTGTAGCATATGGCTGTTAACCACTTGAAATGTAGTTAGAGTGACTGTGGAACTAAAATTTTGAATTTTATTTTATTTTAATGAATTTAAATTTAAATAGCCACCTGTGGCTAGTGCCCACTCTTGGGCGTCATAGGCCTAGAATAAGATAGGCTCCTTGCTTGCACCTTTAGAGAAACTTTAACATATTTGCATTTCCTTGCTTTCTTATTAAAAAATCAACTGTTCAGCATTTTAAAATAATGCATGCTCATCAAATAACATTTGTAAAATGAAAGATAGTAAAATAAAAATCATTGTAGCATCCCACTGTACCAATAAAACTACTGTTTGAGTTTTTAGTGATACTGGATTTCCTCACAGTCATTTTGATTCTATGAATCATTTTTTTAATATGGGTATAATTACCTTCTTTGTACAGGTCTGCATCTGAAAATTTTATTTAGTATTATGAGATAGTATATACTCTTGTTGTTGTTTTTTTGTTGTTGTAATTGGGCCGGGGCTGGGTTTGAACGCACCACCCCTGGTATATGGGGCCGGCGCCCTACTCACTGAGCCACAGGTGCCCCCTGTACTCTTTATACATGTAACTTTACTGTCTACATAAGGCTCCATCAAGTGTGGAGACTCTGCTAGACGTTCTTTGCCAGCTCTCTGTTGCAGAGCTGTGAGGTTTTCCCTGTCGCTACTCTGCGTAACCTTGCTATGTGCCTCTCTGTGGCTGAAGCTTCTGACACATTTAAGATCTCTGATAGATTCAGAGAAGTGGAATTTACTGGGTCAAAGGATGTGAATATTTTAAAACTAGTGAATCTGTATAGCCATATTACTGTTGTAAAAGATTGTCATCTATAAAAATATTAATTTTTTCACACATGACAACAACTCTGGGCGTCCAACACACTTAAGGTTCTTTTACTTTCTGCCAAAACATTTTTATCTCATGATACATTTTTTCCTGAGTTGCATCTATTTTTATAATTTTAGAAATCATGTAAGAATTATTTCTTGGTCAATTTCTGCACTTTTAATGGATATACTGTATTACTTTTTCTTCCATGCTCTTATTTTTTTCATGGAAGAAAAGGAAAGAAAGTCTGTGTGCTGTTCTGTGCTGTCGAGCACAGAGGAATCTTCCTGGCTATTTTAAGAATTGTTCAAAAACAAGGTTGAAGTTGAGAGGCCAAATAAGAGATTTAAAAATTTTTTTCCCTACTTTTTTTTTTCAACCTCCAGCTCTTGGACTTAGGCAATTCTCTTGTCTTAGCCACCCAAGTAGCTGGGACCACAGGTGCCGCCACAGTGCCTGGCTATTTTTTTGTTGCAGTTTGGTTGGGACCGGGTTGAAACCTGCCACCCTCCGTATATGGGGCTGACACCCTACTCACTGAGCCACAGGGTCTGCCCAAATTTTTGCCTATGTTTTGCAACAACTTTTTGTTGTGTTTGTCTTTGTCTATTATGTTTTTGAATATCATCTCCTGGGAAGTGAGGCTTAAATCAGTAGTGCCTTTTCCAATATTTATCACATTGTGGCTGCTGTGAAAACAGGAATAAAAACAGTTTGGAAAATAGCTCATATTAAATATCTCCTGTTGTGCACTGTTAAAAAAATATTTTAGATGCAGTGGTCAGAAAATGGTTCACTGTAGACAGAGGTTATAGACATGAACTTGAGTATGTGCAGTGAATAAGGAGTGGGTGTTCACTCTGTTAAACTCCTTACAGGAGGATTATTACCTAAATAGTGAGCTTCACTAATGAATTTATGTTTTAGCTTTTTAAAAATTGATTTATAAGCATTTATGCTTCATCTTTTGCATTAAGTGAGTTCATTGAAATAAACATTTTAGTGAAATGCCTTAGGACTAGAAACAGATCTGGTACCTCCAAAAGATAAGCTACTTATTGCTCTCTCATCAATTTATCAAGGCTTTCTGTGGTGTTAAAATTGTCTTGGGAATTAAATTTTGCCTTTACTAGCTACCTTTGGATTTGTAAGTAAATAATCTTGAGCCCACAACATATAAAAATATATGTATGTCTACTTAATACTATTTGATGAAGAAAATAAAAGGCTAGTTGTATGCATTAAATAATTTGGGGAAAGCAAAACATAATATTTTAAATGTGAAAGGAAATATGAAACAAAAAATAAAAACATAAATGGCAGCAGAATTTTAACACTGACATTGCACAGGAAATATACGTAAGCAATGAACAAGGAAGGTACAGCAGGGAGAAGTTAAAATGTGGATCCTCAGACTGCTGAACTTCAGGCCATAACCTGTGATTCTGACCTCATTGGCATGGTCCTCCTCAGAAGCTTCATTTTTGAAGTTTTAGGGATCAGAGGAAAAATAGAGATGACAACCAGGGAGCATAACTCTCACATTATAGTTTTTACTTTCCATGATGTTGAAATTGGCGTAAAGCCTTTGCCCTTTTGAAAAAGGGTAATAGTATCAAATAGCAGGTGACATTTGTCCTAACTGTCTTCCAGAATAGTTGAGACACGAATGTTGCAACTTCATAAATAGCTTTGGTTACTAACTTCTGCCAGGTAAGCCATACTTTAAAAAAAAAAAAATTTCGAATCATAGACTTAAATGTAAAACTTGAATCTTAAAACTTTCTAAATAAAGACATAGATAATCTTCATGAGCTTGAAATAGGCAAGGATTTTTTAGATGTGATACCAAGAACATGATCCATAAAATAAAAAAGTTAATAAACTGGACTTTGTCAACACTAGAACTTCTGTTCTACAAAGTGCATTGTTAAGAAAATGAAACGTAAAGACAAGACCAGGAGAAACACACTCGCAAGTCACATATCTGAGAAAAGGAGTTATGTTGAGAACATATATGAAATCTCAAAACTCAGTAAATAATAAAACAATCCAATAAAACACAGGTAAATGATCTGAGTAGTGCCTCTACAAATAAGCACCTGAGCGGATACTCAACATTATCATTCATTAGGGAAATGCAGGGCAAAGCCACAATGCCTATAAAAATGTCTAAAAGTAAAAAGACTGCTAATGCCAAGTGTTGTTAAGGCTGTAGAGCAACTGGAAGCCTCATGCATTGGAGGTTGAAATGGAAAATAGAGAAACCAGTTTGGGAGAAGAGTTTGTCAGTTTCTTAAATAGTCAAATATACAGCTACTTTATGACTTAGCCATTCCAATCCTAGACATTGACCATAAGAAATGAAAGCATATATGTGTGCAAAGACTCATAGACAAACTGAAAGTAATTCCAATAACCATCAACAGGTGAATGGTTACATAAATTGGTGTATATCCATATAATGGAATACCATTCACTGGTAAAAAGGTAACTATTTATACATGCAATAGCATGAAATGATTTCCAGAATTATGTGGAAGGAAAGAAACCAGAAAAAAAACTTTGTGATTTTATTTGTATAAATTCCAGAAAATGCAAACTAAACTGTACTGTAGATGGGTGGGTGAAGGGCAGGAAGTTGTCTGAGAGAGGAGGGAGGAATCCTCCACGGGTAATAACATATATAGACACATAGACACACACTTATTATTTTGATTATGGTTTCAAGGGTATGTCAAATTGTACACATTAAATATGTGAAGTTTATTGTATATCAATTAGACCTCAATAAAGTTTTTTTAAACATATAGTCCTTTTAATGTGCTTGCTTAGCTAAAGCCCTATTTCAAAGAAAATTTCCAGTCTAGCCAGTGCCTCCTGAGTTCATGCAGGTACAAATGTGGGTCAGCTTGATAGTTACATTTCATGCTAGCAATTGACAGACTGGCTTTCTATCATAAAGCAGTCACATGAGTCTAGGTATATTTGCCTCTGACAGAGTTTCAGACCAGTATGATTGAGAGGACAAAATCTGAAATTTAGAAATAAATGGTAGTTGGCAAATACTTTCTCTTTTTCTCTGTTACACAGAGAGATCAGGAGTCTACCGAGTTCACCATTTCAGAAATGTTGCCTGTGATGACAGTTTCAGGTGCACACAATTTTGTTTGTTGTTTTTATTCTCCCCAGAGCGTCTCACAGAGTGAGTGCTCATGGATATAGAGGTGGGAAAGCCAGCCTAGCTCATACCTGGAAGTGAGCCTTTGCAGAGAAGATGAAAGAACTCTGTAGCCATCTCTAGCTCAGTGGCTCTAGTCCTTGAACTGCCTTTTAAGCGTTTGTGCCTCTTGGCGGGGACTGAGTTGGGCTTTCTTTTGGTGCTGCTGCCCCCCCCGGCTGCCCTTCCGTGGGGCTGCTTGCTCTGCTCCATCTCCCATGCCTTGAGATCAGATATCCTGGGATTGTCTTTAGGTTCTACAGTATTTTTTCCAGCATTCCCACCATATACGTTTGTATATTGATTCTTAGGTAATCTTTTATAATAAGTGCTATGTGTTAGGTGCCATGGAGAGAAAATTAACATATATCTGCCTCATAGTCTGGTTGTCAGTAACTTTATGCCTCAGTTGAAGCTTTCAAAATATTTAGCTCAATCACTTCCTTTCCGTTCTTTTCCTCTGCTTACCTTGAGGCCACACTGCCACAGCAGGACAGTGAGGACCTTATCACTCAACTCTCATCCCTCTCAGTCTATTTCTTGGGAGCTTCTTTTGGGAGCTTCAGAGTCTACATTATTGACTTGCCAAAATCCTGGCTAGACATTTCTACTGCTGCAGTCAGATTTATTATGCCATTTCTCTGAACTGACAACTCAGGAATCTTAAACTTGGCAAGCCCACTCTTTGACAAAAAAGTTTTATTTTTCCCCCTTTGCTATTCTTTTATTTTCAGTAAGCTGGATATGTAAACTCATCAAGACATCTTTTCCTAAGAGCTATAGTCAAATAACCTTTCTTGACACTTTCCTTTCTGAAGGCATCATTTTGTCATGGTCAGTGGTTTCTGTGCTGATCCCTGCAGCATTAAACATTCACTAGAGTTCACAGCACCCTGATTGCCATTACTTCATCATAACGGAACATTGTATTTTGTATTTCTGTCACTAAGGTCTCATCTCTAAATATGAAAAGCTCAGATTTCCTCCATCATCCCCAGCCACACTCAAGAAAAAAACCTTTTTCATTATGTTGCTTCTTGTTTTTTTCTTACTGTTTTGAAATCCCCCCCTTTTTTTTTTTTTTTCATTTTTTGATTGATTATACATGCCGTATCTATTTATGGACTTTCCAACCCAATAATCTCTCTGTGTATGAGTCAAGATTATATTATTTTATAGTAAATTTTCATAGTAAGTTTTAATATCTGCCAGGGCAGTCTCTCCTTTCTTTATTACTGTTTTAAAAATAGTTATCCTCAGACACTCATTCCAGATGACTTTGGAATAACTTCATTAAGCTTCCCCAATGTATATTGCAGATTTTTTATTAGAATTAAATTAAATATACAGATTAATTAAAGAATTGATGGCTTTAAACAAACTATTCTTTCCCCCTAAACACATACATGTCTAAACTTATTAAGGTGTTTCTACTGATCTTTTAGTAGCTTGCAACTCTTCTGCTTAGTGATTATTTTAGGTATTTTTATTCTTTTTATTGATAACATAAGTGGCATTACTTTGGTTTCCTTCTGACTTTTTTTTTTATTCCCTGTCTAATTTCACCCAGTGTGGTACATTTGGCTTTCATCTATGCACAGATTATTTCTTAATTCACATTCTGAGCTACTGTTCCTCATTTCCACTTTTCTGTTGAATGTTCATCACCCCATGTTCCAAAGCTACCGCAAACCAATCCATTTAAAAATAAACTCTTCTTTCTCTGCCTCCTCAAACTGTGTTCCTTCTGTGTTGCCTCCTGTAACTAATTTTATCACTGTCCGAGCTATATAAGGTTAAAACCATGGAACTGTCTTTCGTTATCTTATTAATTCTTTTGACTGTGCCTGTAATATTTCTTGTATTTGTTTTCTTCTTTCCACCCTCATTGTCTTGTCTTGTTTCCAGTCTGTATTATTTTTTACCTGGATTATTGGTGTTTTGGCCTCTATTCTTTCTTTCTACTCTCTAAATCCAGTGTCTTCTGTGATAATTTAAATATCTAAAGCACTGATGTCTTTAGTAGTTGAGACTCCTTTGATTTCATCATAAAGTCCAAATAGCATGATTTGCATGAGAGCCTTCAAAAACTGCCCCGACAGAATGCCACCATTTTGTGTCCTGTTCTATTTCTACCAGTGTCATGTCACTCATCTTCCAGTTTCTGTCTGCTGCTTGTGTCCTTGATCATGCCGGCCACTCTTTCTAGAATAACTCTCCAATACCAGTTCCCTTATTTTTGTTTCTTCCTGACTTCTTTTTCATGTCCCAGCGCCCACGTCGCCTTTGCTGAGATACCTCATTGCCCTGCATCCCTGCATCTCAATCATTTATTTTTATTTCCTCTTCTCAGTGCAAGGACCACTATGTATGCCCCTGCGATGGTACATGTCACCTTAGTCTTTGTTTTGTGTTGATACTTTTGTTTCTTCCATTTTTATGTCGGGCTTTTGAAGACATTGGTGGGGCTTCAGTTAACTGAGTTTTTAAATAATAATTTAGTCTCAATAAATATTCAATCTAAGAAATAAATACAGCCTGGAAGAACTGAGTGGTATCATTTGCATACAACCAAAGTTATAATGATAAGTGTCAACAGTATTTGCCATATATTAAGCTCTTAATGTGTTCTAAAACCATGCAATTAGTACTGGCTGGCATTAATTTAAGAACTGTATGGTGATACTCTTTAAACAGCTACACTCTACACCTATGGAAAAGGAGGCCCCAGAGTTGTACAACGCGAAAATGACTGGTGAAATTAGGCTTTGAATCCTGCTGGCTGGATTCTGATGTTTTTGTTTTTGTTTTTGTTTGCAGTTTTTGGCCAGGGCTGGGTTTGAACCCACCACCTCCTCCTTTGAGCCACAGGAGCCGCCCTTGATTCTGATGTTTTAACTCTAACCATTGCCTTCTCCTGCGCTCTGTAGTTCTACATGTGGGCTTGCCTAGTGGGAGGCTCAGGCATACACCAAGTGTTGCCATGTGTTTAGGTTTGCAATTCTGTTGTTTTCTGCCTTCCTCTGGAAGGCTTACTTTTGCTCTTACTTTTATATTTAGTTTTTTAGTCTACATTTTATCATGCTTTAAGTTGCTTCAGATTTTTTTAAAGTGAGTTATTATAAGTTACAAATGATTAGTTAACTTCTTCGTTTCACCCCATTAAATACTATTGACTGTGTCCTTTGTACCAGGCACTGTCAGGGGCACTGAAAACATGACATCATGTAAGGTGTACAAGGTGCCTGCCTCCAAGGCACTTCAACAAAGCGTCAGTTTAGTCTCCACCATTTAATGTTTGCAGATTGATATGTAAATATTCTGGGAATTCTTCAAAAATTAGGAAAACAGGAAATAAATGCATGAACATTGACTATATTTAGTATGTACAAAAATGATGACAAAGTATGAATTTGTCTACAACTGATTGAATACCTTCCTGTTGTCTATTATTTCCAATTTGTACTCTTTCTAATTTCATTGAACCTTCCTGTTTATAGGCCATTGTCTACATCCACAATTTTTTCTATAAGGTAAAGTGGAGTTATTATGTTACTTCGACAGGGTGATTTCAAGATATTTGATACGTATTCACAATGATAAGAAAAATATTTATATTTCCAGGATAGATTGCTTTTAAATTAGAAAGAAGCCTATAGCAAGTGTTAGAGTAGACCTCTGTAGTGGGTTTTTATGTGATTGGCTTGTGTGTATGTGTGTGTATGTATACACATATATGCATATGTATGTTTTTTCTCCAAAAAACTTTCTAAAATCAATGCATAAAATAAAAAGAAAAGAGCTTTGGTTTTCCATAAAGTTAACAAACTTTCTAAAATGTGAAAAAACAGAAAAGGATGCTTGTCTTTAAATGCAATATTGAATCAGCTTTAATGATTAACCTTAGTTACTTAATATTTTTATAGAAGAGTATATTAATTTGATTATATCTTTAAAGTACAAAATATAAACCTGATTTATTAAAATACTCAGTGCCAGTGTTGATTTTTCTTTGCTGAAGTGGTTATTAAAGTATTTTTTGGCTTTTTGAGCTAGCTTTTTGAGCCAAATAACAATTGTGGTGATGTGCCTAAAATAAACGCTCAACTTTATGTTATTTGGGGTCTATACCACATCAAGTTCAAGTCTTTCTGCCTAATACTTTAGGGTTTCTAGCTTCTGGCCCCAGACCACTTATCCCCACCAGGCCATTCCCCACAGGGTACCCCCGGCCCTCACTGATGTGCCACTGGTGTCTGCCTCCGTGAACTGTCTTCCTCCCTGCCTCTGTTCTCACTGTGCCCTCCCCTCCTTCAGAACTAACGAACTTCCAGTCACTTTCAGCCATATATTTTGACATCTGATTATTTTCAGGGTTGTTTCACAGTTCTTAAACTTGTATATATATTTTACTTATTCCCTGTTAGTGATAAGTACACAGCAGATAGTCAATAAATACTTCTAGTATGAGTGATAAATTTTTCTATGATTTGAAAATTTTAATTACTGCACAAATGTTTCAAAGCGCTTGCTTTTTCTCTTAAGGAATAATTTACAGCCCTGAGGGATGTTGGCTTACACTATACTCCCGTCAGCATGACTTTGACACTTCTTTAATATGCCTGTTGGTATTTCTCATCAATAAGCAGTTCAGTGAGAAGAGCAGCAGACTGGGATTCAGCTCTGCTTCTTTCCTCACCCCGTTTCTGTGCTTAGATGTAGGGCATGAGTTCCTTCTCCTGTAAATGGACAGGGTTATACTAGATTATTCCAGAAATTCTTCCTATTGCTTCAGACGCCACTTTAAATAGTCCTGAGTGTGTGATGTCTTCTACAGTTGGGTCATATTGGCATCACTCAAGCTAGAACTTTAGTTTTTAAGTCTTAGTTTGCTTATAGATTAAAATAGTATAAAAATTGCCTATGTAGAGATTTTAGCTGCATAATATTATGGTTCAACTAGTTGGTTCAGAGATCTGGTGATTTTCTTAAATGTTATAAAAATGATGACATATTTGATTTCATTTCCCCCCTTTAATAATATAGAAAATTAAATGTTCTTGTTTTTCTTCCATAAACCCACCTTGTTGAAGCAGGAAGGTTAGGTGGATGTCAAGACTTATTTTTAATTTGGGCCCTGGCATTCTGTCTAGCTCAGGTACAACAGCTGGGCCTCTTTGTGTGGCTTTGCGGAAGATCTGTCCCCTATAAAAGCCGATAAAATCAACAGCACTGGCATAGAGAAAGAGGTGCATAAGGTTGTATTTTAGTGGCAAAGCTGTTTTTTTGTGACCATGTTCTGCAGGCAGACTGGAGGTGACAGTATTATTTACTTTTGTTGCTTGGGGTCCAAAGAGAGAATAAATTGCTATTGATTTTTGAGACATTCCAGTGAAGGGTCTGAAAGCCTTCAGAAGAGCTGGGTGGCAGGACAGCCGGTGATGGCACAGAGACTGCCTTTTAAAATGAAAATTCATTTTCTTGTTACTGTCATAAAGGTTTTTTTCATTCTTAGAGCTAGTTACCAGAAGATGTGGCTGTGGGGCTGTTGCTATTATAAATGTTTTCTATCCCCTGTACAGAATGGGATGCAGCTCTTTTCATAGCAGTCTGAAATTGATAAATAGAGTTCTGTGTGTGCCGATGCACATATGCAGTCACTTGGACTTAAAAGTGATATTTAATTCTGTTAGTATGTTAACTACTTTACCAAGGATGCTTTTAGGATTGTCAAATGTTTGGCAGCGTAAAAGAAGAAAATTTGATTTTTGTTGTCTTGTTTTAACTTGTGAATGGCGAATGTACTTCTCCAGTGATGCATTTGCTTTCCTTAGAGATTGCTTAATTTATTGTCCACATATAATACTCAAATGGGTACTTTTTTAACTTGGAAAATATTTGAGATGTTCTAAGCATCTCGATGCCCAGTTTGCCATCCTCCTTCCATACTGTCCCTTACAGAGTTACCACTCCCTAGAGATTTAGGATTCTGCTTTGTGGTGACACCTGAGGGGCTGTAGGAAAAGGAATAGTGGCAAATCTGCTCCTGCTGAAACCTGCTGGGCTTTTTCTTAGATCAGTAGTGTATTGCTAATTTAATAGTCTAGGGTAACTCATGTTTTCAAGTATCTGTTTTGGGAAGTGAGAAATATTGGCAACCAGAAAATCACTGGTATCCTTAAAAGTGGGAAAAGGTTATAAAGCTTGTCATGGCACAGACTGATAAAGAGACACCAAATGAAGTTAATTAACTTCCCAGAGTTAGGAAGTCCTTTTTGAAAGAATGAAAACATTTATAATTAATAAAGAATTAAATCAAATTCTTGATTACTGAAGTTTAGCTTACCATGCAGATTTCTAAATAAACAGTACTCTTAAAAACATGATTATCATTATTATTATTATTATTATTATTTTTTCAGTTTTTGGCCAGGGCTAGGTTGAACCCAACACCTATGGCATATGGGGTTGGCGCCCTATTCCTTTGAGCCACAGGCGCCACCCCCCCCAAAAAAAAACATGATTATTATTAAATAGGGGCATTTCTGACCCAGAAAATGGTTTAATGGTTTTGACAGTATTGTATCTATGTAATCATTTTCTTTCCAACTTGTCGATGGTAAGCTATTCCCATTGCTTGAAAGAAACATGTCTACATGCTTTTTAGTTTCACAAGTAGGTATTTCAGGCTACTAAGTCAGTGACAGGTCCCCTTTCCTGTGGTGATGCTGGTGTAGTGGGAAAATGGCACAGATTTTGGAGAGGCTCAGCGACTGCTTTCAACACTCAGGTTTTCCAGCCACTCATTGTATTATCTAGGCAAATGGTTTAACCTCTTTAGGTATATCTAGGTCTCAAATGGTGATCATCTGATCTATCTAAAAATGAGAAGGAAATCAAATTGTATGTCAAGGTACTTTGTTACCACCATCACTACCACTAGTGCCACCGTCACCATCATCACCATTTGCCCTAGATATGAATGAGGTAAATGCCTAGAACGCTGTACTATTGAAGATGGGGGGGAATGTAGTGGAAAGAATCTGTCTCCTATTCCTCCTTTATTTCCTAGGGACTGTTAGATAATTCTCATGACAAGGCGCGAGGCCATGGGGGCTTTGCGGTGGAGCCTAGATGTGTGCTTTTCATGACACCATCCACACACCTGGCCACATCCAGTGTTCCCACCCCTGACCTTCCACTGCAGGGCCGGTGCCCTTCTCACAGCCTTATTCCTCCCTCTGTCAGTGGTTCCCCTTTTCTGGCCTTTCTCTTCTGGTCATGGGGAGACCCTCTGTTCACAGCCTTTTTCCCCATTGCCAGCCTTCGGGACTTGGTGAACTTCAAGTCCTGAACTGGTGGGGTTTTGTTTATTCTATTAGTGGAGTAACAAGGACAAAGTAAAGTGGGTGTTTAGATATTGCCAGATGTGCTAATATGCTTTTCTGACCTGTATGTTTCTTACTGTATTTTAAAATCCATGCCCCCTTTTCAAATAGTTTCATATTTTAATCTTACAATTAGAAACTTTTTTCAATTTTCTAAATATTCTATTAAAATCTTAGTGAATATTCTGATGAGTTTCTTGAGAGTGTATCCCCTTCCTTCTTATCTGTATCACCAGTTGAAAAATCATTATTCTAATTGTTCAAAGAGTATTTTTGTCATAGTTTTAATCGCTATCGTTCTAAGCTAAACTGTAAGAAATGTGTGACGCTTCTCCTAAAGAAAAAATACCGTTTTGTTTCTTCCCTTGCCTAGGATTTATCGGTTTGAAAATAAAGAATTTTGCACTCATATGTACCAGCATTTATTGAGTGTTCACCATGTGCTGATTCTGTCCCACATGCTTTACATGTATTCTCTAACTTAAGTTTCCTAACAGTCTTGAGAGATGAATACTGATGCTATCTCCATCCTATAGTACAGATGTAGAATTGAGGCACTATGCAATTTAAAAAATCTGCTTGCTTTTACTCAGCTGTAGATGGTTAACTGGGACTCCAGTTCAGAGGTTTCCCATCTCTGGTGACCATGTTCTCTACCACTACCTGTGCATGTTGTCTTCCTCTGCTAGGTGCTGAATGACATGTTAATAAATGATGTTGCGAGACTCTCCAGAAATCCAGACCAAAATTCAGTAGTCTAAACAGTTCCTGTCTTACATTTGTCAGCTAATTTTGTTGACAGGCAACTTTCTTGGTAATACCTATTCATTTAAAGCAGTGGTTCTCAATCTTCCTGATGTGTGGCCCTTTAATACAGTTCCTGTGGGTTGCGACCCACAGGTTGAGACCCGCTGATTTAAAGAAGAATAAGAGCAAGAGGGAAAGAAAGTGGACTCTAGAGATGTATGTTTGTGATAGATATTTTAGTATCTCTGTGAATGAAATGAAATACCTGTTTACTTACCATAATAAAGTCACTGTGCATGTAACTTCTTGAACATTCTATAATTTTATCTGTAAAATGAAATAACAAGGCACTTAATATGACTTAAATTTTGATAGACTTTTAAAGTGATAGAAAAAATAGTATCTTTTAAATCTTTTCTATCAGACTTAACATGCACTTATTACATGTATTTTTAAGTTTAACTAAATGATTTTAATTTTAAAGAGCATACAGGTGGATTATATACTTTGTAATTTACCCATTTTATTTTTTAATTTTTTTTGAGAGAGAGAGTGTCACTCTGTCACTATGGGTAGAGTGCCATGTCATCATAGTTCACAGCAACCTCAAACTCGTTCACAGCAACCTCAAACTCTTGGGTTCAAGCAGCCCTCTTGCCTCAGCCTCCCTAGTAGCTTGGACTAAAGGCACCCACCACAACACCCAGCTAATGTTTCTATTTTTAGTAGAGATGGGGTCTCTTGCTCAGGCTGGTCTCAAGCAACCCACTGGCCTCAGCCTTCTGGAGTGCTAGGATTATAGGCATCAGCCAATGCGCCTAGCCTGTAATTTACCCATTTCAAACTTCAAAAAATTCCTGGCTGGTTTTGCATTCTGTTCTAACAAGAAAGGAAAACTTGTTTTTAATACTGAACTGAGAAAAACTATTACTAACGCAAATCTGTCATGCAAAGAAATATAACCTGTGCCAATAAAAGGAATTCATAAATCCACTGTTTAGTATTAGCAAGCTCCCTGAATTAGCATGGATAATTGAGGCTTGACAGTTCTTAGTAGTATTATCAAGAGTGTCTTTCAGATGATAATTTCCTTTATTGTCCTTGATTAATTTATAAGTAATTAGATAGAATTTGGCAATAACCTGATGCGTAACTCTTCTTATTAATGTGGGTTTTAATCCATAATCCTAAGTACTTTGTAAACTCATTTTCATATGTCATCTTCATTCCACCTGTAAATTTAATGTTTATTTATAATGGAAATAAAAATTATTGAATTTGGTAGTCCTGGAACTCTGATTATTATGTTATGTAAGTGTTCACTTGTTAAATTTTAATATGCAGGTTATAGATACCAAGTAGCTCATGGTACCTCTCAAATATTAATTATTTTTCGGATATACTGTAGTGCTTTAACATAATTACCAACTTAGCCTAAAAATGAATTTTCTATTTTGAAACCCTGACATAATTTTAAAATTGGAATTTGTATGATGTTTTTGTGGGAAAATAATCAATCCCAAATCTGTTTTTGACATGAAAACATTACAGAATGTCATTCCATGTGAACTTCCTTAATGCACATACTGAATTTATGTTCTTATTTCCTCTACTTTTCTTACCTTCGAGAACATTTCACTCTCCTAAGATTAACTCTTAGTGCTCTGTGGAAATATGAAATTGGAGCACTATGTTTCTTAGAAGTAACAGTAAGAGGATTTGTAAACACTAATGTCATTTTTTAAAAAATGAAAATATAGTTCATACCTGTTTTCTAAGAGAGTATAGTTCCTTCATATACTTACTTATTTTCCTCAAATCAGTGGAAAATTTGTATATTTATTCACAGATGTCACTATTTATGTGTTATTATAATGATCTTCAGACTTTCAAAACTTATCTCATTTTAATCACAGTATGAAATGACACGCTTCTCATATGATAGAAACAAAAGCTACCCCACCCCTTTTCCATGGAGACATCATAGAACTGAACTGGGAAATAATGAGAATGATTAAAAGTCTTGCAGGTTATACCATTATAGGAAGTAGCTGAATTCAACTACATTTTTTTCCTATCCAAGGTCTGGGCTTTTCTTCTTATACTTATATAACTTTGAAGCTAGGTAGAGGTTGTATTTTTGCTTTGATTTTACCTTCTCTTTTAAGAGAAGGGAAACTGAAGCCCAGCTAATCCCTAGTCTTACTTGTTTTTTCTACTCATTTCTTTTCCTGGAAGTACATACCCTGTTTCCCCAAAAATAAGGCATCCTCCGAAAATAAGACCTACTTACAGGAAAGATAAGGCGTCCCTTGAAAATAAGACCTAGCGCATCTTTGGGAGCACACATTAAAATAAGACACTGTCTTATTTTCGGGGAAACAGGGTACTTCTTTTTTACCTACAAAGAACTAGTAGAAATTCTAATCTAGTCATGGTTAAAAAAAAACAAAAATCCTATCTAAAAGAACTTTGTAAAACAATGTTACAATGCTCTTATCTTTGTGATTGTTTCTTCTGGACAGGCAGTGAGTGGTTTTAAGATAACATTGGCTAAATGGAGAAACAGTGATGTTATGTCTATAGTATTCCATGTTTTAGGGAAATTATCATTTTTTAATGTTCAGGTCCTTCCTGGGTAGAATAAAATCTCCCCTTTATGTGCCTGACCCACACAAGGTGGTCAGGTTCCTACCTCTTTATTGAGGAAAGAGTATCAGTCTCTATGGCCTTGGTATTAATGTTTACTAACCACATTTTTCTCTTCTGTAAAATGGGATAGTAACAGGGACCCCACAGGATTATCGTGAGCATTGAAAGAACTAATATGTGGGAAATGTTATGAGCGATTATTAAAACATAAAAGAGTTTTTTTACTAAGTGTTAGGTGATAAGGAACATAGGACCATTGGCTAGTAGATTGTGCACAGGTGATGAGTTTTAGGACAGAGGCCTATTTGGAGAGAAGTTATATTCTGCTCCCTGGTTCTCCCAGTGCAGGGTGCATCCCCCCTGCCCTCATCTCAAGGCCCCTGGTTCACTCATTGCTCTGCACCTTCCATCACCTCTCTGCCTTCCCCAAGCCTGAGCCCTTGGAACAGAAAATCACTGCACTCATGCATTAGAATATTTCTTGCCTCATATTTAACAAATTATTTCTCTGTGCCTTTGTTTCTGCTTCAAAAAATAAAAACAAAAACAAAACATAATGGACTAGAGAACATATCAATTACACAGGCACGCACAGCTTCTTCCTTTGGCCATAACCATGCCATAGTTAACAAACTAGGAAATTGGGTTGCTGAATAGAGATTTCTGGGACACAGGAAACTTCAAATGTTAAGAGAGCAGAGCTTACCTTATTGACTTCTAGTAAAGAAACCACATATTTAGGGTTCTCCACCCTGCATAGATAATGCCACTGCTAGGTCCCCCCACCAAAACTCCAACTAACCTGTCTGTTGGAACTCTGTCTTGTACCTTTTACATCTCCCTTATTTCTTGTCTTAATTGTTCTGCCTTAACCTGGTTTTAACTTCAGCTTCCTGCCATGTAAGCATTATAATTTTTACAGAACAACCTTGAGAGTTGTTCTTTGAGTTCCTGACTTAACTTCAGAAACTAAACTCAGTGAGAGCCAACTGCTGCTCTCTAACCCTTGTTCTTTCTTAGTTCATTGTTTTTGTTCAGCACCTAACAATTCTTAGAGTCATAAATTTTATTTCTTCACATTGAAAGTCAAACACCTTGAGGACTTTACCTAGGCACAGACATACATAAATAGATGCAATAGAAAGATTAAATAGGCAGTTATGAAGATAGTAATTAACAAGTCCATAGTTTGGGGCTGACCATTTTAAGATCACTGAACAGAGCATGTACACACATTATAATCATGCGTCCCATCCATTAACTTAAAAACTTAGGTACTGAATCTCACCTAGAGAGGTGTTAAGTGAGTAAGAGTTATGCTTCCAGGGGCCTCCTACTTTGGTGGGAAGGATGAACAAGTAGACAAATAATTACAGTGCATTTGACCACTGTCTTGGGGATCTATATAAACAGCTGTGGCTTTGAGAGAAGAAAGCAGCTGTCCAACGGAGTCACAAGAAGGGCTACACAAGAAAGTAATGTGTTTAACTTTGAAGGATCACATATTTCCTAGGTGAAAAGAGGTGGAGGAAATTGCATACAAAGTGTGCTAGTGAAACAGAGACATTAGTAGGCAGGACTGGAGAGGTGAGAAATGAGCCTTGTTTACCTGCCGTAGTAAAGAGCTGGATGGTATCATTCTGCAGGATCCAGCCAAAGGTAGTTTAAAAATTAGTAAACTAGTTAGGCTTATTTGTAAGAAAATGGCAAAGCAGAAGAGTGCTTTAAGCATAAAAGAAAAGGAAGAGGTATCCTTATAATACGTGATTAATGCTAGACTTTTAAAATAATTTTTGAACTGTTATTTATTTTTGAAGGAAACAATTTTGTATTCTGTGTAGGAGAAATTTGCATTCTTTAAATATGAGTAGAAAAAAATCAATGAGATGGATAGAATAGGAGGATTATCATAAAATACAGTATGTTTTGTGTACCATGTATAAATTTCACAGGATTTTTAATATTGTTTTTGATGTTTCATAATGCTATGACAAATTAATTTTGTTTAGATGGAAATGTTTTCTGTGTTGATAAAATATACACTGTCCAAGCAGAGGCAATGCCTTTGGGTGTTCTCACTTTTATCTAATAAAACTTTTCATGGTTTTATCATTTATGAAAGTATATTACTTTTCATTTTCTATGATGAAAATATAATAATGTATTTTTTTATGAAATGTACCTGTGGGGAATGTGTAATAGAACGGAAAGAGTTTGGTTTTCTTTCTTATTTTTCTGATGCAAAATTTCAAAGACAGAATAATATTTTTTGGCATCAAATGGGTTAATGATCCATGGCACAAAAGCCCATTTTTGTATTAAAGTAAAATTACTTTGAAAAATATGCTTTAATTGAAATCTTATTTAAGGGTAAAATTATGTTATTGATTATGATCAAAATGCCCCAGACAGTGATGAATTCATCAATTCCTGTTTCACTGGTGTTATAAATCTTTTAGTAGGAGATAGAGAATGTGAATAAGATGAATATTTTCAAATTAGGGTAGCACATTACTTATTATGTGTAACTTTCCTAGTCTGTGTACTATGTAGGAGTGAAAATAGCTTTCAGGGAGCAGTGTGGAAAAGTAGCTTACCGTGTTATCTGTGTCACACATCAAACTGGAATAAAACTTACTCTAATATCAACTTTAAAAATCTGAAGCTAGACGTTGACTAAATAATTTGTTTGAGTTAAAGGAAAAAGGCAGAAAGTGCATAATTAAGCGTAGCCAGAAAGGAATTGTGTTTACAATATAGACTAGAGGTTCCTTGAATTCACATAACTAAGAAGGTATTATAATGTTTAACCTTCCTACTGTATTTTTAAAGTGTAAAACATTACAAATGATTAACAAAAAGTCTCTGGTTATACTTGGAATCCAAGTGACTCGTTTGCTATTGGTATTGTAAGTACCTAGTTAGCACCGAGAATGGGATTTGGGGCTGATTGAAGTTTAAATCTTCAGGGTATTTCTTGTATCATAGGTCACCATGGCTATGGGTGCAGTGCTGAGTATTTTAAATAAATGTTGTGTCAATTTTGTCTGGCTCTTCACAAGCATTTCACTAAGTATGTCTTTTCATAAAAAGCTAGACCCTACAGAACGGAAGTTAAATAGATAACAATCCTTAAACCATCAAAAACTTATTTAAGACCAATAGAATATATTGTAAGAAATGTGTAAGAATAAATAACCATGGGACCAAGACAGCATGGAGTGTTTTTAAGTGAATCTAGTTAATTTACAGTGATATTTAGGAATGTTGTGCCATGGATAGGTTTGATTTTGTTGCAAAATTTGGCAGTATATTGAATTCCTCATAACAAATGACAATCAAAATCTCAGAATTGTTCTCGTGACATTTCATAGTATATATTTTTGAATTCTAAAATAGCTACATTATCTTCTTTCTATAATCCTGTGAGGTACAGAACACAAATATCATTTTAGGTTTTGAGTTGCAGAAACCGAAGCCTTTGGTGATAGTGCTCTCTAACAATTTGGTGTTAGTATTGGGCCAGACACCTCTTGTCCTATTACATTTGACATTAAACCATGCCAAAACAGTGGCAGCGAGGAGCCTGCCTCGGGTGTGAAGAGTCTCCCACTCGTTTTCGGTGTAGGTTTTTTGAGATAGATTGATTTCAGGTGTTTTCTTTCAGCCATTCGAATTTACAGAGTGTGACTTGTTAAATTCTCATGGACAACATGGCAAAAACAAGGCTTAGAAAGCACATAACCTTGAATACTTTTTATGTCTAAAATAACCCATGGAATTGGCTCTTGGACATGGTTATGCCATCACCATCATGGTGTTCCTCAGCGGAATATTACTGATTGTACACTGATGCCTACCACGTTTGTTGAGCCATAGTCTCCATCCCTTCAAATCCCCATGTTCTCACAACTTTCCTTCATGTTTGCGCATCTGTGGTGGCGTGCTTATCAGAGTCCTCTCTAAGGATTAATTTGCCAAATATTGGTACTGACTTTATCAAGCATTTGTAAATCCTTGTAGAAAATTTTTTCTTTAAAACTTGTCCCTATTTATAGGGGGGCTAATGATGATGCTTATGATTTCAGGCCAGAGTTATCAGATAATCATCAATATAGCTAGCCTTGTTTGTAACCGGGACCTTTCTGAGACATGTGTATCAAGCTCTGATTTCTGTTATCTGACTGGTATAATCTTTATATGTAATCTAGAAAGAAAAAATATGTAATTTTAGGATTTTAGTGAAAAAAAAAGCACATCCCAAAGTTTCAGCTTCATACTAAGCAAGAATACCTCTGTGTATCTCTCTATCCCAGGAAAACACACAACTTCCCGTGCTGTAGGAAAATTTTCAAGCATAATCATACACATATGCTTCAACATATATCAGAATAAATCCATTTGGGGTTTTTGTCATTGTAATCTTTATCATTATTGTGTTTCCCTCAAGAAATATGAGATGGGAACAACCCTAACAAAAATGTTGTCTCGTGCTAATGTTAATGCAAAAATAAGACTAAAGATTAAAGCTTTTGAAAGACAATTCAAACTTTATGATCTCTAGCAAGCATAATTCATGTGGGCTGCATACACAGTATAGATTAAGGCATACATTTTTCCATATCTCTGCAACTAAGATGCTGCATATGTGGTTTAAGCAGGTTGAGTCAGGCTTGTTGTAGGGATATTTCACTTTAATATGGTAGTAACATAATATTTCATTGGATAGATTATTTGACCCTAATATAATAGTTTGATAGGCGAGATTTTTTTAAGAGAAGAAAAAGTTAATAATAATTGAATTTCTTTTTTCTTTTTTATTAAATCATAAACACATAGATCATATATACATTAATGCATTTATGGGGTACAATCTGCTGATTTCTTATAGAATTAAGAATGCTTACATCACACTGGTTAATGTATACCTCGTCTTGTTTACTTAGTTATTGTGTTAAGACATTTTAACTCTGTACTAATAGATCCCACATGTCCCTTGCATTATGCACCATTGGTGTGATCCCCCCATTCACCATCCCTCCATCTGATCTCCCCCCTCCTCTCTCCTCCCCCCTCCTTGCTCCTTCATCTTGGGCCATAGTTGTGATCTAGTCTTCATATGAAAGTGTGAGTGATTGTAAATTGGTTTCATAATAGTACTGAGTACATGGGATATTTTTTGAGTATTCTTGAGATACTTTACTAAGAAGGAAAAACATACCATGCTCATGGCTAGGAAGAATCAACATTGTTAAAATATCCATATAATACAAAGAAATTTACAAATTTAATGCAATCCCTATCAAAGCACCACCATCATACTTTAAAGATCTGGTACTTCATTTTATATAGAAACAGAAAAAAACTCAAATAGCCAAGACATTACTCAGAGATAAAAACAAATCAGGAGGAATCACGCTACCAGACTATAAATCTATAGTGATCAAAACAGCATGGTATTGGCACAAAAATAGAGAGGTAGATGTATGGAACAGAATTGAGAACCAAGAGATGAACCCAGACACTTTTCATCGTTTGATCTTTGATAAGGCTATCAAAAATATAAATTGGGGGAAAGATTCTCTATTTACCAAATGGTGCTGGGAGAATTGGCTGATGATCTGTAGAAAATTGAAACTGGATCCACACCTTTCACCATTAACAAAAATTGACTCTCACTGGATAAAAGATTTAAACTTAAGACACGAAACTGTAAAGATTCTTGGAGAGAGTGCAGGAGAAACACTTGAAGAAATTGGCCTAGGAGAATACGTTATGAGGAGGACCCCCCTGGGCAATTGAAGCAGAACCAAAAATACATTACTGGGATCTGATCAAACTAAAAAGCTTCTGCACAGCCAGGAACACAGTTAGTAAAGCAAGCAGACAACCCTCAAAATGGGAGAGGATATTTTCAGGTTATGCTTCTGACAAAGGTTTGATAACCAGAATCCACAGAGAACGCAAACTTACTAATAAGAACAAGTAATCCTATTTCATTGTGGGCAAGGGACTTGAACAGAAGCTTCTCTGAAGAAGATAGGCTCATGGCCTGCAGACACATGAAAAAATGCTCATCATCTTTAATCATCAGAGAAATGCAAATCAAAACACTTTGAGATATTATCTAACTCCTATAAGACCGGCTTACATAACAAAATCTCACAACTACAGATGTTGACATGGATGTGGAGAAAAGGGAACACTTCTGCACTGCTGGTGGGAATGCAAGTTAATACGTCCCTTTTGGAAAGAAATATGGAGAATACACAGGGATCTAAAAGTAGATCTGCCCTTCAATCCTGCAATTCCTCTACTAGGTGTATATCCAAAAGACCAAAAATCACTTTATAACAAAGATATTTGCACCAGATTGTTCATTGCAGCTCAATTCATAATAGCCAAGTCATGGAAGAAGCCCAAGTGCCCGTTGACTCATGAATGGATTAATAAATTGTGGTATATGTACACCATGGAATATTATGCATCCTTAAAAAAAGATGGAGACTTTACCTCTTACATTTACATGGATGGAACTGGAACATATTCTTCTTAGTAAAATAATTAAATTTCTTTGAAATAGCCACATTAGAAAAGTATACATACTTGAGCAATTTCGTATAGATTAAGAAAACAATAATGAAAACTCGTTTTACCCTTCATGCTCTAAGGAAAGCTTGCCATATAATAAGTATAGACCATATAACGACTGGAATATAGCATATGGTAACTGTCTTTAAGGCTAGCTACATTGCAAAGACTCTTGGATATCATGTATCCTAAACCTCTCAAACATACATCTGAAAACTAAGTTCAAGTAAGCTGGTTCATTCCAGGTTACAGAATGAATTCATGGTGAACACAGAGCTCCGTTTGAGACTTCACGGCTTTCCATTTGAGTGCCTGCCTTGCTTGTACTGCTCTTACTTAAAAATAGCTAGTTATGCTCTTTTATGGTTCATTGATGACAACTGTCACATATAATAGAAACATACTTTATGAAGAACACATTCCGTATTTGTGGCACATTGACTTAATTTTTGGCTTGAAGTGACTTATACATGTAATATTTGTATAAAAATACTTAAGAACTCCTAGAACAACTCAGATAACTGTATTTAAATTCCCCTTTCAACTTAATCTTCAACGCTCATCAAAAAAATAAATAAAAAGCCTTATATTTTGGGCAGCGCCTGTGGCTCAGTCGGTAAGGTGTCGGCCCCATATACCGAGGGTGGCGGGTTCAAACCCGGCCCCGGCCAAACTGCAACCAAAAAATAGCCGGGCGTTGTGGCGGGCGCCTGTAGTCCCAGCTACTCGGGAGGCTGAGGCAAGAGAATCGCTTAAGCCCAGGAGTTGGAGATTGCTGTGAGCTGTGTGAGGCCACGGCACTCTACCGAGGGCCATAAAGTAAGACTCTGTCTCTACAAAAAAAAAAAAAAAAGCCTTATATTTCTTAATATTGTAGAATGTGTGGAAATATCCTTTAATGTATTTTTTGTTGTTGTGTCCAAATCTGGAAAACAACACAAGAAGAAAACAATGACGGAACTGTAAGATCCTCAGATACCATTGCATTGTTAGAAAGCTCCTGTTCCTCATAGGCTCAAGGTTTGAAGTTACCCGAGTCAAGTGTAAGTGTACATTTTAGCCAAGACTGGGATTAACTGTGTAATTCAAATCTCAGTATTATACAGAAATAGACACCAAAAGATACACTTTGTATTCCTTGCATTCTCTGACAAGAGAGTTTCTTCCTTGGTAGAGAAAAATACTACTAAGGACACGTCAGTATTGCTGCTGTTTTCTTAACTGTGTCCCTGGAGGGCGACCAGAAGGCACCTGAGGAATGAAAACTCCCAGTGATGGAGAGTCTGAGAGGTTAGAGGTTGTAGTTCTACGAAGCCTTACAGATGTCGACACATATCTAAAGTTAACATATATATAAAGATATCAACTATACTGCCAAATTAAAATACCAGGTTAAAAATAGTATTTGTGTTATTAATTTTATAAGAGATACGTGTAGGAAAAGTCTCTGAAGAAAATATGCACCAAAATGTTAACCATAGCTGTCACTAGATGACATTTCAGACCTTTTTAATAAATTTGTTGCCCATCTATTTAATTGCTTATAACAATAAATTTATGTTATTTGAACAATTTTTTTTTTTTTTTTTTTTTTTGCCGGGGCTGGGTTTGAACCCACCACCTCCGGCATATGGGACCGGCGCCCTACCCCTTGAGCCACAGGCGCCACCCAATTTTTGAACAATTTTTAAAATAGAAAAATTGTGTTTAGAGGTGCATAACTGTTTCAGCCTCTTGGATTTTCCTAGTCCAGGTCTGTCAGCAAAGATACTGATAGTGATTGTGTTTCATGTTGCTTGTAAAGTGAGGGATTTGAACTTGAGAATATCTTAGATAATTTTTCAGTGTTTAGTGCTGTGTACACTGAGTGTGCATTTGAAACATTTCATGTACACAGACCCCCAAGGGATGCTAATTCTTAGAATAGGGCATGAAGGACCCCTTTCCAGATTGATTAATCAGGGTGCACTTTGCAGCTTAAACATGTTCTAATTTGTAACAGACTCTGTGCCTTGTTTATAAGAGTGAACATATGCAAAATTCTCAGGGAGCAAAGATCTCAGATGTAAATTATGAGTGTGAAATTCAGTAAAATTATAAAATTTAAATACAGTATCATTCAGTGACAAGCACTTGTGAACCTCGTGAAGTCTAAAATATTAGGTCAAATGTAGTAATGACTGATCGCAACTAGGCAGGAGTGGTTGGCTTAGAAGGGGTTGGCTTTTTTCACTGTCTTAGTAATCTCCACATCTACCTAAAAATCTTACCCATATCCATATGGAAGACTAGTGATTTATGCACATATGACATTCTCACACCAATGTGGATGCTAGTTCTCAGTTATCCTAAAGGGAGAGTAAAATCATTACAGAAGAAACTGGAATTATGTGTTATATACAGTTCTAAAACTTTCAGATGGCATGGTGCTACTTCAGCAGATGAAACATTATGTATATGCAAACATTATTTTCTTTTACAAGAACTTTTATTTTGCTTAGCTTTATTTCTAAATATTAATAATTGTTGCAATTATGAAATGAATGCAATTGAAAATACTGACTGGAAATTGATATATATATTTAATTTTGATTTTTAGGTTTGTTAATATAGATTTGGGGAGTTTGACTGACTGTCCTCACAGGTGATTATTACTGCAATTAGTTTTTCATTTATTTGCAATACTGAACAAATGTGTAGGGCTCAGATGAACAGAATACCACATATACCAAACTTGTCTCTGTTTAGTTAGAGCCAAATAGGCTAGAATAGTGGCTCCGTCAAGGATGTGGTAATCTACTATGGGTAATTGCGTTAACCTATTCATTTTTTTTTTTTTTTTGCCTTTTCATTCATTTATTCCAGCTTTCAAACTACTTAGCATCTGGGCACTGGGCACTACTTACTACATGCTGGGCACTGTACTAAGTGCAGTGGATATGATGTGAGTAAGCTCACCACAAATTTAGACCCTGCTCTCAAGGAGCAGTAAAACTAATTTTGTTTACATAATACTACAAGAATCTGTAAAGAAGGACAGTGAGGGCCGGATTCCTGGGGGAGTGAAAAGATAGCTGAGCCCAGAAAGTAGGTGTTTCACAAAGTGCAGAGGAGTGGAGGTGGAGAGCTTGCTGAGGACTTTGCCTTGTGAGGGTGCTTAGAGGGTGAGCTCCTGGGGCTCAGAGAAGGAGTGTGGTGGGAATGCCCAGAGGGAGAGCAAGAGTGTGTGATGCCTGAGGCTGGAATATGTCAGGAAGGGTGAACATTGGACGGTTTTGTTAAGTGTAAAGGCCCATGATAGGGACAAAGAGGAATGTAGGCCGGATGTAGTTCTAGCACTTTGGGAGGCTGAGGTGGGAAGATCCCTTGAGCCCAGGAGCTGGAGGTTTCAGTGAGCTGTGATGATGCCACTGCAAGCAACCCCTGTCTCAAAAGTGGGGCGGGGCGGGGGGGGGAAGAGGGAATGTAAGGATGTTGCTGATGAAGGGTTGTGTTGGGATGGTGCTGGCCATAAAATCAGATGTGCTTTTCCAAACTAATATTGTGGTTGCAGTCAGGATCAAAGGCTGGAAAGGGCAGGAAAGTTTGATTAGATGCAGCTGCAGATTTATACATGTAGCTGAAAGGTTGCCAGCAGAATGCATCTGTATATAGTAGCTATTGTGTGTGAATGTTAACTGTGTGCTGGGTACTATTCTAAGTGTACAATGGACTTTATGACTCCATGACTCCTTGACTGTAGACTAGAATTTAGAATCATATAAGTTGATATTAGACCCTGTCCTGTTCAAGAAGAATTTATGTAATTTGGGCCTACCAGGCCTTTTTATAGTGGGGTTTTCATCTGTAAGGTGAATTCCTGGTGTATAAGTACCCTAAGGAGAACTTTGTGTCATGCCACTAATATTCTAAATTACTATTAATGAATAATTAAAAGCAGTTTACTTTTCACTCCAGCATAGTTAGCTCTCATTTATGGGTGTATCTGTGTTGGTAATTATTGGTTTGCAGCTCATATTCTATGTAAATGGATTGTAGCAGAAGCTTAGAGGAGGAAGCGCCATATGGGATTACAGTTAATGATGACCCAAGCCTGCCTTTCATTTTCTGTATATCTAACTCACAACACCAAAGACTTGCCAAGTAATTGAATCTTTCCTGTCTATGATTGAATTCCAAAAGGGCTTTTTGTAATTTCTTTTTTTTTTTTTTTATTGTAACCATAAAATTAAAGTAATTCTTACAGTGTGGTAACTTAGTAAAATTTCTTTTGGAGCAAATTACATGAGAATACTCAGAAGAGCTAAGGAAAAAAAAACTTTTTTTTAACTTGTTAATTAGTATTAATTTGTATATATTCCCTCTTTTAAAAAAAGGAGATAGGACTATTTCATTAAGACTACACAATTATATGAGGCTGCTAGACATCATTTCTGGAGGCAAAAATCCCTGCTGTTTACTTTTGAAAATGTTGGAAAGCAACAATTAATCAGCAAACTACAAAGGAAATTCTTAAATACTTATGAATTAATCTAGCTCTGATTATCTTTTTTTACAGTATTTGTGGCAGGTAACACCCACAGATAACCATAGTTTTATTCAATAAAAATGAAATCAATTACTTAATGTCTAAAAACTATACTGTAGGTAAGAATGCCAAAATCAATAACATATTGTAGTAATACATTCTGTGTCTTTTTATTTTTTGTGGAGCTAAAAAAAAGCAACTTTCAAATTTACTTCACTAAAAGCATTTTCTAATTATTTAGATTTACATTGGTCTAACCATACAGATGGAATTGGTTAGAAAATCGTATTAGGGTTTAATGATTAAAAGGCTAGAATACTCTTTTTGTATGCCAGATTGTGAGTTTCTATTTATTAAGTAAACATTGAAAATTGGTTTTTTATTGAATAAATCAGAAGACTTGAAAAGAAATTTTAAAGGATAAATATCAATTTAGAAGATGTTGGTGAATCTATTTCCATGAAGAAAGGTAAATTTATCCTATTCTTACATAGCAAAATTTCCAGTTGAATGTGTGTAGTACAAATCATGCTCCTCAGGCAGCTGACGTGGGTTCAGTCCCTGCTGCTGGTACTCAGGAGCTGTGCAATTTTACACAAATTACGTAATCTCAGTCCTTCTGTTTTCCTTTTTGTGAAAGGGGGATACCGGTAACATCTATCTCATAGGATGATGGGACAGTATTTCTTAATCTGTAAATTCATTACTGTTAAAACGTTAACAACTGTGAATTTTTTACCGTTGACCAAGAGGCGGCTGTGTTAGTAACAAAGGTAGTTAGTTCACTTGGAACGTGGAAGCTCAGCTGGGCTTGACCGTACACTACTTTAAGCAAGTCACCTAACTTTTTACATTTCCATTTTCCTATATAGGAAATGTAAGTATATAAGAGTTTTATTTCCTGTATCATGCAATTATTGTTAGGATTAAAGGATATGAAATACAAAATTGCTTCCTTTATGCAAAGTACTGAAAATCCCTTCTGCCTTCAAAAAGAATGCAGATGAGTTGGTCTTTGCTAAACAAGAAGGGATATGCACAAGCCGTTGTTCTTTAAGGTTGTTTTATGAACATTAAGATAAAAAGGGGGCCATGCTCAACAATGAGAATAGTAGACCGTAATTCTTAATCTGTTGTAAATAATAGGGAAGACTGTTTAAACACTGTTATGCAACTAGTTACTGTGGCTTTATATTTTAGAAGGTACTTTCAAAAATACTTTCTCTCTTAGTAACACTGTGAAGTGAATATTATTATAATTTCTCTGTTTTGGAAGAGAAAAGTCAGGTACAGAAAGATTGTGCAAATAATTCAAAGTTAATGAAAGAAATGAGGCTTAAACCCAGCTCTTTTGGAAACAAATTTCATCACCTGTGATTCCAAATATGAACAATTACTAAAGTAATATTTATTTACTCACTTTACTTATTGGAAAGACTGCACTGATTCCAGAGAAATTTTGTAAGATTTATTATGAGAAGATTCTTTATAGCATCTTAGTAAATTATTAATTGAACTTTTAAAAAATTATGGGAAATTTAAAAAATATTTCGAAGAATATGCATATACATTCTCCCTGCCCAATATAACCAAGCATTTTGAATTAAAAAATGCTAATGCTTTGACATATGTGCTCTAGAAAATGCTTTAAAGAAATTAAGCATTATAGGTAGAGCAGATGCTGCTTTTGGTGTCTATTCTCATTCTTGTGAATTTTTTGGGTGTCCTTTCTGGATTCACAAACAATATACAAATGTCATAATTTTTAAGACCTTTTAAAATTCTCAGTTGGAATTCTCTAGAGCAAGAATCTCAGTCTCTTCTTAAAATAGTTTATGACAGCTACTAATAAAATAAGTTCCAATAATTGATTGGCAAGACTTTAAGAAAAATGTTTTTGAATGATCACATGTTTTCTAAAGGAAAAAAATGCCCAAAACAATGTAGTTCTGATACATTAGGATCTCTGAAGTGCCTGTTTTATTATACTTTGTATTTGAAAATGATGCATACGATACTTACGAAAAAGTAAAGCTTTTGGTCATTTAGAAATTGTTTTTAGTAAATCTTATTAGAAAGTTACTTCTCAATTATTCTAATGGAAGTGTAGTATGGGTAGAAAATGATAGGTAATCTAAAATAGGTTTGTTTTTGACCTTATGTTGTGTTTTATTGCTTTTGTTTTTTATCCTTTGACTCCAGGTTTATTTGAAGTATTTAAATTTGAAATAAGTTTTAAGGATACTATTATTCTTGAAATACGAGGAACTACCTTAACAAATTTAAAGGAATCTGTGCACAAGATTATGAGGCATTATTTACATTGTTGGGAAATTGGAAACAATTGTTCATTGATAGAACAATTGTTATAATACAACTTTTAAATGAGGAATCTTGCAGCAGTTAAGAATATGCTGAATATTGTTGGTACAGTTGGTCTGAGGAGATATGCATAATATATGAGTCAGTTGAAAAAGAAGGTCATAAAACTGTGTCTTAGGATCGAATTTTGTAAATACAAACTAAGTAGCACCCAAAGATGAGGTGATCCTAAATGTAAGTCAACTGTTTTCAACCAGGGCCTATTTTTCCCTTATGGGACGTTAACAATGTCTGGGGACATTTCAGTTGAGGGGATGCAGGCAGAAGTCAGGTAGGCTACTAGGCCTCCTGTAGCTCACAGGACCCCTTTGATGACAAAGAACTCTCAAGCTGAAAATGTCCATGGTGCTGAAGTTGAGAAATCGTGATATAAGGTAAGCCCTAAATATATGCATAAGAAGAATATTATGAGAAAGGTTTGTGGCCTAGTCATATTATGCATATGAAAGTTTAGGGATAAAGATGAAAGAGTCAAATATCTACTTATAGTAATTTATTAATTAGTAAAATAAATCACAACTATAAAACAAGATAATTTAGAAATATCTTTTCCATTGTTATGAAAGAATTTTATCAGACTTTTCACATATGTCAACATAAGGACTGTCTTAAATTGAGTTAGCCCACTCTCCAAATCCATGCAGCTGACACTGAGATATCTGGTTTTTTCATTCCTTTTATAGGTACATATTCATAATTTTGTCAATGGAAACACAGTATAGCATTTTTTAAGTGACCCTTAATAAGCTTATTTACAAGAGTTCAAGTAGGCGTAATCACTAGAATAATGACCAACTGAGGTTGCTTGAGGTTAACGTGTCTTCCTCAAACTGTACTTTCTTGTTCAAAACGTGATAATGGGAGAGCATTTGGCAGTATGATAAAGTGAATACGAGAATAGATGGAGAATTCTTTCCTGAAGGATAAATTGTATTTGGTTGCAGAGGGAACTTGTCTCATTTTCAGACTGGTACTGTTCCACTAAGTGTGTTAGTCTGTGTGTATGCTCACGTGGGTATGTGTGATCATACAAAGGGGACTTCTATGAAGATGTATATGAAAACATAGTCAGTGGGAATGTCATTTGAGACATTTTTCACTCTCTCTGTTTTCTGAAAATTTAGCAGCAGAATGTAGATTTATAACAAGTTTTACATTTACAATCAGAAGGAAACAGTACATCTCCAGCTTAGACAAAAAAGGCAATATAGTTGTCACTCTCGGTTAAAACTAACCCTCGCAGGATTATAAAGATTTTACTATGAAGTCCTACTTTGTCCTGTTCTATCTGGAAAAGCTCTCCTTTGATCTTCTCCAGCTCTCAACTGACATTTTTCTCTACCACCAAACAAAAGAAAATAAACAGAGTTTCAGGGCATGCACGACTTTGCTCTCTGAAGTGATTTTTATTCTCATCCTGTTCTTACATGTCAGTAACTTCATCCCTCCTCTCACAGATTTAATGCATCACCTTCTCCATAAGTGCCCTTCAGTGTGTGCCTTTTGTGGGAGGACTTTAAAGGAATAGGGAAAGATTATTGGGTTCTATAATTAGCCAATGAAGAAAAATATCTGGGGACAAAGGAAAACTTTACTCACTTTTGAGATCATACCTGCAAATATTACAGACTTTGCTGACAGCTGGTGGGTATGGCCCACTATTTCTCTCAGGGATCTTAGCAATGGGCAAAGAGTTATCAAACTCACTTCAAAACCACGGTGGAGCAGTTGTGGTGGTTGCAGCTCCTGTGGTCACGCTCAGGAGAAAGTGTTCTCTTCGTGCCTGTTGCCTGGCAGCTGATAGCAAGTGTGAAGGAAGACTGTTGGACCAACTTTTAAAGCAAGCTTCTACTTCAGTAATATTGGTGTTAAATTCAGTTAAAGGAATATAAAACTAGTTGAAGGTAATTCTAGAGTGACTTCTAGCAATATCAGAGGTGATAAATGGCCAGGTGACAGTTCTTGTCATTTTGTTTTTTCTAGTCCACTTTACTAATTCCAGGGCAGAATGTTAAAATTTCTCTTTTGTCTCCAAAAATTTTAAAGCCAGTTAACTATATTCACATGCATTAAAAAATCAAGTAGTACAGAAGAGATATTTAAGAACAAAACTTTTCAACCTACCACTATCCCTAGTGCTTCTCAGCTTAGTGATTTATTTTATACACTATTTACTAAATGCCTGCCATGTCCTAATTCCTTTTGAACGTGCTTTACATGTTTATATCATGAGTTCTCACAATTATATAGATTTCTAAATGGCATAATTACAACACATAAAAGTTGAACGCCTTTTATGATGTACAACTGAGAAAGGCATAATAGAATCGAAACCTACATCTCTCTGAATCTACAAATATACACCTCAGCTTTAATTAGTGACGTACACCATTGGCTTTCTGCAGTGAGCCAGATGCATAATCTACTGGGAATATGATCCTAAGTTTCACTGATGGCCTAGGAGATCTACAGCATCCTGGTTTGCTCAGAATGGTTCTGGGTTAGGCATGCTGTGTTGGCATAATTATTGCTAGGGCCCCATTTCACTCTAAAAGCTGTCCTGGATTATGTGAAAAATTATATAGTTGCCTTAGCTAACAATTTGCTATTCTTCTTAGTATCACTAAAATATAAGCTTTATGAAAGCAAGGGCTTTTATCTATTTATTGTTCTACCACCAGCATCTAGAATAGTATTTGGCATATAAATATACTCTATAAATAGTTGCTGAATATTGTATTGGTAGAGATTTGATATATATATATATATATATATAATTTATTTATTTTTGCGACAGAGTCACGCCCTCCATAGAGTGCTGTGGAGTCTTAGCTCACAGCAACCTCAAACTCTTGGGCTCAAGTGATTCTCTTCCTCAGTTTCCCACATAGCTGGGATTACAGGTGCCTGCTACAACCTCTGGCTATTTTAAACGTGAAGTCTCGCTCTTGCTCAGGCTGGTCTTGAACTCATAAGCTCAGGCAACCCACCTGCCTTGGCCTCCCAGAGTGCTAAGATTATAGGTGTGAGCCACTGCCCCCAGCTGAGATTTTATATGTTTTGATATGTGGTTGCAATCATGATTTTCCAGAGAAACAGAATATGTATACACACACACATATATATAAATATATATAATTACATATATAATTATATATAATATGTATAAAAATATATATGTAATATATAAAAATATATACATATATAAAAATACATATGTAATATATATAATTTTTTTTAAAGAATTGGCTCATATGATTGTGGGGGCCAGCAAGTCTGAATTTGTAAGGTAGATTAGCAGACTGGAAAGTCACACAGGGTTTCTGTGTTACATCTTGAGGCAGAATTCCTTCATTTCCAAGAAGCCTCAGTTTTTTTGAGCTTCTTATCTTCAACTTATTAGATAAGAAAAGGATAAGAATAATCTCTTTCACTTAAAGTCAACTGATTATAAATGCTGATCACGTCTACAGAATACCTTCAGAGCAATATCTAGACAAGGGTTTGACCAAACTACTGGACACTGTAGTCCAGCCAAATTAACATATAAAATCTACCATAATAAGGCTTTGTGTTTATTTGTGAATACTCTATGGGGAACCAACCCAAGAGAGAAGTACTTATGATTAAATGGAGCCTACTAACAGATTGTCAATTTGATATTTTGATTAAAGAAAGTTTAAAGATTTAAATTAAAGATTTAATTTCCTCAGAAAGTTGCAAATAGAAGGAATGCACAGAGTGACCATTAGAATCCCATTGAAGACACTGTAAAAGCCATAGCACGTAATATTGTAAAAATTATATAGTATAAAAAAAGATTCTATAGTATCTTCTTTAAGCAGAACATTTTTTGAAGCTTGCGGGAGCAGGCTGGTTATCTTGACATGTGACATTCGGTATTATAGTACCTGCCATCATTTTATGTCTCCATTCTCCTTTTATAATATGCACAGGTCTTTCTTAATTTATAATAGAAATGCTATGACCTTTTCGTAATTAGATGGGAGGTGGTGACGTGGGGGATTATTTAGGAAACTTTCTAGTGCTCAACATATTATGTTCCATAGACAATTTTTTTTCTTTTCTTTCTTTCTTTTTTTTTTTGTACTGCATGAGTATAGGACTGGTTCTGGAATTTAGAAATGAGAACTCAAGCATGTAGCCAAGAACTGAAAGCATTTCTTAGTAGTTCATTGTTTGCAACTGAAGAGTGATAGATAAAGTGGGTGAGAAAGGAAACGGGCAAGGGGAGCTATATAAAGTGTGGAAAATTGTGAGGTTGTGATCACACTGAGCTCAGAAGCAAACTTTCTACTTCCTTGGAGAGCAGCAGGGATGACTGCCCACACTGTGGCATGCCTTCTTAGTTGTAAAACAAAACATGAATGTGAAACATTACCTCAGTGCTTACTGAAAGCTCTGAATATTTCTTGTTTGACTTATGAGCATGAACAGAGAATTCAAGCTACTTCTGTATATTATTGGTAATTCAATTGTAAACTTTCTGAACGATTTCTCATTCAGATTTCCCGATTTGAGATTGTAAGGCAGGCTTTTATGGTCCTTTTATAGTGCATTTGCTCATGTGCTTGAATCACAATTTCATAATATTAAATTACAAACAAAACAAAACAAACAAAAAACCTGAATAAAATGAGTATTAGGGTTTGTTAAGTCTTTAGGTGTCCTCCACAATACCTGACCTAATAACATGCTTTCACTCAAAAATCAGATTCTTCATTTTCTATCCCTCCCTCCCTCCCTTCCTTCCTTTTTCTGTCTTTCTGTCTGTCTTTCTTTCTTTCTGTCTTTCTTTCTTTCAATTGAGACAGAGTCTCACTTTGTCGCCCTCAGTAGAGTGCGGTGGCATCATAACTCACAGCAACCTCAAAATCTTGGGCTCAAGTGATTCTCTTGCCTCAGCCTCCCAAGTAGCTGGGACCACAGGCACTCACCACAACGATGGCTATTTTTTTTTTTTTATTGTTGGGGATTCATTGAGGGTACAATAAGCCAGGTTACACTGATTGCAATTGTTAGGTAAAGTCCCTCTTGCAGTCATGTCTTGCCCCCATAAAGTGTGACACACACCAAGGCCCCACCCCCCTCCCTCTGTCCCTCTTTCTGCTTTTCCTCCCCCCCTCATAACCTTAATTGTCATTAATTGTCCTCATATCAAAATTGAGTACATAGGATTCATGCTTCTCCATTCTTGTGATGCTTTACTAAGAATTATGTCTTCCACTTCCATCCAGGTTAATACGAAGGATGTAAAGTCTCCGTTTTTTTTAATGACTGAATAGTATTCCATGGTATACATAGACCACAGCTTGTTAATCCATTCCTGGGTTGGTGGGCATTTAGGCTGTTTCCACATTTTGGCGATTGTAAATTGAGCTGCAATAAACAGTCTAGTACAAGTGTCCTTATGATAAAAGGATTTTTTTCCTTCTGGGTAGATGCCCAGTAATGGGATTGCAGGATCAAATGGGATATCTAGATTGAGTGCTTTGAGGTTTCTCCATACTTCCTTCCAGAAAGGTTGTACTAGTTTGCAGTCCCACCAGCAGTGTAAAAGTGTTCCCTTCTCTCCACACCCACGCCAGCATCTGCAGTTTTGAGATTTTGTGATGTGGGCCATTCTCACTGGGGTTAGATGATATCTCAGGGTTGTTTTGATTTGCATTTCTCTAATATATAGAGATGATGAACATTTTTTCATGTGTTTGTTAGCCATTCGTCTGAACGACGGCTATTTTTAGAGACAGGGGTCTCATTCTGGCTCAGACTGGTCTTGAACCTGTGAGCTCAGGCAATTCACCCGCCTCGGCCTTCCAGAGTGCTGGGATTACAGGCATGAGCCACCACGCCTGGCCTGAAGTATTATTTAGACGTAGTTCTTTATCCATTCATCAATTGATGGGCAGTTAGGATGATTTCATATCTTTGCAGTTGTGAATGTACTACAAAAGCATTCATGTACAGGTGACTTTTTGATACAATGACTTTTCTTTTTGGTAGATAGTAGTGGGGTTGTTGGACTGAATGGTAGATCTATGTTTAGTTCTTTAGGAAATCTCCATACTGTTTTCAATAGAAGTTGTACTAATTTACAGTCCTACCAACAGTCTATAAGCATTCCTTTTTTACTTTAACTTTAGAAACTAGTAAAGCATATATTTCATAAGTGTTATAGAAGACTTCCCACTATTTTCATTTTGTTGTTACTGTTGTTGCTCTGAATGGTTCTAATTAGGCATCAATTATAAAAGTTCTTCTTCACATTGAATTTTCTTCACGTTGACACTGACACAGTTCTGATATACTGGTGACATCTTTGAAGCATGATGTGTTTGTTATTGTCAGGCTGACGTGTTAGCGTGTGAGCTCATCTTCATTTGGGTTGTCTCTGGATAACCCATTCGACCTTCATTGACAGTATGTCTCTCTACAATGGTTTTGAGTTTGCTTCTGGTGGTAGTATTCCTTGGTTGAGACTGTTACCTCAGAAAGATTGTTATTGTCTGGATTTAGGGCTACTTGGGTCTGGAAGTGTGTAAATTTGAATCCTGACCTATTCTCTGGAAATAACTCTTCCTTGCTCAGATTTCAGGCAGAGGCATACCAGTTTGAACATGCCCTCTGTGTGCTGCAGATTGGACTTCTTTGCTCCACTGTAGAGGGTGCTGCCTCCATGTCCTTCTGTTATCAGGACTAGCCAGTTCACGAGACAGTGTTATTACCTGTTGTATTAGCTCTCATTTTTTGTCCAACATTGTTTTATAAACTCCTTGGAATTTCTGTAAGTGGCGGCAAGATTTGAAAAGATGTTTATTATCTTCGAGCCAGCATTTCTGATGTTTTGTACCAAGAGGGATTATAGTTTATTTAGTTTATCACATGTCCAGAAATGGAAACTGGGAGAGCATTTTACATTTTTCAGGATATGTCCTGGCATCTCGTTAAATAATGTGTCAGACTTGTTAAGCTCTTTCAGTGCAAAAGTAGAACATGCCTGTAATTTATCTTGAGTAAGGGCACATAATGTGTCTATCAGTCTGTATCTAATCACTTGGGAACTAACTTATTAAAAAAATAATTTTTATTTCAAAATATTAGTGGTATAAAACAAAATATTAGTTTTCTTGTTATATGCATGAATTGTATAATGCTGAAGGCAGGCCTTTTAGTGTACCCACCACCAGAATAGTAAATATTGTTTTTATCCCTCACTCTGCTCCCACCTTACGCCTTGTTATTATCTAGTATTCTGTATACCACTTTATGACCACATATAACCATTGTTTAGCTCCCACTTATTAGTGAGAACATGTGGTACTTGCTTTTCTATTCTTGAGGTACTTCTCTTAGGATAGTGTTCACCTGTTCCATCTAAGTTGCTGAAAATGACATTGTTTTATTTCTTTTTATGGCTAAATATTACTTCATGGTGTGTGAAGAACTATTTATTTATTTATTTTTTGAGACGGAGTCTCACTTTGCACCCTTGGTGGAGTGCCATGGTGTCACAGCTCATAGCAACCTCAAACTCTTGGGCTCAAGTGATTCTCTTGCCTCAGCCTCCCAAGTAGCAAGGACTAAAGGCACCCACCACAATACCTGGCTATTTTTAGAGGTGAAGTCTTGCTTGTGCTCAGGCTTGAACTGGTGAGCTCAGGCAATCTATCCACCTTGGTCTCCTAGAGTGCTAGGATTATAGACATGAGCCACCGTGCCCGACCCCAGATTCTTCCTTTACATTGATTTATTTTATTGAACATAAATACAAAGTGTGTCCCCCCAAAATCACCCTTAAAGTTTCCATACATAGGGAAATTTTAGCTATATGTACCTTTGTTTACAAAATATTCATTACAAAGTTTTACAAAATATTTTCTACATATTGGCTACCACTTTGTAAAATTTTGTAATGAATATTTTGTAAATAAAGGTACATTTAGCTATAATTTCCCATTGTAGTAGGAATTTCCCATTCCTAATGTACCAGTGAGGTATGAATTACCCTACATACCCTTCCTCCCACCTACTTAATTTCCTTTGAGTTTTACTTCCATATAGTTACATAAGTGTTGATTGACTAGTTCCAATTTAGTACTGAGTACATGTATTTGTTTTTCCATTCTTGCCATACTTTACTTAGGAAAATGGTCTCCAATTCCATTCCGGTTAAAAAAGATACTAGATTGCCCTCTTTTATGGCTGAATAGTATTCTGTGTTATATATATACCATGATTTATTAATCGATTTATGTATTGATGGGAAGTTGGGTTGATTCTACATCTTTATAATTTACCATATAAACAGATGCAAAAACAAAGGCCATATGGTCCTCTTAAACATAGATAAGCACAGATAAAGGATTTAACAAAATTCAGCACCCCTTTCATGATAAGAATATGCACAATGTTGGCGTAGATGAGACTTACCTCACTCGAAATAATCAAGACTATATGACAAGATGATAGCCAACATCATATCGAATGGGAAAAATTGAAAGCATTCCCATTTAGAAACTGGAAACAAAGAAGGTTGCACCACTTTTATTCAACATAGTGCTAGAAGTCCTCGCTGCAGCGATCAGGCAAGAGAAGGAAATGAAGGAGATTCAAAGGGAGAAATAAGAGATCAAATTATTGCTCTTTGTTGATCATATGGTCTTACATCTAAACACCCCCCCTGTCCCAAAGATTCAACGGGGAGGTTCCTGGAATTGATAAATAAATTCAGCAAAGTCTCAAGTTACAAAATCAATGTACACGGATTAGTTCCTTTCATATATGGCAACAACAGTCAATCTGAGAGTCAAATCAAAGAAGCAATTCCTTTCATAGTAGCAGCAAAGAAAATAAAATACCTGGAAATATATTTAATGAAGGAGGTGAAAGACCTCTACAGGGAGAACTATGAAACGCTGAGGAAAAAATTGCAGAGGATGTAAACAGGTGGAAAAATATACCATGCTCATGAATCAGCACAATCAACATTGTTAAAATGGCTATAGTTTCCAAAGTCATCTTTAGATTCAATGCACTCCTCATTAAAATACCAGAATCATTTTTTGTGGGCCTAGATAAAACAGTTCTACACTTAGTATGGAACCAGAAAAGACCTTGAATAGCCAACACAACCTTCCATAATAAGAATAAGTTGAGTGGCTATAGAGGATTAAACATCGTACTTACTACAACAGCCACCAATATCATAACTCATCTGAGGAATTACTGAGAATAAGACATTCTCCTGGCAAGATTTCTCCAAGTCTCTTGTGACTCGGAAGGCAAGCCACCCAGTAACTCAGTAATCCTGGAGGAGCAAAGTTCACTCCTGTAGTAAGTAAGGCTGATGTTAAACATTAAGCATTTTATAGCAGTTCCTTGAAGGATTAGTAGACAAAAATTGCATGTAGTCTTTCTGGAGATAATTTCCTTTGCCACCCTTGAAGATCATTTCCTTGAGTACATACTCTCTGGCACCTATGTGATCATTTCCCTGGGCACGCAGCCCCTGTGTGTCTTTGCTTAGTAATCTTTCCACCCATTATGTATCTTCTCAATAAAAGGGTTCTGCGAGAAGTGTTCATTGCTATCCTGCACCTGTGGTTAGCCTCATCTTTTGCAGCGTGTACTGTCAATCCATGTCTTGCATGATCATTTATGCAGTTGCGACAAGTGGTATTGTCTTACAAGACCTCAAACTACGCTGCAAGGCAGCAGTAACAAAACAGCACGGTGTTGGCACAAAAATAAAGAGATCTGTGGATCAGAACAGAGAACCCAGAGATGAAATCATCCTCATAACCCTATCTGATCTTTGATAAAGCATACAAAAACATACACTGGGGAAAAGAATTTCTATTCAATAAATGGTGCTGGGAAAACTGGATAGGCACATGTAAAAGACTGAAACAGGACTCACACTTTGTACCACTCATAAAAATTAATTAACAATGGATAAAAGATTCACACCTAAGGAATGAAGCTATAAGAATTCTACAAGAAAGTATTGATCTTTTTTGTAGATATTGGCCTAGGAAAAGAATTTATGAAGAGGACCCCAATGGCAAATACAGCAACAAAAAAAAATAAATAATGGGACCTAATCAAATAAAAAGGTTTCTGCACAATCAATCAATAGAGTAAATGGATAGCTTACAGAATGTGAAAAAAATATTAGCATGCTGTACATCCATATAGGGATAATAATAAGACTCTACAAAGAACTCAAGCAAATCAACAGAAAAAAAAAATCATACAACTCCTTTAAAAAGTGGGCAAAATACATGAACAGAGACTATAGTTTAATGGCCAGCAAGCACATGAAAAATGCTCAATATCTCTAATCATCAGGGAAATGCAAATCAAAAGGACAATGCAATATCACCAACTCATACTTGTTGATATGAGTAAGAATGGCTCATATCAACAAGTCCCAAACCAACAGATGCATGGATGTGGAGAGAAAGGAACACTCATTCCGTGCTGGTGGGACTGAAAATTGGCACGACCTCTAGACCTCTATGGAAAGTAGCATAGAGAAACCTTAAAGAACTAAAAGTAGACCTACCTTTTGATCCAGCAATCAGACTACTAGGTATTTACCCAAAGGAAAAAAAGACATTTTATTAAAGAGACACTTGCACTTGAATGTTTATAGCAGCAAAGTTCACAATTACAAAGATCTGTGCTGTCAAGTTTTTCTAGTCAAGTTTGTTTTACTTCTGTATTTTTTATGGTTGGTTGTGGAATTATGAACCATTTTTGTTTTCTTCTGTATAATACAGCATGTGCCACATAATTTTCCATCAAGGATGGACCTATACTGTACGGATTTCGTAAGATCATAATACCATATTTTTACTGTACCTTAGATACACACATACCCATGCTGCATGTACCAAATGCATTCAGCACAGAGCATGCTGTGCACATCTGTGGGCTGTATCATCAGGCCTAGGTATATAGGTTTGTGTACCTACATTCTCTGATGCATGACAGATTTCATCCAGTGATGCCAGACTGTACATTGTATTTAAAGACATTGTATTAATGATATTTTAATAAAAAGTCCTTTTATTTATTTTATATATTTTATTTCTTTGTACTATTTTACTGCAAAAACTGGGATCTGCTTCAGTATGTACATTTTTGCTCTGGGCCAGAATTTGTCTTATTTCAGGAAATAACAGAAACAGAGTTTTGGTGGGGGCCTTTGAGGAGACACATAGAAGAAAGAATAGGTGAATAGGAGTAAGATTGATGTAAAAGACATCTCATCAGCCATGTCTGATTAGTTAATTATTTATTTTGTGTGAATACTTTTTTTTGATAGCACACATGGTAGTTTTCTTTTTCTTAAAGTGTTTTGTACATAGATCATAAATACATTTATGCCAATTTCAGCGTGTTGATTATTTGTACAAATTGGAGTGCTTACATCATACTAATCAATATAGCTTTCACCTCATTTATGCCCAATTATAACATTAGGGCATTTGTGTTCTACACATGGTAGATCCAGCTTGTACTTGCAATGTGCTTCATAGTTGTGGTCCCCCTTCCACCCCTTACTATCCCTCCCACCCCCTGCCCATCCTGTCCCCCCGCTTCCCTCCTTCATCTTAGGCTAAAATTGTGTTTCATTTTTCATATGCAAGTGTGAGTTATTATAAATTAGTTTCACAGTAGTCTTGAGTACATTGGATACTTTCCCCCCATTCCTGAGATACTTTACTAAGCTCCATCCATGTAAACATAAAAGAGGTAAAGTCTCCATTTTTTTTTTTTACTGCTCCATGGTATTCCATGGTATACATATACAGCAGTTTATTAATCCATTCATGGGTCGATGGGCACTTGGGCTTCTTCCATGACTTGTCTATTATGAATTGAGCTGCAATGAACAATCTGGTGCAAATATCTTTATTGCCAAATGATTTTTGGTCCTTTGGATATACACCTAGAAGAGGAATTGCAGGATCATATGGCAGGTCTACATTTTAGATCCCTGAGTGTTCTCCAAACTTCCTCCCAAAAGGAATGTACTAGCTTGCATTCCCACCAGCAGTGCTGAAGTGTTCCCTTTTCTCCACATCCATGCCAACATCTGTTGTTTTGGGATTTTGTGATGTGGGCTACTCTTACTGGAGTTAGATGGTATCTCAGAGAGGTTTTGGTTTGCATTTCTCTGATGATTAAAGATGATGAGCATTTTTTTCATGTGTCTGTAGGCCATGTGCCTGTCTTCTTCAGAGAAGCTTTTGTTCATGTCTCTTACCCACAATGAAATGGGATCACTTGTTTTTTGCTTAGTAATAAGTTTGAGTTCTCTGTGGATTCTGGTTATTAGACCTTTGTGGGTAGTATAACTTGCAAAAATTCTCTCCCATTCTGAGGGCTGTCTATTTGTTTTACTTAGTGTGTTCTTGGCAGTGCAGAAGCTTTTTAGTTTGATCAGATCCCAGTAATGTATTTTTGATGTTGCTTCAATTGCCTGGGGTGTCTTCCTCAAGAAGTATTCTCCCAGGCCATGTTTTTCAAGCATTTCTCCTGCACTCTCTCTAAGAATATTTATAGTTTCATGTCTTAAGTTTAAGTCCTTTAACCAGTGAGAGTCAATTTTTCTTAGAGGACAAAGGTGTAGGTCCAGTTTCAGTCTTCTACAAGTTGCCAGCCAATTCGTCCAACACCATTTATTGAATAGGGAATCTTTCCCCCAATTTACATTTTTAATAGGCTTATCAAAAATCAAATGATGATAAGTGTCAGTCTGGGTTCACCTCTTGGTCTTCAATTCTGTTCCATACATCTACCTCTCTATTTTTGTGCCAGTACCATGCTGTTTTGATCACTGTCGATTTATAATATAGTCTGAAGTCTGGAAGCATGATTACTCCTGATTTGTTTTTATTTCTGAGTAATGTCTTGGCTATTCAAGGTTTTTCTGTTTCCATATAAAATGAAGTACTAATTTTTCCAGGTCTTTAAAATATGAGAGAGATGCTTAAATAGGGATCTCATTAAATCTGTAAATTGCTTTAGGTAGTATAGACATTTTAACAATGTTGATTATTCCCAGCCATGGGCATGATATATTTTTCCATTTGTTAACATTTTCAGCTATTTCTTTTCTCAGAATTTCATAGTTCTCTTTATAGAGGTCTTTCACGTCCTTAGTTAGATACACTCCCAGATATTTCATCTTCTTTGGCACTGTTGTAAAGAGAATAGAATCCTTGATTGTTTTTTCCCCTTGACTATTGTTGGTGTATATAAAGGCTACAGATTTATGAGTGTTAATTTTGTATCCTGAGATGTTACTATATTCCTTTATCACTTCTAGGAGTTTTGTAGTTGATTCCCTGGGGTTTTCCAGATATATAATCATATCATCTGTGAAGAGTGACAGTTTGATCTCCTCTGGTCCTATTTGGATCCCCTTGATTGCCTTCTCTTGCCTGATTGCGGTAGCTAAGACTTCCATTACAATGTTAAAAAGCAGTGGAGGCAGTCAGCTTCCTTGCCTGGTTCCTGATCTGAGTGGAAATGATTTCAATTTTACTCCATTCACTATGATATTGGCTGTGGGGTTGCTGTAGATGGCCTCTATCAGTTTAAGAAATGTTCCATCTATACCTATTTTCTTAAGCGTTCTGATCAAGAAAGGGTGCTGGATATTGATTGTCAAAAGCTTTTTCTGCATCAATTGAGAGAATCATATGGTCTTTGTTTTTTAATTTGTTTATGTGATGTATTATATTTATGGATTTATGTATATTGAACCATCCTTGGGACCCTAGGATGAAACCCACCTGGTCATGGTGTATAATTTGTTTGATGTGTTGTTGGATTCTGTTTGCTAGGATCTTATTGAATATTTTTGCATCAATATTCATTAGAGATATTGGTCTATAATTTTCTTTTCTTGTTGGGTCTTTTCCTGGTTTGGGTATCAGGGTGATATTTGCTTCATAGAATGAGTTGGGAAGTATTCCTTCTTTTTCTGTGTTTTGGAAAAGATTAAGTAATATAGGTACTAGTTCCTCTTTAAAGGTTTGGTACAATTCTGATGTGAAGCCATCTGGTCCCAGGCTTTTCTTTTTGGGGAGATTTCTTTTTTTTTTTTTTATTGTTGGGGATTCATTGAGGGTACAGTAAGCCAGGTTACACTGATTGCAATTGTTAGGCAAAGTCCCTCTTGCAATCATGTCTTATAATTGATGCTATTTCAGAGGTTGTTATAAGCTTGTTCAGCATTTCCATATCTTTATGGCTAAGTCTAGGAGGGTGGCATGTTTCCAAGTATTGATCTATTTCCTTCAGATTTTCATACTTCTGAGAGTAGAGTTTTATGTAGTATTCATTAAGGATTTTTTGAATTTCTGAGGAATATGTTGTTATTTGGTCTTTATCATTTCTGATTGATGAAATTAGGGATTTTACTCTTCTACTTCTGGTTAGGTTAGCCAATGGTTTATCTATTTTATTGACCTTTTCAAAAAACCAACTCTTTGGTCGATCTGTTGTATAATTCATTTGTTTTCAATTTCATTAAGTTCTGCTCTAATTTTAGTTATTTCTTTTCTTCTACTGGGTTTAGGGTTGGAAAGTTCTTCCTTTTCCAGTTGCTTGAGATGTCCCATTAAGTTATTGACTTCCTCTCTTTCTGTTCTCTTGAGAAAGGCTTGCAATGCTATAAATTTTCCTCTTAGGACTGCCTTTGCTGTATCCCAGAGTTCTGATAGTTCGTTTCTTCATTATTGTTTTGTTCCAAAAATTTGGTGATTTCCTTCTTAATCTCATCTGTGACCCAGCTCTATCGTTCAGCATGAGGTCATTTATTTTCCATGTTTTTGTATGTGTGTGGAGATTCTTGTTGTTACTAAGTTCAACTTTCATTCTATGGTGGTCCGTGAAAATACAAGGAATGGTTTCTATTCTTTTAAATTTGCTAAGATTAGACTTGTGATCAATTTTGGAGGATGATCCATGGGGTGATGAGAAGAATGTATATTTGGTTTTGTTAGGATGAAATGTTCTATAGATGTCTATTAGATGCAAATGTTGAAAGGGTAAGTTTAATTCTAAAATTTCTTTGCTTAGCTTCTTTTTTGAGTATCTATCCAAAACTACCGCAGGAGTGTTAAAGTCTCCAACAATTATGGTGCTGGAGGAAATCAAGTTGCTTATGTCAGTTAGAGTTTCTCTTATAAATTGAGGTGCATTTGGTTGGGTGCATAAATGTTGATAATTGAAATCTCATCATGTTGATTGTTGCCCTTAACAATTAAGAAGTGACCATTATTGTCTTTTCTTACTTTGATTGGTTTAAAGCCTATTGTATCTGCGAATAAACTTGCAACACCTGCTTTTTTCTAAATTCTATTTGCCTGAATTATAGATGACCATCCCTTCACATTGAGTATATGTTCATCTTTTAAGGTAAGGTGAGATTCTTGAATGCAGCATATGTCTGGCCTGAGTTTTTGTATCCAGTCAGCCTACCTGTGTCTCTTTAGAGGGCAATTTAAGCCATTCACATTTATTGAGAGTAATGATAAACCAGACAGAGTTTTGGATATTGATTTTTTCGAAAGTCCAGTGGACATTTTTAATCCTTTCTCCACTATGGAAGTTAGAATTTGATCAAAAGTTTCTGAGTGATTTTACTTTGGTGGTGGAGGATTGTGTTGTTCATTATGGAGGATAGGTCTGAGAATATCCTGAAAAGCTGTTTTAGTTATGACAAATTTCTTCAACATGTGAATGTCATTAAAGTGTTTAATTTCTCCATCATAATTGAAACTCAGTTTAGCTGAGTACAAGATCCTGGGTTGAACGTTATTTTGTTTAAGGAGATTAAAGGTCGATGACCACCCTCTTCTAGCTTGAAAGGTTTCAGTGGAGAGATCTGCAGTCATTCTAATGTTCTTCCCTTTGTATGTAATGGTTTTCTTATGTCTTACTGCTTTCAGAATTTTCTCCTTCATATTAACTTTAGCAAAATTAATTATAATGTGTCTATGAGAATTTTTATTTGTGTTGAGTTGTGCCGGTGTTCTAAAACTGTCTGCTATCTGAATTTCAGAATCTCTGGGCATGTCTGGAAAATTCTCTTTAATTATTTCATGAAGCAAAGCATCTGTATCCTTTGCAGCAAGCTCATCACTTTCAGGTATTCCTATAAGGTGATATTAGACCTCTTTGAATTATCCCAGAGCTCTCTGAGAGAATGATCCATTTTTTTTTTTTTTTTTGTAGAGACAGAGTCTTCCTTTATGGCCCTTGGTAGAGTGCCATGGCATCACACAGCTCACAGCAACCTCCAGCTCCTGGGCTTAAGCGATTCTCTTGCCTCAGCCTCCCGAGTAGCTGGGACTACAGGCGCCTGCCACAACGCCCGGCTATTTTTTGGTTGCAATTTGGCCGGGGCCGGGTTTGAACCCACCACCCTTGGTGTATGGGGCTGGCACCCTACTCACTGAGCCACAGGTGCCGCCGGAGAATGATCCATTTTTGTTCTCCACTTTTTTTCCTCTTTGAGTGTTTGGGAGTTTTCAAAAGCTTTGTCTTCACTATCGGAGATCCTTTCTTCTGCCTGCTCCATTCTGTTACTGAGGGATTCTACTGTATTTTTTAGATCTTTGAGGGCTGTAAATTCTTGCTTCAATGTGTCAAAATCTTTGGTCATTTTGTCTTTAAATTCATTGAATTCTTGAGACATCTTTTGAATTTCTGCTTTAAATTCTAATTTCACCATTTTATCTATGTTGTTGATCTTATTTGCTATCCAAATTCTGGACTTGATTTCTGACATCTTAGCCATTTGTTTGTGAATAGGATCTTGTGCTGTGTCTGCCTTATCCTTTCTTGGGGAAGTTGATCGACTCTGATTGTTCATGTTGGCAGAGTTTTTCTGCTGATTCTGCCTCGTGATTGTTTTTCACTGTTGGCTAGGTGGTCTGGTAAGGTGAGATTGAATTGGGGTTTCCTGGAGTTGTAGTTAACCAGCCCTTTGTTAAGGATCTGGGACTGATGACTTCAGCTTTTTCCCCTTTAGCTTTGCAAAGGACTTGTACAGTATTGCAGCCTGAGGCTGGGGAAACCTGCTTGGTGTGGTGGCTCGGTCTTGTATTCAACTGGTTCTTGTCCGATCCTGGAGGATCAGTGACTCCGGTGAAGACTTAGCTGCCTCCAAGTCAGCCGTGGAGTACTCCACCTCCCACCTCTCTCTGGCCGCTGCCACCCACATTGTAGTTTTCAAAAGACAGCTTAATTTGTGAGCATGTCCAACAGCACTCTTACCCCCTATTTCTTCTTCAGCATTCCACTTAGTGGCCCTTACAGCTAAAAACTACACCACCAGCAGCAACAGCAACAGAAATCCTAGGATCAAATAACTAAGTGAAGAATCCTGACTGGGTTTTTTTGTGCTAAGAGAAAACTCTAAAGAGGAGGAACAGTAGATCTCTTTGATTGCAACTCTCAGCTTTCTTCTATGAAGCAGGTGTGGTTTGCTATAGCCAGATGTGTAACTGAGTGGCCCTTTCCTTATAGATACACAAAAATTAGTTATGGCATTGAAGAGTCCATCCCTTAGATTTTTAGTTTGGTGCCCCTCCTCTTCTCTGTGATTGAAATTACAGTGACTCCTCTTTTCTTTAATTTTTTTTTACATTCTTTATAATTTGTAGTCTAGAGTCATGTTGGCAGAAAAAGAAGATCACACATCCTTATAAAATTAGGGTAACTGTCAGTATTAGTGGAATAAGGAGGCAGTGTCAATATGGACACTACATGTAACGTGGAAAGTAAAGACATGAATTTGAATGTGTATTTGGTATGAATAAGCCATTGAAAGAAAAGTGGAACACAGTGAGACAGTGTTCAAAGGTGTTAATAGAAATTGCTGAGCAAACTGTAACCATATTGTGTTCCAGGAACTATGGTAAGTATTCTGTGCGCATCATTTTGTTAATCCTGAAAACAATTTTGCAGGATTATTGTTTCTAAGCCTTAGAATGCTCATGGTAGTTTTCAGTAACATACAGCTATTTAGTGTCAGACCTCAACCAGGTTTATGAGATTAACAAACCAATACTCTCTGTAATATACCATAATGTTTTCAGTTTTTCTAAATACACACACACAATATTTAAGTTTTTAAACAATCTAAAATTTATTTTTGTGAATGGCATTAGTTTGGAGTTGGCCAATAGGACTTAGCTAGTCACAAGTTTGCCAAGAGAATTAGGGCTATCTACAGCCAACTAGAAGGTGGATTGCTGTATTTTCTGGGAATCTGGTCTCTTTTGAGGGGAATGTCTGTGTTTTTTGGAAGGATTCAGCTGTCTTCTTGGTGGAAGGCTAAGGCTGCAGAAAGACTTCCAGGGAGGTATTAGGCATGAGAGGGCTGGCAGTGATGGCAGCTGTAGGGACAGTGGTCATCATCCCTAACTTTCGATACTGAGTATGAGGCAAGATCCATTTCTGTCTTGCAAACACATGTTAGCCTTTGGCCCAGGTGTGGTCTGGATTGGTGTTGTGCTTCTCCAGGTCAGAGCCTTCTGTGAGGATGTACTGTGGTTGGCGGGGGGTGTTGCTAGGTGTTACAGTATGAGACAGAGCCAGACATAGCAGGAAAGGGTTCAGGGGGCCGAATAGCTAGATCTGGGCAATGGTAGGAGGAAGGAGCACAGGCAGAGAACTGGAGGCTAGAGAAATGGGCAAGCAGGAAAAGCCTTTTTATGATTTTAAGCATCCTTTCTATCTCTGGTGTGTATCTGCATTTCCAGAAGGTGAATGCAAGATGGAATTGGTAGCCCCCAACCACATGGAGTCAAAGAGAGGAGGCGGAGGCAGGTTTGAGAACACTACCACCTATCTGTACCTTGACCCCAAAGCCTCTGTTAAGCAAAAATGAAACAGTATCTAAGAAAGATTGAATGTATGTTGTACATATATGGGTTTACTTAATAATCTACTGTAGACAGTGCATACTGGCTACAATTTAAAAACTTATGGAAGCCCAGAGGGTAATAATTTGAATAATACATTTGTACACATAAATAAAATGAGTATAATTGGAATACAATTATTAAATTAAAAATTTAGTGTCCCTCAGAAAACAAAAAACCAGGAAAATACTACATAAAACTTTCATTTTGAAAATGGTCATGAAAACACAGTATGTTCATAAACTCCATTGTATCCATAGACTAAAAATAAACATAAAGTCAATGTTATTTTCTATAAATTTGTACAATGATAAGATTTTTTAATTAGAATTTGGAGATAAACTTAGGAACACTGGACAGAGATCTCAGGGCATCTCACCTTCCCCTAGAATAGTCCATTAATGGAAAAGCATGTCTGATAATTTTTTGTTCTGCCTTCTTGCTGAAATATGTTTATAAATAGTCTGATTCTAGGTAGATTTAAACTCTGAAAGCTCATTTTAAATAATCACATCTAGAGAAGATGTTTGTCCTTTTTATTGCTCCAGGTGTCTTTAGCTTTATGCCCTTTTCAGTTTTTATTTCTGGTTAGTTATGGAGCCAGCATGTCAGTAGTTAGGTCTTAGAAAATAAAATATGTAAGAAAACATAAAACTTTTTTTTTTAGAGACAGAGTCTCCCTATGTTGCCCTCGATAGAGTGCTGTGACGTCACAGCTTACAGCAACCTCAAACTCTTGGGCTTAAAGCGGTTCTCTTGCCTCAGCCTCACTTAGAAAGTGCTGGGACTACCAGCACCTGCCACAATGTCTGGCAATTTTTTTTGTTGTTGTTGTCATTGTTGTTTAGCTGGCCTGGGCAGAGCTTGAACTCCCCAACCTGGTGTATGTGGCTGGTGTGGTAACCACCGAGCTATGGGCACTGAGCCAAAAACTTAAACCTTTTTAACCCATCTTCTTAGCTATCACAATTCATTGTATCCTATATTCTTTAATCATGCTGTGTCCTGCAATTAATTCAGTAAATATTCATACTTAATGTTCAATATAAGTTTAGAAACTTTAACACTTAATGAATCATTGACTATATTAGATAGATTTAATAATTTTTCTTAAGTAAAAATTTATATAACTTTTGTTTGATATTTCAGTTTTATGTATATAAGAATATATTATATATTTTAACAAGATTTAAATTTTTCTTGTGATTAATCAGAATTTTCTGAAATACTATACTTATGTTGATTTACTAATCAAATATGGTAATATTACTTCTATATATTTTTGAAATTATGACATGTTTCCAAATACATATATATAGAATCATAATTTTGACCAATGATTTTATGTAATTATGCTTTATAGATTGTTAGCCAAACATAATTTCAAGGCCCAAGGTAACCAGAATTTGAATTCACATTAAATTGAGTTAATTAATGAACAGCAGTTTAGATTCCTGAATAATTCTATGGTAGAATATCAAAACAATTAATATTTTTAAAAAATCGATTTAAAATTTTTAAATTTCTATATTTGTGGTTCTTATTTTATTTATTTATATTTTTTTTGTGGAGACAGAGTCTCACTCTATGGCCCTCGGTAGAGTGCTGTGGCCTCACACAGCTCACAGCAACCTCCAATTCCTGGGTTCAAGTGATTCTCCCGCCTCAGCCTCCCAAGTAGCTGGGACCACACGTGCCCACCACAACGCCCGGCTATTTTTTGGTTGCAGTTTGGCCGGGGCCGGGTTTGAACCCGCCACCCTCGGTATATGGAGCCGGCGCCCTACCTGCTGAGCCACAGGTGCCGCCCTGTGTTTCTTATTTTAATGGATCATGGCAGTGAAAATGATTTTTTTTTCAACTTTAAAAGGAAGGGGATAGATGTGGTTTTAGAAACGTGTATTATGTTTTTGAGTTTTGTTAGTCTGCTAAAATGCTGTGTATGACAGGCAGTTTTCATTACGTCCCACCCAGCTTTGTCTATGAAATAGAAGTTATTATATTTGCTCAAACTTATGACTAATACTATCATAAGGAGTGATAATGAGTAGGGATATAACTATGTAAATGCTTTTGTTTAAGAAAAAAAAGAGCTGGTTTTGTCCTAAAGAAAAGTATTGGTTTGTTCCAGTATGTGAAGAGAGTGGTGGAAACAGTGTGGACAGAAAGTTGAAGAGTTGTTTGAGGGAAGTTCATTTTATTTGTCTTGTTTTATAATATCTGAGTCAGAAAATGAATAATGAGATATGTCAATGTTTTTGGTGAAGTTCAGTTTCGGTAAAATTATTTACAAGACAATTTAAGGAAACAAAAGGAGCTCATGAAATCTTTACATCCAAACATTACATTAAGACAAAACTAGAAAAGAACTTCTTCCTGTTAAAATGATAAATTGTTCTCAGAATTAACAATGAGCTTGAACAAAGAGTGATGAAAGCTTATTCTTTACTTGCTGAGGAGTCTGCCCAAGTGGCAGGAATTGTGTATCTCAACAGAATAATTTTCTCAGTTTTGTGTTGACCTCATTACATCCTTGATTGTTTACAAAAGCAAAACAAACAAATGCAAACAAACAAAAATTAATGCACAGAAGTTCCTCACTTATAAAGAACTCAAGGTTCCTTATAGTTAAGTGCTGCCTTCAGTTTGCCACTTTGACTAAAATGTAACCAAATATTGTTTCTAATGCTCCTGTAATCCTATCTTAAGTGACCAAATATCCCCTGAAAGCTTTTGATTTTTACATTTTCCAAATGTGATCCTAAATTTACAAAAAAATAAAATTTTCAGTGTAAGGCGTGTTTTACACCTACTACTGTCTTTGCATTTTCCCAGAGTTTCTCTAGAAAAATCATAAACATTGTTCTTTCACTTTATATGTAGAAGGATATATAAATAATTAGGTTTCAGAGGTAGGTTCCATATTTCTTAATTAGCTCAAACTATTAAGAGAACCACATGGAGAAAGTTGTCAAATCAGAAAAGATGCTCAACTTTCACTAGGTGAAGTTCATATAACATTATTTATTTTTGTAAATATTTTATAGATTGTACACATTTTGAGAAGACCCTAGAAATTGTCGGTGCCTCTCTTATCCACAGTGTTTCTACTCCCAGGGAAAACCCTTATGAGATAGTTATGTACTGGATCCCAAGCAAGAAATTTATTCCTATCTATTGTGATGATACCGTTACTGTCATAATTAACCACAACGGTCAGCTTCATTATCAAACACAACTCTTCTCTTTGGTGCTTGCCTAATGGCTCTCCTATGAGCTAGAATTTCAGAACTTGTGCAAAAGATTATACCAGCACTAAAAAAACTCTTACCATTTCCATGACTAGTCAAATACAGGCTTCCGAGCATGTATCAAACAAATGTCAGACTATTTCAGGGACTAAGTCGGAATTTTCAGGATTTTTTTTAGCACAAGAACAGACATACTTTATACAAACAGTATCCGGTGGAATAAGACTGACTTACCAAAAATGGAATGAACTGATGAGAGTAATTCAGTTGTGGTTATTTGTTTGGATATTATTGGTATTATTTGAACGTTCTATTCTTTATGGGTAAATGAGGAAGTCCTTTCTTTTGGGGGGTTGCTATCTGTTAAGTCTCAGTTTAGTAGACTATGCTTTGGTAAACTGAAATGAAACAATTTTAATGGTATCTGATTCTCACTAATTCCTTACAATTCAGAAACAGTATGTTACTAAGATTTCTGACTTGCAATATATTTATTTGAATAAAATGCAATAAGAATCTTGCTCTCCTTTTACCAGACATGATTGGCAAAATCATTTGTGCAACCAGTATCATACTTGAGGATGATTCTCATTTAATCAACTGTGAAAAATCCACTATTAAAGTACAAGTACTTACTTGGATGCCTGTATTCTACACTACATATGTGTGAATTCAATGCCTGCAGAGTCTTCCCAGGAACTGGGCTTGGTATTTAACTTACAGAGCATCACCCTCCCCAATGGTATGATCTCCTACCAGTTAGAGACCTTAGAGAATTTGGGGCCCGTTAAAAAGGAATAATTCACCCAATTTTTTAGGCGTATATTACATTTGCTGGAAAGAACATCATGGGCTTGATTTTCTACACTCATAAGAAAAAGAAAAAAATGAGGATTTAAGAGCTCTAATCTGAGATCTCTGATGACAAATCACACAGAAGTTAATTTTTAGTCTTCGACAGTAGCTCAGTGCTATGCGGCTCTAGATTTGCAGATCAACCTCAAGGCGTGTGTGTCTGATTAGGACCTGGCTGCCATGCATCTGTGTGGATAGTGTGGGAAGGCTTTTGGCTTAAATAATCTTTGGGGATTATTTATAATCACAAAGGATGAGAACATCAGAAGAATTTCCTGAAATATAGGAATGGGCAGAGTAGGTTTTTTCCTTTGATTTTCTGTTTACTGGGATATTGTAAAACTTTGTAGGGGAAGAGGTTAATTTATAGATTTTTGTCTAGTGGAAGGAAAGATAATTTCTACCTGGTGGAAAAGATGATTAAAAAATTAATGGTTTATTGTTCTTTTGGACATTAACCCATTTTATATCTGACCCAGCAATCTTATTCTAAGTATTCTGAAATTACTTTTTAAAATTATCTTTAAACAGTGAGGTCTTCAAAATGTAATTTCATCTGGTTTTAACATCTTAATGGTTTCCTCATTAATTATTGAATATATACGATCTATAGCTCATGTTTATTTTATATTTACATAAGAATCCTGATTTTACCTTTTTAAAAATTGTACTTTAACAGGCCTGAACACCTGCAGTTCACAGTGGTGTCTTTACTGAGGTGGAGAATCCTAAGGAATAAACATACTTGTTGGGGACAAGTATGAAGTGAAGGAAGGAACTCAAATATCTTGTTCTGAAAATGCTAATTTGGAATGGAGCCATGTTTACTTAAGAACATTTACAGCAGGTTGAAACAACATACGGGAAGGAAGACTGGCAAACTGGACCTACTATGGTGGCAGGAATCCCAGAAGTATAGGATACATGCATGACAGTTAGGATAGGGGGCAGTTTTATTGAAAATCACAGAAGACCAAACAAAATTACTTTGTTCTGCAGTTTGGGGGCACAGTGCAGGTTTTCTTTTCTTCTTCTTTCTTTCTTTTTTTAATGGAAGAATGACGGGCTTAAAGTTTCAGAAAGATTCAGCTGGCTTCAGTATATAAAGATGACTTGGCCAGAGGGAAGATGAAGATAGAGAAACTGGCATGGAGGCCATTGCTGCAGGCCTGGGAAAAAGTAATAGGATGGCTGGGTGGAAGGAGGATGGGTATAGAATGTTTAGAGTGTTAGAATTTAGATAATTTGGGAAATCCTTTGTATTCTTGTCCCATAATTGTAGACTCTGTCACTGGGCAGACAAAGACAGAAAGTCATAGAATGAATGTTAAGCTTTAAAACCAGCTCTTTTAGAATGAGTTGATAGAGAAGCCTAGATGGGCTAGAAAGCAAACATTAAGCTCACTGAAGCGAAATTCTCTATATTGAGAAAACAGGAAAGGGAGTATTCTGTGCTTCAGACAGAGAGTAGTAACAATCATTTTGGGATAATATTATCATCTTACTTTTACAGTTAGGAATAAAGGAAAAGGAATAATGTGAAAGTGCTTACAGAGTGAAATACAATGTCTATTAGGACAAATTACACACTTAGAAGGAACTTCACATATCAGCATTTTTTTATTTTTTAAAGATTGAAAAACTATGAAAGAAACTATTATAAAGGTAATCTCTAAAAACACCATCTGCCTTCATTAAATTGTAGGACTGACGGTTGCAGGTTTTTAGAGGCGTTTCCTTCACCGGCTTGTCATTCATTGGATTTCAATCCTTGAGGGCCAGAGTTTTATGCAGAAAAATTTTTGCATTTTTTTTGTTACCCAACCATAATTGAGAATGCATAAAAATCAGTTTTGGTAAAAGAAGTTTAAGAATAAGTAATTCAAATTAGTGGCTTTTAAAGATGTTATAAAACTAAACAAAAAGTAGATTTCTCATTGAGGTAACAAATGACTCAAATTTATAAGGCTTTGCTAAAATTTTTATTTGAATTAAAATACTTCTAAATTTTTAGAAGTATTTAAAAGTATTCTCATTGAGGTAACAAATTGAAGTATTCTCATTGAGGTAACAAATGACTCAAATTTATAAGGCTTTGCTAAAATTTTTATTTGAATTAAAATACTTCTAAATTTTTAGAAAATTAGTTCTGCTCATCATCATAATGATGATAAAATAAAATGATAAAATCATAAATGATTTTATGATGAGCAGAACTAATTGGAAAAGGAGAATACAAAAGACAATAAGAGGTCATCGTTTTTATTTCTTTGTGAGTTCAGGCTAGAAATTCTGTGTGGATTGAATGAACTTCTCTGGGATTCAAAATGAAGGTCAAAGTTGAGCCCTGCTGGTGGACTGGCTGCCCTGCTCTCTCCTGTCAGCTTGCTCAGGGTTTTCTCACAGGAGACTTTACTCTCTTCCTCTTGTTTAGGATTTTAGAAGGATAAGGAACATTTGGCTGTACCCCTCATCAGTTGGGATGTGTGTATGTGCGTGTGTGACCCCAGATTGGTCAAATCTCAGTTTCTAACTGTACTTTGCTTCTTCTTTGATGCTTGCTTGATTTTTGTTTTCAATATCTGCATTCTGGGTTATTGTTCACACAAGTCATTTTCTCTTGTTTGGTGGTATTAAAATCTGAGAAATAAAAGCAGAGTTTCTATAGTGCTCTTGAGCAGCACAATAGACAACTTGGATTTGCCTTAGAGCTCACTTAATTATATTCCCTTAAGATGCCTTTAACAAGGCGTGTTCCTCAGTGTCTTTAACCTCCTTTGCACCGAGTTTCCTCATAGTGAAATAGAGGTTAGAAACAGAACTAGATATGATTTGTTGGTTTAGTTTTTTCCTATGTTACTCCACAATAGATGGAGATGGCTCAATAATTTCAAAGCCATTTTTTTGTTTATTATTATTATTTTATTGTTTCAGTTAATTTGAGGGTACAAAGAATTAGGTTACAAAGTTTGCATTTGTCAGGTAGAGCACCTCTTGTAATTGTGTCCCGCCTCCAAGAGGTGTGCCGTACACCTTAACATTGTGCCTATTAAGTGGGAGCACACCCATCCCCCTTCTCTTCTCCCCTCCCCTGCTCCCTCACTTCCCCACCCACCTTGAATTGATTTTAATGTTTCTCTTAATGTGGGTGTATATTAGATTGTTTACTGTCAAAGCCATTTTTAGCCAAATACTTGGTGATACTTTTTTCGAGTTGGGCTTATAGCATAAACTTATGCACTGAGATTTTTTTTTTTTCTAGCAACTTATTTCAAAAGGAAAAAAATACATTGTCCCGTAATAGAAATAGGAACATATAAAAATTAGAGTTTAGTGTTAAGCTTTAATGAGCAAATTGGGTTAATATTTATGTTGCTGAGATCTGGCAAGTGCTCAGTCTCAGTACTCAGTAGGACAGAAGGATTTTGATTCTTGCAGAATGCCTGGTATTGTAGATGCTGATTTTCATTTGGAAGCCAGCTTTTTCCCAAACATGCCTGGTGCCATTATGCTTTAGAGCTAGTATTGCTGCTCATGGAATGAACACAGAGCCTTGAGATTAGCAGGGCTGGACAGAGTGGGTTCTATCTCAACTAGCTGCTCCATGCAAAACAGGCTAGCTGCCTGAAACCTGAAGTTGGCTGTATGATTGACTAACTTAATCTGTGCTAAGTAACAGATATGCCTGTGTATAATAATTAGTGGAATCATCAGAGGGTACTAATAATCACTAAATTGTTTTCCTTGGAATAGTTTTTCATATGGTTACCATTAAGAATCAACAAACTCTTAAATCATGGTCACAGCTGAAATATCTGAATGTCAACCAAATGAAGAAATAATTCCCTAAAAGAGTAATGAAAATTGTGAATATTATTATTACAATAAAATAAGAAAACTTAATAACAAGGCAAAGTAATGTCAATCTGTCACGTAAACTCTACTCTTTTTTATTTAAAATTAATATGAGAGTACAAACGATTAGATTACATTGTTTGCATTTGTTATATAAAGTCCAAGTTGTAGTTGAGCCCTTCACAAGGAAGTGTACCATATACCCTTACACTGTGTCCATTTGGTAAGAGCACACCAGTCGCCCCTCTTCCCCCTTCTTCCCTCCATTGAGTTTAATTCAGTTTTTTTTCTCATGTGGGCACGTTGCTGTTGTTGATCTGCTAGTTTTGTATTAATGTTGAAACATTGGATACTTGCTTTTCTATTCTTGTGATACTTTATTAAGAACAATGTTCTTCAACAACTACATCCAGATAAATACAAAACATGTAAAGTCTCCGTCTTTTTTATGGCTGAATAGTATTCCATAGTGTACATATACCACAGTTTTTTAGTTATCTACCCCAAAGTAAGCTCTACTCTTAGAGAAGGTTCTTATGCAGAGTCTAAGACATATGAGCCTTCTGTATACATGAGACTCTTTCCTTATAATTGTGTTGACAGCTTTACCCCAAAAGCCAAACTTTATATTGCACTAATTTGATTATCAAAACATCTAATTTTTCTGGTCAAACACCCAGAAAAAGAAAGAGGGGGAGGGAAAAAAATCTCGAGATAGAGGAAATTTGTTATTTTGGAAATTGAATACGTGGCTCAGACTGTAATTGACTACCTTATAAAGAGTGTGTCTTAGTCCATTTCCTATATATTAAAAAATATTTAAGAGACTATTTTCTCATTAATTGTTGAGTGTCAGACCTAACTTCTATGAGCACCCATGATTGACTTTCATGAAAGTGAAAAATCAAAGGCAAGTATTAAAGATGCTTTGTTCTTTGTTATATGCAAAATGAAAAATTAAACTCATTTTATTTTAAATAGAGGTAAGATACAGTGTTTGAATTTTTCAAAAATGGAATTATGGAATTATAGAGATTGAAGGAAATATAAATCTCCAATTTTATAGGTAAGAGAATTGGAATCTAGGAAAGTTTATTAAAGATATGTCTGTGATGCTCCTGTGTCATCCATGGAACTGGTGGCTGGTGATACAAGCTGAGTAAGGCATGAAATCTTTGCCTTAGAGGTGGAGGGAGAGAGGCATGGCTAGTGAGTAAATCCTGACTGTGTGACAAGATCAAAGCCATAGGAAGAATACACGTCAGGAGAAGGAGAGCTTCTCAGAGGCTGTGGTTTGCATCCTCTACGTGTGGCACTTGCTTTCCAGACTCTCAGTGTAGCTGGGCCCAGAGAGATGGATGCACAGCCTGGTCTGGGAACTGGCTTTCCTGTTCCAGGGAAGGCATACTGGTAGGAAAGTCGCATCGCTGCTGGGGCCCTTTCACAGATGCTGGTTAGTTTTGTTGGTATGATGCCATGTAGTGGTTTTTCCATGCATGTAATTATCTCTGTTACTGTCTCATTTCTCCTTTAGCATTTTCCAGTCCTAATTATTTAGAAGTTATTAATGTTAAGTTAAACATTGTTTATATACCACTCATACCTAGAACATCTGGGACAATGTTTTTCTAGTTTTTATTCTCTTATTTAATCCACTTTGGCACAATCCTTCCTGCTTCCTCTCTCCGTCACGTCATTCTGCTATCGGAGGCATATTCAGAGTCCCATGGAAAGAGAGGCTGGGCTGGCGACACCAGACATGAGGTGTGTTGGACACTTATATTTAGTGAATGGAGACAAAATCCAGGCAATCCACACATCTAAGTCTACATGAATTCACATGATTTCTCAAGTAGAAAGGTAAATGTGTAGAGTTCTACAACTCTGTTTTTATACACAGTTGAACTTCTCTAGAAACTAGAATTTTAGGAGTTACAATTTCTCCAGTCCCAAAGACTAAATGGGTAAATTTGTTTAATGGCTTAGGCTAATGATTTTATAACATAAAATAGTAGTGCTCTCCTTCGTTTTTTAGATGCTGTAAGAAATAGCAGTGAATACTGAAAGATAGATTATTAAACATATGTTCAAAATTCATACACAGAAAAAATTAAATTATAAATTAAATATGATAAGTATTGAATGTTAACACTATTTAATATTTTATATGAAACTTATTTTCACAGGGATTGCACCTAATAAATCCTTTGACTTTGTTTTGTTTATGTTTGCCAGTACGATGATTATGTAATGTATTTATTATGGAGAAGTAGCCTGATTTTTTTATTATCTTGGAATCACCAATTGGATTTGTATGTAAGGTCATTAAATATTATTACAACAAACTGGACTTTTATTCTTGGGCATATTTTTGCCTATCATTTCAAATTTTGTTTTCGGCATATTTACCTATTTCCCTTATAAAAAATCAATTCTTGAAGTACCCTCCTTCTACATAAGCTGCAGAGTTAGTATTGTAGTTCCTTGTTGGAAAAGCTAGTTACTGTAACAGAAATAATAAAGACAATAGGTCCTCTATCTGTAAGAGATTGTGGACAGTTACATTCTAATTTTGGAATTAAATTTATGGACTACATCTGACTTACAACTTTACATGGACTGTCATGAAGTTGTCATTCCTCAGGTGGCCTGATGTCTCACTGAAGTCTAATGCAGATAACTCTGCTCTAAAAGTTTTATTTTTCTTTGGAAACATTGTACACATTAGATTCCCATGCCCATTAAATACCATAACATCTTCATTATTGTTTTGAGGTGGTTTGAGAGGTCTTAAGAGCTGTTGTGTTTGAGTAAATCTTTGGAAAAGATGGTAATTCTACCAGAAGGGCTTAAGTACTAAAAGGTGTAATTTCCTTAGTTATAATAGTCAGTTTTACCAAAGTTTCTTTAAATTGTGTCCAAATGGTTCTGTAAAATTGTTTACTTTTCTATGGGGGCAAGACATGATTGCAAGAGGGACTTTACCTAACAATTGCAATCAGTGTAACTGGCTTATTGTACCCTCAATGAATCCCCAACAATAAAAAAAAAGGAAAAAAAAAAAATTTTGTGAAAGACTATGCAACAATTAAAAAAAAAAAATTGTTTACTTTTCTTTTTTCCAGATTCATTTTGTTTCTTATTGACTTTTTGCCTTACAGGTTAGCAATTCTGGTTGGGAAGTGTATTATTCTGGATGGGGATCATCAATTGGGGGACCTGCTTCCAAATACAAGTGTGAGATAGAATCATGTGCACAGTGTATCAACATCTTATTACATTTTTGTGAAAGGAAGCATATGGCCAAATTGGCCTTTTAAAATGATAACAGAATTTAAGGCCATTTACTGTGATAGAGATTAGAAATATTATAAGAGATCTTTGCCTCTGAATGTGAATGATGTATACAAGATTCAGGATAGAATCAGTTATTGGACATAGAGATATTTTAAATCCCCATTCCACACTCTTCCCTAAATAGAAGTCACATTTCAGGAACAGGATTTTAGATAATGATCACCTCTGGCACACCCAGTGTCTGTTACATTGCCAGCCATTGATGTTAATGTTGGTGGCTGTTTGTAATCAGGTTGAGTGGGGAGATGCTCAGATTTGGGACTGTTTTAAAAGAACTTTAATTACTAAGTTCTATTAGCAGTTTCAGCAGCCTGGGAAATCAAAGTAATTGATAGCAGCTTTTCTGAAGATCTGTACACTATCAGTAAGAAGAAAACCTGTTATCGTGGCAAGACGGTATAAAGCTAAAGGAAGAATTTGTGGGTGGTAGTTAAAAGGGCCTTTGGAATACCAATTATTTTATATACTCAGTAATTTTTTTGTCTTTTTGTCCACAATTAGTATATGACTAAAGTGATAAATCACTGTGTACAATGTAAGAGCAAGACACTTACTGGATTTCAAAGGTCTGGATCTGGATCTGGATCTTTTATTTTAGCAGGTACCGTTACCACCTACTTGCGTAGACCATTGTGCATGGGTGACGCATGTGATGGATCAGTCATAATCCTGGCCTGGCAGAAGTTTATACTCTGCTTCATAGTTTGTCCAGTTGGATAAAAAATAGTATGTAACAAAAACTTTCTGGGGAGGATAGAAGGAAGTGTTTTATGAGGATTTATATACTTCAATTTAAATTTAAGCTTTATTTTAAATTTAATTTTAATATCATTTTTTCTGACATGTTAGCTGTTTGTACTTTTTTTTTTTTTTTTTTTTTTTTTTGTAGTTTTTGGCCGGGGCTGGGTTTGAACCCACCACCTCCGGCATATGGGGCCGGCGCTACCCCTTTGAGCCACAGGCGCCGCCCAGCTGTTTGTACTTTTTAAGAAGTAATAATTATTCTAGATTCTATGAGAAAATTCAGATTTAATTCTAGCATTTTAAAAAGCCCATGTCCCTAATTAGACATGGCTTATATAAATTAGATCTTTTTTAAAAAAGAGCTAATTGCTTTTTATATCAGAAACCATTACTATATCATTTCAGTGCCTGATTGCTGCATTTCATGCTCCAAGCTGCCAGACTTTAATGAAGAATTCTGAAGTGTGGACTAAAATAACACTTGCAGTGTTTTGGTCTGCTGAAAGTTTTATCAGGCAATTAACATTAAATGTAAAGAATCATTTCTTTATATGTCTGTAGGCCGTGCGCCTGTCTTCTTCAGAGAAGTTTCTCTTCAAGTCCCTCGCCCAGCCTGCGATGGGATCACTTGTTCTTTTCCTGCTAATACATTTGAGTTCTCTGTGGATTCTGGTTATGAAACCTTTGTCAGAGACATAACCTGCAAATATCTTCTCCCATTCTGAGGGCTGTCTGCTTGCTTTACTTGTGTTTTTGGCTGTGCAGAAGCTTTTTAGTTTGATCAGATCCCAGTAATGTATTTTTGGTGTTGCTTTAATTGCCCAGGGGGTCTTCCTCATAAAATATTCACCCAGGCCGATTTCTTCAAGTGTTTTTCCTGGACTTTCTTCTAGTATTTTTATAATTCCATGTCTTAAGTTTAAATCTTTAATCCAGTGAGAGTCTGTCTTAGTTAATGGTGAAAGGTGTGGGTCCAGTTTCAGTCTTCTACAGGTCGCCAGCCAGTTCACCCAGCACCATTTGTTAAATAGGGAATCTTTTCCCCATTGAATGTTTTTAATTTGCTTATCAAAGATCAAATAACGGTAAGTAGCTGGGTTCATCTCTTGGTTCTCTATTCTGTTCCTCTACATCTACCTCTCTGTTTTTGTGCCAGTACCATGCTGTTTTGATCACTATCGATTTATAGTATAATCGGAGATCTGGTAGTGTGATTCCTCCTGCTTTGTTTTTATTTCTGAGTAATGTTTTGGCTATTTGAGGTTTTTTCTGATTCCATATAAAACAAAGTATCATTTTTTCGAGATCTTTAAAGTATGACAGTGGAGCTTTAATAGGGATTGCTCATCATCCTGAATAATCAGAGAAATGCAAATCAAAACCACTTTGAGATATCATCTAACCCCAGTAAGATTAGCCCACATCAAAAAATTCCCAAACCAGAGTTGTTGGTGTGGCTGTGGAGAAAAGGGAACACTTCTGCACTGCTGTTGGGAATGCAGACTAATGCGTTCCTTTTGGAAAGATGTTTGGAGATCACTTAGGGATCTAAAAATAGACCTGCCATTTGATCCTTCAATATATACCTCTACTAGGTACATATCCAGAAGACCAAAAATCACTTTATAACAAAGATTTTTGTACCAGAATGTTTATCGCAGCCCAATTCATAATTGCTAAGTCATGGAAGAAGCCCAAGTGCCAATTGACCCATGAATGGATCAATAAATTGTGGTATATGTACACCATGGAACATTATGCAGCCTTAAAAAAAGATGGAGACTACCTCTTTCATGTTTACATGGATGGAGCTAGAACATATTCTTCTTAGCAAAGTATCTCAAGAATGGAAGAAAAAGTATCCAATGTACTCAGCCCTACTATGAAACCCTACTATGTACTTGGTTTCATAGTACAGCCCAAGAAGAAGGGGAAAGAGGAGAGGGAGGGGAGGGGAGGGGGGAGGCTAAGTAGAGGGAGGGTAATTGGTGGGAACACACTTAACGGTGCATTTTACAGGGATACATGTTAAATTTACTAAGTGTAGAATATAAACATCTTAACCTAATAACTAAGAAAATGTGGTGAAGGCTAACATACTGGTTAACATAACCAGTTTGATGAAAATATTTCAAATGATATATAAAACCAGCTCATTGTACCCAATAATTGCATTAATGTACACAGCTATGATTTAATAATAAAAAAGAATCATTTCTTTAAATAGATACGTATTGTATATTCAATCCTGTGCTATTCACTTTATTGATATTAAAAATATGAATGTTTTTGTCAATGGTTAAAACAAGGAAGATAGGAAAGAGAAATCTCTGGGGACAATGTGCAGTAGTTAATAATGAGCAGCAGCTGTAAAACCTGTGTAGTGATTTGTAGGTAATTAGCAAAAGGAACAACAGACCATATGGTCAAGCATTGTCTGTTAGTTATTTTTCCACACACAAAAAGAATGTCAGAAAATGGAACCTTCCTCAATTAACTTACTGTTAAAACTTTGATCTATAAAGTATATTCTATACTCAACTAAAGTATAATTTGTAAATATGTCGATACTTTGGAAAGATTTTAGGTTCTGTTTTAGTCTATAAATGAAAGACGTAGCAAAAGTGTTTTCTTATATCTGAATCAGGACAGAAAGAAACCTCTGAAATGTCAGATTATTCCTTTTCCATTCATTTATGGGTCATTATCTGGATTGATGCTGAAATAATTAGTTTTAAATGAGAAATTTGATAGTGATTCCCAGCATGGAGTTTTTGCATAGCTAAATAGGTACAAAATAGTATGAGACATCATTTTGGTACAACTGCCTTACAGAAATGCCTTCACTAAGTTAAAGTTAAACATTAGAGAGGATTGATGTAGGTAACATCAGTTTGAACCATATTCTTGACCCTTACAAGCCACCATTGATTGAAGCATCCACTGGACCATATACATAGGACACTTATTGTTGTTGAGTTAATGCTTGGGAAAAAAAATCGTTCCGGGCTAATTTTTTGTTATTATATAATTACTATGCACTCTAAATATTTCATTTTTGTCTTATCTGCCAGGAATAGCTCTTTTGTTCAATACAAAAGCTCCACTATTTCCACAACCCAAATCCTAATGCCATTGGAACAGATGACCTTGCCTCCTATTTCACAGAAGGGCCATCACTTCTGAGATATTTTAGTTTTAATAAACCTGTCTTCTCATCATTTTATGACTTTAGATTAGGGATTATAGTACCCATCTATAAGTAATGTTTGGCTAAATAAGGGAATTTTGTGAACATGTTTAACAAAATAATATCTGGCACACATGTCAATGCTCAAAAAAGGGGAATCTCCTTCATCTCCAAGGTTATTTGTTTTACTTTGCCTGACGATCATAGCTATCTTTTTGATTTCTTCACTGTACATTGATGTTATGCTCCCTCTCCTTACGTTTCAGCTCTGTTTTCCTCTCAAGTGGCCCTCCTCATTTCCTCTTTGTCTTCATTACAACTTTCAGAAAGAAGGACCTTTGTTCTCTGCCTTAGCTCCCACTCATTCCTGATTTCTAAGTCTGTCCTCCCTACTAGTCTCTGAAATTTCCCTTTGATGTATTATCTAAGAACTTTTAGAGTCCTCATGTATTTGCCTCATGACCTTATGACATGGCGTCCTACTTCCTGAAGCCTGTGCCCTCTTGATTTCAATTGGATATGATGTAATTATGCGTTTGTATCTCAGGCTCCACAGCAGTGAGTTCTGTAGGGCAGAAACTTTGCCTTATTTACCCTTTTGCTGAATCCTCCTGTAGGACATAATGCATTTAAAACAGTGGTAATTCCTTCTAGGTAGATGCCCAGTAATGGGATTGCAGGATCAAATGGGAGGTCTAGCTTGAGCTTTTTGAGGGTTCTCCATACTTCCTTCCAAAAAGATTGTACTAGTTTGCAGTCCCTCCAGCAGTGTAATAGTGTTCACTTCTCTCCACATCCACACCAGCATCTGCAGTTTTGAGACTTTGTGATGTGGGCCATTCTCACTGGGGTTAGACACTTGCTTTAGACTGTTGACAATTTACAATTGCCAAAATGTAGAAACAGCCTAAATGCCACCAATCGAGGAATGGATTAATAAGCTGTAGTATATGTATACCATAGAATACTACTCAGCCACCAAAAAAGACGGAGACTTTACATCTTTTGTATTAACCTGGATTTAAGTTGAACACATAATTCTTAGCAAAGCATCACAAAAATGGAGAAACAAGAATCCTATGTACGCAATTCTGATATGAGAACAATTAATGACCTAGTACACCGTGAGGGGGGATGGGGAGAGCAGAGAAAGGGAAGGAGGGAGGGAGTGGGAGGTCACGGGGGGTGGTAGAACACTATTGGGAGGGTCTTTATCTGACAGGAGCAATCAGTGTAACCTGGTTCTTTGTACCCTCGATGAATCCTCAACAATAAAAAACAAAACAAACAAAAAATCTGGTAATTATCAGCTATTTGAAGACTTTAGTTCAAAATTTGGTCAGTTACTTTCAAGTTTTCATTTTAAAATGAATATTTTATGGACTATAATGCAGTTAAGGCATGTGAAGGAACTATATTCTAATCATCTCATGCTCAGCCAACTTGTTGGAGATCTATGAAGTGTTCTGTTTCTTTCATGTGTGAAATAATAAAAGTAATAATTTATTAACAAAAGTTCATTCTTTGTGATTAGTTTGAGAATTATTCTGAAGGACATGGTGTCTTCCTTTGAGGGGAAGACAAAATATTGGAGACAAAAATATTATGCCATCTTTGAGAGGTCTTGTATTTGCAAATTTAGTGCAGTCAGTCTCCACCTTTCAAATGGTGGCATTACAAAATTACATTGAAACGTTTACTTTAAAATCTTTGAAATGAAAAAAAAAATAAAACCATGAAAATGGTGAATTCCCCATCCAGCATGGAAAAACTAGGTTAACCTACAATGTACTAGAAATGTCTTATCAGTGATTGCCCTACACCTAATTACCACTTTGTGGGGGCAGAAAGGTTCTGTGTTGTGACTTTGGTTGCTGATAACGCTTGTTTTCTTTGGAAACATGACTGGGGATGGTCCTGGCTTCTACCCAGGTGTAGATAAGTCATTCATTAGTTCAGAATATGTGAAGCCTGAACTATAGTTTAGTTTTATAGTTCTATACTATACTTTATCTGTTGGCAGTACTGAAATAACTTAGAATAGATTTCCTAATGCTTTGTCCTTCTTCCCTCTTTCATCTGTTAAGGAGGGAATTTTCACTTGCCCTCTTTATAGGGATCTAGAGATCATTATTTTTCAGGAAGTTATCATGAGATGTAGAGTAAATTTCAGGGTTTCTTGCAAAAAAAAAAAAAGCAAAAATACCTTTATTAGTCTACTGTGGAATTAAGTACCAGTCACTGTGGCTTCAGCTTCAGGCATGTTTTATATTTAAACTCTTGGAGATTAGGAACCATGCCTTAGACTTCCCATGTACTGCCTTGTATTGTTTTGGCTACATAGACAGGTTGAGCAAATGAGTTAATGGACTATTTTATTTAATTGCTTTCAATAATTATTTATGAAAATATATCTATAATAATTGTATTTTTAACTTTAATTTTTAATGTCGATGAATATGAGGATATAAACAGGTTATAAGCTTTGCATTTGTTAGCTAAGGTCCCTGTTGCAGTTGTAACCCTCACCCAGGGCTGTGTGCCATATACCCTTACACTGTGCCCTTAGGTGAGAGCATGCCAACCCCCTTCCTTCCCTCCCTCACCTTCCTCTCCCACCTCTCCCTCCCCACAACTTGAATTAAATTAAGTTTTTTCTCTTGTGTGAAGTAATAATAATTTTGAAACAAGAGATGTTTCTCCCTCTATGTAATAGGAGAGTAGATTTTAGTTTCTTTGGAGGAAAAAGGTATCTTTGCTATGTTTCAAAACATGAAACTAAGTTGTGAGGCTTTTCTGCCCCCATCTCCAACCTCCTTAAGCAGAACAATTCCACTTTTGTTTTGGCATATATATATATATATGGCATGTGTATATATATTTGTGGGTTCCTGTACATTTTTATATATTTGGCATTTATTTATTTATTTATTTATTTATTTATGGGTTCCTATACGTTTTTGCTTGAAAATTAGGTTATTCTGCTGAAATTTTAAAAATTGCTGTTTTAAAATAAAAATAGAGCCTTACTAGATATGCCTTTTTATATGAGACATAGTTCTTCGATTGTCATAACCTTTTGGACACCAGCCTTAAAGTTTAAGACAAATGAACATATTAATACAGCAAAGCCAAGCAGGAGATAAGGCAAATAAACTTGATCTTTGAAGGTAAGGGCTACCATTCTTCTGCCGATATCTAGCCTTTACGAACTCTCCTTGGGAAATTATCTCTGTTCTTTTTAGAAAAGAGCCTTATTTTATTTTAATATACTACTTTTCTTTTGAGCTTGTGTTGCTTTCATAAGTTTAGAAACATGAAAAGAAATGTTATTTAGTGTCAAAAAGCATAAACTTTAAATTCTACAGTGTTTAGTGCCTAAATGTTTACAGTTAATAACAACATTCATCTATGTGATTGTTGATTTCAGAAATTCTTTAGAAAGTGCTATCAATTTATATAATCTTTTAAAATTGAGAAAAGCCAAATATTTCTTATAAAATCTCTATATTATAAACTTTAATTATTCTTTACAGGTAGATTATTCTACAGGAATCCTTCTCAAATTGCATTCTCTGTAAAATTCACTGCTTTTTGTTCTCAGCATCAGGCATTTATGACCTGAAGAAGCTAATGATCAAGAGCTGACAGAAAGGTCAGGGGTGAAGCTAATTACTGTGCTTCCAGTTTAAGTCAGCTGACTAAATACACTAGCCCATTTTTCTTTGCTTATATGGCAGCATTAAAATGATGAAAAAGGTATTATTTTAACACTATATTTCCTCCATTGAGCATTTGATGAAAGGTAGAAAAAGTGTTCAGGAATGAAATTCATGAAACATTTAATACATAAAATCAAACCTAACTTATTTGGTGGTCCTGGGTGTCACCAGCTTGCCTGCCTGATATTCTCTTCTTGAAACTCACAAGCATTCTGTTGACATCTCTTTCATTCCAGGAAGAAGCCTTTTGGAATAATGGATTACACAGTGTCAGTTCAGCAATGTGAACCATCTACATGAATTGACGTCATTCTTCATTTAGAAAGGCAGCTAGGATCATGAGATCCAGCGATCATCAGCTATTTAGGGAAAACTCATATTTAGGTGAACAAAATGTGAACTCCTATAAAGTGAGTGTACCAGAATATTTAGGTATAATTCAGGGAATACCAGCTACTTTAAAAGGATGGATGTCTAATTTGTATCCTGAAAAGAATTTGATAGGCTATAATAGCTATAAAAGGCTATTATGAAAAAAGAGCAATAAGAACAAGAATTTTCCAGGAAATTAAAAGTAAAAATTTATTAAGCCAACTGATAGAAAGGACATTGTTGAAGCCTAAGCTAGTTTTTATCTTCAAATTAAATTGAAGATTAGCTTCCAACACTTACAACAGGAAGGCAAGGAAATGGAAAATTAAAAAGTTAAGGGTGAAAGTGGATAGAGTCAGTAGATCCAACATCTGATTGGTACAAAAGAAAAGGCAATGAAGAGCAGAAAATATAGTTTAATGACGAGAAATACTCTATGTCAGTTAGCCTTTGTTGTGTAACACATGTCTGCAAAACTTAGTGCCTTAAAACAACCATTTATTTAGCTTGTGTCTGTGATTTGGCTAGTTGGTTCCTCTAACTATGGGCAAGGTGTGGCTGTTTCCTCCTGAGCTAGCTCATGTGACTTTGATCAGTGGAAAACTGGCAGAGGGTGAACTGATACAAGATGAACTCCCAGGACTGTTGGCTGTGCTAGCAGGAGTATATATAGCTGAGCCACATGTTTCTCATCCTGCCAACCTCACTTGGTCTCTTGGTGGTAGGATTCCTGAGAGCAGCCAGAGTGCAGTTTTCAACACATGGGCTCTTCAGGTCTCTGCTTATTTTCCTTTGCTACTGTTCCATAGGCTAAAGCAAATTCCACAGCCAAATTCAGAGAACACTGGAAGACAGGCACAAATTGGTGCCTTTACTGCACTCAGTCAGCCACAGATATCAACAGACAGATTTAAGAGTCTGGCAAGCAGGAGAGATAAAAATGAACTATATGTAGACATATCTTGGTGAAATTTAAAATTTCAGGATAAACACGAAAATGGCACAATTTTCTAATGAGAATGAAATAGATACTCTGCAAAGGGGTAAAAATCAGGCTAGCATTAGATTTTTTTCTTCAGAAACATTAGATCTTACAGCAACTTCAAAGATCTGAGAAAAAATTAATTTAAATATGGAATTTTATACCAACTTCCCTCCCTCCCTCCCTCCTTCCTTCCCCTCTTCCTCCCTTCCTCTCTCTCTTCCTTTCTTCCTTCCTTCTTTCCTTCATTCCTTCAACAGAGTCTCATTCTATTACCCTGGGTAGAGTGCCATGGCATCATCATAGTTCACAGCAATGTCAAACTCTTGAGGATCAAAAGATCTTCTTGCCCCAGTTTCCCAAGTAGCTGGGACTACTGGCTCATACCATCGCACCTGGCTAGTTTTTCTATTTTTAGTAGATATGTAGATACGGGGTTTTGCTCTTGCTCAGGCTAGTCTTAAACCTGAACGTGGTTGGTTTTTCTACTTTTGGTAGAGAGGAAGTCTTGCTCTTACTCAGGCTGGTCTTGAACTCCTGAGCTCAAGCAGTCCACCCTCCTTGGCCTCCTGGAGTGTTAAGATTACAGGTATGAGCCACTGTGCCAGGCTTATACCAAATTTTACTCATACTTATGAGGAATGAAAAGATTGATAAAGAATGTCCATACAAAATTTTATTAGCTGATGATCAAAAAAATTGAGTAAAAGAATGATATAAAATATAGGAAAAATGATAGCTGAATATAAACTAAAAGGAAAACCGAAACTAAATGAAAACCTAAAGAGAAATTAAAATGTAATCCACTGAAGCCTGAAACCTTGAAAATTCTCTATTAAGCAGCAATACTCTAGTATGGATGAAAATTACTTCCCAAGGATCTAGTATTGTTCACAGTGAATAATATTTATTGGTCATAATGCTATGAAATGTTACATTGGATTTAAATATTTAGGATCAAAATGTACACAAAGGGTTGGAGACAATTTGACTTGATATTGGAAAAATAATGTGACAGAAGGAGGTTGGACACGGTGCAAGTGGGAGGAAGGGCGTGTGCTGCAGGTCCTCATTTCCATGCAGCAGGTGTTGATTTAAGATGGCTAAGTCAACAGAAGAGCTTAAGTATATATGACTTTTAAGTTATACGTGACTGTTAGTTGAAGAGCTAAAAATAAAATTTGAATGCCAGAAGTCCAGAGGTAGAGTAGGAAAAAAGGAAACAGTGGGTCTAAGGGCCCTCAATCCCTCATCTTCTGTAGGAGAGAAGCAAAATGCACTGCAAACTAGATAAATCAAGAAATAGTATGTATTTAAGACATATAAAATTGTAATGGAATCTTCTGTCTTAATGCATGTGCCAGTATTACCTTTGTATTTATAAAACAATGTGAAAGAGAAGACACCGTCATTAATTAATAATTATTAAATGCATTGTAGAGCATGGATAAAAAAATGAAACCATGCACTTGTCAGAATGAATGCGGACTGTATGAAGGCTAGTCATAATACATAATTACATAACACATAATAGATGACTTAATGAAAAAGAAAACAGTAGACCGATAGGGATGGAAGTCCTGTTTATCTCAGCGTGCTTTAGTCTGCTCCTCTGCCCATCTCCAGTGTGTCTGCATGTGTGTGTTTATGTGGATGGAAAACGTCAAAGACGAGGTTCCACAACTTCCGTGTTGTTACTTTTCATATAACTATTATAAGTAAAAGAACCTAAGAACATACAAATATCCATATTTGGTTACATTTATCATCTATCCAATAAGACAGTGACACCAAGCCACATCTGTTAATATCATAATTTTCCTTTTTAATATTAATAATCACTTCTCAGCCTTCTGGCTAAGATCAAGAGTTCAATATTAATTATTAGTTAAGGGATTCATTTTCAAACATGTTAATTCTCTGAATGGTTAGTTACAAAAGTTTACACTCCTCAGGCTACCTAAATGTTTTCTGTTTAAACCAGCTCTTTAGAGAAGGAGCTCCTCATATTACTGAACATATCCAAAGTAGTATATGCATTTTTTCAAAATTTATTTTGTCTGTGTTCATCTAAAGGAACTCTCTGCTCTATCCAAACTGCTAATAATCAGAATATGTCTTTATTGTACTTACCCCTATGGTCATACTGTTTCTTCCCACTTTTTTAAATACAACTTTATAAAGGGGGACATTAAGAATTTTTGCACGGTCATTGTCTTCCTTTAATTTGTGCATGCATACCAGTTGTAGCAGTATACCAAGGGGAGAGAGCAGAATTAACATAGGAAATTGGCATAGATTTAAGGTCCAGGGAATTTATATGTGAAGAAAGAGCTCAAGGAAGATACAATTATAATTAACATATGAATAGTGGCAAAGGATTAAGAAATAGGTTTTGTTTCAGGCCCTGTTCTTAATGAGCTCTGACCTTGGGAAAATCCCTTGAGTTTGTTTTCTCACCTGCCAAATCAAAGAGTTTCTCACGGTCACAGTGTTTTCCAACTTTTTACATTACCTCACAGGAACAAATTCATTTTCTACCCACAACCCAACGTGCCTGCTTATGTGTTTACCTGACAGGAAAGTTTCAGAAATAAGAAACTGTTATTATTTCTGATATATTCTAATACATTATATGTCATTTTAATCTATTTTGCTTAAAAAAAAAAAGTCTGTAACCCACTAATGGATCAGGATTCATAGTGTGAAAAATATTGGACTAGGTATGTTTAAGGGCCATTTTGCTTGAAGCATTATTTTCTGAGTAGAAAAGACTGTCACCTACATTTTGAAGTTTGTTTTGTAAAAATAATTGTAGTCATTTAAGTAGTAAATCATGCCTTATTGGTGCAATAAAATTTAGATGTATTATATATTTCAATGTCACTCCACAGAGAATTCTGTGCTTTTTAAGACCTTTCCGTGATGCAGCTGTTCCTTCCCTGCGGCCTTCTGATGCCCTAAAAGAGTACAGCCCTCTTACTTCACATGAAATTTGGACACAATATCTTGCTAGAGTATTAGTTTTTCTCCCCACATGTAATATCCCCACAGCCTGAAACAAGATGTTTATCTTTTTGATAGACAAGCAATTAACTTTTGGGGGGAATTTAAAGGCAGTAAAGCACAGGTTAGGACATTGGAAATAAACAGGAATTTCTGACAGGTAAAGAGTATAGCCTTGCATTTGTTATGCTGTAGCTGAAGCTATGTCAGCATTTTTATTATAAACCTAGGGGATTATCAGTCTGCAATAAAACTCTTTTTGGACTGAGGCTTATTTAGATTCAAAGCTTACCCATGAAGAAACTTTGCTTTACTCAACACAGGAGAAATTTGTCTCTTTAGACAAATGTGGAAATGTATTTGAGCTTCCCATATAATTGCATAAATATATAAATATATGAAATATTTGATTTATTATAAACTGACTGATTGATTATGGAAGTGTATTATTTATTATAAAGGCGATGTAGAAACTGGATGGCAACATAGTTAATGGAGTGGTGCCTGAAATAGGTGTTTATTTCTAAGTCACATGGTGGTAGGTTTTTGGTAGTTGTCAGATAACTCACCATTATCTATGAGTTGGGAAGATTGAATACACACTTCATAAGATCCTCTCCTTAAGATATTAAAATCGGAGTGGCAGGTCGTTTTATATCATTCTTACTCTCAAATTGTTCCAAACATTTTAAAAAAATGATTTCTGTTTCAGAGAGAAAGAGGTATGTAGAATAGTATTTTATTTTATTCACATTAAAGCACTAAAGAAAGAATAATGTTTAACATTAAACCCTAGTTTAGCACTTATCTGCTGGTATTCTGGAAAAATGCTTTTCAAATCTCTGTGCCTCAAATTCCTATGGATAATAAATAGTGAGATAATTGTTCTTATGTCATTAGGCTTATCTGAAGTTTAAATGCACTAATACATGCAAAGCCCTTAGCGCAGGGACTGAGTAGAATAAGTACTCTGTAAATTTTAGGCAGCATTATTATTTCTGGCAGTACTACCCAGTAAGTTTTGGGTAGCATCATTACTTCTGGCAATAGCACCCAGTAAGTTTTAGGCAGCATCATTACTTCTGGTAGTACTACCCAGTAAGTTTTAGGCAGCATCATTACTTCTGGTAGTACTACTCAGTACCTTTTAGGTAGCATTATTACTTCTGGCAGTAGCACTCAGTAAGTTTTAGGCAGCATCATTACTTCTGGTAGTACCACCCAGTACTTTTAGGTAGCATCATTACTTCTGGTAGTACTACCCAGTAAGTTTTAGGCAGCACCATTACTTCTGGTAGTACTACCCAGTACCTTTTAGGTAGCATTATTACTTCTGGCAGTAGCACTCAGTAAGTTTTAGGCAGCATCATTACTTCTGGTAGTACTACTCAGTACCTTTTAGGTAGCATTATTACTTCTGGCAGTAGCATTCAGTAAGTTTTAGGCAGCATCATTACTTCTGGCAATAACACCCAGTAAGTTTTAGGTAGCATCATTACTTCTGGTAGTACTACCCAGTAAGTTTTGGGTAGCATTATTACTTCTGGCAGTACTATTTACTTGCTTGTTATTAAAAGGTTTTATATTTCTTCATAGGACCATAAGAAAACAAAGTCATTTTTTAAGTTAAATTTATACTAAATGAAATACGCCAGGCATAGAAAGATTAGTACTGCATAATCTCACTTGCATGTGGAATATAAACATATTCAAACTCATAGAAGCAGAGAGTAAATTGGTGGTTATCAGAGGCTGGGATTGGGAGGAAATGGGAAGATAGATATTGGTTAACGGATACAACGCTGGCCGTCGTACTCTGTAAGAAATAAGTTTTAGAGATCTATTGCACAGCATGAAGATCTTAGTTAATAATAATATATATTTTAATGTTGCTAAAAGAGTAGATTTTAAATGTTGTCATCAGAAAAAGATAAGTTAGCTGAGGTGATGGATATGCTGATGAGCTTGATTTAATCTTTCTACAGTGTATACACATATCAAAACATCACATTGTACCCCTACAATCATATACAATTGTTATTTATAAATTAAAAAATGTTTAAAGTCTATCTTAAAATCCCATCACATACATAATTTTTTTTTTTTTAAGATGGAGCCTCACTCTGTTGCCCAGGCTAGAGTGTAGTGGTGTTATCCCAGCTCACAGCACCTCAAACTTTTGGGCTTAAGTGATCTTCTTGCCTCAGTCTCTGGAGTAGCTGAGACTACAGCTGGGAAGCATGATAAACTGCTATTTTTTTTTTTTCTATTTTTTTGTAGAGATGGGATATCGTCCTTGCTCAGGCTGGTCACAAACTCCTGGCCTCAAGAGATCTTCCTGCCTTGTCCTCCCAAAGTGCCGAGATTACAAGCATATCTCACGGTGCCCGGCCTTAAATATTAAAAAGAAAAATCAGCTACAGGTTCTAGGTTGGCTCCTCGTGTATACTATTTTCTTATTGCTTAATAATGCAATTGTTACCTGATCACTGCTACTTAGTTTTAGAAAAAATTTAAGTCTTGTATAATAAACTATCTGTTTTTAACTGTGAGAATTCATCCAGGGAGCATCATTTAAAAGTCATATTCCTGCTGATGTTGCTGACTTTATAAAAGCATTCCTCGATTATATTGTGAAGTATAGGGGAGGAAAAATGCTGTCACATAATGTATGTGTCAGGGAATATCAAAATAGTGTTATATTTATGTAAGGCTTTCTCTTGCTTCAATTCAGAGGAATAGCAATTTTGTACCATACAAATAAATTGATTGATAGAAGATAATGAGAAAAAGCTGTACTATTGCTGAGATATGCTTGTCTATGTACCATTTCACCTTTATAATATAAGAAAGGTACAGTTATAGTTTAAAAATTATGTGTGAGTTATATTATGGGGGGGTATTTATATTTTTAGAGTTTCATGGACTGATTATTTGCCTTTCCTTAGAATGTGGTATAAGTTTTATTCTTTTTATAAATGACATACATAGTATTTGATGAGGGAGTTGCAGGGACAGCAACAGGATTGAGTTGTGCACATTGGTAAGTCCGTTTATTGGCTAATTGTCAATTGACTGAATATTACTCACATAGCTGTGTTAGATGCTGGAGATACAAGTGTGAATAAATTACGAAAGCTCCCTGGTCCCCAGTGGACTTGCTGTCAGTGGGTTAAGTAGTTATAACATCTACTGTGAACTGCTGTGTGATAAGATGCAGAGCAAAGTCTTCAGAAGACAGTCGACCTGGGGTGGTATCCAGAGGCTGTGGGTAGACGGCTCTTAGATAAAGGAAGGAAAACTCACTGTCTCTGAATAGAAGGCGAGCAGGACAGATTTGGATGCAATAATATTTATAAGCTTGACTTGTAAGTGGTGGTGGTCCTGCTTGATGGCGTCTGGTTTTGAATAGATAGGTTTAGGAGTAACATTTTATTTCCAAATGAGCAACAATGATGTTTAAATATGAGAGAAACCTCTTGTTTTAAAACTGAAACATGATTGCCTTGATTAGATATTAGTGTATGTGCCCTGCTAATGTGGTAACAGTTGGTAGTGAAGGCCTTGTGAATGAATCAATGAATAAGTGAAAGAGCATATCAGCCACGGAACAGAGCTTCTCACCTCCATGCTGCTGACTGACCTGGCTTTGTAGGCCATTCTTGGTCTCTTATTTCTGGTCCTGATTTTATAATGTGTTTTCCAGACTTTATGCTGGAGTATCTGGTAACTAATCTGTGGTGATGGCATGTGGCTTTAGGGTAGCCAATGTCTGCTCTCTTGGTAGGAGACGGTGACCTGGCTGAGGTGAGTGTGCTTTGCATCAGTCCCTTCTAGTCATTCTGCACGTGTACCTACCAAGGGTGTTCACCGTCTCATGGAAATTGCCTGAGCTACATAACTGTATAGAAGATGAATTCTTGGTGAATGTGGAATGTACCAGCATAAAATTTGCAATATTATGTGGCAGTGTAACTTGTCATGTCAGAGAAGCACTAGTAAACATTCTGAAAACAAATATAATCAGAACTTAGAGCTGATTCACTAAAAATTATCATTTTTAATACTTCGGTTGTATAATTTTCTAAAGCTCATTTTGGTGGGAAATTTTATTTTAATAGGCTGATAAAGGACAATAAAGTTGGAGGAAAAACAGATTGTACTGTTGTTACCTGAAGTAAACGCTATCATTTTGCAAGAAGCACACTTTTTTGTTATTTTTAATCATCTCATTAAGATGTAATGATCTTCTTCCAGCTGAGGTGTCCAATTACTGTCACATCCAATGGTCTGTTAATTGCTGAGAATAAAACAGAAAGCCACCCCGGACCCATCTCCATGGCGTGTTCTGTTCTCAGGACATAGATGTGGAGAAGACACAGAGCGCTGAGCGCGATTCCACTGCAGAACACCGCCCGTACTCTTTACGGAGCGCTGAGCGCGATTCCACTGCAGAGCGCCGCCCGTACTCTTTACGGAGCGCTGAGCGCGATTCCACTGCAGAGCGCCGCCCGTACTCTTTACGGAGCGCTGAGCGCGATTCCACTGTAGAGCGCCGCCCGTACTCTTTACGGAGCGCTGAGCGCGATTCCACTGTAGAGCGCAGCCCGTACTCTTTACGGAGCGCTGAGCACGATTCCACTGTAGAGCGCCGCCCGTACTCTTTACGGAGCGCTGAGCGCGATTCCACTGTAGAGCGCCGCCCGTACTCTTTACGGAGCGCTGAGCGCGATTCCACTGTAGAGCGCCGCCCGTACTCTTTACGGAGCGCTGAGCGCGATTCCACTGCAGAGCGCCGCCGGTACTCTTTACAGAGCACTGAGCGCCGATTCCATTGCAGAACGCTGCCGTACTCTTTACAGAGCGCTGAGTGCCGATTCCACTGCAGAACGCCGCCCGTGCTTAGTGCTTATTCCACTGCAGAGCACTGCCCTACTCTTTACAGAGTGCTGAGCGCTGATTCCACTGCAGAGCACTGCCTGTACTCTTTACAGAGCGCTGAGTGCCAATTCCACTGCAGAACGCCGCCCGTGCTTAGTGCTTATTCCACTGCAGAGCACTGCCCTACTCTTTACAGAGCGCTGAGCGCTGATTCCACTGCAGAGCACTGCCTGTACTCTTTACAGAGCGCTGATTCCACTGCAGAGCACTGCCTGTACTCTTTACAGAGCGCTGAGCGCTGATTCCACTGCAGAGCACTGCCTGTACTCTTTACAGAGCGCTGAGTGCCAATTCCACTGCAGAACGCCGCCCGTGCTTAGTGCTTATTCCACTGCAGAGCACTGCCCTACTCTTTACAGAGCGCTAGCGCTGATTCCACTGCAGAGCACTGCCTGTACTCTTTACAGAGCGCTGAGCGCTGATTCCACTGCAGAGCACTGCCTGTACTCTTTACAGAGCGCTGAGCGCTGATTCCACTGCAGAGCACTGCCTGTACTCTTTACAGAGCGCTGAGCGCTGATTCCACTGCAGAGCACTGCCTGTACTCTTTACAGAGCGCTGAGCGCTGATTCCACTGCAGAGCACTGCCTGTACTCTTTACAGAGTGCTGAGCGCCAATTCCACTGCAGAGCGCTGCCCGTACTCTTTACAGAGCACTGAGCGCCGATTCCATTGCAGAACGCTGCCGTACTCTTTACAGAGCGCTGAGTGCCGATTCCACTGCAGAACGCCGCCCGTGCTTAGTGCTTATTCCACTGCAGAGCACTGCCCGTACTCTTTACAGAGCGCTGAGCGCCGATTCCACTGCAGAACGCCGCCCGTGCTTAGTGCTTATTCCACTGCAGAGCACTGCCTGTACTCTTTACAGAGCGCTGAGCACCGATTCCACTGCAGAGCACTGCCTGTACTCTTTACGGAGCGCTGAGCGCGATTCCACTGTAGAGCGCCGCCCGTACTCTTTACGGAGCGCTGAGCGCGATTCCACTGTAGAGCGCCGCCCTTACTCTTTACGGAGCGCTGAGCGCGATTCCACTGTAGAGCGCCGCCCGTACTCCTTACGGAGCGCTGAGCGCGATTCCACTGCAGAGCGCCGCCCGTACTCTTTACGGAGCGCTGAGCGCGATTCCACTGCAGAGCGCCGCCGGTACTCTTTACCCAGCGCTGAGCGCGATTCCACTGTAGAGCGCCGCCCCCGTACTCTTTACCCAGTGCTGAGCGCGATTCCACTGCAGAGCGCCGCCCGTACTCTTTACCGAGCGCTGAGCGCTGATTCCACTGCAGAGCGCTGATTCCACTGCAGAGCACCGCCCGTACTCTTTACGGAGCGCTGAGCGCGATTCCACTGTAGAGCGCCGCCGGTACTCTTTACCCAGCGCTGAGCGCGATTCCACTGCAGAGCGCGCCCCTGTACTCTTTACCCAGCGCTGAGCGCGATTCCACTGCAGAGCGCCGCCCGTACTCTTTACCGAGTGCTGAGCGCTGATTCCACTGCAGAACGCTGCCCGTACTCTTTACAGAGTACTTAGCGCCGATTCCACTGCAGAACGCTGCCCGTACTCTTTACAGAGTGCTGAGCGCCGATTCCACTGCAGAGCGCCAGCGGTACTCTTTACAGAGCGCTGAGCGCCAAATGCACTGCAGAGCGCTGCCCGTACTCTTTACAGAGCACTGAGCGCCGATTCCATTGCAGAACGCTGCCGTACTCTTTACAGAGCGCTGAGTGCCGATTCCACTGCAGAACGCCGCCCGTGCTTAGTGCTTATTCCACTGCAGAGCACTGCCCGTACTCTTTACAGAGCGCTGAGTGCCGATTCCACTGCAGAACGCCGCCCGTGCTTAGTGCTTATTCCGCTGCAGAGCACTGCCCTACTCTTTACAGAGCGCTGAGCGCTGATTCCACTGGAGAGCACTGCCTGTACTCTTTACAGAGCGCTGAGCGCTGATTCCACTGCAGAGCACTGCCTGTACTCTTTACAGAGTGCTGAGCGCCAGCGGTATTCTTTACGGAGCGCTGAGCGCCAATTTCACTGCAGAGCGCTGCCCGTACTCTTTACAGAGCACTGAGCGCCGATTCCATTGCAGAACGCTGCCGTACTCTTTACAGAGCGCTGAGTGCCGATTCCACTGCAGAACGCCGCCCGTGCTTAGTGCTTATTCCACTGCAGAGCACTGCCCTACTCTTTACAGAGTGCTGAGCGCTGATTCCACTGCAGAGCACTGCCTGTACTCTTTACAGAGCGCTGAGTGCCAATTCCACTGCAGAACGCCGCCCGTGCTTAGTGCTTATTCCACTGCAGAGCACTGCCCTACTCTTTACAGAGCGCTGAGCGCTGATTCCACTGCAGAGCACTGCCTGTACTCTTTACAGAGCGCTGAGCGCTGATTCCACTGCAGAGCACTGCCTGTACTCTTTACAGAGCGCTGAGCGCTGATTCCACTGCAGAGCACTGCCTGTACTCTTTACAGAGCGCTGAGTGCCAATTCCACTGCAGAACGCCGCCCGTGCTTAGTGCTTATTCCACTGCAGAGCACTGCCCTACTCTTTACAGAGCGCTAGCGCTGATTCCACTGCAGAGCACTGCCTGTACTCTTTACAGAGCGCTGAGCGCTGATTCCACTGCAGAGCACTGCCTGTACTCTTTACAGAGCGCTGAGCGCTGATTCCACTGCAGAGCACTGCCTGTACTCTTTACAGAGCGCTGAGCGCTGATTCCACTGCAGAGCACTGCCTGTACTCTTTACAGAGCGCTGAGCGCTGATTCCACTGCAGAGCACTGCCTGTACTCTTTACAGAGTGCTGAGCGCCAATTCCACTGCAGAGCGCTGCCCGTACTCTTTACAGAGCACTGAGCGCCGATTCCATTGCAGAACGCTGCCGTACTCTTTACAGAGCGCTGAGTGCCGATTCCACTGCAGAATGCCGCCCGTGCTTAGTGCTTATTCCACTGCAGAGCACTGCCCGTACTCTTTACAGAGCGCTGAGCGCCGATTCCACTGCAGAACGCCGCCCGTGCTTAGTGCTTATTCCACTGCAGAGCACTGCCTGTACTCTTTACAGAGCGCTGAGCACCGATTCCACTGCAGAGCACTGCCTGTACTCTTTACAGAGCGCTGAGTGCTGATTCCACTGCAGAGCACTGCCTGTACTCTTTACAGAGCGCTGAGCGCCGATTCCACTGCAGAACGCTGCCCGTACACTTTACAGAGTGCTTAGCGCTGGTTCCACTGCAGAGCACTGCCTGTACTCTTTACAGAGCGCTGAGCGCTGATTCCACTGCAGAACGCTGCCCGTACTCTTTACAGAGCACTGAGCGCCGATTCCATTGCAGAACGCTGCCGTACTCTTTACAGAGCGCTGAGTGCCGATTCCACTGCAGAACGCCGCCCGTGCTTAGTGCTTATTCCACTGCAGAGCACTGCCCGTACTCTTTACAGAGCGCTGAGCGCCGATTCCACTGCAGAACGCCGCCCGTGCTTAGTGCTTATTCCACTGCAGAGCACTGCCTGTACTCTTTACAGAGCGCTGAGCGCCGATTCCACTGCAGAGCACTGCCTGTACTCTTTACAGAGCGCTGAGTGCTGATTCCACTGCAGAGCACTGCCTGTACTCTTTACAGAGCGCTGAGCGCCGATTCCACTGCAGAACCCCGCCCGTACACTTTACAGAGTGCTTAGCGCTGGTTCCACTGCAGAGCACTGCCTGTACTCTTTACAGAGCGCTGAGCGCTGATTCCACTGCAGAACGCTGCCCGTACTCTTTGCATAAAGAGTGCTGAGCGCTGATTCCACTGCAGAACGCTGCCCATACTCTTTACAGAGTGCTTTGCTTTTCATTTCATACAAACAATAGCAAAACCATTACGACATGTATCACTTTTTATACTAGTTATTATCTGATTCTTTGAATATAGGTTTGAGATTTTATCAATCAAACCGTCTACACATCTGAAAAATAGGTAAGTTTTTATAGATTCAAAACTTGATACTCACAACTTGGACACATGTCCTGGCCTAGTCGAGTCTGGTGCCACATCTTCCCTTCAGGAGCATTTACTTGATTTTCACTACATGGCATCCTTAAACATAGTTTTGTGTTTCAAAATTTATGTGTATTATTTTTGACATTTGTATCTTTAATATATAATACAAATTCTAAGGAACACTTGAAATATATTCAGGGTTCTAGAGATTTTTAGATTGTACACATTTATTAAAGTATATATAAATTAACACATATGATATAAATTATTTCATAAGGATCATTGAGGTATCTTTTAAAGATACACTAAAATGCTTGGAAAGCAGAGATGGGGCCCTGGACCTGCTCTTTGCTTGCGAGTTTACGGCACCTTCACCAGGCAGGACTGCAGCACCCTCACACTCGCTGAAAATCCTCAGCACATCTGAAAGTATTGCAAGAGCAATAATTTCAACACCAGTCCTGATGAGTCTTCTCTCTACTTTTCTGAGTGAAATGCTTGCGTGATTTGTGCTTCTTGTTTGTGGCGTCACTGCCACCATCATATTAGTCCCCATGAAAGTGACAGGCCTTCACACTACTTGCCTTACTCTGAAATTGGTAGGCTTGTTCATTACTCAACCAAATTCAGATGTATCTTATGTTTAGAGATGTTAATGTATGATTAAAATGTTATGATAGGAGAAAATGAAGTAATATCACCAGAATCTTTGGACTTCCATGCAGTAGATGTATAAATGAAAAGTAAGTTACAGAATGCACTGTCAGAATTCTTAAATGGGTTTTATTTATTCCACTGGTCTGTTAACATCAAATCCATGGACATAATTTTCTTTGTTACATCTTATTACACGTACACTTCCTAGAACTTTGCCGATGATTCTACAGTATGTATTCTTTTAAGATCCCTAAGTGACTCTTATTTAAAACTCTTCAATAAGACATGCTAAGTAACATACATTTATTTGTCAGAAAATGAGTAAAATATTCCCATGATGTTATTATTTCTATTGCTTCTATTTCTTGTATTTCTTTATCTTTTATTTTCAAGTGTTTTGATCTCTAAGGCATTTCATCAGCCATTCTGTACACAATGGTGCATCTTCTCAGGAAGGATGACCTGTATAATGTGTTGACGCCTTTTTCATTTTTTCTTAGAAGAGTTCCTTTTACATATATTTAAAAACTCAAGGGTTGTAGTTGTTGGAAAGGACATACTTGCATTGGTTACAAAATGAAGTATTGTCTTCAACATTATGATGAACTTGGGTATACGCTATAGGCATGTCAATGTTAAACTGTGGCTGCCTGTAGAGCACGTAGTGAATTTGAAACACATCAGAGACATTTTTCCAGAATTGCTACAAATAACCTACAGTTTGTCAAGAAGATATGAGTCAAGCTGAATGTAATACAGGATTGATATTTATCTCATTGGGAATTACTTAAATTCCCTTAAAATAATCATCATGGCTATTCCTTATTGTCTAAAAGGCAGATTTATTTAGTTGGTTAACATCTCTTTTTTTCTCTTTCCCTCTCATTGCTTCTTTTGGTTTAATGCCAGTGTTTTTAAGTGCAAGGAATATCTGATCATCATATTATAGAACCTTGAATTCTTGGGCGTTAGTTCAAATCCTGCAAACTATGAGACCGTGGGCAAGTTATTTTATATTTCTAAATTGTATTTTCTTAATCTACAACATGTAAATAGTAATAATTGAATCTTCCTTTTTGGCTAGATGCCAGTATGAAATAATATGTATTGGTGTTCATTTTAGTTTTTTAAACCTGTATTTGGTAGTAAAAAAAATTTCAGGGTTAGAGGGAATTTTAAACATTTTACTTTCAGGGGGTTATAGGTTTTTGGGAAGAGACTAGATGCAAACCTACAAATGAATAACCCGGTGGTATAAATGTATATGCAACCAGCTGACCTGCATGGGCCACGATCAGTACAGCATCTCTCTTGAAGTTCCCTTGTCCCATCATCTCTAGTAAGTGCCGGGAAGACTTGACTCCATCTGTATCATTTAAAGCTCTGGTGAGCTTAACTGTGGCTACTACCATAACCAGTCTGCAAAGAACTTCCATTTAAGGCAGTGGTTCTCAACCTGTAGGTCGTGACCCATAGGAACTGTATTAAAGGGCCACGGCATTAGGAAGGTTGAGAACCACTGATTTAAGAGAACATTTACAAATACCAGTGTCTCGAACTGAAAAGCCTCAGTAAGTCAACATCTTCATTGGAGGGGAGAAATTCAGTTCAATACTATGCTGTTTCTGCCTCTGAGTTTCCAGTGCCATAGGAAGCTATTTTTCCCAACGTCAATACCTATAAACCCTCTTCTGGGGGCAGTGCCTGTGGCTCAAGGAGTAGGGCACTGGCCCCACATACAGGGGGTGGAGGGTTCAAACCCAGACCTGGCCAAAAACTGCAAAAACAAACAAACAAAACCCTCTTCTGGCCTGCTCCTTTCTAGACATTGTGCTAGGGATCTAAATAGCACAATAGTCTGCTTTAATTTAAATTTGTTTTCCTGTGACTTCCACCCTTTAAGGGTCCTGATTCTATTATGGAGGCAAGAACAGAATAACATGTATCCTTTCTCTATAGACATGTCTTGAAATGCTGGAAGATTCTCACGGTCTTGCCATTCCTGATTGTTCTCATCAGTACATTTGCATACAGTTGGTTCATTCCTGCAATAAACCTTTACGCTAAACCTGCTGTGTACTTGGTATTGAGGACAAAACTAAGGTGTAGTGAGTCCCTGACCTTGGGAAACTTCCCTCCAGGTGGAGCTGGCCCTTTCTCAACGTGACACACTCCTCATGTGAAGTGATTCTAAAAGACTTGCATCACCCCTGCAGTTTCCTCCAGCTGTCCTTTACTTCTTGTGTCCTTGAAATACACCGCCCTGGTACTTGAGGTGTGGGGTGATAACAGGCAGGCCGTCCACTCGTTTGTGCTCAGTGCTGTGCAGCTGCTACACACCCAGGGTAAAATTCACGCTCATGGTCACATGCTGTTGATTTACGTGAAAGCTGTTGTCAGTAATACCAAACCACCTTCGTTCTCCTACTTGTAAAGTTACTTCTTTAAACTCAAGCATAGTTATTTATATTAAGTGTTAGTTGGATAAGATCAGCACATTGCACCAAACTATCTGAAGTTTGTATTCTTATTCTGACATCTAAATATTTGAAAAGCAATAATTTGCTTTAATTTATCCATGTCACTGATACATACTGAAGAGAATAGAGCTAGAGAAACCCTTGTATCAAAAGTAGAATCCTTGCTGATATTTCTTTCTTTATTAATTCTACATATAATACTGGTGGTCTTTAAATAATATTTATTTATTTAAGCAATTTTATATTCCTTTGCCAATAGATATTATTAAAGGATTTACCACATTATTTCTCCAATGAGGCCTACTCTTTACAACAATTTTGTTTTATTAAAAAAAAATCCTATTTCTTAGGGGAATGCATATAAAGATAATTATGATTGTACTGTACACTGAGTGTGCATCTGGCTTTTGTACTTATTTAGAATGTATATGTTATTTCTAAAAATTTATAATAATTGGATATTTTTGTCATTGAACCTATCTATATATCATGATTGAAAATGTTGCCTTATTCAAGATTTAGTATAAAACCTTGAATGAATTAAGCATTCCTATTATAGAGACATAAATGGGACAGGTTTGAATATAGCCCTTGTTCTTTTGGAAATAAAAATGCTAAAATGAAATACTGCTAATCTAGATAGCAATATAATCTGTGATGAACATTTACTATCATTTTGCTGCTCCTGGTTATATCCCTCTTATAAATTGAGAGAGAGCTTTTTGCGAGGGCATCAAATACCTTAGGATACTTTTCACTTGCAAACCCATCTCACTTTGTTGCTATGGTTACTATTATACCACAAGAAATCCTTCATTTTTGTATAAATTGTTTTATAGCTTAAAGTTACTTGTTAATATTATACAATCTGTGAACCTGGTGAGGAATCATAGCAGGACCCAGTTGTTTCCATGTTTGAAATAGTGACCTCCAAACAGCGTAGTAGCACGCTCATTATAAACTGATTAGTGAGTCTGTTTTCGACAGCTATTTTTTACAAGTAAGTTCCTGTGTAGGAAAGAACTGTAGCATCTGTCTAAGGGCCTAGATTTTGGAGGCAGGCTGCCTGGGATCTGATTCTGCCTCCGCCACCAGTCAGCAGTGTGACCCTGGTAATCTATGTTACGTTGTCATCATCTCTAAATGGGGACAACAGTGCCTCGTGCTGTACAGGGTTTTGTGAGACTAGATGAGTTCATATTTGCAAGGCATTTAGAACAGCACCCGACATGGAGTGAATGCTGTGTAATCAGTGTTGTTGTAAGAGCGCCTTATTTTTCTCTTCTGTTTCATTCACCTCAAGTATTTGCAGGAAATCAATGAAATGGTAAGAGCTTTCAAAGCACCACTATGGAAAATACAATTTCAATTACTTTCTTCCTAAAAATACCTATGTAATTATGTATAAAAGTCCTAATTTTGTTTTTATTTAATGTCTGTGTTACGCATTTAAGAATACTTTAGTTTTGATGTTAGGGCTATCTACCATTTATTTTGTCTTGAGATATTACTTGTACTAATCTAGTAAAATAGATTGCACAAAGATAAATAATATTTCTATGACAATTGCATTATTGTAATGTATTCCATTTTGATTAATATGTGTGTATATGTTTTAAATGTGTCAATATTTGAAGGTAATTGGCTTAGGAATAACAACAACAACGAAACTCAACAAATATTAATATTTCCAAAGTTTATATTTAAGTTTGGCTAAAAAGGTGATTTTTGTTTCTGTAATTCTAAGAAATTAGCAAGAAAGGCAGTTTAGAGCCAAAGCGCGGCCAATTTAGCCTTAGTATTAGTGACATTTGTCTTTCAGGACAATTGAAAATCATAACTATGGAAATAAATTTAGCACCATAAGTTAAAAAATACCTTTTAAATGCTACAAACTCCTTTTTTTCTGATTATAAAGTACATACATTCACTGTTAAAAATAAGCTCTTTTCTGTTTAATTCTGATTTATAAAAATATTTTTGAGTCAAATGTCCAGTTTAATTCCCACTTCCATGGGCTGGCTCTTCAAGTCCTCTGCAATCAGTCTAAAGACAAAGTCAGGAAGAGGTGGGATATTAGAAACCGTCGTGGTCTGGAAACTGAAGCTCCAGTTCGTTTTCCTGCCCCTTTCCTAAATGATGACCCTGTGAGTCAGTTAAACTCTGTAGGCCACTTTCTGTACATCAAGGAAGTTTGACTAGCATCTCCTTTCCTCTCATGTCTGTAAGTTGGTCTGCTGGAGAAGAAGCTGAGATGGTGGTGCAGAACCAGGGTCTGCTCTTCAACATGCTGCCTCTTTTCTCATGCTGTTCTTATGCTGTTTTTCTCGTCTGATTGCATCAGCAAGAAACTCTCATTGTGAGGGAGGCAAGGGCTTTGCTTATCCACTCCCAGGACATGTGGGTGAGGCACAACCCAGTGAGCCCCCTATGTACTTTCAGTCCTGGAAGGCTGTGTGCTTCCTTCTTCTGACTATGCACCGTATTTTAAGCCATTTTCCCACTGGGACCTCCACTCCATAACCAGCATGCCCAGATATATTTGCAACTTTTCCAGTCTTAACTGAATTCCCGTGCACATCTGAGGCTTCCCATTCCCTAAGAGCACTCTCAATTCATGAATATTACATTTATAGTAAACTAACCTCAGGACAAAGGAATTGGGATTGGCGACTCTTTCACTCTGAATTTCTGCTTCTAGACTATTGTTCCTTTGACCTTTTGCAAACATGATCCCTTGAGGTTTATATTATTCAGTTATATATTCTTCTGTCATCTGCCACGGTCTTCCTTCCTCACAGAAGACTCTGACACCTCATTTGCAATCTTCCGCTATACTCTAACCCCAACTATTTCCCATCCTGGGAAAATAACACCCTAAGCCTTGACTCTCTTCTCTTCTCAGTGCTTCCTGTATTCCTGTGTAGCCACAAGATGTTGGAGAAAGAGAAGAGGACAAATTGGTTTTACGCCAGTGTGTGGACACCTGTTCTTTGGCTGGGCTTCTCTAACCAGCTTATCTTCTCAGTCTTCACAACTATTTCATAGCTCTTCCGTTTTCCCAGCCTCCTGTTCAGGCTTGGCGTAAGAAATATTTCTTTGCATAAGAAATAAAAATCATTGTATGGAAACTGCCTCATCCTTCTGATACCAAGCAAATAAACCTACCTAACCTATCCAAGTTCTCTTGTCCCTAAGGCAAATCACCATCTGGTGCTTTGGCTTCTACCAGTTTTAGTTTATGAAGGCAGCTAACACTATACTTCCTTTTCTTTTAGAGTCATCCTCTCCTTATCAGTAGAATGGTTTCCATTTGTTTTTAAACATGCCCATGTTTCCATTTGAAAAAAAACAAAACAAAACAAAACAAAAAAACACCTCATTTAATTTATCTTCTACCTCTGGAAATCATCCTGTCTCTCTTTTCACCTTGACCGTAAACCTTCTGGAGTGTAGTGGGTTATAGTTTTGTGACTTCTACACTTAGATGTCTTGATGGAAGCTCAACCCTCTCCTCTGTAAAACTAAATTTGGGATCTCCCCCCACCCCCCGCCAGCTGGGTCCTCTTCCAGTGTTTCTGTTTCAATAAACAGCTGTACTGCTCAACTGCACCTGGGAATCTGCCTCTTCTTTACTTCAATATCGAATCAATCTCCAAGTCCAGTTAGTTTTACCTCCCATCTGTGTGTCTCCATCCTGTGAGAGACAATAGATGATAAAGTTGCTATCCCACCAACTTGATTATTCACATCCATTCTGATTTTTCTCCAAACATTCTGTTCATTGTAAGCTAATTGAATCTTTCTGTAGCAATGCACAGTGGCTCATGACTATAATCCTAGCACTCTGGGAGGCCCAGGCAGGCAGATTGCCTGAGTTCAGGCCTTCAAGACCAGCCACAGCCAGAGAAAAACCCTGTTTCTAAAAACTAGTGAGGTGTTGTAGCGGGCATCTGTAGTCTTAGCCTCCTTATATTCAGGAGGCTAAGGCTAGAGGATTGTTTGAGACCAAGAGTCTGAAGTTGCTATGAACAATAACACCATAGCACTCAACCCCAGGGCAACTGAATGAGACTCCATCTCAAAAAAAAAAAGTCTTTCTAAATGTAAATCTGATCTTAGATAAAAGGTTTTGCTGGATGGCTTTGGAATCTAAGTAAACTTTGAATCTGTTCATTTGAATTCAGTGGCATTATGTATGGTTTACATGAAAACGTTGTCACTGCTTATGGTTAAATTTTATGAAAATAATGCACTTGAGTCTAAATAATTGTCTTAAACATTACTTTTAAAATATAAGTCTTTGGCAAGTTTTGGTCTACTTTTATTTCTAGTTTATGAATTTTAAAATGTCTATACTATGTCGAATGTTTGTACAAGGCAGTGTGATATGAATATATCATTTTGACATATTTTTCCTTGCTGTTTACTAGCTATTTGGGTATAAGAAATCATTGCTATAGTTCTTCACATATGTGTGTATAAATAGATAAATATTTCTTACCAAAAGGAGCCCGCTTTCTTACATTTTTTCTCTAAGATAACTTCTACCTATGATAATTTATTTTTTAATGTATTACATCACACTATTGTAAATGAATTATACAGTTTACTTTAGTATTTTGAGTTTTTTTTAGACAGAATCTTTTGAGTTATTGATAAGGTAAACCAGAACTTTAAATTAATCTATTTAAGTTATACCAACAAACTGATACTCTAGGTTTTCTGGGCCTATAATATCTAGTTGATGTTGGTGAAAGGGCACTGCTATTGGATTCTATGGTTAAAGTAACTCTTAGGTTAGTAAAGTTGTCAGTAATTTGCATAAACTCTCCCATGGGTTTGAGGGTAAAAGAACAGGGGAATTAATGTGGGAGACCAAAAATATATCAGGAAGTAAGACGAAAGTAGGTTAGCTGATAGCTTCCATTCCTCCTGGAACTTTTCATTTAGTCTATATGTGAGCCTTCATTTTCAGAGTTAGAAAATTTAACTGAGAAAAAAAATCTGTACCTTGGTCTGTTATAAATAGATTAAGCTGAAAGTCAAGTTACCGATAAAAGGATTTTGAAAAGATCACTTTTGGCAAGTAACATATACTTTACGATTAGAACTATATAACTAATTTTGGAGTATATATCTTAATTTTAAATATTATATATTCTTAAAAACAATAGGAATATACTTGATAAATGACTTAAATGTGAGTAAAACGCCAGGATGTTGCTTGCATGGGGAATGAAGTAAAATGTTGCCCAGGATGGTGAACTGAACGTAACATGGAAAGAAAGGACATATTTTCTAACCAGTTGTACTCTTGCTGCAGGCTGATAAATAGGAGGGTTTGGAATCAATTTCACCATTGATCTGAAAGATAATCCTTTTTGTGACAATCTTGTCCTGGGGTTTTTACTGTCAGAGGTGAAAATGAATGGCAAAGTCTGAGTTAAAAAAAAAAAAGAGAGAAAGGAATAGGCCTGTGGGGAGAGGGCCGTTATCTGTCACACAGGAGCTACCACACCAGACTTTTGTACCTGGGGGGAGAGGCTAGGCAGTAAAATAGGGAGGGACCCGGAGAAGGTTTTATTTTGTTAATTTGTAGAACCTGCTCTAAAAGGTATGAATCAATCATGTTTATTATTATATGTGGGAAAATATATGGAAGCTGATACTTTTCCTCTATAAGGAATCTGCAGTGCTTTTCCAATCAATATTCCCCTCTTCGTGCTGGCTTGGCCCTGGAAGGCAAACTGAGTGGGGGAAGCTACAGAGGAAAGCAGAGGTATTTGACTTGGATGGTTCTTATTCTGTACAGGCTGCGAAACAAATAAGGATTACCACAGTGCCTCCGAGAATACCCGAGGAGGTCATGCTGGGAGCGTTTAAAGCAGTGCTTGGTGATTCTTTCTGAGATGGAAATTAAGATAGATCTGTCATTTCTTTCCCTGATTTATTAGAGCAGGTACTCACCACATACAAGGAGTATGTGACACTTTACTATTAAAAGAGGAAAGGTTACTCTGGTCAGACGGGCACAGTTGCTGGGATGTGTCCTCACGTCAGGCTTACACCTGTCTGTGCGCTCAGGTCCGGCCCCGGAGGGCGGGGTTTGGACTTCATTAGGGCCTGCTGACAAGTGTGTGCAGCCTCTGCTCTGCGTCCGTCCCCGCAGTGTTAAGGGTCTGAATCCCTTCCAAATGCCTCACAACACTCTCCTCCGATACCTCTGTCCTCTCAAATCAGAGTCTGTCAGTAGGGCCTGGCAGATCTCCCTTAAATGGTCTTCAAACAGTTTGATCAGCTTCCTTTCAGAACTGGGACAGCTCTCACCCATGTGGTGTCACATGCCAGAGGTTTCCAAAGTGCTCCACTCTCAGCTCATGGGCCTTGCATATCTCAGTAGAAAGAAGATAGGGGGAGTGGAGTCCCGTTGGGGGATTTTTAAACTCTTCTTCTTTTGCAATTTCAAGACTGGATCATATTTATTCTTTTCAGTAAATTTAGAAAACAGGAATCCTTAGCTGTTCCTTTTCAGCTTCCCTTAGAGCAGGTATCTGCAAAGTTTCTGGAAGGACCACCTGCTGAATATTTTCAGCTTTGGGGGCCATAAGGTCTGTGTCCCATTTGCTTTTAATGCAAAAGCAGTACGGACAACCCATAAATGAGTGGGTGGGGCTGGGCTCCAACAAGAAACAGACTATATCCATATAAGTGAGTGCCTAGTGCATAGTAAACCCCAATATTATTGAATGATTGTTTGAAATAATAAATGAATAAACAAAAAAAAGATGCCTTCCCCTCCCCAGATATTTATGAATTTCTATAAAAAATTTGTTAGAGATTGTGAAGGCATTTTGGATTAAGTTAAATGTTGTACAATCTAGAGATTGATTATGATATTGCTTAGATAAACATTGGTGAATAAGCTTATTTCCTTTTCTATGAAATATGAATCTGTTTGCACACTTTTTATTTATTCATCAATACTAACGTCGGTAATTCAAATGGAGCCTCTTCCTAAAAAGTGAGAAGAATTGATAATACAATTGTTAATAGAACTCTGCTGTGGATATGAGCAAATGTTCAACCTTAACACTTTCTCTTTCAATCTTTTGAAAAATGATTTTCATTTACTTTTGGATTAGCATTGAAATTATTTCTATTTAAAATAACACTTTAAATTATTTAAATAGAGTAGCACCAAAGATATAAAAACATAATTTTACAATTACTAGAGCTACACCTTAAGAAAAACCGAGAGCAATTTTTATTATCACAGAATGGATATAGATTATCATAGAACAGTACGTTTCAGGTGCTTTTCTGAAAGGGAGGTCAAAGAGAGCAAGCAAGCTCTAGGAAATGAAGCACTCAGCCACATTGCAGGAAAAGCAGAGGAAAGTATTCCCACATAACACCCAGAAAATGTCAGGTTCAATAACATCAGGAAATATCTCAGGCTTGGACCCTTATCCTTTTAAAGTTTCACAGGAACAATTTGAGTTTGTGGACATTTTATAACTAATGGTAAACTTGGATCACATGTTAATTTTATGTGTACTGAATTCCCCTAAGTAGTCTAGTTAATGAACTAGTTATGTCATTTGGTTACCATGCAAATCATACATTTTTTTGTTTGTTGTAGAGGTGGATATAGAGTAATCAATGAACGATTTTGAAGCCTGAAAATGTATTGCATTAGAATAAAATACAGTAGAAGCAGTAGACTTCAAAGAGGAAGGCTGTAAAATTTCCAAATGTTAAAAAGGAATTTATTCATGTATTTTTAAAATGAATAATATTATCATGTCATTGTGATACTGAGATTCATTGGATTTATTTCAAAAATTGTAATGTTTATTTAAAATTCAGTCTTTATAGTATATCAGAACTATTTTTTGTAGTTATTTGTAGTTAAGATAAAAAAGTTAATGTCTATTAAAAATATAAAAAAGGCATACAATTCTCTCAGAATTTTTTTATGAAGTATTTGAGGAAAAAGGTTGAAGACTACTGTTCCATCCAGTATTTTAATGATTTGATTATTCTAGGAGAAATGATCTTAAACAAAATTAGTGAAATTGGCATTAGCCTTTTTGAGTATCTGCAAAATTCTCCTTTTTTCTGGTGCTGAAATCATTCCTATTTCTGCAGCTACCAGCTCTGTTTGGGTTTGAACCAATTGCCCTTCCCCTTGGCTTACCTGGGGCACAGTCCTTTCCAGCCTAGTTATCAGTTTATATGTCTAGACTCCAGTGAACTACTGGAAGGCAGGGATCTGGTCTCTAACAAAGTAGGCCCTTTGTTTGCTTAACTCAGGGAAACTGTATTGCCAGGTTTCATTAACAAATTTGCTGTAAAGTCCAGAAAGAGGGTGCCACAGTGTGACATGAGGAATCCGTAAATAAAGTTTATAAGTGCGACAAGGTAGCCTCCATTATTGCTAGACTGTTTCCCAGATAATGCAATATTCCAAGTGCTAGCCAGGCTTTTTTTTTTCTTTTTGAAAGCACCATGCCATTTAATTGCATCTGATCTGTTTGTTTATTTTCACTTGTCACTTATCAGTGACCTTAACATTTTTGCCTTTTTCTTTCACTTGCAACTAGTAGTTCTAAAAAGATACACATTTGCCCTGGATAGCCTTGCTGGGTTGCGCTTGCCTCTGGGCCTATCTGACTTGCTTTTGTGTTCCTGCACTGTGCTCTTGTCCTTGACCCATATTTCTGTTTTGTGTGTAACTGCTTTCTACACTCAGACACTCCAAGAAGAAGAGTTCCTGCTGGACCTTAAGTTGTGCCCAGCCGGCTTCTCTCTCTTCATTCCAGTTGTCACAGTCCCTCTTCCTGTGCTTCCGTAAAAGGTCTCTGCTTTGCATATCTCTGATTGTTCAGAGGATTTAAAGGTTATGTCCTGTGGGTTTTGTACTGGTGGTGTGTTAGCTGACTTTTGAGTATCTTTAACATACATTCGGAGATTGCATTATATTTTCATCTTCTTAGAGCTTTTACAATCCACACATTAATTTTCTTAAAGCATAATTTTAAAATTAACATTGAGGTTTTCTCTTTGTATGTCCTACTCTTTTAATTCTTCCAAATCTTTTAGAATTTTCTTTGAAGTGTATGTGAAACAGGGCATTAGGGATGAAGAGAACCAAGGTACTTGCTTGGTGTTATTTCCTGTCAAATGACCACATATCCAGTTGTGGTTACTGAATCTCCAGGACAGAAAGCAAATCACACTTCTTTTGGTTGTGTCTATTTTAGTTCTTATAGATTCTGAAGCTGTGGTATTTGGAAACAGACCGATGATAAGTAAGCCGGTAGATTATGAGCAGTTCTTTAGACTTTCCAACGATGCCTCTACTGGGCCAGAATGATTAACAGCATAGTAGTCAACTGTAAAAATCCCAAAGGAACCGACACACGGACAACGAACCAACTACTCATTACAGAGCAGAATCTGTATATGTTACAAGATTTATTCCTGAAATAACTATTCATAAAAAAGGAATACAAGGATAAATATGTCCAATGAGGGCAATAAAAACCTACCTATTCCAGAGAGGTGTTATAAGGATTAAATGAGGTCCTAGTTGTGAAAGTTCCTTGTAAACTGTGAAACCTTGTATAGATACTTGCTATTATTAGAATCACATCTTTCTCCCATCATGTCTTTTTTTAACTTTACTAAAATATTTTTTCCTAGTAGTTCAGTAGATCTAAATTAGATATAGGTCAAAAATGTTACTAATGTTGGCTATTACTACAAGGGGAATTCATTTCACAGTTGCTATATAATTGTCAAAATTGTTATTCTTCTTTGCAGAAATATTTTAAATTGCTACTAAATTAGTTTAACTAAATTTTAACTTATAGGGCAAAACCTGTCTTACCCATCTTATTGATTGTGGAAGAAAAAGCTTATTTCTTAGGTTTTATTTGCTATTAAAAATTGCAAGGTACATAGAAAGGATAAACATGAAGCCAATTAAATGTTCCTTTTGATCATTTTTATTTTCACAGTCATAGTCTTAAAATTGCATCATTCGTAAACACTTGAGGTAATGGATATTCTAAATATCCTGATTTGATCATTATACTTTCTATGCATGTAAAAAAGTACACATGTGCTCCATAAATATGAACAACTATTACATTTCAATAAAAGAGTTTTAGGGAGGAAGAAGGGGAAAGGGGTTACAGTGTATGACGCACCTGCTGGGGAAAGGACACAATTGTAAGAGGGACTTTATCTAACAATTGAAAAGAGCGTAACCTAATTGTACCCTCAATGAACCTGAAACAATTTTAAAAATCTGGAAAAAAAATAAGTACAAGTTTCAAACATTTGAAAAAGACATAATAATATCTAGCATTTAAAATATTCCTATAAAGAAAAACACAGTTCTGATGCAAAAGTAAAAAATATATGTATTACATCATTCCATAAGTATATTCCTAGCCATGTTTGCCTATCTCTGTCCCTTGCCTCTGTCCTTGAAACTTGGAACCGTTCATAATGATTTCATAACAACCATTCGGAGTTGGTAGCCTAGTCCCAGCCTGATGGAATCTCAAGTGCAGCCTGATGTCAAGTACTGTATCGTTCAGGGTCCTTGCCCACGTTCCATTAAGGGAAGTGCCCTCCAAATTACTGTGATCACCTGTGTCTAAGATATCATCAAACGTGGTGATTTGGGAACTAGGGTAATTCCTACACTGAGAGCTGGTTTACATGAGTGAGACATGAATAGATAATCCATGGGGGTTGAGGGTGGCATTCTCACATTGCCAGAATGGTCACCTGAGGCTATTCTGTGCCCAGAAGATGTGCTTCCAAGCGACATGGTGCAGCTGTGCCGGGTCGCGGTATTTTTTTTTTTTTCCCACCAATTCACTCATAATAAAAAGGTTCTCCAGAGCACTGATTAAGCCTGATGGGTCTGTGGGTTATGTCAGTGTTTCCTATGGGTTTCATCATGGCCCTCGTTGTTTTCATTACTCTTCATTAAGCCTGGAGCCAGGTATCTACTTGTGATGTGTGCAGGGACACTGATTTAGTTTGTAATCCCATGAAGGATTGGTGGACAGAAGATTCAGATGGAAAGTGGCAAGAAAGCCGAAAGATCAATGGGAGCTTTGCAATGTGGTGCTTGAGCCACTTGTTTCTTCTTTATTGATTCACTTTCTTAATAAAAAAAGAAAGGTGGCTAACTTTACAGATAGATTAAGGTTGACATAAAGTTGGAATTAAGATCATTACTTTCTCTTTTCATTTAGTAGATTGATTAGCAGGTATTTTAACATTCTATCTCAGATATTTTCTTTTCTTTTTGAAAAATAATCTGAATGGCAGTTTTATGATATCAGAAGGTTATTATCAGTCCTAAAATATGTTACTATTAGATATGAGCAATTCTCTTTCTGTCTATATGTATGAAAAATTCCATAATGAGCATTTATTATTTGCTAATAAAAAAAAGTATGGATTTTTATTTTAAAGGAAAACCCAAGAAAGGCAATTACTTTAAAATAAAGACATCAGGGATTTTTGGAGACAAACTCACTACTCACATCTTGTTATGTAAAGACTTTATCAAGGCAGAAAGTAACTAACATATTACTTGATATTTTATTTACAAGTTCTTTAATCTCTAATGAGTTGTTATTCTCTGTTATTGAAATCTCTTAGCCCAATTTTGCATGTTTTATTTATTTTTTCGAGACAGAGTCTTACTTGGTCACACTTGGTAAAGTTCTGTGGCATCTTAGTTTATAGCAACTTCAAACTCTTGGGCTCAAGCGATCTTCTTGTCTCAGCTTCCCAAGTAACTGGGACTACAGGCACCTGGCGCAACCCCTGGCTATATTTATTTAGTTTAGAGACAGAGTCTACTTTGTCACCCTCAGTAGAGTGCTGTGGTGTCACAGCTCACAGCAACCTCTAGCTCTTGGGCTTAGGTGATTCTCTTGCCTCAGCCTCCCGAGTAGCTAGGACTACAGGCGCCCGCCACAATGCCCAGCTATTTTTTTGTTGTTGTTGCAGTTTGGCCAGGGCTGGGATTGAACCCACCACCCTCAGTATATGGGGCTGGCACCCTACTCACTGAGCCACAGGTGCTGCCCTGGCTATTTTTTTAAAGACAGGATCTCGCTCTTGCTCAGGCTAGTCTCAGGCAATCCACCCACCAAGGGCTGGGATTACAGGTGTGAGCCACACGTCCAGTCTTCTGAGTCCAATTTTAAAAGTGTTTACTTAATGCCTATGATGAGCACAACATTATGCTAGATGCTGTTGGAGACAGGACATAAAAGTACAGTGTTACTGTGGCAGAAATAAAGTCATACCCAGTCAGATAACCAAAATGTCAGTCTGCGTTCATGACAGCCAGGCAGCTCTTAGTGCAATAAAACAAAAAGAGTAACAAGACAGAAATTCTAGTAATGAGTGAAAACATTAAATACAAATTCAAGTATCAACAATAAATCTAAGTTTATTTTACTTTTAATATATACTGCTGTTGTGGGGATCTGGGAAATCTTAGCGATAAATCCAGTGTTACTGAGTTGTACCATAAAAAATATCTGCTTGGAATGTAGTCTAAATAGTTTGAAACACAGAAAAATTACTTTATAAAATTAAAATAAGTATTTTAATTAAACATATGTATTTGAAAAGTTAAAGTTTAAAAGGGCAAGACAAAAAAAAAGTACTTACCTATGAGTATAGCTGTTTTATACACACAATCACTCTTTCTCCCAGAGACATGAATGAGGAGGAAAAATACAGAAAAAAGAGAATATAATGCTGACATGCTTCTGTTTGTGGATGGTAGAGGCCATCAGTGGTTTTTTTCAATTTTCTTCTGAAATTTTGTGTCTCTCTCTCTCTCTCTCTTTCTCTCTCTCACACACACACACACACACACACACGGATATTAAAGATATTTAAATGGCCAGGCACGATGGATGGCTCATTCCTATAATCCCAGCACTCTGGGAGACCGAGGCAAGAGGATCCCTTGAGAATAGGAGGTCAAAACCAGCCTGAGCAAGAGTGAGACCTCCGTTTCTACTAAAAATAGACAAATTAGTGAGGCGTCATGGTGGGTCCCTTTAGTCCCAGCTACTTAGAAGGCTGAGTTAGGAGGATTGCTTAGCCCAGGAGTTTGAGGTTGCTGTGAGCTACCCTCATGCCATGGCATTCTAGCCCAGGGCAACAGAGCCAGACTGTCTCAAAAAAAAAAAAAAAGAAAGAAAAAGAAAAGAAAAGAAAAGAAAAAAAAAGGAAAAAAGAGAAGAAAAAGAAAAAAGGTATTTACAAAGAAAGATTGAAGGATAAAACAAAAAAGTCTAGTGGTGCTATTTTTATAGTCTGCATGTATATGGCTGTGCATGAGATGTCTCCAAAGGGATTCTGGACATGTTGTTTTATAGCTTAGGAGACTATATGAAGAACACTAAATTCATGATAAAGTGTTATCTTTCAGTTATACAGTTTGTCAGAAATCCCAGAATTTCAGCTGGGGCATAGCAGGATGACCAATGGGCCAGGGTGACCAGAAGCGGACACTCTGTAGGGAGAAGTGAGTGGATGGTGGCAGAGGGCAGTCTGTGAGAGGATAGTGACCACAGAGTCTTCCTCTGGTTCACACTCTTGGTGACAGTAATGATGGTGGCAGCTTACTGAACACCTACCACATGCAAAGTCCCCCCCAGGAGTTTTGTAGGGGGGAGGGGGTGGAGCCCAGGGACACTGTGTGGGGGAGGGGGTGGAGCCCAGGGACACTGTGTGGGGGAGGGGGTGGAGCCCAGGGACACTGTGTGAGGGAGAGGGGGTGAAGCCCAGGGACACTGTGTGGGGGAGACGGGGTGGAGCCCAGGGACACTGTGTGTATGGGGGGGATTTGGAGCCCAGGAACACTGTGTGGGGGAGGGGGTGGAGCCCAGGGACACTGTGTGTATGGGGGGTGGGGTGGGTGGAGCCCAGGAACACTCTGTGGGGGAGGGGGTGGAGCCCAGGGACACTGTGTGTATGGGGGGCGGTTGGAGCCCAGGAACACTGTGGGGGAGGGGGTGGAGCCCAGGGACACTGTATGGGGGAGGGGGTGGAGCCAGGGACACTGTGTGTATGGGGGGGGTTGGAGCCCAGGAACACTGTGGGGGAGGGGGTGGAGCCCAGGACACTGTATGGGGGAGGGGGTGGAGCCCAGGGACACTGTGTGTATGGGGGGGGTGTTGGAGCCCAGGGACACTGTGTATGTGTGGCGGGGTGGGGTGGGTGGAGCCCAGGGACACTGTGTGGGGGATGGGGGTGGAGCACAGGGACACTGTGTGGGTCTGGTGTCCACTTGCCCAGAGAAAGTTATGAAATCCCCGTTTTCCTGGGAAACCGAGTTGTTTTCTAAAAATCCTACCTTAATATTGCTCACTATCTTTTTTTTGTTATCAGCATAGTTCCTTACAGTGGAAATTTCACTTTCCAAGTCAAGAATATCACTTGGTCTTTATTGCAGCAAAACTCATTTAGTTCAGATAAATTCATGTTGATATGTAACTTTTTGTTCCAAAGGAAATAAGAAATTTTCTATTTACTTGTTGTGTTGGGAGCCAAGTTATGAGAAAATGTTTTATCTCCTTGCAACATAGATAATTACAATTTTCCTTCCTTTTTTTCCTGCGTGGTAATTCTAAGGAGTACAGGTTTCATTTTGCTAGTTGAGATTGCTGTCTTTCCTTGCTTCTCTGGGAAGAATGTCATTTTGTAATTGTCAGGTAGGTTGATTTTGGAGACTTTAAAAATAAGTCACTGCAACATAATTGATAATCCATTATAAATCACATATGTGTATATAATACTTATCAGATTAACCTGTTCTATGCATCTTAATATCTTGTTTGCTGTGATTATCATTAGTTTATTGCCACTGTTCTATAAGGGGGAGGGGCTACCATTGGTTCTTGAAACTCTGTGCTTCCATTTTTGGTAGTTGCTTGGAGGTCAACAAGTGATGCTAGTGTTGTTGTTGGTGACAGCTGGAACCCTGAGGTTTAATGAATGGTACCATATGCTTCCTTTATGTTTATATTACAATATTTTAATTTTTATTAAAAGGTACCTCCTTATAAAAATTGCAAAATGAATAACACACACCCTTCTTTCACTTGTATGTGGTTGTTTTAGCTACACAAATTATCTTTCATGTGACTCTTAGACTAGTACACACTGACACCAGGATTGTGTCTGTGTTACAGGGCCTGCTACCGTGGCTGCACACACATGTAAGGCACTCGGCATTCACTAACTGCAACTAAGTTCTATAAATGAGGTACCTTTTGACCTAATTCATCCTCTCTCTCACTCTTTCAAACACATTTTTAACTTTTATAGACCTTCTCTTTCTCTTTCAGATAAAAAGTCATCAATTCACTTGATTACAAATGCTGTTTGCCACTTGGTATTAGATTTAATATGCAGAAGCTGTGAAATTAAAACCTGGCTTATAGCCCCTCAAGGTGGATTCCAAGTCTCCATAGCTGTGACTTTAGCTTATAATCATATTGGGAATCATCTCACAGGGCCTCTTTCTCTTCTGAGACTCCCGGGACACTCAACAAGCACAATTTTGCAATGGGGTGATTATGTTCCTCAGTCAATAGTGTTCACAGTATACCTTTGTCTCCTCTAGGAACATAAAAAAAAAGAACAGATTTCTGACAATAATAACAGGACAATATAGTGGTTTCCCTCAGATTGCATTAGCAGAATGTATTTTAATTTTGAAAGAAAAACATGGTTTTGTGCTAACTGTTAAAAAGCAGTAACTTCAGAGATGTTACACAGTTACTAGGGGGATACTTTGCATTATCGTGACATTCCCAAGAAACACATCTTTTTAACTTTGCCATACTGAACTTAAATACAACTTTGTCCCCATAACTCAGTAGATAAAGAGTCAGGCTAATTGAGGGTCAATCTTGGCTCTTCCATTTGGTGCCTTTGTGACACAGAAGTAGTTATTTAACTTCTCTGAACCCAGCTTCTACTGTTGTAATATTGGAGATGATAGGCTCAACTCCTGTAGCTCAGCGGCTAGGGCACCAGCCACACACACCGAAGGTGGTGGGTTCGAGCCCAGGCCAGGCCTGCCAAACAACAATGACAACTACATCCAAAAAAAAAAAAAAATAGCAGGGCATTGTGGCAGGCACCTGTAGTCCCAGCTACTTGGGAGGCTGAGGCAAGAGAATCACTTAAGTCCAAGGGTTGGAAATTGCTGTGAGCTGTGACCCTCCCCTCCCACCCCCGGTATTCTACCATGGGCAGCATTGTAAGACTCTGTCTCAAAAAAAAAAAAATTGGAGATGATATTAATGCTGAGATTATAAAGCTGATGTGTTAATTAAGTAATATAAAGCTGTGAAATGCTGAGTGTATTTCCCCTGGAATATGGTAACAATTGTAATTGCTAACATTTATTGAGCATTAATTGTTCTATTTTATTATTATTCATATCTGCATACTTAAATAATTACTAATAGAAAATAAGAGTTGAATAGAATTCTGCCAGGTTTGAAAAATGAATGTGTAGTGGTGTTTGGGTTCTGTGCCCAGCCCTGAGATCAACCTTCGTGGAAAACAGTATGGAGATTTCTAATGAACTAAAAGTAGATCTATCACTTGATCCAGAAATCCCCCTGCTGGGTATCTACTCAAAGAAGTTATTTCCTCAAAAAGACACCTGTACTCATATGTTTATTCAGTACAATTCACAGTTACACAGATAGGGAATCAACCTAAGTGCCCATCAACTGATGAGTGTATAAGGAAAATATGGCATACACACGCACACACACAATGAATTCTACTCAGCCATAGAGAAGAACGAGGTAATGTCTTTTGCACCAATTTGTGTGGAACTGGAGGCCTTAGGATGCACCTCAGGAATGGAAAACTACACACTGCATGTTCTTACCTGTAAGAGGGAGCTAATCCAGGAGTATGCATTGTTGTACAGAATGACATCACAGACACTAGAGACTCAGAAGGGGGAGGATGAGAGGAGAATGAAGGATGAAAAATTATCCATTGAGAACAATGTGCACTATTAGGGTGATGAGTGTGCCGGCAGCCTGGACGTCACCATTGTGCACATGCAATTCGTCCAGGTACATTTGTATCCCCTGAATCTATGGAAATAAAAACAAATAGAGAGTTTGGGGAGAGTGAACCAACAGGGGAAAGGAAGGTATTGATCAAGGTACAAAGTGTCAGGCGAAATAGGTTCTGTGATGAATTGTACAACATGATAACTATAGAATACTACTGTGTATTTCAAAATTGCTAAAAGAGTAGATTTTGAATATTCTCACCAAAAAGAAACAATCAGTATGTGAAGTGATGGATATGTTAATTAGCCTAATTTGATCATTTCATAATGTATACATGTATTAAAATATCACATTTTACCTAATAAATACATGTGGGGGGAATATGAGGATTGTTCTAAATTATATTGAAGAGCTAAATGCCACCAACTGGTGACCAGGGACACGCAAGTTGTAGGGGAAGTGAGCTTGTCAGCGGAGGACGTGGCTACAGCCATCACACAGCTTCAGACACGTTGAAATGTTTGCTGAGACACTGAACATTAATTTGAGTTTAGAATACCTTGTAGGCTAGAAGTAGTTATATAATCATTATCTGATTAAAAAAAAACATAGTTTCTGGTACAGACTAAGAATGTATTCATTGAATGGGTCTTGAAAAGTTAAACACATTTAACCATATTTCTAACAGTCCTTTTATACCAAATACCTCAAATTTATCAAAATTTCTGGATTTCTTGGCTTGACACCTGTGGCTCAAGAAGCTAAGGTGCCAGCCACATACACCTGAGTTGGCGGGTTCAAATCCAGCCTGGGCCCGCCAAACAACAATGACGGCTGTAACCAAAAAATAGCCCGGTATTGTGGCGGCTGCCTGTAGTCTCAGCTACTCGGGAGGCTGAGGCAAGAGAATCGCTGGAGCCCAGGAGTTGGAGGTTGCTGTGAGCTGTGATGGCACAGCACTCTACCCAGGGCCACAACTTGAGGCTCTGTCTCAAAAAAAAAAAATCTGGATTTTTAATTCTTAATCATTTAGAGAAATTCATTATATTCAGTCATAAATCAATTAAATTATTTACTTGTGATTCACTTTTTGACTCCTGGATATAGGAGCAAGGGGCATTATTTCAGTTATTTTTCTATAGCTGGACTTTCAGATACCCTGTTTCTTATCAGTAGCAGCTATGTTTAAATTCTTTTTAAGGTCAAATTAGGAATCTTAATTTTCTGAATCCACAGATTACTGTCTAACCAATAGACTTTTTGTTTATTCACTAATAACAGATTTTCCCCCCTGTTAATTAAGAAGTACATTAAAGGCATATCAGATAAAGTGCTGTCTGTTGTCTGGTAATTATACTCCTAGCAACAAAACGGTACTAAAACTCCAAGTACTTCAATAAGACAGTAGAGATTTCTAAAGATTTCATAGAATTGAGGGTGGGTTTATGTTTATATGGCTTTTCTGAGAGTTTTTAATTTTTGTTTTTAAATTTTTTCTTTACAGGATAACTTGTTTCATTGGTAACTATTTTGATCTGAATGGTGAAGATTCTTAATTGTGCTCACAGAGACTTTGAGTCTTGCTGCTTGTAGAGAAGGATAGATCTTTAGAATGGCGACCCTCTGGGAGAGGGAAAGAGTAAACAGAGAGATTCTGAGTGAGAGAGCGTTACTAAATCAACACATCAATCCCAGGAATAATTGCTGGATTTGTCAGTGAAGAACAATTATACCATTTAAGGAAAGTGTTCAAGAACATCCGTGTTCTCCCACAATCAGTTAGTTCTTTTTGTATAATATATGAAAGTACCATATTCGTAGGTGGGGTTTTTGTTTGTTTATAGGAGGAAAAAAAGGAGGAGGACAGTGAGGATGAAGAAAGTGTTTATTACACTGTGTTACTGTTTTATCTCTGTCCTTGTGGGTTATTTCAATGCTGACTTTCAACCCTAATCTTCTATCTGGCTTTTGCCACCTGGAATGGTTACTGTCCGACTGGGTGATTGCAGAGTCCCAGAGGCTGGGAAGGCCCAGGTCAGGGTGCCAGCAGGTTTGGTATCTGGTGAGGCCAATCTCTTTTTCCAAGACGGCACATTGCTCACTGCATCCTCCAGAGGGGACGATGCCAAAGAGGCCAGCTCACCCTTTTGTAAAGGCACTAGTCTCACCCAGGAGGGCAGAGTTTTAGAGTTTTGGAGGGAACAAACATTCACACCACAGCAGTCACATTTTCACAGATATTATCTTTGTATACAGCTAGGGTATGTAGGAAAATAAAAATTTATAGGATTATTTTTCTTGCAGTTGAATTTAATATCATTTCATTATTTAGAAACGTGTAAGATACTATTTAAAAAACAACCAATGAATTTTTGGAGACCCACAAAGTACTCAACACTATAGTAAGTCTCATGTGGGATTCAAAAGCTTAATATAAAAACAAACTGTTTAACCATCAGGCTTGGACTCTGTTAATTAAAATGCAAAGAGAATTGATTTTAAAACCTTGGTAGCTTTTGTTTTAAGAGGAATAAAGCACTGCAGATATTGTCATGCAAATTTGAACTTGAATTTGATCCTAGAAATGGATTTCTATTTATAACTCCCTGTCTTTTCCTTCAGAGATCATTAGACTATCTATATGACAGGACAAACCATATGAAGACAAAAATGCAAGGATATTTTATTTTCAGGATTCTTAACTTCTGAAACTAGAGTAACCAGCTAATACAGAACATTTATTCAGCCTTTACATGGATGAAGTCGTGCAGATATACATTTTTATTCCAATGTATTTTGTTTTCATATAAAAATATTTAAAGCTTATTTTTATGTTTTAAGACCTATAAAGCAGTCAGAACTTTGTAGACAAAAAAGACTTCCTCTCATAAGGCGTATTTTGGAATATAACTTGGAATTCTGTGCTTCAGTACTCTTGTCTGAGATTGGTATGTGATGTGTGAAATGCTTAATAATGTTATCAAAGAGATTTATATCTTTATTTATGCGTTACAGATAAGAGTCTTAACCATAGGGAATTTAAATAACTTGACTATGTTGGTTAGTACTCTGCATTTGGTAATAAACAATTTAAATTTTTATCTAAATCTGTTTTAAATTTTTTTTCTTTTAAAACTCTTTGTGAGTGAGGTCATCTGCTTAACACTGAGGAGATATGATTTCTTCTCCCTCCTTGGGGTGTTTTGGGTCTGCGTTGGCATTCCAATTTTGACCAGCGGTAACTTTACTCTAAAACTAAATTGGGAGAAAACGAGCAGATAGTTTGATAAAGCTAATTTGCTTCACTTTCCCCAAATCTACTAGTTGGAAAAACCTCTTAAAATCAAAGTTAAATAATTGTCTTTGTAAGTAAAGATTTATAAATTTTTTGTGACATTGTTCCACAGGAAAATTAGAAATCAGTTTTCTTTTCTTGTTGGACCATGACACTGGTGAGTTGGGGATTTAATATCCAGTTTTACTTTTTCATTAATTAGCATATAACTACCTTGAATGTTTTACTATTCATTCTAAGTTAAATAATCTTTTAAAATCTCTCCTCAAAAGTAAATCACTTACAAATGAATCTAACCATCTCTTGGCCCTTCAATTAACCTCTTATATCTCAGATGCTTGGTATTCTTTTGGGGAAAAGAAATCAAATTTGTATTAGTCTCAGTTCTCCTTTAAATACATTTAGTCTTCTTATCAGCCTTGTGACAGCATCTTAACTTACTGGTGACACCCTCATTGAACCTGCTGTAGCACTTTTGGCTCTTTCTCTTGGAAGAGCAGTTTCTGGCATTAACTCTAACCTGGTACCCAAGGAGCACGGAATATTAATATTTCCTCAGTTCAGCAAGTATGCTTAACATTCCACTGTATTTTTAGTATGTACGACTAAGTAATATGTTTCTTAGTTGGGGGATTTGGTGCAGGAGTATCTGAAGAAATAGGAAAGGCACTGAAGGGGTTTGGGGTCACCAGAAGCGGGGGTCTTGGCACGAGGAATGAAGAAGCTTGACACAAAGTCTGTGTCGGGAGACGGAGGAGCTCTGGGAGGAGCCCTCCCGAGTAAACCTCAGGTCTGTTTATATTATCAAAAACCAGAAGGAGTAGACAAAAGCTGCCTGCCGGACACTAGCACCAATTAGGGAGGAGATGAAGAAGGTCGGAGAGAAGGTCTCCACCTTTGTTTTTGAAAACTGTAGACCCTGAGCACAGTCTCTGCCTCCAGCATCAAAAAACCTTCGGAATCTAGAGAATCTTTACCACAATTATTATTGCCATACTTCACATATGCATTTTCTCTCAGAGGCCAGTTTTCTGATGTCCACAACTCACGTGCTGTTCTCAGGATTCTCTAGGTCTCTCAAGCAGGAAGTGAGTCCTATGCCAAAGATCAGGGCTCACTTTACCCAAAAGCACTGCACTCGGGAAGGCCTCAGCACTCTACTGCACAGGTACCCGGATCTGAGTCTCAGGTTTATCAACTCCGGGGCACTGTGCCTATCTCTTTGCTGTTTGTGTGCTCCTGAATACAAACAGGACAGCCAATGGACTTCTGTGGAACAGGCTTGTCCCCTAATTACCTCGCTTGATTTATTGCCTAACACAATACTGTGGACCTTCTCAGACCCAGATGGGATCTGGACAACCTTTTCTTACCTGTTCTTGGGTATTTATTGTGGGGCATCCTACAGACAGATTTTCTTTTTCTTCTCTGTTTGCCCTCGTTGCTTTGTTAGCCCAGGTTAGATTTGGTAATAGCTAAATTGCTCCCGATTCCCGGTCCCTCCTTGATGTTATTCCCAAACTTTCCCAGATGGTATGATAGTTCCTGTTTCTGGAAAGACAGTGTCTTTCAACTGACCCTCATATTAACTCTAAAAACTCTTTAGCTTACCTCACATGTAACTGAATAGATATTAAAAGGAGATGTTTTATACTGAGGAAATTGTCTAAAAATAGAGATAATTTTTTGATAGGTAATATTTAATCTACTCAACAAACCTTTATGTAGAATGTGTTATGGGTTATTACCTATCTGGGGGAGGGAATGGGTGTGTGTACTCAGGTAAGGTATGACAGGAGCTTAAAGTTAGGTAGAAAAGAAAGACACACAAACAGGTAATTATAAGCCAAACTGTGGTGTGTGGGGAGGTGAATTTCTGTGTGTAGATTTTTGTCCCAGGAGAAGGTTGGCTCCTCCTCCGTTGCAGTGATTAAGACAGGATTGAAAAAGACAGGATTAGTCTGGGTCCTGAAGGAGAAATGAGTATTTGCTGAGCATGGTAGAGGAAAGATTTGGAAAGTCATTCTAGGTAATCAGCGTTTTTAATGTCACTCTTGAAACAAAGAGACAGATTTGGTGGAATTGAGGTCATAGGACTGGAGAAGGAGGGGGAGGTGGCAGTGACAAGCTGTGGTTCCTGCTTCCTAGAAGAGGCTCACTCTTCATTTGCTGTTAGAGAACATGTAATATAAGATCGGAAAAGTTGGTAGAGTGGTGATTGAAGAATTATGATACTTTTTGAATAAGAATTGAAGGCCTGGGTGCTTTCCAGTTTCATGGTGTTTAAGCCACTTTTGTGTCAACCTTGAACTTTTGGAGCTTAAGTTCATTTACTTTTAGTAAAATTTGTTATCCTTTTTCTAAGAAAAACAGGACATAAGTTAGACTTAAATGGGTTTTTCTTTAAGATAAAATAGCTCTTAGAAATTTTGCATTTTGATGAGATGGGTTTAAATGCACCAAATGCAATCAAATGAACAGCCCTTAAAATACACTATGTGTGAAAAATCAAATCAAGAACGCTTAAAGCAAAACATTTGAGGCTTTCTTATATTGAAACCATTTGAAAAAAATATTCTAAATGATGAACAAATAGAATATGTGATCAGGTTTTATAATTTAAAACAGACTTCCCACTTTTCCATGGTTATACTCTTTTCTTATTCTATGTACAATTTTCCTAAATATATTGTCCTCAGAACAAAGGCATCATTTAAAAAATAGTGTTATTTTTATTTTTAAAAATGTTAATGCTCTTTGTTAAAATATGTACAAAATCTAGAGTATTTTAAAAGGATAATAAATATCACACATCCATCCCTAAGAGATAACTACACGTCCTCTCAGATCATTGTAGCATGCACATATGCACACACACATATCTGTTTAATAATACATAGTTTTAATAAAAAAGGCTTATGCTATACATATATGTGTATATTATACACACACAGTTTTGTACATGTTTTTCATTTAATACCATTCTAAAAATGTAAAGTGGAGCACTCAGAAGGTGAAGAATATAATTGTAAATAAAATAAACAGAGATGACCTTGGGAAATGTGAGCCTCTAAATGGCAAAATTTCAGACACTCTTTTTATGTCTGACAATGAGGATTTCCATGAAGCAATCCTATTGCCTTTTATTGAATGTGTACGGCTTTCTTAATGAAGAGGAAATGACATAGAGATACTACAAATGCAAAAATACTTACTTGGGAGAAAGGCAAGGGCACTAGGTGTTCTGGTTGCTTATTTTTAGGATACACATATTTTGGGAGCCACTGAAATGTAGTATTAATAGATTTTTTATGAATTTTTTAAATGAATGGATAGATAGTATTTGTTTATATAAAAATAAAAATTATAGTTCTTGGTTTCTGGATTGATTTTACTAAAAAACATAGTAATATTTTTTTAATGCTTTCTTTCAGTAGAATTAATAGTGTTCTTCTTTCCCAGGTGGGACACTGTGTAGTTAAGTAAAGACATACTGAAGGAATATTCTAGTGCTACAGATACTGCTAAAATGATGATTTCCCCCCACCACGAAGATATTTCAATCACTTTATCTAGTGACAAAGTTAAAAATGTCTATTTCCATTTGGATGCTTTGCTAAGTGTGCCATTCCACAGTCTTCATTATACAGATGACAAAATTGAAGAAAAAGGAGGTAAAGTGGCTCATCCTCGATAAGAAAGCCAGTTAATGTGAGAGATTAGTTTTAAATCTTGTGTAAGTCTTGGATATGTTTTCTTTAGCCATAGATTCTTTTTCACAAGTGTTACCTGTTTTTTCTGCAGTAGTATGTAAGCATGTAGAGTGAAAACTGAGTTGTTTAACATTACGCAGGAAATCATAGTAAGCGATGATGCAGGGTTTTCTTGGAATATTGAGCTTTGCAGGGTGATACACTAGAAGGCCTTCTTTGAAACCCGTGTGGACATTCAAGGCACATGTGAGGCTGGTGAGATCATTTGTAAAGGAGGTAGCAGAAGAGAAGATTCAAAGTAAAGGTGCCAGAATGAAGGCCAGATGGCAGGGGCTCTCTCTTCTATGCAAACAGAAGGAAAGGGCCTTCCTACGGTGCTAAGGGAGGTCAACTGGGAGTGTTAGAGGAGACTCTTCCTGACCAGTGGCCTCTACTTTCCTAGTAAAGCCAGAAGGAAGAGATCTTATGGGGCCTGACATGGCTGGGTTGGTAGTTTTTAGGTTAAAATGACTATAACATTACCACACTACTACTTTGCTCTCTTGAGAGTCACTCTGCTCTGGGATATGTGGAAGAAAGCTGAGACTAGAGAAGTTAGTCATGATTGTCAGCTGGGTTATAATGGTTTGAAAAACTTAGCTTCTTAGAGACGTTATTTTCATTCCATAACCTTCCCTTCTCATATGTGAGAAAGAGTTAGCCGCCTATTCAATTTCTACCTCTATTAAGAAGGTGTCAACAAAATATCATTAGGATGTATGTGGCTTGTTTGTGGTAAGGAATGAGAAGCTGAGGCACAAGTGGACATGTTTTTAAAAATGATTGCTAATGCTTGGAGTAAGACATAAAAAGGTGTAGTTGATATATGTAAGCTTTGCAATGTCCATTACTCTTTATGTTAGCAGCACAAGACTCTTAGAGATGAGGCTTCCCTTTTACCAGCAATTCCATCGTCAAGAGAAATGCATCAGCTAGGATAAGTCAGGGCTTTTCACAAGTGGCCATTAGCTTTCTTGAGCAAACGCTTCTCAGTTTCCTTATGGAGCACATTCTTGGGATGAAGTGAGTCTGGGATATAACTGGCCTGTCTTTCTAGATTGGATGGGAGCAGCTGGCAAGGCTGTGTGTATTCCTGATTTTTAAGGTTTTGATTGAACAAAAATATTTCCCCACAAGTCAGATTAATGGCCCATCACAGTCTGTGTCATATGTATTATTTATAAATATAATATTAATAGTTTTCATTCCCCCTATAGTGAGTTTCCTAGTAACGCAAAACTGTGGAATTTCAAGATGTTCATATCATTTATCAATTGTCTTTTTAAATTAGAAGAGTTTGAAATTATTGTATTTTTCAACTGGGGATTTCATTAGTATTTAAAAGTAGGAAAATTAAATCATTTTCTTAAAAATCAGTGAAAATATATAAAATGTGGAAAAATCCAAAATAGTTTGAAATAATGAAAGCCATATCATAAATAACATTTCATGTGAGATTCCACGTAGTAAACTTGTTAGTAAAGATGAAGGCATAATATTCACAATAAAGAAGAGTGATTTTTAGTCAATCCCTAAATAGAACCTTTACAATAAGGAAGAACAATCTCAAGAGTATATTTAAAGGGATATATCCGATGCTTGTGTATAGATGTATAGATTTTCATCCTGGTGATTATGCCCAAAAGTCAAAACTCCAGGGGCCAGGTGCTGTGGCTCACGCCTGTGATCCCCGCAGTCTGGGAGGCCTAGGCGGATGGATCACCTTAGCTCACTGGTTTGAAACCAGCCCAAGCAAGTGCAGGACCCTGTCTCTAAAAGTAGCTGGACATTGTGGCGGGCGCCTTAGTCCCAGGTACAGGCAAGAAAATGTCTTAAGCTCAGAAATTTGAGGTTGCTGTGAGCTGTGATGTCACAGCACCCTACAGAGGGTGACAAAGTGAAGCTCCTGTCTCAAAAAAAAAATTAAAACTTCATTTTCTTATAGCTGACTTGGCAATAATTACTAATTTTGCTGCTCTTGAAGCTTCCTTCAAAATATGATTCCACATTATCTCCTGAGTTGAAGCTCATGTAACAGGAGAAAAATTTGGTAGAGGCTTCTGCTGTAGCATTTTTGAGGGTGTCAGAAGTGATATGTTGAAAAAGGTACTGTTATTAAACGGCACTGTCACTTAATGACTCTTCCAATCATGGTTAGTACTAGAACAGTTGGAGATGCTGATTGAGATGGAGATTGTGAGGCTTTCCCAGTCTGGCTGCACCAGAGTGCTCTTAAGGGTAATGGTCATTGGTCCAGAGCCAGAGAAGCTATGGCCCTCAAAAAGGACTGGGGCCTATCACTCCTGCATAGTTGTTCGACTACACACCATGGTGACTATCGGATGGCCCATCAGAACATGTGAGGTTGGGTGTGACAGTCACAGCCTTTACTATTAATTTCGAAGTCCTTCAGAATTCTCCCAAACTGGAGTCTAGTTGAGATGTTCACATTGGACAAAGGAATTGTTCAGTTTTCTGTTGTCCCGTCTTATGGGTTGGCAATATCAGCAGTTTTCCCAACTCTGAGCGGTAACACACTCATTATTCTCACGGGGGAAGGAGATGGTGCCTTTCTGAACTGCTTTGGGCATTTGTCATGTCTAGTGACTACCAGGATTTCCCAGGTGTGAGCTCCCACTTTTATAAGAGCCACTTTTCCTTGGTTTTTAGGCCTCACACTCCTCTACCTTTAGGCTAATCACTTTGCTTTTTATTTTACTGAAATTTAAAAATTTGATGCCAAGTGCTCACTCTTTCTTTCCACTGTTTTGTGAGAACAAAAGTCCATTTCGTCCCACTCTGAGATGCCAGGGCTGTCACGCCTGGTCTGAACCCCACCTCGTCTCTCTTTCCCTCTGTGCACATCTTGTTATAATCGCATTCCGCCTTTAAAGGCCTCCCCGACCCTCAGTCCCTTCTCCACTTCTCCCCCCTTTCCTTTGACTCTCCCAGACCTTTGTCAGCGTCACCATCAATGTCAGAGTTGCCAGGCCCCATTAGATGCTACTTTCTCCTCGTCTTGCTTCACCTCTCACTAGCATTTGGCACTGTTGGTCATCCTTTCCTTGTTGAAACAGACGCCTTTCTTGACTTTTGAGACCTGATTTTCCCCTTATTTCTATGACTCGGCTTAGCTGCCTGCTCTGGCTTGAATCTGAACAACCTTTACATGTTGACGTTCCTCATGGCTTGGCCCTGGGTCCTCTTTATCTTCCCTTTGCACTATATTCCCATGGCTTTAAACACCATCTATATGCTAATAACTCCCAAATTTATATCTCCAGCTTGGCTCTCCTCTCATCTATCCAAATTACCTACTCGACAGCTCTGTGGGTTGTTTCTCAAACATCTGAAACTTAATACGTTCAAAAGTAAACTCTTGCCTTTTTCCATGGAAACCTATTTCTCCACAAATCTTCTTTGTCTCAATAAATGACACCTCATTCTAAATAATTACTGAAATAAAAAAGAACTTGATAGATTTTTTTTTTATTCTGCCCCTCCTATACCCCCACATCCAATCCATCCACAAAAATGGCCAATTTACCTTTAAAGTATGTTTTCTATTGCCTGTGTTACTGTGACAACCCACTGGCACCTTGCTTTTTCTCTAGCCACCCACTAATACGTGCTCAGGGTAATCTCAGTAAAGCATAAATGGTCCCTTCACTTCCCATCTAAAGACTCTTTATTACCCCTACATTGCACTTAGGACTTGAATTTCCTTTGGCCTATACAGCCATGTATGGCCTGGCCCATCTTTGTTCTCCAACTCTTGTCTATGGTTAGTGCTGCCTGGTCGCCTGGCTTGGGTACTTTGTTCAGACTGTTCCCTTTTTTGGGAGTGTGCTTTCCTTTTCTCTTCCCATGGCTGGGTTATTTTTATTCTAGTTTCTATCTAAATCCCATCTCCAATTTACTTCTCTAACCATCCTTTCTACATAGGTAACTCTGCTCTGTAGTCTTAACTACAGTATCATTTTTATTTCCTTCATAGCACGTCATATTTTGTAAGTAACATGTTAGATATTTATGTTATTTGTATTTTCCTCTAAATTCTGGGTCTTCTAACACTGTTGGGCACCACAGTAAGCATTAATAATTATTAAATGAATAACAGTCCGTCAGTCTCCACAACAAATGAAATATTCAAGTATTGTAGAAAATGACAAGAGAAGAAATGGCCTGTTTATTCAAGTAGCTCACAAATGTGTGTTACAGTGACTAGTGAAGAGTTTTCAATGAAATTACTCTTCCTCAACAAAAACTGAGTCATTTTCTGGGTAACATAACAGTTCTTACATAAGTTTCTTCACTTTATGAAAGCTGGACCATGCACTTATGATTGTATGTATATGGTTATACCTCAATAAAAATATATATACAAAAGGAAAAAGCAAAGTAGGAAAATGTCATGAACTATTTGCCTAATTTTCTGCAATGATACTTTATTTTCATAATCAGGAAGACCTTATAATGATTTTTTTAAGAACAAAAGAAATCTCCAGATAATAGTATATTTAGAAAAAGAAAGCATTATTCATTTTCATTCTTTGTTCATAATATTCTTTTGTAGCCTTCTTTTGTAAATTTTTAATGATTTAAAAGACTTGCTTAAGTTAATTTAGCTTGTTATAGAGTAGAAATTGGATTTAGTTTTAAGACATTGGTCTGACCATATGATGTGTTTCCCTGGGGGAATTAGCATGTAGTCTTGCAGTTTGAGTGACCATGGGCATGTCCTCTGTCATGTTTGCCACCTGTTTCACCTCAAGACCTGACTTTTCACAGAATCACACCTCTGCGTGTGTCACACAGACTACTTTGAAAAAGGGAATGTTTACTAATGCTTATTACAAGAATTAAAGATCTTATCGCAAGATTAAGGAGATAGTAAGGAGAATCTTGAAATTACATACATAAGACAATTTGCCCTTGGGCTTGGTCCCATATAATATCCTCTCCGTTTTAGTCCTGCAGATTTACCAAGTGGGTATGCATGAGGTCTGAGCAGGGTCCAGCCAACCCGATACCTCGCTGGCGATAGTCTCTACCTGCTGTTCAAGGCCTAAAGTCAACTCCCTCAGCACGTGCCACTCTACTGGCTGCTTGACCTGTCACACAATGACAGCAGGAAAGCCTTTCCATCTCTAGAAAACCTCTAAAACTGTATCTTCCTTATACGTCTCTGTAAGAACTCAAATATATCTGATATTATTGCATATCCACCAGAGACTTAAAGATTGCTGTTTAAAATCTAACATAGACTTAGATATTACTGGATTCTAGAACTAACTCACCTAACTCTTCTGCAGTGGGCCCTGTGACAAATGCTATACCTCTCAGAAACTTCACCAAGTAGAGGTTGAGCCCAGCGTTGTCTGGGAATTATGTGCACCTAGGGAGTCTTTCACCGGCGACTGCCCAGGGTGGGGATATATACTCCAGCACCTGCCCCCATGGGTCAGGTTCCATCCTTCCCCTACTCAGGACTACTCTGAGTATCTCCAGAGTTCTCTCATGGGAATGGGACAAAGTAACCCTCTATAGCAGTTTGCCTGATGACACACCTTTGTTGGTCTTCCCTGGCTAGTGCTGGAATCGCTGTTCGTCTCTCTCTTAGGAGAACAGGTCCGGATAAATCACTTTGAGTTAGAGTCTGCTTCAAGGGCACAGACTTCATTCTACCTCAAGTCATTTTATAATACTTTAGCTGTTAACTACATATTATATAATTCTTATTTTCTCTTTTATCCTAGCTTGATCATTTGAGTAGCCTTCACCTACTTACACATTAATCTTTCCTTATTTCTATTTCCAAAGATGCTATTATTGGGAACCATCAACTGAAATTTTATCAGCTCTGTGAAACATCAGACAACTGGTTAAACAAATTTAGGCTCACCATCTTCTGTGCTTCTTTTTCTGTTTTATCTAAATCTCCATTAAGAAATTATCGCATTATATTACTATTAGTTTTATATCCTTCTGCATCCCCAGCTAGGCTGTTATCAACTCAAGGGCAGGGCTGTGGTTTTATTCCTCTTTGCAAACTTGTGTAGAAATGGATAGTTAATAATAAAAGTTAAGTGAATTTAATATAAAATGATGTAAGTACATCGTTTTGTCCAGAGATAACATGTAGAGAGTACTATTTATGTAATTTTTTAATAACATCTGAGAAATGATAACCAATAGCAGAAGTAGAACACTTTTAGCTATTTCTCAAAACTTCATGGAAACCTCTAGTTCTAGTCAGTTTGATCTACTGACTAGAGATCAGAAATTGAATGGCTTAGAGCAACAGAAATTTATTCCCTATCCTTCGGGGAGTTGGAAGTCTGGCCAGAAATCAGATGTCAGCAAGTTCAGGTTCCAGTGAGGGGCCCTTCTGGGCAGCAGGCTGTTGACATCTGGTATGTCCTCCCAGTGGGGAAAGGGGACCTGCCCAGGGGATCCTGAGATCTCTTGTCCAGGGTACTGATTCCATCAATGAGGGTCTGCGGCCCTCCAGATCCCCACCTGTGGCCTGTCAGTCAAATCCAAACTTCACAGAACAAATCTCTTTAATAAAAGGATTTGTTATGTAAAATTTAGTTCAGTCAAAAGGCCACATTCAAGGATCCAGGAAGCCGCATGTGGCCCCAGACCACAGGTTCCCAGCCTTGACTAACTTCCGAAAGGCTCCACCTCCTAAGACCATCACCTTGGAGGTCAGGAATTCAACATAAAAATTTGGGGGAACATAAACTTTGAGGCCATGACGATTGATGAGAAATCTCTATCTCAATGCGCTAAGAATTAGTCACTTCTTGGGGAGGAATCCATTTACCTTTCTCAGCAAGAAGACAGAGAAGTGGGAGGGCCAGTGAGATGCACCTGAGAGCTGTTTACCGAATGCCACTTTACAATGTCACGTTATTTAACCTGAGATGATTGCCACATGAAATAAACCATGAAATAGTTCCTGGTCTTTTTGAAATTTTGAGTCATTATTAGTCTTGTTCATCAAGAATTGAGCTCATTACAGCTAAAGCTCATATAGCTTTCAAATTAAAATGTCTTTTAGCTTAGATAGAAAGGACAGCTATGTTCCTAAAGGGAATTGACAATTGGGCTAATCTGTCCCTATGGATTGTGTTAGAATCCACTTTGCTAGTATTTATAAAAAAGCATTATTTGTCAGTTTTTCCTAAAGATATAAATGCCATTAATAGTGGGATTCATATTCTTGGGTGCAAGTTTAAGACTAATCAGTACATTTGATGTTAAGGTATAATAGCTGCACAGCAAACATAGCATCATGTGTATAATAAATATGTATTCACATTTTTCTTTTCTTTTCTTTTCTTTTTTTTTTTTTTTTTAGAGCCTGAGTTTTACTTTGCCGCCCTTGGTAGAGTGCTATAGCATCACAGCTCACAGCAACCTCCAGCTCTTGGGCTTAGGTGACTCTCTTGCCTCAGCCTCCTGAGTAGCTGGGACTACAGGCACCCGCCACAACACCTGGCTATTTTTTTGTTGCACTTCGGCTGGAGTGGTGTTCAAACCCGCCACCCTCGGTATATGGGGCCAGTGCCCTACCCACTGAGCCACAGGTGCCGCCCCAAGAAAGATGTGTCTGTACTTTTTCTCCACTCTCCTTCTTGTAGTTGTCATTGTTTTTTTTTTGTTTGTTTGTTTTTGGCAGTCCCAGGCTGGGTTCGAACCCACCAGCCCCAGTGTATGTGGCTAGCGCCCTAGCCGCTGAGCTACAGGCACAGAGGAACATATTTTCTTTTGTTGTTGTTGTTGTTTTTTGTTTTTTGAGGCAGTCTCACTTTGTCACCCTTGGTAGAGTGCGGTGGCATCACAGCTCACAGCAACTGCAAACTCTTGGGCTTAGGTGATTTCCTTGCCTCAGCCTGCCATGTGGTTGGAACTACAGGTTGTTCGCCACACGCCCGGCTATGTTAAGAGACAAGGTTTTGCTGTGGCTCAGGATGGTCTCGAACTCCTGAGCTCAAGCAGTCCAACTGCCTGAGCCTCCTGGAGTGCTTGTCTTACAGGCGTGAACCACCACTCTCAGCCACATTTTTCTGAATGTTAAAAACATCATCAATGAGCTAGTTAATATGGGCTGCCTCCCACCCAGGGAGGGTGGCCAGTGACATTACTAGTCCTTATTAACTTGGTGTCCTAAGGAGGAATGGTAGGGTTCAAGGCTAGCTCTGATCTGATCTTGGCCCTGTTAATAACTAACTGACATTGGAAGGGCACTTCATTTCTCTGGGTTTCATTTATCTCCCCTATTAAGTAGGAAAAATAATTTCTGCCTACTCAGTTGAAGGGATTTTGTAAATATCCAATTAGGTAAAAAGTCCTAAAAGCCTTTTTAAATAAATAGTATAAAGAACTATATGGATGTAAAATGTTTTTATTTTCATCTTTGATAAAATTTGGCTGTAGGATGAGAAAAGACTTAGTAAACTTTGCAGGGCCCTCAGTAAATGCTGTCATCATAACTAATTTTGCTATATGACATATAGATTATAGACAAAGAGAAAATTCATCATGGTTTTGTTTTGTTCTTTGTTCTTTGTTCTTATTCTAGTTCTTTGAAGAATGTGGAAAAAAATTCTGTAATGATGTGTACTAGAAACATAATAGGGAAGACCCATTGAACCAAAAAGTTCCCAATTGAACTCTAGCATCCGGATAATTCAGCACATGAGACCAATCGAATGTTTTGCTGGGTACATGTGTGGCATTTGTCATACTAAGACCCCCAAAGCACTAAACAGCAATAGAATAGCAAACCCCTTGACAGAAACAAATGGAAAATGTTTTATCGTTAACTAAATGAAATAAACTTCTGATAAAACCTATGAATAATGCAAACAGAGGCGTGTGAGAAAAAAGTCAGGATCAAGGGAAAAGTGATGGTTTCCTAATCAGTGCTTTTTTTTTTTTTTTAATCTGACACTTAACATTCACTATATTTCAATTGGGGACATACTTCTGTTAGATGAAAGAGGACATCAAATTAATGTAATGAATGGTGTGTTTAAGGGGCTAAATTTTCCCTGTCCTAATTACAGGATCAAAACTGGATATGTTTTTACGTGGTAATTGCTTTTGGCTTAGATTAACTTTAAAAAAAAATTGAAGAAAACTTAAAAAAAAATTAAGATAAATAAGAAACCAATGCTATGTGTGTGTGATTGAAGATATTTATACCAATGAATGGCCAATGTAATCATTCTTAAATTCTATTTGTCCTTCTAGCCTAGTAACAACACTGGACTAACTCATCTGTCACGCATCCTAAATTCTCCAGTCTGCAGGCACCTGTTCATCTGTTAGTTGCCCACATCTCTTGTTGTTCCATTACCAGTTTTACACTTCTTTTCTCCATCAATATTACCTGTGGTAGGTTAGAATTATCAAACGTGTAAAAAGTTGAGAACAAAGTGACTAATTCAAAGTCAATTATTTCACTGTTGTCTGACATTAATTCCCTTAGATGTTATTTTTTTCAATTTTTTTGTATTAGAATAATATGAACATAATGATAACCCATTTTCCTCCTGCATTAGAAGGATAGTATAATCCCTATATCAAGCACACTTAAGACTGAGGTGTGAGACTGGCTTGAAGATTTCTGAAGACCTGTTTTGAGTCTAATCCTACACTCCCTGTTTATGTTGGGTTGTAATTTATAATTATCATGACACTGAAATTGTGAAAGGTTGAGACACATAGATACCAAAACCTTCAGAGGTTGCTCTCTATATAGTGTGAGTGAGATGTGACAGAGATATCTGGACAGATATGTCCAGAATTTTTAGTATCTTTACTTCTATTTTTAATTTTATGTATTTTATTACGATCTTTTACTTACAAGATTTGTTATTAAGTCACTGACTGACTATGGCCATTTTGACTTTTTTATGTGATACCTATGCAAATAATACAGAGATAGATAAAATATATTTATTTTCATTTCTATAATTAGTTCAGCATCAGTTAATAATTGCCTATTGTGTGGGGCGGCGCCTGTGGCTCAGTCGGTAAGGTGCCGGCCCCATATACCGAGGGTGGCGGGTTCAAACCCGGCCCCGGCCAAACTGCAACCAAAAAATGGCCGGGTGTTGTGGCGGGCGCCTGTAGTCCCAGCTACTCTGGAGGCTGAGGCAAGAGAATCGCTTAAGCCCAGGAGTTGGAGGTTGCTGTGAGCTGTGTGAGGCCACGGCACTCTACCAAGGGCCGTAAAGTGAGACTCTGTCTCTACAAAAAAAAAAAAAAAAAAAAATTGCCTATTGTGATGATAGTTTGGGGAAACTATCTATAACTTAAACTATTTCAGCTTTTGGCAACTTTTCCAGGATTATTTCTTGACTATAAAATTAATAGTGTCCTAGAATTTATTTAAATTATCTATGAATGAAAATAAAAATAAATAAATAAAAATAAATTCTCCACAATTTCTTTTTTTTTAGAAACAACTCTTCAGGTAGGTGAGAAATTATGACAGAATTATTTCTGATATTTTAGTTTTAATTTACATCTTTTGCATGTGCCTTAATCTTTTACTCTTTAATTTGAGAACTTACTAATCACCATTAAATTTTGCATAGCTGTAAAATTCAATGTCAGCAGTATTTTCTCCACTGAAGTGTTGACAGAGATTTTCTTCAGTTATTAGAGGACTATCAGAATCTAGTTTACAAGCAGTTAAGCTGTGAATCAAGCAGTCTGCATTTTTCCTCCTGGATCAGTCTGACATTTAAGACACTTCCATGCGGCTCTTGGAATCTGAGTATAAAACAGAGGGATGTTGCTGGTATTAGGCAGTCTGCTGTAGATCCTCCACCTGATGCTGCTGGTCCTTTGATGTTTCCCTTCAGACAAAGAGGCTGTAGTTGCAGTAGATGGGAGAGAAAGGACTAGGAGAGTTTGGAGCTGAAATCAGTCTCGGTATAGGAAAAACGGGAGGTAAATTGAAGAATCAGGGACATGATCATTTATGAATTATTTTTGACCAATTTTCCAAATACTAATTTGCCTATGTGTCTAATTTTCTAGATAAGATGAAAATTAGAGAATCTTAACATTCGTCTGAAAAAATATTTTTCTCCAGAATTAAAGGCACAAATATTATTTTAAGATGTCCTACATATCCTTTCTTGTTGGTAAAAAAAATCCGGTAGAAAGACTCAGTATAAACACATAATGTAGCTCTGGTCAAAGCCACAATTTTAAGTGATTGTTCATTGTGCTAGTATGTCCCTAGGTTTCTGTTTTACTGATGCTCCTGTTTAGAATTAAGGCGATCTGTCTTTATATGTGCTCCCAGCTCCTTGGTAATTGACCTGACAATCCACCGTGCTGTGGGCCAGACAGTAATCACTTGGAGAGGATGTCTTGCCTCTCTGATTTGACTGACAGGACCAGCCCTGGTTTAAAATCACCATCATGTGATTTTTATCAGTAAATTAACACCCATGTTTCCAGGCATGTGTACACTGAAATAGACCTGTCTTTTTAATGTGCCTTCTTCCCGGGGGAGGAAAATGACTAAAACAATCAGAGCTTTATCAGGTTGTAAATGTCCTTCCATGCTGAGGACAATGAATTTTGAAATCTTTTTTTCACATCTTTACAGAGAGCTGTGTAAATACTCCATAGGCCAGTTGATCATAAGTTAAATAGGCTGCCTTCATACATGTTGTCATTTCCCCCTAGGTTCTGTCTAGATTTAGTATTTTTGGTTATGAGAAAATATAAACACGTGGTCTCAGTCTGGACAGGACTGGCTGCACATCTGTGCTGCACAGCACACCAAACTTTATGCTGTTCTTTTTCATTAAGACATGTCATTTTAGTTTGCTGTGTAATGATGCTTTTTAAGTTGTATTGGCTTTAGATATTTCTAACTTCCACTTTTGAATTACATTTTTCTCTTAGTGAACTCTTATAGAAGATACATATTCAGTTGTGAAGATGACTATACTTATAGCTGTATCTAAAGAATACCATGGTGGCTGTTCATTGTGTGTTTCAGAGTAATATAGTTAAAGAAGAAAATCCATAAAGTAGACATACCAAGAAAGAAAAGCAAGCCCTGGAATAAATGACTTATTTTTTCACCAATTACATAAGTATTATCTATAAATATTAAAGCTTTCCACATATGCAAAAGTAACATAGGCCATAGGAAAGTACAGATAAACATTTCTGGTAGAGGGAACAGATGAGAAGTCTAAAGCATTACAGGAGGTCGACACGGAAACGGGCAGGAAAAGATGGGAGAATTCTCCTATTTCACATATTCTATCTGATTTTGTTTACCTGGAATAAAGGGCCCCAGAAAGGGAGGAACATGGAGATAAAGTGACAAAGATAAGAAGATCACTGTTGGTAGGTGGCCTTCCAGGAGCCAAGGCGTGTGCGTGGTACTAAGAGAGACGCGATCACACCTGGGAGGCCACCCAGGCCGCAGGACTGTCAGTTGCGGGATGATAGTTGGGAGCAGTTCAAGGCCACTGCGCTAAGGAGAGGGAACGTGGGAGGAAACAGTTATAAAAAATACCACATAGATAAAGTGGAAACCTGTGGCAACGCATATGGTCTGAGACTAGAAAGGGAAATGTGATGACATTTGTAGGAAACTTTGGGGTCTACTGAGGTGGGTGCTAGTGAGATGTCAGATTTATACTCTGTAGGCATTGTAGGGAGTAAGGGATTGGAGATAGCCTGGAAGGGAAAATGGAGAAAAAAGTTTCCCATTTATTGATTAGCTACTGTGTGTCAGATATTTTGCTATTTAATAGTTCTGAAAGCTCCCCAGCTGAATCTAATGTGCAGCCAGGGCTAGAAACTGCTGTAAGCAAATCCTTCTGTATGATTAGTTTGGCAAATGACACTGGAACCTGGGCTCCTAAAACTTCTCTGAGAGATTTATGAGAATCTTTTGAAAGTAAAGTTTTACAGGTGATAAAATATCCAATGTAATTATGGATTCAATGCAATTCTCATTGATCAACAACCGTCTGTTTCTTCAACTTTGTGTAAATGATGTACATAGATATATGTTTGCACACATATATAAACACATATATGTATTACATATATTTGAAAGAAAAAATAACATCTTTACAGACTCTGTTACACTTTAGCTTTTTCTCCAACATCTATAATTGAAAGTAAATTTCAATAAAGTGCTTCCATGCATATTTCTTGCAGTTTGTTGGAAGTAAAACTCATGACCCTCCACATGTGAATGTTGTGGACCAAGCAGAGCTTAAAGCTGGTGCTGAGTTTTTCTGCTCAGGGAGCAGGCACTTTACCAGCCTTACTGGTAACAGTAAGCACCGCTGCACTACCTCACGGAGAGGAGTAAGGAGGTAGCCGTGGCGTAGGGCGGCATAGGCAACCCTAGAAGTAAGTCGGGGAGGACGAACATGGGAGGAAGATGCAGCAGAACACTTCACTTCTTATACCAAGTCCCATCTACTGTCTTTATTTTTTAATTATGTGACCTTAATACATAGTTCAGAGCTAAAATGACACTAGGTACCCAAAGGAACTGGAAAGATTGTGAGAAAACGGCATTGGTCTGTGTAGAATACTTCCCTAATCACAATGTGGGGATTCTTTTGTTTGAAGGACATTGGTCAAAAATAGTAAGCACACTTTAGAAGCCAGGTACTCCAACAGTCTAACAGTTACCTGAAACACGAAATGAGAACCTTCTGTCAAGGCGGATGCTGGGGCAGTGGGGGGACTGAATTCTGCAGCAGTGCCCAACCCTTTAGGGTTGGTAGTCCAGCCATCCCCCTTGAGATGCAGAAAGACTGAGCAGGTGACGATCTAGGTATCGTGAGCACAGCCAACCCTGACTGGCAGTGGTGTGAAGGGACCTGAGAATACTCGCCCTGGAGACCCTAGGCTTTGAACTAGCCAGCACCTGTTACAAGGTTTTTTTTTCTCATACTCTGAAGGAATAGAACTGGACAAGGGGGATTAGCAACTGAACAAGTAGTATTCCAACTAAGGATGTTTCCCCACTGGTTCTCTGGTGGGTGGCTTAGAGAGGGCATGGGTAATTTAAGACTGTAGGTCAGGGCAGAGTTTAGAAATGGCCTTCACTGGTAGCTGGGAGGGGGGCTGTGGGAAAGCAGGCAGGCAGGACGTTGTGTAAACGTTTACATAGGCAGTTTGCATGGCTCCTCTCCACCTGGCCTCTGCAGGAGTCTCTGCCAGCATGAGGGGCAGATCTGATAGAAACGTGGTTGGCAGCTAACCAGAAAATTGCCTGGGAGAGAGCCGCTCAAGCATAGTTGTCCATAGCTGGACACCATGCACGTTTCGTAACCATGTGCGTTTAATAAAGTAGACTGAATTCACTTTAGCTGATTTAATTACTCTCTATTCTAAAATTTTAAAATGTCTTTAGTCAGTGTATATTGAATAACTACTCTTTGCAATAAACAAAACCAAATAAACTTCAGGAAGTCTGCAATCTAATGAAGAAGATGAAATTTGCAATTGAGTGATATTGCAAAGCACCGTACCAGGATGTAAAAGAATTGCCATAAAAGAGGTGCATGCAACATGCTTTGGATGTTCAGAGAACGAAAAAAAGAGAAGTAATTTCTCAGCGGAATCATGAAACGTTTATGACAGATGGACTCCTGAGAGAGATGAGGCAGAAGCACCCGCAGGAATAAGGTTTCAGACACACAAAGGCACAAAGAGCTTGCGGGGAGCGCCACTAGTTGGAACTGACTGTGGAGGACAGCAGCCTGCTGTAGTGGGTTGGGGGGAGCCAGCTAGGGTAGATCAAGTTAAGAAATTTTCCTTTTATCCATTAAGCAACTCTCTTTTTATTTTTTGTTTTAAACACTCTAAATATTCAAAGATTTAGTCAGATAATATAATATATTAATACCAGGCTTTTTATGACATGGACTGTGTGAGGGGATGACTATATGTATAATTTCTAGTTCTTTTCATTACCATCAGTGCTGGTAACTTGTCTCATGATTCTGCCTTGACTCAATCAAGAGCACTTTTGGTAGATACGTGAACTTCTCTTTAACAGCAGAACTGTGTTCGTGCTTGAATTTTATCCCGTGTCATCTTGTAGTCAGTTTGTTGATGTGCACATGTCCCACCATGGGTGTTTTTGAATATCAGAAACACATTTCATTTGTCTTTACTTTCCACTTCCTAGTGAGCGAAGAGAAAGAAAACAAAAAAGCAACTGTCGTTCACTGTCAATTTTTTTGATATGCATTATCTTCTTATTCCTCCTCAATATTTCTTTTTACAAGATAGAAAATAGATACTGAGAAAGACAAAGTAGTTGGTGCAAGACCACTGGGTAGTGAAGTGGAAAGCCAGGGTTTAAACCCAGTCTTTTTTTGACTCATACTCTTTTTAATGCATCATGTTGCCTTTATCAAAGATGGTTAACCAACGCTTAATTATTTGTTGAATGACGAATTGTAAAATGAGTTTGCGCTAAAACTGATTCATTCACATAACAATAAGCTTGTAACTGGGTAACATGTGTCCAGCCTTGAGAGACTGCCCTTGCTCTTTTGCTTCTGCTTCTGATAATGAGTCAGAGTCAGCTAAGCTGATAGGAGAATTTGGGAGCCACAAGGCTGTTCCCACATTTTAACAACATTATAAATGTGACGAGCATCAGTGCAGCTAATAAACACCTAGAGCCAGAAGATGTAGTTTAGGTTGTCATTGTTTGGGAACTGACATTGCCAAGGCATGATTGCGTCTTTTCTGCTTTATTAGAGGTGACTTGGAATGGTAACTTCCAATTCTTGCTTCTGGCAACAGATCAGAATGTGGTTACTGACTTTACAGTGCTCCCCCAGGGAGAGAAATGCTGACTTTTTCAGTTAAGTCTACAGGAGAAAGGTGAAGTTATTTCCTTTGTCCCTTGTATGAAATACCATACTCAGTTTTAATTTCATACAGAGAAAAGTCTTTTTAAAACCTAGTTTGTGTTCTGCAGCTAGACTCACACTGACCTCTGTGTGGAAGAGACGCCATACCATGGATTATCTGTGCCTGCAGGTGCTTTGCGTTTCTTGTTGATTCAGACCAAGTTAATTCACTCAGCATTTGTGGAGAGCATAGTGCCTACTACAGAATGGGTAAGGTGTTAGGGCACAGAGATAAAGACAATGTTAGCACCCTTGAGGACATCTCAGTCTGGTGGGCTTTAGATCAGACATTGTGAAAACTGAGACATATCAAACTTGAACACACAGAAGATGCTGCCCAAGGGACTCTTAACTGTGCAGGGAATGAAGCCAAGATACAACCAAGCCCCTGCCCATCAGCCCTGGGGATGTGTAAGTGAGGCATGGTGTGGAATATGTGCTCACGTCACCATGATATAGACGTGGGTCTGTAAGATGACAGGGCTGTGCTGTGTGCGTGCATATACCCTAACCGCGTACATTCACTAATAGCAGTAAAGATGTTTGTGAAAGCTCGGTTGCTATTTTTATATGTCTATAAAAAAAAGCTATTGAGAATCTAGGGATGTACTGGGATTTGTGCTATAAAGTTTCAGTTAGGGATTTTAGCCTTTGTTTCATCTGGAGAAGAGAGGAGTTGGGGGAACAGATGTCAACAAAAATATGTACCAGAGAGACTTCTCCAATTTGGATAAATAGGGGAATCATTAGTTTATTAAGTATAAAATGTCTGATTTCCTTAGCTACTAAGGTTAGCAGTTGATGTCTCTGACATTTCATTTTGACACTTGTTTTATTTTTTATTGTGAAGGTACATCCTCATTCTTTCAAAAGCATGTTTTGGCTTGTGGTTATCTTTTAAATTTTCTTAGAGCAATTTTTGTGATACCATGGAAAAGTAAAAAACACACTTTATTTTTAAATATGAGTTCTGTTGCGGAACTAATGCAGCACAGTGAGCTCAAAACGTCAGTGAAGTGTTTGGGAAGGATGTGGCTAATGGACACTCTGTAAGTACACTGGCAGTTTGAGAAGTATCATTCTGGCGATTTTAATCTTGAAAAGGAGCCACACGGGTGACCTGAGACCAAGGTGGATAAGGATGAGCTGAAAGCTGTAGGGGAAGCAAGTCCATCCCCATCTACATGTGAATAGCAGCAAGGTTTGGCATTACCACTCCAACAATATCGGATCATTTGAATCAAATCAGCAAGGTAAAGAAGCTGATAAACGGCTTCCTCAGGAATTAAATGAGCTTAGAAAATAAATCCCCTTGCGGTTTGCCTGCCTTTGGTGCCAGGATATGAAGGGTAACTATTTCTACACTGTATTTTTATGTGATGAAATGGATTCTTTTTGACAATCTCAAGCAGTGGGCACAACGATCAGATAAAGATGAAGTGCTGAAACACAGTCCAGACTGAGTATTCCTCATAAAAGCTAATGCTGTTTGCTTGGTGGCACAGCTTCTTGAAGCCCGGTCAGTCGATTACAGTAGACGTCTACTGCAACCAACTGGATGACACGATGAGGATCCTTGTGATTGAGCAGCCAAGATCCGTCTACAGAGGCAGGCCAGTCCTCTTGCAAGACAACTCTGTCACACAGACAACGCTGCTCAAACTACAGAAGTTGGGCTTGGAAACTCTGTCATCCACCATGTCCACCAGGCCTTGCTTGCACCAACTCACTTCCAGGCTTTGGCAGGAAAAATATTCATTTCTCAACAAGCTGTGGAAAATGCCTTTTGTGATTTCAGCATCACTTGTTTGCCAGGCTTTTTTGCTGCTGGCTTAAATAAGTGGCCATCAAAATGGTAAAATTGTGTCCATAGTTTAGGTGAATACTTTGACTAATTGTACTGCCTCTAGTTTGAGATTCGAACTTTGGATTCAAAATCAGGCATTTCATATTTAATGACCAGTATTATTTTCGTAGGCCAGGTGAAGGTATGGTTGGTTCTAAGAACCTGTTGTTGCCTGGGAGCTTTGTGAAGAATGTTAAGTTCAGGACCCTGTGGTCAAAATGTCAATATAGGAAGTGTTTATTTAATACTTTTTTACTTGTTTATTTTTCTTTAAATTTTAGGATGAGTCTTTGTACCTTGAACACAAAATGTATACTCCATTAAAAATGCTACTAGTAACGGTCATTCATACGTGGTTTGGCCTTCATGAGACCTTTTCCCGTGTTTATCTCACTGTGTACTCATAGCAACCACAAGCTGTAGACGGATTTTTCTTAACCACTGAGGCAGAGTATTTTCTTCATTTCACAGATGATGAAACTGAAATGGGAAATTTGAATTATTCACCCAAGGACATGGCTAACAAGTGGTGGATCTAGACTTTAACCCAGAATTTCTGACCCTAAATTCTTTGCCTTTCAACTAGGCTACACTGTTTCATGGCAGTCTGTATAATTTTGGTATGGCTGTGATGGCTGTCTGTGAGCTAGCAAGCTCAGTTCTCTCATTCTAGCCCCTGAGTTTGTCATCAAAGAGTAACCTGAGTATTCAGCGGCCCACAGGAAGTTTTTACCCAGTTTTTATCCCAGCACTGCAGAAGGAGATAATCTCCACCCTCCCTCACTCCCATTTCAGGCACACCTGCTCTTCTTCCTCTGTTTTCTATCTTGTTGTTTAGACCGTCATTCTAGAAATTTAAAAATCCTCACAGAATGGATGAAAATTAAGACCCATTGCAGTGTATTATGTTATACTTTTCCATTATGTTTTCAGTGTTCTGTTTTGTGGATTGCTGGAGAGTTTGGACGTTGTCGGGAGAAAAACAAAAAGCTTAGTTCAGATAGCGATGCTTTTTTATTTTTTAGAGATAAGATCTTGCTCAGTCACCCAGGCTAGAGTGCAGAGGCAGGAGCATACTTCACTGTAGCCTCGAACTCTTGGCCTCAAGGGATCCGTCTGCCTTTACTTCCCAAAGTGCTGGGATCACAGGTATGAACCACCATACCCAGCCCAAATGTGATGAATAACTGTAACTATTGAACAAAGTGGCATTTCCATATTTTCATAATTCATTCCCAACTACTGATTTTTGTTTTCATCAAGTTAGACTGAAACTGACCAGTGCAAATATAGGACCAGAAAAGCTGAGTGTGGCAATGTTACTCTTCCAGGTAATTTTACTCCCTTATGTTATCACCTCTTTGCATGAGAACATTAAAACTTGATTAGTAGCTGCTGGCTTAACTTCCAAACATTATCCTTTCTATGTCATTTGCTGTTGTTTATATGATACTTTACTTATACTGAAAAAGACAACACTGATCTTGAAGGAAAAATGAAAATGGAATGGGCTCTTCTAAGATACTTATATCTTGGCTTTAGTGGGATCTATTTTCTGTAAATTAGGAACCTATACATTATTTCTTCCTTCCTAATTTTTGCTTTTATTATAACTTGTCTGGAATCCTGCCTTGCACTTCCTGTTTGGGTTATCTGAGTAAATTTTAAATAGATTTGATTGTTTAGGAGGACCGAGCTATCTCTTTGGGCCACACTTCTGAGGTTGCTGTGGGGAAAACAGTCCTGTGGATTCGGCAGAACCAACCCCTGTCACTTGTTAGTGTGGCCTTGGGTAGGGGCCTTCATTGCAGGGACCTAATTTTGCTTCCCAGGTGGTTATGAGATTGAATGGACTGAATGTGCGTAAGGTTCCCGAGGAGAGGAAAGTGTTGTGAAAGCTCTGTTGCTTTCTCCTAGTATTCCCTCTTTGTTCCTTTTAAAAATTCAAACACACACAGGCTACATCCACATAGACCGCACAAACGGCTTGGTGTTTTGTTAAATTTAGTGTTTATGAGCTGATAGTGTGTTAGTTCTTTGTTTCAACTCCTCAGTCTTAACCAATCACAATGAGGAGACTGGTTTTACCTTTATGTCTAGCCCAGTCAGGAGTTGTTCATCTTAGACCCAATTTTAATGAAAGGAGCTAAGAAACTATAGTTGTTACTTCAGGTTTAATAATTCTTGTGAATTTTATTTACCCAAGAGCCAGAAATTTATATTTCCAGTTTGTAGTAGTTTTCAGATACTTTTTAATTCAACTTTTGTAATTTATAGTATATAAAGTAAATTACCTAATGTATTTATTTGGGATTTTGTGTGTGTGTGTGTGTGTGTGTGTGAGAATGTTTCTGCATACCTTCCAAGACTGAGCTCTGTAAACGTTTAGAATGTATGTTTAGCTCTGTTCTGTCCTTACTGTGACCATCATCCTGCTTGCCAGCCTTTCTCTGAGCTGTGGGATACTCAGCTATGGTTTATCCTGTTTTCAGGAAGATGTTGGAGCATTGCTGGAAACTGTGACCTGTGAAGTAAAGCTAAAGTACCGAGGGGGAGACCAACCATCCTCTCTCCTCACATGCCGCTTGCCCTTCCTCCTTCAGTGGGTGGAGAACACGCCTCGAATACCTGCAAATATGAACTTCCTGTGTAGGGTGTATCTTGTTTATTTGTGTTTTGGGCTTTGTCTTTTATTTCTTTGTTTTATTTTGTTTTCTCCCTGGGAAAATCTCAGGCCCCAAACAGGTTATTTCCCCTGGTACTTGCTGGTCTACACAGTTTCATTGCCTGCTGTCATACTTAGGGAATGATCAATCTTTCAATGTGCCTGAAAGAGCTATCCAAGGAATTATGACCTGTGTGCCGGTCATCAACACAGTACACTTTGATGTACTTTTTATTGCTTAAGTCAACAGCATCTGAAAATCTGTTCTGTATGTTTCCTGAGTGGTACTTAATTCTCCAGAGCTTTCTGTTTGTTTTTCTCCTCTCTGTCTCCAGGCTTGTTGTTCTTATGCAAACTTTCTTCCCTATCTGCCCCCATCTGACTATCTTTTACCATGCTCTTGGTCAGATTTTTATTGCTTTGAATCAGAGGTCACAGCTCCGGTTAGTCCACAAACCTGTTATGCTTATGTGTTTGGTATGTTTTTAAAGCCTTTAGTTGTTTTATAATACTTTAAAACTTTTTTATAACTTCTAATGATGTCAAGTATTTTGCAGTTCTTATAACTCATTTCTATTTATTTATTTTTACATTGACTCCCATAGTTTGTGACCTACATTTTATTGTTTCAATAGAATGTTAAAATAAATTAAAAATAGTGCACAGTTTAGTAATGTCTTACAGTGTAGTAATTTTGCCTCTGGCGTCTCATTTGACCATCACTACAACCTTGAGGGAGTCATTCATCCATGCATCCCGCAGATATTTGTTAGCCACGTACTGCATGCAGCCTCTGTTCTAGATCCTGAAAATACAGAAATAAACAAAATTGGCCAAAATTGTTGCCTTTTGGAGCTTGGATTAAGTTAAGGAAGGAAGGAAGGAAGAAAATGAAGTGACAAATTAAGCTAAATACATAGTAGATTGGTGATAACTACTCAGAAGAAACGGGCAAAATGGGGGATTGGAAAAGTAGGAGGGAACAGAGGACAGAGGGTCAGTTTCTGATCTTAGATATGGCAGACTTCCTGATCAGGCTGAGCATTCAGGAAGAGGATATGCGGAGGGCCTTCAGGCTCGGGGTGCAGGGAGCAGGAAGGCCCGTGTGCCTGGCGTAGAGCGATGGGAAGATATTATTCCTATTTTAGAGAACGAGCAAACAACAACAACAACAACAACAAAAAAAAAAAACCCTAAAGAGGGCCAGAACAGTACTGGTTAGAGTTCCATGACTAAGAAGGGGCAGAGCCAGGACCAAGGAGCCCCAGAGCCAGGCTCGGGTCTGGTCTCATGGCTGCGGGTTCGTCCTTGCTCTAAGTAGCTGACATTCTATTCCTCACTTTCCTTATCTTCTCATCTCTGGACAGTAGGAAAGCATATTTGTTTTTGGAATTCTCTGAGGAAAAGTGAGTTATATTTATTTTAACCTCCATTCTGCCTCAATTTTGAGGAATAGGTGGTATTTCAAATTGAAAAGGCAGGGGCCAGTGTATATAGCACATATGCTTTTGATTTCAGAATTCTAGCCTTGGAACAGAAGAATTCTTTAGAGGACATAAAAACCTTTATAAATTGATTATACTGTCCACTCAAGGAGAATTTGTTCTACTGAAAATTTGGAAAGAAGTTTTTGATGAAACATCAAAGAAGGAGTATGGTTTTAGGTTGTGAATTCACCTCAAAGTAGTCAGCTACCTAAGCCAGCCCCAGAAGTCACCCAGTTCCATAGGGTTAGAAGCTTTTGAATGAATTGTGAGTAGCTGAGAAAATGTATCAGTTGTTTCTGACTTTGTAAAGAATTCCTATAAAAATGAAGGTTGCACAAAAGAAGAGACTTACTGATGAATATGTCCTAGAGTAAATTGCTCTTCTCCAAACCAAGGTCCAAGCATTATATTTTATGGAATTCACAGACTGTTCTTAGCATGACAGGTCACTCTATCATTGAACAATCTTGTCACGCAAAACTATTACCAAAGTTAGAATTATCAATAGTCTAAAGTAACTCTAAAGCCAATAAATAAATAAAATTACTTCTCTAAATGATAAGAATTCTCTCTCCCTCTCTCTCTTAACATAGACACATTTATTAAAAGTACAGTCTCAGATACTTGTTGAATATTTATTGGAAGTGGTCTTCCAGAAACCTAATGCCTTAGATCCAATATAGGATAAGACGTGTAAATTAAAAATATCCACAGTTATAACTGAACTCCTCGATAGAGAATCAAATTTTAGAACTTAAAGAGATTTTGTAATTCATTAGTCATGTGATTTTAGTGCTTTACAAACATTTTTGTTTTTCATTTAATGCTCAAAAGAACCATACGATGTGGATACTAACCTACTCATTTTATAGCGGAAGTGTAACTGGATCACAGAGAAGTGTAGTAAGTTTTCCCAGATCACCTGTGCACAAGCAGTGCAAATGTTATGGAATTTGCTTTGAAATATAACTGGTAACACCCACTGCACATTAATACTATCCTTACTCATCCCTTTCATTATTCTTCAAGTTTTATTACTCCATAAACAAATCTGTTGTAATATCTACTGGATTTTTCCTTCCTAAATTACTTTCATACTTTTTCTACTTACCATTACTTCCATTGAGACATTCAGCTCATCACATCGAAATATCTAAACAAGCTCACCAGCTCATCCCCTGCGCTCCGTCTCCTCTGACTTCCGCCCTCATGTGAGTTCCCACTGCCTCATCTGTACTCATTCACCATCAAGGGATGTTGATGAACTACAGATTGTTCCCCTGATAACTTTCTAAGCACTTAAATTGGATAGGTAATAGCAGAATGGAGAGGAGGAAACAGAGTTGAACATTGTTTTTGGCTTGGATGTGATGGTCTCAGAAGAAAGTATGAGCAATGATTCCAGGGAAGGAAAAGGAGGGAAAGCTTGAGGAGAGAGAGTTGATTTAAGTGCTGGAAGGGTAAATAATTTACATTTTCCAAGGCTATATGCTCCAAATGAAATGCCTAATTTTTTGTTTTTTAGTCTGAAATTTAACAGTGGTAAACACTGATGGTATTCTCTGATATTGTATTGGAACAGAGGACTACCTACGATGCAACAGGTGCAATACTTCTGGGTAGTTGTTAGACGAGAAAGAATATGGGGAAAAAAACCAGTGATGCTGTAGGGCATGACTCGCCTAACAGCTGCTTGAACTGCCCAACAATCCATAGAGGGAACTGATTAGGACAAGTGGGCTGATGCAAAACTAGTTCACTTAATTCAGAGGTTAGCAAGAAAAACAAAAGTGAAAAAACTCTGTAGAAAAGCTTTGCTACATCATGATGATATAGACTGAAAGTCATTTCTATGTTACCTGTTAACTAATATCATCATAATAAAATTATAAGTGATCACATAAGTATTAATATTCTAGCACTAATTAATTAAAGGATAATAAGCTTTAACCTGAGACTTTAAATAAAAAACAGATTACTTCTTTATCAGTAATCCTATAAATGTCTCTTAGTTAGATACTCAATTTTACTAAACCTCCTATGATTTGAAAAAAATTAAGAGTCCAAATAAGATTTTAAGTAAAAATTCTATTCGTGCTTTGGTGCTTCCAACATTTACAATCAATTTGTTTAAGTTTGTTTAATCCTTAATTAAGGTGTGATTTCTTTTAAAAAATTTTTAACCATGTTATATTTTTTACTTAACCCATATTCCCTAAACTGAAAGTATTTGGTTGACAAATTCAGAAATATATATGTAATACATATGTTATATATGCACATATATAAGATGACTATAATGTAATTACATGGAATTACTAAGAGGGTTTGTTGAAAAACGGGTTTTTTTCTAATAAACTGAGTTTTAACATTATATGTCTAAGAAGTGGTTATAATACATTTAAGCTCTATTATTTTTCCTTCTAAAGACCAAAGTGAGTGCAATGGTGAGAAATTTTCCCTGTAGTTTGAATAAACCATGCAGAAATATTTAAGGTTATCCCTAGGGAGGAAAGCACCCTTTAGTTTACAGACAATTAAATTTAAATGCAGCCATAACTTACAAGGATAAATTTGAACCATCCATCCTTTGCTTTACTAGCTGGAGTTTGCCCTCTCATGTTAATAATTCTTTGCGAAGGGTGGAGATTTCATGTGTTTATTTACAGTGTTGGAAAATATGATGAGTTTTATGATGTGTTTTTCCTTTGTGAAATGTGTACAGATAGAGATGGAGATAATGAAGAGAAAATGTGAACAATAGTGACAGTGCGGATGGGAAAGTGAGATCAGTTTTCTATGTTAATTATTATAGCAGCATTCATTAAGTCCCTTTTCTTAAATAGAGCTGGATATTGCAAACTGGAAAAAATATATATTAATCATGGATTTGCCCTAGCTTTAGTCTAACATGAATGTTTATATTCACACTGTAATGGTAGTTTTCTGGGAATTCAGAAGGTAACAATAATTTAGATTAAGGATATTTAAACCTCATTGTAAAATTCTTATTATACTATTTGAGCTGTTTTGAAAGATTTACTTAGCAAAAGTTATTGGATGAGAATAATTCTAACATTCTTCATCTTTTATTTATTTTTTTTACTAAGAGTCTTAGACATTTTCCATTTCAAAATTTGAATGGTTCATTCTTTACAAGGTTTTTGTTTATAGTCCTTATCTTAAACATTGTTATTGTTGTTAAATTTTAAGCCTTTTTAATTTTGTGAAGGCAAAAAGTGGAAACCTAATAAACACATGTATATAAAAAAAAAAAAAATTTGAATGACAAAATTATGTAAGTAATTTACTAGAGATAGTGCAACAAAGAGCATTTTTGTGACCAGGGAAGAAAATACACTAAATCTACATCAAAAAACATTGTAGGCAATTGTAATGTATAATATAATCTTTCTTTAACTTTTTTTTTTTGAGACAGAGTCTCATTATGTTGCCCTCGGTGGAGTGCCGTGGTGTCACAGCTCACAGTACCCTCAAACTCTTGGGCTTAAGCGATTCTCTTGCCTCAGTGTCCCAAGTAGCTGGGACTACAGGTACCTGCCACAACGTCCGGCTATTTTTTTGTTGTAGTTGTCATTGTTGTTTAGCAGATCCTGGCCGAGTTCGAACTTGTGGCTGGCACCCTAACCACTTACCACAGGTGCCGAGCCCACAATATACTCTTTATCTCCCCTATAGTGTTGAAACAGATCTTGTTAATTCACTAATTAATAGTAATATTGGGCAAGAAGTTCAAAAGCAAATATTTAGCAGCCAGTTGTAAATAGAGAGTGGATTTTACATCTTAAATAATTATGACTGATGGAGAGAATAGTAACATATAGTCGGGATTTTCTAGGCAGCTCAAGAGGGTAAAGGAGAGAAGAGGGGAGTTGAGAAAGGAGATCTGGAATAATACAAATAAATAGCGAAAGAAATATATTTCCCTGAATTTATCTCAGCACTAAGTTGGGTTGAGTCACCCTTGGCTTCTCTGAATTTCAACAATGTATTTGAAATTATTATGGTGGCAATTAGTACTAATATGACATTTACAGTTCATTGTAATTGCTATTAATTTTTATTGCAGTTGGCTCTTGTTTCACTAAAAACATCAGCTAATGAAATGGAATTCATGTGACTTTTTTACCAAAATAGTAGCCAGTAAAGTGTACAGTAGTAGAGATATTGTAGAAACGCCTGAGTTCTTCTTTGGAAAGTAAAATGGTCAGTGGCTTTTGTTAAATGATTTGCAAGACCAAAAATGTGTTTTTCGGGCCGCTCCTGTGGCTCATAGGAGTAGGGTGCCGGCCCCACATGCCAGAGGTAGCGGGTTCAAACCCAGCCCCGGCCAAAAACAGCAAAAAAAAAAAAAGTGTTTTTCCACACTCAGTCATATTTTTATTCACATGAGTGAATAAGTTTTTATATCCCTAAGTATTTTATTGATTCACAGAAGTGCAATTTGAAATAATGAATGAAATATTATTTTTAGGTTTCTTTCATATGTAAGATGACAGTAAAAAATGATGTAAATCATTTTAAATAACATTGGCTCTTCTTGGCCAAGGAAGACTGTTTTTTTCTTAAATTCATTGGTTAATTTAGTAAGAATCAGATATATTAAAAATAAATGTGTTATACTCTGGTTTCTCTTCAGATCGCATAAAAATTGCCTTTTACTAAAGATTTCTGTGGAGAGAACAACTCTGAGTCTTAAGCCAATTTTTTGAGGCCTTGTTTCTGCAAGGTTACATTAAAAATAAATAAATAAATGTATTTGGGCCAAGGTCTGTTTATTCAGTGAGAAATAAATGAAATGGGCTTGTTTTATGTGGGTCTCTTATAATTCCATGGTCTCAAGTAAAAGTCAGTATTATTCCCATCTGAACTGGATTTATATATGTATGCATCATTTCTATATAAACCTTCATATATTAATATAAAACACTTAGTAATATATTATCACTTCCCCTAATCCTCCATGAGGAGAGGAAATGTATCTAAAAGTTATCAAAAAACTGCGGCCAGGAAAGGTGAGCAAGGGCCTCTTTCTCAATAGCTAGTGCAGAAAGAATATTTGGTGGTGTCCAGGAGCCCCTCTGTGGGCTGACAGCAGGGACTGCCAGACGCCTGAAAGGTCAGTTGGATCTTACACAGTAAGGAACTAGTCAGCAAGGGCTGAGGTCAGGTGCTCACTCTGCCTTTGGAGTCTGGAGCCTTAGCTCTCCAGCGTCAGCACTGCAGCACATTGCCCAGCCTGTGTCAGCTCAAGTTACTCTGCAGTTAAAGTGAGACTCTCTATTCACAAGATGTTTTAAATGTGGGGTAGCTAAGAGCCATGCGGGGAAGGCAGAATTTCAAAGTAATATATGTAATAATTGTGCTTTATGAAACTACTTTATGTGCAGTCAACATGTAAGGTGGCAGACAGATTTACCAGTTGTTCCATCACTCTGGATGAAGCGTTGTGAATTATTCACATTATGTAGATATCTCTTTTAATGTACTAAACTTATATATCTACTACTTGTGAATTTCGAGTTAGAATGAAACATAATGCTACATGTATTAGTTAATACCAAAGAGGGAAATTACTGGATTTTTATTAGCTAAATGTAGTCAGCTGCTGGGAAATACTTATAAATAATGTGCAGTGAGGTTTGTGTATGTATATATATGTAATCAGTATATATGTATATGTGCATATATAAAGCTAATTTTGCTTCTCAAAATTACTAAATAAGAAGGAGAGGACAGAGAGGAAGTCCATGAGGGTGCCTCTCTAATTACATTGAAAGTTAGCCAGTTTGTGTTGAGGGTACGTGGCTGTCATTTGACACATATGGTGACTGACTGTCTCTATTCAATACCACTTTAAAAATAAGTTTTCATATTAATAGTAAATTTTTATTTTTTATGCTTTGTTAATGAAAAGTCTAGTAATTCTTATGGAGTAAGACTATTAATTGACTAGCTCACTATATAAATATTCTATAAGTATATTGATTTATCTTCTCAAACTAATGAATAATTTGTTTCCCTGATACTGCATTAGAAGCTCTTGGCATGTAAAAACATGTTTTAAAAACAATCCCCAAATAGTTTATACAACTGTGCGTACACTTAGTTTTAATATTTGTATGCATTTATAGCATCCATGTAAATAAATAAGTTAACACATAGTTTTATTTATAATGACAATGCTAGAAAGATTAACTATTGTGAATTTTTCCATGATATATACAAATTTATTCCTAAGTACAGCTTCTACTTTTAAAGCCCAAAATATTATTTGTTAATATGGCATTTGAACTAAGGAATTTTCCAGATAACATAAAACATAGCATTATGTTCATTTTAGTTTAGCTAACTGACTTCTTCATTCAATTTTTTATTCAATTACTAAATCCATGTTAAGAACCAATAACGGGCATTGTGCTATGCTATGCTCTCTAGAGCTAAAATTAGTATAACATTATTTTATCAAGGAAGCAATGATGTAGTTCACTGGTTGTCAGACTTTGCTGCACATTGAAATTATCTGGGGAACTTAAAAAACATTCATGCTTGGTTCTACCCCTAGAGATTCTGATTTAATTGCTTTGGGCTGCAGCCTGGAGATGAGGATTTGCGAAGCTCCTTCCAAGTTCCCAACATGCAGCACTATTTGTGAACTGCTGATGTGTCCAGGAGTCAGAATGTGCCTGTCCATCTCCCGAACGCCCCCTCTGCATCCCTCTACCCCAACCCTGGCCTTCAGACTCCTTTTTCCACTCTAAATTTCTTAAGTATTTTCACTGTGTGACATCCACTTTTATCCATTTGTTTACATTTTTTTCTCACTTTTTAGATCGTCAGTGCCTTACTTAATACTTTTGGACAAGACTATATCTATTTCTTTAACTGCTATTTTTTTGCAGAATTCCTGATATTACAGCAGGCACCAAATAAATTCATTGAATGTGAAGAAGGATCATTTCAGTAAAAAATATTTTCAAATAATCTAACCTTGAGTAATAATGTAGTAATCCATCTGAGCCTGAGCCTGAGGTAAGAGGCTACTGTTCTGTCTAGTGGAAGTCCTTTAAACTTAATCTGGTTCTTTGGACAACTGTACTGTTGTGTGTGTGGTGTGTGGTGCCACATCTGAGGCCACAGGGAGGCTCTCACCAGAGGACGAAGGGAAAGGGGGCTAGGAGTTTAAGAGCAGTGGGATAAGCTGACAATTGGCCAGACTGCAGTTGTTGAAATCTCTCAGAGGGCCACGTGGAATCAAGGGCCATAAGTCAGAGGTGTTTTTAGTAATCAGCTGAGGATGGCCTCTATAAGGATTGGAGAGAACCATGCAAAGCAGATAAGAAGGGACTGGTGATTGGGAGGGAGAGCTGGCCTCAGGCGGGGCTCTCAGTCCTGTTAGTCTGAAGAAGCAGGTGTTAAGAAATAGCTTCTACCCTTAAGTTTCCGTGGGAACAAGTGATACCAAATGGCTGTATTTTATTGATACTGGCCTGCTCTCTAAAGACTCTTGTTGACAGTCACATGAGGGCCTTGCCTGTTAGTAGTCCCAGGTCAGTGGACACAGACCTGTCTCCTTTAGTTGAGAAATGTTCTGAGTTCTTGGAAGAAAGTAGAACTCAATCTTCTTTTCTCCCCTGGGGCCAAAGCTCCCAGAGAGTTTGTCTATCTGTTCAGTAACTCCGTGACTATAATAAAACAAAAGGCTGAAGACTTAACAATTAGAGATGGGGGTTAGGAAGAGCAAGTTGGTTTAAGTTTTTTAAAAAAGGTGATTAAGTAATTTTTTAAACATTGGGATTACTAAAAATTACAATTTACCCTATAACAAACTTACTCCAAAGATTGTTACTTCTCTTAAAAATACTTAGACTTCTTTCCTAACTATACTTTTTCATTTCTTCTAATTTTAGAAGCATAACTGGGGAAGTTAACGTGGTTTTTAATTCCTGTAACATTACTAGAATTCTCCCAGACCATTAGAAGTAGAAAGAAATTATCATAGCTTTCCTAAATAGGGTATTCAATACCACACTCTTTTAAATATAATAGTCTCTAGCTGTCCAGAAGAATTCATCATTCTTTTCTGTATGACTGCTTCAATACTGCAGTTTTTAAAATCAATCTAATAAATATGTCTATAATATAATATTGCAAATCAAAAAAGCTTTCTATTTACCATATATTCTCCATAAATGGATTTACTTAAAGAAAAATGATTGTCTCTGTATAATTTGTAGCAGTCGTATTCATTAGAAGGAACAACTCTTGTTCTCTGGACTCTCTTCCTGTGCGTTAATCTTTCTGTGACGAAGAAAACTTCAGCCCTTGTGGCAAGACTTTTGCTTCTCAAAATTACTAAATAAGAAGGAGAGGACAGAGAGGAAGACCATGAGGGTGCCTCTCTGATTACATTGAAAGTTAGCAGTTGTGTTGAGGGTGCGTGGCTGTCATTTGACACAGGTGGTGACTGACTTTCTCTAAACTTTCCCTTGACCCATATCATTCTTTGAATGTAAATGGGGAGCATTAAGCCTACCCTGATTTGATTCACTTCAGTTTTTCAGTAAAAAGAAAGAGAGAGAGAGAGAGAGAGAGAGAAAGAGAAAGAGAAGGAGGAAGGAAAGTAGGCTGGTTCATTTCAGCAAGGTGGAAAGTATTAATATAGTGCCAGGAGAAACATGTTGGGACCAACCAAGAGGCCTCAAAAGAAGAGAAAGTCGCCATCCTTGAGAAAGAAACAGCTCCCTGTTTACTTATTATTTGTATATGGTTTTTGTCCATTGAAGAATTCATTTATAATTGGTTTGGAGGATTATTTTAAGTACAGTGGTTCTCTTTTTCGGTATTTTCTTTTGTTGGTTAAATTTCCAAAGAGTAAGGATAGTCTTACCACTTAAATGCCCCAAACAGTAAACATTTGCCTTGCTTTGATTTTGCAATCATTACCCCATCATCTGTGTCCAGTTTCTTCTCCTTGTGAGCCTGGCCGTGAGCTCTAACAGCTTCCCTCACACAGTGTGTGTTTTTGTGTCTGCTTGCCTCCGTCATGCTGCTTCCTCTGCCCAGCTATCATTTCCACCCTTCCTTTACACTCTCGTTTCAAGAACTGGTTCAGGTATAATTTCCTCTGAGAAGTTGTCTTCATCTTCAGCCTCAGCGGTCCTGTAGCTATATCTAGGAACAAACAGACCAACCCAGGGCAAACAGATACTGCCATAAATTGCAGAAGCAGCCAGTCACATTTAGATCAGTAGCTTGCCGTGTTTCTGAATGTGCATGCTCATAATTGCGATTTTTGTGACATTATTATCATTTATGCATAACAAAATTATCAATACCTATGGTGACTTTAGATAGAACTGTAGCTGCAAAGAGCATTTTAACTTCCAGGAGTTCTAATGCTTAACTAAGTAGAAGAAAATTATGAGGGAAATTCTCCCTTGTAGTTATTCCAGTTATTGATTTAGCTGAAAATATGAGTTGCGTGCCAGTAATTAAGACTAGCATTAATTATTTCTGGCATATGCAGTCATCAGGGTAACATAAGCACCGACTAACCTTTAAGCTAACCCCTTCCCATTTAGTAAGGGTATAATTCATGCAACTAAATTCTTATGCTTATGTTTGATTTCCATTCCTCCCATATTAACAATATTCTAGGAAAAACCCAGGTTGAAATAAGAAATGACATAACCCATTTTTAGTAAGGAGAAGAGGTAAGGAAAATGATGATAGTGACATTTTCATTCTTCCACTCTAATTTGTTACATATTGCTGTGCTAGATAGATTCACCTAAGAATCCTAATCCATTTACACACTTCCTGTGATGTTTAGCTTATTGACATGCAGTGAACACTTTTCATCAGCCGTTCTGTGCTCTTTCCCTAACACAGCATAAATAGAAGGTGGTCTGCTTCAAAAAGTCTTCACTGAAATATGCAATGCATTAGCTGAGCCTTATTTTCATTGAGACATAACTTTTAAATTATTAAAACTTAAATTTCTTTATGTGAAGTGCAGTTTTCAAGGAACAATACTCCCTGGAGTCATGTCCTTTTTACATGCAAAGCTATAGATCAGGTGCCACAGAGGGCTGGTTAGACTTAGGTGCAGGGTTGCCAAGTTGAGATCTTAGTACCAGGGTCAGATGCTGGTTGTTAGAGTGGTCTGGGGTAACATTAGTCCCTTTATACACCCAAGACTATGGAATTTATTTAGATGACCTGGGTTTTTACTTCCTCTTAATTATCTACATATTCTATGATTATAAAGTTTACATGAAAGACTTTAATGTCTAAGTCATATGAAAACTGTGAAAGAAAGAAATAAGAAAAAAGGGGGGTAGTACTAAATTAGACTGACAGAACATATATATATATATATATATATGTATCTATATATAAAAGAGAACTTTTTCCCCTCTTTTTTATTTCAAAATACTAAGGGGCTATCATAGGTTTTTGTTATAAGAATAGCGTATAATGCTCAAGTTAGGGTTATCGGTGTGCCCATCACCCAAATAGTGTTCATTGTGCCTGATAGGAAGGTTTTACCCTTCCCTTCTACCCTGCACAGCCCTTCACGATTTCCAATGACCTTTATACCTCTCTGGAGAACATACTTAAAATGTAAAATTACTAGGTTCTGTTCTATAGCAAAACTTCAAAGCATCATAGTATTTTTTTTCATGTATACATTAATGCATTTATGAGGTACAGTATGCTGATTTCATATAGAATTAGGAACGTTTACATCACACTGGTTAATATATACCTCATCTCGTTTACTTAATTATTGTGTTAAGACATTTATACTCTATACTAATAGATCCGACATGTACCCTTACATTACGCACCATAGGTGTGATCCCACCATTCACCATCCCCCGATCTGACCTCTCTCCCCAAACCCCCATCCTCCCTCCTTCATCCTGGTCCATAGTTGTGATCTGTTCTTCATATGAAAGTGTGAGTGATTGTAAATGGTTTCATAATAGTACTAAGTACATCGGTATTTATTTATTTTTAATAAAAACAACACAAATCATTAAATTATTTTGAATTGGAAAGGCAGTTCCTCATTCCTGCCAGATAGAAGCTAGCTGAGGATGAATGGCCCCGCTGTTAACTGTTTGGGTGGACTATTTCCACTAGTACTAGTACTACTTTCCACTAGTATTTAAAAAAATACTAGTGGAAAGTAGTATGGCTGTTCATCTTTATAAATGGTAGTTTCATTAAAATTTTTATATGAAATTATGTTTCTTCCCAGTGTTAGAACATTTTATTGTTCAATGCAAGCATGTTGTCAGGTGATGTGAAGAAGGACTTAGCCTGGAAAAGGAAACAGAGGCTGTTTTTCCATCCTGCTTTTCCATAGACACTGGGGCTGGGAAGTGGTCTGGCTTCGTTTGTCTGCCCAGAGAGTAGTCCCTGCTCCCCCAGTGCAATTGCCTGAAGAGGAAAGGAGGCAAGTGCCTGGTGTTAAGCAAATACAGAGATTTGACAGTTACTACAGTTGCCTAGGAGTACATGTCTTGCAGATAGAGCATCTGCTATCATCATATGGAAAATGCGTTCCAAATTCTAAACATGTTCCATGGCCTGAATCCATTCATTGGAAAGGAACGCTCCAGTTTTTATTCTACCAATAGGGTTTCTGTTTACAACTGCAAAAAAAAAAAAAGGAGAATGTTCAAATTTATTTAAGTGTTTACACTGCTCTGGTTTTGGATTAAGTAAATAAAAACCTCCATTCACTGAGCATAGAAGCTTCAGTGTTTGGTACTGACTTGTAGTTTTGGCAGATTTTAAGCTTTACATTTACATGGAAGAAAAATAAATAGATAAAGTTACATGGTAGAACATACTTTCTGTCAAAATAGTCTTCATTGAAGAAATCAAAGCCTTTTTGGGCTGACCTAAATTCTCATGTCCCTTCATTAAGCCTTTTCAGTATTGCTATCGAGATGTGGTACATGAGATGTGAGCATTCAGGTATAAAAGAATGACACGTCAAGCGGGAGTTGCCTATTTTCTTTTGTATATTAACAAGTTGTGTGATTCGCAGGGAGAAATAGTCCACCCAAACAGTTAACAGCGGGGCCATTCAACCTCAGCTAGCTTCTATCTAGCAGGAATGAGGAACTGCCTTTTCAATTCAAAATAATTTAATGATTTGCGTCATTTTTATTAAAAATAAATAAATACCAATGTACTTAGTACTATTATGAAACCATTTACAATCACTCACACTTTCATATGAAGAACAGATCATAACTATGGACCAGGATAAAGGAGGGAGGATGGGGGTTTGGGGAGAGAGGTCAGATCGGGGGATGGTGAATGGTGGGATCACACCTATGGTGCGTAATGTAAGGGTACATGTCGTATCTATTAGTATAGAGTATAAATGTCTTAACACAATAATTAAGTAAACGAGATGAGGTATATATTAACCAGTGCGATGTAAACGTTCCTAATTCTATATGAAATCAGCATACTGTACCTCATAAATGCATTAATGTATACATGAAAAAAAAAGCAGCTCAATGAACTTTAAGACAACACAGAGAGGAGTTCAGATGCCTATCAAAGACATTTAACAAACAGCTTGAAATAATAAAACAAAAGCAAGGAGATAAAAATAAATAATAGAACTGCATAATAAAACAAGTAGTGACTTTTTTATACAGCAATGTCTGTGTAAAATACTGCCCCAGGCATAGCAGAGGTACATCTTTTGTAGTGTAAGACGTTGGCTATCTCAGTAAAATTTTCCATCCCTGGATAGTGTTTTACTATTGTCACTTTCCAACTAATTTACTGCTAATGATTTGAGATGTATGGATATATGGATATGTAATATTTCAAGAAAAATTTATGAATTATGCACAATTTACCTGAGAGAATGTTCTAAGATAACTGCTTAAGATCAGTTAAATTTAATACACGTTCCTTCAAATACTTTTTCTGTTGAGGGTCTGTATTTAAGTATTTAGGGAAATGGCAAAATAATATAAACAAATTTGACCATGTATACTGAATTGTTTATAAAAATGTTATTATAGTAAAGACATGACTGGTGTGTGTAGAGTGGGTTCTCTGTGCAAAATTAACTCCAAGGGCCCCTTCTTGAGTATAGTTTGTAAAGGAACAAGCCGGTAAGGGGAGTAAAGATTTCAAAATTGTGTTTTAAAGTTTGAGACAAACACAAGTTTACTATGTGTTTAAGAGGTTTAATGGATATGTTTGTACAAACACCAGGTTTAAAAAAATAGACGGTTCATGACATTTAAGCTGCTGGGTTATTTTTTTATTATTACTATTATTGTACCCAACAATGATATTCGCAAAGCATAATAGTGACTTTTTAAGTTAAATGACTTCACTGAAGGTCAGTGGTTTTTCATTTTCACTTTTTTGATAATGAATTTGTGGCCATGAGAACATCTGAGAGTTCTCACTTGAATTCCAGATGTTTCTGTGAAGTCTTCTCTGCCTTTTTTTTTTTTTTTTTCTTGGTAAAAAACCTAAAGCTTCCTTCTTATTTGTAGTTTTAACTATAGACCTCTGAGATTCTTCTAGGTGAAAATGCTCGGGCTCAAAAGACCTTAAATGGGAAAATGTATAGTCTGTAAGAATCCTAACCCTGGAGGCATATGATTTATAAGTACTCTGGGTCTTTGGAGAGATGGCTTTTAACTGACATCATATGCTTTATGTGGGATGCCTCTCAGAAAATGAAATGACAGATGCTGTTGCATTCTTAAACGTTGAAGACTCTTAGTTATCAAAAACGAACTGACTTTTTACAAAGTTCCACATAGTAGTCAGTCAACACAGGTCACGGTAATAAGACACTACAGTGTCTTAATGTACTGAGGATGCAGATCATTTTATGTCATTTGACACATGAGAAAAACAAGGCTTCGAGAGATAAAGGGACTTACCCAACTTGCACACTTCCTTAATCACAGGCTGCCTCCTTTTGTTCTGTCTGGAACCCTACCCACACCTTTTTGTCCTGTTTCTTTGTGTATTCATTAACTAAACTAAAAGTTATTCAGTATTTCAACCAGTTATTTATTGAGCACCTACAATGTGCTGGATTTATGCTAAGTGCCCAGAATAACCTTGTGAATAAAGTAGATATGACTCCTGCCTTCTTGGAGTTTACACTCTAATCGGGAAGACAGATGTTAAATCAAATAATTATTTATATATATATATATGTATAATTACAAAGTAAGTCTTTTAGAGGAAAATTACAGTGTATGTTTTCATAAATCCTACACATTCCTTATGAATGTGTTATTATTATTAGTTCAGTTAATTTATAATTAGTTCAGTTACGGCACCAGCCACAGGCTGGTGGGTTTGAACCCGGCCCAGGCCAGCTAAAACAACGACAACTGCAAGAAAAAATAGCCGGGCATTGTGGTGGATGTAGTCCCAGCTACTTGGGAGGCTAAGACAAGAGGATTGCTTAAGCCGAAGAGTTGGAGGTTGATGTGAGCTGTGATGCCACAGCACTCTACTGAGGATGACACAGTGAGACTTTGCCTCAAAAAAAAAAAAAAAACTATCTAGTCCACACTTGATTATGATTTGTCTAGTAGATCTTTTTGTTACTTAAATTTGATAAGGATATTTGTTCTTTAAAGTCATTGAATAGAATTTGAGGGCTAGAATTTTCAGCTAAAGGAATGAACTGGCTATCTTTAATCTTAAAGAGGTTTTTTTTTTTTTTTTTTTTTTTTTTTTTAGGGACAGGCAGAATTTCCTACTGTCTTTTCTCCTTCCCAGGGTCAATCTTTGGATTTAATTCTAAGGACGGTGGGAAGCCATTGATGGTTTTAAGCATGAGAATGAAATCATCTGATTTACATTTTTTAAAAGTTACTCTAGCTTCTGGGGAGAATGGGTCATAGAGAGCTAATATAGTAGAGGAGAGAATACTTACTACTATCGTAGAGTTCTGGGTGAGAAATCACAGTGTCACGAACTGCAGAGGAAAGAAGAATGGGTAGAAATTCATTCCGTTTTGGAATATATTAGCTTATCTCCCAGATCACTGGATGTTGAGATAGGGCAAATTCTGGAGCCCCTGTTGTGTCAGTCCTCACTTTTGGAGAAACTCTGAAGTCTTTTTTACTGTCTCCTGTCCTGCCATCAGACTACCTGGAAAAGTCACATAACTATGCTGATTAAACTCATTGTAGGTTAACGAAATACTTTTTAACCCTCAAAAGTGGGATGGCAATTCTTTGCCTTTTCTTGGTAAACCCCATCTTCCATTCTCCAATCTCAGCCTTGTCTTTTCTCCTCAGTCACTCCAGGTCACCTCTGGCACCTGTAACATGATCTTGGCTACAAGTTCATGCTGAATGGAGCTATTTTCTCGTTGAACTTTTCTTATGTCTACCTACTCTTAGCATACTGGTATCGTAATTCTTCCTTACCTTCTGTTTTCTCCCAAGGGAGGAATTCCTCATCTTTCTCAAAGCTGATCGAGTCACCTGCGCTCACAACTCCATTTTATCCCACCACCTAAACTGTAACCAATCAGCTGTTACCTCCCTTGTTTATGAACATCTTAAAAGATAAGTCCATACTTGCTGTTACCAGGTCCATGCCACGCATTTGATCTTTCAGGCAGTGTAATAGACTTTTCTTCAAGGCCTCCAGGAAAATAAGATGGTGTTGAAGCCAGTGGAGGGAGAGGGCCCTCATGGTCAGATGCTGCTCCTGGTGTGACAGCCAGCCTCTCCACCCCAGCTTCCCAGGCAGGCCTGCTGGGTGATCCTTCCTACTGTGGAGGTCTCTTGATTGCTTTGCTTTCGTTTTTCCTTCTGCCTCTAAAGCAGGGGTCCTCAAACTGCGGCCCGCGGGCCACGTGAGGCGGTGTGATTGTATTTGTTCCCGTTTTGTTTTTTTACTTCAAAATAAGATATGTGCAGTGTGCATAGGAATTTGTTCATAGGTTTGTTTTTTTTTAAACTATAGTCCAGCCCTCCAACGGTCTGAGGGACAATGAACTGGCCCCCTGTTTAAAAAGTTTGAGGACGCCTGCTCTAAAGAGTTTTGCTCTCTCTTTTTTTCTTCCAGGGTTCTGTCCTCAGGCGTTTTTTTCTTCTTACTTTGTGTACTGTCCCCTCTCCCTGCCATCATATACCAACCAGACACTGAGACACTTGGTTTCTCTCCAGATGTGTATTTTTCTTTGCACACCCTCATCATTCAACGGGGCTACACATGCAATCACTTCAGCTGCCCTTTCCTTCATTCCCAGCACAGCATAAGCTAACAATTCCTAGAAATGCGACCCCTTAGTTTAAGCCCCCTTCATCTAACGGGGTCACTGAGACCACGTGGACCTGCCTGGGCTGCCATGCCGTCCCCCACCCTGAGCCTTTTCATACACTGTGATCACCTTACAGAAACACAGACTTGGCCGTGTCACTGTGCTTGTGAAATATTTAAAACAAACTGAAAAGTACAGAGAATAATCTAGCAGACATTCCTATACTTATCACTAAGATGAGACAGGTTCTAGCATTTTTCCAAATCTGCTTCAAATCCTTTGTCAAATAAATCAAAAGTTACAGGTACATTCGAAATCTTCTTCCCTCTTAAAGCTTGTGTATATCCTTTCTGTCCATGTATTACTCATGTTCTTAAGATTTATGTTAATTGTATTATATACTTGATATTTTTTGGTTTTGACGTTTATCCGTGTCGACACAGCTAACTCTAGTGTAATAGTTCTCAACCCAAAATTGAGCACGCTTGTTAAAATACAGATTGCTGAGCCCCCCGCCCGAGTTTCTGATTCAGTGGCTCTAGAGCAGGGTCTTAGAAGTTACCTTCTGATAAGTTTCCAGGTGATGCTGATTCTGCTGTTCCTGGAGAACACTTTGAGAAATAGTGCTCTAGTGTGCTCATTTTGAGAATGATATGGCATGCCTTTTTGTGATACTACCATAACTTACGCAATCATTGTCATATTGATAACCGTTCTGTATGTTGCCAAATTTCTGCACTTACAAATAAGGCTGCAGTGCAAATCCTTGTATAAAATTACTTGCATGTGTGAAAAGGGTGCCTCTGGAGCGAGGTCAGAGCCTCTCCAGTCTGGTCACATAGGCACGTTCCCACTTCCCACCAGCAGTTCATGCACTCTCATCGCTCTGCAGTTTCATCCTGAATCTTAGCGTTCCTCACCAGTAAGATGGTCATGGGATAGGGGACTGTTCTGACCATCTTGCTCAGCATTTTCCTGATTACGAGCGAGGGTGGATACCTTCTTTCTGGCCGATGGTTGACTCAGGGTGCATTGCTCTGTGCATTGCCTGGGTTCTGTCCTTCCTTAGTTTTTTCACTGGTTTTTGTTTTAAATTTCGACATTATTATTCAACTAAAGAAAAAATTTTGGCATGCCAAATTGCCATAGACTCACTGTGTGAGTACAGTAAACCTCTGTTAAATGGACCACCTAAAGGACCGTGACAAACTGGTGAACATCTGGAGGTGGTCACCATAGGTACTAGGCCTGCTGTGCTGATACGGACACGTGTGCATGTCCAGTTTCTGAAAACTAGGTCAGCTTACGAGTCGGTCAGTGCAGGGAGGTGGTCAACCGTGGAGTTTCTACTGTTTCCCCCTTGGAATGCTGCACTTTTAGTGAAGCCCACCCATGCCTTGCCTCCTCTCAAGTTCAAGCACTTAAACTATCCTAATGATGATGGTGGCTTAATCTGAAGAACAGCCAGTGTATTTTAAGGGACCTATTTAGGCTGTGGCTTAAAAAACATGGTAAATTTCCTCCTCCCACCCCTTCCACACCTTCACTGTGGTTTTTCTCTTTACCATCCTTTCTATATAGTTCTTTAATATTAATAATTCTTTCTAAATTATTTAAGTAATTTTTTAAACATATTTTATTTTTTTTCCTCCACTGCAACAATATATCATGTGTCTTGGTCTTCAGCCACAAGTGGAGCTTGAAGAGGTTTACTGTATATTGATTTTTGTGGCCTAAGGGTGAATTCTTGGTGGGAATTGTACTTTTGTCACTCTGACAAGACAACTGGTGCCCCAGCAATTCTATTAATATAAGTCTTGGTTCTGCCCTCTGGCATCATTTTGAGATGGCATTGCAGTGTCCTCAATCTTGAACCTCCATGTAAACATATTTCCAAATACGCCAGAAAGAGTTCTAGAAGCTCAATTAATTTTAAGCCTGCTGAGTTCATGAAGTTTAGCCTGAAATGAAGGGGCTTAATTTTTTCCCCATTAAACTTCACTAATTCTGACTCCACTAATTTAGAATGTATGTTTTAAAGCTTGAGTGGCAAAGTATTAGAAACACCTTTACTAAGTAATAAAATTAATACTACTTAAGAAATAATATTAAATTAACAGAGAAGTAAAGTTTTTGAAGTACTTTTAAGAATTTTATTTTGATACATTCAGACAGTGTATCAATTACATATTGCTTATTAACTAAGGAAAAGGTAAGACTTCACTGGCCAGTGACTGGCCAGTCTAATAGTATAACTTATTTAATTGTTTGTGTTTGAAAGCATTTAAACCATTTTAAGAGAACTGGTTCTGCCTTGATTTAGGTCATTGTGCTGTACAATCTAGACTATTAAGGTTTCACAGTGTGTGAAAATCTCTTTTCTGTTCAGAATCCTCATTCCTTCTGCCTTCTTAGAGGTGCAGTTCAGCTGCACTTGTGCTGTTTCTGTGACGGGGCAGGGGAGCTCTGTGTCTGAGGCCAAGAGGGGCAGAGGGGGATGACAAATGTTCCCTCTGAAACAGGAGGGCCATGAGCCCTGGGGTGGACTTTACAATTGCCGTGGGTCTTTGTAGTTCGTAGCATCCCTAACTAGGAAAGAAAATAAGTGGTCTGTTTATTAATTCAGATACTGTTTACAACTGTATTGGCAAAGGTAGTCTTTGTTGTGAGGCTTTTTTTTTTTGGTTAAAATCTTTTAGAAAAGACGATGTCTTTGACACTTCATGCATTTTATCAGAAACCTGTCATAAGCAATCTGAAATTAAGATAGAGACCATCTCCTAAAACAAACAAATAATCTTTTAAGATGCCAATTGTTCCCATCCTTTAGAGAAGTATTAGGACTTTGTCACTTTCAGAAAACGTTGCGTAGCCACAGAGCTAAGGAGTACTTTGGACAGTCACCTTGGTAATGTTGAGAGTTGCCTAATTTTCCAGGAGTCTTTCCGTCCTCGCCAGCAGCGTCTGGGAGTTCTAAGTCATGGACTCTTCTCTTTGTTGTGGTTGCTTCCATCTCTATGTTTACTCCGTGATCTGGAGACAACCATGAGGTGCCCACATCTGCCCGGTCCTGTGCCAGGCACTGGGCATGCAGACGGGAGTGCCACTCTGCCTGCCCCCATCTGACGGACAATACAGATAAAAAACTGTTTGAAGAGTGTGATGAAAGGGAGACTCACCAGGGTGAGGAGTTGCCTCAGGCAAGTCATTAAGGTTTTAGGATTTAGGAGAGAAAAGGGAAATAGGCCTTGCAGAGAAAATGAGACCTAGGCATGGGGGTGTGGGGCAGTCAGGCAAGGGTAAGGTGGAGAAAAGAAGGATGAGGACGAGACAGGGAAATGGGAGACGAGGGAACTTACACGTCCTGAGAAGACAGGTGCTTATTCCCAGAGACAATAAGGAGCCCTTCAAGTATTTTTAAGTTGGACGTGTTAGAATCTGATTTCTCTTTCACAGTAATGTATACATGCTGCTGAAGTGACTAAAACATGTGTTTAGTGACTGAATGAATGACTCAACATACTTGTTTTTTCAGCCGTACCTAGACAATGCCTGTACAGGAAGGAGCGTGATAAATAACACAATAGCAGTTAGAGACTGCCAATAATAATCCAGGCCTTGTGGTCATGGTTTTCTTTTATAAAACGGTAGACTCCGTATCTTGTATCACATTATGTGTCATTTGCTGTGATACTTTCATGGACACATGTTAGGCTTTTTGGCTCTTATGTCTGGGATTCAGTCCTTTAAAGGCAATGGTTTGTGAGCTGTTCTAGAAAGATTCTGCTGCAAGCGGTAGTTCCACAGACTAGACATCACATGTTGAGTATCAGCTGCACCAGGAAAGATGATGTGACTGTCAGGGAACTCACAGTCTATACGGTTGTATGGGGACCATCCAGTGCAGCCACACAAGGCTTGTCTACAGCAGATCAAAACACCAGGTAGAGTCATGTGACTATCAAGTAGTATGCATCCCTTGCTATGAGAACTCAAAAGTGGAAGTCACCACAATGGGTCAAGGGATCTTAACAGAATAAAAGAATGTACCCCTTCTTCTGAGTGTTGTTTTTGTTTTTGTTTTTATATTTTTATTATTTATTTATTTATAGACAGTCTTGCTCTTTTGCCCAGGGTGGAGTGCTGTGGTCCAATCATAACTCATTTCAGCCTCAACCTCCCTTCAAGGGATCATTCCACCTCAGCCTCCTGAGTAGCTAGGACTATAGTCATGGACCACCATGGCCGAGTAATTTTTTTTACTTTTGATGGAGAATCTCATTATGTTTCCCAGGCTGGTCTGGAACTTTAAGCCTCAAGTAATCCTCCTGCCTTGGCCTCCCAAAGGGCTAGATGTGAGCTGCTGCACCCAGCTTTTTTATATTTTAAATGGCATTTTATTTATTTTTTATTGATCTATAACAATTGCAGACATTGATGGGGTGCATGTGGTATTTGATATTGCATAGAGTATGTAACAACCAAATGTGGGTATTTTAGGATATCCACCATCTCAAACATTGTTATATTTGTGTGTGTGTGTGTGTGTGTGTCGGGAACATTTCAAATCTTTTCTTCTAGCAATTTTCAAATATACAATAAATTATTATCAACTCTAGTTGCCCTACTGTGCTATTGAACACTAGAACTTACTCTTTCTGTCTAACTATATGTGTGCCCTATTTACCAACCTCTCTCCATTTTTCCACTTTTTTAGATTTTGCTTAAAATATGGAATATGGTATGCACTTGGATATGTTTTTCAAACTGTGGCATTTCCACGGCATGTGAAAGAGGAGACTGAGAATTGCAGAGCTTCCTTCTGTGCATAGCAGACAATTTATGGTCTCCCTCTGCTTCACAAAAGGAGCTGCTCTGCATAATGACTCCAAGTGTTCGATATTAATGAGAGTGCAGCACAGAGGGCATTGGAGTCTAACAGTGCAGAACCACGGTTCTTTTGTGAAAATTGTATAGCCCATTTGCTAATATGCAAAAACGTGGGAGCTTATGTCTGGGCTCATATTTTGACAGTCAAAAAATTGGAGTATTAGGTTTTTCTAGATTTATAACAACTGAAACTTTGTGTCATCTTTAGTACTTTTACCTAATTCTGGAAGTATAGGGCTTTTTGTTCATTTTAATTTAGTTACTGGCGCCTGTGGCTCAGTGAGTAGGGTGCCGGCCCCATATGCCGAGGGTGGCCGGTTCAAACCCAGCCCCCGGCCAAACTGCAACAAAAAAGTAGCCGGGCGTTGTGGCGGGCGCCTGTAGTCCCAGCTGCTCAGGAGGCTGAGGCAGGAGAATCGCGTAAGACCAAGAGTTAGAGGTTGCTGTGAGCCGTGTGACACCACGGCACTCTACCGAGGGTGGTATAGTGAGACTCTGTCTCTACAAAAAAAAAAAAAAATTTTTTTCTGTTTACTTGCAAAGTTTAAATTCATTGGATATTTATTGAGCATCTACTGTGCATGAAGCAATAATAGCCTTGCAACATTAGTTACAGTCAGATTACCGGGGAGGGTGGACAGTGATACATCAACATGTAATTGAGATTCCATCTGCTGAAGAGCTGATACAGTAACTGAGTTAAAAAGAAAATTGAGGATAGTTGTGAATTTATTTGAGTTATCCATTAAGACATCCCCTAAAATCAATCTAAAAATTTACTGTTTGTATGTACAATAGGAATGTATTATATGTCCTGTGGGATTCCATCTACAGGAGGTTTAGAAAGGTGATTTTGCTGTAAACCAAGATAAAGACAGAAAGACATTCAAATATAATGTCATAAAATTGTAACTTTGAAACAATAAGTAATATGAAAAATGGGTTCATAGTTTCAACTTTTCATATATATAATCATAGCTACAATTTATCATTTGCTTATAAACTGTCACATGTTCTAGTAGGCACATTTAGACATAATACCTAATCTTTATGTCAATCTTTTCAGATAGATGTCAGTGTTTCTTTTTTACAAAAAAGCAAACAAAAGCTTAAATGGAAAGTAAGGAACCAAAGAGTGTTGAGACAGAATTTGCCCCCATATATGTCTGATTCTTTCCCATTCTCCATGTGTGAGGGGGTCGGGGGGTAGAGAGATATTGATTTGTCCTCTATGAGACATTATCTACTAAGGACTAAACTCTTCTAAATGAATCTAAGTTGATATATTTGGTATTTTGGAAAAGTGGGGCTTTTATTCCATGGAAGAACTAAACCAAGTCTCATCCCACCCTGACAGTGATAAAGAGTTAGCTGTGTACCCAGCTGCTTGAGTGGGTCTATTATTGTCACAAAATACACGCTCCTGTTATGTAAAATCCATTACAAAGAATGTAGAAGTTACTCATGCAAGCAAGTATAAATTTACTTTTCCACCTGCAGAATTCTTTACAATTTATCATTTTAATCTATACTATTGAGACCTAAAAAATTTTTCAAGGGGACTTCACCCATGTTAAAAGTAGGAACCATACGAGGATGTTTTAAGACAACTCCTCAATCTGTGCCTATTTCAATAATGGTTTTCATTATTGAGAATCCATGATGAAACATTATATAAATTAAGCCACTGACTAACCCTGACCTAAATAAGTAGTACCCCTGATTAACTAGTGTCCTCTTGCATTTCCTTTTTTCAGAGAAAAGAGATTGATAGGGAAGATTGGTTTTAAAATACAGTGTGAGGATACATCCAATTTGGGAGGGAGTTAGTGCAGCTCCCTATGCCTCTGGCCCTGCTGGGAGCCACGGGCCTGGCCCTTTCTCGGTAGCAGCCATCAAGGACCTCATGAGGTGCTGACTTAGCCCCCGTTTGCACATTAGGAAAATAGAGTAAGGTCACATAATTAATGAGTGACACAGACAAAATTCAGACTAACATCTGTCTAAACCTAATGTTTATTGCATCATGTTGTCTGCTAGCCATGGCAGCCACCCATACTCGGGGAGCCATCTCAGGCCCCCAAATTAGTTTTAGCTGAAATGTTTTATTTTGACTGGCAGAGTTTGGATTGGGCCTGGAAACCAGGAGGCATTAAAAGTATATAAAAGTGAAAGTTATGTGGGAGGGAGTGAGGAGAGGAATGGGTGCTTGCGAGTGTATGGAGAGGGACGGGAGTTGGTGGGGCCTCTGGAGAGCTGTGTGGTTGTCCAGAGTGGATGATGAGAGCTTGGGTGGGGGGCTGGGGAAGCGCAGTGATGTTTCTTAAGAAGTGTGTGTGGAAACCTGGGGTTGCATATGGAGTCACAGAGAAAGAAGAACATTGGGCACCATTTCTGAGTGACTGTGAGAAAGGAAGATGACAGTGGCAGAGAATCTGGTGAAGGTACATGGCTCCGGGGACAAAGTGATGTCTGAACTATGGAGGCTGCACTGAGGTCTGGCTTTCTGATGGGCTGTCCAGCGTGGTTCACAGAGTGCAGTGGGCAGGCTGCGGTGCTGGCTGGGAGTTGTGACAGAGCAAAAAAGGTTTCCTTGAGTTCTGAGCATTCAGGTCCCACCTCCCTCCCCCAACCCACCACTGTGTAACCTGGGGCATTTAACATCATTCTATAACATTTTGATACTGAAATAAAAGCCTGAAACATGAATTACAGATTGGAAAGCTTTAGATTCCTCAATGGTCTTAAATCCTCATTCTTTGAGGAAAAATAAGTTTTACATACTTAGATCTTTTTGGAGCAAGGTGCACTATTAAATGATTTAAACAGGTATAGTTTCTGTATTTTAAGCCCATCTCAAGTAATTCTTTGAATGATTTTTTTTTCACTAGTAACAGCTGAAAGAAGAAAGGTTATACCATAGGCTTTCAAGTATTCCACTCACCTGAAAGGTATCTTTTAACATAGATATCAAGCTCTAGCATTAAGATTATATCTTCATTAAATTCCATTCAAATCTCTTAAAACAATCAACAGTTTCTAGTTTGCTATCATTCTTTCTGGCTTTGCCATCATTTCCTTGAAGGTAGAAGTTAAATGCTTACCAACGTGAGCTGCTGTGTTCTGCTCTCTACTAAAAATAGGACATTGTGCTCTTAATAGAGCCACAGCTCTGCCATGCCTGGCAGTTCCACAGCTACCAAAAATAAGAGAGATTTTCTGAGCATTGTAAGTGGGATTTTTAGTTAATAATAACAACATTTATTGTAAATTCCATGCCAATGTTACACGAACTATCTCAGTTTGCACAGTGAACCCATGAGGGCTTCACATTTATAATCCCCACTTGAAAGGTTAAGTTTCTTGCCCAAAGTCATATAGCTGGTAAATGATGGATTCAAGACTCCAACCCATGTGGAAGAAGATTTGTTTCAGAGACTTGACCTTAAGCAGTTTGGGGCTTGGCGGAGCAGGCTGTCTAAGGCTGTCCTCGTCTTCACAGCAGATAGTGGAGGGCAGCCTCTGAGAAGGGGCAGTGGATGTCAAGCAGAAGAGATCAAGGACGAGCTGAAAACCCCACCCAAGACACAGTAACTCAGGTCCGTTTTCTTTACCTCTGGCCTTGACGGGATCTTGCAGAAGCCAGAGTTCTTCCTCCAGCATCAGAAACAAATACAGGTGGCCCAGGAGTCAAGAAGCTGAAGAAGGGTCAGGAGAAGTGGATCAGTTGTCTCCCTGGCTGAGCTCCTGCCAACACTGGACCACAGGTGAACAGCAGTGTGTGCAAGCTGCTCCTCACCCCTGCCTTCCACATTTCACCCACCCTAACCAGACACACACAGAAAATGGAGTTCTGTAAAAGGCGGTTCAGACAACCAACGTGACACATTGCAGACTCTCCGTGACAAGGAAGAGGACATTGATGGGCCATCTTAAAGTAAGGAGCAGATTAAATAAGGGCCATGTGAGCCTCTGTCATCTGATTCAACACCACATTTCGGAGAAGGAAAAGGATATAGAAATCGTGGGGCTCTCTCCCTTGTATCACAAATGTGAAAACCCAGTCAGTACTTGAGAGGCAGAGCTGGTGAGAGGGGAACACGACATTGCACATGGCTTCCAGGTGTAGAGGTGTGGGGTTGTCAGTGGGTAATCCCGACTCGCTTTATTATTGACCTAGTGCACATGCATGGACTCTTCCATCAAAGGGGAAAATAATATACTTCTTTTATTATTTCCTTATCACTAGCTTAAATATTCAAATTCCAAATAACTTTAAGTCTTCCCCATTTATCTCTTTCACTGCTCCTAATATTTCTTAGAGTCAGTCTTCTTAGTTATAAACGGATTATTCTTCCTTCTCTTTGAAATATGTAGTTTCTTAGACCCAAGAGATAAATCTTTTCATATCTAAAACGTGAACTTCTTCTCTGAATACCTTGAGTCGCCTGATAACTCTATCTATGGAATTAAGTGCTGTTGATGTCATTCCTAAGTGTCCTTGCCACATTTCTGCCTGATTTTCTTTCTTCTTGTAACCAACTCCATCTGAAATGTTCTTTCAAGTCTATCATATCTCTCTTTTCCCCTGCAAATCTGGCAAAGTTTCCTTTTACTGTCTCCAACCTCTGGCCTTCAGAAAAGATAAAGGGAGAAGTTACTTCTGATCCTCCCTCTTCACACATTCTCCCTTTTAAATTGCCTCCCTTTAGCTCTACAAAGCATTGGTGATTCCAAATAGCGGCTGCAGCAGGTTGGACATGAGAAGGTCACTGGTCTTCTCCTGCAGGGTGAGCAAGGGAGCTAAGAGGTAGGATGGTGTAAAAACAAACAAACAAAAAAACTTGGAAGAGGAGAATTCATCCCTTCTGATTTCATGACTCTGTCTTTCCCGGGGCACGGGTGGGAGACACATGGGACAGTGCTGTGTGTTCTTTTGCTCCCTGACTTTCCAAATGCGTGCGGTGTCAGAAAAGCCTCAGCTCAGAGACAGGGCCCCTTAGAGAAGAGAAAGGGGACTCTCAGCACATCCCAAGCTCTGCTCCTCAAAGCCCCACTCTGCAGCCTGGCTTAGGAGACTAGCTGAAGGCTTCATGCAACTGGAGCTCTCCTCTGCTTCTCGAATGAGTACGGGGGAAAGGAAGCAGGACCTTTGGGCGTGGCTTCACATCTGGGTGCCACGCCACTGATTAGAACTCTCCAGAGGGCAGAGCTTTTGTTCACTGGGACATACCCTGCCACTGAGAAACCACTGTTAACAAAGGTATAGAGATGGCTGACTATGCTCCAGCATCCCTGGAGTCAATGCATCAGGGGCTGACCTGTCTTAGACTGTCTGGAGTTCAAGGTGCAACTTGGCAGACATGCCTGTGGTGCAGAGGAGGTGAAGATGCTGGGGGTGCTTCCCTGTCTAGGCTCTATGACTGCCCTGTGCTTCATCTGTAGTCTCATGCTCTCTTGACCTCTTCTTCTTTGCTTCTGGAAGCTCCCACAGGCCTCTTACAGGTAGTGTGAACTCACGAGGGATAGCTGCTCAATGAAGTGATGAAAGGTTGGCCGTCAAGGTCGTAGTGACAGTCATCACCTAAGAGACTAAAGGAAACTCACTAGAATAAAAGAGCACCCGTGATATTATTTGCAGGTATGGGTTCTTATAGAATTCATTTTTTATACCCATTTTTGTTTGGGTGATTTGCCTTATCCTGGATTCTCCCCCCAAAAGGGAACTCATGGCAAAGCCTTCCTTAGATATTTTACCGTGTCAAATGATTCCAGGAACAGAATGGAAGGCTGGAGAGTGTGACACAGGAAGGCAAGTCAGTCCAACCCTGACCCCACCTAACCCATTGTGAGTCTGGTCACCCCACCAAGTTACACTGTTGGAGACCTCTGAGTGACTCTGTCAAATGGGCCTCAAGAAAGACTTCCCATTCTCTGAGGTCACCCCTTTCCCCATGCTCAAGTTCCTTGTTCTTGCAGGCTTGTCATGAGCCAGAGGCACCCCAGAAGCTGGCAGAAGATGAGACCAGGGCAGAAAGCGAGGGAGCCTGGGCCACAGATCAGGCTCTGTTGGGTGTCAGCTGTGGGGCTGGCTGCTGTGGCAATGGCTATCGCACAGAGGTTGGCAGGAGGCTGGAGGGTGTGGCGACCTAGTGAAACGTGGCCGTCCCAGGTTTCCCTCCGCTGTGTTCTCCAGGTGCTCCTCATGCTGAGCCCTTGCTATCCACCCTGCGTCACACGGCCCTGTGCCATCATCTATGCCCTGCACAGTGCAAGGGCAGCACTGAGGCCTGTTCGTGGTCCAAATGCTTTTCGTAAGCCATCCGTCCTTCAATTTGAGGTGTATGTGATGAAAGTGTGGGTACCTGAAAGGTGTCTGTTCACAAAATACGATTCTGGTTGCATCATGTTAGTGGAGATAGACTAGTTTCCTTTTAGCTTCAACTCTCATTCACATCTTGTTACAAATACCAGATAATCATCAAATTAGCATTGTTTTCTTAAAGGGACTACAGGAAAATCTAAGCGAAAAAATCCCTGAGTTCTGGAATTAACTATTAACATCTCTCTTTTCTGATTTATAAGTAGGTATAATTTTTTTTATTGCCCCAACTAGGAAAAATACAGTGGTTATATTCATGATTTTATATATATCAAAACAAATTTAAAGCTATACCACATTTAAAGCTATACCAGTGAAGAAAAATGTTGGTTATTTTTCTTTCTTTTCCTGGTAGTTTTGAAGTAAATAAATGTTAGCTTAGTATTTTTTAAAAAGAGTAGACCTAAAAACAAACAAACAAACTAAAACACACAAAAGTACATTGTTTTATTTTGCAATCGTAAGACAATCACTCAAAGAGTAGCACGGGAGAGGCCCCTGCGGGTGCTTTTCATGTCTTTTTCTCCTCCTCTCTTTCTGAAGACCCCTCATGTTGTGTCTATGGACAGGATGAGGCAGGGAACCATGAGAGACTGTGCTGTCAGTACCAAGGTAGCAAAGAGAGCTCTTCTCTATTAATAAAGAAATGATATTCAATTTTTTAAAGGTACAATATTTATATCTGATAAAGTGCCAATATTTTATTGTTTTAAAAAGAAAATGAGAATTCTAGGTGTAATTACACTTCTTATAACTTCACTCCAAGAAAATTAGGGGAGGGTAATGAGGAAAGGTTACGAGCTTGTAATGTGGAGAAAAGTCAACCTGGAGGCAAAGAGACCTGTGGGGAGGTGGGCACAGGCGGAGTGGGGCGTTTGCAGGTGCACAGGTGGGCGCATTGCTCCGGGACTATGAAATCTGACATGCCACAGGGGGTACAAAGTAAACTGCAAAGTGGAAATTATTTTTCTACAAGTTGGTAGTGACAGGGGGCAGGAAAGTGATGCTGAGATTGCTGCCTCAGACATACTACAACTCCTTTGAAATTTGGGACTTGAAGTGTTTATTATATAAGGCAGCTTGAGCTATTGGGCAAAATACAGTTTTGCCTTAAAATATAGAATTAAAACAAAGATTGATTCATCAGTCATGATGAGCTTTGTTTTGTTAAAGAAATTTAGACAAACTGATGTGAACTCATAATTTTTTATAGGATAGATTTTCTATCTTTCCTCGGTGTAGGCTGCAGAAAAATACAGTTTCAATATTCAGTATTGAACCCCTTTCTAACCAAATGCAAAGTACACCTAGAAAATAAGTGTTATTCCATGAGACAAGCTAAATGGATGCTGTTCCAGCTCTTCTTATTTTGCTTGGGAGGAGGCCCAACAAAAGAATTCTAGACTATAATACCATCTTTGATTGTTTCTAGAGACCAACTGAATTTCTGTACATTGGAGTAAATTTGAACTTTGTTTAAGGCTATACCAACACATAGATTATTATGCTGTTGTTGAAGACCTCATTTAGAATAGTTAATATTTATGATTTAGGAAAAAAAGAATGAAGGGAGGGAGGAAAGAAGGGAAGAAGGGTGGGCTCCTCCTTCCTGGAGCCCGGTCCCTTTTCCCCTGTGCCTGACTGTTGACTCCTTCTCATTTTTCAGATTTCAGGGCTGGTTGCTTATCCGGGACCGCCACAGATAGAGGCAGGCCTCAGAGACTGCAGCAACGTCTCCTCCCCAGAGGTGTCAGTGTGTGAGAGCTGCAGTTTCAGGGCCTGATTACCCAGTACTGGCCTTCCCACTGGGGTGTAAACTCTATTAGACTCAAAAAGGGACCCTAATTCCAGGAAGCCGGCAGGGGCCAGTCACACCCGCTGACACCGCGTGTTGCGGCCCGTTCAATGCTCTGTGTGGGTTCACTCGTGGGATTCTTGTGGCAGCCCTATGCAGTGGGTGGTATTGTTCTCACAGGTAGAGGAGGAAAGTGACACTCAGGAAATTCACCAGTCCAGGGTGACAGAATCGGTGCCACAGCCAACATTCACACTGGGTGTCCAGCTTCACACCCTGTCTTTTCCAGTTAACCTGGATTGCCTGAGTAAGTACTTGTGGAGGGAGGGAAGGAGGGCTGCTCTTCAGCCTGAGCTCTGCTGATTCCTTGATGGTGGCTCACAAAGAGTGGCTATAGGGAAGCTCATTAGTGAAGACTGGCTTAGTGGCACCCACCACCCACACTGGTGGCACTTGCTTTTAATAATTTCATTGTCTTGGAACAGATGCACATAGAAACGGAACTTATACACGGGATGAGGCATAGGAGTATTTCTTGCATTTGATATAAAACATGCACGCCTGGAGATTCTCTTTGATTTAATAAGACAAAGAAAGGACAAGGATTATTTGGAATATTCAGATAAAATTAACAGGAATTCTTTGCTGTGTAAACAGAACTGTGAGTTTTTGTGATATTTAAACTTTCGGAAATCTGGGTTTTATCAGGACAAGTGAGCTCTGGCAGAGCCCTGATTCCTCAGCGTTGGGCCATTTCTCTGCCTAACAAATGAGGGAGGGAGCGGGCTACAGTATCTGTACGTATGTCACAGGAGGTCGCCTTCCCATGACAGCAAAGCTGCCCTTTTTGATGTTAAAATAGTCATTATTTTATAAATCAGTTTTTCTATGTTGTTTGCTTGAGTGAGCTTTTTTTTTTTAAGTCTTTATTTGAAACAATAAAAAATAGTTGGGTCCCTGTTGCATTCCTCACTTTTTAGAAAATGTTCTGGTCCTTAACATTCTGAAGTCTGGGAATCACTAAGAAATTCATTATAGGAGTGAAACTTTTTTCCAGAAAGTCCTTATATTACATACATTTTATGTAATTTTTTTGTTTTTCCAAGCTTACATGTGTTCATTTCCCTATTAAACAAAATGAGTTAGTGAGAAAATCATGGAAGGTAATGACAGGGCGTGTAAGGAGGCCACGGGCACAGGCTGTCCTGGGGACAGAGGCTCACGCCGGAGGAGGGCTGCCTCAGGAAGCCATTCCCCTGGCCTTCCTTCTGAAGGAACCAGGTGGATGTTAGTGCTTTCATTTTTTTTTTTATCTCCACATAAAGTCTTGTCAGCCTGTCTTAGACAATGGAAATGTAAAGGAAGGCTGTCTGGCAAAGACAACCAGCAGCTGTTCCACAGCAAAGCATCCTTCTGCAGAGTGCACCGTGTGGAATAAACCTTTGTAAGCTGGTGGCCAAGGAGTCAGAGTTCCTAATTTATTAGGTTTTAAGGAATCTGATGGCAGCACCAGTTTGCACCGTCCTTTGGTCGTAAACATTTGTTCCCTTCCCAAAGCCCCCAAAGTTGATCACACTTTTGGACCTTTAGAATAGGCGATTGTGCAGTTTTCTCCTTGAAATCTATTTTTATATGAGTATTAATGAGTTTATCGTGTGACAGGCCCATATAATGTATTGCATGTAGTGAGGTTTGTGAAACAACTTTTGAATATGCAGCCTTATAAATTATTCTTTCTTGTTGATGGAAATTCAAGTGAACAACCATCCGGAAAGGCAATTTGACAATATCTATCAGAAACCTAAATGCATACATCCTCTGACTTGGAAACTTCATTTCTGATGAAGATTTCAGGTTTCTGTGAGAATATTTGAGCAAGTGTACAATGACATATATTCATTCCAGCATTATTGTTAATAACCACGGGCGATTCTAAGTCCCATGAATGAAGAACACTTCTGTAAACTGCGATACAGGCACGGTGTGGTATAACTTCTGTAGTTCTTTCATAGGAGGAATGTATGATACCACTTTTGCTTAAAGGATAGATTAATACCATACATATCGATAATACATATATACACACCTATATTAAAATAATGCAGCATTAAGAATCTGGGAATATGTACACCAAATGTTAACAATGCTTACCCTGAGAAAAGAATTAGGAAAAGTATTGGGTGGGAAGGGGAGATACTTCTATTTTCTAAATGTAGTACTTTAAAAAAAAAAAAATCCATTATATGATTTAAGAAAAACAAAAGACTGAAATAAACTTCCCTTAACTAAGGTCAGATATGAGTTTGTTAGAGATTTGTGTGAGTGCATCTTAGCCACCAAAGAAGCTTTGAAATAAGACATATTTAGCATATGCAGCAGAGGACTGTGGTTTTTTAGGGATTTCTAGCAAACCTGTAATTCTCGAGGGTTTTCCAGCCAGCCTGAAAATGCACCGGGTGAAGTTCCATTTTTGTCACTGTGACTGTGGTTCTCTCAAATGTCAGTCACCTGAGGTTGTGCACATCTGATACAGGAGTCACTGAGATTGAGAAGTTTGCTTCAACAGGTAGTTAACTCAGATTAATGTGAGCAGTTGTTAGGTCTTAAAGACAAGTGTAGTGGATTTCAGTAAACAGCAGCTGTCTCCTGGGTGAGTTAAACCGCGGTGGCATCCCAGGGCCCTGCTGCTGCATCATGTTTAGTTACTAGTTCTGGAGACAAAGATAAATACCAGTGTGCGGATGGGAGTCAAGTGCTAATTTACTATTTTGAGAAAAGCCAATCACATTTATTTTGGTTTTCTGCTCTAACATTAAATCTACTTCTGACCTCAAAGGAAATAATTATCTATTTTATAAGTCATTAGTTGTGCTGGGTAGCATTTAAAAAATAGCAATGCCTCATACTGCTTTGGTGCTTTTAAAAATAATTGAAGAAAGTCACTGTGCCAACATGTTTTAAAAATGTGCCATGCAAACACAATTATTATCTCTAGCTGAGTTTTAATGCCGAAATAAAAATAATACCTACTGTTCCTCTAAGGCAGGCGTCCTCAAACTTTTTAAACAGGGGGCCAATTCACTGTCCCTGAGACCGTTGGAGGGCCGGACTGTAGTTTAAAAAAAAAACAAAACTATGAACAAATTCCTATGCACACTGCACATATCTTATTTTGAAGTAAAAAAATGGGAACAAATACAATTCACACCATTTCATGTGGCCCACGGGCCGCAGTTTGAGGACACCTGCTCTAAGGAATACTTACTTGATCATGAGCTTTGAATGGGAGAATAACATTAGATGTCCCATATTTCTAAAGAAAAAAGCAACGCTATATCTTTATTAAAGATATCTCACTGTTTTAACTCTAAAATTACAAATTTATGCCCTTAAAACTTACCTAATTTTTATAAACTTTCTGAAATCACATAAAAGGTATTTTTTCTATTGTAGAATTTATATTAATATTAATGATTAGTAATGATTTTTGTCTTTAAGTGTTTTCCTAACTGTGAAAGGAATTATGCCAGAGGGCAGAGAAACAACTGATAAATACGACACACAAATTAACAATTCTTCTAGGCAAAATAATGCAGATTAATAAGAAAAATATTCCCGATAAGCAGATGTGCAAAAACTATGAACAGATAGTCACAACAACATATATTAAAATGGCCAGTAATCATAAGCAGAAAGCCTATCGCACTGCTATTGTAGAGCTGAAAATAAAAAATACTATAGGTAACAGTAGACACTGTCATAAACTTTGATGTAATGTGACCATCTTGGTTCTGAAACCTCATGGACTCCTGTCACGTGTCCAAAACAGAATTCATATTTTTTTATAACTTAGTCATTTCAAGAATATTCCCTCCACGTTTCTTTTTTTTCTTTTTTTTTTTTTTTATTGTTGGGGATTCATTGAGGGTACAATAAGCCGGGTTACACTGTTTGCAATTGTTAGGTAAAATCCCTCTTGCAATCATGTCTTGCCCCCATAAAGTGTGACACACACCAAGGCCCCAACCCCCCTCCCTCCTTCCCTCTTTCTGCTTCCCCGCCATAACCTTAATTGTCATTAATTGTCCTCATATCAAAATTGAGTACATAGGATTCATGCTTCTCCATTCTTGTGATGCTTTACTAAGATCCCTCCACATTTCTAAATGTACATTTTTAAATTTTTAAAATTTTATTTACAGTTAAATTCACCTTTTTGATGCCCAGTTCTGTGAGTTTTTACACATGCATAGCTTTGTTAACCTCTGCCACACACAGTACATGGAGCAATTCCACCTCCCCAGAAGACCCATCCCTGCATCCTTAACAAGTGACTCTGCCAATAATTCCCTTGCACATGGAATCAGATCTTCATATCTGTGTTCAGTGGACCTAGACTAGTATGTCCTGAGACTGGGTTTTGTGTAAGTGGCAGATGAATTGTCCTCACGGTAGGAGATCACATTGTGTTCGTCTTCTGACTTTTTATATTTTGAATAGCATAATATTTGGGAGGCTATCGTAACGATAATGAGTTGTGGTCAGTCAGTTCTGGGTCTTAATGTCTTCAGATCTTACACATCAGTTAAAAGTTGAACTCTCACAAATAGAGCTGGTTCTGTAATGAAATTGGCCAGTGCCCTGAGCTCCCAGAAGTGCTTCTGGTGGGACTGTGTCAGTTTGGTATCAGGGGTAATGTATAGCAAATATCTGCATTAGAAGATGGATTGGACAAAATGATCTTGAAGGACCCTTCCACTAGTAAACCACAGAGATTTTGTGATTCGGAGAGCCCGTCTGTCTCCTTTCAGAGTTAGGTTTTGGAGTTGATTTTTATTCTTATAAAACATTTGTTTTCTCTGCTGTGCTTTCATTTATTCAAATTACATAGTATACTCGAGTCATATATTAGTATTTTTCTTTCATTGTTTTTAATAGGAAGCCTTTAAAAAATCATCAATAACCAATCAACACTAGATGTTACAAATGATTACTTTTGATTTCAACATTATCAATATTATTGTTGCCAGTATTGGTTGGATTTTTGTGTGTGTTTATTGTGTGGCTTACCCCTGAACATTCCCAATCACAAAGTTTTATGATGATGGCGTCTCATGTGTTTTAATTTATAGTCTATACAACTCATCAGAATAGATTTCCTGGGTAACCTCAGTGGTACTTAATTTGCCTTCAACCGGAATTTCTTCAAATGTACTTCCTTGGATGAATGATGTAATATTTATGTGATGATATAATTGTTGGAATACTGTAGAAAACTAATTTGGGGGGAAACAGATGAACATAAAATAAAAAGTTGTGAATGTAAACAAAGCCACACAGTGTCTTAAATATTTCTGTGGCAAAGCTAATGCCTTGAATAAAGCATGGAAATAATTGACAAGGATCTTTAAGGTGCCAAGATGTGGGGGCTTAGATTAACTGTCTCAAAAGAAAAGGTCACCACATGGCTGTCCACGATCTGAGTAAGCATAGTTATTCTTGGCAGTGAGTACTCCCTGGGTTTCTATCACATAACTAGAAGTTTAAGTACACTGAAAAGGTAAAGTACAAAGAATAAAAGGGGCAAAAACTAAGAAGAGAGCACCGTGAAATACCATTCCCTGAAGGTTACTCCTTCTGTGATTTTTCAGCTTGAAATGTAACATAATCTGAAGACTTTATGTGTGATAGTAAATCCAGATACTCCAGAAATGATAGGAATGGCTTATACTGACCTATGTAAATCACCCCCCCAGGAATGTATTTGGTTCTTTTGACAAAAAATTATGACTTTATTAGTCTGTAACTTAAAGTTCTTTGACTTTAAGGTAGTGCTCTGTCATTAGCCTATCATACCCTCATTAAAAAAAATTTTTAATCAAAGTTATGATCAAAAAGGTTTAGGCAATAATGGGTTAATGGAACTGCTCTCTTCATTTTATGAAAAATGTTTCTGGCACTAATGGTGCGTAGCAGCAAATAATGTACTCTTTTTTTGCATCTCAGTGAGATGCCAAATACCGTGCTACTTAATTTTAATACAAAACATGCACTCTCAAGATGTAGCATCTGCCTGTCCTTGAAATTCTACTCTATAGAAAAATTATAGGTTTATATATATATATATTCAACAGTGATAGAGTTTAGAAAGTGTGTTCGCTTTAAAAGAAACTTTAAGAGATTTCAGGAACTATAGATTTTGAAAAGACTTAATTTTAGTTCTTCTTGGACATTAAAAATCTGCGGATAAAAATTTGTGATTTCATTATAATTTGGTAGCCCATTTGCTATTATAAATACAAAGCTGGCTGGATCAATAGAGAACTAATTAATTTTGAAAGCTTCACTTTGCTATATAGCTGACCACAAGGTCTTACAATTAAGTTCATGAATTGATCCTAGAAAATGTCTTTGAAGGGTGGAGTAGGCACCCGTGTCAGTGCGTAGCTTCTTAAGGAAGTTCTTCGAAAGTGACGGTAGTGACATTCAGCAATGGGATATGTAGCACTTTTCCTAGGATTAGTCTGCAAACTGAATTGCCCCACCTTGTATGACTACTCTGATGGTCAGTCCAGAAAAAGAGGTTCAAAATCTCTTTGAAGGGTTTACTAGGTAGTGGTGTCAGGGCGTAGCTTCCCAAGGGGAGTCCTTCCAAGGTGACTGTCATGATATATTCAGAAAGGAAGTAGGTAGCACTTTTTCTAGGATGGGTTTGCAAACTTAATCGTCTGACCTCATATGGTAGAGTCAGGGGAGAACTTACTGACCCAGGGGTGTGCAGCAACCTTAATGTAATCCTTTGAAATCTACAGTTTTGTTAGGCATATCAAATGTGAGCAGGGCCACATCCATACTGGTGATTTGAGACAGCTCAAAGCTGTAAATCTTTTGGAGATTGTTAGTGTAAGAAAGAAATTCTAAAACTTGATTCTCATAGGCTGCTGGAAGTTTTGGGGTGAGTTTTGTTTATACCTTCATGCTCAAACCTTCTCTCTTCCTAAAGTTAAGGCACCATTTATGTGTCCTGGAGAAATGATCAATTTTTTTTCTTGTGCGATCCTTTTACCCTCTTCTGATATCATTTTGGTTAACACAGAAATCCCAGTTTGATGCTGCCCGGACTCCAGGTCTTCACCGCCTGCTGCACCTCCCCCACTTTGGAGGTTTTCCTCACATGGCTTCTTCTGTCTTGGCAACTGAAGAAGCTTTTTTTCCTGTCGCCTCCACAATCTGATGACACTCTGTGTGGGAGGAGGTCCCAAGTGTCTCTCGGCACTCTGTAACATGCTCTTTAACATACATATTTAATAACTGTTAGCTTAAAGCTTAAAGCAGTGCACAAAAACTTTTAACATTTTCCAAGGGATTTTCCAATAATTTTTCAAAAAATATCAGCAGCTGATTGCTGCTCCTGCCTTAAGTGTATGAAGAGAAATTTGTTGCTCTTTGTTGGCCAAAATGCTTTCATTGCAGGTTGGTCCTAAGTTCAACAAAAATAACAACTTTTTTTTTTGGCTGGGGCTGGATTTGAACCTGCCACCTCCGGCATATGGGACCGGTGCCCTCCTCCTTGAGCCACAGGCGCCGCCCTCTAGTTACACTTTTCATGCCTGTGTGTTAGATTAAAGAATTAGTACTACCCATGTATAATGCACGTGTGTACAATCTGGGTCCAATTAGGGAGTCTCTCTGCCTTTTCTTGGCTCATGTACGTGATACTATGACGGCCTCAAGTCTTCTGGCTTCTTGTGGGTAGTGGTTCGAGAACACCTAGTATAGACCTACCATACATTTGAATGATAAAAATGAAATTCTAACTTATCGTCATCATTATTCTTGTGGCTGGGATATTCCATTTGCTGATCTTCCCTTGTTAAGGAGGTTGTCAGTGAGGATTTTACAGGTGCCCCTTCCAAGCCTGGACGTCATCCTGACCCATCAGGTTCATCCATGTTGGCCATTTTCATATTCATCCTGCCTGTTTTCTGTTTTACGGTTATCAGACGTATTGTTCATTTCTGCCCATTTGTTTTGCTTGAGGAAGATAGCTTATAATAACATGCTCGATAAGATTCATTACATTATATGTGAATTCATGTAGTTTATCAGTCTGCCGTACAATTATTTGCCAATTTAGAAAAGTTGTCAGGCTAAAAAATTCACACGTAGTAGTTAGAAACCCCAACCCTCAAAAAGAGCAATGTTTCATACTTTCAGAGGCATGATGGTGGCAGCCCAATGGTGCAGGCAGCCCTATGCCTGTCCCTTTCCAACACGCACACATGTACACCCACCTGCACATGTATACGCACATGCACATGTACACCCGCCTGTACACGTACACCCACCTGCACATGTACACCCACCTGCACATGTGTACGCACCTGCACATGTACACCCGCCTGTACACGTACACCCACCTGCACATGTATACGCACCTGCACATGTATACGCACATGCACATGTACACCCGCCTGCACATGTACACCCGCCTGTACACGTACACCCACCTGCACATGTATACGCACCTGCACATGTATACACACATGCACATGTATACGTGAACACACGCGTGCACAGTCTTACCCCTCTAAATTTTCTCTCCGTTTCTGCTCCTGATTTGTTTCCCTTACTTCTGATTTTCTTTGTTTTCTCTTATTCTGTTATTCTCTCATTCTTCTCAACATTTGAATCACTGGATTGGACTTTGAAATGAGAATTCTTCTCTACTTCAGTTTAGTTTTTGACCCATCACAACAGACTCTAGTAATTCTTTGGTGCCTTTGTGCCCAGTGGGAATGAGTGGGTACCTCAGCCATATTGACCAAGATCACTTGATAATGCCTTTTCAAAGGCTGGGTTCTTTCTAATAGTGAGGAAAGTTTTGTTGGCTTTTTTTAATTATTACTATTTTTCATTTTAAATTCTATTTTGCATGATTTTTTAAAAGTTGCCAGTCTCAGTGTTGTTCTTGTCCCTTCCTCCTTTTCCCTGGTTTCCCTCTGGTATCATGTCTGCCCACACCCAGACCCAGGGCTAGCTGAGCACAGGACATATCCTGTCACTGGTAGCCTTATCCCTGCCTCTGCTCCTCATGGCGTGGTCTCTCATCTGCTGATCACTGGCCTGTGTCTCATCAGCACCCATGTTAGGGTCCCTCTGCCTGATCTCTCCTAACTGTGGATGTGTGGAGCTGTCTGGGCCCTCCTGCCTCATCTGGTCTCTCTGCACTCTTCCCGGTGTCCAGCTCTGCCTGTTTTCCAGCCCAGTCAGCACATTGTCAGTCTGGCAGAGTCTTGCAGACCTTTGTGTCTTGGAATGTGCCTTCCTGCGCAACTTGTTTTATGTTTGCCCTGCAAACTTACTGTGGATATAGATGTTTGTTATTTATATTACTTTCAACAGTTCCATTTAATGAATATTTTAAAACAAACAGAATTTATTGGCAAACATTTTTAATACCTTTTGTATCAACTTTCCTGTGATTTACTGGCAAACTGAATTTATACTGTAGGCTTGGAAGATCCTATTTATAATTCAATAATAAATAGCCCCTCCTTCATATATATATATATTTTTTTGTAGAGACAGAGTCTCACTTTACTGCCCTCGGTAGAGTGCCGTGGCGTCACACGGCTCACAGCAACCTCCAGCTCTTGGGCTTATGTGATTCTCTTGTCTCAGCCTCCCAGGCAGCTGGGACTACAGGTGCCCGCCACAGCGCCCAGCTATTTTTTTGTTGCAGTTTGTCCGGGACTGGGTTTGAACCCACCACCCTCGGTATGTGGGGCTGGCGCCCTACTCACTGAACCACAGGCGCTGCCCCCCTCCTTCATATTTTTAAAGATTATTTACCTTTGATAAGTTGACATGGGATTTGGTGATTTTATACTAAAAATTAAATAACTTAAGAAAGAACTATAGTTGTTTCTAAAAATAAGTGTTCAAATACATTTTCACAATTTATTCACTCAGTATGTGCAGGAGCAAATGAAATACAAGTTATTCTTCCTGACAGATTAAAGAAGTTGGGCATATGGGATGTCCCAGCTGTATTATTGGAAAATAAGTAAGATCTATTATGCTGGTTTATCTCCCCTTTGTCATTCTTAACATCAGGTTAAGATGGATATTCTACCTATAGTATTATGTTATGTAAATATTTCTGTACTTTGTTCTTTCAGATATTAAATCATTTGAATAATGTTATTCCAGCTTCATATGAGTGGAAAATGGCCTTTATATTACTAGTAAACAAATCAGCCATCCTGGAGTCACCCACATTACCTTTAAAATGGAATGTTCTAATTAAAGTTATCAATATGATGAAGAATTTGTTTCATTATGGTAATGATTGTTGCAGCTGAAAGGCAGGTGGGAAATTAGCTCTTTTTCCCCATCATTATGAAACAAAAACTAGCCTAGATTGGTGTAAGTCTATAATTGTGGTGATATTTTAATTGATTAATTCATATTTGATATTTAAAGAATAGAGGGTCTTAGTAACGCAGTAAACTGAGAATACAAACTGTGCTATTTCCAAATTTCCCATCAGCATTTGGTCTAATCGCTTGGTTCTAGAACTGTGACTGCCAACATGGTAGCCACTGTGAGCTACACCCAAACAGTCCCAACTGAGTTATGCTATAATTATAAAATACAAGTTTTAATAATAGCATGAAAAAAGGAGGTACAATATCTTAATACTTTCCATACTGATTAATTGTTGAAACGATATTATTTTAGTTAGGACCACTGTAGTTGACCACCTCCTTCCATTGACCGTCTCCTTAAGCTGACCTAATTTCCTTAGACCAGACAAGCACCACATGTACTTATCAGTAAAATCAGCCTAATTCCTTATGTTGGCCACCTCAGTATGTTGATCAGTTTGTTCCAGCTTCTTGGGTGGTCAACTTACAGAGATTCTACCATATTAAAATTAATTTTATCTGTTTATTTTTATTTTTTAATAAGGTACCAGATAACTGAAAATTGCATATGTGGCTCACATTAATTATACTTCTATTGGGCAGCACAATTATAGAAATTAATAAAATTAAGTGGTGGTAAAAGCAGATTCCATACTTGTTATATTTAGGTGTTGAGAAATCATCACCTCTAACACAGAGCTTAATGCCAGCAAATGCAAGGAAATGCATCTGGAGTAAACTAATTCCAGTTGTGCTCGGACTTCATTAGATTCTATTCTCTGAAGGCAGTAGTTTGGTCTATTGTTTTTACCTAAAATTCCAATATAGTGCGAGACACCATTTACTTGCAAACAGAAAATAAATTACTTTCCAATCTTTGCTTAAAATCATGGTGCTTCTGTACTTATATTCTGGTAAGCACCCTAGCAACGATATAGAAAGGCTTGAAAGAATTTCTGGGGAGATAAAATGACCAAGAAATTAATATTTTATGAGACTATAAATGAAAAAGTTAAGATTTCCTGGATTGAAGAGATTAAATTAAGCAATTAGGAAGGAGAGATAATAGGTTTGTGCTTTCTTTCAAGGACCTGAGTAAAAAGGACTGAGGTAAAGTAAGTATGAGAAGGTGCCCTTCACTGGATAACCAGGACGAAGTCCCCAGCTTCCAGACCCCACTGCTAGAAGTCACTGGCAGAGCTGGCTGCAATTGGCATGCACCGAGGGCCACTTTACAAATGTGGACCCTTTATACTGAGGGGGTTATGAGATTTTGCTCCTCAGAGGAGGACCTCCACACTTTTCCATTATGTTGAATTCTACCTTGTTCCAAATAGCTTTGGGAATTTGTTTTCAGATTCTCTAAGTTATACAGAAATTAGAAAGTTTGGCATGTCTTCCTCCAGGGCGGATGCGACAGTCAGAATTACAAATGAGTGTTAGGTATGTGGAAGTGCTAAGGGTTCACTGAGTGGATCTGTCTGGAGTTTACCTGTTACTATGCAGAAGGCAGTCATCCATTCTCAGTTGTTCCCTTGTACCGTTGACATGGAAATTCTCCACTGTTAGTGTTCTTGTGAACCAGCTGCCCAACAGAGGATGTTTATTAAATGTCATTTGATAATTGCTTATTGGATTTTCTTAAATCTAAAGGCAGACCACAAAGGTGGCTATAATTCCACTTAAGGGATTTGTTAAATTAATTCTATAAAGACTAGTATTCTAATAATTTTAATAGTATAATAAAATGAAAAACTACAGAAATGCTACGTAATTCAGAATAAAATGTTTAAATCTGTATTTGTATGTATATAAACATTATGCCATAAAAAGAACAGAAATATATACACTTTTTTTATTCTTGTCTATGACTTATACATTTTAATTGAAAACTATTTATTTTATGATTTTTTTTTTTTTTTTTTAGACACAGAATCTTATTTTGTTGCCCTCGGTAGAGTGCAATGGCGTCACAGTTCACAGCAACCTCCAGCTCTTGGGCTTAGGCGATTCTCTTGCCTCAGCCTCCCAAGTAGCTGGGACTACAGGTGCCTGCCACAACAACACCTGGCTATTTTTTGTGTTGCAGTTTGGCCAGGGCTGGGTTCGAACCCCTGACCCTTGGTATATGGGGCCGGCACCCTGCTCACTGAGCCACAGGCGCTACCCTATTTTATGATTTTTTAAATTTAAAAATTTTTAGGGCAGTGGCTATGTCTTAGTGAGTAGGGCACCGGCCCCACATACCAAAGGCGGATTCGAGCCCAGCCCTGGCCAAACTGCAACAAAAAAATAGCCAGGCATTGTGGTGGGTGCCTATAGTCCCAACTACTCTGGAGGCTGAGGCAAGACAATCGCCTAAGCCCAAGAGCTGGAGATTGCTGTGAGCTGTGACACCATAGCACTCTACTGAGGGTGACAAAATAAGACTCTGTCTCTTAAAAAAAGTAAAAATTTTTGATGTGTAGGAACACAGACCTAAGAGAAAGCATTAATATCTAATATTCTAGTAAATTGCAAAATATATTTTATTAATAATGCAGTGCAAACACCTGTAAATTTTTTTGCAATAGTTACGTTTGAAGCAAGAGATTACAGAAGAAAGGGAATATATAGAAGGGATAAAGACGAAGGTCTTAAGTGCAGTTATTGTGATTAAAGTAAATGTCTCCATCAGTTAATAACTTCCAACTTAAAAAAAATGTAAGTATGCCTTAGTCCTCACTTCTCCTCAAACTAGCACCAAGTAGTCTCATAAACATAAAAAAAGTTTGATGTGTTATACCCATATTTATTTTTTTCCCAAACCATTTAGAATGTAAGCTTCTGGGGGAGGGAACCTTTGCCTATTTAAGTTAACATCTGTGACCACAGCACCCACAACAATGCCTAACTGTAGCAAATACTAGTTAAATGAATGGTTGAAAGGTGATCCTTTCTTGTTTTTTATGTTTCTTTTTGTTCCGTCACACAATGCCAAGGTCTTAGGTTCAGAAATCATCTAATCCTGTCACCTACCCAGTTTTCAAATCCCGAGCATGGTGCCTTTGCTGAGAAGATGCTGGTGGTGGTGGGAGACCTGCCCTTGGTAGAGAACTTACTTCCTCACTAGAGGCTTCACTCTGCTGATAGTTGGGCCATTTTACAGCGAGTCATAATCTCTCTTTGTATAGTTTCCTAGTTGGTATATGAAGGGTCTAATATTTCTAAGCAGGGTTTGCATTTCTGCTCCTTGCAAACTTGAGGACTATTTACAGCTCCTTCCTTTTCCACAGTTCGCCCACTTCCCCATCTTAACATACTATGGTCTCTTCTGCAAACTCTTCAATAGTGTAAGTCTTTTAGCAACTTCATTTACTGTGGCAGCTAGGATCATGCTTATTATCATCTTGGCTGTCTTCTCTAAATATTTTCTTACAGTGGGGTACATATGTCCAAATATTATAGTCTGGGTATGATCTGACCAGCACAAGACTGATTTCTCCCTTGTAATGGAACAGAAGAGGAAGCTAGTTCTATGATAGCTGTAATGCCATTTATTTTTACAAAGAGTGCTGTAAATTAAAATATCTTAGAAATTTTTATGAGCTGTTATATTCCATATTGCCATTTTATAAATACGTGGTTTATATTTTGGACTCAAACATGGGACCTTATATTGTTTATCTGAGTTAAATTTAATTTAAAGAACTCATTCCAAGGTCTGAGTAGTTATCTCTTGGATCTTGATTTATTTATTACTAGCATTTTCTTTTCCTACAGTTATCATATGATATTGCTATATGTATATTCACTATTTATTCATCCAATGTATTAACTTAAAAATAGTGTTAGTGGTAGAGGGCGGAGATCTGAGATTTGTTACACAGAAATTTCTAGGTAAGAGACTACACTTATATCTTATATTTACCCTCTTCACATCAAGCTCAGTCCTTGGCTGGCAGGAGCTGCTCTATGCATGCCTGCTGCATTGAAGGAACTGCCGGGTATCTCCCACTGGTGGAGCAGGACTCTGCAGCTAGCCACCGAGTATTACCAAGCCCACTTACTGTGCTGATAGCTTATGGCAGTAATAAATAAGGTGACGCGAGAGTGGCTGGGGAGGCTGCTTGATAGGATGGTCATGGAAGACCTGTGCAGGTGACATCTGAGATGGACTCATGAGGGAACAGTGCTCCAGGCAGAGGGAGCAAGTACCAAGATCTAAATTTCTGAGGGAGTTGGAGCGTGGTAAACAGTGTAACTGGAACATGGACTGTGGTGTGGCTGGGGGGTGCGTAGAAGCCAGACCATCCAGCCTGTAAAGAGTGTAGGTTTTATTCCATGAGCAATGGAAAGCCATTGAGATGTAAGGTGTTTTAAGAAGGAATTGAAATGTTTTTTTTTTTCTTGCATCAAAAGATTGATCTGACTGTTCTTAATAGAGACCAGTGTGAAAGAGACAGTATTCTAAGAATATTTCTCTTATTCAAAAGTCAGATGATGGTAAAGGCAGTAGAGATAGAGAGAAGGAGGAAAATTTGTTCTAGGATATATTTTGGAGATAGAAGCAAAGGTTCACTGATAAGGATAAGGGAAAAGGCTAGGTTGATGATAATTCCTAAATGTTTGCTGTGAGCCATTCATGGATGGTGAAGAGTGGCAGAGGAGGAGGTGGAGTGGGGGCACGGCTGATGACAGACAGTTTAAGATGATGTGTGACAAGCACACTAATGAATACCTGCCAGGCTCACACACGTGTCGTGCTGGTCACATGTCATATCACTATTTATTGAGCAGCCAGTATGTGCCAGGTCCTGGGGATGGAGCAGTGAACAAAACAGCTGCCAGTCTTGGTCTTCGTGATGAAGCTCGTCCAATATTGATAAATGCTGTGGAGAAAGAAGTGGGGAAGGATTAGAGTGGGCCGAGTGATTATTTGTGATTTTAAGCAGCCGGGTTGAGAGGACTTTTACATGATATTGGCGTTTTAGGAAAGACTTTAAGAGTGATAAATGTAGTAATAGAGTTATAGAAATAATTCTTAAGAATTGAGCTCACGGGCGGCGCCTGTGGCTCAGTTGGTAAGGCGCTGGCCCCATATACCGAGGGTGGCGGGTTCAAACCCGGCCCCTGCCAAACTGCAACCAAAAAATAGCCGGGCGTTGTGGCAGGTGCCTGTAGTCCCAGCTACTCGGGAGGCTGAGGCAAGAGAATCGCTTAAGCCCAGGAGTTGGAGGTTGCTGTGAGCTGTGTGAGGCCACGGCACTCTACCGAGGGCCATAAAGTGAGACTCTGTCTCTACAAAAAAAAAAAAAAAGAAAGAATTGAGCTCACTATATTTTTACATACCATACTTGCTTACTTAGGTGACCTAGTACCCTGCTAGAAGTTAGGGATGAAACTGGAAGGCTGCTTATTAGCTGCTTATTTCTTGGAACAGGTAACCGCTACATACAGTGTGACATACGACTTGTTCTTAGTCACCTTAACAGTGAGGAATTAGCCAAATCCACCTACATTTTATATAAACAGATAGTGTTAAAAAAGAAAAAAAATGAAAGCAAAGGGTATGTTAGTGTCTATTTTGTTTTTTCATAGAAACAGATGCAGCAATGACACATAGAAAAAGTGAGATGTCAACTTTATTCAAAATTAACTGTAATATAATGCCGGGGGCACAGGTGAATATCAAGTGTTAGGACACATAGCCTATTGTACAAGTCCAAGTGGTTTCATTTCATGATACAAGCTGTAAAGGGAAAAGAGAAAGGTGAAGGAAAGTGTTATTTTCCTGAAATAATTTATCATAGCTATTGCTTCATCAGTACATGTATAAACTTCCACATCATCAAAGTGTAGTAGCTATTTTTACAATCAATCCAGAAATAATAAGCTGGGCATGTTTTTTTATTAACTTCTGTTATAAACATAAAATATACCTATAACTGCAAATATGTCAAGGAAAGAAAAATATTGGTGGCTCTGGTGTTTTTTTTCAGCACTGGTTATTTGAAGTTGTCATCTTAAGAAATAACAATAAAAATACTGACATACAGAAAGACATTAAGATATATTAGTCATCATATATCCAGGAATTGCAGATAGGAAGAGAGAGTGAGATGAGAACTTGAGTGGATGTTCTTGAAATAACTTTGTTAAATTCTTTAATATCACTGTACATCCTCCTCTGAACTCAGTTTTAGTAGATTTGCAGGGGCACATGAAACCTATCCAAGAATTTAGCCATGATTAAATATTTATGTAATATATGGTGACAAAAGTTTCTGTTATCAGTGTGTGTAGGGGAAGTCATCTTTTTACCTGCTTTTAACATTTGACACTATTTTTGTAGTTAATATAACATTAACACTTCCTATTAGCACAAACTCCTACGCATACACACACATACACACACACACACAAATGCTCACATTTGTCATAAAACAAGTTGAAGTGAAATGGGCCTGGTGTTTCTCGTAATTCATCAATTTGCAAAGTTGCATTAGGGATACCTTTGTGAGAAACCATGTACAATCACACAGCTGAAGCCCAATTTAATGAACAGTACACATTTGTAAACCAAATGCTGGCCTCAGTTGTGCAGTTCATAATCATGAAGCGACTTTCAGAATATCGTGCAATTCAGAATATAAACATGTAGAGGTCTTGACATTTTCTTCTTGAAGTGTGTGATAGCTGGGATATTTTTGGTTAGTTAAAAAGTTGTCTTAATATTGAAAGATGAGTTATTCACTTTTTTTCTTTTATATAATACAAAAATTTAGCCTTTTAAAAGTTTCAAGGAACTTTTTCAAGGCTCTCATATACCTCTTCTCTGCTCATTAAAGCAAATACATCCATCCCCTAATACCGATAACCTCATGACTGTTGAAGATACATTTTTTTTTCTAAAAGAGTAAGTAGTAAATTCTTATTTTAATCTGTAACAATAAAAGATAATTTCTACCGCGAAATCCCCTACTTCTTTTGTCTATACTTGTAAATTTTTCCTTACCTGTGATATGTGGTACATTGTGAACTTTTAGGCCTTCCCTCTTCTGTTCTCAAAGCACCTGGTGTGTTGCATATGACGCAGATCCTGACATAGCTGCATAAGATTCTCCAACGTAATTCTGCTTTAACATTTCTGCCCCCAGGCTGTGTTACTTATTTTTGTGAAATCAGATTCTAGCAATGTGCCTGGCACATAGTTACTTATTCCATAAATATTTGTTGAAAGTATGAATTGAATGAATTTTAATGTCACCAGTAATTAGTTCTAAATCTTATTCAGGCTTATTTTAGAGCGTATGGAAATTAGAACATTGTGAGTAATTTGAGCAAGTTAGATTTTCTATATTAAATGTTGAAATCTGTCTCCTTTTTTCTTAACATTAGCATTATTCCAGGTTCTTAAAGCACTTCTAGGTACAGCAACTGTGGGATATTTAACTGCAAAACTTAGACACATTATAAATACAAACATCTGAATGCAAAAGATGAAGTTTACATAGTTTGCAAGTTTCTTCTCATCACTGTAGTTTTCTGTAATGGATAAAAATAGGAAAAAAGCCATTTAAAATGAGTGAATGCGCATTCTTTCCTTTGCTTATTCCAAAAATGGTAAGTAACTTTCTTTTGCCAAGTGCTTTAATAAGTGATAGCTATACAAAGATTTGGGTGGTTTTACTTTGTGAGAGATACCATTCAAATAGTATAAAATTTGCCCATGTAAAATTTAAAATTCTATAGTTTTTAATATTCTAACAAGTTTTTCAACTGTAATAACAATTAAAAGATTTTTTTCATCCCTGCCTCCCCAAACCCTTCCCTTTAGCAATAACTCCTGTTTCCCCCTAGAGGACCTCTATCAGCACCCTAGGTAATAAATCACTAATGCGCTTTCTGTGTCTATAGATTTGCTCACTCTGGACATTGTACATAAGCGGAATCATATAACATGTGGTCTTTTGTGACTGGCTTCTTCCACTGAGTACATGTTTTCAGGTTCATCCAGGGTGTGGTATGACTTGGTGCTTCGTTCCTTTTTATTGCTGAATGATACTCATCATGGGGATATGGTGCGTGTGTGCGTATGTCCATTTGTTAACTGGCAGATATGTGTGTGGTTTCCGCGTTTTGGCTGGTTAGAACATTTCTGATAGGAACATTCATGTATGGGTTTTTATGTAAACACGTTTTCCATTTCTTCTGTGCACACATATGGGAGAGTAGAATTGCTGAGTCATAAGATAACTCCACATTTAACTATTTGAGAAACTGCTGGTCAGTTTTCCAATGTGACTGTGCCATTTCACATTCCAATTTCTCCCTATCTATAGATATTTCAGGAAAATTAAAAATATTTCCAAATGGAGCTTAAGAATGTAAAGATCATTTTTATTATTACCAGAAATCTCATTTCCAAATGATTTTGGAAAGTGTGGTTAGTGTTTATTGCTAAATAATGGATTTATCAAAAAAAAAAATAAAAAAAAAATAATGGATTTATCGTTTAGTTTAGCTGCATTTACTGAGTAGTGCTTACTGCACACTGTCCATTAATCTAAGAATTTTACATGTAGTCAAGAATTAAATACATTTAATTATTACAACAACTCTATATGACAGATATGAGTATTATTCTTACTTTTGAAAATATTGAAGCAAGAAAGTTGAGAATCAGAGATTCAAACCTAGGCAGCCTGGGTTGAGGGCCTCTGTATTTGCCACAGATTTCAATCTTTGCTGAGAAGTTAAAAAAAATACATTTGCAAATGGAATTTTTGTATTTCAAGTTTAACAGCAAAACAATATTAGAATTTTGGTCTATGGGCCATAGGCTTTCTTTTACGGACCATGTGATTGATCATTTTGTTAACCATTGGTAGTGATTTTTAGCTAAGTCAATAGGAAGTATAAAGTTGTTGCTTTCTTGTGCTGACATTAGCACCGTCCTCTGCTGCGTGCTTACTGTGTGCTGCATTCTTCCGCAAGTGTTGCTTGTGTTATCACTGTAGCAATGTGACGCTGCCTTTGGAATATATCAGCTCAGATATTTTTAATGCATGAATCAATAATTTATATTGGCTCACAATAAAAATATTTATTTCTTCCTCTTTTATTCAGTATAAATCTTTTAATTATAGTCATTTTTTTATCATTAAAAGTAGTAAAGTAAATTTACCTTAGTGTTACATGGAAAATGTATGTATAGCAAAAAGAGAAAAAAGGATGTAAAGTTAACAAGCTGCCATTTAAAAACAGCAACAAAAATCTGGGGCTAATTAATTTTTCACAGAGCTGGAAAACTGTCTTATCTCTGGTAGGGAAAGATAAACAGTGGAATACATTTACATAGTAGTAGCTTTTTCTTAAAATAATACTCCTTTCTGAGAAACTATTTTTCTTGGATACCCTTATAAACGTCTTTTTGGTTAGAGCAACTAAGAAATGCAAAATTGTTGGAAAACTGTCTACATAAAAAGGAGCAAAGAAAAATATTTTGTCTGTCATGAATAAAACAAACAACTGTGGCCTGGCCTGGTAGCTCCTGTCTGTAATCCTAGCACTTTAGGAAGCTGAGGCAGGAAGATCACTTGAGGCCAAGAGTTTGAGGCAAGCCTGGGCAACACAATGAGAGCTTGTTTCTACAAGTTCAGAAAACAGGAAAATTAGCCAGGTGTGGTGGTGGGTGTCTGTGTCTCAGCTACTTGTAAGGCCGATGCAAAAGGATTGCTTGAGCTCAGGAGTTTGAGGTTGCAGGGAGCTGTGATAACCCTACTGTACTCCAGACTGGACAACAGAGCAGATACCGTGCCCAAAAATTAAAAAAAAAAGAGAATTCCCCCCCAAAATGAAACTCTAATTCCTAGAACCTCACTGCAGTGTGACCCCCACAGTTTGCATCTGCACCACTCCATGGCTATTTGGTTTCACCAACTGATTCAGAAGTTTGGGGTTTGCTGTAGTTTATATTTCTTTGTATTCATCCTCCTCCTTGTGATTTTAGCCTCCCTGCATCTTAAAGTCAGTAATCTCCAGACTATTTTGCTCATATATGCCATAAAACACTTATCTTGTGAAACCATGCACCTCCTTGCACATTTATAAGTTGATATAAAAATTTAAATTTATATAAAGAGTTTAAATAGTTGCAGTATTGTTTTTTTCAGTGCTGTTCTGAAGATTAACTGAGATAATGTCTGTAAAAGCACTTTGAAAATTGAAAGCTCCTATCTAAACAGAAGATGTCATTATCGGTATACTAAAGTCACTTTAGACCAATTACAGGGTACTACAAAGCATAGATGAAATAGAGCTCTACCAGAAAAATCTTTCATATTAAAAGAAAATAAAAGGTACATTTTTCAGTTATCCAAATGTTAATAAATGATGCGACTGACATGGTTACTACAATAATTTGTAAGCTCTATGTTGGGCCTTAAGTAAGCCAATAATTGTTGCAACTTTATACAGTAGGCACTCTACTAAATACCTTCCCTATATTGATTTGCTAAATTCTCACAACAACTTTGTATGGTAGATAATATTATTATCTCCTGTTTTATCCGGGATAAAATGAAAGAGAGAAACTGTATGACAGGGTTATACAGTTGGGTAGAATGGAGCACGGCCAGGCTTTGAACCCAGACATGAGGTTCTAGAGTCCATGGCCTTAGCCACACTACACACCTGTTATATTATAGTTCTTAATTCTTACTCCCATACTGCATATCTAGAATGTAATTTCTTTTTTTATTTTTTTTGTGTAGAGACAGAGTCTCACTTTATGGCCCTCGGTAGAGTGCCGTGGTCTCACACAGCTCACAGCAACCTCCAACTCCTGGGCTTAAGCGATTTTCTTGCCTCAGCCTCCCGAGCAGCTGGGACTACAGGCGCCCGCCACAACGCCCGCCTGGCTATTTTTTGGTTGCAGTTTGGCCGGGGCCAGGTTTGAACCCACCACCCTCGGTATGTGGGGCCGGCGCCTTACCGACTGAGCCACAGGCGCTGCCCTATAATGTAATTTCTACTAAATAATTTAAGAAGAAAGTGGAAGAATTAAGCAAAGAAAAAAGAGCATTGAAAGAGGGAGGGGTGAAAGAGATAGGAGTCCTATTGTAGGTGCAGTCTTGTCAAAGAAGAAGAGCCCTTGCCTAAGGCTGTAGGTGACGTCTTTAGCAGATGCTGCTTTCTAGGACCTGGTCTCTTACCCGCTGAGGAAGGTAGGAAGCCTTCATTCCGCTGTCTGTCTTCCTGCAATGTGTGCATCTCCCACTGCAGGATGGAGAATTTGTGGAATTGGGACCCCTCCCCTTTTCTACTCTTATAAGGTAATTTCCCAGGGTTACTATGGTATTTGTTAACTGTCATGGTGCTGTCGGGTGTGATTTTTTTTTTTACTATGTTAATAAAGGTAGTTCATTTAGGGACACTGTTACCTTAACTGTGCCCATGCTCCAAAGACTTTCTATCAAGGCCTTGAAAGTATCTCCACTTTGTGGTTTCCCTGCCTCTTTCTGTTTGGTCAGTCCTTGGAGGCCCCCTTGAAACTTCATCTGTTCTTTCTTGGTTGCCCTCTCCCTAGGGTCCTTCTCAGGTTATTCCCAAAACAACCCAAGTCAGTATGACCACATCTGTCTGTCCATGTCAGAAAGTCCCTGGGCCAGTAATCAGTCCTCCAAAACAACCAGCTCCCCGAAACAACCCACCTGTAAGTCCTTGCACCTGCAGGGTCTAAATTAGCCCTGTTCCCATCACAATGCAGGCCCGCTTCGTGCAAACCTGTACAAAGTAACATCTGCAGTCCCCCCGGCACCTGTCTAACTGACTGCCTAACCTAACGTTTACATGAAAAGTTGACATGCTGGTCAGACTGGTCCAGTACAGTGGTGCTGAAGGAAAGGGAAGGGCCCATCCAGCAATGATTCCTCCCCTCGTCCCTCCCAGTCACTTCCTTATCTCTGGAACTTCTGAACCCTGCTTAGAGGCAACAAGAAAAATGAATGTGTAAAAGAATTTTTTTTTAAAAGATAAGCAGAATTCACACACGTGGGCGTGTCTTGTTGTCTTTCTCTTCTCTGTGCGTTACGGTGTTTGCTGGTGAATCGTAAAACAATTGTTAAAACAATCTATTCCCAAACTTTCAATGAATAATTACATCTCAGAAAATAGAGATGAGCCACATTCTTCATCATATCTCTTTGTTTCTGGAAGTTTTCTATCCATAAGGAGAATCTGGAGGAGAATCCAGGAAAAAAAAAAAAAGTGCTGCTTCATTTAGTATTTGCCCACATCCCATCAAATCTACCTTAGTAACTAACAGTGGTGCTGCTTTAATTAGCTTTACCTCCTTTACCTATAGATGCCTAAAATTAGGTAACTATTTGGGGGCCACATTTCGGACTTTTGGGGGTTTGCTCTCTACTTAGAGAGATAGGCCTTGTTTTAAGGACTCGTTCAAAAATTTTCTAACACATCCATAATCTCGATAAATCTTTTGTAGCAGGCGTTTGAGGTTGCATACTTTATCTTCACTTGGCAGATAAGGAAGCTAAGAACAAGATGACCAGGTAACTTGTCCTAGGTTATGAAATTACCAGTATTCTAATTTCCTTTTTCCTGGCTGTGGAGACATTTTGGTTTCTATGATTGTAAAGAGGTAGCAGAGGGAGAGACCTGGGTACTTACCACCTCTCCTTTCTTGGGAATACAGATGTAGTTAAGGGGCTGGTAAAGACAGGACAGGACATATTTCTCAGATGTGTCAGGGAAAGGTACAGAGCCACTTCAAATTATGCTCTTGATAGTACATACTAGCCATGTTCTAAATAAGGACATTTGATTATTGAGCAGGTCATTTTATTCAGATGATTGTTCTTATGAAAATATTTTGGTTGGTCAGACACCTACGGCGTATTTGGTTAATCTTTCCATTATAATTCCATCTTATACATCAGACTTGCTGTTCAAGAAATATTCAAATAATAATTATTATTAAATATTAATAAATATTATTAAATATGAATATTTAATAATATTTATTAATATTTAATAATAATCATATTATCTGTATGATTCATCTAAATTGAACTTAAGTTTTATTTTTCTATTATAGAGAAGGCTTTTAGATACTATGATTTCAGTAGTGGTAAAGAGTTATTTTGTATATTTTTTGCATTTTTTCTCTTTATTTTTCTTTATAGTTCTTATCTTTGCAGTGCAATTCCCATGATTTGAACCCCTGAAGAAAAATCATAAACTTAGGTATCCAGGAATTTTAATCTGGTTTTAGCATGGCTCTTATATAGATTCCAGCTGCTTCCTCCTATATTCCCTCCTATTGTGTTTTGCTTTAAAAAAAAAAAAAAATCTATTCTTACCAGTTGAAAATCAAATTCAGAACCAGGACCTCATCTGCTGTCTGATGGCCCTTACCTATTCGGTGTCTTATCTGCTGACTGCTTGTCTCATGGTCTTTGATCTGAGGATGCTATAATACGTCAAGGGCTTCCAATATGTTTTTATTTTTCCCTTCTACTTTCACTGGTGTCAAATGAAACTTACTTAAAAGTACATCAAAAGCACCTTTTCCTCTGTAATTAGTAGTTTTCCATGAATTTTCTCCATTTGGAGCACTTTTGTCATTTCTAATCCTTACCTTTTCTAAATATTTTTCATGCTGGTCAAATATGTCAGGCTTCTGTTTGGTGGCATCATCTCGGCCACCTGCCCTCATTTTGGTGTCATTTCCATTTCACTGTGTCTTATGACTGTGGTTTATTGTTCTTTGCTCTTAGCTCCTCACTGGAGCTTTTATTCTTCTTCTAAATCCCATTTTCTACAGCTCACCTGTATAGGGACTGTCAGAATTACGTTATAAAGCCTTTCTGTTGTTGTTGTTTATCTTTTTTTCATAAGGGAAAGAAATGTGGACTTTTCTTCTGAGAAGGTTTTAGGCAGCCTATTATAGTAGAAATGGAATGAGCTTTAGAGTTAGATCGAACTGAATTTGAAATCTGATTCTATTACAAAGTAGTTGATGTCCTTAGGAAAGTGGTTACAATTCTCTGGGCCTTCATTTGCTATTCTATTAGATAAGGACAATTATTGCAACCTGACCAGATTATTGAGAGGCTTAAAGAAAGCGTGTGTAAAACACAACATCTGGTACATAATGTATGCCCGTTTAGTACTGGCACTATCATTATTATTTTATTGTTATTAGATGGGTCATTTCATATTGGTGTTGAGAACTAGTTGGTGATACAGCTACATTTAAAGGAGGTTCATCAATAAATAAATGATAGATAGCACCTGTTCTTGATGGGAGTTTATTATCTTTTAAAGAAGATAAAATGTATACCCAAACTAGCTAAGATGTATGCAAATATCTGTTATTTTTGAAGGTTACTATGTGATGGTTTTAAACACTATAAATATTACTTAGTGTGTCACATGAAATCATACAATTGGGTCCTGTTTTTGAGATAAGGGAACTGAGACTTACAAAGAGTAAGGGTTAATAGGTTTGCTGCAGCCAACTGAACTGGTCAAGGTACATACGGATCAGTGCTTAGGTCTTCCTGACACTGAAGGATGCAGTTTTCACCTCAGTGCATCCTGCTTCCTGGAGGAATGTGGCAGGTGTTCTAAGATGTACGTAGTAAATGCCACAGAGCTTTGAGCAGGCAAGATGAGGGTTGCCCCCAGGCTGACAGCAAGAGGCTTCTTGGAGGAGGTCACATTTGAAATGGACCCTGGGAAGGTGGGTACAGTAGCTCACGACTATAAACGCAGGGCTTGAGAGGCTGAGGTGGGAGGATCACCTTGAGGCCAGGAGTTCAAGAGTAGCCTGGACAACATAGCTAGAACCCTCTTCTCTGCAAAAAATTACTTAAAAATTAGCTGAGCATGGTGGTGCGTGCCTTGAGTCCCAGCTACTCAGGAAGCTGAGGCAAGAGGATCACTTCAGCTTCAAGGTTCTAGGAAGCTATGATCTGGGGATCCAGCCACACCCTGGGTGACAAAGGGATACTCAGTCTCTAAAAAAAAAAGAAGAAGAGAGTTGGGGTCCCTGGCGGACAGGCTCAGTTTCTGGGTGGGGCTGGGTTTGAACCCACCACCTCCAGCATATGGGGCCAGCGCCCCACTCCTTTGAGCCACAGGCACTGCCCCCCAACAATCCTTTTTAACACATCGTGTGTGCCAGCCATTGTTCTAGAAGCTGAGAATATGGATGAATGAGATAGGCAAGGTCTCATGCTCTCATGGAGTTATATTCCAGCTGGAAGAGAGCCAGTCATGGCCGAGTCCTTGACTCAGGAAGACTGTACAGGGAGAGGTGAATTTTGTTCCCTAAAAAGATATTTTGAAGTAGAGGCGGAGCAAGATGGCAGCCGAGTAATAGCTTCCTTGCATCTGGGCACAGTGAGTCTGGGGATATAGGACTCCAGGCATCTCTGGCTGGTGGGATCTGCCTATCATCACCCCTGAGAGGATACAGGGAGGCAGCGAGAGACTTCTGGACCCCAAGAGGAGGACTAAAACAGTGGAAAACTGGCAAGTGGTCACGTGTGTTCAATCCATCTAAACCCACCCGCAACTGTAAGTTCAGTAGCAGCGAGACTGCAAACCAGAAAGGCCTTACCTGTGAACTGTTTCCGTGCCTTTGGACTTGGCACTCAGCTAAACTGCCTTGGGGAGAGCCTGAGCGGGAGTGCGGAGAACTTTGGCCTTTGTCTAGGGCCCCAGTCTGAGCCGCTGAGCCAGACGGAGCTCATAGTGTTTGGCTCTGGGTCACAGGCAGACATTGTGAGCCATCTGCCCCGGCAAGCTCCGCCCTCAGGGTCGCAGAGCTGGAATTGGGTGGGAGCTGGTAACCCAGAGACCAAGTAGCCTAAGGGCGGGGTCTGAGCCACCTTGCAGCCCTAACCCTTGGGGGCAGAGGGAGACCAGTTTTGACACACAGGGTAAGTAGATAGCCACTTCAGCAGTGATTCCAGCGACAAGCACTTCCCTGAGAGAGCTTCTGCTCAGTAAGTGAACAAGTTCAAAGTGCCTTTTAAGTGGGCTGAAGAGAGATTTAGGGTGTCTACCTGCTGGGGTTTGAGAAACTAGCAGCCTCCAGTCGTATCAGAACTGTGATTAACATCTCATACCCCAGAAGACCACGTGTTGCCCAGACAATATTCAATGACATATACATACTGCTTTGTTTTTGGTTGTGTTTTTTTGTTTTTTGTTTTTTCGTTTGGTTGTTTTTTTTTTTCTTTATTTTGATGTTGTTGATTGTTGTTTTGTTTTTTAAGTTCAACCTTTTCCATACAGATCCTTTTTCTTTCTCAATTGTTCTAGTTTAATTATAATTTCCCATTGCTGCCTACTTCAATAATTAGAACTTATTTTTTGTTAGTGTTTCTACCGCTATTATTTGGTTTTTCCAGCCAATTTTATCCCGTAAAGTTTTCTGTTTGCTTGTTTTGGTTTGATTTATAGCATTTTTGTCTTTCCTCTCTACTTGGTGGAGGTGGGGTACTGTGTCTGCTCAGATTAGCAAAGACCTGCTGACCTCAAGGGAACCACCACACTGGGCACCCCCAGAAGGTGGTTTTTTTTTTTTAAGGTTGTATCAAAGTACCCTACTGTACACCTATATTGCTCTGTCTCCCTCTTTCTGTGCCTCTCTTCTTTTTGTCAATATTCCTTTTACCCACCCCCTCTCCTTTCTCTATTTTTCTTTTTTTTTTCTTATCACTCGGTCCTCCTTTCTTTCATCCCTTTTTTGCTCTTCAACCTTCTCACCCTTCTGGTCCTGTAACCCTTAGTCCACAGGCGCAAGAACTTAAAGAGCAAGAGGAAGTGAAAGGAAAATTAGGGCAAGGAAACAGATAAAAGAAATCACTCATGAGAAAGAATCAGCAGAAAACTCCAGGCAACATGAAGAACCAGTCCAGAACAACCCCGCCAAGGGACCATGAGGTAGCTACTGCAGAATAGTAGCTACTGCATTTCTATACAGAAATGTTAGGAATGACAGAAAGGGAATTTAGAATACACATGTTGAAAACAATGAACGAAATGATGGAAACAATGAAGGAAACTGCTAATAAAGTGGAAAATAACCAAAAGGAAATCCAAAAACAGAATCAAATAAGAGATGAACGATATGAAGAATATAAAAAGGATATAGCAGAGCTGAAGGAAATGAAACAGTCAATCAGGGAACTTAAAGATGCAATGGAAAGTATCAGCAACAGGTTAGACCATGCAGAAGAAAGAATTTCAGAGGTAGAAGACAAAGTTTTTGAGATAACTCAGATAGTAAAAGAGGCAGAAAAGAAGAGAGAGAAAGCAGAACGTTCACTGTCAGAATTATGGGACTTTATGAAGCGTTCCAACATACGAGTTATAGGAATTCCAGAAGGGGAAGAAGAATGCCCCAGAGGAATGGAAGCCATACTAGAGAATATTATAAAAGAAAATTTCCCAAATATCACCAAAGATTCTGACACACTGCTTTCAGAGGGCTATCGGACCCCAGGTCACCTCAACTCTAACCGAGCTTCTCCAAGACACATTGTGATGAACCTGTCCAAAGTCAAGAAAAAAGAAAAGATTCTGCAAGCTGCCAGGAGTAAGCGCCAGTTGACCTACAGGGGCAAATCCATCAGATTGACCGCAGACTTCTCTAATGAAACTTTCCAAGCAAGAAGACAATGGTCATCTACCTTTAATCTACTTAAAAAGAACAATTTCCAGCCCAGAATTCTGGATCACATGATCCTCTCAACAGATGCAGAAAAAGCATTTGATAAAATCCAGCATCCTTTTCTAATTAGAACACTGAAGAGTATAGGCATAGGTGGCACATTTCTAAAACTGATTGAAGCTATCTATGACAAACCCACAGCCAATATTTTACTGAATGGAATAAAACTGAAAGCTTTTCCTCTTAGAACTGGAACCAGACAAGGTTGTCCTCTGTCACCTTTACTATTCAACATAGTGCTGGAAGTTCTAGCCAATACAATTAGGCAAGACAAGGAAATAAAGGGAATCCAAATGGGAGCAGAGGAGGTCAAACTCTCCCTCTTTGCTGACGACATGATCTTATACTTAGAGAACCCCAAAGACTCAACCACAAGACTCCTAGAAGTCATCAAAAAATACAGTAATGTTTCAGGATATAAAATCAATGTCCACAAGTCAGTAGCCTTTGTATACACCAATAACAGTCAAGATGAGAAGCTAATTAAGGACACAACTCCCTTCACCATAGTTTCAAAGAAAATGAAATACCCAGGAATATACCTAACGAAGGAGGTGAAGGACCTCTATAAAGAAAACTATGAAATCCTCAGACAGGAAATAGCAGAGGATATTAACAAATGGAAGAACATACCATGCTCATGGCTTGGAAGAATCAACATTGTTAAAATGTCTATACTTCCCAAAGCAATCTACCTATTCAATGCCATTCCTATCAAAGTACCTACATCGTACTTTCAAGATTTGGGAAAAATGATTCTGCGTTTTGTATGGAACCGGAAAAAACCCCGTATAGCTAAGGCAGTTCTCTGTAACAAAAATAAAGCTGGGGGCATCAGCATACCAGATTTTAGTCTGTACTACAAAGCCATAGTGCTCAAGACAGCATGGTATTGGCACAAAAACAGAGACATAGACACTTGGAATCGAATTGAACACCAAGAAATGAAACTAACATCTTACAACCACCTAATCTTCGATAAACCAAACAAGAACTTACCTTGGGGGAAAGACTCCCTATTCAATAAGTGGTGTTGGGAGAATTGGATGTCTACATGTAAAAGACTGAAACTGGACACACACCTTTCCCCACTCACAAAAATTGATTCAAGATGGATAAAGGACTTAAATTTAAGGCATGAAACAATAAAAATCCTCCAAGAAAGCATAGGAAAAACACTGGAAGATATTGGCCTGGGGGAAGACTTCATGAAGAAGACTGCCATGGCAATTGCAACAACAACAAAAATAAACAAATGGGAGTTCATTAAACTGAAAAGCTTCTGTACAGCTAAGGAGACAATAACCAAAGCAAAGAGACAACCCACACAATGGGAAAGGATATTTGCATATTTCCAATCAGACAAAAGCTTGATAACCAGGATCTATAGAGAACTCAAATTAATCCACATGAAAAAAGCCAACAATCCCTTATATCAATGGGCAAGAGACATGAATAGAACTTTCTCTAAAGACGACAGACGAATGGCTAACAAACACATGAAAAAATGTTCATCATCTCTATATATTAGAGAAATGCAAATCAAAACAACCGTGTGATATCATCTAACCCCAGTGAGAATGGCCCACATCACAAAATCTCAAAACTGCAGATGCTGGCGTGGATGTGGAGAGAAGGGAACACTTTGACACTGCTGGTGGGACTGCAAACTAGTACAAGCTTTCTGGAAGGAAGTATGGAGAAACCTCAAAGCACTCAAGCTAGACCTCCCATTTGATCCTGCAATCCCATTACTGGGCATCTACCCAGAAGGAAAAAAATCCTTTTATCATAAGGACACTTGTACTAGACTGTTTATTGCAGCTCAATTTACAATCGCCAAAATGTGGAAATAGCCTAAATGCCCACCAACCCAGGAATGGATTAACAAGCTGTGGTATATGTATAGCATGGAATACTATTCAGCCATTAAAAAAAATGGAGACTTTACATCCTTCGTATTAACCTGGATGGACGTGGAAGACATTATTCTTAGTAAAGCATCACAAGAATGGAGAAGCATGAATCCTATGTACTCAATTTTGATATGAGGACAATTAATGACAATTAAGGTTATGGGGGGGAAGCAGAAAGAGGGACGGAGGGAGGGGGTTGGGGCCTTTGTGTGTGTCACACTTTATGGGGGCGGGACATGATTGCAAGAGGGACTTTACCTAACAATTGCAATCAGAGTAACATGGCTTATTGTACCCTCAATGAATCCCCAACAATAAAAAAAAAAAAAGAAGAAGAAGAAGAATGAAATGGGTGGCCATGGGAGAAGGCAGGAAGTCAGGTAAAATAGTTTTCTGTGATGTTTTTTCTGGGACCATTTACCTTAGCAGAGTACACAAGGCACTAACAGAAAATGCTGGAATGTCATGTCAGATCTAATAGTATAGAGCATAAATGTCTTAACACAATAATTTAGTAAACAAGGTGAGGTATATATTAACCAGTGTGATGTAAGCGTTCCTAATTCTATATGAAATCAGCACATTGTATGCCATAAATGCATTAATGTATACATGATCTATGTGTTTATGATTTAATAAAAAATAATTAAAAAAAGAAAATGCTGGAATATAGGTTTGGGTTAGGTGGGAGGGTCTTGGATTTTGCTCCCTAGTGGGCAGTGGGAAATTCTAATGGATTTGAATGGCATGATACAGCAATAGCTCTGTATTATGCATAGTAGGGCTTATTCTGCAGAATGGTGCAGGGCATAGCTCTGTATTGTGCATAGTAGGGCTTATTCTGCAGAATGGTGCAGGACATAGCTCTGTATTGTGCATGGTAGGGCTTATTCTGCAGAATGGTGCAGGGCATAGCTCTGTATTGTGCATGGTAGGGCTTATTCTGCAGAATGGTGCAGGGCATAGCTCTGTATTGTGCATGGTAGGGCTTATTCTGCAGAATGGTGCAGGGCATAGCTCTGTATTGTGCATAGTAGGGCTTATTCTGCAGAATGGTGGAGGGCATAGCTCTGTATTGTGCATAGTAGGGCTTATTCTGCAGAATGATGCAGGGCATGTTGGAAGTGAGTAGAGTCAATGAAGACTCCAGTTGGGAGGCTATTGCAAGAATCTAGAAAGGATTTGATGAGAGCCTGCCTGAGAGTAGTGGGAGAGGCCTGGGAGGAGAAACAGATGGGAGGGTGTTGAAGAGGTGGCACATTGAGGAGGGGGAAGACAAGCCTGCAGAATGACTGTCAGCTTCTAGCTGGGTCTCGTGGGGAACAGGGCTTCCAATAAGTGAAATGGTATCATTAGTTTAAAAAACAAAAACGAAAAAAAGGTAAATTTCCGTAGACCCAGTGGAGTATTTTGGTCAGGGCCACCAAAGCCTGGAGCTCCTAGACATAGTCCTGAGTGGGTCTTCACCCTAGTCTATAAGGTGCAGATTAACACAGAGCCTTCTGTGTTTGTTCAGCGAGGCCCTGTGGAGGGACTGTGAGTTTGTACAAGCTGTCAGAGCAGAATCTGTTTGATAAACTCATGGAACTCTTAGAATTGCAGAGTGTTCTGCTTGAGACCTCTGCTTCCCAGGATGGATGTCAAAGGGAGAATTCAGTTTTGGTTTTGGGGTCATTGACTAATATATGGAAGGGAAATCCCATGGGGGAGACTCTGTTCTTCCCAGATATTGCTCCATAGCATCAAGGTTTTTGTTACAGATGAAAGAAAATGTATTCATTCTGTTAAGGGGCCGATATGGGGCAAGTCGGGTCAGAAATGTTGCTGGAACCACATAAAGGCTCTGAGTGACGCTCACTTTCTTTTCTCCCGTCCCACTTTCTTGGTCAGTGTTTGTCAGGTTCAACTCCAGCCATGGTTTCCCAGTGGAGGTCGATTCTGACACCAGCATCTTCCAGCTCAAGGAGGTGGTTGCTAAGCGACAGGGGGTTCCAGCTGACCAGTTGCGTGTGATTTTCGCGGGGAAGGAGCTGAGGAATGAGTGGACAGTGCAGGTGAGTCTCCCCTGTAGGATCGTTCTGGGGATGCAGCCAGCCCCATCACTTACGCCACTTACGCTGCCAATCTGACATTCATGCCTGAGATCTAATAGAATAAATAGTGCCTGGGGATTCCTTGAACTTTACTCCACACTGCTTCATTAATTCTGACCTTCTTAATTATGCATTAAAACAGCAAGCAGGAAGGATTGAGAGAACAACTGTGAGTGGGGTGGGGTGGGGAGAGGGAACACCAAGCTGGGCTTGGTGAATAAATGTTTACTGACTGCAGGAGCAGCAAGGCACAATTTCTGTGTCTGTTCAATTTCTACCTTACTTATTCCATTTGAATCTTAATGAAGAAGGATTCGAATAAATTGTTCCAAATCAGGCGGCTCAGTCTCTGCGCTGTAGGAATTCACAACCCAATTGTGACCCCTGGAGGACAATCGAGGCTGCTGCTACCCGGTGCCAGAGGAGGTGCGGGCTCAGGGCCGCACTCACAGCCGGCGCTGAGAATTCTCTGTCCTGGATAGAATGACATAGTTCCAAAGCTGGTAGGGAAGGAAGTCTGGAGCATGGCAAAAGCATACTTTTGTATTTAATTTTTTCAAGATTCAGTACAGTTTCCCTGGAATAGCCTCCCAAAACATTGCAGAGTAAGGGATGCTCTCTGCTTTCTTGGCTTGAGCTCCCGGGCACCCCACTGCGCAGAGCTCCATTAAAGCCCCATACACTTTCATCCTGTTTCATTTAGAGTGCTGATTTTTGTAGGAATTAGGGGGAACTGGTTCAGTGATTGATGAACAGTGCCGTCACTTAGAAGTAGAGACCAGTAATTTGCTGGGGTAGCCAGCAAATGCAATTCCACAAGTGCTGAAGCTTTTCTTCCCAAAGTAGGAAAGACTAAATGCTTTCCCTGAATGGTCCACGTGGTTGTCCAAGGACCCTTCAGACACATTTTCCCCCTTTCTTAACCATCCCTGATTAATCGCACTCTTGTTTATTGCTGCCTGGGGACCCCCGCTGTGCACAGGGGCCTCTCTGGTTGGGAGGTGGGGTCTTAACCCCTCCTGGATCAACACCTCCTCACTGTCTCTACAGGGTGACTGTAGTCACTGCTTTGTGAAACACTCTCAGAATTTGGATATACAAAGAGGCTACAGAAATGCAGATTGGAGCATTGTTCTCCTTTGCTTCTCCTGCTGACACGTGAGGCACAACCTCATTGTGCACAACTGCTGTGCTTTGCTTTTAGGCAGTTTGATTTTATAAGAGAAGTGGAAGTGCTAAAAAGTATTTTTTTATATATGTATTTCAGTCAACTAAAATGCTTTTCACTGTAACTGTCAACCTCTACATTCAAGAATGTTTCCTTAACAAATAGATAATTTTAAAACAGTTCCTTGAATCAAAACATTTTATATTACCAGAACTTTCAGGTTCTAACACTACTCACCTCTGGAATTTGGGCTGATTGTAAATAATTAGCTATTTCACATTTAGTTAGACTAATTGCTACAGAAGATTTATTTTACAAACATTTGCATAAGATATTTACCGATTTAAGAGTCTTTATTTTTATAAACATTTCTTATGCACTTCTGATGTTCTAGGCCTCAAAGGGATCCCAAAGGCAAAACTGGGCCCTGTCTTCTGGAGACTGCTCTTTGTTTAGGGTCTTTATTTAGGAGCTCTAAAGTCAAAAGAAACAGTAGATTGAGCCATATAGGATTGGCATTTTTATAGGTTAAAATTGTCAGCAATTTCATGTGGTTCAACATAATGGCAATAATGTAAGGGTGTCAAACATAATTGCCATATCACAACTGAAAAATAAGTATTACAAAGTTTTAAAAATAGAGAAAACACACCTGATTGGAAGTCACCTGGAGAGACTTCAGGGATGAATTATATTAAAGTAGGATTTCAGAGGTGGGACTGGGCATAGAGAATGCTAGGGCAAGTGGATATTTCTGTTCCTCTAGAATCTAGAGACATCCAAGACTGGGCAAAAGGTGGAACTTGGAGCTGTAGTTTACAGAACCTTGATGACTTGGCATTACATTTTCATTTGTGGAGAAGTAGAGAAAAATGGGATGCTATAGACAAATATGGAGGTGTGAAGATGAAGATGTAGTTTGATTGCGTGAAGGATAATTAGCTTCTTTCTCTACGGGATGAGGCTGATGGCAGCTGGATGTTTGCTTGGAGATGTCTAGCTGGCCACTGAGAACTTAGGTCTGAAGATGCTGAAAGAGAACATGTTTTATATTTGTGACTTTTAGTAAATCACAATTTAGTGATCTAGGTGCTCAGAAGTTGGCACATTGTGGTCGTAGAAGAGTTGCATTGTAAAAAGACTAGGCAGTTACACATTTAATTGCAAATTGTGGCTGCATTTTATTGAGGTGTGCAGTTGGCAGAATTTACACATTCTTTGATTTTCTTGTATTATCTAGGAGCATATATGTTTTCAACTATTTGGTCCCTACCATTTAGTTACTCTTTATCATTTTGGGTGCTGTATTTTACAGGGTAAGCACAAATGTTTGCTGAGAAAAAGAAAAGGAACCTTGTATATGAGCTACTAAACGCTTCTGCTAACGCAGGCTAAGTAAACACTTTGATGTCCTGAAGAGAAGAGGGAAGGGCAAGGGTGGAGTATGTACTTACTGTGTATTTCTTATTTTCATTTCGTTTCTTTCTATAATTATCATAGGTAATATGACTATATCATATATATATGACTATATATATAGAGAGAGAGAGAGAAAGCTTATCATGCAAAATGAGATATTTTGAGTATAAGAGAACTCTATTAATAATGATTTCAGTACAAAAGGTATATTCAGGGAATATCCTGGGCAAACTGACACTCTTGGTCACCCAGGCATCTCTCATATTTGAGAGTCTCAGCTTCTTTTAGGGGGAAAGTATGTGTTGGTGCCTCACCCCAGGTACTTTGGGAAATGATAGCTTAAGACTATAGTCTTATGAAAATATTCATAATAAAGTGGGTTTGTCTTTCTTACCAGTAAAGAATACTTTTAAGATTATACATGTAATATAACTGATATTACAACATTTTCAGTTAGAGAGTATATCCATAGGCCATTTTTTTTTTTTTTTTTTTTTGAAACAGAGTCTTACTACGTCTCCCTCGGTAGAGTGCTGTGGCGCCACAGCTCATAGCAACCTCAAACTCTAGGGCAAACTCTTCGGTTTAAGAGATTTTCTTCCCTCAGCCTCCCAACTAGCTGGGACTACAGGTGCCCACCACAACACCTGGATATTTTTGTTTTTCTTTTCTTTTCTTTTTTTTTGTAGTTGTCATTGTTTAGCTGGCCTGGGCCAGGTTTGAACCATCCAGCCCGGGTGTTATGTGGCTGGTGCCCTAACCACTGAGCTACGGGCGCCGAGCCCCATAGACCATTTTAGAAGCACTTTTAGAGTATACTTTTTTTTAGATACTAATCTATTCCATTTCATTATTGGCAAGACATTAAGAACTTGAGGGGGTGGAGCAAGATGGCAGCCGAGTAACAGCTTCCTTGCATCTGGGCACCGTGAGTCTGGGGATATAGGACTCCAGGCATCTCTGGCTGGTGGGATCTGCCTAGCATCACCCCTGAGAGGATACAGGGAGTCAGCGAGAGACTTCTGGACCCCAAGAGGAGGACTAAAACAGTGGAAAACCGGCAAGTGGTCGCGTGTGTTCAATCCGCCTAAACCCGCCCGCAACTGTAAGTTCAGTAGCAGCGAGACTGCAAACCAGAAAGGCCTTACCTGTGAACTGTTTTGGTGTCTTTGGACTTGGCACTCAGCTGAACTGCCTTGGGGAGAGCCTGAGCGGGAGTGCGGAGAACTCTGGCCTTTGTCTAGGGCCCCAGTCTGAGCCGCTGAGCCAGACGGAGCTAATAGAGTTTGGCTCTGGGTCACAGGCAGACATTGTGAGCGATCTGCCCTGGCAAGCTCCGCCCTCAGGGTCGCAGAGCTGGAATTGGGTGGGAGCTGGTAACCCAGCGACCAAGTAGCCTAAGGGTGGGGTCTGAGCCGCCTTGCAGCCCTAACCCTCGGGGGCAGAGGGAGACCAGTTTTGACACACAGGGTAAGTGGATAGCCACTTCAGCAGTGATTCCAGCAACAAGCACTTCCCTGAGAAAGCTTCTGCTCAGTAAGTGAACAAGTTCAAAGTGCCTTTTAAGTGGGCTGAAGAGAGATTTAGGGTGTCTACCTGCTGGGGTTCGAGAAACTAGCAGCCTCCAGTCGTATCAGAACTGTGATTAACATCTCATACCCCAGAAGACCACGTGTTGCCCAGACAATATTCAATTCCATATACATACTGCTTTGTTTTTGGTTGCGTGTGTGTTTTTTTTTGTTTGTTTGTTTGGTTTTTTTTTTTTTGGTTTGGTTGTTTTTTTTGTTTATTTTGACGTTCTAGATTGTTGTTTTGTTTTTTAAGTTCAACCTTTTCCATACAGATCCTTTTTCTTTCTCAATTTTTCTACTTTAATTATAATTTCCCATTGCTGCCTATTTCAATAATCAGAACTTCATTTTTGTTAGTGTTTCTACCACTATTATTTGGTTTTTCCAGCCAATTTTATCCCGTAAAGTTTTCTGTTTGCTTGTTTTGGTTTGATTTACAGCATTTTTGTCTTTCCTCTCTACTTGGTGGAGGTGGGGTTCTGTGTCTGATCAGGTTAGCAAAGAGCTGCTGACCTCAAGGGAACCACCCCACTTGGCACCCCCAGAAGGTGTTTTTTTTTTTTTTTTTAAGGTTGTATCAAAGTACCCTACTGTACACCTATATTGCTCTGTCTCCCTCTTTCTGTGCCTCTCTTCTTTTTGTCAATATTCCTTTCACCCAACCACTCTCCTTTCTCTATTTTTCTTTTTTTCATTTTTTTTTTTTTTTTCTTATCACTCGGTCCTCATTTCTTTCATCGCTTTTTTGCTCTTAAACCTTCTCACCCTTCTGGTCCTGTAACCCTTAGTCCACAGGCACAAGAACTTAAAGAGCAAGAGGAATTGAAAGGAAAACTAGGGCAAGTAAACAGATAAAAGAAATCACCCATGAGGAAGAATCAGCAGAAAACTCCAGGCAACATGAAGAACCAGTCCAGAACTACCCCGCCAAGGGACCATGAGGTAGCTGCTGCAGAGGATTCCACCTATACAGAAATGTTAGGAATGACAGAAAGGGAATTTAGAATACACATGTTGAAAACAATGAAGGAAATGATGGAAACAATGAAGGAAACTGTTAATAAAGTGGAAAATAACCAAAAGGAAATTCAAAAACAGAATCAAATAAGAGATGAACGATATGAAGAATATAAAAAGGATATAGCAGAGCTGAAGGAAATGAAACAGTCAATCAGGGAACTTAAAGATGCAATGGAAAGTATCAGCAACAGGTTAGACCATGCAGAAGAAAGAATTTCAGAGGTAGAAGACAAAGTTTTTGAGATAACTCAGATAGTAAAAGAGGCAGAAAAGAAGAGAGAGAAAGCAGAACGTTCACTGTCAGAATTATGGGACTTTATGAAGCGTTCCAACATACGAGTTATAGGAATTCCAGAAGGGGAAGAAGAATGCCCCAGAGGAATGGAAGCCATACTAGAGAATATTATAAAAGAAAATTTCCCAAATATCACCAAAGATTCCGACACACTGCTTTCAGAGGGATATCGGACCCCAGGTCGCCTCAACTCTAACCGAGCTTCTCCAAGACACATTGTGATGAACCTGTCCAAAGTCAAGACCAAAGAAAAGATTCTGCAAGCTGCCAGGAGTAAGCGCCAGTTGACCTACAGGGGCAAATCCATCAGAGTGACCGCAGACTTCTCTAATGAAACTTTCCAAGCAAGAAGACAATGGTCATCTACCTTTAATCTACTTAAACAGAACAATTTTCAGCCCAGAATTCTGTACCCTGCTAAGCGAAGCTTCAAAATTGACGGAGAAATCAAATCATTTACGGATATACAAACATTGAGGAAATTCGCCACAACAAGACCAGCTCTACAGGAAATACTTCAACCTGTTCTGCACACTGACCACCACAATGGATCAGCAGCAAAGTAAGAACTCAGAAATTAAAGGACAGAACCTAACCTCCACACTGATGCAAAAGATAAAACTAAGCAATGGACTCTCACAAAATAAGACGAATAGAATACTACCACACTTGTCAATTATCTCAATAAATGTTAATGGCTTGAATTCCCCACTGAAGAGACATAGATTGGTTGACTGGATTAAAAAACACAAGCCATCCATTTGCTGTCTGCAAGAAACACACCTGGCTTCAAAAGACAAATTAAAGCTCCGAGTCAAGGGTTGGAAGACAATTTTTCAGGCAAATGGAATTCAGAAGAAAAGAGGAGTTGCAATCTTATTTTCAGACACATGTGGATTTAAAGCAACTAAAGTCAAAAAAGACAAAGATGGTCACTTTATATTGGTCAAGGGAAAAATACAACAAGAAGACATTTCAATTCTAAATATTTATGCACCCAATTTAAATGCTCCCAGATTCTTGAAGCAGACCTTACTCAGTCTGAGCAATATGATATCTGATAATACCATCATAACAGGGGACTTTAACACTCCTCTTACAGAGCTGGACAGATCCTCTAAACAGAAATTAAACAAGGATATAAGAGACTTAAATGAGACTCTAGAACAACTGTGCTTGATAGACGCATATAGAACACTCCACCCCAAAGATAAAGAATATACATTCTTCTCATCACCCCATGGAACATTCTCCAAAATTGATCATATCCTGGGACACAAAACAAATATCAACAGAATCAAAAGAATTGAAATTTTACCTTGTATCTTCTCAGACCATAAGGCACTAAAGGTGGAACTCAACTCTAACAAAAATGCTCGACCCCACCCAAAGGCATGGAAACTAAACAATCTTCTGTTGAATAACAGATGGGTGCAGGAAGAAATAAAACAGGAAATCATTAACTTCCTTGAGCATAACAACAATGAAGACACAAGCTACCAAAACCTGTGGGATACTGCAAAAGCAGTTTTGAGAGGAAAATTCATCGCTTTAGATGCCTACATTCGAAAAACTGAAAGAGAGCACATCAACAATCTCACAAGAGATCTTATGGAATTGGAAAAAGAAGAACAATCTAAGCCTAAACTCAGTAGAAGAAAAGAAATATCCAAAATCAAATCAGAGATCAATGAAATTGAAAACAAAAGAATCATTCAGAAAATTAATGAAACAAGGAGTTGGTTTTTTGAAAAAATAAATAAAATAGATAAACCATTGGCCAGACTAACGAGGAATAGAAAAGTAAAATCTCTAGTAACCTCAATCAGAAATGATAAAGGGGAAATAACAACTGATCCCACAGAGATACAAGAGATCATCTCTGAATACTACCAGAAACTCTATGCCCAGAAATTTGACAATGTGAAAGAAATGGATCAATATTTGGAATCACACCCTCTCCCTAGACTCAGCCAGGAAGAAATAGAGCTCCTGAACAGACCAATTTCAAGCACTGAGATCAAAGAAACAATAAAAAAGCTTCCAACCAAAAAATGCCCTGGTCCAGATGGCTTCACTCCAGAATTCTATCAAACCTTCAAGGAAGAGCTTATTCCTGTACTGCAGAAATTATTCCAGAAAATTGAGGAAGAAGGAATCTTCCCCAACACATTCTATGAAGCAAACATCACCCTGATACCAAAACCAGGAAAAGACCCAAACAAAAAGGAGAATTTCAGACCAATCTCACTCATGAACATAGACGCAAAAATTCTCAACAAAATCCTAGCCAATAGATTACAGCTTATCATCAAAAAAGTCATTCATCATGATCAAGTAGGCTTCATCCCAGGGATGCAAGGCTGGTTTAACATACGCAAGTCTATAAACGTTATCCACCATATTAACAGAGGCAAAAATAAAGTCACATGATCCTCTCAATAGATGCAGAAAAAGCATTTGATAAAATCCAGCATCCTTTTCTAATTAGAACTCTGAAGAGTATAGGCATAGGTGGCACATTTCTAAAACTGATTGAAGCTATCTATGACAAACCCACAGCCAATATTTTACTGAATGGAGTAAAACTGAAAGCTTTTCCTCTTAGAACTGGAACCAGACAAGGTTGTCCTCTGTCACCTTTACTATTCAACATAGTGCTCGAAGTTCTAGCCAATGCAATTAGGCAAGACAAGGAAATAAAGGGAATCCAAATGGGAGCAGAGGAGGTCAAATTCTCCCTCTTTGCTGACGACATGATCTTATACTTAGAGAACCCCAAAGACTCAACCACAAGACTCCTAGAAGTCATCAAAAAATACAGTAATGTTTCAGGATATAAAATCAATGTCCACAAGTCAGTAGCCTTTGTGTACACCAATAACAGTCAAGATGAGAAGCTAATTAAGGACACAACTCCCTTCACCATAGTCTCAAAGAAAATCAAATACCTAGGAATATACCTAACGAAGGAGGTGAAGGACCTGTATAAAGAAAACTATGAAATCCTCAGAAAGGAAATAGCAGAGGATATTAACAAATGGAAGAACATACCATGCTCATGGATGGGAAGAATCAACATTGTTAAAATGTCCATACTTCCCAAAGCAATCTACCTATTCAATGCCATTCCTATCAAAATATCAACATCATACTTTCAAGATTTGGAAAAAATGATTCTGCGTTTTGTATGGAACTGGAAAAAACCCCGTATAGCTAAGGCAGTTCTCTGTAATAAAAATAAAGCTGGGGGCATCAGCATACCAGATTTTAGTCTGTACTACAAAGCCATAGTGCTCAAGACAGCATGGTACTGGCACAAAAACAGAGACATAGACACTTGGAATCGAATGGAAAACCAAGAAATGAAACTAACATCTTACAACCACCTAATCTTTGATAAACCAAACAAGAACATACCTTGGGGGAAAGACTCCCTATTCAATAAATGGTGTTGGGAGAACTGGATGTCTACATGTAAAAGACTGAAACTGGACCCACACCTTTCCCCACTCACAAAAATTGATTCAAGATGGATAAAGGACTTAAACTTAAGGCATGAAACAATAAAAACCCTCCAAGAAAGCATAGGAAAAACACTGGAAGATATTGGCCTGGGGAAAGACTTCATGAAGAAGACTGCCATGGCAATTGCAACAACAACAAAAATAAACAAATGGGACTTCATTAAACTGAAAAGCTTCTGTACAGCTAAGGAGACAATAACCAAAGCAAAGAGACAACCTACACAATGGGAAAGGATATTTGCATATTTTCAATCAGACAAAAGCTTGATAACTAGGATCTATAGAGAACTCAAATTAATCCACATGAAAAAAGCCAACAATCCCTTATATCAATGGGCAAGAGACATGAATAGAACTTTCTCTAAAGACGACAGACGAATGGCTAACAAACACATGAAAAAATGTTCATCATCTCTATATATTAGAGAAATGCAAATCAAAACAACCCTGAGATATCATCTAACCCCAGTGAGAATGGCCCACATCACAAAATCTCAAAACTGCAGATGCTGGCGTGGATGTGGAGAGAAGGGAACACTTTTACACTGCTGGTGGGACTGCAAGCTAGTACAACCTTTCTGGAAGGAAGTATGGAGAATCCTCAAAGCACTCAAGCTAGACCTCCCATTTGATCCTGCAATCCCATTACTGGGCATCTACCCAGAAGGAAAGAAATCCTTTTATCATAAGGACACTTGTACTAGACTGTTTATTGCAGCTCAATTTACAGTCGCCAAAATGTGGAAACAGCCTAAATGCCCACCAACCCAGGAATGGATTAAGAAGCTGTGGTATATGTATACCATGGAATACTATTCAGCCATTAAAAAAAATGGAGACTTTACATCCTTTGTATTAACCTGGATGGACGTGGAAGATATTATTCTTAGTAAAGCATCACAAGAATGGAGAAGCATGAATCCTATGTACTCAATTTTGATATGAGGACAATTAATGACAATTATGGTTATGGGGGGGGAAACAGAAAGAGGGAAGAGGGAGGTGGGTGGGGCCTTGGTGTATGTCACACTTTATGGGGGCAAGACATGATTGCAAGAGGGACTTTACCTAACAATTGCAATGAGTGTAACCTGGCTTATTGTACCCTCAATGAATCCCCAACAATAAAAAAAAAAAAAAAAAAAAAAAAAAAAAAGACATTAAGAACTTTAAAGAATTCAAGGAAAATGAAAAAAATATGAACATAAAAAAACAGATGATGGGACAAAAGTTCTGTTTCTGGGAATCTGGAGTAGACACACTTTTTCCTCTTCCTCCAGCTAACCACACTAAAATGTCTAGATATTGTACGTAATGCATTTGGCCCTGAAACAGCATGAAATTAGGGGTGCTGACCCCCACACAGTCAAAAATTCACTTTTAAATATTGACTTCCCAAAACATAACTTCTGATAGCCTGTGACTGACCAGAGGCCTTATAGTTGATTGACACATATTTTCTATGTTATAGATACATACATATAATAAATAAATACACCATATTTTAAACATAAGCCAGATAAAACATAAGAAAGAGAAAATATACTTAACTAATCATTAAGTGGAAGTGGATCATCAGAGGTCTTCATCCTTGTCATCTTCACCTTGAGTAGATTGAGCGGGAGAAGGAGGAGGAGGAGGGGAGAACTGACAGGGAGGAGTGTGGCTTGCAGGAGAGAAGAGGGTATGCTGAGAAAGGGCCAGAGCAGGGACCCCGTGGTGCTGAGTGTCCTGTGTGTTCACTGGAACCATGCTGAGAGTACAATTGTCACATTGTCCTAGTTTTGCAAGACGTTACCATTGGGGGAAACTGGGAAAGGGCACCCAGAATCTTTCTGTGTTGTTTCATATAACTGCATGTGAATTTAAAGTATTTCAAAATAAAATTTAACTAAAAAAAAAAAAACACACAGGAAAAAAAGACACTAGAAGGTGTGTCTACTTTCATGGGAAAATTGAAACTATCTTTTTCTTAGAAAACAAACAAACTTGGTTACTTCTGTGTAATATAAAGGGCGAGTGTTTGTTAAATGAATGATTTCTTTTACATCAGAAATTAGAAAAATAATTTAATTGATTAGCAGAGACATTTAAATACTAATTCATATTAAAGAGTTTTGTGTGAATAAAACACAAATACTAAACAAATCTTGAATTCCTAAACAAAATCCTTAGCACATTATAGGTCTGAATAAACATGGTTAGTATTTATTTACAAAGTCTTTACCAAATATTTCAAGTTAACAAAAATAAATAGTTCTTGAAAATTGTGTACTCCAGTTCTACGTACTTTCCTAATTGATTTGAGAGGCATGCACTAAAATTTTAGGAAATAGATGAGCCACTTGGGTTGTAACGTTAGAGAAAGCATTCACTTAAAAAAAATGCTTCCCTTACATTGGCGTCGTACATTTATATAATGGAAAGAATTTAGGGATGTAATGATTTATTTATAAAATAAATTTATTTAAGCTTCTTTTTCTTTGCTAAATACAAGGCAGAGTGAAACTAGTATCAATTAGGGCATTGAATGCATTTCCACCATTATTTTTTAATTTGTATATAAAATAATTCTGCAAATGGCTGTATAAATGATGACTATAATTCATTTGTACCCCTAATTATAAGATACAAGAAAGCCAGGCTAAACGCCATTATACCCACAGAATGGACACACAGAGATTCTTTGTCTATAAGACTATAGTGGTGTAAAGAGCACCCTCAGTCACTGCTGGACTAGCCCTAGCATCTTCTCCGAAGAACTAATGGACCTTACTGCCGGCCTCATTCATTTAGGCAAATGTAGACATCCTTTGAGCTCCTCCAGTGAACAGTACATTATTATAAGACTGCTAAGTGCTGCTGAGTGTCACAGTCTAGAACCAAAGGATGATCATCTGCACACTCTGGGAAGACCCTTCTTTCATCTATTTGTATCAGGTTGTTTATGTGTGTCAGTCAGAAAGAATCTCAGAATCACTTACCTCTTTGCGTAATTCAGAACCCTCATAAATGTTATTTTTCTCTTGAAAGAGGTCTTAACATTTCTATATCCCTGCAGACTTATGAAACATCTTTGAGGATTGCATGGATTGAAGAAAAAATTGAGATTCTTATAGCTTTCAAGAGGCTGAAGCTGCATGGTCTGTGGATTTGTTTGCTAGGCACACAGGTGTTTCCATCGTCCTCACTGTGCTCTTATTCCCAGGCTGGCAACGCATGAGAAAATGAATTTCTGGAGCTCTGAGCATAGGATGCATTTTATTAATACTAGAGTATACAGCTATGATGCAACGGGCTGTCTCATGGATAATCTGACAGATGAAAGAGAAGGGGTTACTCCAGGAAGTTCTGTGACACCTCACTGAAGTCCTAGTTTTGAATATTCTGTTCTGTTGTCTTTGTCGTTGAACTTGGGTTTCATCATCCACCTGACCTGATGTTGTCTGAGATTTTTTTTAATATAGTCATCATCCTTTAGGGAAGAATTTAAGACATGAGATTTTGTGTCTAGACTTACCACATTATTTACCCTAAAGCTTCTAAACCAAAAGATTATTCACTGAAATTCTACCTTGCCTTTCTTTCCTTTTACCAAGTAATTATAACAAGTCCAAAATGACTTTCAGAGAACAATAAAAAATTTTAGGGGAGGAAGCTCTTTGAGGCTTATACACCAAACTCACTTATGATGAATAAATATTAAAGCATATAGCCCATATATTCCCCTTCATTTTCTATTTACAGATGGGCTTGGGTCAAAGCTTTAACTAATTATTAAATTTACATTAGTAAGTATTTACTCTTTTATTTTCCTTAGATACAAGTTAAATGGCAGATAAAGGTAAATGTGTATAATAAAATAATTTACGTATAACTTTGGTGATGTCTGTGACACAGATAACAAAATTAAATGAGAATGTTTTACTTTTCTGTTCTAATATGTTGTATTAACTTTGTTCCAGTAAGTATTAGATTTACTTTTGGTAGGAATACAATTCTTGTAAACCATTTTAACTAATTGAAGTTAACATTTGATCAATGAATGTTGCCATAGTAAAAAAAGGCTCTGAACGTTGTGCTAAGGGAGTATCCTTTGGCCATGTGCGAAGACAGAGGACAAACAGACTCACTTTAATGGAAGTAAGACATTATTTACAGATCTGTTGTGCAAGCTCATGATTTATAAACTTAATGTCAGTAGATTGCTCCAGTGTCAGTTATTTATGGAATTCTAAAGTACTTGTTTTAGCCTTGTGTGCACTTGTGTCTTCACACAGGCCAGCGCACATTCATTTGAGGAATGCCGTCTTTGGGGAACAAGTTAGAATTTTTGTGGGTACGTTTGTATAAACTACATTTCATTGAGTGTTTTAGTTTGTCACTGAATTTTACTCACCATTGAATCTTTCCTTCTTTTCTTTTCTTTTTTTTATTGTTAAATCATAGCTGTGTACATTAATGCGATCATGGGGCACCATACACTGGTTTTATAGACCGTTTGACACATTTTCAGCACACTGGTTAGCATAGCCTTCCTGGCATTTTCTTAGTTATTGTGTTAAGACATTTATATTCTACATTTACTAAGTTTCACATGTACCCTTGTAAGATGCACCGCAAGTGTAATCCCACCAATCACCCTCTCTCCGCCCGTCCTCCCCCCTCCCTCCCCTCCCTCTCCCACTTTCCCCTATTCTTAGGTTAGGCTGGTCAGTTTGCATTCAGAGGTGTCACTCAGATAAAATCTAATATGTAGACTAATTTTATAGCACAGAACTGCTTTTTAAATTAATAAAAAATTGTGACATTAGAGGGAGAAATGAGGAATGTGAGAACTCACTGATGTTCTGGAATACATCACAAACTCTTTTTCAAATATGTGGGCTTTGAAAGCTCAGTACAGGTTTTGTCTCCATTCATTTTTATATCCTTAAGTATTTCAAAGGGAACTGGATCTGTGTGTTTGCATTCCATTTATGCATAATTCATCAAAACATTGTTCTGAAGGGAGATAAAATCAAAACAAAAACTTGTGTAAGATAGTTCTAGTGTTATTCAAAATTGGGCCACTAAGAACTTTAGAACCTGCTAACGTAGACAACATCAGTTTCCTCAGTTTACTTGTTTTGTCCTCAGGGTCAGTTTTCCCCATTTTGAACATCGAGATACACGCTATTCTTGTAGAAGCCTAAACTCTTGATATATATATATGTATATATTCTTCCAGGGGACTTTTATGATGTCATCCCACACATACGCTTATTGCCATCTATAACAGAGAAGTTAAAACTTCCAGAATGTCATACGCCAGATGAAATCACTTGGTTAGAACTCCACCAGACTTTCCGATACACTGTGATAGTGACATGCAGTAGATATGAATCACTCTAAAGTCAGACTGCCTGGGAAGAGCAAGTCATTTAAATTCCCCAGTCTTTAGCTTTCTCATCTATAATGTGGAGACAGTAATAGTGCCTGTATTTTTATTTGGATGTGTTGAGTATGAAAAATATTTTCCTATAAAGAGCCTACACATAAGCAAATTTTAACCTATTATTACCTTAATTTGATGACTAATTCATAAAAAGATAAATCTTTTATTGCTGATATGCAATTGGATCATCCTGAAATTTGTTCTGTTTTAAAACACCCCCAAATGTATCCACTTTTCTCCAGGCCCAGTTGCCTATTCCACACTCAAACTAGCCTCAGAACAGTCTCATGTCGGATGGCAAATTTGTGGGAGCTCCTTTGTTTTAAATCTTATGATAAACTGTTATCTTGAGAACAGAAAATATCCTATTATAGTGTGTTTTACATTTTTCCTTAATGCGCTGAAAATATCTGCATGTGCCATTTTGTTTTGGGGACAATTTCACGAGTGTACATACTGTTTAAAATCTGTTTAAAAGGGGGCACAGAATGATTGGAGCTTGGTCATCAGACACATGTAAAATGGAGCAAGGGGGGTGGGGCACTCGGAGGAGAAAATGCATCACAAGATCTACTTGAGTGATTGGATTTTTGCCTTTGTAATTTCTAAGCAGAATAAAGATACTAGATTTACATAATTTACCATTGTGTAGTCCACTTAAAGCTAGTTAGGTGGCCTTTGCCTTGGAGATTACGTTAGTATCTTTTTGCGTTTGTGTTTGTTTTGAGTGCTGCAAAGGAAAAGGTTGGTTCCTGAGTGTCAATCTCTCTCTCTGCATTGCATACAGCATATAATATTATCTACAGTTGTCAAGTTTATCTATACCCCTGCCTCAACTCCACGGCATTTTTTAAAAATATATAAAATCATGTATTGGTTATTCAGTGCTATTCCCTGGTTGTGAATGATTTAAAAAAATTATTCCATTTCCCTGTAAGAGGTCTATGAGGTATTAAAAACCTTAATTAGTTATGCTAAAGGGGAAGTTCTTCCTAAGATTCATTTTAATTTATTAAAAACGTACCATTAGGCTTGGCGTCTGTAGCTCAGCGGCTAAGCCGCCAGCCATGTACACCAGAGCTGGCAAGTTCAAACCCAGCCTGGGCCTGCCAAACAATAATGACAACTACAACCACAGAAAGAAAAAGAAAAAGCCAGGCATTGTGGTGGGCATCTGTAGTCCCAGCTCCTTGGGAGGCTGAGGCAAGAGACTCACTTAAGCCCAAGAGTTTGAGGTTGCTGTGCACTCTACCGAGGGTGACATAGTGAGACTCTGTCTCCAAAAAAAAAAACGACATTAAAATTTAGAAAAATAGGGTGGCGCCTGTGGCTCAGTCGGTAAGGCGCCGGCCCCATATACCGAGGGTGGCGGGTTCAAACCCGGCCCCCAGCCAAACTGCAACCAAAAAATAGCCGGGCGTTGTGGCGGGCACCTGTAGTCCCAGCTACTCTGGAGGCTGAGGCAAGCGAATCACTTAAGTCCAGGAGTTGGAGGTTGCTGTGAGCTGTGTGATGCCATGGCGCTCTACCGAGGGCCATAAAGTGAGACTCTGTCTCTACAAAAAAAAAAAAAAAAGTTAGAAAAATAATTTGTGCTTATAAAAAATGTGTATCAAAGGACGTTACTTTTTGAAAGTAGCCATAAATTTACTAATTGTTTGTAAGTCTTATTTTGACTAGAAAACATACCTATAGATTTCATACTATGAATTTTGAAAAACATAATTCGTTGGCAGTCTTTCAGGGTTTGCTGTTGACGTGGTGTTTTTAATTCTTGCCTCTGGTTGAGGAATGTTGCAGCAGACCATCTCCTATTTGAAATTATTGTATTTATGTATTATTTTAGTTTGGCTTACAGTTTTTTTTTGCAGAGGAGATTAATGAGAGAATTATAAAAACATCAGGCTATTTCTATGAATGAATGAGTGTTCTCTATTAATAGTGTTTTTATAGATCTTCCTAGAAAAATAAATTAAAAATAAACATAAAGAACTAAACATAAAGGACTGACAACCGTTTGCATATCATGTGATGCTCATTAAATTTATTTATATGTTGATGGTATATACCTAGCTTACACCTTTCACCTCTCATTCTCCACAGGAAAGTATCATCCACTCTCCACAAGGCAACCAACTCCATTTCTTTAGTAACTGTAATTGGGTTAAGTACAGTGGTGAATTGGCAAACTGGCCGTCCATGAATACAAAGCTCTGGTTGAAGCTTTGGAGCTGTGGAGTTTCCCATGTAAATACTCCTGCCACAGTCTTTTACAAGGGACGAATGTAGAGTTAGGAAGAGATACCGGTCCTCAGGAGTCAGCATGAGCTGGGTCAGTGCACCCCTGGAGTTATCTCGTCTCATTATACTCCCCCTTTGGGTTTGTTGTACCTTTGTAAGTCAGAAGGAATCTTTGTTCATTACACTTTTTTGAATGTTTGAGGATGATTCATATGCCCTTAAATCCTTTCCTCTGTCTTAGCATCGTACTTCTTTGGGCAAACTCCATCTGGACATTTTGAAAGAGTGAAGACAGCACTAGATTCTCCATCTGGCTTAATTTATGTTGGGACTATTTTGTGCCTCTTGGTGTGACATGCCTATTAATGTGGCCCGTGATTTACGTCAGCATCAATGATATGGCTTATAGGGTCATATAGTCCATTGAAACCCCTAGCTGTTCTTAACAAGATCTACATTGAAACAGCTTCCCCATTTTATATTCATGTAAATGATTGTTTTAAAATCCATTCACTTAATATTCTTTTTTTTTGTTTCTTTTTGTTGTTTTTTATTTATTTTTTTATTTTTTGTAGAGACAGAGTCTCACTTTACTGCCCTTGGTAGAGTGCCGTGGTGTCACATGGCTCACAGCAACTTCCAGCTCTTGGGCTTATGTGATTCTCTTGCCTCAGCCTACCGAGCAGCTGGGACTACAGGCGCCCGCCACAACGCCCGGCTATTTTTTTTGTTGCAGTTCGGCCGGGGCCGGGTTTGAACCCACCACCCTCGGCATATGGGGCCGGCGCCCTACTCACTGAGCCACAGGCGCCGCCCCACTTAATATTCTTTTATAGAGAAACCATTATGTGCCACAAATAAAAGGCATGGGCCTGCTCCCAACACCCTTCCAGCCTGAGCAGGTATGTGTATAAGTTACAGCGTGTGGGTTGTGGAGGTAGACCACCTTGGGTTTGAGCATAGCTTCTGCCGTTTATTAGCTTTGTCACCTTTGGCACATTAGTTAACCTCTCTTGTCCTACAGATCCTCCCCTAAAATAGGAAAAATTGTGTTGCCTACCTCATGGAGTTGTTGCAGGGTTAAATGAATTAGTATATGTAAAGGACTTACAGGGGTGCCTGGTGCATGGGGAACATGGCATGTTACTCACTGATGTTATAGTTTCATCACCATCATCATCACCAGCAAAGAGATGACACGCCAAGAGGGAGCAAGCAACTTTGCCTGGAGGAGTCAGGGAAGGCCTCTACACTGAGCAGAGTCATGCTGAGAATAAAGAGATGAACACAAGTTTCCTGTAGTAAAAGGGAGAACGATTTTATGCAGATTATAAAGTATGAGAAGACGCCAAGGTCTGGAACACTTCAGAACAATTATTCGCTGAGACCGAACATAGGCTGAAAGATGGAATGAGGAAGGCAGTGTCCTAAAGAGGACAAGCCGGGCCAAATGATGGGGCCCTTCTCCCTACTCAGGAACTGAGATGTTTCTTTTGACCCTAACAAATATTTCCTGAGTGTTTACCCTGTAGCAAGTGCCACTGGTTCACAAGCCTGGGGGAGCAGAGGATAAGCTAGGTCAGGCAGGGCCTTGATTTGGTAGTTTTCTGTTATGGTGCAGACGGAAAGAAAGCAGTGAGAAAACACAGGAAAGTTCTGGATCTAGAGACTGATATGATCAGTTTGTGTGCTGGGTGTAGTGTGGCAGCAAGGGACAGGCTACCTAGGAGAATGCTGCAGCCTGGAAGTCTTAGCCCTGGGCTATGGCGCTGGCGATAAAGGGCACGAAGGCTGGGACCATCAGAGAAATCCCAGGTGTAATCGATGGGGCCAGTGGAATTGGAGGCGTGACTATTTTGCAGGAGCTGGGATGCCAGGATCATTCCTGAGTGGAGACGCTGGAACGTATGTTTCACTGGTTTGTGATGATTAGAGAAATAATGATCCAGCTGTTCACATTTGTCATTCTCCCAGTGGTAGACAAGATAGAAAAGGTCCCTGTTTTTATGGAGCCTACATTCCTTGTGCAAGAATAAGTTATTAAAGCTTTTAATCAGAATACCCTGAAGATAAAAGGCACACATAAAAAGGTCAGAATGGAAATATATAAAAGTTCCTCCTGGCATCATACAGCCTCCGACCAACCCTGGCCAGCTCTTGCCTAGACTTCTTGTTACATGTGAAAAATAAATCACAATTTGGTTGTGCTTCTATAGTGAATGTTACTTCAACCGAACACAGTCTTAAATAAGTAAACCAATAAAAATGGTAAATTTCACATAACAATAAAGTGGGCTTCAAGTTGGTGACACCACCTTATATTAGAAATTTAGGAAAGACTTTTCTTAGAAGGTGAAGTTTGAGTTGAGAGCTAAAGGAGATGGTGCTGGGAAAATCTGGGGTGACCAGAGAGCAGGAGGATCTCGTGCAGGGCAGGAATGAGGTATCACTTTCCAGGGATGCAAGGATGGGCAGTGTGGCTGGGATTTGCTGGAGGCAAGGAGATTGATTGGGAGGTCAATCTAGGTGTTACTGGGACAGTGACAGGGATTGGCCGGGTTGCTGAAGGCTGACGCAGGTGGGAGCATGTGGGTTTGTGACGTTTTAGAGGTTATGTGGACAAAACTTTGTGATGACCAGACTGTGGGATGTGGGGAAAAAGAAGAGTGAAATATGACCCGTAGATGCTTGGCTTAAACACATATTAGATGTTGATGCCACCAGGGACAGGGACGAGTGGAGGAAAAAAGCAGAATGTTATTGGGGAAAAGGTTCAAATAAATGCTGTTAGAAAAGCTTAGGGTTTTAAGTGGGGATATCCAATAGGAAGTTTGCTTATGTGTATTGTTGAGAGTAGGGAACAGAAGAGAAATAGAAGTTTGGGACTCAGTGTTTACGTACCTAGCACTACCGAATAATACAGAGTAAGGCATTCTTCAGTTTAAGTTTATTTGAAAATGTGCACACACATTCGCAGTCAAGCTGAGGTTAAATGAAGAATCTAAATAGATAGCTGTAATAGAAATAACATGGAAATTGTATTAACCACTTTGAATTTGATTAGTATGCTTGTTCTGTTGAAGGGCCTGACATTAGCGATCTGGATTTCCTATACAAGTCAAATTTCCATTATGAGTCAAAGATGAATGAACGATTTCTATAAAACCCATTGTATAAACTTCGGAGAAGGTATATATTTGTAATTGTTATTTTAAATACTTCAGGGATGTAAAAGAATGTAAGAATTGTATAACAGATACTGGTGTGCCTACCATTTAGCTTAAGAAAAAAATTATGGCTAAAACCGAAGCCCTGAACGCCCTTCTCTCTGACTCTCTTCCCTTCTTTCCGCTTCACTATTTTCTAGCATTTGGAATTCATCATTGTCATCCATGTTTTGTTTTTTTTTTACATTTTTAATATATATATTTAGTTGTCTATAAATAATACAGAATTCTACTAATTTTCATGCTTTTCAACTTTAAATAAATGACACATTGCTTATCTTATGCAACCGTATCTTATGATTAGTCCGTGTTGGTTCACAGTGCAGTAGCTCATTAAAGGCCAGCCTTCCAACATGGGAATACATCTCAATGTATCTATGCTCATGCTGCTGAGAATTTACACTGTTTCTCGTTTTTTCTGCATCTTGTAATAGTGCTGAAATGAACATGCTTATACAAGTCTACTTGTGCATATGTGCAAGGATTTCTGTTGTCCAGTTTTTAGGAGTGGCATTTCTTTGTCAAGAACAAGAGAATGTTTAACTTTGCTAGATGTTGAATCGCTGCCAGGTGATTGCAACAGTTTAATCTCCCAGTTTTTCACATCCCCACCAATGTTTAGTATTTGTAGACTTTTAAATTTTGAGTCTGATTGGTGTGAAATTTTCTATCATTGTAGATTAACTTGCATTTCTCTGATTAATAGTTGATTAAGCATCATTTCACAATTACTGGCCATTTGTATTTCCTCTTCTGGGCATTTGGTATACTTTGATCAAATTTTCTAATTGGCTTGTTATGTTTTTTTAAAAAAGTGAGTTATTATAATAATAATGAATACTAGTATTTGGGGGGTTATAAAGATTGCAAATAATCTACAAACCAATGGTTCATCTTTTAACTTTGGAGCTATTATTGGATGTATAACATTCCTTATTGTAACGTGGAAAACTTAATTCATCTTTGTTTGTGATTTGTATTTTCATGTCTAATACAAGAAATCTTTCTTGTGTTATGGTCCTGAATATTTAAAATTTTTTTTTATACATTTTTAAGTTTTAGTGAAAGACTAGCATCGTGGTTGCTGCCAAGTCTCCATGAAGATCTCTCAAATCAAAGGTAAGGATGAGAGGTGGTAAACAGGAAGTTTACTCTGAAAAATGACTTTGTTCAGATGATGACCATAGGATTGCAGTGAGCTGAAAAAAGCAGTAGGTTTTTGAAAATGAAAGACAACAAAATGTACTCAGCCAACAACAACAACAACAAAAAAATAGGTCTTTAACCCCTGGGATTTATTTTTGTATATGCGTGTTGTATAATAAACATCTACTTTTATTTTTTTCACAGAAATCACCTGTTCTGTCCTGCTATTTGTTGACTATTCCTGTCATGTAAGGCCATCTTTGATATGAAGCAAGTTCCCATATGTGCCTGGCTCTGTCTCTGGACCCCTTACTCTGTTCCACTTGTCTGTCTGTCTGTCTGTCCCTGCACTCATACTACCCTGTCTCACTTACCATAGCTTTATAATCCTTGACGTTGGCCAAGTAATTTCACATAACTTACTTTGTTATTCTTTGTTGTATGATGTTATGAATTACGTGAGAGAGAATTCTATATTAAAAGTTATTTTCCTGTGGTACTTTGAAGACAGTATACAGTTTCTATCTTTGCTATTAACAAGAATGCTCCTCATCTAATTGCTGTTCTTTTGTAGGTGATCTGCTGCTTTTTTGGAGCTCTGAAAATCTTTGTCTTTGATGTTGGTCACTATCGCAACTATGCATACAGCTTTGGCTTTATTTTATTATTCACTGTGACTCCTGTATAGAACATCCATATCTTTCATTGGTTCTATAAAATTATATGCTAAAATATCATCAGATATTAGTTCTCTTCCTTTCTCTTTATCCTCTAATTCTGGAATATTAGTTCATTTTATGTTGGGCTTTTTATTCTGTTTTCAATGCCTCTTACCTTCTCTTACATATTTTTCATATCTTTGTCTCTTTGTGAAGCATTTTGGTTAATTTAATGGTATCTTTCTTTTGTTTCCTTCGTTGTATATAAAATTTTAACCTGTTCATCAAGTTAATTTTTAAATTTCAAAGAATGGTTATTTCACTGATGAGTGTTCTGAGTCTTCCTCCATTCTGACCGCTGTTTCTGATGCAGTCTTGATCTTGTTGTGTGTTTCAGAGTTCTTCCATTAAGTCTTTGGTCATGTGAACAATACTTACTTAGTGATATCTATAAATAATTCTGTTTCTAATATGTGTAACTGTCTAATCATGATGGATTTGAGTCTATTTATTTAGCCCTTGGAGGATGATACTTCCTGGGATTAACTGCGTAGGCTGTGAGCTCCTTTTGGACAGGCTTTATCAGTGGGGCCTGGCAGTGGGTCTTTTCACCACAGGTTTCAACTTGTCTCTGCCAAACACCCAAAGTTTACCTTAGCAGTTTGAAATTTCTTTGTGTATTTATTTCTCACATTTGTAGGAAATGGACTATCTAAGTAGTCTTTATCTAAGGAAACCGACATCTATGGTTACGAACCTTTAAATACTGTAAGAAAGAACTAGTATAAGACCAATGATCTTCCTTCTCATTTATCTATGGTGGCAGGTAGATTTTTTTTTTCCTTAGTCCATCTTTTTACTGAGGTCATCACTTTTCTAGGGCCTGATTCTATGTTAGATTGTATCGTTTGGCTTAGGTTTGCTGTTCTGTTTTTTTTTTTTTTTTTTTACATTTAATAACAGGACATAAGAGTATTTAAGTAGAAGACTAAAACTGGACTTTTACCAGAATTGCAACTGTCACTGGTTTGTCTGGCTCTGGAAAAGAACAGGTAGAGTTATTAAAGTATTCCCATTATCCTTTGCTTATCTTTGTGGGTGATAACTTATGACTCAAAGCTACAGAATCATAGCTATAAGGTTTCTGTTCCTTTCTAAATTTTAATTTAATTCAGTATTTTGGAGTTTAACCTTTTTAAAAAATAATGTAGATACCATATTATTTCTCAAGTATTTTCCATGGGCTCTCTGTATAAGAATTTCCTGAAATGAAGGTGGGAAAGTTTGTTAAAAGTCAGTTTTACAAGTCCTACAGCAGACAGGGGCATCTACCTGCATCTTTGGAAGCTGCTTGCAGGTGATCTGCATTTTTAATGGCTTGGTAGGGGACTGCTGTACATGCTCAATTTTGAAACCCACAAATCTAGATTTCGCAGCTTGCAGATGGCAGTGTAAAAACTTTTTAACTAGTAAAAGATAAAGGATCCGTGTAATTAAAATTTGTGCCTTAAATTTTGATCTCACACTATGGCATTTTTAACTATAATGCTTTATACTCTAATTTCTAAAAAAATTTCCAAAATTATGGAGGGTAATTATTTTATTGTATAAAATACTCTTTGGTTCAGCACTGTCCTAAAATGATCATTTGTTTCTCTCTATATATCCTTCCCCCTCCCCGTCATTATAGATCATAGATGTTTATATAGGAATTTTAAAAATAACAAAAAGCATAACAAATTAAATTAAAATCACCCATAACCTCACCACTTAAAGATGACCATTGTGAAGGGCAGCCATGGAGACAGAGTTCAGGGGAGGGCTGGGCTCCAGGCTTAGGAGTGGACGCTCTGGTCCCGACTTCCAGGTTTACATTTGTAACCTTGCCACCTGCTGGCTATGCAGCCTGAGGAAGTTGCTTAAACTTTATGTGCCTCAGTTTCTTCATCTGGACACTGGACAATGAAAATGGTAAATGTCTTATTTTTATTTTTTTATTGTTGGGGATTCATTGAGGGTACAATAAGCCAGGTTACACTCATTGCAATTGTTAGATAAAGTCCCTCTTGCAATCATGTCTTGCCCCCATAAAGTGTGACACACACCAAGGCCCCACCCCCCTCCCTCCTTCCCTCTTTCTGTCCCCCCCCCATAACCATAATTGTCATTAATTGTCCTCATATCAAAATTGAGTACATAGGATTCATGCTTCTCCATTCTTGTGATGCTTTACTAAGAATAATGTCTTCCACGTTCATCCAGGTTAATACGAAGGATGTAAAGTCTCCATTTTTTAATGGCTGAATAGTATTCCATGGTATACATATACCACAGCTTGTTAATCCATTCCTGGGTTGGTGGGCATTTAGGCTGTTTCCACATTTTGGTGATTGTAAATTGAGCTGCAATAAACAGTCTAGTACAAGTGTCCTTATGATAAAAGGATTTCTTTCCTTCTGGGTAGATGCCCAGTAATGGGATTGCAGGATCAAATGGGAGGTCTAGCTTGAGTGCTTTGAGGTTTCTCCATACTTCCTTCCAGAAAGGTTGTACTAGTTTGCAGTCCCACCAGCAGTGTAAAAGTGTTCCCTTCTCTCCACATCCACGCCAGCATCTGCAGTTTTGAGATTTTGTGATGTGGGCCATTCTCAGTGGGGTTAGATGATATCTCAGGGTTGTTTTGATTTGCATTTCTCTAATATATAGAGATGATGAACATTTTTTCATGTGTTTGTTAGCCATTCGTCTGTCGTCTTTAGAGAAAGTTCTATTCGTGTCTCTTGCCCATTGATATAAGGGATTGTTGGCTTTTTTCATGTGGATTAATTTGAGTTCCCTATAGATCCTAGTTATCAAGCATTTGTCTGATTGGAAATATGCAAATATCCTTTCCCATTGTGTAGGTTGTCTCTTTGCTTTGGTTATTGTCTCCTTAGCTGTACAGAAGCTTTTCAGTTTAATGAAGTCCCATTTGTTTATTTTTGTTGTTGTTGCAATTGCCATGGCAGTCTTCTTCATGACGTCTTTCCCCAGGCCAATATCTTCCAGTGTTTTTCCTATGCTTTCTTTGAGGGTTTTTATTGTTTCATGCCTTAAATTAAGTCCTTTATCCATCTTGAATCAATTTTTGTGAGTGGGGAAAGGTATGGGTCCAGTTTCAGTCTTTTACATGTAGACATCCAGTTCTCCCAACACCATTTATTGAATAGGGAGTCTTTCCCCCAAGGTATGTCTTGTTTGGTTTATCAAAGATTAGGTGGTTGTAAAATGTTAGTTTCATTTCTTGGTGTTCAATTCGATTCCAAGTGTCTATGTCTCTGTTTTTGTGCCAGTACCATGCTGTCTTGAGCACTATGGCCTTGTAGTACAGACTAAAATCTGGTATGCTGATGCCCCCAGCTTTATTTTTGTTACAGAGAACTGCCTTAGCGATACGGGGTTTTTTCCGGTTCCATACAAAACGCAGAATCATTTTTTCCAAATCTTGAAAGTACGATGTAGGTATTTTGATAGGAATGGCATTGAATAGGTAGATTGCTTTGGGAAGTATAGACATTTTAACAATGTTGATTCTTCCCATCCATGAGCATGGTATGTTCTTCCATTTGTTAATATCCTCTGCTATTTCCTTTCTGAGGATTTCATAGTTTTCTTTATAGAGGTCCTTCACCTCCTTCGTTAGGTATACTCCTAGGTATTTCATTTTCTTTGGAACTATGGTGAAGGGAGTTGTGTCCTTAATTAGCTTCTCATCTTGACTGTTATTGGTGTACACAAAGGCTACTGACTTGTGGACATTGATTTTATATCCTGATACATTACTGTATTTTTTGATGACTTCTAGGAGTCTTGTGGTTGAGTCTTTGGTGTTCTCTAAGTATAAGATCATGTCGTCAGCAAAGAGGGAGAGTTTGACCTCCTCTGCCTCCATTTGGATTCCCTTTATTTCCTTGTCTTGCCTAATTGTATTGGCTAGAACTTCCAGCACTATGTTGAATAGTAAAGGTGACAGAGGACAACCTTGTCTGGTTCCAGTTCTAAGAGGAAAAGCTTTCAGTTTTACTCCATTCAGTAAAATATTGGCTGTGGGTTTGTCATAGATAGCTTCGATCAGTTTTAGAAATGTGCCACCTATGCCTGTACTCTTCAGTGTTCTAATTAGAAAAGGATGCTGGATTTTATCAAATGCTTTTTCTGCATCTATTGAGAGGATCATGTGCTCTTTATTTTTGCCTCTGTTAATATGGTGGATAACGTTTATGGACATGTGTATGTTAAACCAGCCTTGCATCCCAGGGATGAAGCCTACTTGATCATGATGAATGACTTTTTTGATGATAAGCTGTAATCTATTGGCTAGGATTTTGTTGAGAATTTTTGCGTCTATATTCATGAGTGAGATTGGTCTGAAATTCTCCTTTTTGTTTGGGTCTTTTCCTGGTTTTGGTATCAGGGTGATGTTTGCTTCATAGAATGTGTTGGGGAAGATTCCTTCTTCCTCAATTTTTTGGAATAATTTCTGCAGTACAGGAATAAGCTCTTCCTTGAGGGTTTGATAGAATTCTGGAGTGAAGCCATCTGGACCAGGGCATTTTTGGTTGGAAGATTTTTTATTGTTTCTTTGATCTCAGTGTTGAAATTGGTCTGTTCAGGAGCTCTATTTCTTCCTGACTGAGTCTAGGGAGAGGGTGTGATTCCAAATATTGATCCATTTCTTTCACATTGTCAAATTTCTGGGCATAGAGTTTCTGGTAGTATTCAGAGATGATCTCTTGTATTTCTGTGGGATCAGTTGTTATTTCCTCTTTATCATTTCTGATTGAGGTTACTAGAGATTTTACTTTTCTATTCCTCATTAGTCTGGCCAATGGTTTATCTATTTTATTTATTTTTTCAAAAAACCAACTCCTTGTTTCATTAATTTTCTGAATGATTCTTTTGTTTTCAATTTCATTGATCTCTGATTTGATTTTGGATATTTCTTTTCTTCTACTGAGTTTAGGCTTAGATTGTTCTTCTTTTTCCAATTCCATAAGATCTCTTGTGAGATTGTTGATGTGCTCTCTTTCTGTTTTTCGAATGTAGGCATCTAAAGCGATGAATTTTCCTCTCAAAACTGCTTTTGCAGTATCCCACAGGTTTTGGTAGCTTGTGTCTTCATTGTTGTTATGCTCAAGGAAGTTAATGATTTCCTGTTTTATTTCTTCCTGCACCCATCTGTTATTCAACAGAAGATTGTTTAATTTCCATGCCTTTGGGTGGGCTTGAGCATTTTTGTTAGAGTTGAGTTCCACCTTTAATGCCTTATGGTCTGAGAAGATACAAGGTAAAATTTCAATTCTTTTGATTCTGTTGATATTTGTTTTGTGTCCCAGGATATGATCAATTTTGGAGAATGTTCCATGAGGTGATGAGAAGAATGTATATTCTTTATCTTTGGGATGGAGTGTTCTATATGCGTCTATCAAGCACAGTTGTTCTAGAGTCTCATTTAAATCTCTTATATCCTTGTTTAATTTCTGTTTAGAGGATCTGTCCAGCTCTGTAAGAGGAGTGTTAAGGTCCCTTGTTGTTATGGTATTATCAGATATCATATTGGTCAGACTGAGTAAGGTCTGTTTCAAGAATCTGGGAGCATTTAAATTGGGTGCATAGATATTTAGAATTGAAATGTCTTCTTGTTGTATTTTTCCCAGGACCAATATAAAGTGACCATCTTTGTCTTTTTTGACTTTAGTTGCTTTAAATCCACATGTATCTGAAAATAAGATTGCAACTCCTCTTTTCTTCTGAATTCCATTTGCCTGAAAAATTGTCTTCCAACCCTTGACTCGGAGCCTTAATTTGTCTTTTGAAGCCAGGTGTGTTTCTTGCAGACAGCAAATGGATGGCTTGTGTTTTTTAATCCAGTCAACCAATCTATGTCTCTTCAGTGGGGAATTCAAGTCATTAACATTTATTGAGATAATTAATAAGTGTGGTAGTATTCTATTCGTCTTACTTGGTGAGAGTCCATTGCTTAGTTTTATCATTTGCATCAGTGTGGAGGTTTGGTTCTGTCCTTTAATTTCTGAATTCTTACTTTGCTGCTGATCCATTGTGGTGGTCAGTGTGCAGAACAGGTTGAAGTATTTCCTGTAGAGCTGGTCTTGTTGTGGCAAATTTCCTCAATGTTTGTATATCCGTAAATGATTTGATTTCTCCGTCAATTTTGAAGCTTAGCTTAGCAGGGTACAGAATTCTGGGCTGGAAATTGTTCTGTTTAAGTAGATTAAAGGTAGATGACCATTGTCTTCTTGCTTGGAAAGTTTCATTGGAGAAGTCTGTGGTCACTCTGATGGATTTGCCCCTGTAGGTCAACTGGCGCTTACTCCTGGCAGCTTGCAGAATCTTTTCTTTTATCTTGACTTTGGACAGATTCATCACAATGTGTCTTCGAGAAGCTCGGTTAGAGTTGAGGCGACCTGGGGTCTGATAGCCCTCTGAAAGCAGTGTGTCAGAATCTTTGGTGATATTTGGGAAATTTTCTTTTATAATATTCTCTAGTATGGCTTCCATTCCTCTGGGGCATTCTTCTTCCCCTTCTGGAATTCCTATAACTCGTATGTTGGAACCCTTTATAAAGTCCCATAATTCTGACAGTGAACTTTCTGCTTTCTCTCTCTTCTTTTCTGCCTCTTTTACTATCTGAGTTATCTCAAAAACTTTGTCTTCTACCTCTGAAATTCTTTCTTCTGCATGGTCTAACTTGTTGTTGATACTTTCCATTGCATCTTTAAGTTCCCTAATTGACTGTTTCATTTCCTTCAGCTCTGCTATATCCTTTTTATATTCTTCATATCGTTCATCTCTTATTTGATTCTGTTTTTGGATTTCCTTTTGGTTATTTTCCACTTTATTAGCAGTTTCCTTCATTGTTTCCATCATTTCTTTCATTGTTTTCAACATGTGTATTCTAAATTCCCTTTCTGTCATTCCTACCATTTCTCTGTAGGTGGAATCCTCTGCTGTAGCTACCTCATGGTCCCTTGGCGGGGTTGTTCTGGACTGGTTCTTCATGTTGCCTGGAGTTTTCTGCTGATTCTTTCTCATGAGTGATTTCTTTTATCTGTTTCCTTGCCCTAATTTTCCTTTCACTTCCTCTTGCTCTTTAAGTTCTCGTGCCTGTGGACTAAGGGTTACAGGACCAGAAGGGTGAGAAGGTTGAAGAGCAAAAAAGGGATGAAAGAAAGGAGGACCGAGTAATAAGAAAAAAAAAAGAAAAATAGAGAAAGGATAGGGGGTGGCTAAAAGGAATATTGACAAAAAGAAGAGAGGCACAGAAAGAGGGAGACAGAGCAATATAGGTGTACAGTAGGGTACTTTGATACAACTTAAAAAGAAAACCGCCTTCTGGGGGTGTCCAGTTTGGTGGTTCCCTTGAGGTCAGCAGGTCTTTGCTAACCTGATCAGACACAGTACCCCACCTCCACCAAGTAGAGAGGAAAGACAAAAATGCTATAAATCAAGCCAAAACAAGCAAACAGAAAACTTTACAGGATAAAATTGGCTGGAAAAACCAAATAATAGCGGTAGAAACACTAACAAAAATGAAGTTCTAATTATTGAAATAGGCAGCAATGGGAAATTATAATTAAACTAGAAAAATTGAGACAGAAAAAGGATCTGTATGGAAAAGGTTGAACTTAAAAAACAAAACAACAATCAACAACATCAAAATAAACAAAAAAAACCAACCAAACCAAAAAAAACCAAAAACACAACCAAAAACAAAGCAGTATGTATATGTTATTGAATATTGTCTGGGCAACACGTGGTCTTCTGGGATATGAGATGTTAATCACAGTTCTGATACGACTGGAGGCTGCTAATTTCTCAAACCCCAGCAGGTAGACACCCTAAATCTCTCTTCAGCCCACTTAAAAGGCACTTTGAACTTGTTCACTTGCTGAGCAGAAACTTTCCCAGGGAAGTGCTTGTCGCTGTAATCACTGCTGAGGTGGCTATCCACTTACCCTGTGTGCCAAAACTGGTCTCCCTCTGTCCCCAAGCATTAGGGCTGCAAGGCAGCTCAGAGCCCGCCCTTAGGCTACTTGGTCGCTGGGTTACCAGCTCCCACCCAATTCCAGCTCTGCGACCCTGAGGGTGGAGCTTGCCGGGGCAGATCGCTCACAATGGCTGCCTGTGACCCAGAGCCAAACACTATTAGCTCTGTCTGGCTCAGCGGCTCAGACTGGGGCCCTAGACAAAGGCCAAAATTCTCCGCACTCCCGCTCAGGCTCTCCCCAAGGCAGTTCAGCTGAGTGCCAAGTCCAAAGACACCAAAACAGTTCACCGGTAAGGCCTTTCTGGTTTGCAGTCTCGCTGCTACTGAACTTACAGTTGCGGGCGGGTTTAGACGGATTGAACACACGCGACCACTTGCCGGTTTTCCGCTGTTTTAGTCCTCCTCTTGGGGTCCAGAAGTCTCTCGCTGACTCCCTGTATCCTCTCAGGGGTGATGATAGGCAGATCCCACCAGCCAGAGATGCCTGGAGTCCTATATCCCCAGACTCACAGTGCCCAGATGCAAGGAAGCTGTTACTTGGCTGCCATCTTGCTCCGCCTCTGGTAAATGTCTTATTATTGCACACATATTTATATAACCTCACTGTATTTTTATGAATACTGAGGAAATGCATGTAAAATTTTACTAAGCTCCTAGTCCATAGGGCCAATCAATTTTAATTAAATTTTAATTTAATTATTTTTCATTATTACTACACATTTTATGATAAAGTTGGTGAATACCTTGTGATATAATAAAAACAAAACTATTTTTGTTTTTCGCCATCCCTTTGTTTAGGAAGAGTAATGTTCCCCCAGCCCTGATGGAAACTCAGGCAGGCCCCATTGGTATCTTTGTTCATTCTTTATCAAACTTTCCAATTGAAATCATAGCCACCATCTTAATTCTATCATTAGACCATCCACGCCAAAATAATAATAAAAGATTGACTTTAATCTGACCTCATATTTTTCTTGCCCTCCCCATCTGCACCTGCTTCAGTCTAGAGCCAAGGAAGGAAGGTGGTGTAGCTGGCTTTGTCTCTGTTCTCTACGTTGCGTGCCTGTATATGGCTTGTTGCCTGCTCCCCAGCTTCTGACACCTCCAGTGCATGGCTATTGGGGATGAAGCTGTGATTTGGGTGTAAGGAGCTCTTACTACTTGTCCTGGCACCTGTGCCCTCACAGTTGGATGTGCCTTGATGCTCTATCCCACCTCAGAAGGGATGTTGGTGGTCTCATGTGGTCCACTGATGAGCCCTTCTTGCAGCTCCCCAACTCAGGCAGATGTCACTTGACTTCCTTCAGCAGTAAGTAAGAATTGTATTCATTCCATCTGCTGCCGGGTCCCTCTGCTCTTCTAATGGGTGTTTTGCTTGGGTACCAAGATGCCCCCAACACACACACACACACTCACACATTCACACACACCATCTCTCCTTCTCTTTCTCACTTTCTCATGGACCCCAGAATTCAGCTATTCAAGGCAGGAATCAGGCATTAATCCTTCCTTTTAAATTTGGGGGCTATATCTGGAAATGGAGTTATCCCATATATGTCCCCCTAGTCACCCTTGATGAGAGGGCACGCCTCCATGAAAGGTGCAAACAGTGGCACAGAGATGAGGGCACAGTGCGAGCAAGAGGGAGAAGTTCAGCTTTATTCTTTTTTTTTTTTTTTGGTAGAGGCACAGTCTCACTTTATAGCCCTCGGTAGAGTGCCGTGGCGTCACACAGCTCACAGCAACCTCCAACTTCTGGGCTTAGGTGATTCTCTTGCCTCAGCCTCCTGAGTAGCTGGGACTACAGGTGCCCGCCACGACACCCGGCTATTTTTTTTGTTGCAGTTTGGCCAGGGCTGGGCTTGAACCCACTACCCTCGGTATATGGGGCCGGCGCCCTACCCACTGAGCCACAGGTGCCGCCTCAGAAGTTCAGCTTTATTAAAAGGAGCAGAGACCTGTCTGGGCAGTGCAAAGATGGCATCTATGCCCAAGGACAGCTGGAGACCCCTTTTACATGGGGCCACAGGGGGCGGGCGTTCCACAGCTTGCCTGGAAAGTTAGGGTCTTTTGGTGAGAGCTTTTCAGCCAGATCCTTTGAGTCTTAGTAGGAGAGGAGGTGGAGGAAAAGGGAAAAGGATTTGTATGTGGCTGCATTAGGCCCCCAACACCCCACACCTCACAACCACTCAGAGATGGTGGTGGGGTGAGGCCTTGCAGCACGATAAGAGTTCTGCACTGTGCTGCCCACTCTGACTCTCTTATATCCCTGACCTGGCTGTGGGCTCATAGGACCAGCTTTTTTTTCTGTTGTTAGTTTATTTATATGACATAGCACCTCACTTTGGACTTTAACATCTTTTTGTGTGGCTGACAACTGTAATTTTAATTCTTACATATACATACTTAGATACTTAGTTTTGGTATTGTGGCTTTTTTTACACATATATGAATATTTTAGAATATCATTAAACATTTTCTATAATGGTTGACTCTTAGGTTGATTCCAAATCTTGGCTGTTGTGAATAGTGCTACAGTAAACTTGGGAGTGTGGTTATCTTTTGGACATACTGATTTCCCATCCTGGATATATGCCTAGCAGTGGGAGTGCTGGTCCATATGGTTGTTCTATTTTTAGTTTTTTGAAGACCCTCCATACTGTCCTCCATAGTGGCCGCATGTTCCCACCAACAGTGTATCAGGATTCTCCTTTCTTCACTGTCTTGCCAGCATTTATTATTGCCTGCCTTTTTGATAAACGCCATTTTAACTGGAGTGAGATGTTATCTCATTATAGTTTTGATTTGCATTTCTCTGATGACTAATGATGCTAAGCAGTTTTCACTTATCTATTGGCCATTTTTATGTCTTTTTTTGGGAAATGTCAATTCAGATTCTTTGTCCATTTTTTAATCAGATTATTTGATTTTTTCCTGTTCACTTGTTTGAGCTCCTTATATATTCTAGTTATTAATACCTTATCACATTATGCTTTTTTCAACATCAGCTGTTATGATCATAACAGGATAGGATCATTTGTCCTTGTTGATATGATGTGTCACATCGATTTCTGTATGTTGAACCATCCTTGCATCCTTGCTGGGATGGATCACACTTGATCATGGTGAGTAATATTTTTAATATGTTGTTGAATTCGGTGCACTAGTATATTGATGAGTATTTTTGTATCCATGTTCATCAGAGATAATACCCCATAATTTTTTTCTGCTGTATCTTTGTCTGGTTTTAGAATCAGAGTAATATAGCCCTTGTAGAATGAGTTTGGGAGTATTCCCTCCTCAATTTTGGGGAATAATTTAAGTAAGATTGGTATTAGTTCTTTTCTGAACTCTTGGAAAAAAGTCAGCAGTGAAGTCATCAGCCCCTGGCATTTCTTTGATGGGGGACTTATTACTGTTTCTATCTTTTTAAGGTTTGGGATTTGTTCCTGATTCAATTTTGGTAGGTTTATGTGTCTAGGAATTTATACATTTCTTCTTCTTCTAGGTTTTCCGACTTATTGGCATATATTTAGTCTTCCTTTTCCTCTCTGATTTTATTTATTTTGAGTCTTCTCTATCTTTTTTTTTTTTTTTCCTTAGTCTGGCTAAAGATGTGTCAATTTTGTTTTGTTATTTTCGAAAACTGATTTTTCGTTTTATTGATCTTTTCTATTGTTTTTTTGGTTTCAATTTCATTTATTTGTGCCCTGACCCTTGTAATTTCTTTTCTTGTACTAATTTTAAGTGTTGTTTGGCTCTTATTTTTTTAGTTCTTTAAGGTAGATTATTAGGTTGTTTACTTGAAGCTTTTCAAAGTAGACATTTATTGCTATAAACTTTCCTCTTACTACAGCTTTTACTGTATCCAGTAGGTTTTGATATGTTGTGTTTTCATTTTCATTTGTTTTAAAAAATTTTTAAATTTCCTTTTTAATCTCTTCCTTGATGAACTTCTCATTCAGGGCATATAATTTCATTTCTGTGTATGTGTATAGTTTCCAATATTCATCTTGTTATTGATTTCTAGTTTTATTGCATTGTAGCCAGAGAAAATGTTGATATGATTTTATTTTTTCAAATTTTTGAATACTTGTTTTCATAGCCTAACATATATGATCTATCTCTGAGACTGGTCTATCAGCTGAGGATAAAATGTATAGTCCATAAATATCTAGGTCCATTTGATCTATAGTGTAGATTAAGTCCAACTTTCTTTGTTGACTTTCCGTCTAGATGTTCTGTCCAATGCTGAAAGTGAAGTGTGGGGGTTCCCAGTGCTTGTAGTATTGGGGTTTGTTGCTCTCTTTAGCTCTGATAATATTTGCCTTATATATTGTATTGGGATCTCTCTCTCTCTCTACCTCTCATAATATTTGCCTTATATATAAAGTTGGATAATCAAGTTTGTGAACTCATCCTAGAAAAAGTACTACAAACCTCACTGATGAATATCACTTTGGTCACCTTCAAGGTACTCCCATTGGGAAGCTACGCACTGATGCCAACACCTAGTCTACCTTTCAAAGCACTTTTTATGGGATGAGTTTATGAGCTAAATATGTCCACCTTTATACCATGGCAGCTCGGATGGTCATTCCAGAAAAGAGTTTCAAAATTGCTTTGAAAGGTACACTATGCTCATGTTTTGGGAGGGAGGATTTCCCTCGGACTGGGCTGGTCTAAATGATCCCTTCATGGATGCTGGGGTAATTCTGCCCTGTGCTGTGTTCCCCTTTCCAGGGTAACACTGAGTTCCAACAAAACCCCACAGTCACTTTACTCTCCCTTGTGTGAGCACACAGATTCTCTCCACTCAGTGGGCTGGTGCAGCACTGTCAGGGGATAGGGAGGGGTGGAATAGACAGCACAGGACTGTCTTCCCTGCCCTCTTCCGTGTCTCTTTCCTTAATAGGATGTTAAAACTAGGTGCTGTGGTTGCCGCCCTGAGTTTTAATTCTTTCAAAGGTGCTTGTTTTGGGGACAGTTATTGCATTTGGTATTCATGCAGAGGGATAACCTCTGGAGGTTTTCATTGAGCCATCTTCCTCCACTTGCTCTCTTTTTATTTACGTTAGTTATATGTATTTTATGGCATGGATTTGAACTTATTTAGCCAAACTCTTGATTTTGGTCACTGTGGATTGTCTCCAATTTTCATTAGTATAATAAACCAAAATTTGTTGTTAATGTGTTTTTCTTTCTAAAATAATTTCAAATGATTTGTACATAATTTTTTAAATATTTCACCCTTTATTTTCATACATTTGCATTGTTTTAAAAAATGGCCTGCCATTAGAAAGAATGGAATAGAGTCATACTAAGTCAGGGAATGGTACGCATAGTACGATTATCATCCCACTTTTGTACATTCCTGTTGACTCATTACTCAACACATTTGCTGACCTTTCCTTTCAGGAGGGCTTTGCTTTGGGCATCAGCAGCTCAGAGATTACCAATACCCACAATAGTGCTGCCCACACAGAGTTTGCATTCCAGTGGGGCAGACTGAAGTGTTAACAAACATGTCAACTTTATTAGGAAACAAGTACACAGCCAGGAAAAATATTATGAACTGTGAAATGTACTTCGAAGAAGAAATGCTTTTTTATATGGCAAACAATGATTTACAGAGGGTGGCAACTACTTCCAGGAATGTAGTGGAATCTTGGGAAAAGCTACAATTCAAACTTCTGAAAAGTTTGAATTTCATGGTATTTCATATTTCATTGAATTTTAAATAAAAAGAAATTAAAGTGAAACAAAGTATTCCTTCTTCCACCCAAAAAAAGGAATGAGGAAGACTTTGCTTTACATAAAATACACTTGCTCTTAGCCAAAAGGCTGAAAAGTGATTGTTTTACATAACATAGAGAAAAAAATCTAGCTAATTCCGATGCCGGCTGAGACGTCCTAACAGGTTTATTGACATATAATTCACATGCCATTTCACCCATTTAAGTCCACAACTCTGTGGCTTTTCGTGTCTTCACAGAATTGTGAACCTTCACCACAGTCAACGTTAGAACCATTTCCACAACCACAAGAGGAAATCCTGTACTCCTTAGCAGTCATTCTCTATTCCTCCCTCCTCTTGGCCACTGCAACCATTAGTCCACTTTCGGTGTCTGTGGATTTGTGTTTGGGAAATTTCACAGTCTTTTTTTTCCTTTATAGAGACAGAGTCTCACTTTGTCGCCATTGGTAGAGTGGCGTCACAGCTCACAGCAACCTCCAGCTCTTGGGTTTAGGCGATTCTCTTGTCTCAGCCTCCCGAGTAGCTGGGACTACAGGTGCCGCCACATCGCCCAGCTATCACAGTCTTTTTTATGACTGCCCACTTTCACCATAATGTTTTCAAGGTTCATCTGTGTTGTGGCATAAATCAATTTCATTTTTATTGCTGAATAATAATCCGTGTACGTGTATTTATTTATCCACTGACTAGTTGATGGACATTGGATTGTTTCTACTTTTTGTCTGTTATGAATAATGCTGCTGTGAATTACTATGTACACGTTTTCATGTGGGCATATGATTTCCTTTCTCTTGGGTGTTGGGCAGGAGTAGAATTACTGGGTTACGTGGTAATACATGTTTAACTGTTTAAGGACCTGCCAGATTCTTTGTACCAATGCTTATTTGGACATTTACTATCAAGGTGATGATGTGTAAAAACATGATTGTCGAGCGGTGCCTGTGGCTCAAAAGGGTGGGGTGCCAGTCCCATATGCTGGAGTTGGTGGGTTCAAACCCAGCCCTGGCCAAAAAAAAAAAAAAAACATGATTGTCACCTTCATATGTAGGCCTTGGAATGCCTAATATTTGGTTTCTAAATTGAAGGTCTGTGAACATTTTCATGAACTGAGCTAGAAACCCAAAGCCATAAAATTTAAAGAGGATAATCTGGGGGAAATGTTGTTACATTAGGGCACACTGAGGTTCCCTGGTATGTTCATTTGAGAGTGCTTTGATTCCAAAGGGCACCATCTGGCCCCTAAGTGTTTAAGCAACTTGTGGTTTTAAATGTAGGCTTTTGCTCATTAAAATGGGTCAAACATACTCTGAATTAGAAAATGACATTTAAGTTACTCTTTTTTCTACTGAGCAAACATTTCCCTTAACCTTTTTGCCATTTATCACTCTTCCTTTATCATAGTTCTCCACCGTGTGTGACAGTTGATTGGTTTGGCACATGGCAGCTGAGGGGGGTATGGGCAGCCAGCGCCAGCTCACTGTTATGTATAGTAGCAAACAGTGTTGTAAGATGGAAAAGTATAGATGAGACTATGGACTGGCTTTGCTTTAGAATTTAACATGTTTTCTTTTGGGTGTTTGTAAAACAAAATCTATACTTTTCGCTCATATGGGTAGTTTGTATCACAAGTATAGCAACATTTGCCATCATTATGAGAAAACAAATAAAAATTCCTGGGAGTTTCAGTGCTATTGTTCACATCTATTACCCTGAGCTGTTTGATTTTCTTCATAGCCTGCATCTGTTTAATCCAAATTATGCACACATCTCTCTGGACTAATTTCTTCCAGCTGTTAAGATGGTGGAGTAGAAGACCTATATATTTAAAAACAGTTGTTTAATTCAGAGAATGGCTTTGTATTAATTCCAAGTTTGGATTATATATTTCAAACATATTTTGTCCTTTTTTTGTAATAAATTTATTCTATTCATTATTAAGTTGATTCATTTAAGTGTATTTTAGACCTTTTTAATCTTCTATATATAGAACTTAAAGCAGTACATCTTTATTCAAATTGTCTTTTTTTTGGAGACAGAGTCTCAATTTGTTGCCCTCAATAGGGTGCCATGGCATCTTAGCTCACAGCAATCTCACACTCATGGGCTTACATAATCCTCTTGCCTCAGAGTCCGAAGTAGCTGGAACTACAGGTACCTACCTCAATTCCTGCTAGTTTTTATTTTTATTTTTTTAGATACAGGGTCTTGCTCTTGCTTTTGCTCAGGCTTGTCTTGAACCGGTGAGCACCGGCCTCAGCCTCCCAGAGTACTAGTATTATAGATGTGAGCCACCACCATGCTTGACCTTAAATTGCCTTTTGTTTTTTTAAAGTGAAACATGATATTATTTATAGAAATGCAAAATATTATCCTCAACCTAATCTTAGTAAGTACATAAATTATTAAGAATAAGACTAGAAAGAAAAACTTCAATCAATTGAGAATATAGTAAATAAACTTTTTATCTTCCTAAAGGAAAAACCTGGAAACCAAAATTTTTGGAAGAATTTATTGATGTACTGCCCACAAACTATACACACAAAAAATGGTATAGCCCTACAGCAACTCCAATTGAATTTATCAAAATGCTTCCAAATAAAATATACTTACTCTGCTACTTTTGACACGTGTAACTATGAAGGCAGAAGGAAACAAGTCTAGGGATGTTGCCTCCAACTACAGCCAGAAAAATAATTTCTTCTTGGCACAGAGACTGACCAGATTAATTAACCACCCTTACCAGCTCTTAGCAAAGAACAGGCTCTTTCACCGCTGGAGCTGTTCTGCTATGATAATTTTTTATGTTACCAGGTAGGGGTGGGGTCTGGGAGAATCAAATGGTGAGGAAAAATGTAAAGAATTTAAATGAGGATTTAAATTATATATATGTATAAATACACACTCACACACACATATATATAGGAAAACAGTAGATTGTGCAAACAAATGCATACCCTCCACAGTTTGCTGCTACCATAACAGTACTGTAAACAGCCACTAAGGGCTCTTACTGCAAATGTCAGGAAGGACCAGGCAGGTATTTTATGTATCAGGAAATGTTAAACAACTACTGTCTGAGGCAAAGTTATTCATATATGTCATGATAGTCTCAAATGAGTGTCTTTCAAGAGTCTTCACATCACTTTCTACCTTCTGAATATTTGGCAGTTTCAACAGCCTTCATTTAATTTATCATCGTCAGTATGATGATTGGCCTCCACACAATTATTTCATTTTGGTGCTTTATCATTTTGTTTTCTGTTTGAATACAGTTAGACAAACAAACAAACAAAAAAGTGAGATTAGATTATGCTCCTGTTAAAATTTAAATATTTGTAGTGCTCCAAGATCCCAGTCACTCTCCTTTGGTGGCTATTTTTTTGGTGGCAGGCACAGGCTACGGCAGCTACATTGAATCTGTTCTGCAAGATGGCTGGCAAGGCTTCCCTAGCCTCGCTCCAGTTATCCTAGCTGCATCGGTTATCCAGCTGCATCGTTGACTTCAGAAACATTAAGAAATGAAAGAAGCAGAGTCCTATTACCTTCGAAAAGATGTGTACTAGGATTTTGTCATCTCTCAAAAAGAAGTGATTCTAACTATTTATTACAGTCAGATATCCTTTATCTTCTTAAATATAATAATAGAATTTTACTGTTTTGTAAAAATAAAAGGTTTGGGAACAAGTTATAATAATATACACCACATCCAGTGACAGAAAAAAACACTGCTTTTTATGATAGCCTAATTCATAGACAGATATCATTAAGGTCGAGTTTTAAGAATGTTCACTCTATCTATAAATCTCATCTCTCCCCTTGCCCTTATGATTGTTTCATTCTGTCTTATTCCATTGATAGTATTATCTGAAAACCACAAAGATTCACTAGCCTGGGAACAGGACCTTTGTGACAATCATCTGTAGACAACCACACTTTGTTCTAATGGCAGGTCAGGCCTGCTCATCCTTACCTAATCACAGAAATTAGCTTTAAATTTGAGCAAGAACAGTCTGGAACAATGGTCCTACTTTCTAAGCTTTAATTTGATGCTCTGGAGCAGCAAGTCTTGCTCGTTTCCTGAAGCCGACAGCTCTGTCTCAGAAATGAGCGTTTCTCACAGGAGGATGGTCAGCTCAGTACCCTGACCGTCACTGCCATTCCCCACCCCACCCTGAAACTCTTAAGTGTGAATTCTGGACTAAAGGAAACTTTAAAAGTAGGTGATATCTATGACCTACTCCTTTAGGCAAAAATCATGGAAAAGTGACTTGAGTGGAAACACTAACGATTTTAACTTAATTTGTAAGTTGAACAAAAATAATGGGTAGGAATCAAAAAGTGGAAATACGGATATAAGTTGCCATAAGCCAGCTTTGGTTGCCCTTTGTTCTTGTTTCATTTTGTCAGGGATGCCTTGCTGTCCACTTCGATACCCTCTGAGGCAGCTTACTAACTTTGGTCTGTTTTTTTCCTCTCTGTAATTTACAAACCTTTCAAGAATCCCATTTGTCTGTTTTCCCCCCAAAGCTAGATAGCTCAAATGGGTAGATAATTCCTTCCCAAGTCATGCCTGTGGTGCCATAAATCATTTACTCCTGCAGGCTGTGCAACATGCCTTTGGAGGCTGAGGGGGCGTCTTCATTGCCTCTGACTCCCAATATCAAAGACTAAACAAACAAACAAATGAAAACATCCCACAAAAATAAAGAGCCTGTGCAGAGGGTTTCTAGTCTTTTAAAGCCAATTTTATAGGCAGAAATGTTGAAATATTTATTTTGACATTGCTGTAGACCAGACCAGTTTTCCCTATTCACTGCACACAAGAATCCCCAAACTCACATATTTAAGATACTTTTACTTAAGAAATGAAACATACTAGACATTCTTTTCATGTTCTCATGATATCAGATTTACTACGCAAACTCATCAAAATATATTCCCAGTGATAAATTTATTAAGCTGTGATTAAGAAACCACCATCTCTTACAGTCTTCAAGGATTTTTAAAATGTTGTAATTCGAAAGGCTAATGCTCTTTAGAGCCCTGTAACGTCTTTGTACAAAAATAATAAATATGGACATCAGTATTTCTGGTACCCACTTGTAAGCTTCCAGTGCTCATGCTCAATTCTCTCCTTGATGGGGATAAATAAAAGATAAGCAGTAAAATTTAGCTTGAAATTCCACTTTGGAGGAGTGTTCTTTGTCAGGTGTAGCTTCTGGAAAGCATGGCTGTACCTAATGTGTCACTGGGAACATCTGTAGTGGTAGGAAAGGAAATGGTTTTAATTTAAGACGTTCAAGACTATGGAGATAGATCTTCTCATTATTGCTGGAATTCCATGCCAAGTAGGACAGTGTAAGTCTGGTAAGTATTTCTGAACCCCAGTTGTTCCTTTGTTGTTTTGACTGTGTAGCAGAGTTTCATTCTATGGGGAGGTGCTTGGCCTCTGACCCACAGAGAGTGCCCAGCTCCCACTGCTGGGAAAACACGGCAGCTCCTTCTGTTACTCCTTGTTTTCTAGAATCCTCAGTCCAGGATGCATCTGGATGCATTCTAAGCCTTTCTCTAGACATGCCCTTTCTCTCAGCCAGTCCTTCCTCTAATTCAATGATTTCTTAGGTGGAGTTCAACTCCAGAAATTTGGATTGAGCCCTTCTTTTTGGGGGGGTGGGGGGTGGAGACAGAGTCTCACTCTGTGCCCTGGGTAGAGTGCCATGGCTTCATAGCTCACAGCAACTTCAGACTCTAGGGCTCAAGGATCCTCTTGCAGAGTAGCTGGGACTACAGGCACCCACCACAACGCCTGGCTAGTTTTTAGAAACAGGGTCTTACTCTTAACTCTGGCTGGTCTCAAACTCCTGAGCTCAGGCGATCCACCCACCTCAGCCTCTCAGAGTGTTAGGATTACAGGCATGAGCCATCACACCGGGCCTTAATTTAGCCCTTTGGCATTTGATTTATTGTTTTGATATTACAGCATTGATTTTGAAAACTGTAAATCACTTGTAGCTAGTGCTATGATGTTACTTTTTATTTTATTTTATTTTTTTGCAATTTTTGGCTGGGGCTGGGCTTGAACCCACCACCTCTGGCATATAGGGCCGGCACCCTACCCCTTTGAGCCACAGGTGCCGCCCCCCTGACTGTTCTGTTTTTAACAAAATTAAGATCTCATTTCATGAGCAACTTCCTTTCTGTGATTGTTACCTTCTATGTCAGAAAAAGATATATCTCAGCTGTGAACAAACTAGTAACTTTTTCTACACAGGAAATTTCTTTCTCAATAGTCAGATGTTCTACTTAATTTAAAGCAAAAGGAATTCCAGGGTCTAAACTAATATCAGTGTTGACAGATTCAAACTGCCAGTACAGGAAATATCTTTGTGTGTGTGTGTGTGTGTGTGTGTGTGTGTGTGTGTGTTTGTTTTAAATGCAGTGGAGTGGTGAGGGCTGTGGGCTTGGGGTGTCAGAGAACAAAAAGAATGATAGCTCTTGAAACAAAATCACTTTGCATCATTGGTCCTGTTTGGCCCTGCTCTTCTAATAATTATAGTTAATAAAGGTGATAGGGGATTTTAAAAAATAATTATATTCAAAGTAAATTCTGATCCTTGATTACATTTTTATTGTATATGTTATATTGCTAGATTTATATAATTTTTCATACAGGTGGTATTTAAATGATAGTGGTATGTAAAATGGATTATGAAATAATTATATTGTGTTTTCACTTCTATAATTTATCACACATTACACAGTTGACAACTGTCATCTCAAACAGTATTACAATCCTCCTTGGGGTAGGGAGAAAACTTAACATCTGTTATGTGATGTTAAGCTTAATTTAAAAAATCCTGTTTCTTAAACAGTTTTTGTTTAAAAGGTACCTATTTTGTATGGAAAATTTGTTAGTGATTAATAGTCATTCTGGTATGAGAGCTACACACAATCTCGAGGTTTATTTTTTTCTTAAGGTATTTTCTTTTCCTGATTAACCTAGTCATGCCTTTTAACATCTCACATTGTCTGGAAACACATTTTTAAATGCCTGGTAGATATTTTGAGTTGCCATTTAATTTGTACCTTCTAAAACACTCCTGTAAGATAAACTTAAATAAACTTCACAGTATTTCTCTTAAAAAAGGGAACTGTAATTTAAATTAATGCTTGGCTTTAGGTAGATCATTGTAAGACCACAAAGGACTATATAAATATGTTAATTTCCTCCCTTTTCATTTTTGTATGACTGTTCCTATAGCCCTACATTTAAGGCAAGACACCATAATAGTTGTTTTCAACTTTGCTCCTTTCAACTGAGCCAAGCCAGAGTATCATTTTTTCTCTCTCAGCAACCCCCTGCCCCTCTTCCCCTGCTTTCCTGCCTCAGTCCTCAAATCCAGCTGATTTGGATGGAGAAGAGGCTCTCTTGAGTCTGAACACTGCTCAGCTCTGCTGGCAAGGACAGAGCCAAACCCCAAGAAAAGGGCACGGATCACTAAGGAAAGGGTTCTTGGCTTGGAATTGGCAACGAGGTGTTCTGAAATGGAATCAAAGGGGCATGATTCAAGGAACACCCTTTAAATGACAGGGGAAAAAATTATCTTCAGTTTCAATCACCTTTGGTCTCCTTTTTCTTCATTGGTATGCACAGTCCATTCCTCTGAGGCAAGCTTCCTGACTGTGAAAAAGAAAAACAAAAGGAGGGTTTTTAGCAAAGGGGACAGCCACAGCCCTAGCTTTCAATCAGGAGCCAAGCTGGAAAGGGCCTTCTTTCCCTCCTCCCAGAACGCGGGGAGGAGGCAGCACAGCTCCAAGGAAAGGATGGACTTTCTGTTTGAATAATTAGCTGGAGTTCAGCTACAGCTTTTTGGAGTAAACTTTTTAGCCTGTTTCTGGATTTAGCTTTGAAAACTATCCAATTAGGGCCACTCATTCAGGGAGGAGGACTGAGGATCCCTTCCAGCTGAAGCAGGAATAGATAACTTTCTGGAGGCCAGGGCAGTCCCACACCAGCTGACCTCCAACTGGGAAAAAAAAAAGACTTCATTGCAAGGCATCTCAGCAGGAGCGGGAGAAACAGCAGGGGGGTTTCTCTCCCGGGAGCCAGGCATTCACCCTGTCCGAAGGGAGAAGTGTCAGAGAGGCATTTTGCTAACAAAATGTCTAGATTGTGCAGCTAATCTATTATTTTATTTTCATTGATAACGTTATTTTGTTAGCCATGCTGAGTCGATGAAAGCTAGTCTATTGAAAACTTTTTCTCACTAGTAGAAATGAAATCATCTTATCCTATTTCTTCCCTTTAAAGCAGCGTGATTGCACATATCCTGTGAAGAGAAAATGTCACGCTGATCCCCTTGCTTCCATGTGACTGACGACTTGGAAAAGAAGTTGCTTTTACTTGCTGTGGGATTGATTTTAAATTCGTCTTTGAATTATCTTCTTTAATAGTTATTTCCGTCAGTGTGTTGAGAATCCCAGTTGAGCTGTTAATTTTGTCCTACATATGTAGTTTAAGCAAACCAAATATTTTATGCTCTGATTTTAAGGAGGTAAATATTAAATTTATAGCTAGTAATAAAACTTCAAATAATATATTTGCTAAAAGATTGGCTGCATCAGTGTTATTAAAAGAATAATATATGTTGAACTGCATGATTCTCTTTGCTAGTATTCTACCATGTTTGACCTACAAGATTGACAATTTCGTATGGTTCAGGCTTTGTTGATAATCTTGCTAAGAGTGCATGGGATGAGGTGGGAGTGCGCCTCAGAAGCGGGAAGGGTTACTCGTCCTAGAAGAAGGGACGCAGGGAAGGAAGGCCACAAAAGTAGGTCCTGCTTCCTGTTAATGCCAGTCATTCCTTTATCTGTGGAAGAAATTTTTAGCCCAGGTGGAGAGGTTGAAGAGAATAGTGAGGAGAGGGGGAGAGGGAGAGAAAGGGAGAAGGGAGAAGGAAGGGGGAGCGAGGTGAAGGGGAGGGGAAGGAAGAGGCCGAGAATTTATTGTAATGATTTTTTTATCAAATAAGAAACAAATAGTGTGAAAGTGAGAGCTGCTTAAAGCAAGAATGTGTGATTATGTCCACAGTAAAGATGAGACATAAACTTCAGATGCTTCCAGGTTATTTAGATTATGCTCAAATATAAAAATCTCCGCATGGGATATTTACAAACATGAAACTTCCCACTCTGAAGTGTGTTTGTCACATTGAGACTTGACAGTCAGCTCTTGGTTCATGAGTCATCATCCCTGTCCTTCTCCCTTTAGTCCAGGTCACTGGCATATTTGCAAATGGTGGATAGAACATGTGGTTCAAAGGTATTTAATGATTTAGCAATTTAAAAATTGCCTGTTCTGCTTGAAACATGGGTCTAACCCTGGCTTTCAAGAGTCCACACCACTCCCAACACTTCCTCTCACGGTCATGCTGAGGGCATGTTGTGAATGATCCTTTGAACTAATGTATATTTTTACAACATTACTGGTTCAACTTTGACAGAGGTTCTTTTGGCAATCTCAGTTTCACCTTGCTAGCCACTAAAACTTTGTTTTCAAGCTTTTTCTGCCAATTGTTGCAACTTTTAATTCTCAGTTTTTAACAATGCTTTGACTAGTACATGCATTAGATTTTTTTCTAAAGGGATACTACCGGCATCTTTATATGACTAATTAATGACGGAATCAGTAGGATGAACAAACTGGTAGAAAAGAGGATTTGAACATAGAAATTTTATATAATCATAGGTAAAGAATGTTAAAATGTTAAGTTAGAGATCATGCTGGTTAATATCTTACAAGATATTAGGATAATTAAACTATAAATTTTCAGTTATCTTTTCAACCTGATAAAAATATTAGTCATCTCATTTTAACATTTTTAAAAAAGAGGAGCCCAACCTTTAAGAGGCATAAAGTATCTGGGCCCCAGTGAACAGAAAATATAGTTTAGTTTCACAAAGTTGCATTTATCTAGAGTCAGAAAATTTAGTAAGAGTTTATGCTCTGGCATGATATTAACAAATAAATTAATCATTTTTTCCTTATTTCAAATTTTGAGTAATTTTTCTTAATACCATCTGTTTCAGGAATTAAATGATTCCTCCAACAAGATGCCCCCAAATTGCAGAGTATCTTCTTGTGTATTTCATCCACACGTTAGCCACATGCCAATTATGAGCCTTCATTCACATTTTAATTATCATGATCAGCAGGTGATAAGAATTAAAATCTGATTCTTTGTTACATAAAAATCATATGACAATTACCTGGAAGACAGTTGTGATTGATACTCTTAAGCATTGAGGTTGACACATTAAATCAGATGTTGAGTTCAAAGGCCATTGGTTGCTTGATTCTAATGGGTGGTGGTCTTGGGTTGAAACATCTGCTACAATGAACTTGACATTTGCAATAGTAACATATAGGCTTATTTCATTACTATGTTACATTTGCTTCCACAATATGGGAGGCCACAGCTACTATTTGATGAATAGAGCCTCTTTGTACAACTTTGAAAAAGGCTTAAGTTCAAAATAACTGACTACACCAGGAATAACAGAAAGTCTAATAGCTGAACCTCTCTGGACAACGTTACCATTTGGAGATTAATTTCAGAGTTATTGAAATTCCAATGAACCCTTGGCAGTATTCAGCTGAAGCCTCAGTCACATCTTAGCAGCTCTTCTTTAATTAGACAGACATCCTAGAACTTTTAAAGTATTTTAAGTGAGTGAGGGACAGGGTATGAGGAAACAGAGCAGTTATGAAGTCTGAGGCACTTTGGAAGTGGGTAAGGGTAAGTCTGTGTGGGGATATAAATAAATGCCTCTCTCCAACCCTAAATTAGATGACACGATCCAATAACTGTCAGCACAAATAATTAAAGTTTGGCGTGTCTTGGAAAATCTACAGTTTTTGGTCAACATTCTCATGGTTCTCAAACATGGCAGTGAATCAAAATCATTATGAAACTTTGAAGAAAGCTTCCTGGACTCATTCCAGATTTACAAAATAAAAATACTGGGGTTGAAGATGGAGGCAGGAGAGTGGGGGTGCGATCTACTTTATTTTTAAACGGTTGGCCTTAGGAACCGTTGCCTTGGAAGTCTGGGGCAGCCATGTGGAAGGGCTGAAGAGCAGCTGGAAGGGCTATAGAGACTCACTTTGGCTGCCTGAAACTTTGATGGTGGACAATGTGCTTTCATCTTTTCCCAAACAAAAGGTTCCCAGTGCCTGGGTGGGGAGTAAATTATTAGTGTTTGTTTGCTTATAAACAGAGTGACTCTAGCACCATGCGGTATAGTCATAGTGCTTATTATAAACTAGATCGATAATTCAGAAATTATGTTTCTTAGAATAGTTGCTGCACTGATTCACCGAAACAAAAAGGTCCAATGTAGCCAGGAAATGTTGTGTAGTTAGTCTGTTTTGTGGAGACCATTCTTCATAATATTTGTTGAAGATTTATGGTAGAATAGTATGTTTCTCTATAATAAAAATTCACACTGAACTTTCTTCGCTATCTGGATTAGGTCAAAATTTCACTTCTGTTTTAGTGTGCACATCTGTAAGTTTGAAATAATAATGGCAGTGATACTCTACGGTTCGAGTGAAGGTTGAACAAGTCAATGCAGACAGCAAGCTCAGTTTCATGCCTGTCATATAGAAAGTGCTGGCTAAACTGCAGCTGTCATCAGGGTGACTTGAGTAAGGTTTATGCCTCAGGGATAGTGATGTTATTTGTGTGATCCTGGTTCCAGCTCACTATCCTGGATGTTGACTCCACCAGGGAGAGCCAAGTACCCCGCTTGCCTGCTGTCCCCATGTCCCTCATGTCTGTAATACCTAGCTGTTAGTTTGCTAGGGCCACCATCACAGACCACCAAGTCTGTGGTGCTGTGAAGACCGTGACCCAGGTGTGGGTAGGTCTCCTTTCTCCTGAGGCCTCCCCACTGGCTCATGACGTTGCCTTCTTGCTGCTTTTTCCCATGTCCTCCGTTGGTGCTCCCTGTCCCCAGTGTCTCCCCTGTGCCCTAACCTCCTCTTCTTCTGAGGACACCAGTCATACTGGGTTTGGGTCCACCTGATGACCTCACCTTAATTAAACTCTTTATAGGCCTGTCCTCCCATGTAGCCACACTCGGAGGTACTGGGGGTTAGGACTTTAGCATATGAACTTGAAGTGGGCACCTGATTCAGTCTGTAACACCTGGTGTCACCATGTACCATCGACTATTGATCATCATTGGTAGATGATCCTTGAGGGCAGAGTTTATCATCTTCTTTTAGCTTTTAATTTTCGAAGCCTTGACCATAGGAGACCTTCAAATGATTATTTACTGTACATTCAGGTTTATACCAAAGTCAAAACGTGCTTGAGGAAGACATAGGAAGGCCTGTGCAGGTGGATCTGATGCTTGGTCTCGGTAGAGAAGCTCTGACTAGGCGAAGATCAGTTTTTGGAAAGCCGTTTGTTTTATGTGAGATCTGCCATTATGAAAATAGTGTATCTAGCTTATAATTGGAGGCTTAAAATGTTTAGGAAATAATAACTGATGTCTCTTTTGGAATATATACAAGTGTCAAAACAGCAGAGGCTGCCTTATCCTTTTTCTGAGTTGTCTTTTAAAAGTTTCTTTCTTTCTTTTTTTTTTTTTTTTTTTGCAATTTGGCCAGGACTGGGTTTGAATCCGGCACCTTTGGTATATGGGGGGGCAACTCACTGAGTGCTGCCCATCTTTTAAAGATTTCAGAAGTGCCTGAGCTCCCCTGGAAGGGTGCTCCATGTGCCAGCATATCCTGCAACGTTTGCGTTACTCTCTCTAAGTGATGGTGTTGCTTATCTAACCCCACACTGACACTTCTTACATTAATAATGGGGGCTAGTCCTTAGTTTTAATTCTATTTTATTTATATTGATACCTGTGAAGAAAAGCATTTGATTCTCCAATGCTAACGGCATTTCATGACTCTGTGTTTTTATATATCCACTTAAAAAAAAAAAAAACCTGAAGTGTTGGTTTTAAACCTTTGCCATATTTCAAAATGTGTCTGTCTAAACTGACTCTTACAGGACATACTCCAAGGTATTTGCAAATTTCCTGGTATCTTTGGGAGGAAGCACTGGGCTCTTTGTTAATGAGGGTTATTTCTAAACTGATGAATGAAGCAGCAAGTTGCCAACCAGTCTTTACTCAATCCATCCAGAAGGGGAAACCCGCCGGAATACTGAGTACCTTGATGAGGTGGGCCGTGTGATTTGATGCCATGAAAAAACAGAGGGGCCTTGGCCACCAGGAGTTTGTAGGTAGAGAACAAAGAGAAGTAAAAATTGTATAGGTTTTTGAATAAAGCAAAGGGGCCCACCCTGGCCACAAGTGGCTAAGGCGTAGCCCAGCCTGCTGTTCTTCAAGCAGCACCTCATGACCCTCTTCCAATTCTCCGCAGGTCCTCTGCTCTCAGTTTTGTGCAGTGTTAAATGTCCCTCTGACATTTGCCTTCTTTCAACAAAACTTGACACATTGTCCCAGTCCGCGTCATTATGGTTCCATTCCCCCTACACCCTCCCATCCCTTCCAAATGTCTCAGCTGCCTTGGGGCTGGATCCGTTTCTGCCCTAAGGTGCAATATATCTACTCTTCTCTCCCCACAACCCTGAATCCAGGAATATAATCATTCCGTGTTTCTCAAATAACTATTTTTGAGCACCAATTAGGTGTTTACAGTGAACAGTACCTTAAACAAGGCACTGGGTTACTGGTGCAGCCACAATGGAAAACAGTTATCCAACCTTCCTGGAACATCCTTTTAAAGGGGAAAGGCTGACAACTGACAAAATAAATCCACAAAATACACACATAGTATTTCAGATGGTGATATATTCTATAGATAAAAATAAAATGTGCTGGGGATAGGAAATGGATGGTACAGTTTTAAATAAAGTGATGTGGGTGGACCGCATTGCAAGAAGGCGTCTGAGGAAGGACCTGCTGGGGTGAGGGAGTGAGGCTGGGGGAGAGTAGTCAGTGAAAGGAGCAGTAAGATCAAAGTCTAGGGGAGGCCGGCACCTGAAGATGAGGCCATGGAGCCTGGAGTGGGTGGGCGAGGAGAGCTGCAGCCAGGCTCTGAGAGATGAAGGGGCCAGATGGTGCTGAGCCCCGTGAGGAGCTGAAGGATCTCACTTCATGCTCAGAGCATGTCAGTAAAGGAGAAGGAGAATTCTGCCTGATGTTGAGAGTAGAGCAAGGGGGAATAGATATAAATCTGGGAGTATGATCCAAATGGTATTTAAAGTTTGAGACTGTATGAGGTCACCATGGGTTTCTGAATTCAAAACATCCAACACTGGCCCAAATGTCCCTTTTGAACACCCCTAGTAGAAATATACACTCTGCAAGGGCAGAGACACACCCCCTCGCTTTTTGTGCTTTGCTGTGTAGTGCTTTGGCCAAATAAAGGAGGTGGAGTGGACACACGTATTTTAAGATGTTATTTTGATGTGTTTTTTTTTTCCACCCTAACAAATCTTATACCTCAAGGCAATGAATTAAGGTCAGAGTCCTCCAGAGTGAGAGGGGGAAGGCCAGCGGTGAGTGGAAGTGGGAAAGGGGACACAGCCTGCCTCTTTTGCAGGACAGTACGAGTGGACGGTAGTGTCCTTAGCTCTCTGGGCCTGCACGTGGTGGAAAATGTGGGATGATGCTGCTCTCTGGAATGACACAGTTGTCTGAAATACCCAGAATGATTTCTAAAGCTTGCTTAAACCTGGTTTAAAAATTTGTCAAACCAAAAATATTTACCTCTATCGAATTTGGTCTGTTTAGATTTTGTCTGTTGACTCAGTTTTGATAAATTCTGTTTTCTTAGGAGGTTGTTGATTTAATTCAAGTTATTAATTTACAAAGAATTGTGCAAAGTAGTTGCTTCTGAAGTTTCTATTATAATCTTCATATCTACCAGTCTTCCTTATTTTAATTTTTATATTTTCATTTTTTATATTAGATTGAAGATTATTGATTACAGATGCTCCACTTACAATGGCTCAACTTAGGATTTTTCAAGTTCGTGATGGTGGAAAAGCAATGTGCATTTAAAGAAATCTTACTTCCAGTAGCTGTAAGATGATTCTCTTTTTCGCTTTCAGTGCAATTTTCAATAAATTACATGAGACATTCAACACTTGATTATAAAATAGGCCTTTAGTAAGATGCTTTTGCCCAACCATTGGCTGTTGTGTCTGAACACATTGAAAGTAGGCTAGGCTAAGCTGTGATGGTTGGTAAGTTAGATGTATTAAATTCATTTTCAATTTATAATATTTTTGTCTTAACCATGAGTTTATGGGACACAGCCCATTCCAAGTCAAGGAGCATCTGTATAGGTTTTTCCCCTACTAATGAACCAGCTTTTTAATTTATTTGCTGTTTTTGCTGCTGTACCAATTTCTGATTTTATCTCAATATTTCTTTTTAACATTTTTTTAGGGTTATTTTGTTTATATATATTTAACCATAGTTCCATCTTCTTTTATCATAGCTTGGTATGGGCACATCCTTTCATACTTTTCAAGACTAGGAATTTTTCTCCGAACATTGATGTAGTTCATAACGTTTTCATAGTCAGTGCTTTTGGTATATTCTGTGATTTCCATTTGGCATTAACATTGGCCTAGGACATGACTTAATCCAGGTGCTCAAACTTGATTCATTCATCTCAAATTTGTCTCTCGATCTTCCTGAGTTTGCTTCTTTTTCTTAACTTCTGGAACAGTTGCTAATGAAGAGAATTCACTGAATTATTCACGATAATTAAGCAATTCTTTCTGAGTTTAGCTCATTAAGCTGACTGTGTCTTCTTGGTAACAGAAAGGCCACCATAAGCTTCAGGCTTACATTCTACCAGTTTAGCAAGCCTAGTGGAAACATTCTGGCAAAAGTCATGGGGATAACCCTTACTGGACTGTCTTAGGTTGCATCCCAAGTCCTAACTCTGCCACTCTGGCCATTGGGATGTAATGGGTGGATTATACCCTAATCAACACCTGTCCCTGTGTGTGTGTGTGTGTGTGTGTGTGTGTGTAAGGGCTATGTTATCCCTACTTGGGCCACATGGTCTGAATATGGAAGAATTGTGGTTTCTCAGAAGCCAGTGAGATTTCTCTTATTAAAAAAAAAAGGGGGGGGGGAGAAAAAAAGAGTTATGGACAAGTAAAAAGACACTAAATATGATTGCTTTGTTAATATGTGTGTGTGTGTCTATGTGTATATACTTTTTGGGGAGAGGATGATAGAATGTGTAGATCCTATGCTGGCAGCATAAAAAACAAAAAGTTACAAAAAGTAACAAATACATGAGTATCCCCATGGCTTAACACAACAAAAGGTTTGTTTTCCACATTAGATACAAGTCCAACATGGGTCTGACTGATGCTGTCCGTCAGGCCTACCTCGATGTGTTCCCACAATCCACAAGGTAGGGGAAACAGAACTCTTGAGCTCTTACATCTTATGCTTTGGTAGGAGGTGACACCCGTTGTTCCACTCACACCTCATTAGCCATAACTAGTAACCTGCCTGCCCAACAACATGCCAGCCCAGTATTCTGTGTGCCTCAGAGATGAGGAGGACGAGGCAGCGCTGAAGACGGCTGCAACCTTTGTTCAAAGACTATCATGATATTCTGAAATACTCTGAAGCCTCGTGTCACTTGTCATTTCAAATAAACTTTTCCTTTTAAAACGTTCTTAAGCTCTTCTATAAGGTCACCCAGTTCAGTACACATACAAGGAAAATAGCCCAATAGCCTGTTAGAAACTGCGTGAAGGTGAAAAGAAAAACTTTGCACCTATAACTCTTAACTGAAATTAAGACCTTTTCTCAAACTCATGACTTTATCTAATGATTGAATTAGTTTTGTCTCTATTTAATCATTAGTGTATGAAACACTTAATCATTTGTTCCATGAGCACTTACTATATAGCAGGAATGATAGTTGATGGATACAGCACAGTATCCACTAAACTTAGAGTCGAGTGAGGAAGACGTTGTCAAGCTGGATAATGCTATGTTTGAGAAAGTGTTAATAACCCAGGTCTTAGATTATAATGTTCTAACAAGTGTGCTTGGCCAGACAGACTAGATGTGAGAGCCAGCTTTTAACTCTGGATTACATATTTAAGAGATGTGCCCTTGACATCTGAGCTGCCCAACCTCACAGCAAGTCCATGTAACAGTGGGTACTTGACATATGAATTTCCCTCATTACCTTTTGTACCAATATGAGCAAATAAAGGGGACTTTTCATGTAACTTTGGGCTTGTATTCATTTCTATGGGTGTATAACAAGTTGTTCCAAAATTTATGGCCTCAAACAATGGTCATGTGTTACCTTTCGTGGTTTCTGTGAGTCTGGAATTTTGGAAGGACTGCTGGGTGAATTCTTGACTTGGGTGTCTCATGCAGTGGTGGTGGGACATAGTCATCTGAAGACTTGACTAAAGCTAGAGGATCCACTTCTAATGTACCAGTAGCTAATTGGTGCTGGCTATTGGCCGAGGCCCTCAGTTCTTTTTTATTTGGGATATTCAGGGTAGTTTCTGTGTCCCTTTGGCATGATGGCTGGCTGCCCTTAGACTGAGCATCCAGAGATTCAAGGGGAAGCTACATTGCTTTTTATGGTCTAGCCTTATAAGTTACACACGTTATTAGGGTCCCATATAGTACTGATCACACAGGGCCAACCATAATTCTATCTGATAAGGGATTATGAAAGAATGTAAATTCCTAGAGCTGAGCTGTGCATCATTGAGGTGTACTTTGAAGACTGGCTATCACAGAATGGCCCTGCCTGCCTCCCCAGGGGACATCTCTTTCTACAGTAATGAAATTACTTAGGTGAGCTTGAGATAATAAATCTTTTAAATGGTGGCTCAGCACCCTCAAATTTAGGTAGTGCTTTGTTAGCTTTCCACTGCAAACAGGCATTAAGGTACATAAAGCAACCATTGGCATTCATGCCAAAATTATAGAGCCACATATAGCATCCATTGTCCAATTAATTACACTGGAAGAATGGGTGCAAATGATTTTTATTAAACTTCAAACATAATGAATATTTAAAAGTGTTTTATCCTAACCACAGTAATATTTATAGGCTACTTTTCTATTTCCCTGATAAAGTGATGAGCTCCATTTCTTGGGTGCAGAATTTACACTGTCTTATAGAGTTCTTAGAAAAGTAATAATGTGCAAGGATTTTTTTTGAAAAGCAAAATTAATGTATTTCACTGGGACTTCGTGAGATAAGGTTTTGGGTTATATCACAGTTGTTATCATTTCTACAGGGAAGACTTTTATGTTTATATGAAACAATGTTTCTACAGGGGAGACTTTTGTCTACAATGGCACTATGATGGCTTGTTTTCGGAGTTCCAAATATTCCTTCTATAAAGAAAAAAGACTAGGTCGCCCTTCATAGACTGTAGCTATGTAGACTATCTTATGGTAATGACTAAGTGGATCTGTTAAGACTCCACTGAGTACTCAGTTAACCTTAAAAACATTTCAGTCAGTAGTAACTCCATAGTAAGGATAATTTAGAGGAATACGTATTTCTGTATCACACTTTAAACTCATAGAAGTAAGTATTCCTTTTTGGCCCAGACCTTTCTAAGGGAAAGCAAAACTCTCTCTCACTTGGAAGGTAACTCCCTAGAGTGGCAGAGGACCTTTTGGAATTAAACCTTGTCTGAACTACCTAATGCCTATGGTCCTAAATGGAAAAAAAAAATTATAAACAAACATGTTCTAAATATTAGGTTTCAAGAAATTATTCCTCAAATATGTAAAAAAATTGTGTTAATATTATGGAAAAATAGGAAATGTAGACTAGATTTTAAGTTACTACAGTGAAGGAAAATTTATATTGAAAGCTTTTGGAAACATATGATGATTTTGCTAATAACTGCACATAAAAATATACTTTTGACATTATATTGACTATATTAAAAAATTTCAAAAGGTTTACAAATAACTTCCTATTTCATATATCTTTGGTAATCAAAATGACCATACAGTCATGTCCAAATACATAATATGGTTTAGTACACAACCAATAATTTTTAATCTTAATTCCAAGATACATTTAATTTGAATTAAGTATTTTAAAAGAGGTTTTTAAAGGATTACTTCCTAAGAGATAAATTTAATTTTCACTAAACACTTCTTAAAGTGTTTTTAAGAGATTATTTTCTAAGCTGTAGTAAAGTAACTTCTTAACTATTTTCCAGGAGGAAAAAAATATAGCATTTTTAATGTCCCTGGGGTCATAACACTCTTTTAAGTAAACAAAAGCATACATCTGAAAATAAAGATGTTTTCTATGTAACATCCTATTATTTATTCTCTCCACGGTGCCCTGTTGAAGGCCTCCAGCTAATTTAAGGGCTTCATAGATTGTCTAGATTCCACATTGTGACATTTCAGTTAAGGGGTCTGTAGTGTCACGGGGGAATAAACAAGATTGTGTATGTAAAAGTGCGTCTCTGTGGTCTCCCTCATGGATTTGTCTTTATGGATTCAGTACAAAGCTTAGAATGTCTTTCCTGGCATCTCGGAATCTCACAGTCTCACCTAGTGTCCGTAGGTTTTCTGGTTCCCTTTAGCACTTGATTCTGCCATAGCAGTCACCTGAATACTGGAGCCAGCTTGAGTGAAAAGAGGATTCATGTGAAAGGCACAAGCGGAGCCTGAGCAGCATTCATGGAACTGCTGTGTGGTGGCGCCTTCATCTTCAGAGTGTCAAGATGCTGGACCATGTGGACAGTCAGGCAGGTCAGCAGTGACTCTGGATGAGAGATGATCCTGAAACAAACATACATGTTGGCTTATTTAGATAAAAATCAAAGGTACGTTTTCAAATACAAATATCTTTTCAGGTAATAGAAATATAGAGCAAATTTTAATAGAATTCTTCTATTATAGCAATAACAGGCTGAGTCCATAAAATGTAGAAAATTATTTCAAGGAGCTTACAGTTTGGCATCAATATAGCATTAGGCATTAGACCAAAGGAAGGACTTAGAAATAGTCACTGTGTCCACCCTGTCACAAAATGTCGGACAGATGTGGACAATATGCTTTGTTGTTATTAATGGCAGTGGTTTGCCTGGTTCACCATAAATGCTTTACCCATTATTGTATTCTAAGGGGCAGTACACTATCTTTTGCCAGAACAGGAATGTGTTATCTACTGGACTAGATTTGAGCAAAGGGAGGATTAAGTCCAGACATAGACTCAGAGGTGTAATGGAGTCACTAAAGCAGGAAGATGAGAGCAGGAGGGCAGCTACGCAGCTCGTTCATAGGTGGGTGGTCACCTGTGAGGAACTGGGAGCCCCACCACCACCGGCTTGTGAAAGCAGTGAGTCCTTCCTTGATCTGCCGGACAGCTCTGTGTGGTCAGCGAGGCCTGGATTGTGAGGCCCTCTGGCCTGAGCAGACATGATGGCACTGTAACCTTTGAAGATCAACAGTAACTAGAATGCAGATCTCAAATGCAAGAGAGTTTTTTGTATAAAAGGTTTTAGGCATATTGCTTTTATTCTACTGCATCAGCCATGAAAAGAAAGCGTACACCCAAGAAACTCATTCATGCGCTGATTAATAACATGCAAAAGAAAAGAAAAGTCATCAATGGCAGCGTTATGAAAAGTGGAGAATGTTAAAATGCAGCGGGCAATATCATAAAGATATACAAACTACCTGAAATCCGTAATCCTGGGCAAGCGTACTATTTAAATCCTAGAGTTGTCAATATTCAGTCTCAGGAAAAATGTAATGTATTGGCCTTTTTCAAGTAATGCACTAATCTTAGGTTTAGCTCTAACCTAAGATTCTTTACAAGTACGTGAAAAGAAGAATGAACCTTGCTGCCTAAAGTCTCTCCAGGCAGAGCACTGGGGGCTGTGTGAAGGAGCCTGGAAGTGTGCCATGTGGGAGCCCAAGTATACGCTGTGAAGTATACGTAGCGAGGAAATTGTCTTCCAGAATGAGCTCACGTCGCAGATTTTCTGAAGCTACCTGAAATAATTATTTCAACATTTTTAGTTCCACATCCACACTAGCTAAAACAATGCTTGCATAAATTAACAGTGAGATTTCACCAAAATATCCTTGGAATTATAACAGCTTTTTTTTTTAAGGTTTAATAAAATCCAATATTTTGAATTAAAAGAAAATGTCCATGGTACTCATCGATTGTTTGACGTATGTTGAGAATAATCTGTATTGTTTGATTTCTTTTTCCCTAAGTGTGGGTTTCTTGTTAAATTCTGTTTTTATGGGTTGTATATATTGTACTTTTTGTAATTTCTCCCATAAAAACAGTGTTAAATTTTGCTGAATAGTTATGTTAATGAATAGTCAAATAATACTAATCTGATAGTTAATATACCTTAGCAATATAATCATGCATTTGTCATCTACATCAAAAATAGTCAAAAGCTTTGAAAGGAAGAAATATAAATGAATTTTTAAGAAATTTAGGTACATATTTTTACTATTTGATTAATAGATTTAATTTTTTAGAAAGCAATTATCAAAGAAAGAATGCATGTTCTTACACTGAATTAGAATGCATATAACAAAATAGTAGTTTAATAAGAAAACAGAGGGGTGGCGCCTGTGGCTCAGTGAGTAGGGCACTAGCCCTATATACCAAGGGTGGCGGGTTCAAACCTGGCCCCAGCCAAACTGCAACAAAAAAATAGGTGGGCGTTGTGGTGGTGGTCTAGAGAATTGCCTGGAGGTTTCTGTGAGCCGTGATGCCACAACACTGTACTGAGGGCAAAAAAATGAGACTCTGTCTCTAAAACATAAATAAGTAAATAAATAAATAAAACAAGAAAACGGAAGAGAAAAATAGTGATGTGGGCTCCTTGATTCCATAACACTGCTGTTGTATTCTCAGGGTGAAGCAGCAAGCACAGCCACGGTCTCCTGGGAACCCTGGTGCTCACTCTTTCAGATAGTAAAGGTTTAGCCTGGTCCTTGCTGGCTTCACTCTAATCCTACTGACTTGGCCAGCATCTGGCAGATACGTCCCAGTGAATTTTCCAAGAGGCGGATGAATTTTCCTCCTAAAACTGGCCCAGAATGAGGGTCTTATAGATGGGCACCCACTGTGAAAAAGGAGCCTCACCACACCATTTGGATCCACAGGACAGACTTTCATTTGGTATACTAGATCAGAACTTTGGAAACTTTAGTCAATAAAAGAAATGATTCTGAGTCTATCATTAGCCTGGATGTGCAGGTGCCTGTTGAACCTGTCATAAACAGATGGCTCCAAGAGTGTGGCTTTCTGTGCCTAGTGAGAGGTAATCTTCTGGGACTGGTCACAACTGGGCGAACAAAAGCTGGTTGCCAGTGTGGGAAACACTGTGACGAAGCCCAGGGAGTGTTATGGGAAGCTCAAGAAGTCAGGCAGTTTGTTTAGTTTGGTATTGAGTAGTGGGGAAAGCTCTCCAATGAGAGAGACTCACGCTTGAATTTCAGCTTTACCTCTTATTAGGAGGATAATCTTGGATAAATTGGATGAATTACTTATCTTCTCTGAAGTTCTATTTCCTTATTTGTAAATTGAGAGTGTTAATATCTAGTTTATACAGTTGTGTGAGGTAAATGAGCATTTCTTTTGCCAAGTACCTGCTACAATGCACAAAAAATTATTTAATGATTATAATGAATCATGGGATACCTTTTAGATTAGATAGAGGGAGTGAAAAATGGCTGTATGTATAGGTTTTCTTTTTGTTTGTTTGTTAAATGAGCTTGCCAATATGCAATGCTTAAAAATTACTATTCGATACTTAGAAATGCCTCACTTCCAATCAGGTACTCTGAACAGCAATCGTTATTTTCTTAGATGAAGAATTGCTGAATATTTCCCATGGCAAGCACGGTTTCTGGAGAAGGGAGTTTTCCTCATCACTCAAGCTCACTGTGTCCCAGCTCTTCTCTGGGGCTTCTTCCCCTTCCTTAGTTTCTCCTCGAGTCCAGCAAGGCAAAGGGATTAAGCTCTACTCTAATCACCCTTTGTCTGGCTTCCTGAATGCCATGCACCCCACCCCCACCACTCTAGCCCCCTACCTAAGGCAGGAAGAACTCCAAATAGCCTGGAGTCTGACAGGGGCCATGAACCCCCCCAAAATAAGAACAGGTCTGGAAGGACTTAGCATTTCACTTTTCTCCTCATTTACATATAATGTCTGAGTATTGAGAGTAAGGATTATTTGACTGAACAACTCAAAAGATTTAAATAGGAATATATTAGGGGGTGGGTCCCAGGCTTTCTTCGGGGCTTGGCAGAAGAAAGAGCATGGGCTCTTGGCCTTGGTGCCTGGCTTTTAGGGACTTTGGGCTGGATGGTGGGTGTGTCTTTCAGGACTTTTTTGTCTTGGCTCACACATCAGGCCCTCCATTCCATCCGGCTGGGTCTGCCCCTGTCAGGTGCTATGCTGGTTTCTGGGGTCCCAGCAGCATAGAAAGAGGCTTCCGGAGCAGGGAAATCAGTCTCTGGAGAAGAGGGTAGGAGTCAAGTAGGGTGGCCCAGCCCAGCACCCATGTACGCCAGGCACGGAGAAGCCTCACATACACCAGCAGCAGTGTTAACTCACCCGTCCTGGGAGGCCTTTTGCTCAGGAGTCACCTCTGGATCTGAGTCATCAAATTTCTAGGGACTGCCTGGAGCAGCTTCCCCTAAACCCTCCTGGGGACAAAGTAGAAGAAAGGACACTTCGACTTTCATTTTCTTTCTGGACTCTTGGCATTTTTCATCAGATAGAGGCATTGAGGGCAGTCTGTAATTGCCACTCCTGACAGATTTAACGCTACTGCTGGAGCTTCCCTTGTGCTGGATGTCTTGGGAAACTGGGCCTGAGTGTGGGGAGCAGAGAGGCAGGGTGTCTGGCAGCTCTCTGTCCCTCAGGAGGTGTCCTGCCTAGCCCAGCCCTGCATTGCTGAGTTATGGCCACTTCCTGCCCTGTGCTGAAGCACAGCTCATTGCGACTGTGGTCCAGGGAAGCGGCCTGAGGAGCATCTTCACTCAGGAATTGGATGAATTCAGGAGCCTCCTAAAATAGCACTATGGCTACTGACCCCATGAATCTCCCTAAATTCTCTGCTTGTGTTGTTGACTCCATCTTCCCCACTAGAATGTATACTTTACAAGGACCTTTCAGTCACATTCGCTTTGTGTCCCCAGCATTCAAAGAGAGTCTGGTGTGGAGTGGCTGAGACCTGATACTGGCCAAGGCCCACCTGATGAACTGCTTCCCACCCAGGCAGTGAGACCTGACTCATCCTTCTGTGCTTTTCCTGGCAAGAGAGTGAGGCAGCAGCATTCTAAGGACACTTGGAGCCCAGTTTCAGATGCCAGGCATGTGGAGCATCTGTGATAAAATGCTCTGTCGCTAAAGAACTTCAGTCTTCAGTTCATGCTTTAGACTTTGAGGCCCACACCCTGGCCAGTTGTCTGAGGGACTAGTTGCAAACATAAGGGAAATATTTCTATGTGTGTGTGTCAGGGGGTAGTTTACAACACTAGACCATTAATTTTATTTTCTCAACTTCTAATACTATGAACAAATATTATTGTTTTTCTCAATTTCTCAGTAGGAAGAATAATTATTTAGAATGGCTTTATCACAATAGAATTAGAGGAGTTGTGTTTACACTGAGCTCAAGAAGTATCACTAAGGGAAAAAAAATAAAGCTTTTGTTCAAAACAATAACTGTTAGCATAAAAATTATCACGCCCTTCCAGTAAATACTAGTTGGGGAAAAAAATGCATGATAATATTGTTTTCTTAATTCAGAATTCCTGGATTTTCAGTTCTTATTTTTCTTTATATACCTTTTAAGATGTTGTGTTTATTTCAGTGACATCATCCCTTTTAATACTTCTGTTTTTTAGTAAATTTTGTAATATGCATGCTAGGATATTGATACTTGTAACTTACAAATCAATAAACAACCAAACCCATACTGAGGGTGCCTGCTCCACTTGACTTTTTAATTAAATTCCGTTTTAAATTGTGAATACAGAATACCAGGCATTTACATCACTTAGAAAAGACATGACTATGTCTTGGGGGAAATAACTGAATGTAATATTACCATATTTACATAGTCTATATATATCTGAGAGTAATTTTATGTAGTGTGTGTCTGCTTAGAAACAAAACATTATCATGCAAAACAGGTTTTGAATTTGAAACTATAAAATCCTAGATTTTGATTGGAATCTCAGTACAATCCGCCAGTCTTTCTCTGTCTTGAGCTCTGTGTCCCTGCGTCTCACTGTGAATTCAGGCACCTCAGTCAGTCTCCCCTTTTCTCACACACGCACCCCCCACACGCCACGCTTTGCAGGCAGGCTAGGGAGGAAACCAGGCCAGGTTGGGGAGAGCCTGCGTAGCTGTGTGAGTAGCCACGTGATGGCGGATCCAGAGCTTTCTAGGAGCACCAGGAATGGGGAGTCTAAGCTTGAGGGACTTACTTGCCGGAGGAATTGACAAGACGAAGGGAACCCACTTCTCAAAAGCATTATTGGAGTTTCCGGCATTTTCATGTTGTGCTAGTGGGACAGACAACACAACATTAGCTGAATATATTTAATTCACTTATCACTATTTGAAGATTTTAGAAAAAACTATAAAGAAATAGATTTTAATTTTTAATTTCAAATGTATTTATTTTTTTTAAATGGACATATAAAATTATATGTATTTATAATGTATAGCATGAGGTTTTGAAGTATATACCCACTGTGGAATGCTTAAATGCAGCTAATTACCAAATGTATTACCTCATATAGTTATTATTTTGTAGTGAGAACCTTTAATATCTGCTATCTTAACCTTTTCCAAGAATGTAGTATGTTGTCGTTAGCTGTAGTCACCATGCATGGAGTTTAATTTATTTAAGTCAGGCAAACATTGAATTCTTGAGAGTCACCAGGAAATGGTTAATGAAATGTTTATGTGTATTCTGCATCTTCATAAGCATGTAATTTTTCTTAAACTACAATTGGTGAGTTAAAATAGTCATTTACAGAAATTGATTTTCACAACATTATATTGAGCTTGCCATTTTCAGTAGGGCAAGGGAGACTTTTTATCTTATACTTATTTTGACATGGATATAATCTGAAGTTCCCTTTTGAGAAACTTTGGAATCTGAAACATTTTGTTAGAAAAATTGACTAAAATTCAGGTTTGCTTTTAAAAGATTAAAAATAATTTCCTTTTATTCAGAAAACAAGGTATTGCTTTATTTTCCCAAAAGAATCTGTGAAAGACAAAAAAAGGCCAGGATGGGAGTCAAGGCAGGAAGAAGGCAGTAAACTCTCCTTCCTTCCCCATCATGCCTGCGTGAAGCTCGGTAATGAACGCACGCGGCTGCTGCCTGCGGTCAGACTGTGCAGATGAGAGACGGGAGAGGAGAGGGACCTGCTGAAATAGTGCGCAGCTGAGTTATTTAAACACCCAGGTGTCACATTTGATGTCTGGGATAGGTCAGATCTAACAGATGCTACCCTCCTCAGGGTAGTGGGGCTTATCAAAGAGAACAGTGAAAGTCACTGCCATTAGCTCTGTGAGCCATTAGGGTAGTCAGGTGATGACTATTAATAAGCAATAGAGAAAGACTTTGTAGTGCTGTTTATGGATGATTATCTTTCTTTTTATTACTGGAATCACTAGCAAGTACAAAAATTGTTCAGTGCTTCTCTTTTTGTTCTATAACATGCAGGTGCGCATGTGTGTGGATACCTGGTGTGTTTGTATGATCTCAGTGGGTGGCCTGCAACCACTCCCCGGGGGACTGAAATTTAGTTTATTACTTAGTCCCTTAAGGGAGTGGAGTAAAATTCACATTTTACTTTTATATGAATTCCATAAGCATTTCTATGACATTTCAGTCATTTTTTAGACATTAATATGGTTCTCTGTGTCCTCATTAAATAAATAGGATAAACTAGCCGGGCGTTGTGGCGGGCGCCTGTAGTCCCAGCTACTTGGGAGGCTGAGGCAAGAGAATCGCTTAAGCCCAGGAGTTGGAGGTTGCTGTGAGCTGTGTGAGGCCACGGCACTCTACCGAGGGCCATAAAGTGAGACCCTGTCTCTACAAAAAATAAATAAATAAATAAATAAATTTGAAAATAAATAGGATAAACTGAAAGAACTACATTCCGTGATAAAGGGAAAAAATGCCATGCTCAGAATGATTTATAACTTAACTGTGATATAAACATAGGTTTCTTTATAAAATTTGAGACAAAGTAGTGAAAGGGAGGCACAGGGAGGGTATTCAGTGGAAAATAAAGACTTCAGAGCTAATGATGTAGTCCTGTCTCTGGTACGTACTTACTCTACCCTCTTAAACAAGTCATTCTCCTCTCTGAACCTCAAGTTTTTTCATCTGTTATATAGAAAAATGTCATACCTACCAGATAGCATAATTTTAAGAAATATAACATGTGATAAATACTTAGCAGTATTACGGGCATACCTCATATTATTGTGCTTCACTTTGTTACACTTCTCAAATACTGCATATTTTGCAAATTGAAAAATTTGGCAACTGAAATTTGTCTGTCAGCGCCATTGTTTTCAACAGTAGGCATTTACATCTTGTCTCTGTATCGCATTGTGTTAATTTCTCACAGTACAGGGTGTCCATAAAGTTCGTGTGCAATTTAAAATAGTTGTAACTTTGTAAGTATACATGATAGGTAGAAAAATATGTAAAAAGTATTAGAAAAAAGAAACACATTTTGTATGGTTCTTGTTAATTTTCAACATGTCCACCATCATTACTAAGTCAAAGGGTAATAAGATTCTGCAGTTCTCGGAAAACATTTTCAAGCTGATTTTCAGTAATACCAGCAATCACATCACTTACCCTCACTTGCAAGTCTTCTAAAGATCGAGGTTTGGGTGAATAAACATTAGTTATGTCCCCATAAAAAGAAACCCAATGGAGTCGAATCTGGAGAACATGGAGGCCAGGAAAATGGTCCACCTCTTCCAGTCCCTGTGTTAGGGAATTTCCCAGGTAGGAAGTGTCTCACGTGCCCAGCAAAGTGACAAGGAGCACCGTCCTGTTGGAACACTGTATCCTCCATCAGTCCCAACTGTTTAAGATGAGGAATTTAAGTAATTTTGCAGCATTTCTACATAGCTATCACCATTAACAACACACCGTTCAAAAAAGAATGGCCCCAGGACTTGTTTTTTTTCCAAAGTATTCCACACACTAACTTTGGAAGAATCTCTTTCATATTCAACAGACTCATGTGGATTTTCAACTCCCCAAATATGGCAATTATGCCTGTGGACCTTGCCCCTAATGTGGAATGTTGCTTCACCAGAGAACATTAAATTACTTAATAATGCATCATCTTTGCTACATTAAATCACTAACAGAACGTTAGTCGTGCATAAGCCTCTTCTAATAACATTTGGTGGTGCACTTGAATTTTGTACACTTTCATGTGAAGTTTCATCTGCAGAATCTTACGCACAGTAGACTTTGGAAGCCTCAGCTCTAGTGATGCCCATCTTAATGAATTTCTACAGTTTCCTCATTAATACGTAGGCTAACAGACCATGGCTCAACATTGAAACAGAACCTGTCTTTTTCAATTTTTTCATCCACTGGGATATGGAATTGCTGTGTGGTGTTTTCCTGTAATGGGTTCTAAACTTTCTTTGCACAGCAGCAGTAGATTTTAGTTCATCCCACCAGAGAACACTATTCACTTTCTCTTCTAGTAAAGCCATGGGTCAACAGTGATTTTGAAAAATAAGTAATTTTCAAAAATGAAATTTCCAAAGATAAAAAAACTAGATACATCAAGATTTCTAATCCTTTTTACAAACTGTTTCTATTACATATTCTTTCAAAGTTACAGCTACTTTAAATTGCATGTGAACTTTATGGACACCCTGTATTTTAAACTTTTTAATTATTGTTGTATCTGTTACAGTGATCTGTGATTAGTGATATTTGATGTTACTATTATAATTGTTTGAGTTGCCAACAACCACATCGATATAAGATAGAGAACTAATTGGTAAAGGTTGTGTGTGTTCTGACTACTCCATTGACCAACTGTTCCTTGTCTCTCTGTCTCCCCGAACCTCCCTGTTCTCTAAGAGAGAACAACAGATATTAGACCAGTTAATAACCCTACAGTGGTCTCTAAGTGTACAAATGAAAGGATGAGTCACACATCTCTCACGTTTAAGTCAAAGCTAGAAATGATTACTTTCAGTAAAGAAGGCAGGTTGAAAGCCAAGACAGACCAAAAGCAGCACCAAGTTGTGAATGCACAAGAAAAGTTCTTGAAGGAAATTAAAAGTGCTACTCCCATGAATGCACAAAAGATAAGAATGTGGAACACCCTTACTGTTAACAGGGAGAACATGTTAGTGATCTGGACAGAAATTCCAACCAGCCACAACATTCCCTTAAGCCAAAGCCTACTTTAGAGCAATGCCCTCTTTTCTATTCCATGAAGGCGGAGAGAAGGGCAGGAGCTGCAAAAGAAAAGTTTGAAGTAGTTTAAGGAAGGAAGCTGTCTCCATAGCATAAAAGTGCAAGGTGAAGTAGCAAGTGCTGATTTACAAACTACAAGAAAGTATCCAGAGTATCTAGTTTAGATCATTGACAAAGGTAGCTATATGTGTATTAAACAATGGCTGTTCAGTGTAGATGAAACAGCCTTCTATGGCAGAAGATGACATGTAGGACTTTGATAGAGAAGAATAGTCAAAGTCTGGCTTTAAAGCTTTAAAGGACAGGCTCTGTTCTTAGGGCCAAGCACATTAAGTTGAAGCCAATGCTTGCTTACCATTCTGAAAACCCTTGCCCCTTAACAAGAGTGCTAAATCTTCTCTGCCTTTGCTTTAACATGGAAAAACAAAGCCTGTATACGAGCAAATCTGTTTACAGAATGATTTTTTGAATATTTTAAGTCCACTGTTGAGACCTACTGTTCAGGAGAAAAGATTATTTTCAAAGTATTACTATTCATTGACAAGGCATATGGTCACCCCAAGAGCTCTGGTGGAGATTTACAAAAAGTGTAATTAATGTTTTCATGCCTGCTAACATAGAATTCATTCTGTAGCCCATGGATCAAGGAGTAATTTTGTTCAAATGTTATTTAAGAAATACATTTCACAGGGCTATAACTATCATGAATAGTGATGAATCTGGGCACAGTTAATTGAAAACCTTCTGGAAAGGAGTCACTATTCTAGACATGATTATGAACATCTGTGATTCCTAGGAGATGGTCAAAATATCAGCATTAACAGGAGTTTGGAAGAAACTGATTCCAACACTCGTGGATGACTTTGAAGGGTTTAAAACTTCAGTAAATGGAGTAACTGCAGATGTAGTGGAAATAGCAAGAGGACTGGAATTGAAGTGGAATCCGAAGATGTGACTGAATTTTTGCAGTCTTATGATTAATATTGAGTCAATAAGGAGTTGCTTCTTATGGATGAGCAAATAAAGTGGTTTCTTTTGATGTAATCTCCTGGTGAACATGCTGTGAACAGTGTTAAAATGACACCTTAAGATTTGGAATATTATGTAAACTTAGTTGATAAAGCAGTGGCTTTGAGAGGATTGACTCCAAATTTGAAAGGAAGTTCCACTGTGGGTAAAATGCTGTCAGATAGTATCTATCACATGCTATAGAGAAATCTTTCATGTAAGGAAGAGCCAATCAGTGCAGCAAACTTGACTATGTGTTTTCTTTTTTAAAGAAATTGCCACAGCCACACCAGTCTTCTGCAGTCACCACCCTGATTAGTCAGCAGCCATCAAGGTCAAAGCAAGACCCTCTACCAGCAAAAAGATTGTAACTTGCTATGTGCTCTGGTTATCATTAGCATTTTTTAACAATAAGATATTTTTAAATTAAGGTATATACATTGTTTCTTTAGACATAATGCTATTATAACATGCTTAATAGACTACAGTATAGTGTAACCATAATTTTTATATTCACTGGGAAACCAAAGAAATTTGTATGACTTGCCTTATATTTAGTTTATTGCATCAGTCTGGAACTGAACCCACAACATGTCTGAATTATTCCTGCATATTTTCCCAAAGTTTTCATTATTATTGATTTCCTTGGCAAATTTATATAATTGGGTTACCATTTCTAGTTAAAAGTTGTGCTTTATGAGGTTACTATTAGTTTGCCTAATTTTAAGGATTTATTTGTTTTGCCTGAGGTGGATAATGAGTCATTAACATCAACAGGTGATTTGTGAAATCTGGTATCATTTAGCCTTATTTTTAACTCTAAAGTGGGTAAGCATTATTGATTATAAGTTAAAATACAAATGTAGTTTTAGTTATGGAAAATTAAATTTAACTAAGAACTTTAAATGTCGCTTCTTTTTCTGAAAGCAGCTGTCCAGGACTTTTTGACCACAGTTAGACGCCAGTGTGACCTACAGTCCTGGGAGATCCCTGTATGTATTTCCTCCTAGATATGCTATTATGTTATATTGTCAGAGAAAAAGAAAAATATCTGCTAATGAATGTGTTTTTTTCTTATTCCTATAAGTTTTGTTTGGGTAAAAAGTTCTTGTTGAAAATAGAATTATACAGGTGTCCCAAAAGTCATTCCTAAAGTCACCATACATAGGTACAATGGGAAATTGTAGCTAAGCGTACCTTTATTTACAAAACATTATCTACAAAATATCCATTACACAATTTCACAAAGTGGTGGCCAACATATAGAGATTATTTTGTAAATATTTTATAAAATTTTTGGCAACTTTTTGGGACTCCCTACATATGAATTGTCAGTGTAGAATATTAAAGACCTCACTCACCTCAACCACCCAACTGTTTGTTAGGTCTTTATTTCTTGTGACTTTAATGAAAGAATCAGAAAGGAGTGCTTAATGGTAAAAACATCACTTTTAACTGAGGCATATGTCAAAAGGTGAGGGAGGGTGTTGTTTATTATAGATAGTCTCTCTTTTTGAGAGTATTGGGGCCTATAATATTTAAGGACAGCTTATGTACAATGGAAACATGATAAATGGAAACTTTTTTTTTGTCCCACAGATGGGATTTTAAGTGACTGTAATTATAATGGGTGTATAAGTGGATGTAATTATATTACAGGCAAGTTCACTTTGGAGGTAGCTGTAAATCGCTTGCTAAAAGTATCATTTAGAGAGAGAAAGCATAAGGTAATAGACAGCTGCCAGGTAATCGCAGAAATGGAAATTGAGTGGGGAAAATCAGGACAGGGAAGAATTGTAAAAATTATTTTTTACAATGCTGACAGAGGAGAGCAACAATAGCTCTAGAAATAGGATTGAAAAGGAGAGTTGTTACTACTATTGCTGTGTGCCATGAAGATGTGGCATTGTGGGTGATTAAGGAGAACTTCAGGAAGTATTTGGGACTATTAGGGCAATGCCTATTGTCTTTCAACCTGAGCAGAGTGAGCCAGGCTAGGAAAGGACAGGGGGACTTTGAGGCAGGGAGTCAAAGACACAAACACTCTCAGCAGAGGAAGAGGTACAGTGGGGTTATTCAGGAATGTTAGGAAGAGGAAGGACCCTTCTCCTGCTACTCCTCCCTGGGGCTCAATGCTTGCGAGATTTCCGCACCTGCACCAGGGTGGTGATTCTTACAGCTGGATTTTCATGCGTGGCTGGTGCAGCTCTTCCCAGAAGGGAGTCTTCCTGCACCTGAATCCAGTGATGCAGACTCTTGACCACTTATCTTCTTCCCTAAGTGAGAAATGTCTTCATCATTATGCCGCCCAGTCACCGAGGGTGACAGGCTCAAGTGTCGATTGCAACTGACAAATTGAAAACAATGCAAAGAAGATTTTATCAACTTTATTTACAGTAGAGAGAACTGAAGCCCAGAGAAGTGTATCTCTCAAGAGTCTATCACTAAGTGATAGAAATTAGTATTTGAACAGCTATCTAGAAGCTGCTGCTCTTTCCACGACCCCACCCTGCTTCTCTGGTGTTGTCATGCAGAACAAACTGGCTATTTGGAAATGTTTTTGATAGTAAGAGCAAAACAGCCATTGGAGAACAGATGCAGTCAACTGGAGAGGAGGTCAGAAGGGCTTTTCATGCCATGATGCTGGAGACTGTCTTGGCAGGTGCTGCAGCCATGTTGATAATCACGGTTGTATGTTAATGCTTCTGAGATGGCTCTGGCCACGGAGAAGCCTGATGTACCTGAGCAGTGGATTGAAACGGAAGGAGAAAGTGGGGATAGGGAGACAGGCCAGGAGGGTACTGTGGTATCTAGAGAAGAGAGGAGGAAACGAAGCTAGGCAGCCACAGTTCACGTGGGGGGTGGTGAAGATGTGCTCAGGAGTTGGACTGAATCTAGAGGGCACAGGTGTGCTTGAGGGAGGAGGGGAATACAGGGAAGAAGGAAGGCAGAGAAATGGTGTGAGTGTGATGAGAGGCTGGGAGAGCAGGTAGGCTGGATGGAGGGGAGGCCTGTGGGGGGCAAGAAGAGGGTGTGGCCCCGAGAACAGGTGGGCAGAGATTCTTCTGTTCCTGACACTTATTTCCTTTACCCTTGTTTTAAACTTTTTACAATGGTGTACCTTCCCTTCCCTAAATGAATAATGAATATTTGCTTTTCTCTATGATAATACCAATACTTATGTATTCAGAACTTTGTGTTCCTTTGAGAAATATCTTCTGTAAACTGATGACATGTCATATTATAATGTTGTCGTTATACTTTATTCTGAATTACTTGCCCTAATAAGCCACATAAGCATTTAATTCACTATTTACTATACAAAGTGCCAAATTAAATATTCTAGTAGATGAAATATTAAAATTGAGGGCACTCTATAAAGTGCAGAGTATGGCAACTTAATTTTAAAAAGATGTTACATTCCAGTACAGTTAGTAGTGGGCATTTTATACTCTGTTTATCTCTAGATATTGAATTGTTTTGACAGCTGTATGCACAAGTGAGTCCTTCAGGGTTTCTATTTAGAGTAAAGCATTCAGATTCTGTCTCCCTCAAACTGGAGCAACTAGTTCACTCTGGAATTAAACTCCCTGCCCAGGAGTGAGGTCTGGCCACCTCAGAAGAAGTGTTTTTGAAATAAAAGCAGATGTTATGTAAGTCTACTAAATTGAATCCTAATGTTCCATTTTCCCATTTTCTTTACATAAGTGTTTTTTTTTTTAAGTTCCTTAAAATTCATTATCTGCTCATACCATGTCCTGTGATAATCATAGTGGAAGGTCAAAGATGCATCTTTCCCAAGAGGCACTGAGGACCCTGTGTAGCCTCAGTCCACAGAGTTCTTTAGGGGACCTTTGGCTTCATACATGGACGGCTATAGGAGGCCTGCAGGGAAGGCTTTCCGGCTGTCAGGAGGAGAAGAGTGGGTACGAGAATGGCAATGGAGAGGCAGTGAGGGGATTAGCCTTCTCCTGAAGGGGAGATTGACTTAGGGACTCAAAGTAATAAGCTAGTTGAGTTGGTATTTATTTAGCCTTGAGGGGTAGAGAAAGAGAAATCATGCCAAATATCTTTCTCATATCCCTTCTAATCTCCTCAAAGCACACAGAAAGTAGAGAATGTAACTGCTGAATACAAGAAAATTTCCAATTAATGGATCTGGGCCTTTCAAAAGGATGATAAATTGAAGATTCCTACACAAAGCCTATAGGAACCATGTGAGCAATGGGATTTGATGACTCATGTAGTAACAAGACCTTTGTAAATTCTGACAACCAGCTATCTTCACAGCTTGCCCAGCCAAAGGCACTTGAATTCAGCATTTTTTAAACACCATGTGGTCAAGCAAAACTTTAGACCAAATATTGTCAAGAGCTCTTTAGACCTCTGGGAGAAATGCAAGCAAAACGTCTACTTGGTTCAAAATTTGTAAGAAAAGGAAAGATTAGAGAATAAAGAGCCATAATTTATTTAAAATTTAAAAAAATAAATGCCCTGCCAGTTGTTTGCAGACACTCAAAAGGTGGCTTCTCACCTGAGTTCTTGTGCTGGGTTACTCCCAAGCTTCCCTGTAAGAACGAAGCCTCTCTGTGGGTTGCCAGGGGCCCTCAGCGATGGCTGAATGTAGATGCATTTTTGAAGAACCACCTTAACAGTGACCCCAAATGCCCTATTAGAGGCTCCTCTGAGTTTCGGATATGGGAAGTGTAAGATTCTTAAGTATCTGGTTTTATAGTAAGCTACTAAGCCGACCTCTGACTCAGAATGCCATTCCTTCTTGTAATCAAGTTTAAGCTCATTTAACAGTTCTTGAACATGCCAGGCAGAACAAAAACCATTTGAATTTTACTGTACACAAGCACTTGATGACTAGCCTCACCAGTCTTATTATCCCAAAAATACAATTATAGTGGATGAAAGCTTGAATAATCATGTCCTAAAATAAACTGGGTTAATAGGAATGGGAATCCCTCTCAAGATTCCGGTGCTCTTGTTGCAAATAAGCATCTACTGGCCTGTACGAAGGCCCTCGAGGCCGCCTCACTCAAAATACATCTGGTGTACATTTGGTTCTTGCCACTAATTTGAATGCTGTTTTCTCTTTGATAATTGGTTTGTGCCTTTTCCAGAAGATCTTGAAATGAGCCTGAAAATCTGGAACCCAGGAAGAACAAGAGAAAAAGTACCCTAGAAACCCTTAGGAATGGTTCACTTAAAATAGACTTCAGGTTTATTTCAGCATTTGCCTTTTTAATCTTCAAATTTCTATCTCTTCTCTGTCTTTTTTTATTCTACAAGTAGAAAGAAAAAAAAAATAAAAATTATGGATAGATTTTCTATTTCTCTCTCCTACCTTAAGTTTATGTAGATATAGCTTAATTTCATGATAGAAAGTATTCCATTTGAAAGTGGCACCTGAGTGCAGATGAGAACGTGAATGGCTCTTACTAAAGGGAGTAGATGGTTACCACACTGCTCGAGAGATGGGGATCTCTTTACTCAGAGTTCTTCCAAATACATGATGTTTTGTTTTCTTTTCCCCTTCTTGTCTAAGAACCATCTGGTTTTTTTTTTATTTTTTTATTTTTTTGTAGAGACAGAGTCTCACTGTACCGCTGTCGGGTAGAGTGCCCTGGCATCACACGGCTCACAGCAACCTCTAACTCTTGGGCTTACGCGATTCTCTTGCCTCAGCCTCCCGAGCAGCTGGGACTACAGGCGCCCGCCACAACGCCTGGCTATTTTTTGGTTGCAGTTTGGCCGGGGCTGGGTTTGAACCAGCCACCCTCGGCATATGGGGCTGGCGCCCTACTCACTGAGCCACAGGCGCCACCGAACCATCTGGTTTTAACTTGAAATTCCACATTGGCTCAGGCATTCATAGTTTAGAGTATTAATAACCAAAATTGCCAAGCTCCAGTGGCCATCTCTAACAGACTGGGATTTAGGAAGCTTCTGGTTGATAATTTCTTCTCCATCCTCCTAATCTCCATAACACCACTGTCTAGTTTACCAGAACCCGTGTTCTAATATGATTTCTGTGCCTTGAGATGGCTAAGCATGCTACTAGATGCTGGTAGCTCCTTCTGTGATGGTTCCTGGTGAGCAGTTTGTCCTGCCACTTTTTATGTGGCCCCACCATGGGATCAGGGAGCCAATTGTTGGGCTGGCCATGTGCCTATGATGTATCCTAGTGCAAGAACTCTGTTCAATAGGACTAATTGCACTCAATCCTTTCTTTTGGAGAGTTTGAACTATACTCAAAGAGAATTTCAGTCTGCACACTGGAGAAATCAAAGAAGCAGCCACTGGGAGTGGCTCACGTCATGGCTCTCAAGTGGGAGCAAAGAATATCTGCTTTTGGGTGAAAATCACCAGCGTGTCTGTGGTATCACTGGCCTGGCAGTCCGTCCTCTGGAGGAATGATTATCCAGTCATCCTTGTTCATCTGGAACTTGCATAGATCTTGCACGTTTCTTCCAAATTCAGTAAGCCTAACTGGCTTACCACAGTGCAGAACTGGGCTTGAGTGTTGGCTGAACTAAGGCGTGAGGAGCAGAGATGCACTTTCATACCTTAGAGCTGCTGCACACCAGCGTGCTGGGAGAGGGTCTAAGGTGTGCTGCGAGAATATTTAAAGATAATTAAGTTATTTTCGAAAGAAGTTCAAAGCACAGTAAGCATATTCTTTTTTAACTCTTTTTTTTGATCAACAGAATTTAAGTGTGCTGTGGAAGCTTAATTATAGGTTCAAGTGTGCGGGGAGATAAAAATGTGAAAAACGCTGCCTTAGAGGGTTTTGGTAAGCTGTATGGATACAGATGGAAATGAGGAAGAACAAGGGTGCCTCCTCCAAGGATGTACGTGAAACTGGAACATCTGGAAGAGTCTGTAGCTGTAGTGGTCCCTGCTCAGAAGTGGGCACTTTGTCACGCTCGTGACTCAAGTTGTCCCTGTCTCTGGTTCCCAGACGAGGCTTTCCTGCCTGCCTTTCCTTTCTGTTTCTCCTCCTGGTCTCATCCTTCTGCTCTCACTGTGGTCATTTCTTGGTTCTGTACTACTTTGCTGCCAAGTGAGTTTTATTATTTGATATTCAGACTCGTTAAGAAAGTAGCTCTGCCTGGAGTCCTAACGGCTGCATGGGGCTGATGGCAGGTTCTCACTTCCGGGCTACCTCTGGCTCCAGGCATGACTTGAGCTCATCAGTGGCAGGGAGAATGGGACCATCTTCACCCGGAACAGCTGTCTCTAGCTGCAGCAAGGACGCACCGTGTAGCTTTTCTATCAGGGGTGACAAATATGCTGGGGTTACAGTGTTCAGCCTCTGGCCCCTGAAACATACGGAGCTGTGTGTATTCGAGTTAAAGTGGATACTATAGAATTTTCTACTTTACTTTTTTACTTTCTTCTTGTGAGTATCCTTTTCAATTTCTTTTATGGCTAAATTTAGCATACTCTAGAATGAGCAAAGAAATCAGGAATAGCAAAATTCCTTTATCAACCCAAGGATGTCTGGTTTTGTTAGCAGGAAAATCCTTTCAGCTATTGCCTCATTCAGTGGGTGCTTGATAGGCATAAGAAATAGAAAAATGAGTGAAATGAAGATAGTCCACCAAGTACGAAAGCATCATGATGTGTGCTAAGTATTGCAATGGATATTTCAAGAAGGCATTTTGGCTTCTCGGGACTAGAGCTGGGGCTAACAGTGAAGCTGCACCGGGAGGACGGAGCTGAACTAGAGTTTTGAAGAGCAAGTACAAAATCCATGATGGACACGGGACAGATTGTGGCTACTGGACTAACATGGACTGTGAGATCTTGTGCAGCCAAAATTGTATAGAAAGTATATTTATTGTGTACATGTGTTCCATGCATGTGTAGAGAACGTGTGCATGTGGGTGCAGAAGGTCCATAATTTGCTCCAATTTGCTAAGCCATTCTTGTTCTAAAGAATTCACAAACCATTTTGTAAGTCAAAGTTGAGTATTTAGTATCCACAATTTTGGGGACCAGCAGTATCAGATTTAGGATTTGTTTTGGATTTGGAATATTTTCGATTCACCATTTGAGCATCCCAAACCTGACATCTGAAATGGTCCATAAGTATTTCTTTGAGCATCCTGACACTCAAAAAGTTTTAGACCTGAGGGTATTTTTTGACTTTCAGATTTGGGATGCTTAACCTGTACTGAGTGCCCTATTTCTTGTGAGGAAGATATGTGCCAGGGCAGGAGGATAAAGCCCTTGAACAGGCCAGCCAGGGGTGCTGGTGGGCTGGGGAACTGGCAGTGAGTTCTTCACACATGTAACTACTTACTAGGGAATAACACATGCAGTTTAAACCACATCAAGGCTCTTTCTCAAATGCACAGAGAAATGAACAAAACCAATTAGAAGTCACTAAGTGGATCCAGGGGTCTCCCTCTCCTGCCTGTCCTATCCCTGCGGCTCTTTTTCACTATTGGTGACTCAAGTAACCGCCGTGCTTCGGCTTCTCCTTACTCCTCACTTGTGCTCACCCTGGAAGACTTGTGAATGCAAAGATGTAATTTTTGCAAAGATTTTCTTTATGTGGCGCTAAATGTACTCCTTTGTCACCAGAAGCAAAAGACAAGGAACAGGACATTAAAATTATACTACATAAAAGCACTTCTGTAAAGAAAGTCTTACCTAGGTAATCTATCTTCCATTTCTCATGCTCTTTTTTACTCAGATATCCATGATAATTCCTAATTTACTAAAGCAAAAATGTTACATATTTTAGCTTCTAACATTCTCAAATATAAAAACAATCAACCAATGTAGGCAGTATTAACATCTGGTTAATGTTTAAGGAAGAGATCAAGAGTGTCAAATGAGAACAGGTTAAATAAGTTCTATGTATTGAAATGAACTGTCTAAGAAGCATAGTTTATTTACTTAACAAACACAGAAGAGACTTATGTTACTTACTGGCCAGTAAGTTGTAAACTTTTTTTTTTCCCTGAGACAGAGTCTCACCATGTCGCCCTGGGTAGAGTGCTGTGGTATCACAGCTCACAGCAACTTCAAACTCTTGGGCTTAAGTGATTCTCTTGCCTCAGCCTCCCAGGTAGCTGGGACTACAGGTGCCCGCCACAATGCCCAGCTATTAATAAGTTGCAAACTTTTAAAATTGCAAAATTCATCTTTACTCAGCCAAATTTTCCTCAAAAGAAAACAAAGCTTGCAATTAAATTCCATTGTAAATGAAAACTCAGTTGAAGTAGCTGTTATTTCACCATTTAAACATAGTTTAAACATTTCACCCATTACTGTCCCAAACAGACTTTTTTCGTTCTTAAAGTCGTAGTTGTCACTAGGTGATGTTCTTCCTTCTGATTATCTCAGTCTCTCTAAGAGATCTATTAATTTTGTTCAGGGCTGGATATGGGAATTGACCTGAAGAAAATGCTTCTGATAAAGGTGCTGGATGAATGACCATTGCCTATTCTTACAGTAGTTCACACCCCCAAAATGAAATTAACTAATTTCATGCTCAAACTTTTGTTCAGTTCAGTTATCTTCTTTTGAAAATGATTCTTTAAAAGAAAATTTAAAGTGGTGAAGAAAATTCTTGGGCTTTAATGTCAGCTAGACCAGATTGCAAATTCCCCATCTCAAACTTCTTTGAAGAGATTTTCATTCTTATAAAGAGGAGATAATAATATTTATCTTATGAAGCTGTTGTGAGTATAAAATGTGTAGCATATGTGAGTGAACTCGGCTGGATGAATGGAACACAGTGGGCACTCCAGAAATGAGAGTGGCCTGGAGTCTACAGGGGCAGATTTCCGGGACACTGGCTTCCGCCTCTGGCCTAGAGGCCTGTGTGCAAATAGGCAATTAGGAAATCACAGACTGCTTGCAGACTCACAGCCACGTGGTGAGGAGCTCGGCCAAATCCTTAGTCAAAGGTTTTCACTGGCCTCAAAAAAGATGTGAAATTTGTTAACCTATTTTCTCTCATAGCTGTGCAGGTCAATACACTGAAAGGCAAAAATGTTGAAAACAAATTAAAGAAACCAGCATGTCCTTCAGGAGGATGGCAGGAAGAATGGAGTTCATTCGAGCCTCTTCCCAGGCTTCCAGCGGGGTAGGAAGAGGGTATCTGATGGCAGCTTGAGATTCTTGAATATCAAGATTTGGGCACTACAATAAAACTCCTGTTAAGTGTGTAACAAAATAAACCAACAGCCTTAACTATGCCCTCCACATCAGCAAGCTCATTGGCTTAAAAATGGGGGAGCTTTGGGTGCCCACAGAGATGCTGTGTTTGAGGAAGGGGAAGGGATGGATTTTAAGAAGGGGAGGTGAAGAAATGGTATGACATGCTGAAGTGCAGTTATCTACTGGTTGGTAGACGAGACTGGAAATAGAGGTGACAGGCAAGAAAACGTAAAAGTTAGGACACCCAGGCAGCATGCAAAGTACCACTGTGGAGTGGATGCTGCAGGAACAATACCTAAGATTTGCTGACTGTTTAACATGCCAGGTAACACTTTAATTGTATTATTTGTTTTGTCCTCATAGCAGCCTGTGAGCTAGATGATATTATTCTCATGTTTGTAAATGAGGAAACTGAGGCCAGAGGAACTAAGTAACTTGTATTTCAGGTCATCCCATTAGTAAGTGGGAAAGCCAGGTTTGAACCCCCACCATTCTGACCTCAGCTCAGTCCTGATCACTCATGTGGAGAGCCCTGTACGTATTGGTAGTCAGAATTCACAAAGCTGCGTGGAGTAGGCTGCGAGTCTCCCCGGGACACTCATGATTAACACCACCTGGTCACTGAACTGCTTTCTAAAGAGGATGGCTCCTGCTGCCACCGGGTGGGGGTGTGTTGAAGGAGCATTTGGGTTTGGGCCCAGAGCAAACTGCTTGAAATAATAAATGAGCACTAGCAGTGTCCCTTTTTCTCCTCACTGCCTGTCCCCAGGAAGTGCTCTTCCTCTCCTAGGAGCAAATGTTGAACAAATGGATGGAAAGCATACCACATTATTATCCTAACCTAAGCTTGAAATGACTCCCCTCTCCCTGGTGGCCTTCTGTGTCGGTCTGGCTTTGACTTGGGTCAGGATGTCTGATAACTAGTGATGGTCAGTGGATCAATAACAGTAGCAATCTGGAGGAGAAACCCGTGTACAGAAAGCACCCAGTAGGGTCATAAGTTCTGAGCGGCTGCGTTCCCCGCTCAGTGCCATTTGTTCAATGACACCCATGAGCCAAGCTGTTGCTTTTTCAGTGTCGCTCGCTAAATTCTTCTTTCAGAGCAAGAAATCCTTTAGGACTCTTTGTGAACCACTAATATCCCAGATAGCTACCACTAGTATGCCAAGATGCACCAGTAACAACTACTCTGGAGATGTTGATAACTCACCATTGTTGTTCTGACTGTGTTCATTAATACTGTTTTTGTTAGGCTGGACAGAGAAATATTATGTGGAATAAGTAAATGTGAAATTTCACTTTGGTTTTGGTGCCAGCTTTCATTCTTAAAAGCTTATTTCCCCAAGAAATCTAGCTAGGTTTACCTGCCTTTCTCTCCCATTCCCCAGATTAAAGGAACCATATGCTATCTTAATGGGATAAGGAGTGCCATCCCCAGATTAAAGGAGCCATATGCTATCTTAATGGGATAAGGATGCCTTTCAATATCTTTTGGTAGCAAATGTAATTTGGGGAGCTGAAATTGTCTCCTAGACCTTAAGCCAATGAAATAATGGCAAGAAGATGTATATTTCATAAATGTCTTTGGTTTCTTGGTCAGATATCCTTATCATTTGCCTTTAGTTAGATTGAGTTTAAAATATGATGCCATTTTTCGCTGTACTAAAGAAGAAAAGGCCTGAATTTGAAAAGGTCAGTCAGAGGCAACATCCAGACTGCATGCCAGGTGCACTCTCCTTGTCATAAAGGATCATTACTGACGGCCCAAGAATAAGAGGTGCAAGAGCTGAAGATCACATCAAAAGAGAAGGAGAAAAGGCAAAATGCCCCAATTCCAGCAAAATTTGCAGTTAAGTTTTTTATATGGAAAGAAAATCCTTCTTAACAGAAAAGAACATATTTTAAGATTTACAACTCAAAAAGAGTAGGTGGCTGCTTGTTATAAGCCCTGCATGCTCTTTATGACTGTCTTGTAGGAGTTACCTGATGGGGGCTCTTGCTCCAGCAAACAGCCCCAACTCTCTGGAGATAACAAGTATTTTATTTATCTTAAATGACAAGGATTCTTATTTTTCCACATAGACACAAGTCCTGGGGCAGGACACTGCCAAGATGGGCTAACTCAGTGTACCCAACTCTGCCATCTGCCGTGCTTTCTATGCAGATTATAGATAGGCTTTGTGAAAGAAGGATTATTTTTTACTTTTTATGGGAGAGGGGAGGGGAGTTTACCTAAATATCTATTCCTCTGTTTTGGGTTTCCGTTCCTGAATGTTGATTCCTGCTGGTGATCTCTACCCTGTAGAGGAAAAAGAGCTTATAAACCTATTTAAATTATGTACCCAATAGACTCCTGGTCTTAATTTGAAACAAATATATTTGAGAGAGGATACCTGAGAAGGATGAGGTCCAGGAGAACAGAGGTCTTCTCAAGGAGACCCCAAGGGTACACCTGCAGGGTCCTTTTCATGGTGACTCAGCTCTTAGCAATTTGTCGTCTTAACTTCCTGGGACCTGGAAATTTCCACTTCTGTAAAATCCTGTAGTTCTGTGGGGGCTAGAACAGCATCTCCCACTTGATTCAAAGTGACCAATGAGAAAGTTCCTGTGGGTTGGAACTTTTTGACTGGCGATAAAAAGGGAAAGACCAAGCCAGTAGTGGAACATAGCCATTTTGAATTCTTCTATACCTTAAGCTCAGCTGGCTGAAATAAAAACCTTTTTCCTCTTAAATACAGTGTTTGGGTGCTCTTTCTCTCCATTAGGCCTTATCTTCCTGCAACATATTTACTATTTTTAACTTGGTTATAAATAAAACTCTTAATTTAATTGATTTTACCAGATACTAAAATAGAGAAATGGTTAATATTGTTGTGGAATATATATGATTTTATTGCCCACAAAAATTGGTTAGTGGTTCAAATATTTTTAAAAGGAAATGGGTAGTATTAAGAAGAGTCACATCTCATGTTTCAAGGTAAATTTATGGCATTGATTTTTTTTAATCATCAAAATCTGCTCAAGTAGAATGATACATAACAAGAATTTTCTTTGTTGGGGAAGGAAAGCACCACCAAATTTTTTGTTTCTAAAATTGCCTTTCCACTTGTGTTCTTTTCACCACAGATACAATTATGTAGGATTTGCCAATTAAATATAAAAATATCAACACAAATGTGAAATTTAAAAAGTTTTGTTTTCTTTTTTGTATATGTATTATACAGTGTTTGAAGGTAAATTGAAATATAAAGTAAGATTATTATGGGTTTATTTGCCCTAAAATAAGTCATTTTTGTATTCAAAAGCTTATTCCATTGAAGGTTTAAGATTCTTTGAAAATGAAGGAAATGGAAAAAAAAAAATCTCTGCAAAATGTGACAGGGACAATGCTATTGTCCATGCCACCATGGCCCAAATGCTGAAGAAGAAATTCCTATTGTTGTTTCTTTTTAATTAAGAAGGGGTGGTGTAGACAGCAGAGAGACCTAGACCAGTATTATAAGTAGCTTATGTGAAGAAAAGAGAGAACCATGATTAGCTTTCAGAATCATAGTGAAAAATATTGTGGTTTTTGTCATAACAGGCTGGGTTCAATTAGAGAAAACAGTTGACTGACATTTAAGAGTTAAGAGTAGGTGCCTAGGTACCAACTCCTGATTGTGTTAAAAGTCGTATCTTTGTCTAAGTCCTCTGACTTTCTTTTCTAGATGCTCTTTAATTTCAGTGAGAATTCAGCCTGTGTTTATATAAGCTTTCTGTCTATGCCCCCCCAGCTATGAGTAGAAAGCATCAGATTCTGTACTGTTGGTGCCTTTGGGATTTACGCTGTGACAATCTTCTAGAGCTTGCAGAGAGGAGAATGTAAAATAAGGTAGCTTTTGACCTTCAAAATCTTAAAAAGTAGGTGTGTTTTAGGAAATAACCATAATTCTAAGTCCTGATGGCAGCAGGCATGGTAATTCTTGGTATTCAGTAATCATAGTAATAAAAATCAGTCTGGGGCGGCGCCTGTGGCTCAGTCGGTAAGGCACCGGCCCCATATACGGAGGGTGGCGGGTTCAAACCCGGCCCCGGCTGAACTGCAACCAAAAAATAGCCAGGCGTTGTGGCGGGCGCCTGTAGTCCCAGCTACTCGGGAGGCTGAGGCAAGAGAATCGCTTAAGCCCAGGAGCTGGAGGTTGCAGTGAGCTGTGTGAGGCCACGGCACTCTACCGAGGGCCATAAAGTGAGACTCTGTCTCTACAAAAAAAAAAAAAAATCAGTCTGGATTTTGATTTTGTCATGTAGTTTCAAGAATGTCCTTAACTCTCCCAGTTGATTGCTCTAAAACGCGTTCTAGAATCTTAAGAAGTCCAGTTTTGCCCGCAACGTGTCACCTGTGTAGACACCCAGCTGTGCCCCCGCCCCCTGGGTGTGCGGGTGACGTCGTGCTGCCCTCAGCCCCGCCCCCTCTGCTGCTCTGCGGGGCGGGGCTTGGCAGGCGAAGAACTGCACTTCCCACAGGGCCTTGCGCGCTGTTACCTGCCACGCCTGCCCCACAGAGCGGAGGGCCGGGGAGGGCAGAGCCGCTGTGCTACTCTCTCCTCCTCTCCCTTCCCTCCTGCTTCAGCCATTCCTTCTCCACCCCCTGCCGCAGGGCTGGTCCCCGGGCGGTTTCTCGCGAATCTGACAGTCCGTGGTTGGGGCGGGCAGCTCTACCTCTGGTGCACCGCAGGCCACGTGGCTGAGCGGAAGCCGTGAGTCCCCAGTCCTGGGGGAAGCGGCTGTTTGCTACACTTACTGGGTGGTTTCTTGTACTCAAGACACCCTAATGAAAGACATAGTAGGCCTCGTAAGTGGCAGGATTAGTGATAAGTAGTACCTACAACCGGTCTGAAAAAGAACCATGAAATAATTTTTGCTCCTTTTCTTAGTGAGTCCCCGTGTTGGAATCTGACCTGGGAAGGTGTTCAGAGCTAGTCCTGGAGATTTTTATGAGCAAGGGTTTTCATTGATGGGTTATTTTTTTTAATAGAACAAACAGGAATTAACTGTTGAACTAACTGTTGAAAAAGAAGAACTATTAAAATATATTTCTTACAGTTATGATACACTGATACATTAAAATATTGTACTGTTATTAAAAATCATGTCTTCAAAACTTACCAAAGTATTTTCAATGATGATGAATTTTTAGAGAAAATGCAAATGTAATAAAAAAGATTATTGAAATCAGGGCAATTTTTAATTTACAAAAAAAATTTTATTTAGATCTTTCAGATTGGCACTAAAAAGCCAACTCTGCATGTCGAGGAAAAGAGACAATCATTAAATGTTGGTGGGAATAAAATTGCCATTTAAACGTGTTTTGGATACTCTTGGAAAATACTTATCAAAGTTTTGTGCATACAAGGCTTTGGATTGTAATTTTACTTCTAGGTAACTCTCTAATGGAAATGCTGTGTAAATGTGTTACAAGTTGAAGAATATTTTCATTATCCATTTTCTCAATGGAATTTATCAAGAGCCCACTCTGTGGCGTGCACTGTATGATAAAGGATACATTAGAACACCAGGGAAAAGTTGCATATATATGTATATATATATGTATATAATTCAGGAAAACAGCAAATACATGAGGAAGATAATCCCCGGGGGTGATGAGTGCTATACAAGAAATAAACCAAGGAGATATAGGAGCAACTGAGATACTCCAGATCTACATAATCTAAAATTTGAAATTTACATGCATCATTTTATTTATGAAACAGCAAAAATTAGGAAAAAAAATTTTCAACGTGGTTGAACAATGTTGACAATGGTTTAATAAATTTTTGAAATATAGTCGTCTTGTAAAGTATTATCTAGATGTTTAAAAAATGGGTAGCTCTTTATTTACTGATGTGGAACCATATGAATTATGTTACTGCATGAAAAGTCAAATCTGAAAATAAACACATATACACAGAGAAAGGTCTGTATTTGTGAGAGGAGGTGAAGGTAGGATGAAATTGAGAGGTCGGAAGTGGGACTTTTACCTTGACACAATTATTCTGTGATATTTTTTAATGAGCATGCACTTACTTTATTACTGATAAAAATATACAACAATAAAAATAACAACAACAAAAGAAAATGCTTAGGAAGGTATATTTGAAAAATGAGAGGTGTGATCTCACCTAATGGGCACAATGTAAGGGTATACAGCAGGCCTCCTGGATGAGGAGCACAATTATAATAAGGACCTTACCTGTCAAACACCGTAACCTAATTGTTTGTACCTCATAATAATCTGAAAAAAAAGGAGGGGGGAATTGGAGCAGTTTTTAGACAAAGAAAATCCTTTTTCACATGTTGGCAAAGAAAAGAAATTTATATTCTAAAAATGCCTTAGGCTGTGTTGTTTCTTATGCCTTACGCAACTACCTATGGAGTGTGGGTATTAGTTTGCATTCTGCAGATTGACAACTATCATATTCCTGTTTGCTTGTTTTTTACACAGATGTCTTTACCTGAACTCTGGCTCAGTTTTAGAATTTAAGCCTCTCCTCTCTCCTCCTTACTCCCTTTACATTCTCCCAACAACCTTATCCATGCAGCCATTTTTAAGTATAAATTTCAGAATACATCAGAGAGGGCCCAATTCCCTGCATGTTAAGGTAATCCTTTAAAGGTTGCTCTCCAGCCATGTGAACTTCCAAGATAAGGTATTGAGAGTAGAGCTTTCTTCATTTGAGTATTTTGAGAGCTGCCTTTGATGTTTTCCTCTGACCTCCCGTTTGCCAAAGTACATACTTTTTAAATATTTGGGAACATTTTATTCCTGGCTTATATTATAGTCACAGAGAAGAAAGGTTTGGAATCTCTTCCGCCTGCACATCACTGTGGAAAGAGAAGTGACAGGTTTCTATATTAGGAAACTGATGGCAACTCAAAAAAAATTGATTTAAAAAAATAGTTCAATTGAAGGGTCAAGGGATGGAAATAGTAGAGATAATTGTTTTGGTATTGTCTTAATGGGCATCACTTTAGCAAAATGTTCATGGTGATTATTTTTGAATGCATAGAATACATAGAAGTTATTTATATACTTGAATCACATCAGTGAATGTCTGCACATGAAGTATTAGCAGTCTGGAGTTTGATTTTACTCTGTTCACAAACCAATACGTCAATCTGCTGTTGTTTTAGATTGCATGCAGGAGACACTAGATTCTTGGGCCAAAGGCAAATGACAGATCATCAATGTGCAGTTGCTTAGCACCAGTGTGTTTGCCTCAGTTCCCCTTGCACCCAGGTACCCTGGGAGTGAGGCAACAGCCTCAGATGGAGGCTGTTCCGGAAGAGGATTTGCATCACAGCTGAGGAATACTGAGCTGGGGGCATCTGCTGCTTTTATAACAAGCAGTAAGCAAGTCTTCTTTTGTCCTAGGGGAGATGTTTCCTTATCTCTGTTTTAATGTTACTAGTTGCACGTGAGACCCTGGAAATGGTCTGGTTAAAAAGTGGACTGGACCTCGTGAACTTGGCGCATCCACCAACATATGTAGAAAGGCAAGGGGCCCAAGGAGGACTGCTTCTCCCCAAAGTGTATAACTTTATACCATGATATCTAATAGCACATAGTTATATCAATACTAATTTATGCACATATATTACATATGCATTTTAAATGATCTTTTTAAAGGATTTTGTTTAAACTCAAGATAAGGTATAACAGTCAACAGTGATGAGGGTTTGCTTTTTTTTTGAAAAAAGAGCAAGAAATGTTCTGGAAGAAGTAAATGTTGTGATTTTTAAGTTTGGCCTTTACCGTTCACTCTGACTGTATATGGAAGAATAGACAGAATTTCCAAGTAGACATATTCACTAGCTACTAAGTGGGGATACATTAAAATTCTGCTCTCTTGAAGTATATAGGTTTATATAGAAGAATAAAATTTTTCAGACAGAAAGGGAGTTGGTGGTAACTCAGAAGTTCAGCCTTGATGTCGAAACCAAATTGAATTAAAATGCTGTAAAGGGGGTTTCTAAGGGGCTCTTCTTCACGATGCACTTTGAATTGTCTGTGCAAAGCACTGGTGGATTTGTGTGGGGGCAGGGTGCATAGAGGGTAACTAGAGCCACTTCAAGTCAGTGGAAACATTTTTTGTTAAAAAGTCTCTTTAATTCCTAAGATGGAAAACTTTTCATAGAGCAGTGCTTCCCCTGGGATGGAGGATGCTTACCCACTGGCCCTGGCCACCCTGAGCACTTGTTCCAGCTATTTGGGGATGGGAATGTAAGAAAGAACAAAAAAATTGAATATGAATCTGCCTCTTTCTCCTACTGTTTCTCAATAGTTACAGTATCTTCCAAATTATTTTCATTCATTCAACAGGATTTTATTCTAAAAAAAGAAGGAAAGTAAAATTGAGGAAAAGTTATAATTTAGGGCGGAAATGTTTATTATTTTTCAAGTTTAAATCAAGAGAATTATATATTTCAGTTATTTTAAATGACATTTATTTCTGATAGTTAAATTCATTCCCCCACACCACGAATCTCACTGCTTTACTATTACTTTCTTAAAGCTAGGTAACTAAGCATTACAATATTTTGAGTAACAGGAATGTGTTTTGTATGTTCGGTTAGTTAAATTCTGAAATTCATAGGATGTAGTTTTTAAAATGTGTTTTATATAGTAGAGGGAAATAAAGAAAGAAAACATTCTAGAGATGATTTGATTTTTCATAAATTAAATTTAGACCTGTTGAGTCAATTTATAAATTGACAAACAGAAGTAACAGCATGTCCTTTGAGGCTTCATAACTTATCTACTGAACCATAATTTTACAAATGAATGTCCTTTATGCTTCCCACGGCAAGATTTATTTGGCAAAATGTTTTTATCATACACAGTATGGAATGTAAGGGATTCACTGCTAAAATTTTAGAGTTGCACAGTTCTACTTTTCATAATTTGTATAAAAGCTTTCCTCCTTCTTCGGGTGGAATATTAGTTGCTGGCTTTGATTGTCTGACTCTTTTTGGCTAGTGGATCTTTAGGTGTTTCCTCTAGAATGTTACGTTTAGTTACCTAAGATTTGATTTGATCTCATGGGAGCTTCTGTTCTCCTGATATAGTGGAGGAAGAGCCCATCACAAAGACCTCATCTAACCCTAAATACTTCTCAAAGACCAAACTTTTTCCAAATACTGTCACTTTGGGGGCTTCAACACAAGAATATTTGAGGAACACAATTAGTCCATAACATTCTCTTTTTGTCTATCTCTCCCCCAGTGAGCTGTTCCAAATACAAAACCAATGCAGTAAAAGTGTAACTGTATCAACTTGACTGATACTTACAAGTTAAGGTCTGGGCAGTGGTGAAGGGCATTTCTTCTCAGCTAATAAGATGATTTGTCTTGTTTTACAGCCAGCATCATAGGGACTGAATCGGATGCCAAGGATTCTGATGAGAATATTTCATTTAAGATAAAAGGGTTTTCTAAAAATGCTAAGATGTTCTTTGTTTTTTTCCATTCTGATTTCCATTAAAACTCAAAGTTGTAAGAAAATTTAATTTGAAAACTCATTTTATCAATATTTTCTTTCAAAATCCACTTTCTTTTTCTTTTTATTTGGTATGTCTCTGACCCAGCATATGCAGGGGTGCAGATCTACTAACTGAGTCTTTAACTGGAAGCCGAGGTCTTTCATTATGCATTGGCCAGTGGAAAGCCACGGAAGCTTAAGGGTGAAGACAGAACCTGAGGCCTTGGGAGGATCTTGTCATTGTCAGTGTTTTTCTTTGGCTTCTTGACCTCTGTGAAAGGTCTCTAGTTTGCATGGTTTTCTAATACTGGATTTTTTTTTAAAGGAACCAATGCCTATTTTATGTGCTTTTATAAAGATTCAAAATAAAAGAAAAGATGTTTGCCTGGATGAGGAGAGTTGACAGTCTTTACAGGAAATACCTGAATACAACTACATAAAGGTTACTATTATACCTTTTTCTGAATTTACTTGCCCTAATAAAACACAAAAGCATTTCATTCATTATTTACTATACAAAGTGCCAAATTACATATACTACCTGTTTTATCTAAAAAGTCATCAGCAAACCTAAGACCTTCTAGATTTTCTCATTTGTTATCTTCTAGAAGTTTTATAGTTTTGAATTTTTGCATCTAAGTCTATGATGCATTTTAATTTTCAAGGGTGTTAATTTTCAACGGTGTAATTTTCAACGGTGATTTTTTTTTTCGTATGTGGTTGTCCAGTTGTTTCTTTTCCCTTTGTTGAAAAGACAGTCCTTTCTCCATTCTGCTGCCTTTGCCCCTTTGTCAGAGATTAGTTGTCTGTACTTGTGGATCTGTTTCTGTGCTCTCTACTGATCGATTTATGTCTTATCTACATGTCCCATGAATCTATTTATCTATTCTATCACCAAGAACCACACTGAATTGATTACTGTAGCTTTATAGTAACGCTTAAAGTTGGGAAATACCAATCCCCTCACTCTATTCTTATGTAGTATTGTCATTTCTTGTCCTCAAAGAAGGAATGATGGCTCTAGAAAAAATAGGGTAGGAAGAGGATGATGACAGCATTTAGAAAGGTTAAGGAGCACAATCCACGAACAGAGTTGAAAGATTAGTATCCTTCAGCCGGAAAGAACTAGCGCTGTAAGAAAATGAGCTGTTCTACATTACTTAGTTTTTTTCAGTAGGTTAATCTTGCTAATAGTGATGACTAAGAATAAAAGGCTTTTTATAAATTAAGGAATTCTAGAACTAAGCTAAAAGAATAAAGGATGCATTGCTGGTTTCAGCCAGACCTTTGAACATGGCTGCTGTAAAGAGTGAGTGGTGCCCCTGAGCAGGGCATGCTAGGGACCCCCGAGCACAGGAGCACCACCCACTTTGACCCCCTTACCAGTGTGCCTGCCTCAGTCTTTGGACTCATCTGTTGGGCACTTCTGTGCGGAAACTTCATTTCTTTTGATGGACTTATGTTTGTTCTTTATAATTTATATTAATGTTTGAGAATTGATCAAATAGCTCAGTTAATATAAGCCAAATTAATCCTTTACTTTATAAACAAATTCTGCCTAATGAGAGATTTCCCAAGACAGATAAGTTGTTCATGATTTGGTTTCCTTTTATGTCACTTAGGGTCCCTGAAATGAATATTATAATTTATCAAAATTCACTATGTTGTTTTATTTTAATTTGGCTCAAAAAGAAGTATCTAGCTTGTGCTGAGTAATTTGTTTTTCCATCTCCAATCCACTTTCCTGCTTATCCTTGCCTTTTGTAAATGCTGAAGAAATGGATTTTTCTTCTTGCTGTCACAGCTGCAGCTACATAAATGGTTTTTGGTTTCAGTACTTAATGTGGGAAATAACTTGGGAAGGGCTTTAGAGAAAGAGTTTATATTGTTTATAGGTATTTCCCATACCTATAGGAAATAATTAATCTCAGAAACAATATCTTTAAAACAAAATAAAATTATAATATGTGTAGATTAGAAATGGTGCAATGAATTTAAATTCTAGTTTCTATATCTTACCTTTTGAAAAAGTCTATTAAGTAAATAATGAGACATTTTAGATGTTAAACACTTACAGTTAAATTTTAAATGAAGTTCAAATTTCCTTGTTCTTTATCAATATGACGTAAACTTGTATAGTAGTAGTCTCTAATTCTAAGAAAGCAGACTTTCATAGCTTTTTCGGTAAGGAGAATCTCAATATTGTGAAATATAACTTGTTGGCTTTATATTTCTAATCTCCCACAGAGCCTGACATAGTTCCATTTAGTGAATATTCAGTTATTTGATGTATATTTAAAGTGCTGAGACTAACAATACTATTTTTTAACTGAACAAGGAAAAATAAATTGTGTTCATTTTGTTTGTCTAGCTTTAAAACAATTCATTAATATCTTTTGGGCCCCTAAGTAAGAATAACTACATACATAAGCTAATAACTTATTATTAGTTTAAAAATAGAAAAGCCAATGCATTAATCCTGTTCAATTAATGATTTGCTGGTGGTTGACAGACATAGTCAAGATAAATAAAACAAATAGTAAAACATCTCAGGATAGCACTGGCAAGAGGAAGATTCTTCAGTTCAATGAAGAGGAAAAGAAGACTGTAAAATACATTTTTATATAAGTCAAATTTTATAACAAATTAATACTTGCTTTGTTTGTTTGTTTTGGAGATCCAGTTGGCTATAATGGAGATTTGAAATACAGTTACCCTAATTTTTTCTAGTTTGCTAATTGAAGGTGGAAATCCAGTCTCATTTTTATATGATGCATATTTTTTAAAAGTATTTTTTTTTTTTAAATGCATCTTAAGGTTCTGGCAAAAATAGAGACTTTAATCTGTGATGTTACTCATTTAGTTACAAGAAGGTCTGATCTCCCCATTGTTCACGGTCAGTGTACATGATTTTAGTCTTGTTAATCAAAAGAGTTCATTGTTATGCAATTTTATTCTGATATTAAGTCGTCTTCCCGAAAGCTGCAACTAGCTGTGGCATTACCAATTGTGAGTAAATGGTGAGAGGAGCTGTGTCTTTGCCTTGCTAGCCTATGCGTGGATGTGTAAACAATGACAGCACTTAGTTTTCTTTCCTCTTACTGGTTATTTCTTTAATCTGAGAATGCCGTGCATATCTTCTTCGGTGGTTGAGAATGATCCAGAGATTGATGTAGTTTAAGTAACATTGCAGACACAAAGTTCCATGCTCTACAAAGTTAGAATCTAGACAAATACGTCTATTTTGGTCTCCCGTCTAGGTACTAACTAGGCCCAATCTGCCTTCTGAGATCAGGTATGTTTAGGGTAGTATGACCCTAGACAAATACATCCATTTTGTAATGCATCAATAGAGGAAACTGTTATGGTCATGTTCAGATACTCAGCGAAACTCGTGGAACTTATAATGCTAAAATAATAATACAATTACAATAATTATAAAAAGCTAATGAGAATTGCATGCTCAGGTAGTAACTTTATCCCTACTTCCAGCAGATTTGCTTATTGTGAACACCATATTATTTGCTAACTAATATGTGCTAGAAATATTGACACTGTAGAGATAAAAATGATCCATCTCTGTATTACAGTTATATGGAAGTATTATCATCCCAATTTCACAAGTGAGAAAGCCAAAACTTAAATAATAACATGCTCAAGATTATGTGCACTGTGGGATTTGTATGTGAGTCTATTTGATTCTAAAGGCTATGCTTTTCCTCTTTCCAACAATTTCAGGAAACATACAAGGTAAAATTCACAGCTAATTAATCCCAAAGTTAATTATTACAGATTGTGGGCTATTCATGTTTCTGTTGAATCCTTTGTTTTACCTTTACCTTACCTTTTACATTCTTTTTATATATAATTCATATAATTTATATATAATTTTATATATCTCCACTATGTGGGAAAATAGCTGTGCAAATGCTAGACACTCAATTTATTTTTTTATACCAGTTTTAGTAATTTTTATAAAGGTGCTACTCTCTGAGGAGCAAGATTAAAATTAGATTTGCTGATTGTTTATGTATTTTCTGCTAACTGTTCATCCTTACTCTAAGTAGCTTAGAGTTGCCTTTAATGTTGTGACTTTTGTCATTTGAAGGGACAGAAATAAAACCATAAATCATGACATATGTGAGGAACCGACTGAAGTAGCCCACCATGCCGTAAGGTGACAGCATGGGAGTGCTGGGCTGGCACCACCACTTACTTAGAGCTTCTGGAAACATCTAAGTGGACATTAGTGCGTGAAAAACTTATCACTTGACCTACAGCTAAAGACAATGAAATAAAATATAGCATTTTAAATTATGGAACAAGTATTAATTTTGTTCATCCCCTAGGAAGAAAAGAAAAACATTTTAGTTTCATGTAAAGCACAAAAGCTATTTTCAGTCCCCATTTATTTATTTAGCTTATCTACTTAAAGTTTAAATTAAGCCATTGTGGGTACCATTTAAATTTGTTAACAAGTTTATACTTTTAAGACTGGAAATCAAATCTAGAAAATGAGGAAGCTAGCTTTCTGTTGCTGGAATTATAATTCCCTCTGCTTCCTTTGTTGATGTTTTTACTGCTGAGCAAGTAAAATTAGAAATATGGTTGTTTTGAAGAACAGTGAAACAAAAAATAGTTATATATGAGATGAAAGTAATTTTTACAGTAACGTGACTATTACATTTCTACCTGCTTGAAGTATTTGTTTATTCACGTCCTTCACATTGACTACGTTACTTCCCCCCTGTGGGACTGTGACTGGAAACCTCTTCCCTCTCAGACATGGAGTTTCTCATGAACCAAGATGGCACCAGGATTCTGAGCTGGCTTTTACTATGTAGATGATGTTGTCTAAAAGAGCACTTTGGATTAAGAGATGCCCAAACCCTTAGTGTTTAGCAGTCTGAACCAAATCAATGGGTTACAAATGTTTGCAGGACAGTTTCTTCTGTTGAGGGGTTGAGGACTTGTTGGCCTACTCACCTTGTTTGTCCTGACTGCTTTTTGAAACTGCCTTTTCTGCCCCTGGACTGCTAACCCTCTCTTCTGAAGAATCGATCTGATTCTTGGTGCCACCTGGTAGGTTGACCTGGGTGAAGGGGTTTTTCAGATATTGCCATCCGTACAAATTCCTTGTGAGTTGTTCTTGGGGAGACCTTCCGGTCCTGCTGTTTGTGAAATCCATCTCTCAGATCCTTTGCAGCATGCTCTCACAGCTACTGAGCTTCCACCGCCCTGCTGCCCTCTCTGTGGTTTGTGCCCAGCCCAGTGGGGTGTGGATTGTAGTACTTGTAGAACAAGTAGCCCTCCAGTGTTAGGAGGAGTGACTCAAAACCTTTCTGAGATTTAGCTTTGCCATTTAATGTTAAATACAATCAACTTCTCAAAGAAGTGGGAAAATTGCCTTGTTTTTATCCCACAGGAAAAAAATCTAGCAAATGTAATAATCACTGCAGTTTTCTCTGGGCCTGAAAAAATTATATTTAAATATATTTAAAAATTATATTTACCTTTTGCTAATTCTTTCTCATGCCGAATTATCTTTGTGATCTCAGTGATACTCCATAGTCTTCTGAATATTGCTGCTGCGTTTTTAGCAACGAGATTTGAAATAAAAACCTGGACTAGCCATGGACAGTACGGTACTAGGATTTATTTCACAGAAAGACAACATGGTGTTAAGTGGTCAGTGAGTCAATCCGTTTCAGACTGGCTACCTGTAATGACTTCATGGCCAGTGAGACATTTGAGTGCACAGTGCTTACTGTAGTCGACTTACGTGGAAAAAACAGAAATGAAATATAAGCAGCCTCTTCCAACACAGAAACCATGGAAGCAATGGCAAATATAGTTTGGTAAAAATTAACTTTCTCTGCAAATTTATATGAATATAGAGACTATGAGCAATATGTTAAATAAACTTGTCCCAACCTTAACAAAAGAAACATACGAACATTAATTTTTAAATAAAGTATTATCCTTGGTCATTTGTATAATTTGGAATATCACCTAACTCATCATTAATGGATTTTTCTACTTGGCAATAATCATGGTTAGAGAAAGATAATGGAAAAGGAGGGAAGGACAGAAAGAGAAAAATCCCATAGGAAGATCATTTTTAACAGCTTTATTTTAGTATGATTTATATAAAATACACCTCAGGTTTTTAAGTGCACATTTTGGCCTGTTTTGATGTATGTGTACACCCATGAAACCATCCCTGCAGCCAAGAAAATAAACATTTTCATCACCCCTAGAAGTCTTGTCAGAATCCTGCATCATTCCCCTCTTCTGGGTCTCCCACAACCCAATTCCCCAGCTATGTCTCAACAAGCAACGATTTGCTTTCTGTCTGTGTGGATTACTTTGTATTTTCTGGAATGTTATATACGTGTGTGTTTGTGTGAAGTTGTACAGTAACATACATTCTGATGGGATTGTCTCATGTAATCCTTGTGAGTTTCATCTGTGTTACAGTACATTTTACTACTTCCTTCCTTTGTACTGCTGAGGAGTACCCCACTTCCTGAGTATCCTGCAGTATATATCTGCTCTGTTCCTCTGGTGATGGGCGTTTGGGTTGTGTACAGGTTTCTGGTAGTACAGGAAAAGCTGCTATGGACATTTGTTAGAGATTAATGAACAAAGAAAAAAGGCATAGATGATAAATCTAATGGTTTGCTATTTCAAAGAACTAAGAAAATGAATAAACATTGCAAGACCGATCAAGGAAACAAATACTAAAGCCTCAAATAAATAATACTAGGAATAAAAAAGAATACTTAACTGAGATAGTTGAGAAATTAAAATGTTTCAAATTTGAAAACAAATAAAGTATATTTATTAAGAAAAATATAAGTCATCAAAACTGACAATAAATTTTGAAAACTTTAGCTACTAAAAAATTAAATCTATAATAATAAATATTTCCATTAAGAAGTATCATGCCAAGGTGGTACAGGCCTGTGGTTCCACTCACTCGGGAGGCTGAGTGGGGAGGTAGGAAGCTCATTTGAGCCCAAGGACTCAAGACCAAGTTGAGCCTGGGCAACATAGTGAGACCCTATCTCAAGAAAGAAAAGGAAAGGTTGGAGGGAAGGAGGTCAGAAAGAGCAGGCTTACATAGTGAGTTCTATCAAATATTTAAAGGATGAATAATTCCTAAATGGGGTACATTTTCCTCAGTATTGAAAAAAGAGACTTCCGGGCGGCACCTGTGGCTCAAGGAGTAGGGCGCCGGTCCCATATGCCAGAGGTGGCGGGTTCAAACCTAGCCCAGGCCAAAAAACAAAACAAAAAAAAAAAAATAGTTAAAAAAAAAAAAGAAGAAAAAAGAGACTTCCTTCTACAATTGGCATTTTGGTTACCTTAATTTTTAAAATGAATAAGATTAGTAAAGAAAAGAACATTATAGGCCAGTCTTTTTCATGACTGTAGATATAAAAATCTTAAATAAAATACTAGGAAAGCAAATGTAGGATATTGCTATCAATATATGTCATGACTTAATAGGATTTATTCCAGATATATCTGTTTGGATTAATATGAGGTAATCAATAACATAATCCACTGTACTAGCAGAAAAAAATAGTTATGTCTCAATAGATGCTAAGAGAAGGAATAAAAATTTAGCATTTGGTCATGACTAAAAATTTATTAAACTAGGAATAGAAGGACATTTTTTATTTTTATTTTTATTTTTAAAAAGCTTATAGCACCCAGTATTCCCAGGCGGTCTCCCATGCAAGTACTAACCTGGCCCGACCCTGCTTAGCTTTGAGATCAGACAAGATTGGGCACATTCAGGTATGGCCATAGTTGAAGAACATTTTATTAATGTACTAAAAGGTCTACCAAAAAACTGGGAAATGCTCAGAGGTTCTTTTTAAGATTAGGAAAAAAGACAATTGTGTTTAATATAACCAGTCTAATAAAGGTAATATGGCTAGAAAAAGAACAAAAGGTTTTATTTAGTTTGTTTTCTGTTGCTACAACAGAGTACCACAGACTGGTAATTTACAAAGAAAAGAAGTTCATTATTCTAGTAGTTTTCGGGTCTAGAAAGTGGAAGACGGCCTTCCTGCAGGGTTAGAACCTGATGGGGGACACGGCCAGGCCAGAGGGCAAAACCGTGCCTACTCTGGTCTCTCTTCCTCATCTTATAAATCCACCATTCCCTACATGGGGCCCTCCTCCAAAGACCTTATCTAATCTCAGTTACAAAGGCTCCACCTCCAAAAACTATTCACATGATGAATTTGAGGGTTAAGTTTCTAACACATGAAATTTGGGGGCTGCATTCAAATCATAGCATAGCAAGTGTCATGGTTGGAAAGGAAGAAACAAAACTGTCATTATTCACAGATAATGTGGCGACAAAACCCAAAAGAATATAAAGATAAATCTTATAAATTCATGAGAGAATTTACATTGTTGCTGGATAAAAATTCAACATACAGAAATCAATTACATTTCTATATGCTAGCAAAAGACAGTTAGAAATGTGATTTTTCTAAGTTACCATTTAAAATTTCAGGCATCAAAAATATGTTGAACCTTGGAATAATCCAACAGAGGATTTATAAGGCCTTTGTGAATATCTTGACAAAAGTACTGCTAGAGGTAAAATAAAACCTCAGTAAATGGAAAGATAGACCTTGAATTATGAGCAATCAGCTTTTTTGTTAACCATTGCGGAACTGCATTCAGTAACCACAATATGCAATCAGCAAGTTGACTCGTTTTGGAAAGGATGCCTGTTTGTTGCTGTCATCACTTTGTTTCCTCCCATTCAAGAGTGCGTTGTACTTTTCTTAACTTCTTTGCTTTGAATGAACCATCAAAGTTCAGGCTTCCAGCTGGGCACTTTCTGTGTGTAGCCAACATGTGCTGTGATTTTTGAAATAGCCATTTCACTGCTAGAAATGAAAGGCAATGATTTATCTATATTTTCTCAGTGGTGGACAGGGAGAAGGATGGGGTTACGTGAGGAGGAATTGTGTTGTGTTCTGAGTAGTCACGGCTTGGCCTTCACCCCTGAGCAGCCGGGGATGTGGACTCAGGTGGATGGGCAGCAGTGAATGGGGTTTCTGAACAGCTCCCTTGGTTCTTTCTCAAACTGCAATTTCATCCTGAGAAAATTATTTACCATTCTGTGCCCATTTTGTGTTTCTGGTTAAAATTTTAGCAAAGCAATCTACTTGAGATGCTATAAGGACTGGTTACTACCTCGGAAGCGTTTCACCAGAACACGAGGAAATCCTTCCCTCCTCTCCCTATTGTGCTTAAGCAAGTGCTCAAACCAAAACCCAAACCCACTCACTGCTTTCCTGCTCGTGTGTGAATGCCATGTGCTCAGGTTCCCCGAAGGCCTGTCCGTTTCCAGCCGCGCTGTCCAGAGAGGAGAGGAGTGTAGACGGCCAGGAAAACACCAAGTGGTCTGGGACACTGCCTCTGGTGCTTTCCTTCACTGTCTCCTATTCATAACCAATTTCCTAGGAGTACGGCTGCCTCAAGGGCAGGATTGCTCAGGGGGCAGTAGCATCAAAGAGGCCGCTTTGCTCTCAACTTCTCAGAGTGATGAGGTGCCCGGCCCCCTACCCAGGAGAGAGGGCAGCAACGGGTGAGCTTGGTTTGGCTCATTCTCTGCAGTATCTGGCACCAAGCCCTCCTTGGTGTATTACAGCTAATAGCTAATAAGATGTCATATGCTTTTATATTATTCATAGAACCACATCTGTTGGAAAGAAATTTACATTAGGAATTAAAATAATGCCTCCAAATCACCACAGTGTGATAGTTTGCTGAGTGAAAATTGACTCATAAAAGGAAGGTAACGCAGGGAACCTCTGACTGCAGAGTCTCTGTAGACAACGTGAGATTGCACATCGAAGACCATATGTTTCTGTGCAGTGTGACATGTATCTAATATTGGGCACATTTCCAGAAAATGCTATGCAATATGCTCTTCCGAAAAAACCCACATCTTGCTTGGTATTATGCTGAAGCCTACTTACACAGGGCAGTTTGTGGATTGTATGCATATGGGAACGGCACCTCAAAACAAACTTTCCTTTTAGTCTGCGATTCCATTTGTGAGACAACAGCAGATGGCTGAACCGGCACAGGCGTTCACTTCAGCACGGCTCTGAGTCCTAACTGTTGTCGGGGTACCAGAGGGTGAGTGACCATAAGACCGGGTTTCTAATACTTTCATAATGTAGTTTTCCTTTTTTAATATTGTTAATGGGTGAAATCTTTCCACAAGGTCTCCTCGAGACATATTTCTTAAGTAACATTTTTGGATATGTTGACTTTAGTAGCAGAAACTTCGTATTAATGCTGCAACTTCTCTAGAAATCATTTAGGTTTCCTAAAATGTCAACTCTAAAATTTGCTTGTCTTTCAGCTTTCCCACACCCTATCTTCACAAGCACGTACACACGTGTGTGCGTACATACCCCACCCATGCAAATGAATGTGTAAACAATTCATGCTTGCACTTACTAAGTTAGTATTATAAAAATTACACGCTACTTTGTTATACATAAAGGACTCTTTTTTTTTTTTTTTTAGAGACAGAGTCTCACTGTACTGCCCTTGGGTAGAGTGCCGTGGCCTCACACAGCTCACAGCAACCTCCAACTCCTGGGCTTAAGCGATTCTCTGCCTCAGCCTCCCGAGCAGCTGGGACTACAGGCGCCCGCCACAATGCCCAGCTATTTTTTTGTTGCAGTTTGGCTGGGGCTGGGTTTGAACCCGCCACCCTCGGCATATGGGGCCGGCGCCACCAACATAAAGGAGTCTTAAAAAAACCTTGCCTCGTCTCCGATTTCAGTGTACTTCACCTGGTCCACCAGTGGTGTCACTGTGTGGTTTACACCACACTTCCCACTCTTTTCTCAGAGCTACCCTGCTGTCCTGTGACAGGCTAAGAGATGGCTGTTGCTGTGGTAGCCCTGGCCTTTCACAAGGTCAAAGAGCAAAGCCAGAAAGAGATGGAGAATGAGAATGTGAGGAGCATCTAGAGCCCATAAATGATACACGTTGGACAGTCATATAAAAAAGCTTAACAATCTCCTATCTCCAAAGTTAATGGTGTTATCCCAATGGCATTTAAACTGCTCATAAATTGAGTCATTTTCCAGAAAGATGTCAGGAATAAAGTGTATTTATCAGGAAGAAGAAATGTGACAATAAACGAGAGCAGACAAGTTTTCTGATGAGAAGGATTTGTTTAGAATCGTAGGCTTCATAAGAAAGGTTTCCCATCTGTCCATAAAACCAGCTCTACTCCCACCTCTCAACACCAAGCTCTTCCCAGTGGCTGTCCACATCACAAACCTTAGCTCTTTCATGGTTACTTGATTTAAAAGTACCACAACAGATAAACCTTTGGATACAATTTTATGAAATAAAAAAATAAACTGTTTTTCATACTATCACATTTTGTATTTGCTAGGAAAAAAAAAGCAAAGATTTCTATAATCAATGAACAAGTACATTCTTTTGGGATTAGAAACCAAAGGTAGCCATTAATAACATTTAAAAAGTCACGCCATAGAAGACCGGCGCAAAATCTACAAACACATGAAAAAAAGCTCATCATCCTTAATCATCAGAGAAATGCAAATCAAAACTACTCTGAGATATCACCTAACCCCAGTAAGAGTAGCCCACATAACAAAATCCCCAAACCAGAAATGTTGGCGTGGATGTGGAGGAAAGGGCACACTTCTACACTGCTGGTGGGAATGCACACTAATAAGTTCCTTCTGGAAGGATGTTTGGAGAATACTTAGAGACCTCAAAATAGACCTGCCATTCGATCCTATAATTCCTTTACTAGGTTTATACCCAGAAGACCAAAAGTCACAATATAACAAAGACATCTGTACCAGAATGTTTATTGCAGCCCAATTCATAATTGCTAAGTCATGGAAGAAGCCCAAGTGCCCATTGACCCACGAATGGACTAGCAAATTGTGGTACATGTATACCATGGAATATTATGCAGCCTTAAAGAAAGATGGAGACTTTACCTCTTTCATGTTTACATGGATGGAGCTGGAACATATTCTTCTTAGCAAAGTATCTCAGGAATGGAAGAAAAAGTATCCAATGTACTCAGCCCTACTATGAAGCTAAATTATAGCTTTCACATGAAGACTATAACCCAACTATAGCGCAAGACTATGGGGAAAGGGCCAAGGGAGGGGGGAGGTTTTGGTGGAGAGAGGGTAATGGGTGGGGCCACATCTATGGTGCATCTTAGAATGGGTACAGGCGATTGCACTAATGTACACAGCTATGATTTAACAATGAAAAAAAAAAAGTCACGCCATTACAGGACTTGATGAGAAATTAATCAATCAAGCTTCTATGCCTGTGCCATGCAGCAAATGATATTGCAAAAGAGCAGAGAGAAGCAGTGGTTTGTATCTTAGGGTCAGTGAGCAAGTGAGTGTGTTTCTTTGCTCTGTAGCACACTGCACGGGGCAAAGAAGACACTTAACTATTTGTTGAGTCAATTAATTAATCATGAGTCAGAATCCCAGCTTCACCACTTTAGGGTATGCTAGTGACCTGACTTCTCTAGACATTGGTCCATTTCCAGCATAAAGTATGCATAACTGTACCTCCTTAAGTTATTGAGATGATAAAATTCCTGTGTGCTACTTCGCATGATGCCTGGAGCTAATCTGCAGATCAGTCGATTGTGCTTGGTCTTATTCAACACCAGGAATTTTAAAGTTTTGTTTGCAAAGTATTATCTTCATTTCTCACTTATCCACGGACAAATTATATTGCAATTACATTAGTGTAAACATTTAAGGACAACTTTGACTGTATTCAAATGAGCCTCTGTACAAGGTAGAAACTGTGTATTCAGCATCTCTGGGAAGGTGTGAAATATTCTTGCCCACTTTTGCTGCTTCCTACAAGATGGGTTGACACAAGGCTAAAGAACAAGGTCAAATTAGTTACTTACAAAAAGGATTCAGCAATTATTCAAACTTAAATAGGCTTACTACATAAGAGCTATGGAAGAATCACTGTCCCAATCAATGAGGTTTCAAAAAAATATTTCATCAAAAAAATCCCTTCTCAGTGTTAATTCAACAACTACCTAGATATAGAACATTTGACTTTGAATGGCAGAAACAACACACTGGGAGATTTTTAAAAAATGGTTTTGTGCCACAGAACTACACAGTTAATTATATAACCATTTTCAGAAGCTCTCTCAGATATCTGCCAGTTTTCTATTGGGAAAATTCTAGATATTTATATTCAGGAAGAATTTCATTTTGGTTTGACTATATCTTTTTATTCATAAGCTTTTTAAAAGTTAACTTTTTTCAACCAATTCTCAGAACAATGATTTAAACTTTAGAATAGGGTTGAATAAATACTTACCAAGACAGAATCCTACAGAGTGTTACATCCGAATTACGTGAAATAGAGGAACTATGAGGCATTTGAACAAAAAAATGTAGAATTAGAGAATTATTCCAATTTTCTTGATTTTGCATGAAATATGCAATCACAAAAATCAGAGGCTAACTTCTTTTGAGATTTTTCTGTTAGTTTTATCTCCTGTTGTGGTTATGAATGTACATTGGTCTCTCCTGGAGATTGTAAGATCCTTGAAGTTGGAAACAAATTCTTGGTCTTTTTCCCGCTGCCCAGGTCGTTGCTGCAGTGTGTATTTGTAACAGTTATATCTATGACCTCTTTGCACATTCCAAACTGATTTTAAAATTAATTTTAGGATTTATCTTCTACAGAACTTTAAAACATGTTAATGATGCGTTTACAATGTGGTATAATGAGATACTGCGTATTATGTAATATATTAAGAATGTATTTTTGAGTGGCAATATTTTGCTGTCAGAGGTGGTTTGTTACTTTGTTGTCCGAGTAATAGTCTCACATTTTTACAAAATATTCTCTAATCTCGGGCCTAAACTCGTAAATCCACTTTTCCCTGTTCTTCTATCAGTTCCTGTGTCTCCTCCTTATGTGACTGCCAAGTTACTAGTTTTTTGTTCTTAGACCTATGTGTCCCTGAAAGTCAGCGTGGGGCCGGGGAGTAATGATGATGGATCCAGACCTGCTGCTCCTGCAGCTGCCAGTGGGACCGGAGACTCCATGGGGACTGCAGCAGCCTCAAGTGTCCCACGGAGCTGAGCACCACCAGCCCTCTCCCTGTTCCCAAAGCTGATTAAATCTGAAAATAACTTGGATTATTCATTATGTGCAAATGTAGGGCATTGATAACACTTTTTTCTACGTTCCCTTGTCTAAAGAATGGAATCAAATGTGTCCAACTTGTGGGAAAAAATGAGGAATTGTCTAGTTACTCAGGCTGCTAAAGATGAAACATTTAAATATTAATGCAGATATTAAAACAGATGTGTAGAAACTTTTCCTAACCAGTGTTTTGGGTTGTGTTTGTAATAGAAATGTTTGCCTGAATCTATAAAAGCCTCTTGCTTCATTAGGCTGTTTCATACTAAATGGTTTGTCAGGTTGCGTTTGCAACTGAAAGTGGTTATTTTCAAGTCAGTATTTGGGGTTTCTTTTTAGAGATAAGGATTTACTAATTAAATATTTGTAGGAACAAGATTTATAAGAGCAATATTTAAAAAGTACTGTGTGCTTTAGAAATAATCATTGAAAGCAAGAGTTGTTCTTCTAAATACACCTGATCTTAGCCAAAACGCCGAGAAGTGATGTTCTTCTGATTACATATCTTCAAGCTAGTCTTTAGTAGTCTCAACCTGATGGCCAGAGAATCCAGGGAAATCCATTTCTAAGAGTAGATAAATTCTTCTACCACTAATAGTGAAACGATTCAGTGCCTTAACAATGGCCTGAGCCAGGTTCTCACTGTGTAGGGTCTCTTAGCCCCATCGATACTTTTGTAAATTACTGATTTCTTGAGCCATACTCTACAGTCAGAGAGTTAGTCTTGGGAATAGGCCAAGCACCCTGAGTTTTCTTAGACATACTGAAGTCTAAAGAACACTGTGGAAAGTATTCCAAGGTCGAGTCATCTGTTTCTGCTTTGCTGGAAACAAGTGTTGTGCTAGTTCAACAATCTGAAACACCTGCTGCCTGTCTCCGTGCAAACTGAAATCATCAATTGGAAATTAAGTGTGAGAGACAGTCTTGATGAGGTGCAGGCATCAATCATTTTCAGATTTTTGACAGATACTTTTTATTCTCTCTTTGTGCAGAGAATCAGCATCATGGTGAATCTTCATCAGTTCAATCCTTGGCAGTTGGCACCGTCACATGCAGCAGATGTGTGGCTTTAACTCTTAAACTTGTGGAGATGGTTTGGATACAGTGCTCTCCATTACCCAGACCTTCCCCGAGGCATCCAGAGAGTGGGGGTACTGTTGTCGCCAGAACACAGCCTGAGAGTGTTGTGCAGAAATATTTCTATCAAGAAAAATTGTAATTAGACTAATAAGAACATTTTATGCTTTTTAGAAGTTTTGATGTACATTCTCTGCTGAGTTTTTTGATGACACTGATTGGATATAAGGACAAAGCTCACACAGGCTGGTGGCGATGCTGTGCCCTTAGCTCCCTGACATCCTTTTGACTCTCAGAAACTTGCATTCTTTTTTCTTTGACCTTACAAAGATGTGTGTCTGTGATTTCTGCTGAGTGTTTTCTAGGTACTACCTTCCATGCCCACGCGCCTCTCTGTGTCACTGTCTATGGGAAGCTCAGGGGGGTGGAAAGAGCTCTAGATCAGAGCCAGAGACACCACGTGAGCACCGGCTCCCTGACTAGTCTGTAAACAATGATGAGAAGCACGTGCAGCTCAGGGCTTCGTACTGTGTTGTACATAAAATAGACAGAAATGCAAAGTTTTATCCTTCCACCAGAAGGAGCAGAGCAGTTTTCTATCCCCTCACCAACTATTTGTTAGGGTTCGTTAGATATATTTTCTTCAAAAGTATTTATGTGGCATTTTATTTATTTTATTTTATTTTATTTTTTAAAGAATGGAGTAGCAGATCAAGGAACAATTGAGGAGTAAAGTGTAATTTGTCCTTTTTCACCCAAAGAGCACGTGGATCCCTTCTGTATTTAAAATTGGAAAAAGGAAAATGTATGGGAACAGGGCTTGATAGTTCTTTAAACTGGAGATACAAACTCCCTTAATATTTCTTATCTCAAGATAACTGATCAAGTGGTTAGTGAGGATTCTGCTACTGAGTTTTGAAATCACAGCATGTAGTATCTTATTTAGATGTTGAATTTTAGCAGGAAAAACACCTCTCAGGAGTAATGAGGAGGAAACCTCCCATCAGCGCACTGGCCTCATGGAACTGAGTGTAGGTAGAGTGGAGGCAGCAGAAGCTGCAGTCAGTGCCAAGCAGGTGCGGGGGGTCATGTGGATGCTCATACAGGCAGGACTCTGCCACCAGTGTCCCACGTGAAGGGACACCATTCACATACTGCACTTCACAGATTTATTATTGGTTATTTATTATGGACAAATTTTGGCATGAAGTAGACATGTATCTTGATTTAACAAAATCAGGATTTCACAACAATTTTCCAACAGATGGATATAAAGCGCAATGAGGGTACCTTCTTCCAATTTTTCATAACGGGCCATATGGGTTCGTGGTGGCATGAGTTTACACTGATTCGATGTTTACTGATCCAAGAGTAGAGATAACATGTGGGAGTCCCGTGGGGTAGAAAGATGGAGGCAATGCTGCAGGACAGGAGTGGGGTGGGGGCAGGCCAGCTGCGTGTGAACACCTGGCCGTGCTGTGCCTGCTGGCGGGGTGGGGGCAGGCCAGCTGCGTGTGAACACCTGGCTGTGCTGTGCCTGTGGGCGGGGTGGGGGCAGGCCAGCTGCGTGTACACCTGGCCCTTGAGTGCCTGCAGGGCGGGGTGGGGGCAGGCCAGCTGTGTGTACACCTGGCCGTGCTGTACCTGCGGGCGGGGTGGGGGCAGGCCAGCTGCATGTGAACACCTGGCCCTGGAGTGCCTGCGGGCGGGGTGGGGGCAGGCCAGCTGTGTGTGAACACCTGGCTGTGCTGTGCCTGCGGGCGGGGTTGGGGCAGGCTAGCTGCGTGTACACCTGGCGGTGCTCTGCCTGCGGGCCGGGTGGGGGCAGGCCAGCTGTGTGTACACCTGGCCCTTGAGTGCCTGCAGGGTGGGGTGAGGGCAGGCCAGCTGCGTGTACACCTGTGCGTGCTGTGCCTGCGGACGGGGTGGGGGCAGGCCAGCTGCGTGTGAGCACCTGGCCATGCTGTGCCCGTGGGCGGGGAGGGGGCAGGCCAGCTGCCTGTGAGCACCTGGCCGTGCTGTGCCCGTGGGCTGGGTGGGGGCAGGCCAGCTGCGTGTGAGCACCTGGCCGTGCTGTGCCCGCGGGCGGGGTGGGGGCAGGCCAGCTGCGTGTGAGCACCTGGCCGTGCTGTGCCCGCGGGCGGGGTGGGGGCAGGCCAGCTGCGTGTGAGCACCTGGCCGTGCTGTGCCCGCGGGCGGGGTGGGGGCAGGCCAGCTGCGTGTGAGCACCTGGCCATGCTGTGCCCGCCGGCTGGGTGGGGGCAGGCCAGCTGCGTGTGAACACCTGGCCGTGCTGTGCCTTGGAGGTTCTTCTCATCTACACGGAGCATGAAGCCTGCTGCCGGGGTAGCTGCTGCCTCCCTCCTGTTTTGTGCCCCATGGAGACCCAGTTCCAGGGTTACTAAGCCTTCCAGTTTCTCAAGGGATGGTAACAATTGGATTTTTGTGTGAAACCTTTGAATTTTGAAGAAATGCCTTGTATTTTTAATGCAAAATGTTAGCCAAGGCAAGCAGATCCTTGGGTTAATTCTGCCTGGGCCGGACCAGCCTTGGTAACCTGTAAAGAGTAGACTGCTCAGCTCCAACCTACGGGGGCGCTCTACCTGCACAGGTCACAAGACTGGCATGTGGTAGATCAGTCAGCGTTTATTGCGTGATCAAATGTCTGAACATTTCCCACTAAAAACAGTTGCATTTTTAACTTAATTTGTTGACAAAGGAAAACTATAAGGAAACTGCCTGTGTTAGATGGAGTTGCAGCATCAGAACCATTACTCCATTGTTACAGAGGTCTCAGCAAGAAAGGCAATACCATGGCAGTCAGATACAAGCTGTGGCTTTTAGTAAAACTGACCTCTAAGTTTAGAGAAATGGCAGAGTCCAGATACTGCAAAGGAATTTGATTTAAGATTCTGGAAGAAGGAGGGCTGACGATTCACCCACATGTGATGATACTAGGAAAGAAAAAAGGGGTGATATCTAGCAAAACCAATTTTGGTGCTGTCCACTGAGTTCACATTTTGAAAGGGGAAGTACAAATGCTGAAGGAAATGGCACGTGACCAGGGCCAAGTGTGAATAAGGGTAGGACACTAAACTAATATTTTCATAACCCTGAAGCAAGGAATGAGCTGAGATTTATTTTCTTTATGGCGTGGATGAATGGCTGAATGAATGCACAGAGGATGCATGAATGAAATACTGGGTGTATTTTATTGTCTTTAACATTTTTCTGAGACCTGGAAGGAAAGTTCGGCCCAATGTCTAAGACTGATGATGCAATACAGACGGACAGTTAAAAGAACAATACTATTCAATCCTTTTTTGTGTTGTTTCTATTATCAGTAAACAAAGAATAAACAATTAAATTGAAGAAAATAAAAAAGTTCTCAGAGGTAATGAAAGCTCAATAAAAGTAAGGAGATAGTAAAGGAATATGTAGATGCTTAAAATGATGGCTGTTACTTGACTGAGCATTTACAGTGCCAGGAACCAGCTGAAGTGCTTTACAGGTATCATCCCATTCGTTTTTCTCAATAAACCTATGAAATAATTACAATTATTAATTCCACTTTATACTTAGAGAAATGGAAGTTTGAGATTTAAGATGTGGCTGGAGATCCCACAGCTAGCGAGTGGTGAGGCCGACCTGTCTTTGGTGCCGACTTACTTAATCAGTAAGCTACAATGTGGCCCCCCAGTGAACTCGGCTCTATCGGTGTGGGTTGCTTACATAAAAGGGTCCTGAGAGAATTACGGAGTGGTGGGGCACCTCCGTCTGTCATCTTTGATGATGCCCAACCATTGGGGAGGATGGTGAGAGACTGGAGATGGATTGATCTCCAGAATTGGAGAATTGATCACATAAGCTTTTGATGCCTAGCTAATTGTGGAACAGACTATTAAAGAAATGGTTTGTGAGTGCTTGGAGAGGGTAGTGACGATCCAGAGAAAGTGGGGTTGGGTGTCTAAGAGTCATTTTGATACTGAAATTAAAAATTTTCAATGTTAATAGGAAAGCCTGAAATGGTATATCTGGGCTTCACCATCTGTTGTGTGTTCAGTTGACGTTTTCTTGAATAAGTGAAGGAGTATGAATCAGAGCGTGAACCTGGGAATGGGTCCAGTCTGTGTTGCAGCCACTTCCCCACTTACCGTCTGCTGTGTGGCTTTAGGTAAGCTGTGACACCCTCCACAACCCGAATTCTTTACATGCAGTATGAGGTAAAAGCTCTTCCTTGGGCCGTGCAGGGCAGAGTGCCAGTGAAGCTGACTTACTTCCTAACATCTTAAATCTCAAACTTCCATTTCTCTAATTATAAATCTCTCTTCACAGGAGAACGAAGTGGTGGTAAGTGGATGTGTGGTTTCGGGGACAACTTCACTTAAATCCGACTGCACAACTGAAATACAAGGAAATCTATAGTGCATATCAGAGGGCTACCTGTTTAGTTCTTCCTTCTAGATTTCTCTCATCTACTTATGTAAAAACACACAAAACCATGCTTGTAAAAATGTTTGATTGACTCGATTCTGAGCTTGGAGGAACAAGGGATATTCTGAGTGACAGACTTAATATTTAGAATTCAGATAAACCTTTATAGTTGGAATTATGGGCTGAAACAACAGGATGATGTTTGGTAGGAACAAAGGTGAAGCTGTTTACTTTGTTTTATAAAAAGCTCTTGCATAAATACCAGCTAAAAGATAATCATTTTGTATGTATAGAGCATGTATTCATAAATAAAGAGGGTCCCATTGCCACTGCCCATCCAAGCCTGGACTCTGCAATTTCAGAGGTCACCGCTACACTGCCACTTCCAAAGACAACACCAAGGGAAAGACCTGGATAGATCTCCCATCTCGTGAGCGATGCGGTTATGAGAAGAAAAGAACTTTGGAGGCACATGATAAGCACTCAAAATATGACAGAGACATAATTTTTAAGAGAATCCACTTGTTCTTTGAGATTCTAGAGGACAGAACTTGGATTGGTAGATGAAAGAGAGAATCCAATTTCTCTTCTAAATGGGATTTTCTAGGAGCTAGAGCTCTTCGATGATAGGATAGACTATCCTAAAAGATGATAAGGTCCCTGTTGTTGGAACGGTTTAGGAAGGAATTGGTTGTCAGCTTGCCTGGTTGCTGTAGAAGGAATTCCTACATCGGATAGATGGCAAGATGACCCCCAAGGTCAGCTTTTGTTTTCTCTGATCAGCTAAGTACACTTCCAGTATCTTGGCTATTGATGTAGATTCTTTTTTTTTTTATTGTTGGGGATTCATTGAGGGTACAATAAGCCAGGTTATACTGATTGCAATTGTTAGGTAAAGTCCCTCTTGCAATCATGTCTTGCCCCCATAAAGTGTGACACACACCAAGGCCCAAGTGTGACACACACCAAGGATGTAGATTCTTAAGTACTTAAATTGCCTATGTATTGTTTTAGAAAGATTTATTTTATTCTATTGAAGAATATGTGAAATATAGAAAATCATTTTTTTCCCTTTTAATTTAATAGCAGCTCTTATGGCTTCTCATTCTTTCTTATATATATATTTTAATTTATTTATTTTTATTGTTAAATCATAGCTGTGTACATTAGTGCAATCAAGGGGTACAGTGTTGTGCTGGTTTCATATACAATCTGAAATATTCTCATCAAACTGTTCAACGTAGCCTTCATGGCATTTTCTTAGTTGCTGTATGTAGGCATTTGTATTCTGCATTTAGTAAGTTTCACCTGTACCCATTCTAAGATGAGCTGGAACATATTCTTCTTAGCAAAGTATCTCAGGAATGGAATAAAAAGTATCCAATGTACTCAGCTTTACTATAAAGCTAAATTATAGCTTTCACATGAAGGCTATAACCCAAGTATAGCACAAGACTATGGGGAAAGGGCCAAGGAAGGGGAAGGGAGGGGGGAGGTTTTGGTGGAGGGAGGGTAATGGGTGGGGCCACACCTACGGTGCATCTTAGAATGGGTACAGGAGAAAATCATTTTTTAATTTTCATTTCTTTGATTCATTTGATATTTAGAGATTCTATTACTCTAGAATTCTTCCTCATATAGAGAAGAAATTAGAGCAAAAGTTTGTTCTTAGCTTTCCTTATATTCCTCCTCAAAAAGAAAGTAACAATAAATAAAGACACATTGAAAATGAATTTAACATAAACATTGAAAATCAATGTTTCTTGGAAGGTAGAGAACATTACCAAGGCCAAGATAGATGCTTAGGAGGCAGGGACTTGCTTACGAAGACTCCTCCAGCCACATTCTGTGACACTGGTTGCTCAGCCTTTTTGGTATCTCTCCTGTCATGCTGAAAGGAGACATCTGTATGGGGCAGGGGGGTGGAGGAAGAGATCTGAGAGCTCTGTATGGACAAGACAGCTTTACCTTTTCTTGGTCCTACCACTTGTAGGCATTGTGCTTTGTTTTGGATGAGGGGATGGAAAATACTCAATTGGAGAAGAAAAGAAAAACTGCAGCCAGGGAGCAGGGGCTCCCGCAAGGCCTTCTGCTCTCTGTCAGCTGGATCAGGCACGTCTGCAGGTGTGCCCTTGTCTGCACTTCTCTCTGTGCTTCACAGGCACAGCCCCCTCCGCTGCCGTTTCTTCACCCCTCCTCCTATATCTGGCCCATTCTTCCCATCTCTCCAGGCCTAGATTATGGGTCCCCTCTTCTGTGAAGTGCCACCCAGCCTGGGTTGTATTTCCGGAAGTGGCTAAAGGCTTTAATGTGGGAGCTTCCCTTTGTTCTTCCACTCCTTTGTTCCTGCTGCTGGCTCAGCACTTGCAAAATCTTTCTGCAAAGTCCTTCATTTGCTAGATTCCTTTCTCCTCTAGATAGGAAGGATTTTGAAGGAAGTAGTTGTTTTTATTCACTCGTGTCTCTACGGAACTAGTATATAATAATTGTTCAATAAGTGCTTCGAATTATTTTGAAGGAAGGAAGGAGTGACTGTGTCCATAAAACAAGCAGAGTGTCTCAAAAGTGCTAGTGGTATATGAGGGACAATTTTCTTTTGTTTTAATTTTCCTGTGGGATTGTTTAGGGCCTTGTGGTCTGAGGGCCCTGGCCCCACTCACTAAAATGGCAGCCTGCATCTTCAGGGAATATAACGATTTATAGCTCTCCAAGTCTGTTTCCAGTTGGTTGAGAAACTCTGGCACAGAATCTGTAGTTCACTTGGGTGATTCCATTAGGCTTCTGTGTTTTCTTGGCCCTACCCACCAGACAAAAGAAGATGACCTCAGGGATCATTATTTGACAGAAGACACTTTGAGAAGTCATAGCTGTTCCATCTCTAAAAGACGTTCCATTCATGTTATACAAATTCAGAGATTACCAAAACCAAACATGAAAACTGTTAATATAAAAGACATCATTTATAAATCTCTGAAATTTTTAAGGAATAAGTTTTCAGTAAACCTCCTGCTTTGCTTTTTTTTTTTTTGGCTCTGGAGAAAATCAGATTACTCATTTGTCTTTAAAAAAGAGAGAGAAAGACAAGAAAAGAAAAGCTTTTCATCATAAAGAAAAAAAGAACTTATGCTGCAGGATTAAGTGATTGATGTGATAAGTAATACACAGTGAATGGAAAATCACTGTCGTCAGAATGTAACTCGTGCCTCATATATTTTTCTCTTCTAATCAATATTCAGCATATAAATGGCCCTACTCTTCCATGTCCAGAGGAAAACAGAAGATGGAAACACAGCATATAAAGGTTAGAGGGGTTTCTCTTCACTTAGGACAATATTCATTATCAGCTGCTGTTTTCAGGACACCAAAGCAAGTGTGTACATCCAACATTGAGCATTGCATAGAAAACTCTTTAAATCTATGCTAATGTGATTTCCTCCCTGGATTCAGTAATCAGTGTTGTGACAAACATGTACTCCAACCTTCCATGTCGCTTTTTCAGTTCTGAGACTGGTTTTTAATTTATGATGCAAACCTTTGACATTTAAGGAGAATATCACTGATTTATAATATTTCTTCTGCCTCATTATTTAATAAATCTTTTTTGATTTCTGTGGGCAAAAAGAAAACTCTTTTTGAGTAAGATGTTTCTCATCTCTTGAAGTATTGGTACTAGAGATCTCAGGCAAAAGCAATTCTTAAAAACTCTCCAGGAGGTAGTTTTATATGTGATTATAGTGCATCTAATATCATGCAAATATTAAAGAGGTTTAAAAATCCTAAATTCATTGATATTTTTTCATCCTCAGGCAAATGATAAAAGTGCAAACATATTGCTTTAGGATAAGCCTTTAGGTAAATGTATCATGCAAAACATTACATAAAAATACTGTGTGGCTTAATTTTGTCTGACTCATAATCCCTGGAAACATCTGAATATTGGTTCTTCAAAAATGCTTTCTACATTATAATTCATGTATTTCGGTTATCTTCTAAGAGAGCTATGTCTTTTTGCCTTAATTTGGTAGAATTTCAGCAATACTGCAGTCCAAATGATGTATGCTTCCTCCAGCTTCTAAGCTCCATCCCCTCTAGAGGATTAGTATGTGATACTATGTTTGGATTTTACAGATTATTCATCCTGTAGTTACAGAATTTGGGCTTCCTGCAGGAGTGACCTTGATCTGATAGTTTATATTTCAATTGAGTTTTGATATCCGGTAGACATCATTAATTGTAGAGGTTTGAAAAGATCTCCATAGGTTTATAGTCTCCAGGAATAAGGTTTTTAACAAATTTAAAATGAGTACAATTTAAATTTGGCTTATTCTTTTCAAATATGACTCTATCTAAAGAAAACAATCTTTTTAAATTTTTAAAAATGTAACAAAGTTAATTCTGAAGGGCTAAATGACATAAAATAACTTTCAAAATAATTTTTTAAATAAGGTAATAAATTAGCAATAATGTCTAGATTGATTTCTTTTTTTTTTTTTTTCTGAGACAGCATCTCACTATGTCACCCTCTGTAGAGTGTTGTGGCATCATAGTTCACAGCAACCTCAGACTCTTGGGCTTATGCAGTTCTCTGGCCTCAGCCTCCCAAATAGCTAGGACTACAGGCACCCGCCACAACGCCTGTCTATTTTGTTGTTGTTGTCATTGTTTGGCAGGTCCTGGCCAGGTTCAAACCCACCAGCCCCAGTGAATGTGGCTGGCTCCCTAGCCTCTGAACTATAAGTTTAGGCACAGAGCCTAAACTTATTTCTTTTAAATAGACTTGAGTCCTTTAAAAGTATCTACCAACATGTATAGTGTCTGGAATGAATGTGGAATTTAGAAAACTCAGCATAGCATTTCCTCCCAGCTTCCCTTCAGCTGCAGGATTGTGCTGCTGGCTATGTCTGTGGGTGTCACTAGGAGCCCCCCAGTCCTGAATGGCTACAGATTGGGCCTCACAACCTAGTTATGGGAGAACCTCTGTAGTGGTTAATCAGTGTTCCTGATTCCATGAGGTTAGGTCACTAGGAAGACAGCAATTGTTTATAGTAAATTAAGGCTGTTTCCCTTGAAATGTTTTGAAAAATGGTACAAAAAGTTTTTTATTTTACCCAAGACTAAGAAAAGAGGTTCAGGGGAAACGGAGATAGTCAATAGCCTAGAGCTCTTAAGAAAGTGTTTGGCAACCCTAAAATGCAGAATCAACAGCTTGTGTTAAGCAGCCAGTAGAGTGTTGGAGAAGAAAAGCTGTCTGTCTGGTCGTTACATTCAGGCAGCTTGGATTGAGATGGGCTGAGAATGAATCTTAGAACTCTGGGAGGCCAAGGCGGATGGATTGCTTGAGCTCAGAAGTTTGAGACCAGCCTGAACAAGAGTGAGACCCTGTCTCTACCAAGAAAAAAAAAAAATACTAGCTGGATGTCATGTTGGGTGCCTGTAGTCCCAGGTACTTGGGCCCAAGAGTTTGAGGTTGCTATGAGCTGTGATGTTACAGCACTCTACTGAGGGCAACAGAGTGAGACTTTGCTCAATGAATAATAATAATAATAATAATATTAGGAGCTTAAACTGGGAGCCTAAAATGTTCTCAAGAAGCTGTGACATGAGGTCCCTAGCTATTCAGCCAACATAAATAAAGGTGTTGAAAACATTTCTTTCCAAAATCAGTTATTTAATTTTTAAATAATGTTAATCTTTATTTGTTTATGGATCATTTCTTTTCCAAATTAAAATAGTTTAGGTTTTCTTAAGATTTGCACACTAATTTTAAGATTACATTACTGAGACATTCCCAGTGTATTTAAAAATCAGTAGTGATTTTTTTTTTGTTTTGTTTTGTTTTTGTTTTTTACATCAGATTCAAAGAACTGAATTAATCTTAATTACAAGTTCAGGACACAATATTGTTATTGGTTCATGTGGGGTAGTTTTCTTGTTTTATTGTTTGTTCCTTCGTCACAGATCCGCACTTTTGTACATACACATATATACATATGCACACACATATGCCATTGTAAAATACTGATCATTTTAATTGTGCATCAGTTTTTTAATATATATATAAGTTTATAATATACATGTAAATTGTGAATCAGAGTAATGAACAGAACACCTACAAAGCGCTGGTGTCACTGCTTAGGACAGCATTGCTTATACTGTTCATGATTTCCAGGATCTCTTTATCATCCCGTGTTTTACCGTGTTTCTTTTATTGCTGCACAGATTTTGATTACTTTGGGTTACATTCTGGTGCGTTTATTGAGGTGTAGTCAGTATAATAAACTGCATGTATCTGATATATAAATATTTGTAAGTTTTACCATCCTACAGAGGAGCTGTTGTGTACAGGAACACCCTAGAAATGTCCATGTGCCCCTTGTAACTTCTTTTCCGTGGTCTGTGCCCTTCTTCCCATTCCAAAGCTACTGCCCCTCTGTTTTCTATTGCTCTAGATTAGTTTGTATTTTCGAGAATTTACATAGATGGAATCAGATGGTGTGTACACCTTAGTCTGAGTTGTTTCGTTAAGCATAATTCTTTTGAGCTTTATTCATGCCGATGCTGTGTAATTTCTTTTTACATGTGAGTGGTTATCTATTGTGTGGATTTACTACAATTTTTATACATTTACCTGTTGATAGATATTTGTTTTTATCCAGTTTTTGGCTGTTGCACTATTATAAAGTTACTCTGAATATTGTGTACAAATTGTTGGATAGACCACAGTATGCTTTCATTTCTATAAGTAGAATAGCTGAACTGAATCATGTGGTCAATGTATGTTTGAATTTAATTGCCAAAAAAAATTTTCAAAGTGGTTACCATGGTTACCATTGTGCCTTCCCATAATAAGCTGTGTATGAGAATTCTACCTATTCCCCATTTTCACCAATATTTAGTATGATGAGTCTTTGTAATTGTAGCCATTCTAATAGGCTTGCAGTAGAGTCTCATCATGGTTTTATCCTGCATTTCACTTCCTTGATGACTAATGATGCTGTGCCCTTTTCAATGTGCTTATTTGCCGCACATGTGTATCTTTGTGATGTGTTTGCTCAAATCGTTTCCTCATATTTTTAATTGGATTATTTGTTTTCTTATTGAATTTGAAAGTTCTTTGTATATCCTGGATACAAGAATATGTCATATAGATGTTTTACAGTGATTCTCTAAATACTTGGCTTGTTTCTTTTTTCCTTTTTTTCTTAATTCCCTTAACTGTGTCTTAAAAAGAGCAGAGAATTTTCATTTTGATGAAGTCTAATATATCAATTCATTCTTTTATAGATTTGTTTTAAGGCAAGCATAGAACAAAGTTTATTGAGGAAGAGAAAGGCAGGTTTACAGAATAGGAGCAAGATACAGGCTTACGGAGCAATATATGTTTACTGTAGGCAGCGAATGGAACTCTAATGCCAGGGCAAGTTGTAAAGGAGGCAAAGAGACGCTTTTATAGATCTTGCTTTTAGCCTAAGCCAAAACCATAAAGATGTTCTCCTATGTTTTTTCTTGTGATTGTTTTTCTTAAATTTTAATTTTAGATTTTACATTTAGGTGTAAGATCCATTTTGAGTTTATTTTTATTTATGGTGCAAGATGCACAAGATATGGGTCAAAGTTCATACTTTCAGAATGTATACCCCACAGTTCTAGCATGATTTGTTAAAAAGACTATTCTTTATCAGTTGAATTGCTTTTATCCTTGGTCAAGAAATAAATTGTCTCTATTATGTATGAGTTTAACCTCTTTTTGTCCCATTGATTCATTTGTCTATCTTGTTGCCACTATCACATTGTCTGAATTTTTTCATTGATAGCAACAGTCAGTGCTAGTCTTCCAACGTCATTCTTCATTTTCAACATTTTTTTAGATATCCTAGGACCACTGTATCTTCATACAAATCTTAGAATTAGTTTTTCAATTTCTATTGGAATCCTTGTAAGATTTTGACTGGGAATATATAGATTACTTTGGGGAGAAATGACATTTTAATAATGTTACATCTTCCAAGTCTAGACCATGGTGTATAGCTCCATTTATTTAGATCTCTCTTATTTAATCTCACTCTGTAATGGTTTGTGCTTTTCAGTGTATGGTTGTCATAAAAATGTCAAATTTATTTTTGAATATTTCACATTTTTGATATATTTTAAATGATGGTATTGTTTGATTTTCATATATTGTTTTTGTATTCTTAATTCTTGCTGAGTTCACTGAATTATTAGTTGTAATGGAATTTTTGTAGATTCTATAGGAATTTAAGTGGAGGCAATTGTGTCATTTTGGGAATAAAAACAGTTTTAATTTTTCTTTTCTAATCTTGATACCTTTTTTGCCTATTTATTACCCTGGGTATAACTTCCTACATAATGTTACATAGTTGTGGTGAGACTGAACATAGTGTATAGTCTTTCATCACTAAGTATGATGTTAGGCTGAGCATGGTGATTCATGCCTGTGGTCCCAGCTACTCAGGAGGCTGAAGTGGGAGGATCACTTGAGCCCCAGAGTTCAAGGCTTCAGTGAGCCAAGACTGGGCCACTATACTTAGTGATGAAAGACTATACACTATGTTCAGTCTCACCACAACTATGTAACATTATGTAGGAAGTTATACCCAGGGTAATAAATAGGCAAAAAAGGTATCAAGATTAGAAAAGAAAAATTAAAACTGTTTTTATTCCCAAAATGACACAATTGCCTCCACTTAAATTCCTATAGAATCTACAAAAATTCCATTACAACTAATAATTCAGTGAACTCAGCAAGAATTAAGGATACACAAACAATATATGAAAATCAAACAATACCATCATTTAAAGCCTAGGTGACAGAGTGAGAGCCTGTTTCTAATTGTATTGGCTAGAACTTCCAGCACTATGTTGAATAGCAGTGATGACAGAGGACAACCTCATTTGGTTCCAGTTCTAAGTGGACAAGCTTTTCATTTTTCTCCATTCAGTAAAATATTAGCTGTGGGTTTGTTATAGATAGCTTCAATTAGTTTAAGAAATGTGCCACCTATGCCTATCCTCTTCAGTGTTCTAATTAGAAAAGGATACTGAGGGCAGTGCTTGTGGCTCAGTGAGTAGGACGCTGGCCCCATATACCAAGGGTGGCAGGGTTGAACCCAGCCCCAGCCACACTGCAACAAAATAATAGCCAGGCGTTGTGGCAGGGACCTGTAGTCCCAGGTACTTGGGAAGCTGAGGCAAGAGAATCACCTACGCCCCAGAGTTGGAGGTTGCTGTGAGCTCGAGGGTGACAAAGTGAGACTCTGTCTCTTAAAAAAGAAAAAAGAAAAGGATTCTGAATTTTATCAAATGCTTTTTCTGAATCTATTGAGAGGATCACGTGGTCTTTGTTTTTGCTTCTGTTGATATGGTGAATAACGTTTATGGACTTGCGTATGTTAAAACAGCGTTGCCTCCCTGGGATGAAACCTACTTGGTCATGATGTATGACTTTTTTGTTGATAAGCTATAATCTATTGGCTAGGATTTTGTTGAGAATTTTTGCAACTATATTCATTAGTGAAATTGGTCTGAAGTTCTCCTTTTTAGTTGGTTCTTTTCCTGGTTTTCGTATCAGGTTTGGATTTGCTTTGTAGACTGTGTTGGGGAAGATTTCTTCCTCCTCAATTTTTTGGAATAATATCTGCAATATGGGAATAAACTCTTATTTGAAGGTTTGATAGAATTCTGGTGTGAAGCCATCCAAACCAGGGCATTTTTTTATTGGGAGATTTTTTATTGTTTCTTTGGTCTCAGTGCTTGAAATTGGTCTGTTCAGGAGCTCTATTTCTTCCTGGCTAAGTCTAGGGAGAGGGTGTGATTCCAAATATTGATTCATTTCCTTCACATTGTCAAATTTCTGAGGATAGAGTTTCTTGTAGTATTCAGAGATAATCTCTTGTATCTTTGTGGCATCTGTTGTTATTTCCCCTTTATCATTTCTGATTTAGTTTACTAGAGATTTTACTTTTCTATTTCTAGTTAGTCTGGCCAAAGGTTTATCTATTTCATTTATTTTTTCAAAAAACTAACTCCTTGTTTCATTAATTTTCTGAATGATTCTTTTTTTTTTCAATTTAATTAATCTCTGATTTAATTTTGGATATTTCTTTTCTTCTACTGGGTTTAGGCTTAGATTGTTCTTCTTTTTACAATTCATAAGATGGCTTGTGAGTTTGTTGATGCACTCTCTTTCTGCTTTTTGAATGTAGACATCTAAAGCAATAAATTTTCCTCTCAGGACTGCTTTTGCTGTATCCCACAAGGTTTGGTAGCTTGTGTCTTTATTGTTGTTATGCTCGAGGAAGTTAATGATTTCCTCTTGTATTTCTTCTTGCACCCAACTATCATTCAGCATAAGGTTGTTTAACTTCCATACCTTTGTGTGTGGCTGAACATTTTTGTTGGAGTTGAGTTCCACTTTTAGTGCTTTGTGGTCTGAGAAGATAGAAGATAAAATTTCAATTCTTTTCATTCTTTGGAGGTTTATTTTGTGTCCTAGGATATGATCAATTTTGGAGAATGTTCCATGGGCCGATGAGAAGAATGTATATTCTTTAGCTTTGGGATGAGTGTTCTGTATATGTCTATCAAGTACAGTTGTTCTAGGGTCTCATTTAAGTCCCTTGTATCTTTGTTTAATTTCTGTTAAGAAGATCTGTTCAGCTCTGTAAAAGAAGTGTTAAAGTCCCCAGTAATTATGATATAGGATATCATATTGCTCAGACTAATTAAGGTCTGTTTCAAGAATCTGGGAGCATTTAAGTTGGGTACATAAATATTTAGAATTAAATGTCTTTTTGTTTTATTTTTCCCTTGATTGATATGAAGTGTGTTAACTACATTTTTTATAGTTGTTCTTAATCAGATTAAGAAAATTCTGGCTTGGTGCCTGTAGCTAGGTGGTTAGGGCACTGGCCACATACACCAAGGCAGGTGGGTTCCAACCGGCTCAGGCCTGCTAAACAGCAATGGCAAAAAAAATAGCCGGGCATTTGGCAGGTGCCTGTAGTCCCAGATACTTGGGAGGCTGAGGTAAGAGAATTGCTTAAGCCCAAGAGTTTGAGGTTGCTGTGAGCTCTGATGCCATGGCACTCTACCAAGGGTGACATTTAAAAAAAACAAAAAGAAAGAAAGAAGGTAAAGAAAAAAAGAAAAAGAAAATTCTGTATTATTTTTAACTAGCTATTGGATTTTATGAAGAATGGACATTGGACTTTGTCAGATGCTTTAATTTTAAACATAGTAAGATAATTATGTTTTCTTTTTCAGTCTCTTAAAATTATCAATTACATTTGATTCTCAAGGGTTAAATTAAACTTGCATTCCTGGGATTAAACTATTCTTTGACATATGGTTGAATTCTATTTGCTGAAATTTTTATTAGGAATTTATGCTTCTGTGTTCTAAAGGATGTTGACATTCAGTTCTCTTTTCTTCTAATAACTTTGTCTTGTTTGTATCAGGGTAGTATAGGCTGAAAAGAAGGAATTGGGAAGTATTGCCTTGTCTTCAGTTTTCTCAAACATTTCTGTAAAATTGGTATTGTTTCTTCCTTAAGTGTTTGATTGAGTTCACTGGTGAAGACTTCTGGACCATGAGTTTTCTCTGTGTGAGGTTTTTATGACAAAATAAATTTCTTTAGTATACCTAAGACTATTCAAGTTTTCTGTTTTTTTCTTTTTTGAGATTTAATAGGTTTTTGTTTGCTTTTTTGGTCTCAAAGAATTTTTCCATCTATTGAAGTTGCCAAATTTATGGATATAAAGTTGCTTATAATATTCCCTTATTATCCTCTTGTTACCTGTAAAATCTGTAGTTGTGTCACTTGTCTTGTTCTTGATAGCCGCAGTTTGTGTCTTCCAGCTCTATTTCCTGATCAGTCTGATGCCAGAGTTTACATTTTATTGATTCTCTTAAAGACCCAAGTTTTATCAACTTTCCCCTTGATTTTTCACACTGATCTTATTCTTTCCTTTTTCAGTTAACTTTGCTTTTCATTTGCTTATATTTTTTTGGTTTATTAAGATGGAAAATGAGGTCATTAATTTGAAACTTCTATGGGTATATAGGGGTTTAGTTCTGTATTGCATCCTATACATTTTAGTATGTTATATCTTCATCTTCATTTTCCTCTTAGATCAGTGGTTCTCAACCTTCCTAATGCCGCGATGTATTTTCATTGTTACAAAGGGGTTGCAACCCACTGGTTGAGAACCACTGTCTTAGATTATTTAAGTTACTATTTGATTTCTTCTTTTGCCTAAGAGATATTTGGAAATGTCTCATTTAGTTTCTTAATATTTCAGAATACTCTTTAATTTCTGTTGGATAATACCCAGGAGTACCTTGGCTAGATAATATGGCATGTGTATGGCTAGCCTTTTGAGAAAGTACTAAACTGTTTTCCAAAGTGGTATCATTTTACATTCCCAATTATATCCTGGCCAATTCTCATTGTGGTTAGACATTTTATTTTAAAAATTCTAATAGGTGTATAGTAGTGTCTTACGGCTTTAATTTGTATTTTCTTGATGACTAATGATGTTCCACATGTTTTTGTGCATCTGTCTTCTTTGGCGAAATATATCTTGCAATATTTTGACCCCATTTCTTGATGTTTGTACACGTAATTCTTGTTATTGATTTTTCAGATTCTTTCATATATTCTAGATTCAAGTTATGTAATAGATATATGTTTAAAGTAATTTTCCCAGTCTCTTTTTATATTTTCATTATCTTAGAAGTACCATTGAAGGAGACTTTTTCAATTAAATGCAATTAATAGTTTTTTATAAATATCAGTTTTGGTGAAGAATTTCTGGTGATAGATGGTGGTGATGGTTACACAACAACATGAACGTAGTTGAAGTAGCTGAATTGTATACCTAAGAATGGCAAAGGTGGTAAACTTTTATGTTATATGAATTTTAAGACAGTAAAAAATTTTCAGAGCCAATACTTATATCCATATTCAGTTACTGTCTGTCACTCTCAGGACACGAGCCTACCTGAGACAGGGATCAGGTGGACAGGACGTCTGACTCCTCCAGACCACTTTCCTTCTTGTTCATACCTCTGGCTTAGGAGCCATCATGTGCCAGTGTGTCATAACGTCTTTTCTTTGGATAAGGGACACTAGCCTCAGGGCAGGCTGCCTTCAGTGACTGTTATCCTTGTATAGGGAATCCTTAGGCCTCTCCCCAACCTAGTGGGTCCCAGAGTTCCTTATACTTCAATTCCCAAAGAAGGAAAACAAGCACAATACAGACTTAATTTCTCATTACCTATATAATAAAAAGGGAAGAACTAAAAACATATATTTGGAGCTTTATTTATTGGAATAGTAATAGGCTTACATGTTTGATAGAGAATAGATACTCAAGAAATCAGTTGGATTGAGTCTTAACTATTTAAATTCAGATTCAATTTTCATCTTTTTTTAATAATGCATTTTTGACCCCCATTGAAAATTATATTAGCCCTTTCAATTCCTATAAACTTCATTATTTGTTTACTAATTCAGCATTTACCTAAAAATGCAGATACCATATACTGAGTTTTCATATGAATATCTCTATCTCATTAGCTATACCACGAGCCCTCCTAAGAAAAGGATAAGGTTATATCCATTTTTTTGCCCTCACTGCTGTATGTTTTTGAATGCCTCAGAGTTAGTGCTTAATGGTGCATATATGTTTTGGGGTGATTATGAGTTGAAGGCTAATTAGTACAAAACAAAAGGAAAACCCACAAAATTTGTAGAGTGAGCAAGTATGAAACTACAAATATGCATTGGATATTTTTTGTTCATTTAAAATTTTGACCATATGTGGATCAGTAGTATGTATTAAGAGAAGAGCCGTGCTTGTAAATTATAAGCCTCATTTGTAGAGAAGTTCTTCATTTGTAGAGAATTCTGTGATATATGTTATTAATCTCACTGTGCTTAGAATGGTCTCCCATCTGGAATAACGCCTTCGTCACCAGTGTTCAGTACAGAGAGGGATTCAGGTGGATCCCCAAGAAGATAGAGCACTGCTGGCTCCATGAGTGGCCAGCGGCATGAAGTGGTGTAACTGGGACTCTATCACATGCAGCGGTGGAATAGTACTTAAAAAAAAATAGTGATCAACCAATAATTCTAACAGATTATTGCTATCTTCACAGCCTTGGAATCCTCCCACTGCCGGGACACTACAGACCCTGAGCAATTCCATTCTAGCCCTCTCTCTGCTACTGGCTCTTTCCCTGCTGTGGGGTGTCCTCACCTCCTTGTTGGCCTCCTGGTGGGGGGGCTAGGTTCACTGCCACATCCTCCTTAGCTCTGAAGTCCCTCCAGCATTTGAAATGAAATATGTTGAGTAGGTGTGAAATAAAATTCTGAAGAATTATTTAAAAACAAGTCATCTTCATGGTTTTGGGAAATTTCTAACACATACATCTGTCTGTAGGTAGATATGGACTAAACATTTTTTCTGTCTATATGATTTTAATTAATGAATGGGTAGAGTAAAAAATAATGCTTGACATCTCTGAGGGCCTATCATGCCCCTTCTATTTTTAAAATTTCGTTTCTTTTGCTTATATTTTATTTGTATGTATTCACGGGGTACAAGTGCAGCATTGCCCCATTGATATATTGCTTTGTGATGGTGTAGGGTGCTTTGTGATGGTGTAGGGCCGTCAGTGCATCCCTCACTGGAGCAATGCATGCCGTGCCACCAGGCAACCTCCCACGGCCCAGCCCACCCACCTCTCTGAGTCTCCACTGGCCACGGCTCTGCACTTGGCTTCCATGTGGACACATCACTTCCCTTCCACTTACACGTGAGGACATGCTGTGTTTGTCTTCTGTGCCTGACTTGTTTCACTTAAGACAGTGGCTTTCAGCTTGCCAAAGACTTTATTTTCTTCATTTTTATGACAGCATAGCATTCCATTGAACATACATACCACATTTTCTTTATCCAGTCCTCTGCTGATGAACACTTAGGTTGATTCCATGCTTTTGCTGTTTAAAGAGTGCTTCAGTGAATATACAAGAGCACGTATCCTCTCAATATGTTTCTTTTCCTTTGGGTGGATACCCTGTGGTGGGATTGCTGGATCCTATGGTAGCCCATTCTATTAAAAAGCAAAAAAAAACCCAAAATAACCTTCTACTTTCTTTTTTTTTTTTTTTTGTAGAGACAGAGTCTCACTTTATGGCCCTCGGTAGGGTGCCGTGGCCTCACACAGCTCACAGCAACCTCCAACTCTTGGGCTTAAGCGATTCTCTTGCCTCAGCCTCCCGAGTAGCTGGGACTACAGGCGCCTGCCACAACGCCCAGCTATTTTTTGGTTGCAGTTCAGCTGGGGCTGGGTTTGAACCCACCACCCTCGGTATATGGGGCTGGCGCCTTACCAACTGAGCCAAACCTTCTACTTTCTAATTTTGCAGAAGTCAAATATCAAATTACATTGGCTACCCTTTTTGTAGACAATAAATTCAAGTAGAGAAGAAATAAACTGTAGAATATAGCATAGAGTTAAAAGTACGAGGCACTAGAGACAGAGTGATCTGGGGAAACTCCAAGCATCACTGCTGGCCCTGAGTAGTAAAGACAGTACTCAGGAGACGCAGCACACTGTCTCAGCCCTGTGCCATAGTTAGCAGTGATGAGAAAAAGGGAAGACGGAAGTGCAGTAAACAGAATGTGTTAAGAGTTAAATCATGCAGGTAAAGATAAACTCCTTGTTTTTTAACCTTTACTCTCTCTTTGAAGTTTCCCCTGTGCTATATTTTCTCATGCCTGAGAGTTCAATAAAGGCCTATGAGGAACGTGGAGAGGGGCTGCACCATGTCTCCCCGTGTGAAGGGCTTGCTGGTGTCGCCCTCCCAGAGTCCCTCAGTTCAGTGCATATTGACTGAGAAGGTGTGATTTATTTTGCATTGAGTCACACCAGCAATAAGCTTGCTATTAAAATCTTGGTTAATTAATAATTGTCTGTCCAAGGCTGCTGAGTAGAGTTGCCAGATAAAACATAGGACACCAGGTTAAATTTGAATTACAGATGAACAATGAATCTGAAATTCAAATTTAATTGAGTGCTTTGTATTTTTACTTGCCAAATCTTACAACCCTGCTCTTGAGGCAGTTGGCCATAGGTTATTGTTGCTTTCCTGTGGGCAATATTATAATCATAATAACTCTAAACTGCTACTTCAAACTTTCTGAATCATTAGCTGCGTTCAATGAATTAATGGGACAAAATGTTCCCATTGACTATATGTAGGTATTTCCTTGCTAAATTAACCCACTTCAAGAACTAGTTTCTTGTACTGAAACATTGTAATGGAGTCAGATCAATTACCATTTTGATCTGACACGTAAGAAATAAATCATTTCATTAATGGCCAAAAGATATAAACCATAACAAAAGGGCACAATTGTAGAGACATTAGTGTATTTGTTTTAAAGGGAAAAGAGGTATATAAAAAGGAAGGGACACTTTCTAAATAGATATAAAACTTTAACCTTTGAATTCTACAAAAAACATCTAAAAAACATCATTGGCTTCTGTTGACAAACCTCCAAAATACCAATTTTGAAAGATTACCCCAGTAAACCCAGGACACCTACTATGAAAACATCCCAAAGATCCAGTTTCCAAAGAACAATTAGATAAACACAGGATGACAGGAACCTGCCTTGGCAGAAGTTCACATGGAAAGCATCCGGGGTTCAGCTGACCCCATGTTCAGTGTGAGACATCAGAGTGGCAGGAGAGCACAGAGGGGCCTGTACGTGCCTGTAGAGATGTCCCTGAGTTAATCTGAGCATCGTCAGAGAGGTGAAGGCCGGAGCAAGGGAAGTTACCAATAAATATTTGTGGAAGGAGTGAATGAATTGTTCTTTGCACTGGATAGTGAAAATTTGAAATTCAGTGTCCTATCTGGACATGGCTTTAACAGGTGTGTTCGCAAAGTAGTGTGTCCACAGGAGGACAGTCAGGAGACAAAGAATCCTAGAAACACTGTCTCACTGAGGGAAAATTGGGAGAATTCCTAGGAATGAGTCTTCACGGGACCTGCCACTTAGAGACTCTCCTGTGGAAATGTTAATGCATTTTTAAGAATTATGTTAGAGGGAAAAATTAGAATTAGTCCAAAAAATAAACAATGTAGTCACTAACAGAATATCAGTCAGATTTATGTCTCTGGATAATTTTTAATATGATGATGGATTTATTGCACCAACTGGCCTCTACCTAATTCAGCCTGTATGGCGGTATGAACACAAAGGCTGATCTTTAGAATTGTACTGCTGTATAATTCAATTGACTATATGTAGGTATTTCCTATCTAAATTAAGCCACTTCAAGAACTAGCTTCTTGTACTGAAACATTATAATGGAGTCAGATCAATTACCATTTTTGGCACATAGGAAATAAATTACCAGCGATTGTCACTGTCTGACACTCTCTGAGTTTCTCTTTACTCAGTATAGAATGCAGGGATAGCAATGCCGACCTGGCAGCATTCTCGGGGAGACCAAATAAATATTGTATGAGAACTGTCTGTCATGTAGTAAACATACTTTGGAAAGGAAACTCCACCCAGGAACCTTTTCCATGTCTTGACTTGACTGGTGTGGCGTGATTGCTTTGTGAAAAACCATTGAGTTATTTTGTGTACTTTTCTGTATGTTAGTTGTGCCTAACTATAAAGTGACAAAAATATTAAAGACTTTTAGAGCAAACCTTAGAATAGCATATGCATATTCTTTACAGAAGTAAGGTTTCTTGGTTAAAAATTTAATTTCGGATGCCCGTGTTCAGAGCAGCATCATTCACAATAGCTAAAGGTGAGAACAACCCAAATATACATTAGAGGATGAATGGGTCAATGAAATGAGGTATATACGTGCAATGGAATACTATTCAGCCTTAAAAAGGAATGAAATTCTAATGCACGCTACAACATGCATGAGCCATGATGATATGATGCTAAATGGCATAAGCCAGTCACAATAAGACAAACACGTAGTCTTGTATGATTCCGTTTACATGAGTACCTGGAGTAGTCAAGTTATGGAGACTAAAAATTATAATGGTGGTTACTAGGGGCTAAGGAAAGGGGCAATGGACAGTTATTGTATATTCAGTACAGCTTCAATTTTGCAAGATGAAAAAGTTCTAGAGATTGGTTGAAAAATAATATGAATATACCTAGCACTCCTGTACATATAAAAATGGTTAAGATGGTACATTTTATGATTTGTGTACTTTACTACAATTAAAAAATAATTTTTACCTATTTCCCCAGGAAAGAAAATCCTTTTCTTTCTTTCTTTCTTTCTTTCTTTCTTTCTTTCTTTCTTTCTTTCTTTCTTTCTTTCTTTCTTTCTTTCTTTCTTTCTTTCTTTCTTTCTTTCTTTCTTTCTTTCTTTCTCTCTCTCTCTCTCTCTCTCTCTCTCTCTCTCTCTCTCTCTCTCTTCTCTCTCTCTCTTTCTCTCTCTCTCTCTTTCTTTCTCTCTTATTTTTTTAGAGACACAGTCTCACTTTATTGCCCTCGGTAGAGTGTTGTGGCATCACAGCTCACAGCAACCTCCAACTCCTGGGCTTAGGCAATTCTCTTGCCTCAGTCTCCCGAGTAGCTGGGACTACAGGCACCTGCCACAATGCCCAGCTATTTTTTCGGTGCAATTTGGCCAGGGCCAGGTTCGAACCCGCCACCCTCAGTGTATGGGGCCAGTACCCTACCCACTGAGCCACAGGCGCCACCCAAAGAAATCCTTTTCATTTAAATAAATGAATTATTTCTTTTGTCTGACAGTGTAGGTCAATCAAGAGAATTTTAAGATACATATGTGATATCATCCAGATTAAAGAAAACCTTCCAAATTGTAGTTTCTTCTGGCATCTACTAAATGTAATGTTAATTTCAAAAATAACACATATGCTGCAATATTTAAAGGTATATAAATTAAGTATTTTTTTTTTGTGTGGTTTTTTTTTTTTTTTGGCCGGGGCTGGGTTTGAACCCACCACCTCCAGCATATGGGACCGGTGCCCTACTCCTTGAGCCACAGGCGCCACCCTAAATTAAGTATTTTTAACCGTGATGTTCTAGACTCAAGGACCTTCCAAGATGTACTTTGAGAGAAGCGTTTGAATTCTCTGAAATCTTATGAAAAATGTTGTGGCACATGTGCACACATGTGTGTATACACACTTATCTTTTTTGAAAGAGAATCCATGGCTTTTATGCAATCATCAAGGGCTCTGTGACCTCTAAAAGATCAAGAACCACTTATGTAAATGAACTTCCACAGAAACACAGAAACTTGTTTCAATGTTTGGGAATGTTAGAGGTGTGTTATCCCCTGTCACCCCCTGCATTTCTCCTAAAGAGTAATTAATAGTGGCATGCCATTAACTTGGCAGATACAGGTGGTGCATTGCCAGGGTCAGCCTTCTGTCCAGGACTATTAAATATCTTCATCAGTGACTGGGATGATGGAATAGAATACATGGTCACCTTGTGTGAGGATGTTGTAAAGTCAGAAGGTGTAGCAAAACCTAGGGGGATAGGTTTGGACTTCCAAATGCTCCTGACAGGTTAGAGAAATGAACAGAAGCCAGTTACAGTGAGGTCAACAAGGACAAGCGCAGAATAATAAAAATCAGGACAGGAACATAAGCCAGCAAGTCTAATGGAAAGAATTGGTGAAGGAAAAGCCAAATAACAGTCCTAAGGCTCATAATGAGCCACAGGCTGAGGGTAAAGTAAAGGTGAAATTCATATGATGTGACCTACTGCTGCAGAGGGGCAATGCTAAGAGAAAAGCATTATTTTCCTTATTGGAGATTATCTTGAATGATTGAGATTTCCTCTCGTTGCTGTTTGAATGTTGACAATTTCTAAGGAGCTGGTTACATGCCCCTATTCTAATTTCAAAGCAAGTTTTTTTTTGGATGCAAACATATTCACATATATGCACAGTGTATAAGAGGGCGTGTGTAAGGGTAACAGACTAGAAGATAGAGCTGAGACCAGATACTGGGAATAGTGTTAATGTAAACGGCTCTCAAGCAGAAGTTAACTAGAGGGGCAGACAAGCACAGGCAAGAACTGGCCTCAACCTGCGTAACAGCAGTCTCTGCCACCTTACATGAACTTCGGCTAATTATAATATCACTTGCATTGTGGTTTTACAGTTTCTGTGCCCTTGAAATCACCATGATAGTTCTGAAACAACCATGTAAAGTTTGAAATGGGAGGGAATCCAATTCTAGGAATTATTGCCCAAATTTTCACTGAAAGCTAATGTCTTAGTCTTTTTATTATTATTATTATTAAACACAGAAACTATAAAAATACTAGAAGAGAGTGCAGGGAAAACTCTTGAAGAAATCGGCCTGGGTGAATATTTTATGAGGAGGACCCCCGGGCAACTGAAGCAGCTTCAAAAATACACTACTGGGACCTGATCAAACTAAAAAGCTTCTGCACAGTCAAGAACACAGTAATGTCTTAGTCTTGAATATTTCTCCCCTCAATTAGTAAGGCTGCAAAAGATCTGAGACCACTTCCTCTCCGGGCAGCTCTTTGAGTCTCCCTGCTCCCTTTCCTGAGAGTGTACTTCTGCTTTCAATAAAACTTCCCTTGCTTGGCTTATGTGGTGTGTCCTGAAATTCTTCTCTTTGAGGATCACCTCTGATTGGAGGCCAGTGACATATGTCAGTTAGCAACTGTCTTGGTTGTGTGCTCAGTTGTTTGAATCTCCAAAACTTCAAAGGGATGCTTGGGGGAATTTTAGGGAATTATTCAAGAAAGGAAAACAATGAAAGGAAAAGGAATATAGAAACCTGAAGAACTGTCTCAAAGAGTAGAAAATAAACGTATGGAGATGTAGTAAAGACAGCATAGTGAATAGCTGTGCTCTGTGACTGAGAAAGAAATCAGAGCTTCTGTCCCTACCCTTGAGAATACTTTACATGCAAAATCTTCTCACCATAAGCACTGGAAAAATTTAATAATATGGTGTATAATCACTATCTAAACAAATTGAGATTATGCATTGTTTGGGCCACTTTTATTACTACCTGTAAAATAGAGTTTACAAGGGGGATGCCTTAGCTATATTTCTCATTTTAAGAGACTCTTCATACGACCTTTTGTACAGCTTCTGTTAATTAGACCAGATCCTTGGAGTCAATGTAAATTAGTCGTCTGGAGTTGCTAGGTACAAACCTTCCCCCATGAAGCATCATTCACAACTTTCAGTAAACAGCTTTTCTTTTTTACAACAAACATTTTAATCTATTTTTATAACAATTTTTTTTAATCTCAAAGTTGTAAATCAGCATTCCTTCAAACCAATATAACAATTTTTTTTTTTTTTTTAAGCCAAGGCCAGGTTTGAACCCACCACCTCTGCTATATGGGGCTGCCACCCTACTCCTTGAGCCACAGGCGCCACCCATAACAAAACATTTTTAAGTGTTACAGGACAGTTAGTTGCCATTGTAGGCAAACAGAGTTAGGTAAAGCTCACGTTTTTTGATAAGGAACCAAATAAATCTAATTTTAACTTAAACTTAGTAGCTCGCCCTAAACATACCTCATCTTCTAATTACTGAATGAGTAGCAGAGGTTTTCTCTTCTCACAGCCCTGGATTTGGAGTCTCTTATACCTTCACAGTCTTTATTTTAATTATGAGCTTTATGTTTATCATTTGTGATCATGTTATTCATTTCCAGCCATGGCTCTTATGAAAAATATAGTATTTATGACTTTCTGTTTCCACATTTCCTAGGTAAAATCATCAGCAGGAGAAAACAAACTCAATGATTGCCAAACAATCTTCCTGATTCAATGATTTTTAATTCTCACTTAAATGTGGAACACTTAAGGATGGTATACTTATTTTCAGTAATGATTATGTAATAATGTATATGCACTACACTTAGGCAAAATATTTTCTTGTGGCAAATCTCATTAATTTTAAAAGTATGTTATTTGTTTGGAATTCATTATTCCTTTTGAATTATATGTAAAATCTTCATGTGTCCGGTACTGTATAGTTTTTCTTTGCTGCTTTAAAAATCACCACACATATGGGAGCTTAAATAACACAGATTTACTGTCTTGCAATTCTGAAGTTCAGAACTCCAAAATCAACTTCAGGGAGCTAGAACCATGGTGTAGGCAGGGCCACGTTACTCCTAGAGGCTCTGGGGGAGAATTCGTTTCCTACCCCCACACATCTACTGATTCCTTATTGACAACTGAAGTGTGTTAAATGTAGCTAATACCTTGCCTTGATGAATGTTTCATTCTAAGAGCATGAGAGTGAGGGAAGTCAGAGAAGAAAAATAAGAATTTTTATGATAACTAGTAAAAGGAAAGAAAACAAAACAAGGTAATGAGATAGAAAGTAATGGTTCAGAGGCAGCAACTTTGCAAAGAGCGAGCAGTAGAAAATTCTGAGGAGCCTGCATCTGACTGGAAAATTCTGGGACAATGAAGAGACAGTTATGAAAATACCCTGGGATGGGGGCCCCAGCATGCCTTCAGAAAGGATGGTTGATGTCGCTAAGCAGGAAGCAGCCGGTCTAGTCTGAGGAACAGAGGGGAGGCCAGCTGGGGAGGAGGACAATACAGGATGTGGATGGTGAGTCCAGAGGGGGCCTGGGAATGGACAGGAGTCAGGCGTGCTGGCCTTCAAGGGCTTGGTAAGGAGTATGGATTTTATTCTGGGAAGTGACTAGGGGTTTTAGTATGGGGAAGGCTAAGAGTCTGATCGATATTTTGAGAAAATTCCTGTGGCTGTGGTGAGGAGACTGGTCTGGAGGGAGGGGAAAGGGGGAGGTCAGAGAGGAAGCTGCAGCAGTGGTGTAGATGTGATGATAGTCACTCGGCGTGGACCTGGGATGGTGACTCTGGCAGGGGTAATTTTAGCAGACACATGAAATGTGATGCTAGAAGTATCCCATGTTAATAGCAAAATTTAAGATTATTTGGTAGAGCTTTAGCTCATATCTCCAGTAATCTCTATCTGCCTTCCCTCGAATTCTCCTAATTATAATGTGACAGTATTTAAAGTAATTTCTTTTTTTTGTTATTGGGCATTCATTGAGGGTACAGAGAACCAGGTTACACTAATTGTGTTTTTTCAGTAAAGTCTCCTTTATAATTATGTCTCACCTCTAAGAGGTGTGTCACACACCATGACCCCCCCACTTCCCTCCCTCCTTCCCTCTCTCCACTCCTCCATTCCCCCACTCCCCACCGTGTACTGGGTCATCATTGCCCTCATATCAGAATTGAGTACATTGGATTCTTGCTTCTCCATTCTTGTGATGCTTTACTAAGAAGAATGTGTTTCAACTCTAATAATAATACAAAAGATGTAAAATATCCATCTTTTTTAGTGGCTGAATAGTATTCCATGGTATACATATACCACAGCTTATTAATCCATTCCTGGGTTGGTGGGCACTTAGGTTGTTTCCACAATTTGGCAATTATAAATTGAGTAGCAATAAACAGTCTAGTGCAAATGTCCTTATGATAAAAGGATTTTTTTTTTCCTTCTGGGTAGATGTCCAGTAACATAAATTGCAGGATCCAATGAGAGGTCTAGTTTGAGTTCTTTGAGGATTCTGCATACTTCCTTCCAAAAAGGTTGTATTAGTTTGCAGTCCCACCAGCAGTGTAAAAGTGTGTGCTCTCTCCACATCCACGCCAGCATCTGTAGCTTTGAGATTTTGTGATGTGGGCCATTCTCACTGGGGTTAGGCGATATCTTCAGGTGTGTTTATTTTTAATTAATTAATTAAATACATATATTAGTTTTATATTAATCTCACAGAATCTCACTCTGATTCTTAATATTAATTAATATTTTATATTAATCTTACAGAATCTCACTATGCCACCCTAGGTAGAGTGCCATGACATCACAGCTTACAGCAACCTCAAACTCTTGGGCTTACATGATTCTCTTGCCTCAGCCTCTGGAATAGCTTGGACTATAGGCTCCTGCCACAACGTCTGGCTATTTTTTGGTTGCAGTTGTCATTGTTTAGCAAGCCTACCCCGACTGGAACCTGCCAGCCTTGGTGTATGTGGCTGACACCCTATTCATGGAACTACAGGTGCCAAACCTTTGGGTGTTTTTTTTTTTTTTTTTTTTTTTAAGTTTATTAAGTTTTTTTTTTTTTTTTTAATTGTTGCAGTTTGGCTGGGGTTGGGTTTGAACTCACCACCCTCAGCATATGGGGCCAGCACCCTACTCACTGAGCCACAGGCACCACCCAACCTTTGGGTGGTTTTGATTTGCATTTCTCTGATAATTAAGGATGATGAACATTTTTTCAAATGTTTATTAGCCACTTGCCTATCTTCTTTAGAGAAGGTTCTATTTATCTCTTTCGTCCATTGATATAAGGGATTGTTGGCTTCTTTCATGTTGACCAATTTGAGTTCTCTGTAGATCCCAGTTATCAAGCTTTTGTCTGATTCATAATATGCAAATATCTTTTCCAATTCCCGATGTTTGTCTCTTTGCTTTGATTGTTGTCTCCTTAGCTGTACAGAAGCTATTCAATTTAATTAAGTCTCATTTGGGTTTTTCGTTGTTGTTATTCCAATTGCCATTGAAGTCTTCTTCATAAAGTCTTTCCCCAGTCTGATAACTTCAAGTATTTTCCCCACAATTTCTTTGAGGATTTTTATTGTTTTATGCCTTAGATTTAGATCTTTTATCAATTTCAAATCAACTTTAGTGAGTGGAGAAAGGTGCAGGTTCAATTTCAGTCTCTTACATGTGGATATCCAGTTCTCCCAGCACCATTTATTGAATAGGGATTCTTTCCCTCAGTGTATGACTGATTTCAAGAACTGAGATCAAACAAACAAAAAATCTCCCAACCAAAAAAAGAGCCCTAGTCCAGATGGGATCACACCAGAAGTCTATCAAACCTTCAAAGAAGAGCTTATACTCATGCTGCAGAAATTATTGCAAAAAAGTGAGAAGGAAGGAATCTTCCCCAACATGTTCTATGAAGCAAACATCACCATGATGCCAAAATCAGGAAAAGACCCAACAAAAAAGGAGAATTTCAGACCAATTTCACTAATGAATATAGATGCAAAAATTCTTAATAAAATCCTAGCCAATAGATTACAGCTACACATTAAAAAAAAATCATACATCAAGTAGATTTCATCCCAGGTATGCAAGGCTGGTTTAACATACTAAAGTCCGTAAATATAATTCACCTTATCAACAAAAGCAAAAACAAAGACCATAACATCCTCTCAATAGATGCAGAAAAAGCATTTGATAAAATTCAGCATCCTTTTCTAATTAGAACTCTGAGAAATGCAAATCAAAACTACTTTGAGATATCATCTAACTCCAGTCAGACTAGCCTATATCACAAAATCTCAAGACCAGAGATGTTGGCATGCATGTGGAGAAAAAGGAACACTTCTGCACTGCTGGTGGGAATGCAAATTAATACATTCCTTTTGGAAAGATATATGGAGAACACTCAGAGATCTAAAAATAGATCTGCCATTCAATCCTGTAATTCCTCTGCTGGGCATATACCGAGAAGACCAAAAATCACAACATAACAAAGATATTTGTACCAGAATGTTTATTGCAGCCCAAATTCATAATAGCTAAGTCATGGAAAAAGCCCAAGTGCCCATCGATCCACGAATGGATTAATAAATTGTGGTATATGTACACCATGGAGTATTATGCAGCCTTAAAGAAAGATGGAGACTTTACCTCTTTCATGTTTACATGGATGGAGCTGGAACATATTCTTCTTAGTAAAGTATCTCAAGAATGGAAGAAAAAGTACCCAATGTACTCAGCCCTACTATGAAACTAATTTGGGGCTCTCACATGAAAGCTATAACCCAGTTACAACCTAACAATAGGGGGAAGTGGGAAAGGGAGGGGAGGGAGAGGGGTGGTGGGTAGAGGGAGGGGGATTGGTGGGATCACACCTGTGGTGCATCTTACAGGGGTATTTGCGAAACTTGGTAAATGTAGTATGTAAATGTTTTGGCACAGTAACTGAGATAATGCCAGGAAGGCTATGTTAACCATTGTGATGAAAATGTGTCAAATGGTCTATGAAGCGAGTGTATGATGCCCCATGATCATATCAATGTATACAGTTATGATTTAATAAAAAAATAAAATAAAAAAAAGAAAATAAGCATAGGTGGTACCTTTCTTAATCTGATTGAAGCCATCTATGACAAACCCACAGCTAATATTTTACTGAATGGAGTAAAACTGAAAGCGTTTCCACTTGGAACTGGAAACAGAGAAGGCTGTCCTCTATCACCACTACTATTCACCATAGAGCTGGAAGTTCTAGCCAATACAATCAGGCAAGAGAAGGAAATAAAGGGCATCCAAATGTGGGCAGAGGAGGTCACACTCTCCCTCTTTGCTGACAATATGGTCTTGTATTTAGAGAACTCCAAAGACTCAACCCCCAAACTCCTGGAAGTCATAAAAAAATACAGGAATGTCTCAGGATATAAAATCAATGTCCACAAATCAGAAGCCTTTGTGTGTGCCAATAGCAACCAAGATGAGAAACTAATTAAGGACAAAATTTCCTTCACAGTGGCGTCAAAGAGAATCACATATTTAGGAATATACCTGACAACAGAGGTAAAGGACCTCTATATAGAAAATTATAAAACCATAAGAAAAGAAATAGCAGAAGATATTTAAAAAAGGAAGAACATACCATGCTAATGCCTGGGAAGAATCAACATTGTTAAAATATTTATACTGCCCAAAGCAATCTACAGATTCAATGCTATCCCCATTAAAATGCCAACATCATGCTTTCAAGATTTGGAAACAATCAGTCTTTATTTTTTATTTATTTATTTTTATTATTATTATTTTATTTTATTATTTATTTTTTTTTTGTAGAGACAGAGTCTCACTTTATTGCCTTCAGTAGAGTGCCATGATGTCACAGGACTCACAGCAACCTCTAGCTCTTGGGCTTCAGCGATTCTCCTGCCTCAGCCTCCCAAGCAGCTGGGACTACAGGTTCCCACCACAGCGTATGGAAGCAGAAAACCCCATAAAGCCAAGGCAATTCTTAGTAACAAAAACAAACCAGGGGCATCAGCCTACCAGACTTTAGGCTGTACTACAAGGCCACAGTGGTCAAAACAGCATGGTATTGGCACAAAAATAGAGACACAGACCTCTGGAATAGAAAACCATGAAATGGAACGAACATCTTATAGCCACCTAATCTTTGATAAACCAAATAAGAACATAAAAGTAATTTCAACAGTAACTTTTCTTAGATAAGGTCTATTTTTCTCCAGATTATTGCAGTCTAAGTAAAAGCATTTTTGCTGTTCTCTGTGCCAATCTAAATGAACCCCACATGCTTATTTGGCAAAACAGCTGAGCTGAAGGTCCCTTTCCCATATCCAGTGGACACTGGGTTCAGGAGTGTTCTTTGGGTACAGACAGGTGGCCTGCTGCAATCTTTGAAGTAGGCCCATTCCACTGTCATCTGCATTCATGGTTGGTGGTGCACACGGGGACGCACGCCAACATCTGAAGCCAATCTTTGCAACCCACAGTGCTGCATCTGTCAGTGGTCTTTCAAGATCCTGACTAGATTGTGGCATTTGTTTTGATATTTTTCACAGTTTTTTTTCTTGATTTTAATAACATGAGATCAGAGTATTTGCATCAAAATATCCTGGTTGAATAAATATGCAAGAAAGAGAAAAACCCCAGTGTATAATTATATGACTGAGAGAAACCCTGTGTTAATTAGCACTCGCAATTTGTCTCATGTGCAGAACAAAGAAGTTCAAGGAGGACGGCATGCCCTGGCACCAGAAAAAATAATTTGATAAAGGTCCACTAGAGGATTGACTGATTTTTCATGTGGCTTAGATAGTTAAAGTCAGTGTTTCCTTCTTAAAGAGCTATTTTTATCTCTCCCCTTCCAAAATATGAGTACCTGAGTATTTTATAAAAGATGACAGGAAAATTACATTACCAAAAAATGGCAGAAGTGGGGAGGTATGCAATAGGATAGTTTATTGGGGGAAAATAGACTAATATCAAAATAGAAAGAACAGAAGCAGAAATAATGAATTTGTCTGCATCAATCTCTTCTTTCATGACCTCATCGTGCTGGAGGCATGATCAATTTCACTATAAGCAATAAATAATAAAATGAAATTTTTGAGTGTCTTATCTAAAGCTTCCTGACATCAATTGTTTTCCCAATTTTTTCTCCTGCAAGCATTGAATACCTCTTCATCAATCTTTTATTCTAACCAATCTTGTTCCAGTTTCTCTCTGCCTACAAAAAGCTTTTTTCCTTCTATTTTTGACTTTTTTTTCTTAGCAGAGGCACATGAATATTATTTTACACTCCACTGTGCCTGCATCTCCATCGATCAGAGAATAAAAAGTGGATTTGAAGGATGTGCCCTGAACCTGCAGGGCTGCAAACAGCAGACACGTGTGGAATTACTTGTGTGGTGGCCGTGACTGTGAACTTCATGTGCATGTATGATTAGATGCATCCTCATCCTCTCTGATTAGAAGGATCTAGCCCAGACCAGGAATTTCTAGGGGGAGGGAGTTTGCAAAGAGCATTTAATTCTTAAATGTCATCTGTTCACAATTACCAGCTTGAGAAATATTTCAAAATGTCCTAATAGCAAATGTTAGCATCCTCATTCTTGTTTGTATAACCCTCCTGATCTCATAACGTATTAACAATAAATAACCACTTTTTATATCTTAAAAGCTGAAGGCTTTCATTGTCATAATCATCTTCTATTATTACTAATGGAGAAGCATCTGAACGCGTGGGTGTGGTTCACCATGGAGTTTATTTGAAAATTGCTCACTGTTTCCTTTAGTATTTTTAATGCCTTACAGATTTTTCTATAAAGGGCATGTGTCTATCACTTAGGATGCATCTTCATATAATGGAGAATAATTAGCCATAGAAGGTCCACAAACTTTTTTTCTTTTTTTCACATTCTCTGTAGTCTAAGGTGAAGTATTTTCTTTCACATTCATTCTGGGCCTTCCTTCTGTGGCCTAGAGGTGTGTATGGATTGGCCCACAGACGACTTTTAAAAATAAAATCTTTTTATTATTATTATTATTAAATCATAGCTGTGCACATTAGTGCAGTCAAGTGGTACAATTTGCTGGTTTCATATACAATCTGAAATATTCTCATCAAACTGTTCAATGTAGCCTTCATGGTATTTTCTTAGTTACTGTATGTAGGCATTTGTATTCTGCATTTAGTAAGTTTCGCCTGTACCCATTCTAAGATGCACCATAGGTGTGGCCCCACCCATTACCTTCCTCCACCCTAACCTCCCCCCTCCTCTCCCCTCCCTTGGCCCTTTCCCCATGTTCTTCTGCTATAGTTGGGTTATAGCCTTCATATGAAAGCTATAAATTAGCTTCATAGTAGGGCTGAGTACATTGGATACTTTTTCTTCCATTCCTGAGATACTTTGCTAAAAAGAATATATTCCAGCTCCATCCATGTAAACATAAAAGAGGTAAAGTCTCCATCTTTCTTTAAGGCTACATAATATTCCATGGTATACACGTACCACAGTTTATTAATTAATCCATTCGTGGGTCGATGGGCACTTGGGCTTCTTCCATGACTTAGCAATTATGAATTGGGCTTCAATAAACATTCTGGTACAGATGTCTTTGTTATATTGTGATTTTTGGTCTTCTGGGTATATACCAAGTAGAGGAATTGTAGGATCAAATGGCAGGTCTATTTTTAGATCTCTGAGTATTCTCCAAACATCCTTCCAAAAGGAACGTATTAGTGTGCATTCCTACCAGCAGTGTAGAAGTGTTCCCTTTTCTCCACATCCATGCCAGCATCTCTGGTTTGGGGATTTTGTGATGTAGGCTAATCTTACTGGAGTTAGTTGATATCTCAAAGTAGTTTTGATTTGCATTTCTCTGATGATTAAGGATGATGAGCTTTTGAAGAGAAACTTCTCTAAAGAAGACAGGCGCACGGCCTTCAGACATGTAAAAATAAAAATCTTGACTTGGGTGCCAACCTCTGAAAACTGGTTGATCACAGGTAAAAAGCTGGATTTCCAGTTTCATTTGGGTGGAATAACACATGTGGTAGTGCCAGGCACCCCCTCTGGGGGGCTGGAAATGAGAGGCAGATGCCCTGCATGGGCAGCAAGGCTTCCAGGTCAGAGGGAGCCCAAGACAGTCCTTTCTTTCATTCCTAGTCTTAAGGCATTTGGGATTGTGTTTTAAGTGTGTCCTTTCAGAGTTCTGTTGCTAGGTTATACACTCCTTGAAGTTAGAAATTGTCTTTTAGATTTTCTCTCTCCTCACATGGCCTGGCATTGTATTGGACACATAATAGTTGTTCAATAAATTAAATTTGATAAAATACATCCATGCTGTGCAGCTGGGCATATATTGAGCTGCTCAAAGACAGCTAGGGGAAAACAATTTCCAAACAGTTCTCTCAAATTAAATGACTAATCATTGCAACTGCTTTTTGAGTTCCACAAGGGATATATAATATGTATGGGGATTAATTTATGGTGTGGAAAGGATAACATTTAATGAAAGTATTCCCAATTGAACATTCAGAGAAGATTTAGATGTACAAAAAGTAATTACTTACATTGAAAATTGTCCTATAGGGGTTAACACCAGCCAACCTTTTGCCAGAAAGGGCCCTGGCCTCAGTAGACAGGGTGTCTCATTTCTCTCTAGCCTTGCAGCCTCCTAGAACTGAGGAGGGCCTCAGTCGTGGTCATTTCTGACAGGTTTCATAGTTATTCAGATCAGTATTCATTGGAATAGCATGTTTTGGAATTATTTTTCTGACTCTGTCCTTAGTCTTGTTTAAGAGTATTTAGAATATACATTTGGGAGAAAGGGAACTTATAAAGGTTATTTTCCATATATTTTAAAAATTAATAGAAGTAATCCAATTATTTAATGAAGTCTTAGAAGGATCGGTTCTTAGCAACTTAAATTTCTCTTCTTTTTTATTTCCATTGTGAAATATTCAAGGATTTAAGTAAGAAAAGATGCATGATATTAACATATAAACATATATATGTATATACACAAAAAATGATGGATTTTAATTATACTAAATTGATACATATTTTGTGACAGATAATAATTGAAAATAATAATCTAGTGACACAGGTACTCTAGAGCAGCGGTTCTCAACCTGTGGGTCGTGACCCACAGGAACTGTATAAAAGGGCCGCAACATTCGGAAGGTTGAGAACCATTGCTCTAGAAGTAAATGCAAAACTCAGAGCAGACCACCTTGGCTTCACAAAACCCAATTAGGAAAATTAAACTATAATTTTTTTCTCATAAGAAAGTGTCATATGCTCATAGTTTTCTTTATCTTTAGTTGGACAATTCAAGCTGATAGGGATTTTTGGACCCATAGTCCAAAACCACTTGGAAATAGGGAGAAGCTTGCTCAAGGTTTATACTATAACCCAGCATTAAGTGAAAACCTCTGGACATTGAGAAAGCTCAGAAGCATCATGTGAAATAGATACTAATAACTGAAAAAAAAAAAATAAGATGAAATTTTAAGGAAAAATAGTACCTGCATTTTTTCCTTAAATTTTCATCTTTCTTGATACATCATGATATTATCTTATTTTATGTTTTGATAAAACCCAGCTGACTTTCAAGGCAGGGCACCTCTATTTACATAGACTCTAAGGGCGCTAATGTTTAGTGATTGTTGTTTATGAAATCTGCCTGTTTTCCTTTATTGCAAATCCAATGCAATAACACAAATGTTGAAAAGTTCTCCAAATCATCAAGTGAGACACACACACACACAGTGGGTGGTAAATAAGTAAGAAGTAAGCCAAGCATTAAGCTTTAGCCGTGAAGTTTGTGGTTTTAGGTGTGGTGTGTGTGTGTGAGAGAGAGAGAGAGAGAAAAAGAGAGAGAGTAAAAAACAACTTTCTCTAATAACCATAAACTGCCCTGTTCAAACCATTTTTAGATCTGACAAAGTGGTCATGAACTAAGAGAAAAAAGTACAGGGTTGTAAAGTTTCCATTTCTACAGTGTGTACTTAGATAAGAAAACAAACAGCATAAATAAAAGATGGAAACTAACTATTTGGGATGGTTGTAAGTCCTGCCAAAAGAATAGGGGAGGGAGCAAGGCGGTGTAACAGATGACCTTCAATTCATTAAATACCAAGAGCACAGACCGTCTGGAGGTGAGGGCAGGCCCGTCTTACAGACACTTGGACTGCTTGCATTTCTGTGTCTTCCTTCCGTTGGTGAGGTAATGCCATTCATTTGAAATCTAATTGGATTTATTTGCTTTGGTTTGCTTTCGGTTACAGCGTTTTCCTGCCTTCTTGTCTTTGTTGATTGAATTTATATGGAACATTACCATATTTCCAAGAGCAAAATCTATTTGAAAAAGCACGTTCAGGGGAGGCTCACTCCATTCACATTCCCTTCTTCCGGCTGCCTCCCTTGCGGCCCCACCTCTGCCGCCACCACTTGTGTTCGGTCAACTCCAGGTTTCCAGTTTACTCTTCCTGAGTTTGTTTTTCTAAAGATAAAGAGATTTTTAAAAATTTCCTTTCTTCCTTAGGCAAAAGTTAGCCAGCTATACAAAGCTGATATAAAAGCAATATCTTGCTGATGTTATTGACAGAGATCTTTTGTAACAACAGAGATCGATTTTTAACAGTATCACTTCGTATGTTCATAGAGATCTTTCTCATTCAATGTTTTACAGCTTCGTAATACTCTATTGTGCATTTTTGCTGTAACTCAACCAATGTCCTATGACATAGTCTCTTCATCTCCCCGACGTCACGTTCCTGGGTATACCTTGTAGGTTACTCAGTGCGTGTTTGCTGAGCCAGTGAGTTAATGGACAGGTCATGTCAGATGTGCCTTGAAGGACAAGTGGGATTGGGATAGATGGACAGGAATGAGTGGTGATTCTGAAGAGAACATGTGCCGAGCTGAGAGGGTCAGAAGATTGTCCTGCCTGGAGTGGCAAGTTTTCACTGCCAAATAGGGGAAAGCCGGAATCAAAGTTGGTTGAAACTTGGGTGTAAGTTCCAATGGCCTATTGGAAATGATTTGGGCATAGTGGTGGAGCTTACATGTTGTGAATACTGCTACATTTTCTGTTAACTATTTTTATTACAAAATGGTATTTTTTTAATTACAGTAAATTTTTAAAAATAAAAAATACTTTTTAATTAATTTATTTTTATTACTTTTTATGACTAGTCAAGTGCCATTATTATTATTATTGAGATACAATCTCACTGTGTCACCCTGGGTAGAATGTAGTGGCATCCGCCTGGTTCACAGCAACCTCAAACTCCTGGATTCAGGCAATCCTCTGGCCTCAGCCTCCTAAGTAGTGGGCACTACAGGCAACTGCCATAATGTCCAGCTAATTTTTCTATTTTTAGTAGAGGTGGGGTCTTGCTCTTGGTTAGGCTGGTCTGGAACTCCTAAGCACAAGCTATCCTCCTGCCTCAGCCTTCAGGGTAGCTGGGACTACAGATACCTGCAATAATGCCCAGCTAGTTTTTTTTTTTTTTTTTTTTTTCCTATTTTTAGTAGAGATGGAGTCTTGCTCTTCCCCAGGCTGACCTCAAACCCCTGAGCTCAAGTGATCTCCCTGCCTTGGCCTCTCAGAGTGCTAGGATTATAGGTGTGAGTCACCACACCAAAAAGCCCAAAAACTTTTAGAAAGGAAAAATTTATTACTGATGTCAATCCCTACATAATTGTCTAATTTCTCCATGCATCCACCATTATTTTTAAAAATTCTGGTACCCTTGTGATTTGGTCTGAGTTGCAGGGCTTTTTACATGGTCCATGTCTTCTTTTTGCTCATAGCTATGCTCTGCCAATAGTGTGCAATAAAGGGGATGTTAATAAAAACTGTGCTGAAGCAGAATAAATGGAACTGAACTACCTTTCAAAATATGCGTAACTGGTTTTATATATTTTTTGCAGTTTGTTTATATCCCAAAGCTACCTATTTCCTTTCTTTAGGAAAATGTATATGTGTGTATGTGTGGGTTCAAGGACATACAGGTTCACACCATTGTGATTATGTTCAATGAGGTTGGTAAAAGGACACCAAAATAAATTTTTAGTGGGTCATAGTGAACTAATTGAACCAGGAATATTATAGATGAATTAGATAGTGATAGATGAATGAGAGCAGCAGCCAAGTGATATTAATTTTCTATATCTGGGTAACAACTTACTACATATTTAGACGCTTGAAACAACGCTTATTAATGATCTCACAATTTCCTATGTCTGGAGTCTTGGCATAATACAGACCAATATGTTCTCTGTTAAGGCCGAAATCAAGGATCAACCAGGACTAAGATTTCATCAGGGTCCTGGCATCAGGTGGCTGTGGGAGAACTTGGTTCCACACAGTTGTAGGATTGAGGTTCCATTCCCTTGCTAGCTGTCCACCAGCGTACTCTCAGCTCCTGCCTGGTTTCCTTGTCACATGACTCCTCCATGTTCAAAGCCAATAATGGAGAATCTATTTCTTATTCAATTTCTCTTATATTCAAACCCCCTTCACCAGAATGAGCTCCATCTCTTTTAAAGGACTCACTTAATTAGGTCGAGCCTAACCTGATTCAGGTTAATGCTTTCTTAAAACTACCTGTGTCATATAAAATCATCAAGCCACAGGAGTGACATGCCACCACATTCATAGAGCCCTCCCACACTTCATATGAGGTGATTAAATATGGGCGGGGTTGTTGGTGAACTGCCTCTCACGCAGGGCACAGAGGTAACAGTTGGGGGTTATTATAGTCATCCCGGTGAGAGGTGTGAGGGCCTTTACTCAGATGGTGAAGGTCAGGGACATACAAAGAGACACAGACCCAGTTTGCACAGAGTTCAGACTTGCTGATTGGCCAGAGGAATGAGGAGGAAGGTAAATAGTCGAAGGTAGTCAAAACCAAATCAAGCCATTGATTGTGGCAGAGACATGAGAAAAATGTGCCTTTGACCAGGAGGTACATGAGTCTGGTTTGGGAAAAGTTGAGTCTAAGTTAACAGAACATCAAAAAGAAAATATTTACTAGGCCATTGGAAATAAATGTGTGACCGTAGCACAAATAAGAGCTCAGGCCTGTGGAGACAGATTTGGCAAACATCACCTTAGAGATGTGGCTGAAGCTTGAGACTCAGTAGGCTTTTTTTTTTTTTTTTTTTTGAGACAGAGTCTCACTATGTTGCCCTCATAGAGTGCTGTGGTGTCACAGCTCATAGCCACCTCAAACTCTTGGACTTAAAGTGATTCTCTTGCCTCAGCCTCCCAGGTAGCTGAGACTACAGGCACCCAACATAACATCCGGGTATTTGTGGTTGTAGTTGTCATTGTTTGGCAGGCCTAGGCCAGGTTTGAACCCGCCAGCTCCGGTGTATGTAGCTGGCGCTCTAGCTGTTGAGCTGTGGCTGGTGGACTAGGTGCTGGTGTTGGTGCATAGCTCCCCAAGGGACGTACTTCAAGGGTAACTATAGTGATATTCAGCAATGAGGTATGTAGCACTTTTTCTACGATGAGTTCGTGGGCTTAATTGGTGGATCTCCTATAGAGGGTTGGAGGAATTTCTTAAAGCAGCCCATAGTCCAAAATGTGGCATTGAGAAAACAGACTTCTATGCATATATATGAAAAGGAACAAATAAAGGCAAGTGCCTGGATCAGATGATATATACGTATAGTTTATATATATTTGCATAATTTAGAGTCAACTTCACAATAAAAGCAATAAAAGTCACAGTGAGAAGCTGTTACTGTTGTTAAGACTGTAGGGACATAAGGAGTAAATACTGTTCCCAGAGCCTTGAGAACTGGAACTATGACAGGAGGGCCAAGTGGCAAGTAGACCCTGGAGGGTTGTAGCCCCAGCCAGACATTGTCCCCTGCAGGGAAAGCCAGGCAGGGCAGAGGGCGCTCCGACTGGCGTCCCTTTCTCTGCCTCCCTCCCTCCCTCTCTCTTTCCTGTACGGCTTGATCTACTGGTACCTCTCCTGGAAGTCAGAGGATAAGGACGCCCAGGTGATGTGTTCCCAAGTGTCAGCCTTTTGGGAAATGAAACCAAGAAGGACGTTGATGGATGATTTGAGGAGGGGAAGTGACGATGGAGAGTAACAGGACCCAGAACAGCTGCAGCTCACGGTGGGCACTCTGCTGATTTCACATACTCTGCTCATTTACCCATGGACATGAACATACTGGGCAGAATCTGAGAATTGGTATTTTGTGTTGAGAGAATGGTTTTCAGCCAGGATTCGGGGTAGATGTGACACTGGAGTGGAATAAATGGAGCAGGAGGTCAGAGTCCACGTGCTATGTGGCTACACTGATATGTTTATTTTTAAACAGTTTGATGAAAGTATTTGTTGTCTCTCTCCTTGGACTATGTGAGTTTTTCAATTATGCTTTTCTGAAAGTAAAGTTTGGTTTCAGTAAGGATAATTTTCTTTCTATTAGCCTGCAAAAAATCACTGTAGATTAAATATATGCTGATGTTATAGAATAGATGACTGTATTTACTGATGGAGTTAGCAGACGGGAGCCCACAGTAACTTCCTTGTGTTATTACTGTACGCGCCCATTTATGTACCACAACCTGTTTTCTCACTCTTTAGACAGAAAGTCTTGTATAATTCTACATTCCCCTCCCTTTCTGCCAGCTGTGAATGTATACGAACACAGCTAGATTGATACCCTTGTGCAGATGGTTTCGTTGTTACATTGATATTTTAATATTGCTACAAGGATCTTGTAAGGTCTCTCATTGATGTAACTGCCACAGTTGAAAAAGACTCAGAGCTTTTATACGTCTCATGTGTGTTCTTCAACAGAGAGTGGCCAGTGTGAGCACTCTGCTGCGGAAAAACAGAGATGCTTAAGAAAAGGCCCAGGATCGGGGTGATTAGCATAGCCAAGTGGTTCCTGTTGCAACTGATGTATAGAATTAAGCTATTACTATGGAATGTACATAAAATCCTGAGGATTAATTTGGACTGGGCCTTTCCTGGTTAACCATCCAGCAGTTAGCTTATGGCTTCCTTTGCTATTAATTTCTTCCCTGTTGAAAATGTGATTGGCCATGTCATTTCAGAGGTCCAGAGATGTGCTTGGTTTTTCAGATTGGTTCTTTTCCCCTAAATTTGTGAGAACAATGGATTTGGAATGCCAAAGCAGAATGGAAAAGGATGTTTGCTATCTAGTTACAATAAATCCTTGGAAAGCTGAAGGTACTCCAAGAATTTCCACTTTGACTTTTCTAAGGAGAGTTTTAAATACGTTTTTAACCCATTTTTATTTTTGTTTTGGCCAAGTTAGAAAATTTCCTTAAATGTATAAATTTATTTTTTTTTTCTGCTGGGATTAATAGGTGTGTAGGTTAACAATTTGAATGTATATGTCTATATATATATAATTTTTTTTTTTAGACCATGTCACTTTGTCCCCCTCAGCAGAGTGCCAGAGTGCTGTGGTGTCATAGCTCACAGCAACCTCAAACTCTTGGGCTCAAGCAATTCTCTTGCCTCAGCCTCCTGAGTAGCTGGGACTATAGGTGTTCACCACAACGCCTGACTGTTTTTAGAGACGAGGTCTCGTTCTTACTCAGGCTGGTCTCAAACACGTGAGCTCAAGCAATCCACCTGCCTCGGCCTCCCAGGGTCGTAGAATTATAGGCATGAGCCTCAGCTCCTAGCCTGACAATTTGAATACATTTTAATCTTTCTAAAGTGAATTCATTTTTGCTTTGCCTCAGTGCCATTGGCATGTAATAACTTAGTTGGCAAAGGAGTGGAAGACGATGGTTGTGGAGTAAGAAGTTACAGGTATCGGCAGTCTCCGTAAGTTTTGGCACAGGGCCCCAAGTGGGTCAGTCTGGGGAGGGTGCAGAGGTCACGGGAAAGGAGCCAGGTAGTGGGTCCTGAGAGCGTGCAGTGCTCAGGGGGAAATGCATGTTGTGAATATCAGGCTCTGGAAACAGCAGCGGGAATCGAGCTACTTCCATCCTCTCCAGGAGTAGGGACTGCTCAGATGCTTCCTGGTGAGATTGTGGGCTCATCAAAACTCTGGCTGGGCTGCAGAGGACAGAGGAATGAGGTCCTGGGTGCACAGACAGGGCAGGGTGGGTGCATTCTGCAGAGGACAGAGGGATGAGGTACTGGGTGCACAGAGGGGCAGGGTGGGTGCATTTTGCAGTTTCATTTGGAGAAGTACAGGTGTTAGTTAATTGATCTTGGTGGATGGGGAATTCTATGGGTATCTCATGAGGTATCCAACCCCAAGACTTGCATGCAGCCATGTTAGGCCTTCTGTATTAAGTTCAGACTGATTGGTAGCAATAATTCTATGATATAAAAATAACTGATTAAAAAGTAAAAGTCTGCTAAACCCCAATATAAATGATGTGCATGTACCAACTGACCCGTTTGATTATTTTGCTTAAGTGGACACAGCCTAAATCTCCCTTTGGGAAGCTTCATAGGAAAAGTGTGCCCCTGTAGGGAGGCAGCCTCCACACAACCCATGAGTGTCCCCAGTGCCCAGCAGAGAGAAGGGGAGGAAGAAAATAAAGACAATAGAAATAGAGAAGAAAATAAAGACGATAGAAATCGAGTAGAATTTGTCTTGGGGGCGGGGGGCAATGCCCTTGATGTGAGAGACAGCCATATACTTGGTTTTAATTGCTTCTCTTGATCAGCAAATGGGTCTTTGCAACAATGATATACATCATCCTTGTGCTTTCTTGTGCCCTAATTCTCCATTACCCACCCGATTACCCTTTAGCTATTTTCATTACTTTTACTTGGTAAAATACTTACCAATCACTAACAGGATTATAGGAAACAAAGGAAAAGGGAACATGGACCTTGGAGCTAGACACCACCCAGTAATCCTCTGTGTTACTGGGGGACAGTTTAGTTAACACCCTACTCATATCAGGAGCTGGGGAGAAAAAAGCTGAATCTTCTTATCTCACACCCACCAGAACTATTCTCTCTTGCTCAGTGAGTAGCTGCATCTACTGTCCTCGTTAATCTTCAAATGGCTACCCAAGCCCTTTCAGGCCCCAGCCAGGCACTTATGGACCTTTTCCCCGAAACCCCCCCTGACTTCAGCCGTGTCTTTATAGGCCTTTCTCCTGAAGTCCTTTGGGGTTCCTGCCAAGCTGTCTTGTGAAGCTCCCAGTATAGTATGTTCTTTGTGGAAGCTCATGTCCTTTCCCGCTATCCTGCATATCTGATCCTGATCACAAAAATGTATAATCATTCCATTCTTATATCAATCTAACTCTGTTACCATAATCCTAACTTCCCTAATGTTCACCCATATGCCTCCATTGATATATTTGGTAAGCATTGTCTGCAAGAGCAACTTGGTGCTGACATGCACGCGCACTGGCACAGATGGACACGGGAGGTGTCTGGGGACTCCCAATCCATCCAATCCACGCTGGAGCAAAGCAGGCCTGTGTAGCAGAGTGCTTTTCTCTCTCTCTCTCTCCCCTTTATTTTTTGAGACAGTCTCACTTTGTCACCCTCTGTAGAGCACTGTGGCATCATAGCTCACAGCAACCTCAAACTCTTGGAGTGATCCTCTTGCCTCAGTCTCTCCAGTAGCTGGGACTACAGGTGTCTGCCACAATGACCATGTATTTTTAGGACAGGGTTAGATTGGTCTGAAACTGCTGAGCTCAGGCAATCTACCTGCCTCGGCCTCCCAGAGTGTTAGGATTACAGGTGTGAGCTACCATGCCTGGCCTGAGTGCTTTCTCTTAGAGGATGACTGTTCCATTCAGCTCACATTGACTCCTTCTGTGTAGACCTATGTGTTAATAAACTTATGCTATAAATTAAAAGCCAGAGGCAGAGGTTTTGAGGTAACAAGTGAAGTCATTAGGACTAGGGAAGAGCTTCACAGCCTTGTAGTCCTTTTTGAGGTATCAAAGTACATATAATATTTTATTTTTTATATTTATTTATTTATTTTTTTAGACACAGAGTCTCACTTTATTGCCCTCGGTAAAGTGCTATGGTGTCACAGCTCACAGCAACCTTCAGCTTTTGGGCTTAGGCGATTCTCTTGCCTCAGCCTCCTGAGTAGCTGGGACTACAGGCGCCCGTCACAATGCCTGGCTATTTTTTTGCAGTTTGTCCAGGGCCGGGTTTTAATCCACCACCCTCAGTATATGGGGCCAGCACCCTACTCACTGAGCCACAGGCACTGCCCATGAGTGCAATATTTTGATTGTCATAAGGCCTGCTGTGCAAAGATATAACTGTTTTCTTCCTACACCTGAACCTACCTCACTTACCTCCCTTTCCTGCTCCCCTTCTTTAGCAGAGAATTTAATATAATAATTATCACAACACAGCTATGTACTTCTTTTCCCCAGATGCCTGCTTCACTTGTGTGCAGGGGGGTAGTCATTCCTCCACTTCTGTATGATAACAGGCTCTCCGATTTGCTTTACTCTTAGGTAATAGCGAGTCTCCCAGGCATTTGAAATAGCAAGCAGAGTCTTGAGTTAGTAATCGTGTTGTTGGCCAAGGTTTTAATCAACCCCAATTTCCATTTCTTGCCCCCTTTAGAGGTCGTTCTCTGCCCGACCTTGAGAAAGATGGTCTGGTTAACTAACCCTTGTCTCCCTTACCTCCTCCCTGCTCATATCCAGGCTCTGCAAAAGTTTGAGGAAGCTTGAAGAGGTGTAGGAGGCATGGGGATGAGGCAGTGAAAGCGCCTGGCTCAGGGAGGGTTCCAGAGGATTTTTTCCCTCCTGGGTGTTGCATGAGCGCCCACTGGACTATCACTGTGGGGAGCTCTTCTCCACACTTACTGGCTCCTGCGTGGATACCTCTTGACTCAGACTGATTACATGGCCATGTCGGATCTCCCCAACTGCCCTAAAGACTTTTCTTTCAGCTTCTGGCTGCTGGGGTCCTGCCCCCTCCTGCTCTGTCCTCAGACTGCTCTGCCTGTCCCTCTCTCTTTCTTCTCTACCTGCCCACACCTGGGCCTGCAGAACACCAGACCTGGCCTTCCCAGGCCCTAGAATACTGGTTAGGCCCCTGTAGTTGATTTCCCACTGATGTAGCCTGATCTGGCTCCTCGGGGCTAAGGCTGGGGGGCCAGTCCTGTGTCCCAACTCCCTGAGCTGTTCCAGGGAACCCACTCTAGCCAGGTTGGAAGGGGAGGCAGGGTGCCGGTGGGGTGGGACAGCCATCCTAGCATCCCTGTGGCTCCTCCCTGAACTCTGGGTGCTTTGCTGTCTGGGAGCTGCTGAGCTCTGCAGCAGCTTTCCTTTCCTGTGTAAATTATGCAGGTGGGGATCTGACTTTGGAATTCCAAATCTGTGTTTTCTGTATTTTTGGTGGCTTTGTTTAAACATTAACCCTAATTCTTTTAATCTTATGAATTAAAATGTAGGCCCTTTTAGGTGAATCCTCATTCACATTCAGAGTCTCTCTGCTTCTTACTTTCTTGTCCTTTCCTCAGGGAGGATCAAGCCTGAGGGCTTCACCTATTGTTCTGGCTTTAGGGAGTGAAGACTAATTTCCTGTGTGGGTCCCCTCTCACTGCCTTTACTAAAGCGAAGCTGGGGCATTGTGGTATCAATTTCCTTTTCCTCCTGGTACATCTGCTGTTTAAGCTCATGAATCTCTCACCCCCAGGCTCCAGGCCTCCGGCTTATACCTCCCAGGTTTTCCAGCCAGGGCTCCTAAAGACCCAGGTGCTCTTGGGCAGTCCCTTTGACCTCCCCTGGTCCCTCCAGCAGGTCCTTCCCAGCACCCCTTTGGGTCCACAGGAGACACAGGAGAGTCTGCCTGGACACCCAGGCAGGGGTCTAGAGTGCTGCTGCCAAGCGGTGCTGACGGTCAGGGGTTCTGGAAGCTGTCCCCTCCAGGAGTCTCCCAAGTTGGGCCTCTGCTGCCCTGCTCTCACTTATCGCAGCTCCCCCACCTCCATCCCCATCACAAGGACTGAGCCCCTCCAGGGGGTTAGCAGGTGCAGAAGGCAGAGGGGCTGCTTCTCAGTGGCTGTGCTGGCCCAGACACTCCCCCTCCAGTGAGCTGTCTTCCTTCTGACCGAACTTGGCTTCCTGCAGGCTTCTTTCCAGCCTCTCTTCTTTCCACCTTCATGTTAGCTTTCGTGGGGTAAATTCTGTGCTGCACCTTTGTGGCTGCTCTAGACTCACCGGGACTGTCTAGAGAATTCAATTCAAAACCCAGTCCCATGACCCTTTGTTTTCCTGGGATATTTGAGTGTCCTCCTTCTCCAAGGCTGGAAGCCTTTGCCTGAGGGGCAGCCTTTAAGGCAGACAGCTGCAGGGCTTAGAAGGGATAATGAAGAAAGAAAATTCATCAGTAATAGTTTAAATATTCTGCTCCATTACTGTGTTGCTTCTCTGGTGAGTAGTTGAATGTTTTTGAAAGATGAGTTGGTTGACAAATGGCAGAATAACTAGGAAGATAAAATGAATTTTATATGAAAGTGGCTGTTCACTTATTAGAGAATGAGTCATCAAGTTTGCTCAATATCAGAACATCTTGTTTATCTTCAAATTTTTATTTCCTTGCCAAATCCCAAACCTTTCCCTCTTATATAATGGAAAAAGATGCCTTGGGAGATTGTTGTCCTGTCATTGAGTAACCTCAGGGAAACTTGAAAGGCAGCCTTTTTAAAGCTAAAAATGAAAAGGAGCTCTCCTAAAGAAGGGGCTTTCATCTTTTTTCAGGGAATTCCTCTGTCAAGCTAACTCAAAAACATCTTTCATCTTTGACTCAACAAGTCTTCACCTGTTCACCTGTCTTTCAAAGGGGTGGTAAAGCATATAGATGTTGGGGGTCGTGTTTTTTCCCCAGGGATTTCCTGACCCTCTTTCTCTCAGGGAGGACAGTCGGCAGCTGGGAATTGGTGGTCCGGAGGGGCGTGGTGCCAGGAAGGTGTGGGCCCAGGGGGTGTCATGAGTTTTGAGTGTCCCTCTCCACCTTTCCTATCCCTTTTGTGACAAGTCCTGTTTGCACCCAGTAGCAGTTGATTTGTAGGTGTCAGTGATACTGCTGGGAGGCTTGTGTTGGGTGATGACTGGTGCCAGGCACAGCCTTGCTAGGCTTTGGCCAATAAACTGCCCAGGGAGGGAGAAAAGTTCCTGCATTCCACTTGTGACCGTCCACACGCACTAACATGCATTTACTAGTGAGAGGTCGCCACGACTTTCTTTTTTAGTTTCCAACGTAATTTATGGCAATAACCCTACATATTTCCTTCCTTTCCGGCCAGGGCCTGCTAAACAACAATGACAACTGCAACCAAAAAATAGCCGGGTATTGTGGCGGGCACCTGTAGTCCTAGCTACTGGGAGGCTGAGGCAAGAGAATAACGTTAGCCCAAGAGTTTGAAGTTGCCCCAGTGAGCGGTGACACCACAGCACTCTACTAAGGTTGACATAGTGAGACTCTGTCTAAAAAAAAAAAAAAGGCTTCTGTGACAAACAATATGTATTGCAAAAGAATAGTAGGAATTATAGGAATATAGCTGTTAAATTCAGCCTTTTTTTATGCTCAAGTCCAGGCCTTCTTGCATTCCAGAATCTTTACCAAATAAATAATATAACCTACTTAATTAGAATTTATTAAAAAAAGCCATTTTCTAATCCTATTTGTGAATATATACCTTTAGCAAAGCCAATACATTCTTCTACATGTCATGTGATTCATAACAAGGGAGGCATGATGCCTTGCCCCGGTGATGAATCAGAACTGTGCTTGTGCTCCTAGAAATCTGTGAGCTTCTCCGTCTCTCTAACCCATTTTACTGGTCAGAATCTCTTGTGTACAGTGTTATTTGTCTCATAAATGTTCTGTTATTTCCCAGAGTTTCAAAAATCTGTACATTGTATGGAACAACCTTCAGAGAGCACTTGGGATTAAGGGCGTCTAAATTTACTTTCATAACTGCTTTGGTTATAGAGTGAAGTAAGATTTAGATGTCTTAATTAAGTAGATATTCTGCATTCTTAATTTATTCAGGAAAAAGCGAGTAGCTAAGCATAGTTTTACAATAAGATAAACCTGGTTTCAAATCTAGTTATTTCTCTTTGGGTTGTTATGAAGTTAAAGATCAGATTACTTAAACATTAATTTTTAATTCAACTTGTTAATATGTTGTTTAGGATATTGCATCCTCATTTATAAGTGAAATATGTTTGTAATTTCCCCTTTATAATAACATATTTGCTCCAATTTGAATATCAGGTGTACCCAGATCAAGTAGAATGATTTTGAAGTATTTCTTCTTTTTCTATTGTCTATAAGATTTGGCATGATCTGTTTTTTTAAATTATCTTTTACTTTTATTTATAAATATTAGTTGTCTATTTTTTGAGACTTAAAAAAAAATAATAAGAAGAAGTTAACTGATGACTCCATACTGAATCTCAGAGTCAAAGCATTCTATAATAAACATACTCTTATTTGACAATGTGACTGTTACTTTCTGTGCATTATTATTATTATTGATTAATATTTTGATGCAGCAATTCTGATTTCTTTTCTGAATGTATTTATGTTCATTCATTCTTTATGAGGTTTTTGTTCCTAGTCCTTATCTTAAACATTGGTATCGTTATTAAATTTTAAGCCTCTTTAATTTTGTGAAGGCAAAAAATGGAAACCTAATAAACACATGTATATGTAAAAATAGAAATTAAAAAAAAATCAGAGAATGGAGGTAAAATGCTTGATCGGTTTAAAAGCCAGCTACTTGACTACATATTTAAGAAAAAAGTAAAACAACTCTTGCTATTGTCTAAGCACTGACTTTCCTGACAAATGCCTTATCACAGTCCTTCTCAAAGAAGAACTGATATTGTCATAGCAACCATCCAAACCAGCTGTGAGGCAGGTCCCCTCTACCTTTCAGAGGCCAGTGTTGTTTCTGGGAGCAGTGCATTAGAAGTTGCAGTCTTTGCTTTGGAGGTATGACAGTGCTAAATGAAAGATTTTGTTGGAGTCAGCAATGTATGTATAATTTCAATAAGTTTAAAATTATATGAAAATGAGTTTGAAATGTTGGTGAAGTAGTAGACATATGAAGATGACGATCACAGGACCAGGAAGATGAAGTAATAAGTAGCACAGGGAATGAACGATTTTTAAGAAAGAAAACATGAGTCTTGGTAAATGTGGAATGTAAATATCTTAGCAAAGTAACTAAGAAAATGCCAGGAGGGCTATGTCAACTAATGTGATGAAAATGTGTCAAATGGTCTATGAACCAAGTGTATGGTGCCCCATGATCATATTGATGTACACAGCTATGATTTAATAAAAAAATAAAAAAATGCACAAAGAAAAAAAAAGAAAGAAAACATGAAGATCGAGGCAGACAGCTGCGAAGATAAATAAAAAGTTAAACAAACATCAAAAACTGTTTTGAAAGGCAGTACATTCAACAGTTAGCCTGCAAATAAGCACAGGAAAACCTGTCCCCCTCTATGGCATTCTATAAATTTATAGCCTTGTTTAAAAAGCAGACTTCTATTTTCGACCACTAACTTTAGCTTTAGTCTCTGATGTCATTTTTAATCTTTAGCTGTTCACAGTAATTTCTGCAAAGCTTTTTGACAATCCAAACGCCTGATGATGTGATTTGGTTATGCTACCAAGCTGCCAAAATATCTGCTTGCTGTGGTTCATGAAATACATTTGGCTCATCATTTTTTTTTTTACTTATTTTTTTATATTTCAGATTAATATGAGGATACAGATGATTAGGTTACTTTGTTTGTGTTTCTAAGGTGAAGCCCTACTTGTAGCCGTGCCCCTCCCCTGGAGGTGTGCCACATACCCTTACACGGTGCTGTTAGGGGAGAGCTCACCAGTCCTCACTCCCCCTCCACTTGAGTTTAATAGTGTTTTTCTCTTGTGTGAGTGTGTATTTGTTCTTCTTTTGCTTTCATATTAGTATTGAGTACATTGGAAACTTGCTTTTCCATTCCTGTGATTACTAGAGAGAATGTTCAACTCCGTCCAGATAAATACAAAGATGTTCAAAGATGTTAAGTGTCCATCTTTTTTTATGGTGTATGTACACTACAGTTTGTTAATCCATTCACGCGTAGATGGGCACTTGAGTTGATTCCACATCATGGTAATTGTGGATTGAGCTGCGATACACATTCTAGTGCAGATGTCCTTATGGTAAAATGATTTTTTTTTCTTCTGGGTAATACCTAGTAATGGATTGTGGGACAAATGCAAGGTCTACTTTAGTTCTTTGAGGATTCATGGAGTTGGTATTTAAAGGATAGTTGGTAAAGTTCAAAGGTCAGAATGGGAAATGAAACACGCAGTAAGTAAATGTCCCCAGATACCCTTAAAATCTCTCATATTACCCTTACCTGAGTTGGTCCTTGGTCCTTGAAAACTTCAAAGCCAGAAATTAGCTTGCTTTTCTTCTCTGTTTTCCTTTAGCCTGGAGTCTCCATTCCTGTACGTCATGAAAGTCTAGAGACTTCATTTTACTGATTTATTTGATCTGTTTGCTTGCTAAATATGTACATTTAATTCTTTTGTAAACTATTTATGTATCTAGCATATCTGCACTATATTTTCAACATTTTAGAGTATCGCTCAGGTATAATCAAGCTGAATTGGGGAGCAGGTTAGTGTGTGCCTTTATTTTAGACAGGGGACACTGAATTTAACACAGCGAGCAGGAATTAGTATGGAAGACTTCGAAAATGTAACAAGTTGCAATAGTACTTAATATTAAATAATCTTAGGAACTTTTCCTCCTACACTTCTCTACTATTTTCACTGAGATAGTTTCAAAGAGCCAGATATCTTAGGCCCAGAAGCATAATCAGAAAAAGAGGATAACATTTCAGAATTTCAACTCATACTATTTCCTCAATCCTCTCTTCTAGTCTCACAAGGCCCCAAATTTACTGGAGACTTCATGAAGGATTCTGAGGACATAAACCACACACACACACACACATAGATACACATATACACAGATACACTCACACACAGATGCACTCACACACAGAAATACACTCACACCCAGAGAGATACACACACAGAGATACACTCACACACAGAGAGATACACACACAGATACACTCACACAGACACAGGTACACTCACACACACAGAGATACACACACACAGATACAGGTACACTCACACAGAGATACACACACAGATACACTCACACACACACAGATACACTCACACACACAGATACACACACAGAGATACACACACACAGATACACTCACACACAGATATACTCACACACACAGATACACTCACACACACAGAGATACACTGACACACAGATACACACACACACAGAGATACACACACAGATACACTCACACACAGAGAGACACACACACACAGATATACTCACACACACATAGATGCACACAGATACACTCACACAGACACAGATACACTCACACACACAGAGATACACACACAGATACACTCACACAGACACAGGTACACTCACACACACAGAGATATACACACACAGATACACTCTCACACAGATACCGATGCACTCACACTCAGCCCTGCATTTAATGTTATTAAAATAAGATTTTTAGCTTCTTGGCCATTTCAAAAATAGGTACTTGGAGATATTAAAAAGTGTTCTTGGTAGAAAAATGATAAAAGCTATAAAATACAAATATATTTTTTTCTTTTCTCAAAAGACATGAGAGTGGCTGTCACCTAAACAACTGTGTATAAAATGAAGTTGTGTTCAGAAAGGGTACAATGCAGATGAGAAAGAGTCACACCTGACAAGGACCTGATGAGGAAGACAATGTCACCAACACAGACAGTGATAGGATAGTAGGAAAAAAAATCCTGTGCTTTGATAAGGACAGTATTTTCTGCCCTATCTTTTGTATCAAAAAAAGAAAAAGAAAAATAGGAAGGCCAGCCACAGCGGCTCATGCCTGTAATCCCAGCACTCTAGGAGGCCCAGGCAGGTAGATTGCCTGAGCTCACAGGTTTGAGACCCCCCTGAGCCAGAGCGAGATCTTGTCTAAAAGTAGCTGGCCATTGTGGCAGGCACCTGTAGTCCCAGCTCCTCGGGAGGCTGAGGCAAGAGAATTCTTGAGCCCAAGAATTTGAGGTTGCTGTGAGCAATGATGCCAGAGCCCTCTACCCAAGGCGACAAAGAAAGACAGAAAGGAAGAAAAAGAAAGTATGTTCGGAATTAAATGAATATTTTATTTGCAAATTTTGTTCCAGGTGCTTATACTCTTTGAAATTTCTGAAACATACAAAGTAAGCATGAAGATTCCTCTCTTCCATCAGCCAGTCCCATGCTTCAGAGTTAATCACAGTGTTACACATCTCAATAATTTTCATGCATACACAAAATTATATACAATAAATAACTAAATGGATTAGTGATAATAATCCTAAAATCCTACAACTTGCTGTTTTTACTTAAAAAAAATCTGGTTTTATTTCTGTGTGAGTACTAGTTTATCTTAATGCAGATACAAATCATTTCAGAATTTCTACACCTATATTATTACCAATGACAAACTTCCTAAATAAAGCACAAACTTTCTTTTCAGTTCTTTTATGTATACACAAAATACTATGTTCAAAGTTACTTGAATCGATTTTATTTATGATTAGTTATGTTACATGTATCCATTTAATATGTTGTTGAGGTCATATATTTATGGTGAGATTCAATTTCAGGGTTTGTTTTTTCCTTTTTAACTAATTTTATTTTTTACATGGTTCAAAAGTCAAATTGTAAGTGAAGATATATTTAGGGAAACATGAATCTTGTCTCTATCCCTTTCACCCCATTTTCTCTGCCCTCTCATAGATAACCATTTTCATTAGCTTCTATTTTATCCTTTCTATGTATTTTTTTCCAAAAATGAACAGTGACTTATGTATGTTCATTGTTTTCTTTCTTCTTACGTAAAAGTACCATACAATACACTTACTTTCTTATGCTATCTTTTCTTTCTTTCTTCCTTTCTCTTTCCCTTTCTTTCCCCCTCTCTCTCTCTCTCTTTCTTTCTTTTTTTGGAAAATTACCTCTCTATATTAATTCACAAGGGTCTTCCTCATTTTTACTTTTTCTTTTTTGAGAGAGAGTGATGCTTTGTCCCTGCAGACTAGAGTGAGCGGCATCAGCCAAGCTCACAGCAGCCTCAAACTCCTGGGCTCAAGGGATTCTCTTGAGGATCGGCTTCCCAAGTAGCTGGGATTACAAGTTCATGCCACCACGCCCACCTAATTTTTCTGTGTCTTTTTTGTCAAGATGGGGTCTTGTTCTTGCTCAGGCTGGTCTCAAACCCCCGACCTCACGTGATCTTCCTACCTCAGCCTACCAGAGTGCTGGGATTACAAGCCTGAGCCAGTGCGCCTGGCCCCCAGTTTTTGTTATCTCAGAGTTTAGTTTCTTCTATGGACAGCACTTCAGTTGTTTATGTCGACAGTGCACTCAGTGATTATTTATAATCTTACATTGACTGACTCAGTACATATGTTGTTCCGTGATTTGGAGGTATGTGATCTTTAGAGTAAATTCCTGAAATTGGAATGCGGGGACCTCGAGGTGTGCTTTCATGTGGTGCCCTGTCTCATCAGCACCTTGCCTGAGTGTCTGGGCAGCTTCACCGAGTGCATTGTCAACTGTGGAATCGTCAGTCTTACTGGTGTAAAGGAGCATAGATCAATTTATGTTCATCTTATTGCAAGTGAAGTTCAGCATTTTAAAATTTGAAAAGTTTTGTGTCTTTGTCCTAAGTCAAAAATATTTTCTTCCAGTTTCCGTTTGTCTTTGCTAATGACTTGTTTTACCCCCCAAAGAATATTATTTTTATTTTGATGTTGTAAAATTTATTAATGCTTTATTGCATCATGATTTGGAGTCATATTTCCAACGGCTGTCCCTACATTCAAGATACAGAATGTGTCCATATTTGCTGTTAGGACTGATTTGTTATGTGAATATGCATATGTGTAGGTATGATGTTTGTGCAGGGGAGAATTTTTGCTGTACAGTGTCAATGTGGATCCAATGTTACCTTTTTCCAAATAGCTATCCATTATTAGTTTATCTTCTCTCAGTGATTGGAGATGCTGTGTTTAGCCTATACCAAATTTCCAAAAGTTCTTGCTATCCTTCTAACGTTGTGTTTTTTTGCCTTCGTTGAGTCTGTGTTCATGCTCCATGTCAGAGGGATTTAACACCGTGGCTTCATGCTATGGTTAATGTCTTCCATGGCTATTCTCTCTCATTGTTCTTCTTTCTAGAACTTTTCTAGATGATCTTTCATATGTATTTTTCTATGTGGACTTCAGAACGAATTATATAGCTTCAGGGAAAAAAATAACATTTACTGCCTGGCGCTTTTTGGGTTGATCACATGATGTTGTTTTTGTGACTTCCTAGTTTTTTTTGTTAACCTTTTTATTCCTCGAAACAGCATAAATCTGTTATATATGATCAGAAACACTTGAGCGTATATTACATTTTATACATGCATTTAGTTAGAGAATTGTAAGTAAAGCCCTTTTCAACTATTTTCATTAATTTTATCTAGTAATATATTTACTTTATAATCTTTGCAAATAATTAAAAGATTTAATTAAATTTAAAATTTTAATTAAAATTTTCCATAACACATTTCAATTAGAAGGCAAACGTGACACAGTGTCAGTGTGTGCACGTACGTGTGGATAAATGGAGATAGAGATATATCCCACATGTAATATATTTGGGTGCAAGTGATGATTGGCCTCAGTTAAATGAATACTTGTCCATATGATTTTTTGGTATTACATACACTGCTTTCAAAACATATGAAACAGATTTACTCCAGATTTCCATTGATTTTTACCCCAGAAGGCTTAGTGTCCTACAAATAGTTCTAGCAGGTTCTCTGTCCTAATTTTGTTTCTTTCTCTCCTCAAGGGATCTTAAAATCAATGTATTAAAACATTAATTATATTTGCAAAGTCATTCCCCCTTTGTGGATTCTTTAAGCCTGAACAGGAGACTAACTAAGCACCCCTGTGTGTGTGCTTATCCTCGTTACCCATGTTACAGAAGGCCAGAGAGTCGGGATTGTAAAACCTGGCACAGTAAAGCAGTTTGTCAGTTGTTCACTTGACTGCAAACCTGTTTTCTATCTTGGCTTTTTCTATCTTCACTTTGTGCAGCTCCAAACATTGTATATGTTTATAAAACTACTCAGCACAAGCAAGGCTTATAAATATCATATGCCTTTGGGCACACACAAGTATTACTATTTATATGTTAATTTGGAGATATGCCCTCTAAAGATATAATTGATGCCACATTGGATATTGGTAGTTTGTAAATGTCTGACACAAACAACTGGTTATACGCTCTCTCTGTATATTTATTGTACAATATGTTTTCTTTTATAGTTGTTATAATCCATTAGAAAAGTTTACATGACACATTAAATCTTTCTCCTGTCTGCGTATGAGTAAACTGGTTCTCCTTTGTAGCCTTGGGTGCTAATTTGATTTAATGTTTTTCAATGCCATTCTCAGGTTGTAGTCCTGAGAACAGAGAGGACTCTTGGTTCCCGTAGGCTTCTCAGCATCCCTCATGTCTAACTGTGTCGGGTATTCTTGTCTTTCCCCCATGCCTCTGGGTCAGTCCACTCAGAGGTGTAGCAGGGCTCCCTGTGTCCCTAACTGCCACCGTGAGCAGAGGCTGCAGGGCATGCAGGTCTCGAGTACCTGATGCCTTTGTGCCCAGAGTAGAGGGATTTGTACTGAGATGGAGAGGCCAAGGAGGAGTCCAGTCCGGCTCTGGCCCTAGCTCTAGATTCCCAACTGAACTACACTCTTGAGAGTCACCAGGGAGATGATACAAAATGCAGCTTGCCAGGGCCTGCCCATACATGTCCCGAGTCCAGAGGTCTAGGATGGATGGAAATCTGTTCTGGTCGGCACCTCACGTGGTTTTTATGTAGATTTTGACAGTAGAAGACTGGTGCCTGTTTGGAAACCCCCTGGGTAATCTTGGCTAATTTATTTAGTGCTCCTGAACACTGAGGGACTCTTAAAATGCTGACGCAACACTTGACAGAGGGTTGGTGAGAGTATTAGAGTCTTAACCCATTCCTGCTGCCAGAGCACGACGCCCACGGCTGGGTTTGTAAGGCAGGCGGCTGCCAGAGCTCTCCTCACTCTGCCCCCAGGATTTCGGGTCTCCTCTGAATGGACGTCGGAAACTGCGTGAGAGTCACTGGCTTTATGGGCTGCTGTCTCAGCCCTCCAGGGCACCTCTCATCTGTCCTTCTCTCTGCCTCCATGTGCCGTACTCCCAGCCGTAATGAATTCCAGCTTTCCTTCTTCCCAGCTCCTTGGGTTCATCAACCCTGTTCCTGTCTGCTTTGCTCTCAATGCCTTTCCCTTCACTGCTAGCTTTCTAGAACAAACATGGTGACTTAAAACATAAATCTATTGTCTCACATCACTGGAGTCCAGAATTCTGGAATGGAGGCCTCAGCAGGGCTGGGCCCCTCTGGAGTGTCCGGGGAAGAGTCGTTCCTTGCCCCTGCCCGCTTCTGGCACCTGCCGCATCCCTCAGTTTGTGGAAGCATCGCTGCAGCCTCTGCCCTGCCTTCCTGCGGCCTTCTTCTGGTTCTCTGTGTGCTTTTATTACAAAGGTAACAATCATTGTATTTTGGCCTGACCTAGATCCAGGTAATTTTATGTCAAGATCTTTAACTAATTACATCTGCAGAAACTCTTATTCTAAATAGGGTCACTTTCTGAGGTTCTAGATGGATGTGCATCTGAGGAAACAGGATTTAACCCACTACATTTTCTTTAGTTGTAAAAAATTAAAGTGAAGGATGGAGGAAATTGAATTGCATTTAATTCATCCGGAGGAGAAGAATCATTGCATATCACAGAAGATGTCCAGATTATGAGACAGGAGCTTACATAAGTTGCAGTGCGTTGTATTTTATATCTAAAATTTAGCCTGAGGCTAGACACTTCAGGAATGTACTGCAAAGGCATGATACTGTTTATCTTCACATTGGTTGTTTTGAAAATGTAAACATGAATGCCTGAAGTTCTAGTTTCTTCCTTGCCATTGAAGCGCCTGACTAACCTACCTCACTTTGCTTTTTCCCACCTCACTTATTGCGATGTGGTGACTCAAGAACCACCCAGGGTCCAAGGAAAATGCGAGACCATGGATTTGCTGGATGGCCCCTGGCGATGGCATGTGGCTACATAGTCATGGATGGCAGTAGGGAGTATGTTTGATTTAGAGAGAAAGCTTTAATATTTAAGAAGAAGTTGCCCCTGGGCGGTGCCTGTGGCTCAGTCGGTAAGGCGCCGGCCCCATATAACGAGGGTGGCGGGTTCAAGCCCGGCCCGGGCCAAACTGCAACAAAAAAATAGCCGGGCGTTGCGGCGGGCGCCTGTAGTCCCAGCTGCTTGGGAGGCTGAGGCAGGAGAATCGCTTAAGCCCAAGAGTTGGAGGTTGCTGTGAGCTGTGTGAGGCCACGGCACTCTACCGAGGGCCATAAAGTGAAACTCTGTCTCTACAAAAAAAAAAAAAAAAGAAGAAGTTGCCCCTGATTAGTTTTATGTCCTCCATAGCTTATACATACAGGTTGTGTATCCCTTACCTGAAATTCTTGGGACCAGAAGTGTTTCAAGATTTTGGATTTTTGTCTGATTTTGGATATGCATAATGATATATCTTGGGACTGGGACCCAAGTCTAAACATGAAATCCATTTATGATTCACATATATGTAACTCACATAGGTTGAAGATAATTTTAGACACATTTTTTAAAAATGTTGTGCATGAAACAAATTTGTGTACATTAAACTATCAGAAGACAAAGGTGTCAGTCTTGGCCACCCACGAGGACACTCTGGTTATTTGGCATCACCATCAATTTATATGCTACCGATAAGCAATCATTTTCTTACACTTATTCACACATAAATACTTAACAGTAAAGCATGACATACCATTAATACAGTGAAAAATATATGATATGTTCCTAGTAACTGAGCAGCCCAGTAGTGTCCCCAGAATACTCACCTCAGTTGTTAACAGCAACAACAAACAAGAGCAGGTGTTCCCTCTCCATCTCCAATGCCGTGTTTTGTAAAAGGTTATTGTATGCTGTTATTTTATTGTTTGTTGGGTGAAAAAAACATCAGAAGCTTAGTGTGGGCCCTCTAGGGATGAAGAGGCATTCTTTAGGATTGCTTTTTAAAATGTTTTCTCCAGAGTCATCTGGCTCCTTAACATTTTATAAGCTGACATGATCTCTTTTCTGTTAAGGATGTGTGCTGCTTTGCTTTCATCGTTCAATAAGCCCATCACGCTTTTCACCATGTTGTCTAGAGGTACTTTTTCTGCAGTGTTAAAAAGATAAAGATTATTTCCACTATCACTTTGATTTGGAGCCATTTCGACTATTTCACCATTGCTCAATGAGTATACAATAGGAGCCTCATTGTTGATGTTACAATTCTTCAATGTGCTCTTCATCTGGCTCACTGATGGATCCCAAAGGTATATTTTTCCATGTGTAGGGAGGGTAGAGATCCTGTTTTTCTCACTTGCACATATGCAACCCTTCAAAGCCACTTCCTGTTCACCATCATCATATAGTTGCAGGCCAGACAGAGGTCACACCAGGTGGGCACAATTGTCTTTTAGTCACCTTTCTCCAAGCACTGGCAGCAGCAGCAGCAGCAGCATCCTCCATGCTCAGCTCCTTTGTTGAACTCTCTGCAGCCGTGCTTCATGCTCACTGCTGCAAGCATGCTGCCCAAGAAAGTGTGTTTATATTTATTCTTCACTGATTTAGGATACCCTGGTCACATGGCTGAATTAATGGTGTCACATGTGGAGGAAAGTACTTGGCATAAACTTTAGTTTTTGAGAAGTTCAGCAATAGAGTGAGCCGAACAGTTGACATGGAATAAAAAAATCTTGCAGTTGTCATTTAATCCAGCTTCTGAGAAGTGAGCTTGAGCCAGTGGTACTAAATGTTTATGAAGCCAGTCACAGAAGATGTCCCTGGTGATTCATGTCCTTTTGTTAGCATAATAGTGGACCAGTAAGAAGTTCATTCCTTTAAAAAAGCAAGGATACAAGCTTTTGCCTACCACGGCAAGTTTGCATATGCATGCCTGCTGCATTAGCGTATCCCAGCGCACGTTCTTTCATTGGCATTCTTTATTCCTGTGGGGGCCGTCTCATCAGCTGTAGTCAACGCCTGGGTGGGGCAATAAGGCCAAAAAAGTAATGTTTCATCAACATGAAAGACTTGTTCTGGCATCAGTTTTCATCAGTGGTGTTCTTGGCAAACTCAACAGTGAATTTCTTCTCTACTTTGTGATCGGCAAATGCTTTGTCACCATGAATCCTTACAAATTTAATGCTGTGACTTTTCTTAAAGTTTTGCAACCAGCCTGTTGAATATTCACAACTCCTTTCAATATTCAATTCATTGTTAAAGATCTTTGCTTGTTTCGGAATCAGCTTACCATTAATGGTATATGTTTATTATGATGCTGACAGAGTTGCTCTTTTGGCTAAGGGCAGAGATCTTCATTTTCAGGTTCATGCAGTGTTTTCCTGTTTTTCATTAATTTCTCTTCACCATTTCAGCATAGAATCACAATAGTTTCCTTCTGTTTCTTGAGGTCATACATGGTGGTCATTCCAACCCAACACACTGCTGTAGGATGCTTCACATGTGCTCTGCTGGCCAGTTTCTCTAGCAGCTTGACTTTCTGGGCTGTATCCAAATATAAATGCTCTCTCCTTTTCTTATCACTCTTGCTCATAGGGGTATTTGTAGAATTTTTTGACATTTCCAACAATATCTTTATAGCACAGAGCAGGGAATAAGCACAAATCACAGTGAGTAATGCACACGAGCGGGGAGTGTGTCAGATGTGCATGGAAAGATACATTTACTGCCTCTGATGGGGATGGTTCAGGAAATGAGATTCCCCTTGTGTTGGTGCTCAGAAAGGTTTGGATTTTGAAGCATTTCAAATTTCTATTTTTCAAATTAGGATGCTGTCTTATAGCTCTGTGTTACATATGTGATTAGATAAGAAAACATCCACTGTTTTTACTTCTCTTGAGAGATATTTATTTGTTGTTCATGATTATTTTGGTGGGAGGTCTTTTTTACAGTATGCAGTGGTTCCAAATTATCACTTGAGTTTTGCACTGATTAGACACGCACATTTTCTGTGTTGCTTAATATGGTAGACCCTCCTAGTTGACCACCTCCTATTTTTCATAGACCAGACATGTTGACCAGTCCCTTGGGTGGTCAACTTACAGAGGTTCTACTGTAATTTATTTTAAAGACTACCAACTTATTGCAAACTCGAACAAATCAACTTATCTCTCTGTGCTTACTTGCTTAGTTCCTAGGTCTGTAGCAATCAGTGTTGGGCCATGTCTTAATTCTAGATGCTTTAACAGAAAAACAGACCGGTGGCCTAAACAATATTTGTTTCTCATGGTTGTGGAGCTGAGAAGTCATTGGCAGATCTGGTATTTGATGAGGGCTGTTTCCTGGTTTGCAGATGGGGTTTTCTTGTTTTATCCTGACATGGCGGAGAACAGAGAGAAGCGAACACTCCTATGTTTCTTCTCATAAGGGCACTAATCCCATTGAAAAATGCTCTCTCTTCTTAATCTAATCACCCTCCAAAGAGCCCCCTGCCTCCTCCTGTCATTACAGTGGGGATTAGGGTTCGTACGGATTTTGGGAGAACATGAGCATCCAGCCCACAGCCCAACTCAAGCAAGGGGCTCACCTGGTTATATTTAGTTCTAGATCGGCAGGGATGAGTCCCCTACTATTCATTATGGAGCTGTTCATTGCAGAGAATCCATAAATTAGAAATAAATTAAAAAGACAACAAAGGAAAAATGGATGAAGTTGAAACAGAGAGGGGAGGGGAGAAGAAAAGAGAGAGAGAGAGAACCATCATCCAAAAGCCATCAAATTCTTGTAGAAAGTAGAATTACAGGAGGGAAAAAGAAAGAAATATAAACAAATAGTTTGATTAAAAATAATGGCAGAGTGGGAGTTTTTTTGGCCCTAACAATGATTAGGCCCTAAAAAGGGATATAAATGTGATTTTATTATTGGCTTTTTTTTTTCCGTAATGTTCCCAGTACTGAAAATACTTTGTTCTCTCACTATTAGTGATTCTCTTCAGTTATAATAAACGTTGTCCTTCAGTTCTGAGAAACAGAGAAGAGAGAGGTGGTGTGCGAAATGAAGAGTTTGGGGTGAAAGATTGCCTCCCTCATATTTTTCTCCTATGCATGAATCATTTGGGGGTACAATATTTTTAGGAGGAAGAGATAAAGTCGATGAATACGGTTTAGGATTCTTTTCTTCTTGCCATATATGTACCTGAAGAGTGTGTGTTTATTAACCTTGGCTCCCGATAATTCTATAAGGTGTAGTCAATGACTTCTAAAAAATTAATCCTGTTGGAAAAAGCATATACATTTTAAGTTGTTTATAATAGAGATCATAACTAGTAATAAAAATGGTATTTGGTAGCGTTTCTTGTGAAGTTTACAATACAAAACGTGATTTTAGCTCAGTTTTAATGGGCATAGGTTTGATCACCTGATATGCTTTGTGTTTAGGGAAGACTGTATATGGGTCAGTAAATCCCAAACTTCACTTGCTCAGACAGCACTAACCTCTGCTCTTCACATATAAATCCCTGCCTGCAGCAGCGAGCGAGTATGAAGCCCAGTCGATTGTTCATGCTTTTTCTTTGTGCCCACCCTGGTGGACTCCTCAGGGTGTAGCTTAATGAGCAGCTGAAGCGTCCAGTGGTAGGAGGGACATGAAGGTGACAAGGCCCAGACCCATACTGATTAATTAGTGTGGGGCTAATGAACCTTTTACTGGTAATTGTATTGCTCTGCCTTTTACAGCCAGAGAGGGGACCTTTCAGTATTTTTATGTAGCATAATATCTTTTCATTATAATAAAAATCAGTCATGAGATATATGAAACAGATTCAAAGCATAAATCATAAAATATCCATTTTCAAAAGTCTCAGTTTCTCTCTCTCTTTTTTATTTTTTATTTATTTATTTATTTTTTTGGTATGAAGGGTCAGCTTGGATTCTCATGCAATTAATATAAATTGGCATTTAGCATTCATTGAAAACTATGGAGGGACCTGGAGTTCAAGAGAAGAATATCGGGGGCGGGGTAGGGGCAGAAGTCAGTTTCAGTTACTCTGACTTACTCTGAACATCTCTTAGCTCAGCTTGTCTTGAAATACTTTATTGCCTTGTTAGCAGTGACCCAAAAAAATAGTTCTTATTTATTACATAAACACACACACAAAAAAACCAAAACCTTTTCAGTGACTTCCTAAGTAATTGCCGGTTTATCTTTCTTTGGTGTAGAAGATACATTATGAGAAATCCTGATGGACTTACAAGAACATCTGTTTATTAGAAGTTATTTTTCAGAAGACACAAGCAACCAACTTGCTGAACTTTTTTTAGCAAAACAAAAAGGAAATTTAAGTTGTTATAAAAAGTATTTCTTCAAAATTATCTAAGAAAGAACCAACTTAATGTCAGAATGTTCCTAATATTAAAATCCGATAATATTATTGCCTATCAAATTAGGAAATCTTTTTATCTGATCAGTCTTGCCTAATCATATTGCATTTCTGGGAAAAAATTATATGCTATTAAAAATCCAGATAAAAATAAGAGATTTCATCCTTTAAAACACATAGCTAGTACACACTAAGAAGTATAATGGCCTTCCACTGAAATCATTTTCAGCCTTTTACATGTTGAAATGCAGTGTAACAGAATTAGAAGGAAATGACAATGTGTAAATGACACTGACAATATTGAAGAAATCCTGACCTAATACACAGACCACAGAAGAGGTGCAGGAAGTGTATCAGTGGGTGTAGATGAATTAGTGTACTTGTGCGAGGAAACTGGGAGCTGCCCAGCGTGAATACCGTCCAGCAGAGCACAGGGCTGAGAGCCAGAAAACGGAGGCTGCAGTTCTGGCTCTTTCATCTCCTAATTATGTATCTCACTTGACTGGGGCTAGTTACTGAAGCCATCTGGAAGTGTTCCTCACTCCTAAACTGGCTGTGTGATGTCTGTGTGCCTCACAGTATCATAGAGCACTCGGTAATCACAGGTGGAACGTGCCTTGTGAAAGGTCATTACAGCCGGCACCACAGACATGATATTAGAAGGATGCAGTGACACAATATTTTGTCTTAGAGAAGGTGTTGAATGGGAACAGAGAAAAACACATGCAAAAAAAGTACAGTATGCTGTGATAAGTACTCTCCTCGCAGGCACTGGCATCTCCCGGGGAGCAGACTTACAAACCACCGCACTCAGCACTCAGCCCACAGAGTCTTCACTGTCTTCCCTCTCTTCTTCCCACTTCCCATGTCCTCACGGACTGCTCTCTCACTGCCATTGGTTCACACTTTCATCTGTTTAGCTTTTAAATCAGGTTGGGATAATCTTTCTTTTGTCCAGTCCCAGTGTTTATCTTCTCTCATTTTTAGCCTTTCAGACATCTAGTTCTTCTCTTAAACATTCCTTTGTACTTGGGGTGGTTCCACTGCAGCTTCCAGACCCCACTCTTCACCATGGGCCCCTGTACACTCCCCTAATCTGCCTGTCCCCTCCAAGAGTCACTTCCTCTCAGGAGACTCTTGCAACACCATCAGGAGAGTTGGTGGTCTGGGCTCCTAGCCTGGCTTCACACTTAGGAGCTGGCTGACATTGAACCCATTGTTAACTTTTCAGTGGCTCACCTTCGTGAAGTTAAATTGAAATGAATAATAGCAACCACAATAAGTAACGCGCAAATACCTTTATAAGAGTTGGACAGTTAACTCCCAGACCTTGTCACACAGTGCATTTGCATTGGTAGCACTGTGCAGACAACACGGTAAGAGTTGGCTGGTGTTGGGCAGCGTGCAGGCCCCATATACCAAACTTGGCCCCAGCCAGCTAAAAAACAGCAGTGGCAACTGCAACAAAAAATAGCTGGGCGTTGTGGCAGGCACCTGTAGTCCCAGCTACTCGGGTGGCTGAAGCAAAAGAGTTGGAGATTGCTGTGAGCTGTGATGCCATGGTACTCTACCGAAGGTGATAGAGTGAGAGTTCGCTGGTGTATGGGGATCTCACAGCTGTGCTTGTGTCCACGTGCAGCTTTGTCTTGCTAAATGGCATCATCATTTTTGCTACATGTTTTTCTGGGCCACTGCAAGAATGTCAGAGCTTCAATGAATGCAACAAATAAACATTAAATTTCTTGCTAAACTTGGCAAGAGTAGAAGTGAAATCAGGAACAAGTTAGTCCAAGTTTATAGGGATAATGCCATTAAAAGACAGCAGTATACAAATGGATTAAATGTTTTTCTGAAGAGAGAGAAAGCATCACTGATGAAGAGAGGCTAAGGCAGCCAGTAATGAGCAGAACTGATGAAAACATTGCAAAAACTTGTTGGATTGTGTGTCACACAGTCTTTGGCTGACTGTGAGAAGCATAGAAGACCAAGAAACATCTAGGAAAATCTTAATTGAAAATCTTGGCCAACAACTCATGGCTCTTGCATCAGTACAATGGGCCAGCTCACATAGCCGTGTCTGTGAGGGAGTTTTTAGCCAGTAAACAGATAAATTGTATTAGAACATCCTCCCTGTTCATCTGACCTGGCCCCCAATGACTTTTTTTCTTTACCCCAAGATAAAGGAAATATTGAAAGGATGATGTTTCGATGACATTTGGACATCAAGTGTAATGTGACGACAGCTCTGGTGGTCATTTCAGAAAAAGAGTTCCAAAATTTCTTTGAAGAGGGGACTAGGCCCTGGCATAGATGCATAGATGACCTTTGTGCTATTCAGCAGTGAGGTGTATGTACTTTGTCTAGAATGAGTTCACAGACTTAATTGCCAGGCCTTGTATGTTCAGTCACAGTTCTCATGGGTTTACACAGTAACTCATTTGGAGAAGTACTGGCCCGCCAACTAAAGCAAGTGACATGGCCTCATGTGCTCCCCGAGGAACGTTGCCCTAAGATAGAAAAACTTCTTTCTTTGTGGACATGCCCGGGCTGGTAAGAACAATCAGTTAAATGTTCACAGAAAGGAAAGTTACCGAGGGCTTCTCACGATTGCAGCTGGGGGCTGGGCACCTGTGGAGGTTATGGGAAGAAGTGCTCTGCTCTGTTCTCCTTTTAGCAAATTATTCTTTTTTAAGTTTTAAAGAACTAATCAATCAAGAACAAGACAGCTAGACGCCGTTGTGGTTAAGCCTTCAGCAAAGTGTTGAGCAAAGGGTCTCGATTTAGAACTAGCTGTGTATGTGTCCAGCAGCAAGTGTGCTGAACACAGAATTTCTCAGCAGTCTTTATGATTTCACCATTAGATGTTCCTTTTCTATTTCTATACCTTTTTTTTCTTTTGTCTAGTGCTGTGTATAAAAACACCCAATAAATGTGGGAAGTCACCACAGGCCTGAGCGAGCCTTGACCTCCCTCTCATAATAATCATTCTGTGTGCAGTGCTTATCTCTGAGTCTCTGAGCATCTAGTTCTGAGGACAACAACACTCATTTATGGATGTTGTCTCCATTTGTGCTGCTACAACAAAATACCTGAGACTGAGTAATTTGTAAACAATAGAAATTTATTTCTTCTGAAACTATTAATTACCAGATTAAGACCCTGGTGTTTGGAGTCTGTTGACGGCCTTCTTGCTGTACCGTCAGAGGACGGAAGAGGGGACGGGAAAAAGGGACGGAAGGGAAGAACCTTTCACCACCTTTACAAAGGTATTAATCCTACTCATAAAGGCTCCACACTGACTTAATCACCTCCCCAGAGCCTCACCTCCTTGTGCTATCATACTGACAATTAAGTTCGAACATTTAAATTTGGGGGGCACATTCAAACCATAGCAGATGTGACACTTCCTCCCTCACAGGGCTGAGGAAATATTAAACAACTCTTTATATCTGAAACCCTTATGATATAACAGAATTCAAAAATGTTATGCATTTATTTTATTATTAATGTGATCATTATGTTTTTTTTTTTTTTTTAGTTTTTTTTTTTTTTGTAGAGACAGAGTCTCACTTTATGGCCCTCAGTAGAGTGCCGTGGCATCACACAGCTCACAGCAACCTCCAACTCCTGGGCTTAAGCGATTCTCTTGCCTCAGCCTCCCAAGCAGCTGGGACTACAGGCGCCCGCCACAACGCCCGCTATTTTTTGGTTGCAGTTCAGCTGGGGCTGGGCTTGAACCTGCCACCCTCGGTATATGGGGCCGGCGCTCCACCCACTGAGCCACAGGTGCCGCCCTTGTTTTTTTTATTTTTTTTTGAGACAGAGTCTTAACCTGTTGACCTGGGTAGAGCGCTGTGGCATCATAGCTCACAGCAACCTCCAACTCGGGCTCAAGTGATCCTCTTGCCTCAGTTTTGCTGTCGCCGTATTACACTTGATGTCCAAATGTCATCATTTTTAGTAAAGGTAGGGTATCGTTTTTGCTTAGGCAGTCTCAAACTCGTGCGCTTAAGCAATCCACCTACCTGGGCCTCCCAGAGTGCTAGGATTATAGGCGTGAGCCACAGAACCTGGCCTAATGTGATCATTGTTTTAGCACATGGGAACACTTTGTTAATAATGTGACATTATTAATTATTTTAGAATCTAATTATTAATCATTTTAGAGATGGTCTGTCTTAACTCTTCATTAAAGTGTGTGGAAAAATTCAAGTATTTGGATCCTACATGTCATGAAAGTGATTTCTTTTTGGAGAAAGGAAAACATATCAATTTTTTGTATATTGTTGGATAATTGCCAGCTGAATGAGAGTTGGTCATTATTTGGCAATAACTCCCATATAAAACACAATTATAGCCAGAAAGAAGGAAAGAAGAGGAGGGCAAGGGGTGGGGAGGTGGGTGGAGGGAGGGTAGTCGGTGGGACCTACTGTGCATATTGCAAACGTACATGTCAAATATATTAATTGTAAAGTATAAATGTCTAAACACAACAGTTTAATAAGTGAGGTGAATGATATGTTAATCAGTTTGATGTAAACATTCTAAATTGTATATAAAATCAGCACATTGTACTCCATACATGCAGTAATGTGCACAGTTGTGATCTAATTAAAAAAAAAAAAGGGAAAATATATTTTATGAGTAATTATACATCTCCAGAGGTCCTGTGGAGAGAGCCAGAGCTGCTGATCCTGAGGGGGGTCAGTGGCTTTGCTGGGTGGCCTAAGATCAAGGCCAGTTAGATGAGTACCTACTTATTTTATTCACACTAACAACTTATGTCACTGCCTTATCTTGTTGGATTAATAAATTGTTACAAAGGGCGGCGCCTGTGGCTCAGTGAGTAAGGCGCCGGCCCCATATGCCGAGGGTGGTGGGTTCAAACCCAGCCCCGGCCACACTGCAACAAAAAAATAGCCGGGCGTTGTGGCGGGCGCCTGTAGTCCCAGCTGCTCGGGAGGCTGAGGCAAGAGAATCGCGTAAGCCCAAGAGTTAGAGGTTGCTGTGAGCCGTGTGACACCACGGCACTGTACCCGAGGGCAGTACAGTGAGACTCTGTCTCTACAAAAAAAAAAAATAAATAAATAAATAAATTGTTACAAAAAGAGAAAAAACTATATTAAGTGCTTTGTCTTTGTCGGACAAAGAGTTGGCTCGTGTGGAAACAGATGAAGAGGACGTTGTTCTGGCCCTGAGGGGACTGAAAGCTGTACCGGAGCTCCCTGTTGTTTACCCTCCAACCCCCACGTCTCTACCTCCCAAATCTGAGGAATCTTTCTATATACTGTGCGAAGCAAATTTTATTTGGTGCTTTTGAGTGGCTACACAACTGAACATTATCCAATTTATTGTCCATGGGGTGAGTTATTAATATGGCTTTGAACTGAACTGGCACGGCGTGTGAGCACACCATCTGGCTAGGGGACCGCTTCCGAGATCAGTGACATTTTCTGTGAGAGCTGAAGACACAGCCATTAATGATCTCAGCCCCATGTATGGAGACTGAGGAAAATATGTTCCATAAATATCACTCTTAACTGCTGAAAGCTGCTTGGGGTCTTCCTATTCCCTCTGCAGCTCTGCTCTAAGTGTCACAAAAATCTGGATTTGCGAGGAGAGGATATTCATCTGCTGGGTTTCTGCCCCTGAAAATTCATTCGGGTTCTTCATGGGTTCCGTGGCCACTGAGCATTTATTTTTTTGGTACCAATTTTTAGTTCATAGAAAGCTGGAATGTTATCAGAGGAACTGTCACATTGGTCCCTTCTGCTTATTCTCTCTTCTGTGTGTTATTCCAGTAGGATTGTGTGAGTGGAGCAGGCCTTACTGATGAGAGTTCCGAGGCCTTATTGATGTCAAGGGCAGGGGCCATCCTTTTTAGATTTCAAAGCTCATCAGTGATGATAATGTGCAAGCAACCAGGTGTTGTTATTGTGGATCTGCACTCTCCGCATCTCCTTAAGTCTACAGAGCAGGCTTCAAAGTTGACAGCGTGATTGTTAATGATGGAAACAGTCTTAGGGAGGAAGAATAATTTGCCAAAATCATACAGCTGATAAGTTATGTAGAGCTTCAGTCTACTTGACTTTAAATTCCATGTTGCTTCACATCCTGCTGGTCCTCCCTGGAGGGCTTTGGGCACTGAGCTCATGACAGCTCACATTCCCTCATTCATTCTTGCTTGTCATTCACTTTACATGTATATAATTTCTACATCTGCTAGGTTCAGAGTGCTGTGGGAGGCGTTTGGTAAATATAAACACGGCCCAGTTGCTGCTCTCACTTACTTCTAAATTAAGTTGGAAGAGAAGGCACACACACGTGCACAAAGCCTGCTCTGTTCAGGCTCTCACCACAGCACTAAGAAGAGCTTTGGATTCAGATGAGACAGGAGAGTATCCCTATTATCCAGGAGGGTCACATCAAGTACATACGTCCTGATCATGGAGAGAGGAATTTTATCTGCCTGAATTCTGGAGCCGCCTTGGAAAGAACACAGTACTTTAGAGGGCTAGTTCTCAACTCTGTTCCTCCTGTGGCAAAGCTCGTGTCCTCATGTGCTCATTTCTGAGTGTACTTGACATTAGTTAATTTGAAAAGACTTAGGCCAGAGGCTGTGCCTAGCTCCTGGGATGCTGCCTGAATGTGGGGGGTGAGGATGAACAGTGTGAGGATGTCACACTGTGGGTCCAAGTAGAACGGAAAGTGGAAGCCTGTCTCATACTATTGTTCAAGAAACAGCCACACAGTCTCAGTCCATAATTTAGAAGCATGTCTTTCTCATGAGTCTTCAGGTAAGCCAAGGGTCCATAGGCCCAGCCTGTCTTTAGCTAGAAGGCTATGCTCTGTGCTGTGGGTGAGGCTGCCCTTGGGCCTCTCCATGGATTGCGTTCTGGTCTGCACCACATGCACAGTTCCCGGGCCCAGGTGGTGGAAGCTTTTACAGTCCCTTAATAGTGGGGCAGATACTTTTCAAGGCCCTGGTTCAGTCACAGGTAGTAATGTCCCATTGGCCAAACCCAGTCACATGGGTGATCACAGAATCAAGGGGAGGAGAAGGGAAGAATCATTATGCTTATTAATTATGCAAGTGGATATTTTTGAAGATTATCTGATCTACCACATATACAGTAAAGGAGTGGTAGAGAAAGTAAAAGTCATAGGAGAGTTGATCCAGAAAGGAGAAAAGTATAAACACACCTGCCGGGGACAGTAAGATGTTGGAGTCTATGTAGTAACAGTGAGACTCTTCAGAAAGACTACATAGCGCACACCAAGAATTCTACCAAGAATTCTTACACGTAATGGGTTGGAGCAGGGAGAAACCACAGGTAAAGGGAGTAATTAATGACGAAAAATGAGGAGGTGACACTTGAAATATAAAGCAGATGAAAACGCAAAGGGCATTTATGAGGCAGAATCAGTGACTCAGGCACCTTGCTGGGATAGGGGTAGTGGGGAGGACTCTGAGACAGTGACTGTGTTGGAGCCCAATAGAAAACACGGAGCGCAGTGGGGCTTTTAGGTGGGAAAGGTTATTTGTTAGTGGGGGGTTGCTTTGAAAGACACAGGGAAGTCAGGCAGTCAGGTGGGGGGACTTAGTGTCAGCGAATGCTGGACAGTCACCTCTGCTGGAAGGGAGCCATCCTGGAGGGACACTGGAAGCTGTGAGGAAGGAGACAGGGCATAGGGGAGGGGTAGGGATGGCCTTCAAGGGCAAAGGGCATCCCTGTGACCTCCTGAGCAGAGGGGCCACATGTCCAGGGATCATGTGCGGGAAGAGGAGTGCTGGTGAGGGACAGCACTGCTCTTGGAAGGACTTTGACAGTGACGGCAATGGGAAAACTTGAGGAAGAAGCAAGGGAGGGGAGAATTGAGTGTTACCAGCGTGTTGCATTTCACATTTTGGTGAATGTGTGGTTGAGAGTGTCTGAGTATTCCTAAGGTAAGAGAGAATGACAAGAAATGCTCCGAAGACAGATGTTTTGAGGGAATGAGGTCCTGGCTCTGACTGAAGAGGGCTGCAGGCGGATGAGTAATTGCTTCTGTTTAGCAGACGTTCTGGAACTAGGGCCCATTCGGCCCTGGGCAGCGCAGCTGGAGGTGCTTTTCCTGCTTTCCCCCTGGGGTCGTGCTGGGCGGCTCGTGGTGGTGGAACTGCCGGGAGCACACTTTTATAAAATTCTGTAGAGACGCGCCCTGTGACTGATTATAACTCACTTCCTGTGCTTCTGTAGGATACAAATGAAGGCTAGTATTTAAATTAGATAGTTGTAAGGACATAACCCTTCTGAAGTAAATCCGTTTTAAAATTTTAGAATATTATTTCTCACAGTGTTCACAGATCCAACATGATTATCTTCCTTCCTGCTGGGTTTCGTGTTCCCTTGAAATTACTTAAAGGTTTGCACTTGTCATTTGTTTCTCGGTCATGGTCATGGCCCCCTCACCCCACATGTCCAGCTCTGGCCTCAGTCAGGCTGCTGGTGACATGCAGAGCATGTCCGCGCTGGGTCCTCCGGGAGGCTCGTGGCCTGACCAGTTACATGTGTCACTACTACTTGTAAAAATCATACATGGACTGTAGACTATTTAGCACATTCTAGAACAAGTTAAACTCTATTTGTCATTTAATGTTTGCCATTTTCTTATGTTTTTTACCTTGTTCCCAAATAGAACTGTGACCTGGATCAGCAGAGCATCGTCCATGTTGTGCAGAAACCATGGAGAAAAGGCCAAGAAATGGATGCAACTGGAAGGGACAGCCCAAGAACTGCTGTGGGGGGCACTGGGAGGGAGCCCCAGAGCTTAACTCGCGTGGACCTCAGCAGCTCCCTCCTCCCAGCAGACTCTGTGGGGCTGGCTGTGATTCTGGACATGGAGAGCAGAAGGGATCCGCCACCAGTGGCAAGTCCAGGTAACCACAGCCACCGGGCTCTGCCTGTCCGAGCCTCGGTCTGCTCAGTCGGGTCTCCATGCAGAATGCCTGGTGTGTACACACTTAGTTCTGATAAGGATTGGAGGGGGGTCTCTAAGTCGCTACAAGGAGATATATGTTCAAACAGAGTACTTAGATGAAATGTTTAAGATGGATACATGTGTGGTAAGTACTGTGAGGCTGGATTTTCCTACTGAGATTGACTGTGAGAGGAGGATGGAGAAGAATCAGACGATGGTAACAGTATTTACCTTTTCTCCTGAGGATCTGGGAGGAGCGGGGACATATGATAAGCTGTGGTTGAGTCAGATATACGGTTAAGGCCCCTGCATGTCCGCTCACACGTTGCCTTTCTTTTGTTCCTTATTTTCTTAAAAGATTTTTGGTTGATTATGTTTCTGATGATGTAATTCTAAAAAGTAGAAAGATAACTTCAGAGGTAATTTTAGTCGTCTGCGGGCTCTGTTGACACATTACAATGTCAACAGTATCCTTAGTGTGAAGGTCGTCTTCCTTCCCTCTATACCACAGCCCATTCCAAAATGCTTCTCTTTGGCCGGGATGGTTATCCTTTTGTTACTTGAAACTATTAATATGTTTCCCTTAGTCTTTTATTCTCTAATCTAAATGGTCAAAGGTATAACCAGATTAACTTTGACTGTGTGGGACCAAAGACACAGGATGATAACAGTGACTTTATAGTGTGGAGGCTAATTTCCCTCCCACATGCAGCAGGTCAAGGCGTGGGCAGTCCTGGCTACTGAGGCCCTCATGGTATCAGGCACTTCTGGGACCAGCCACAGGGACGCCAAAGATAATAGGAAATGCTCCTGTGAAAATAACTAAATAACATGTAAAGAATTTTCAAAATCATAGATGAGCTTGCAAAGAAAAGAAGGATAATTTTCAGAGACAAGTGAAAAAGTAGAAACCACACAGCTGTCTTTAAACAGAGAGTGGGCAGATGGACCAGAGGCAGTGCAGGAGCTGCTGGGCTGGGGTGTGTAGAGGGGGAGGGGCCCTGCTGCACGTGGCCTGGGCACCTGGGGATGGGGGAAAGAGTTTGAGAAATGGGGAAAAAGTAAGAAATGTGAGAAAGTGAGATAAATCAAAGCTTCTGCAACACTTATGTGATCCAGAATGAGAAATTAATATAAATGTTGGACCCAAGCTGATGTCACTGTGATTGTAATGCTCGCCTCCCATGCATAGTGAGCCTGTGGCTATGACACGGGGACCTTAATTAATTGTCACAGGGAAGCCCAAGGAGGAGATGGGGGAAACCTCAAATCCACCTCCCTGAGAGGTTAGGGGTTAGGAGTTAGGGGTCAGGGGTTATGAGGGGTCTGGACTGCTGATGGGGTGAAATGTGGGGGATCCTTGATGGGTTGAGAGGGAGGGGTGAAGTCCTGGGATAGCAGACGTGGAGAAACCACATTCTCGTGTTGAGCTGGTTTCCTTGTAAGAGGTATTGTCAGTGTCACCTCAGTCACTGTACTGGAATGCAGGGTCTAAAAAACACCATAAGCAATTCATGAACAAAAAGATTTTATGGTTCTGGCACCAGAGATTACATCTATAGGAATAAGGGGGGAACAAGTGGTCAGTATGCTACATGCCTCTGGGTTAGTTAGCTCTGCAAGGTAGCGGCCAGGAGTGCACCAGCATACCCAGGTTAAAGCCCAGATAGAATGCTGCCTGCAGCCCACTCTGTGACTCTGTGAACCCTGATTGGGCCGTCTCAACACACCTGAGGTTTCAAGCAGGGCATGTCCAAGTGTGAGAGCATTCCGGATCATTTGTGTGGTGTGGTATTGATGCTTCAGAGAAGAACAGGCCTTACGAGAGGACACTCAAGAGGCAACATGATACATCAAACCAGGGCAAATTCCACCCAGAGTGTGCAGGAGACGAGGATGTGCAGCCCCCAAATATGCCACTCCCAAAATGTGCCACTTTAACAATAAAGGCTGTTCTGAGCGGATTATTTTCAGAAACAGCAGATACAAGAGAAACTCTAAAAACAGAGTGGAAATTACCCTTTTGTAAAGGAAATTTACATCTGTGAAGGAAATCTCGTTGGTAAGGCTGTCTCCCTCTCCACACTAGGAAGATAAGGAGGACTAAATTGGAGACTCGCCCACAGAGGAGGCACCGGCTTAAACCTGAAGGCGGAACAAACCTTCCTCTTCTCCACTGTACTTTTCTCCCTCCAATTTTAGTAACTGTGCAGCTGTGCTACTGTACTTTTCTGAATCACCTCCCTGAGACTGGTCTTCCCCCACCCTCCTCTCTTTTGTCTTCAGCTGCAGACGCTGTGCAGGCCCGAATTCTAGGCCACCTCTTTAAGGCTTCCCATGTCCTGGTGTTTCCCGTGCGCCATGCTCCTCTCGCACCAGCACGGATGGTGTCAAACCCTGGGCACCCAGTGGTTTCCCCTGCACAGTTGGCCCTTGAACAATATGGTTTTGAACTGTGGGCATCACTTTTATGTGGATTTTTCTCAATAATTAAATTGGAAAATTTTTTGGAGATTTATGACAATTTAAAAAAAAAAGCATTGACAAAGTGCATAGCCTGGAAAAGTTAGATATGTTATTTATGCATAAAATATATGTAGATGTTAGTCTGTTTTATCATTTGCTACCATAAAATATATACAAATCTGTTTTAAAAAGGTAAAGTTTATCACAAATTATGTACACACGAATCATACAAGGTGCTATTTGCAGTTGAGAGATGAATATACAAATGTAAAGATGTGGCATTAAATCATTAGCTGCATAGAATTAACTGTAGTCTGTGTGTACTACTGTGATGGTTTCACAGCCACCGTCTGTTCCTATCATGGGGACCTCAAGTGTGTCAGCTTAAAACAGCCTGTGACACTAATCATCTCCCTGTGGGCAAATCGTCTCTCCAATAAATTGTAAATCTCAGTAAAAAGCAACTTTCATGGTTCTGGTATTCTTTTCATCATGTTTCATGCAATACCGTAATCTTTGAATAACACCATGGGACCTCCATCATGCGCCCCAGTGATGCTGGAGGTGCTCCCAAGAAGCAGTGAGAAGTCACAACTTGGTGAAAACAAGCTGAATGTTCCGTGTGCACCAGAAACTGAGATCTGCAGCTGCAGTTGCCACCACGTCAGGATAAATGAACCTGGTGGAAAGACAATTATAGAAAAAGAAAAGGAAATTCAATGGAGCCACTGCCACTGTTGTACCAGCAGGTACTAAAGCCTTGCAGTTTTTTCCCAATGCGTTTTTATGTCATATTGGAAGTGCACCTTTTATGTGGGTACAGAATAGCTGTAAGAAAGGCTTATCTACAGACTCTAATAAATTGAATACAAACTTAAAGCAAAAGGAGGATGAAGGATCTACAGCTGGAAAAATTAATGCCTGCAAAGGATGGTTTGATAATTTTAGAACGAGACTTGGCTTAAATAATGTCAAGATCACAGGGTGGCACCTGTGGCTCAAAGGAGTAGAGCACCAGGCCCATATGCTGGAGGTGGTGGGTTCAAACCCAGCCCTGGCCAAAAACTGCAAAAAAAAAGAAAGAAAGAAAAGTCAAGATCACAAGAGAAGCTGCTTCTGCAACCAGGAGGCAGAAACTCTGGATTAGTTTCCAGACAGCATTAAGGCCATCACTGGCGAGAAAGGACATCTCCTTGAATAGGTTTTTGATACACAAAAAAGTGCCCTATTCCCAAAAAAAATAATAAAAAGCTCCGAAGGATATTTGTTAGTAAGGAGGAGAAGCAGCGGCAGGATTTAAGGCAGGAAGGGCTATGCTGACCCTCCTGTTTTGTGCACATGCAGTCCGGTTCCTGAGCAGGACTGCCCTGGCCTGTGAAGCTACTGATGTCTGATCCTAAAGGAGGAAAGATAAATCCAGCTGCCGCTCTTTTAGTTGTACATCAAGATGGCCTGGATAACAGGAACCGCTCTTCCAGACTGGTTCTACCAATGCTTCATGGATGCTGTCCATGCCGTCATGGACCGCGGGCCTGACACGTTGTGTTCCTACCCTGGTAAGAACTCCATTGTAGGACAGCAGAGAACAGAGAGGAGAGAAAACTTTCCAAGAGGGTGGCTGAGCATCTCTGGTGTAGATAAATCCTCTGATTCAAGAGTACATAGTCCCAAGCAAGACAATTTAAAAAGCATGCAAGTGATCTTGATTAGGAACAATAAAACTAAATTCACCTCATAAAAGAAGCAAAACACCAAGGGGAAATAGTAGATTTTAAAATCAGAGACAAGAGTGCCTCAATGGGAGCAGTGATTTGAATGGTTCCCAGCAGAAATAAAAGGACAGAAATGGTAGTGCAGTGATTCAGTAAGAATGCTGAGGGGAGCACTGTTTAACTCAGAACCCCAAACCCACCAAACTGCTGTTCAAGAGGAAGAGGAAGGTAAAGATACTTTTACAGAAACACTGAGGTTAATTACCCTCAATTTTAAAGAAATGTTGCAGTTCTTAGTACTGAGGAGAATGAGTTTAAACTCAAGATGAAGAAGTGGAAGGAAGGGATCATGCTTAGAGAATGGAAGAGTTAAAGTGAATCAAACTGGGGGGGTCATGATATAACAAATAATACCGATTAGTTTTGTAGGTACAAAAACAAGTTTGAACAAAAATAGTAGATAATAATAATAGGAGAAAACCGGAATGATCAGTTACCTGGGAAACAGACTCAAAGTCTCACCAGTGATTAGAGAAGTGAAGGTTAAAACAATATCATTTCATCACCCCCTTATCCAATAGCCGTAACACAACAGCCTGACAACTGCGCATGTTGGTTAGGATACAGGACAGTGAACGCTTTTGTTCGTGATGGTGTGAGTGTCAGTCGACGCAGCTGCTGTTGAGAGCAGTTCACAGTAATTAGTGAAACTCAAGAGGCGGGTAGTCTGCAACCCAGCATACATGAAGAAACCTCTATACACATGAGCCTTCCAGCCCCATTTTGTCATGAAAAAGTAGGAAAACTATAGCTGTCTTAAAATAGCTATAGTCTTTGAAGACAAGGTTTTTGTCCAATTTATTGTAGTTTCCCCTCAAATATCCTAGGAACATGGTGACACATGTTTACTAAATTCCTTAAAATTGTTAAACATAGTAAATCATTCATCAGAATTTCTTTGTACTTAGCATTTAGAACTAAGCTTTATTTAAAATTAAACAAAGAAAATGAGACTTCACCTCTTCTAATACCTTGGTTATTTCCTTATTTGCAGCATCGTTCATGGCAGCCCGGGCAGCCTGTCTGCTTTACATAGTGAATACACACAGTGCCTGGCATGGGAGAACATAAACCAAGCCATCAGTTACAAAATGTTTGAAAATCTTGGCCTTAGAGAAACACATTTCAAAAAAATACATCCAGTTTTCTTTGTGTTTCCCGAGTGTTTGAATTAGAGCCAAAGGACACAACTTTGGCTGAACACGGAAGGTGAATAGTTGGCTAACGCTGCATGAGTAGCTGAAAGGAATGGAAACTGGAAAGCTGAGAATGTGACTTTCAGGTTTCTGTAAGTGGAAGACGCTAACTAGTCAGCATGAGTAGTCAGGGGATGTCATGATTTATAGCCATCACCAGTTATTCCGTTTGTGCTGAGAAGGTCAGACCTAGAGGGAGTGGAAGACCTGGGGCAAGTCCCCTAAGTATTCCTGACCACAGTGCATGTCCGGCTTCCGTGCTCATCCCATCGCCTGAGCACAATGAAGCCCAGCTTCCAGGCCCAGACAGCTGGCCTTGCATGGAGGCTGAGGGAACTGCATTTCTGACAAGCCCCAGCTGATACTGAGGGGCAGGTCCTGGAGACAGCACCCTCAGTAGCACTGCCCTGAACAGTTAACAATGGTATTGTTTAAAATATGACCAATGAATGAATACACCATTTTATAAACTTTTGAATAAGCATATTCAATGAACTACTCCTGGGCGCCAAGATCCCCTGGTTTGAACTGAGTTGACATGTTGTTTGTGTTTCCTGAACGAGGCACCATTCATCACCTCTGTCAGATGAGATGAAGCTACTGGACCTAGAAAAAAAAGAGATGAGTCTCCTTTAATAGTTGTCATCCAGCTAATTAACTCCTTAGACAAACAGTGATTGGATCTTACTCTGCACCAGGCATGGTTCCAGGGGCTGGGATGTGGCGGAAGTAGGATCCCTACCCAAATGGGATGCGTTGCGGTGAGGGGAGAATCCAGTGAGCGAAAGAAACAGATAACTGTCTAAGCTGTTGGTTAGAACATAAGCTCTGGAGAGGGATGGTCCTGTGGTGAGTCTTCCCTTTGCTAGATCTGTTTGTCGAACTGTCTGATGCAGTTTCCTTGTCTAGAATGAGGATGTGGATTTTGTCTACTTTATGGAGCTTCTGAAGAATTAAATATTTAAGATATCAGAGGGAAGGAAGGAATTTTTGCATCTTCCCTACAACTTTTAGTTATATAGTAGACATAATCTTACAATGAGTTATTTGAAGAATTATGTTAATTTTTAACTTTAGCCAAGTATAAAAATTTTAAAACTTCACTTGTATTATATTATATGATTTTTTTCATAATTTTTTGGTTTTATAAATAAAACGTGTGGTAATTTTTTCGAGTTTTTTTCAAGTCTTACTGCCCAGATATTAAGAAAACATTTAACTAATATGGAAAAACATTTTACTATAAAATAAGTATTTTCTTACTAAATGAAAGAGACTTTTCGGTGAAACGTTACATGCTAGAATGAATTATTGAAATATACTTAAAAAGGTAAAACAGAAAGAACTTAAAATTATACAAATATAATTTTTAAATAAATCAAATTGCTTTTAATATTTGAGCTCTGAATAATGAATACATACCAAAGACGTATCATAATTATTGGAGAATATGTTTGTATCAATAATTTTTTTGCCAGCAATGTGAAGTAGTACAAAATGAAAACTATTCTGGGATTATAAATTGACTGACACTCGCCAAATGCAAGTTAGTCATGGAGGCCGACTAATGATGTAAAGTGATAAGCTTCAGATTTAATTCTCATTTTATCCAAAATAAAATCTCAAGTATTTGCAAATGTGTGTTACACATGCTAATGACTGTGAGCTAGAGGGTGTGAAGATCTTGGTGTTTTGCACAGCTTTAATGAATGCCTCTTGTGTAAATCTTCCTTGAAATGACAAAATGTTGGCAGTTATACTAGAACAACTTAAAGTTCATATCATATCAAATTATTAGAACTACGTTATTCTGCCAGGGATTTAATCTTTCTTCCACCACAGAGATTTCTACTATAATATTCTTTTTCATTATGTAAGTGAAAACACATAAAATGATATTTCACTGTAGTGAGAATTCTGCCAGCCGACAATTTGGTGCTTGATGGAGGGTGGGGGGCGAGGTAGGAAGACATAGTCTTTTTCTTGTCCAAGAAGTCTGAACACTATTCCAAAAGCAGAGTTAGTTGTTCCTCCCTTTTTATAGTACTGTGCACATAAAGTGATGTGATCACTTGCATTTATTTACCCCTTTACAGGGCACTTATCAAAGGCCTATTGCTCTCAGACATCTGGTACCTCCACTGTCTGGCTTGTGGATAGGGATAAACATTTGTCATATGGACGAAAAGTGTTATCCAGCTTGTAAAATATAACCCTTACAACTCTTCAACTCTTATTAATCCCATTTGATGGGGAAAAATGGTTAATAATTGCATGTGGAAAGCATGGTGCACAGAGACTCAGGGTACGCAGAGCAGAGGAGGCAGTCTTGGCCCCAGGAAGGCAGAGCTTGGCAGAGAGGGAGACGGAGATGACTGACCACACTGGGCAGTATACGTGTGCAAGAAGGAGTGCACGCGTCTGTGTTCACACCAGAGACTGTGCTCACATAGCTTTCTATCTGCCATCTTCTGGACAGTCTTACGTATAATAAACCCATCAATGGAACAGGAGATTAAAGATTAATAAGAGGAACCGGATACTCAAGTAGCTTACAGTTTAGAAAATAAAACACACTTATATGGGGCGGCGCCTGTGGCTCAGTGAGTAGGGCACTGACCCAATATACCAAGGGTGGCGGGTTCAAACTCAGCCCCGGCCAAATGCAACAAAAAAATAGCCAGGCGTTGTGGCGGGCGCCTGTAGTCCCAGCTACTCGGAAGGCTGAGGCAAGAGAATCGCCTAAGCTCAGGAGTTGGAGGTTGCTGTGAGCTATGATGCTACAGCACTCTATTGAGGGTGACAAAGTGAGACTCTGTTATATTCCTTTTGGAAAGATGTTTGGAGAAAACTTAGAGCTCTAAAAATAGATCTGCCATTCAATCCTATAATTCCTCTACTAGGTATGTACCCAGAAGACCAAAAATCACATTATAACAAAGATATTTGCACCAGAATGTTTATTGCAGCCCAATTCACAATTGCTACGTCATGGAAAAAGCCCAAGTGCCCATCGATCCACAAATGGATTAATAAATTGTGGTATATGTACACCATGGAATATTATGCAGCCTTAAAGAAAGATGGAGACTTTACCTCTTTCATGTTTATATGGATGGAGCTGGAACATATTCTTCTTAGTAAAGTATCTCAAGAATGGAAGAAAAAGTATCCACTGTACTCAGCCCTACTATGAAACTAATTTATGGCTTTTATATGAAAGCTATAACCCAGTTATAACCTAAGAATATAGGGAAGGGGGAGAGAGAGGTGAGGGAGGGGGGAGGATGGGCAGAGGGAGGGTGATTGGTGGGATTACACCTGCGGTGCATCTTACAAGGGTACATGTGAAACTTAGTAAATGTAGAATATAATTGTCTTAATACAATAACTAAGAAAATGCCAGGAAGGCTATGTTAACCAGTGTGATGAAAATGTGTCAAACTGTTTATAAAACCAGTGTATGGTGCCCCATGATCGCATTAATGTACACAGCTATGATTTAACATTAATAAAAAATAAATTAATAAATAAAATTTAAAAATAATTAAAAAAAAAGAAAAAGAAAAAAAAACAACAACACTGAAATAGAATATGTCTGAAAAAAGAGGTATGATCAGGGCTAAGTGGGGATTTCCAGGCAAGGCTAAGGCAGGCCTTGAAGGATGGCTCTGTTGAAGTGTTTTGCTTTTTGTTTGTTTGTTTTAAAACACAAGAAGTTAAAAGCAAACTGTGGGGGAGAGTAGGTGAGAAATGACATTGTTTGTTGTTGATGTTAAGTGTGATACTTACGGGGGGCCTCAAAATGTTTTAATTTTTTGAAATCACCTCTGCAAAGTCATACTGTGCTTCCAAGTGGGAGGGAGAGGTCACACTCAAGACTAAATGAGGCCTGGCTGGACAGTGTGCTCTCTTAATGAGAAACCTCTACAACTCATGGCATGTGGGCATCCCTCTCCTGGAGGCCTTAATGGTCAATAATGTAAATAATTTATACTTTTTCCTCTTTGAACCCTGAAGTCTTTCCGAGGACACTGTACATATGCTGAGATGGTGAGATCTGCACTTGACGGAGGAGAGGGAGCCCAGGCGGGGGGCTTACAGCTGGTGAGTTCCATCTTGGGGATCACTGGAGCATGCTAATTAACGCAGAGTGTGCCAAAAATTCAGGCAGGCTGCTGGATCCCATTTTCCTAAAGGAAGATAAATAAAAAAAATGAGTGGTAGAAGTTAACTGCCTATCTCCTTTTAAACTTTCTAAATTTGTTCTGAATAAATAATGAAGACTAATGGAAATTTTGTGCCACTTTTACAGAGGTATTATTTTATATGACTTGTACCTTTCAAAGATCTCATACATAATTCAAATATTCGGGTTTCACCAGTATAGTGAAAACAGGAATTATCAAAATATCCATTTGATGAAAGAAAATGAAACCCTTATGATAAGTAAACAGAATATCTCTACCTTCTTTTTCAAATCCCTTTTCGATAATTTTATTTAATCAGGCCCAAACTCCTGTGCCTTCTGCCTCTATTCAGCTACAATTAGTGTTCCAATGACACCTCCGAAGTGCCGTAAGATTTTAAAAATTCTCTCTCAAAGCCCAAAGATAAAATTGAATTGACTGCCTTTGGTGCTAAAGGTATGTTATTATATCTCAATTCTTTGAAAATTAATGCTCTATCTTTTCTGTGCACAATAATCAAACTACCTGGCATATTCAGCCCTTCAATGGAGCTGTGATTTTGCTTTGTGTAAAAAGGGAGTCCAATGGCCAATCATTTACTTCAGTGGATAAAATGAAATCCCTGAACCGGGGAATGCTTTTATATATTTCAAGTGCTTACCACAGTGCCCGGTCTATAGTGGGCACTTAATAAACGGTTGCTGCTAGGAAGTGCAACAGGGAAAGGGACAGGCATTTGTTTCAAATCTTTGAGCCAATGCACAGTACCTGGGGTGTGATGTGTCTGCCACGCAGATGCTAAGCCTGCTGGCATGAGGTGAGCTCTGCAACCAGGCCAACAAAGCCACATCTTGCTCAGCTTCAGACTACCTCTAGGACCTTGAACACTTCACTTTCTTGAGGCTCAAAATGGTCTGTGGCAGCAGCGTCACTTGGGGGTTTGTCAGGAATGCGGAATCACTGGCCCCAGTCCAGACAGGCTGAATCAGGAATCGCATTCTATCAGGAGCCTCAGGTCAATAATGCACATTAAAATTTGAGAAACACTGATTTCCTTAACGTAGTAGGCCTCCATGTCCTCATTTGTAATATGCAGATAGTGGAAATACCTATCTTACAGAATTGATTCCAGGATAGTTTGTGATGAGGGCTTAGAACAGTGCCTGGCACGTACTAACAACGTAGCAGCCGTTAGCCATTTCTGTCCTCCTTTCTCTTCCCGGCTAGCATGTACCAACGACCCAGTACTGTGCCAGAGCTCTGAGGTACTATCTAGGCTCGTAGGTCCAGGGATCTTGTAGGTTCTTGCTTTACCTCCTCCCCAAACAGGAGCTATGTCCCCCTTCCAGACTTGGGAGGCTTTGGGTTATTCTGGTTTGGGGGTAGGAGTTTTATTTTATTTGCATATGCATGTATATATCTATTTTTTAAATTTTTCTCAGCTTCATCAGACATTTAGAACCTAATTAGAATAGTGGGTGCTCTAAAATTATGAGGGATAATGTCAGGAAGAATACTTCCTATGGCTATTTTCTAGAATATTACATTTTCTAGAAAACATCTCCTGAATCATGTCTGATGTATTTTTTTAATTTCCTACTTGGCACTGTACTACTCCTTTACAAAGTTTTCACTAGAAAACCAGATTAATTTTGTCCTTTTCATGCTCTGTGTTCAGTCATCAGGAAAAATTTGGACAGAAAGGAAGTTTCAATAATGCAAAAAAAATGAAGTTTGTATTATTATTTTTTCTATCAGAATTGCTTAAAGGACCTTTTGGTAATGAGTGTCTACCCCATTCTGTATTTTGAAAGAGCAGATTAGCTGGGGACATGTCACAGATATGGGCCACAGGGGACTTCATCAACCTGGCCTTGCCACGAGTGATGGATGAGGGCAGTTTAGGAACAAATTGGCGTTCAGCTTAATGATGCAGACAGAGCTAATGTTCTAAATGAGCACGAGGATCCGGACCTTGCCGGACTCAGGTTGGATCAGTTGGGCACATGTTTTCAGATCAGAGTTGTCGTATGGAACTGCATACTGAGAACTGAGTCCCACTCATTCCTTCTTTGGGTGTTCACTTGAATCTAATAGATCTTTGTGTGGGTCTCACGGTACCTGCCCTGACGCAGCTGCAGGGAGGAGGTGCGTCTGTGTCTTCAGAGATAAGATGCTCCTCACTAACCCACTGACAAACTAGGGCAAACGTTGTAGTCTAGAGTGATGGCTTAGGCAACCATACTCAGTGCTTTACAGATTGCTGCTGTTTGCCATGCAGTTTCTTTATTGTCACAAAGAATATAAAGACACAACTTAGTGAGTGACACCCCCGCCGTAGCAGTGAATAGTACAAGCTGCTTGTTACATGGACTTCTGATGTCAATAAAACATCTGTTATGATAAACAACCAACCAGACTCTTTGATTGCTACTTGATGGATATGAAACCACCTGTCCTTTAAAAACAGTTGAATCATTTGATATTCTTTTACTTCATTATCTTCCATAGTGGCATCACTAAAATTTTGATGGTGTTTTGTATTTTACAAATGAATACAATTTGTAGTGAAGTTTACAACTTCTAGTGAAGTTCCCACAGATACTGAGAAAATATACTTCAAATTGACCATATAGGATTTTCCTTCATGAAAATGAGAAAGATTATGTTTTTCACTAAGTATTATATGTTTTAATTAATAATGTCAGCATAGCTGACACAGCATTTGTTTATTTTGGCTGTATTAGTTTATGCTGGTACAGTAGAACCATAGGTTTTGGTCCTTTGTTTAATCCGTTCTCTTCAAGAAATATTACATTGCCACAAAATGTGAACAATTTCAGTGGCAGGAGATAGCAGTCACTTGGGACTGTTGTAAGATTGCATATTTCTTCCACTTGCTGCTTATTCCAGAGAAACAGATTAGACGAGATTACCATTTGTTCTTCACCATGGCCCCTGTTTCATTAGCAGAGCAAGCTGATATTTTTCAGACAGGTTATTTTTTCAATTTCACTTTCAATTATTATTTTCATAGATATTCTTTCTTCTTGGACTCCATGGCAAATAATTTTTCTGCTTGTGTGAAGAAAAAATTTTGCTCTTTTAACATAGTTAATGTAAATTATACAATAGGACCTTTGGCACTGGAGTAACACACACAGGTTGTACGAACCCGATTAGAAACTGAGCTCTTTGGCGGGGTTGGGGTATTGCTTTCTTGTTCTGGGCCGTAGTATCTAACACAGTACTTGACACATACCTTGATGCTTGATTAATAAATATTTAATCAATAAAAACAACATTCATTCCTGCATTGGTTGATGGTCTCTTTGAGACTTTATTGTGGCTTAGAAACAGTGAACATTTATTTCTCACAGTTCTAGGGACTGGGAAGTCCAAGATCAATGCAATGATTAGAGTTGGTGTCAGCTGGCGGTTGCTTTCATGGTCACAGATGGCACCTTCTAGCGCTGTTCTCACCTGGTGGAAGGAGCCGGGAGCTCTCTGGAGCCTCTTTTACAAAAAGAGTGCTAATCCCATTCATGATGGCTCTGCTGTCATGACCTATTTACCTGTATAGGCCCTACAACCTAATGCTGTCACTGGAAGTACCTTGACTTCAAAATTCTATGTTCAAATTGTTCAGCCTTATTCCCGAGTCCTCCAGCTCACAAATATGAACACGAGGCTTATGTTGCACATGCCTCACAATGATTCTTTGGGATCTCAGGATCAATGGCTCTCCTTTCATGAAAAATGTCTATTTCCAGACTAAAATGTGTCCTGGAAATCCTGACAAATCCACTGGTACAGTCTGAAAGTTTTTAAGATGATGCCTGCTCTAAAGCCTATAACCAAGAGTCTGTTCTTTGAGGTATCAGTAGTTCAGAGTAACTGGCACAGATTTCCCGAGAAGCCTGGAGGCTGTCACCTGGAGTGAAGATACAAGCCCACCTGTGGGTGATAGCAGGGCTTTCAGGCAAGCATCAGATGAAACCAGAAAAGGCTGGATTAATTATTACATTGACTAATAACATCAGAATGGGGACATAAAATTCCCCCTAGGCATATAGCACATAACTATTTCATAAGGGTTTGATCCATTTTTCTCTGAGCGTAAGAACATACAACAGACAGCAAGAGTGTGGGACTCCCATGGTCTTTTCATAATGCATTCAGTTAGTGGAAGATTTATATGAATAACATTTCTTTCATTCTTTTTTTTTCTGAGACAGAGTCTCACTCTGACACCCTGGATACAGTGCTGTGGTGTCATAGCTCACAGCAACCTCAAACTCTTGGGCTCAAGTGATCCCCTTGCCTCAGCCTCTCGAGTAGCTGGGAGGTATACAGGTGCCCACCACAACACCTGGCTAGTTTTAGACAGAATCTTCCTCTTGCTCAGACTGATCTCAAACTCCTGAGCTCAGGTGATCCACCTGCTTCAGCCTCCCAGAATGCTAGGATTTCAGACATGAGCCACTGTTTCCATAACATTTCATCTATACAAACTGAATCTAGGAAGGCTGAGAGTTTTTTTGGTTTGACAGCTCATTCTGAAACTCTTCCAAAGTGATGAGGTAATTAAGGAATATGAAACCTACCACATAAACCTAATGATTTTTAGCACCATTCCCCAGGGATGTGCTGGAAAATTTCAAAGACAATTTTAAGTGTAAAGTATATTCTTAGATTATTATTTTTTTCTCAATTTTAGATCTGATTTGGGGAGGGCAAAAGCAAAGGAGTTTTCAGAACAGACTTGATCATTTGGTTATAATATAGTCTGAGGTCCCTCAAAACAATACTTGGTTATCAATTTAGTCAAAGTTCCATGACTTAGCAATTATGAATAGGACTGCAGTAAACATTCTGGTACAAATATCTTTGTTGTGATGTGATTTTTGGTCTTCTGGGTATATGCCTAGTAGAGGAATTATAGGATTGAATGACAGATCTATTTTTAGATCTCTAAGTGTTCTCCATACATCTTTCCAAAAGGAATGTATGAATTTGCATTCCCACCAGCAGTGTAGAAGTGTTCCCTTTTCTCCACATCCATGCCAACATCTCTGGTCTTGGGATTTTGTGATATAGGCTAATATTACTGGAGTTAGATGATATCTCAAAGTAGTTTTGGTTTGCATTTCTCTGATGATTAAAGATGATGAGCATTTTTTCATATGTCTGTAGGCCGCACACCTGTCTTCTTCAGAGAAGTTTCTCTTCAAATCCCTTGCCCAGCCTGCGATGGGATCACTTGTTCTTTTCTTGCTTATACATTTGAGTTCTCTGTGGATTCTGGTTATTAAACCTTTATCGGAGACATAACCTGCAAATATCTTCTCCCATTCTGAGGGCTGTTTGCTTACTTTACTTACTGTGTTCATGGCTGTGCAGCTTTTTAGTTTGATCAGGTCCCAGTAGGGTATTTTTGAAGCTGCTTCAATTGCCCCGGGGAGTCCTCCTCATAAAATACTCGCCCAGGCCGATTTCTTCAAGGGTTTTCCCTGCACTCTCTTCTAGTATTTTTATAGTTTCATGTCTTAAGTTTAAATCTTTAATCCAGTGAGAGTCTATCTTAGTTAATGGTGAAAGGTGTGGGTCCAGTTTCAGTCTTCTACAGGTTGCCAGCCAGTTCACCCAGCACCATTTGTTAAATAGGGAATCTTTTCCCCACTGAATGTTTTTAATTGGCTTGTCAAAGATTAAATAGCAGTAAGTAGCTGGGTTCATCTCTTGGTTCTCTATTCTGTTCCAGACATCTACTTCTCTGTTTTTGTGTAAGTACCATGCTGTTTTGATCACTATTGATTTGTAGTATAGTCTGAGGTCTGGTAGTGTGATTCCTCCTGCTTTGTTTTTATTTCTGAGTAATGTCTTGGCTATTCGAGTTTTTTTCTGATTCCATATAAAATGAAGTATTGTTTTTTCAAGATCTTTAAAGTATGACAGTGGAGCTTTAGTAGGGATTGCGTTAAAATTATATATTGCTTTGGGTAGTATGGACATTTTAATGATGTTGATTCTTCCCAGCCATGAGCATGGTATATTTTTCTATTTGTTAACATTTTCAGTTATTTCTTTTCTTAGAGTGTCATAGTTCTCTATATAGAGATCTTTCACGTCCTTTGTTAGATAAACTCCTAAATACTTCATCTTCTTTGGCACTACTGTGAATGGGATAGAGTCCTTAACTGTTTTTTCAACTTGACTATTGTTGGTATATATAAGGCTACCGATTTATGAATATTGATTTTGTAACCTAAAACGCTGCTGTATTCCTTGATCACTTCTAAGAGTTTTGTAGTAGAATCCCTGGTGTTTTCCAGATATACAATCATATCATCTGTGAAGAGAGAAAGTTTGATCTCTTCTGACCCTATATGGATTCCCTTGATTGCCTTTTCTTCCCTAATTGCGGTGGCTAAAACTTCCATTACAATGTTAAAGAGCAATGGAGACAATGGGTAGCCTTGTCATAATTGCTAAGTCATGGAAAAAGCCCAAGTGCCCATCGATCCACGAATGGATTAATAAATTGTGGTATATGTACACCATAGAATATTATGCAGCCTTAAAGAAAGATGGAGACTTTACCTCTGTCATGTTTATATGGATGGAGCTGGAACATGTTCTTCTTAGTAAAGTATCCCAAGAATGGAAGAAAAAGTATCCAATGTACTCAGCCCTACTACGAAACTAATTTATGGCTTTCACATCAAAGCTATAACCCAGTTACAACCTAAGAATAGGGGGAAGGGGGAAAAGGAGGGGAAGGAGAGGAAACGTGGGCAGAGGGAGGAAGATTGGTGGGATTAGACCTGTGGTGCATCTTACAAGGGTATATGTGAAACTTAGTAAATGTGAAATGTAAATGTCTTAGCACAATAACTAAGAAAATGCCAGGAAGGCTATGTTAACCAGTGTGATGAAAATGTGTCAAACGGTCTATGAAACTAGTGTATGGTGCCCCATGATCACATTAATGTACACAGCTATGATTTAATAAAAAAAAAAATTAGTCAAAGTTATAATAAAATATTTTAAAATAAGTATAAATAAAGTAACATGATTGCAAGGAAACTTAGTTCATTCACAAGTTAGGAAATTTTGCCTTTTTAAATTTTGTGTTTTTATTTATCAAATAACATGATAAAATAAACACTAAATAGAGATAATTCTGGTGAAATATAGAATCTCTGCTTCCTGGGTAGATCGCACTGTGCTTTGAGAATTCTAAGATGAATTTATCAGTTCAACAGAGAAAAATAGTAATTCTAATTTTATATTAATGTACTGAGAATATAAGCTTTATAAGATTCCTAATTTTTATTTTTAAATTATCTCACAAGTAAGTCAAACCTAGGTAAACTTTGCGCTACATTTAGCACGTTTTATAACTCTTCTTTAGACTTAGGTTTTATTTAAAAAAGCAAATAAAATTTTCTTTCCTAAAACTATGTATAACTTACTATATCACTTAAAGTTTTGTTTTTGATTGTATTTTTTCTTTTTTTTTTTTTTTGTAGAGACAGAGTCTCACTGTACTGCCCTCGGGTAGAGTGCCGTGGCGTCACACGGCTCACAGCAACCTCTTAACTCGTGGGCCCACGTGATTCTCTTGCCTCAGCCTCCTGAGCAGCTGGGACTACAGGCGCCCGCCACAACGCCCGGCTATTTTTTGGTTGCAGTTTGGCTGGGGCTGGGTTTGAACCCGCCACCCTCGGCATATGGGGCTGGCGCCCTACTCACTGAGCCACAGGCGCCGCCCTTGATTGTATTTTTTCTAATTCTGGAACAAACTGATGCTTTGCTTTAGGGAAAAAAAAAACAACTGTTTTTTCTTGAAAAAGAAAAACTCATTTTTTGGATTTTTTGTTACCATCACATCTTGTATAGTCTCAACCAATCTAATTATAACTTTTAACCAAAATAACAGCTTCAGTGTCACAGAGAAACTTCATGATAGGTCATGCACAGCGTTTTAGCAAACTAGCAAGGCTATAAATGCATTTAACACAATTTTCTACAGCTATAGTTTCTTAAAGTATCAAAAATAAAACACTTCATTAACATAACATAAAAATACAGCATTCTAGCATATAGAACTAAAAAGCCAAAAATACGTAAACTTAAAAGTGTGTTTATTTATCAAGGCTTTTATATTCAACCTTAAAAGAAATTATTCAGCTGTCTAAAGATTGATCCAAGTTTTTAAGTTATATAATGATCTAAGAAATCACATGTAGGCTACTATACTACAAAGAATAATTACTTTTGAAAGTTTGCTATAATCATAATTCAGTTTAGTTAGATGCAAATATGTGTCTACCATAAACTTAAAAATTATGTAAAAGTACTAAATTACTTGATTAATAAAATAGCTTCAAAGATTCAAGAAGTTCAGATTAATTACTCTGTTCATGGGAAATCAAACCCAAGCCTTATAAAATACAAAATGGAAATCTTATCATATTTTTAACACTTACAGATCAGAGAATACATATATAGCTTTTTATTTTTAAACAACAAATTTATTAAAATAGTTCAATTGTCCAAAGATTTATCATAATTATGTGATTGGATTTCTGAGCTATTAATTTCATAAAAAGGGAAAATTTTTCCTTAGAAGTCTAGAACACTTAGTCAAAATATGGTTTCTGAGTTTCATGTGAATTTTTGAGGATGTTCAATTGGTGAAAGTGCTTATTCATTTCTCTAAACCAAGAGCTCCTTTGATTTAAGAGCTGTAACAGTTTAATGTGTTAATAACTGCTGGTGGTAGTGTGTTAGTGTTCCGGGACAGCCGTGACAGAATATCACTGACTGGTGTCTAGAGGCTGGAAGCCCAAGATCAAGGTGTCCGTAGGTGTGAGTCCTTCCTAGGCCTCTCTCTTCGGGTTACACTTGGCCAGTTCCTCTTTGTGCCCATATGTCTAGTGCGTAAATTTTCTCCTCTTATAAAGACAATCATCAGATTGATGGGGGCTTACACCAAAGACTTCATTTTCATTAACTGTGTTTTCAAAGACTTTGTCTCCAAGTACAGTTGCATCATGAGGTCCTGAGGGTAAGGACTTCAACATAGGAATTTGGAGGGACACAATTCAGCCTATTGCAAGCGGGGAGACATTTCACACACAGGAGGCAAAGGCCCATCAGAATACATGGACATGCCACCTTAAAGTGAACTTGTAGCTTTTGTCTTACAGTTTCAATTGTAGGTCAAAAGTAAATGCAGAATCACAGAAATGACTAGTCTAGATCTCAAAGCTGCTTTCCTTCGCAGTGGGCATAAAATGTTTAGTTGATCTGAGCTCACAAATAGACAAACAAAAATGATTTAAACCTATTCTCTATTGTTTTTCACACAATATGGAGCAGAGCTCTGCCATCCGGCTTCAGTAATCACCAGTCAGGCCATAAAAACTAATTTCCCAAATATTACAGCCACCAAAGCGGAATAAACTATTGTCTGTGCATGAACATAAATAAAAGCAAAGACACAAGATCAGCAGAGAGAACTGGAGAAACAGAGATTAGGATTGGCAGACTTCAAGTTCTGTCTGACCAGGTTCAATTAGGAAGTGTGAAGAGATATGCCCTGGCTTCATAGTCCATGAGACCTAACTCCTGGCAATGAACTTGATTTGCTCCATTTGGGAAAGACACTGGGACTTCTAAAATTATTAAAAGCACAATTTTCAATGAGGTAAAAATTATGGCTATCATACAAGTAAAATGAAAAGGTATAGAAAATTTTGTTCAATTTGATACCTAGTTTAGGATACAGGAAATTATATAGATAGTTCAAGCAGCTTTAGAGAGGCTAGTCTATAGATAGATAGATGCAATTTAATAAAGAGGTGTTAGGCTAGAGGTACACATTTTGTCAGGTTTTTACAGGGTAATAAACCATAGCATTTGGGGTTATCTGCTCTGTTGGATAGAAATTCTTTTCATCTTTACTGGAAAAAAAAAATTAAATCTTGCCAAAATAGGCCACATAATAGATCTGCATTGCATTGAAAAAAGTACCAGTAATTTCTTTGGTTTAATCCCAAGTTTCAGATTTTTTTTTCTGATTTTTAAGTGAATAAAGCTAAAATAGTCCAATTTAATGTTCAAACTTTTACATTAACTAATACCTTGCTCCTTCCACCTACTAAATTAAGTCCTCTAAATTCATTGCAGACACAATCTCTTACTCTCAATAGGATAATAAATATCGACTTTACACATGAAACATTTACACTTACATTATCTTACTTGATTTTTACTAGGGCCATAATTGTGATTCCTTCTTTTCTGCAAAAACTGAGAATAAAGACTAAGTTTCCTGTGCAAAGTGTCATTGCTAAAAGGCCATTGAGGCTAAGACTTAAACCCGTGTCTTCAGTTCAAAATTCTATTTTCTCTGAGTTAGATCGAAATGTTCGTGAGTCATTGCTTAGATTTGGCATGGCTTGTAAAATCAACATTAATCCTGTACACGCTGAGGCAAGAATAGCTACTCACCCTAAGCTCTTCAACACATCTCTTCCTTTTTGTAAAACATTTGTGTAATTGTTTCTCAAGTAAAAGGATATCTGCTTACTACAGCCTTTGTATTTGATGTGAACAAGTACATTGGTTGACAAGACATGTATGATTAGCCATAGAAAGAACACTTTTACATGTGTTTGGAGCTAGTCAGTGATAAACTTTATAATTTGCATTTGTCAAGAAGTTATATAATCTTTTCATTTTCTTAACTACAATTTTGTGGATTGCTCTTCCAAATGATTTTAGACATATTTCTAAAACTTTTTTACCCCTATCAAATTAGTTTCAGGTCAGGTAAGAGCCTGCTTTATGGCCGTGCAACTCCATCTCTCTACCTTAGCACGGGTAGGATAGAATATGCCCAGCCCTAGACCTTACTTCTTACTCACCGTCTCCTTGAGAATTGCATCAAAATGTGACCCGTGATCCATTCAAAATGACCTCCTGAATTTTAAGAACTCTCATGTTGGGAAAGAGAACTCTCTGTAGCCATTCAGCTACTGAACCAGACAGCAGAATGCCGGGTCTAACAAGGTAGTCATTGTTCACACCCTGCTTAGTAGCTGCAATGGAAAACTGGATGCCAAATATATTCCAGGCAAGTGTTTCTAAAGAGCAACTGTTTTTCCTCAGTGTTGCTTTGATTTACAATAATTGGTCCAAAGGGAGCTATCTGGTTTTAATGTGTTTTTACTCAGCTGTTTGACAGTTGTTGCCCATAACTGCAAATTATTGATAGATTGATGATACAATATATTCGTGAATTATCTTCACAGTCCTTGGTGATTGGAAGGAATCAATAATTCTTGGAAAGATGGAAACAAAACATTTCTCTAGGGAATAATATCTAATTTGCATTGAATAATGAGCTCATCATCTTTCTCTTTTTCTGAACACTTGTTGAGATGTGGAATTTGGGACTAGTCAAAAAGCTGAGTATCCTCGTTACAGACACAATGAGGTTACAGAAAGATGTGCATATTAATGCTTGCATACTTTGTGGATTTTTAGCAAACTTACTTTTGAAAGTATTTGAAGATGGTAGATGAAATTGGTAGATAATTTAGACAAACTATGTACCTGTACCAATACCCTATTTATTATGTTTCTGTTCTTCCTGTTACTTTATATTGATAGGTAAATAATTTTTTTCAAATGATCACTCCTAGTTTTAATACCTGTAACTTGAAATGTTAGGTTTTTTCTTTCTTTCTTTTTAATATTCAGCTTGGAACAATACTCTTCTTTGTACTTTTCCTTAACTAGGAGAACATACCGAGGAGTTGTCATTGATACGTCCTTGAAGGTACTTAGATGACTCCTTATTAACCCTTGGAATCTGTGACTTCTACACCACTTCTTGGTTCCAATGCAAAACTTGATGTCCCCTCCTGACCTTCAGCAATAGCAGAATGTGATTTTGTGATACATTAGCATAATGGAACCTTTTCAATAAAATGATAAATTGAGCCCATCTCAGAAAACAGAACACAGACTGGTAATTTATTACAGTCATTGCCACATGGAGGACCCCATTCATATCAGGTGCTTTTAGCTCTGATGAGAAGAGTGCCTTTCCCTGTATCCTATGAGTCTGCAACATTAGCTGAGAAGATAGATGGCTTTTTTCTAATGGGACCAGCAGCACTTTGGGGAATAGCCATTATTACGTGATACTATCATCTCTCATGAACATATCTAATTATTTTATTGTTTTTAAGGCTCTTTTGTGTAAATTGAAGTTGATTGTTAATTCCCTGGTATATTAGATGGGGGAAGAGCTGTATCCCTGGAGGCTTAAAGTGTATATGGGCAACTATTGTCTAGACCAGTGGTTCTCAACCTTCCTAAGGCCGCAACTCTTTAATACAATCCAAAGGAGTCGCAACCCACAGGTTGAGAACCACTGGGTCTAGACACAACTCAAAGTTACTTCACAACCAGATGACATTATTAAGTTATTATAATGACATGATAGATGTGAACACTTTCTTTTAATTAAGCAAATAATTGTGGATATAGTATCAGAAAACATTTCCATATGCATTAATAGTTTATTGTCAAGAAAAGTAATTTTTACATTGTGAAAAATATTTCTTTTCCTTCCCTTTTTATGGCATTTCTTGCCTTATTTTTAAAATGTCTTTTTGTGGCTGATTAATTTTATATGTGGAGTCCATTTTAGAAATATCCAAGGGATGTATTATAACTGAGTAAATAAGTTAAAGTGGTACATAGACTGATAAATTATGCAGATACTTGTAGGGGAATAAAAACCTGCAATAAATTTGGCTTTTTAAAAATTCCTTCCAGAAAGAATTCTACTTTACTAAAACTAGATAAAATGTCATCATATAAATTGAGGAAAACCTCATATTTCTGTCCTAGAAAATTTGCTAATGTCATTGGCAACACACTGAATTTCAAGCTGATTGCAATCTATAGAGGTGAATAATCCATGTCGGTGTGTGTTGGATATTATCAGATGTAATCTGATTTTGTTAAGATATAAACATTTTTGCGATGAAGTATTCAAAATTGAAAACAAAGTATCTTACAATAGCTATACCAGGTCCTTAAGTAGCCTTTTGACTGAATCCAACTTTTATAGAACAAAGTTTTTTATTCTTATTAAACATTTTTGTTTGTCTTTTATATTTATATTTTATTTTTAAATGATATTTTTAAAAAACAAAAAATCAAATAAGTTTCAATAAAATAATCCTCCCAGATTGATCAATACAATTAGAACATCACTAAGCCATAAGGGCTAAATTGACGGCTACTACACTCATGATCTAGTTTTCATTTTCCCCACCTGACTGCTACCACCACCTCAGAAGGCTGGTTGGGAAGAGTTTATGGTGAGCTGGTATACTAGTCTACTGGCAGCTTTTGACAATGGTACGCTGTGTTTCTGTCTGAAGTGGAATTTGTGAATAGTTGCACAGCTCAACACTATTTTTTAATTCAGTCTGTTTAATAGCCCCACATGCCAAAGGAGATCAAGAGAACACTGAAGGAAGAAAACATATTTTTAATAAGGATTGGGAATGGCAATGTTATCTTGTTTCTGCTAAAGGAAGATGATTTGCTTGCTTTGTGGTACTGTACTATCCACATTAACGAAATTCAGTGCTCATCAACATTATAACACTCATAAGGACCACAGATATTTTAAATTAGATGGAGAGACATGAAAGTTTGTATTGCAGAAATTAAAAGATGAAAAACAAAAAATAATTCTTTCAAGCAGCAAAAAGATCTGGAAATAATGCCACTGAAGCATCTTATGAAGCAGCTTTCATACTCGGGAGGAAAAGGAAGACATTCAGTGAGGTGGGAATGGTGGAAAAGCATTGTCAAAATCATGGAAGGCTCACATACCAATAACATTTCAAAGTACAAACAACTGCCTCTTTCCAGGAGAACTGTAATTGATTGGCAGCCTGTATTAGCCTTAATGGAATAACTCCACGCGATACCTCGGTCACTGACGATGAATCTGCTGGTCCTGCTGACTCAGCCCAGGTTTTGTACTTCATTCAGGTCATAACAAAAGATTTTCTTCATTACAGTTACTCACTTTGGCACTCTTGCAAACAGAATGTAGGGAATAGATGTCTTCAACAACTTTCAAGATAAATGTCATGAAGTTGGACTGAATTTGGCAAATTCAGCGAGTATAACTGTAGCACCTTCCATGACAGGTAAACATGAAGGCTTTATTGCACAGATAAAAAAGTGCTAATGGATGTAGACGGTCCCATTTCTTATCATTGTATCTTGTGTTAGCAAAATCGCTGTGCTGAAGCAATTTTAGGTGGCACTTTACAGCAAGGTATTAGTAGTATTTTTTTTTTTTTTTTGTAGAGACAGAGTTTCACTTTACCGCCCTCAGTAGAGTGCCATGACGTCACAGGACTCACAGCAACCTCTAGCTCTTGGGCTTCCGCGATTCTCCTGCCTCAGCCTCCCGAGCAGCTGGGACTACAGGCGCCCGCCACAATGCCCGGCTATTTTTTTGTTGCAGTTCGGCCGGGGCTGGGTTTGAACCCGCCACCCTTGGTATATGGGGCCGGCACCCTACTCCCTGAGCCACAAGCGCCACCCAAAACTGTATCTATGCAAAGGTTACAGAATGGCATCCTCAGTTTTGTAACATGCTAAAGTTGAAGAATGAGATGTTTGGTATGGATTTGCTATATCATTCTAAAATGCATTGGCTATCGCAGGGACAGATAGAGAAAAGATAGTTAGATTATCAGATAGTTAAGTGTGAAAACAGATAGTTCAATTTTATGAAGAACAGAATCAGTAATATGAGTTACTGAAAGATTTCTATAGGAATGTAGCATTTCTGTGTGATATGTCAAATCAAAATGACTTGAATATTTCTTTGTAGGATAAAACTAAGTCTATATATGATAAGTGGCAAAAAAAAAAAAAAATCCAGGCATTTCAAAAACAGCTATCTTGTTTTCCCAAAAAACATTTCTTTAAAAGGAAATTTCAGATGAATGTTTTCCTCAGTTAGCAAAGGCCACTGATGAGCATTGGAGAATATAATGAAAGGTTCACTAACTTGGAGAATCCTGACATCACACTCAAATCAGCCTTTCAGTTTCACCTGGTTGATATTACCAAATCACCTAAAGAACTACAGATGGAATTGATTGAAGACCCAATCGAAATATGGAAAAACATGCCAAAATACCAATGCCTTCAGCAACATGCCTGAAAAATTCTTTGTTGCTTTTCAAACACTTATTGCTACAAATCCACATTCTCCTACCTAACCCAAATCAGGATCCCTTTAAGGTCACAAATGACTAATACCCACCTAGAGGATCAGCTGGACCTTCAGACCTCCATGCTGCAACCAAATGTTCAAATGCTTTCCATGAAAAAGGAGACACACAAAGTCATTAAAAGGTTAGCTAACTTTAAAACTAACAAGGTGCTTGAAATTATAATTTCATTTTTTGAAATTATTAAGCACATAGTTGTTAGAATATTTACAAAATAACGCACATTTTAAAATATGTTAATTGAAGTTTCTTGAATGTGGTCTTATTTGATTATAGCTAAATCAATGCAGCCTCCAACATGAAAAGGTTCCCCTCCCCTGGGCTGTACTCTTGATTGTGGTAGCTTTCATTTAGGTTGAGGAAATAGTCAAAGTGACAACATATGAATCTGGAGTGTAACTTTAAAACTTTTTTTTTTTTTTTTTTTGAGACAGAGTTTCACATTGTTGCCCTCGGTAGAGTTCTGTAGTGTCACAGCTCACAGCAACCTCAAACTCTTGGACTCAAGTGATTCTCTTGCTTCAGCCTCCCAAGTAGCTGGGACTACAGGCACCTGCCACAACGCCGAGCTATTTTTTAGTGATGGGGTCTCGTTCCTGTTCAGGCTGGTCTCGAACGTGTGAGTTGAGGCAATCTACCTGCCTCGGCCTCCCAGAGTGCTAGGATTACAGGCGCGAGCCACTGTGTCTAGCCCATTTTCTTTTTTTTAACCAAAGCATTCCTATCCATATGAGTAGGCCTAGGACCCAACATACTACAATTTGTCTTAATGCATTTTAACTACTTCTCTTTTCTTTATCACCCCCTTTCCAATTAACTTATGTCCATAAAATCACCTCATCTTTACTTGAACTCACTATACTTCTTACTCAGTTGTTTTATCTGGTGCTTGACTGGGCGTGTTCTGTGTCTTTTTGAACACAGTAGTAAGGATCTGCGTGCACCTCAGGCGTACTGTTTGCTTTTTCAGGTATACCTTATGTCTCTAAAGTCGGTGTTATTTATTTACAGTGAAATTCTTACATAATTCTAAATAATGTTGAATAACATTAACAGTAGCAATTTTAAGAGCATAACAAAGGACATTTGACAGAATTGGAGTGGAAGAAGGAGATGGATCAAAACTTGTTATGCTTTAATGGACCTTAACATACATTTTCTAGTTTCCATTTCTAACATTGAAAAGAAATTGAAGAAGTCAACTCATAAGCTACTCTGCTTTAGAGGGACTGTGACGGCCCCTGAGACATGGTGTCAGTGTCAGTGCGATTCCATATGGCCTCCACACCGGGGCTTCCACCACCTTCTTCAAAATCACGTTCTAGAATTTAGAGTTTTTATTGGATTATATGAGTGAAAACTCTCATCATATGTGAGAAACTAGTCTCAAGATATGATTAACTTAATGACATTTGGGTAAGAAACCCTACTTTTGAGTACTGATTTTATTTCTCCCTGTTTTGTTATTTTAACGGGCCTCAGCTGATGCTGGTGTTTACTCTTTTCTGGTGCGTGGAGACAGTCACACAGCCACACGTCAGCCTCCGCGGGCAGGACTCCCTTCCTGAACATTAGGAATCATATGGCCAGCAGGGCGTTCTGAAGACAGTACTGCTTTGCAAGCTAATATAGTTGTCACTTCCCCCAGTTACTGTTTCTATAGTTATTGACATATTGGGATCTTCTCAGCTCTTATCCAGGTTTCTCTTGTTAGCTTAATTTTTTTAATATAAATTAGTTAATTGCTTTTCATCTGAAGGTAGCCATGAGGCATAAAGGAAATTATTCATTAATACCTCTAAAGTTTCCCCCAAAGTTGAAATCCTCTTGAAAGCAAAGACTTCGCTGACAGTCCACAGGTAGGATGTAGATGGAAAGGAAAAAATGGGCCTATACAATCTTAGATGTGTTTCTAACAGCTGTTGTACTTCAAGATGTCATTTGCATAGTATTCGAAAACACTTAATGATAGGATTACACATATGTGTGTGTCAGTTACTCCTGGCTCAAGAAATTGATGAAAGCAAATGTATTTACTTTTAATTTTTTTTTTTTTTTTTTTTTTTTGCAGTTTTTGGCTGGGGCTGGGTTTGAACCCTCCACCTCTGGCATATGGGCCCGGCACCCTACTCCTTTGAGCCCCAGGCGCCACCCTAATGGTTTTATTTTATATTCATAATTTAATTTTTCTTCTCTGCCTCACAATTTGCTTAGAACTGCTAAGAACCTTCCCCCTGATTCCTAGGAAGTCATTGGCTGGTTACCAACACGTTATTCAAACCTGAGCATAAAAGGAGGAATTGGGAACAAGGCACATGCTATTGTAAGTTTCTGTCTTTCACAAATGTATCGTGTGCTGCATCCTCAGACCTGGCCAGTGTTGGGGAAGTAGTTCTCAGAGGGTAGCAGTAGTAAGTTGTGAAAACAGGTTTAAACTGACATGGGAGGCTGAAGTTATTTTTTTGATTTTGGTTTTAGCTTTATTATCTTAGGACAGCTTTATTGTATAGACTAGTGACTGGATCAAGATATTAAATGTAATAGAGCACAAAGGAAGACATGTGAGCCCCGTTCCCGCAGATGGGCTCACACGTGCCCTCTCCATTCAGCCCGTCAGCGTGCAGGGTGAGGGCTTGTGAGCGGCTGGAAGCAGACTCTCCAGCTGCTTCTGCTCTGACGCTGAGCATCTTCCACGGGCCTGGGCTCTTCCCTTCTCCTGGGTTCTTCTGGCATGCAGGGCGGGTTGCGGAGCTGAGGCCACTCCTTGATTCCCACAGAACAGAGATGCCACGGGGAGGAGGTCAGGCCAGAGCTCTGCTTTGCTTTGGTTGACTGGCCCTGGGCTTGCTGCCCCACCACCTGGGCTTCCATTTGATCATCTATTAAATAGCAAAAATGATGACATTTCTGTGAAAATTTTCATCTACATCTCTTGGGTTGTTAAGCACCAAATGCATGATAAGCACAACTGTGGCATATCTTAATAAATATTAACGTTACTGTAATTTCATTTTATAATGTAGAAAAATGTACCTTTTAGGTGTTTATGCTCACAATATCTGTGCCACAAAACATTTGAAGACACTTATAGGAATATATGAAATATAATAAAATAGAAGCAAATTAGAGTCAGGAAGAATATAGATGAAATAGAAAATAAAATCTGGGGAGATGAGTTTTCTGGCATACAAACTGTGTTCCTGCATCGCGAGGAAAGTTTGTTGACAACTTTGGTTCCAATTTGCCAGAAGATGAAAAGATGAGTTTGCCATAGAAACTTACTTCTATAGAATATCAAATCCACAGTGTCTTGACCATACTGTTTGTACTCAGTTACTCAGTTAAAACATCAGGCAGTGGCCCTTCCTGCTCCTCACTGTCCAGCCAGAGCTTTCCCGGTCAGCTGCGTGCTCGTCCACCTCCACGTTGTGTGTGGTGGGAGGAGGTGTCTGAAACCACGCTGGTCTCAAATATTGAGGTGAATAGCCTCTTTTTATAGCATTTAACAGTGGTCATGATGTCACTGGCACATTGTCATGAGCAGAGGAGGCCAATTCTGGTGGCTCCTGCCAATGTCATGTGCCTTGGTGTGTCTCGCTCTGGTTCCCGTCTACAGCCAGTGCCCAGCACCCTGCCATCCAGATGGCTCCCAACACCACTGGGGAATGGACTCTTCAGTCGACTCTGAGTCTTCTGTTTTTTTCTCCAACCAGGAAAACATCGGAATGTTCTGAGTCAGAACCAACACAGCAGAGTGGTTAGCAGTTCAGGCTCTGGCCCAGTGGGTGGCCTCATGGAGGGTCCCTCACCTTGCAGAGTCTGTGCTCCTTCTCCATTAAATGGGAATAATAGTATCTTCGTTAGGCTTGTGTTTTAAGAATTAAGATTGTAAATTGCTTAGTCTAGGACTAAGCAGAGTTGGGCTTATACCGTCATTACAGGCTATTTGCATGTTTATATACAGTCTCTGTGACGCTTCTCACCATCTTAATCTGGACAGAGTTGGGCTTATACCGTCATTACAGGCTATTTGCATGTTTATATACAGTCTCTGTGACACTCCTCACCATCTTAATCTGGACAGAGTTGGGCTTATACCGTCATTACAGGCTATTTGCATATTTATATACAGTCTCTGTGACACTCCTCACCATCTTAATCTGGACAGATATTAATGAATACCACCCCCTTATTTTTTATAGAATATTTGACATGTGGGTGCAGGTCCCCCATGCCTGTGCCACAGGGACAAAGGAGACCCCCTAGGCCCTACCTGGGCCACCCACTCCCCCCCGCCACCAGATTGCCAGTACTCAGAAGAGAGTTCGTGGACATCCCCCTCCATTATTGTTACTGAGTATTTGATATGGAAATAAAATCAACATTTGTAGATTTTTGAAGCATCACCCGAGTTGACACCAGCTTGTGTTCAGAGTACTAAGAAACATTACCACTACAAGCTCATCAACCTTTTAAATACTTTTGTAACTACTTCTTGCTAAAATACTCTTCCTTAAGAACAGGGTGCCCTGAATAAGCCTTCCTTCTGAGCCTCCTTCCGAGACTGACGGAAAACCAGATTAGTATTTTAAAGAAGCCAATTTCTTTATTCTAATATTCCACTGCCTTTATTATTGATGTGTGGGGCCCTTTTCATCGCTAATAAAATGTTGTTCAGAAGAGCACCGAAGCATGGTAGACATTAACAGACCACTGCAGATACTGTGACAGAGAGACTGCAGTAATATGAAGGAAAAAAGCAAGAAATGCTGATATAAATTGTCTCCCTCTGTGGGCAGGTGGCGATAGCTTTATTGCCTCTTTATTTTGTGTACTAGTTCTTGCCCTATTGTTGGTGTAAGTTTTGATAATGATTTAAAATTCTTTTTGTTTCATGATAATCTTTTTTTTTTTTTCCATGCTAAGCATGTATTTCCAGGTTGTGGAGGGAATGTGAGGAAAGACTAAGGAACAACAACCCAAATTATTCTAACTTCTTAAGAAATAACAACCAAAACTAAGAAAGATTCTTCTTCTTTTTTTTTTTTTTTAAAGACAGAGTCTTACTTGGTTGTCCTGGGTTAAAGAGCTGTGATGTCAGCCTAACTTATAGCAACCTCAAACTCCTGGGCTGGAGGGATCCTCCTGCCTCAGCCTCTCAAGAAGCTAGGACTGCAGGTGCCCAGTACAATGCGTGGCTAACTTTTCTATTTTGTTAGAGTCAGGGTTTTGCTTTTGCTCAGGCTGGTCTCAAATTCCTGAGCTCAGGCCGTCCTCCCACTTCAGCCTCCCAGAATGCTAGAAGAAAGCATTGTATATAAATATTGTCAAATACAAAATAAATCCTGATTAAGTAAGGAGAGATGTTATTGGAAAGGATTCGTGGAGGGGTTTGGGAGTGACCTACTGCTATAGGGGAGGGCGGCTGCAGCAGGGAGAACGCTCTGACCGCGAGTCTATTGGCATCTCAAGGCTGAGGCCAAAAGGGGTTTCTTTTATGGAGAGGAGTAAACAAGGCTAGAAGGATTTCCATGGAAGCCTGGGATGGAGGGGGGAGACGCAGGGGTAGTAGTTAGAAGGTTTCACCCTGGGGCCAGCCTCTTCTCAGAAGCGAACGGCTAGCTCTGGGGCTGAGGATGGGCCAAAGATCAGGGTCCTGGAGGAAGGAGAGAACTAACCAAATTCGGCAGACAAGCATTTCGTTCTTACTGATCAGTAGTGACAAGCAGTTCAGCTAATTCGTGATGAGGCAAAGAATGAGAATTTGAAGGGCCTTATCCAAGGTAGAGCAGGGGGGTGTCGTGACTCTTATCTAAGTCACATAGGGAAGGTGGGTCTCTGGCAGTAAGCTATTCTCCAGAACAAGAAAGGATGAGGAAAATATCTTTAACCTTCATTGTTTTCCAGGAGCTGAGGAAATTCAACTTTGTTGATATGCATTCTTTATACACGATGTTCATAGGTAGCTGTAGGATCATTTGTCCATCATGTCAGAATGAGGGAGGCATATATTACATTCATTTGTGGTGTCACTGACAAAACCACATAGGTATTCAGACAATATTAAACATTGCCACCAGATAAGATGTTACTTGGCTAAAAAATAAATAATAATAATGATGTCAGGTAATTTAGGAGTTACACAACTGTACATATATTCAGATCCCAACTGATCCTTTATAGTAGAATTTTTAAAAGCTTTCTGGAGGGTAGGATTTGGCAGTAAGTTTTGGTTTTTTATATTTTAAATCTTAGTAAAATCTCAGTTATTAAGAGACAAATGTCCCTTAAGTCTCTTATTCAGCTATTTTCTTGTGGATAACAAAAATAACATACTAATAATTTTATACCATTTTCCATAAAGTTTTGTTTTAGCCACTTAACATGGGTAAAAATGTAACTGCTGTGACAGAATCCCTAAATAATTTTTCCACAGTGCTAAACCACCCTTGGGACTGGAAGGGACATTCATATCATTTACCCACCAGTTGTTTTTACAGAAGAGAAAACTTGAGGCGCATTGAAATGATGTTCTAAGTACACACAGCTGGTTGGTGATGCTGTCATCACTCCCACCGTCAGTGTCCTCACATGACTACACAGATACAGGTGGCCCGTCACATCCTCAGATTCAGCCAATCACAGTTTGAAAATGTTTGGGGGAAAAAATAAAAAATAACAACATGATAATAAAAATAGCAAAAATAAATATAACAACTCTTTGCATAGCATTTACCTTGTATTAGGCATTAGCCATAATGCTGAGATGATTTAGAACATATGAACAGTGTGTATAGGTTATTTGCAGTACTGAAGCATTTAATGTCAGGGACTTGATCATCCTCAGATTGTAGTATCCTTGGGGTCCCTCTGGATACAGGAGAGACTGTATATTATGTCACGTAACTAGTGATTCTTGAACTTAATTTTAAAATGTGACTTGTGCTATTTCTTTCATGGTAAATTCTTTCAGTGAATCAAATCTTTCAATGAATAAAGTGCACTTCGTTAAATACAAATTAAAAGTTCTAATAAAGTTCTGCTGGGCCCTGGCTGCTACTGGTGTGTATTCCATCCCCACCACTTGTAATTGGAATCGATTGTTAGATTTATTGAGGCATATTACTACTTAAAGTAATTAATTATAAAAATAATTGCATATTCCTTGCCTTAAAAATAATTTTTTTCTAAATATCACTTGCAAATACTAGACACTACTAGTGAATACCCATTTTTACATCCTGCAAGATGCCGCGTGTGTTGTCCCTCTGAGTCTAAAGCCGTCCCACCCGCTAACTCCTGTGTACCTTCTTCACCTTGCCTGTAATGTCCTGAAAATACACCTGCCGCTTCCTGCTCAAGACCTCAGTTAGGTCTAATACCATAATCTCTGCTTGCATCTTGTTGTTTTCCTTCAAAGAACGTGTCACGATCCCATATTTATTTTTGTAATATGTGTCTTAGTCCATTTTCTGTCATATTACAGAATATCAGAATGTGAGTAATTCACAAGGAAAAAAAGTTCATTTGTCTCATGGTTCTGGAGGCTGAAGTCCAAGAGCGTGAAGCTGGTGTCTGGGGAGGGCAAGGGCATGTGTGTCAGCTCAGGTCTGTCCACTCTTCTTACGAAGTCACCAGTCCCCCCACAGGGGTCCCACGGTGATTACCAATCTAATCCAAATCACCTCCCACAGAAATGTAGGGGGCACATTCACACCATAATAGTATGTAGAACCATGAATTTGTTTTGTTCATCAGTACAGATAATATTTCTGGCACACGGTATTTAACAAATAAGTATTTTTGAATGTGTAAATAAATAAATGTATTCAATATGATGGCTGCCAAAAAAGTGGGAAAATCTTGTGTTCATTCCTTAATTGACCATCTTTGTCCCTAAAATGGAGAGCACTTTTTTCTTATCTAATGTCAGGGTCCTTCTCGTGGCTGCACAGTATTTCATTCATTCATTTCCATTAGTATCTTTCACTGAATGGATCCCATAGAATCCGAGTTTCTGCACTTATAACGCTGCATCAGCAAACATCTCATATCTGCATATCTGTGCCCTGGAGAAAATACATAGTTGGTATAATTTTCTTAAATTTTGGAATTACTTATTAAATTTATTTAGGCATATTGTCAGCTAATATACTACTTCAAGTAATTATAAAAATAAATGCATATTCTTTGCCTTAAAAATAAATTTATTTTTTCTAAATATCACTTGCAAATATTAGCCAATATTGAACCTAATTTTAAAATGGTGAATAACCATTTTTTACACAGACATTAAAGATGCTTTAAAATCTCTTAGAGAGTTAATACTGAAATAATAAATGTACATCTTCTCACAGTATTAATACGGCTTTCTGTGCATAAGGATTTCTGTTAGAAGCTTCCCTGTGGTATTAAATTATTTGATTTTCATATCAATATTTTGTAAAGAAATCCAGTTGTTCGTTAAGTGCTCATGGTGATACATATGCAAAAGAAAGAAAGCACACTTTTGTTCTGGGGTGTATTTCTTCTTTCTCTCAATTATTTATTGTGCTTTTATTTTGATCTAAGCATAGTTTTGAAATATAAACTCTGACATTGATTACTCTGTTAATGAGCTGCATCATAGATTCTCTAATCTGAAATAATTAATACCCTCCAACGACTGCAGTTTACACACCACATTTTGTGCAGATACTGGCATTGAAAAAGTCCTGTGATATATAAATGCAGAGGAAGTCTTGGTGGAATTTTTTTCTTACTTGATTAAGGCAGCCCCTGATCACTGGCAAACTTGTCAAAGCCCCTGTGATCTAGAGACTTCGAATAAAGTCACAGCAGAGAGAAAAAGAAATTGCACAAAGCCTTTTGCTAATATTAAAATGTTTGAAGTGACTGGCTTAATCTCAACCTCAAGGCAAATCAATGATTTTATACCAAGCGACTCCTTCGTTATATTTCTGTGCTGGGAAAAGCGAGAGGAAAAGCAATTAATCCCCCACTTCTGAGGAACGGGGTCGCTTTTCTCTGACAGCAGACTGGCCGTTAGGTGAGTGTGAGTGGAGCTCTGTTTAGTGTGAGAGAGGGGGACGGACCCCCAGCAGCAGAGCAGACAGCAGGGAAGCTCCCCTTGGCTCTCACCTTCCCAGAGGAAAGGGGAAAGGGGAGGCGCCGACATGGGGAGGGGGCCCAGCCACACAGCCCCTCCGCGGCACCTGAAAGTCACAGAAGTGCCAGGAGTCGCGCCAGGAAATAGGACAGCAGCAAGGGATGGAGAAATGGAGGCTGACTGAGCACCCCCAGCCCCTCCCCGCCCTCTTAGTCCTGAGATAAAGCCTCTTTCTTTTCTGTAAAAGCGGTAGCTTATTCTACACCACATAGAAAATGGCTTTCCAAGGGCCATGAATTTAACCTGCGTGGGAGGTGAAGGGGTTGGACGTGGTCTAGGTGACAGACGTCTATCTCCACGCAGCTCTGTGTGGCAGGTGATGACACTGGCGCCACAGACACAACAGTCTCGCCCCCGTGAGGTGGTGCCAGGGAAGTTACCGAGTGCTGGGCACCTGTGCAGAGCCATTCCTTTCTCTCCCCTCCCCTCTTCTCTGGGAGAGATTGCCTTGTTTAATTTCATTTTTTTTTTTTTTCTGTCCTGGGATGTAGTTAATCACTTGGGACAATGATTAAGGTAATTAAATTAGTTTTCTGATTCGTGAATGAACAGGTTATGTCTTAATTTCACAATACAAAAGGCTTGGCGTGTTTAATATTAATTGACAGAATAGGATTGCCACACAGGTGGCTTCCCCAGTACCGGGCTCTGTGACTGTCACTCTCCCGAGTGATCTAAGTGGTGGCGGTCACTGTCCTGGTAAAGGCAGCTGTCATCGTCTGCTCTGCTCTCCAGGTTAACTCTCATACCCCATCACCCCCTCTCAGTTCTGAGCACAAATGAAATGACTCGGGGGAATTAGGGAAGATGGGCAACACCACACTGCTAAATTTCTTCTCAAGGATTTCTCCCCATTTAAAAAGTATGTGTATCTATTCAGGCATAACTGTAATTCAATTCTTTGAAATCCGATTGTAACATAAATATGATTTATAATACTAGGACAATGAATCAATTTCCTCAGTTTAAAAAATGAATTTTCTACATAAACAATGAGAAACGTTGGTATTTCCATGTGGATTTATGCCAATGAAACCTGAAAGAAGTGAGATCAGCAGAGTTGGTATCTACCAGGGGACGAACTCTTAGATCTCTAAAATATGTTCTTTGGAAATGAATTTGACTTACCAGAGAGGAAAGGGGATATGTATTTGTCTCATTGTTTCCAGAGAAGCCTGAAATTCTTCCTAATTTTTGAGAAAGCTGGCAGGCCGCCTGTGGGATTGCTCCCCCACTCGCAGCAGGACTGCGGGGCAGGAGTGGTCAGCCTGTGGGCCTGAATCACAGTGGAAGAGAGTTGTCTAAATCCACTATTTTATCTTCTGAATATTTTTTTATAAGATGAAAAGAAAACCAGAAAGCTTCAACAGATTTCAAGTTATTTTCAGGTGGGCATGTGTAGGATTTTTATACAACACTACTTCAAAGCGCAATGAAAACCTTCTTATTCACTGTGAATTGGTCTGCCTGGTGCAAGATAGGGCCACGAGTTACCAGAAGGGGTTTCTTGTGGAATGCAATTCAGTGCTGGGATAGCAAAGCAAAAATGCGGCTCTCCCAGGCCGTCCTTAGGCTTCTGTGGTCTCCTCCATTGTCCACAGTTATGTAGATACTGTCTCCACAGTTCGGTATTAAACACGGCCAAATTAAAATTGAAGTCAGGAGAGCGCTCTAGGGGACACATTGTTCAGACTAATGGTTTCTGATGAGCATTATGATAATTGTGATAATAACAATCACTAAACATGTAAGTGGAGCAAGTTACGAAGTTGGTTGTCAGACAAGCGCCTTCTTCTTGGCTTTTTCCCAGCTCTTCCCAACTCCAGGCCAAGATGGCTTCCAGTGGTCCCTCCTGATTTATGTTTATCCTCTAAGACACTTGCTGAGTCCAGAGTCTGCTAAAACTGATGAGCCATCCTCTGCTGTGTGGGAAGATGGCAGAAGTGTCCATTTCAAAAAGGGTGTCCTTCCCACTGGACTCGGCAGGTATTTCTAGCTGAGAAGGTGGCTTGGTGGACAGCAAAGGCATCCGGCTTCATCTTTCTCTGTGAACATTTGTGGTTGTTAAATTACTCCTTGGCTTCTGTGCAACAGATAAACAGACCTGTAGATCATTGGAGTATTCACTGGCTTCAAACATGCCAATGCTTCGTGGCTGAACACTGGCACTTACACGTGCATGTATATGAATGAGTACTTGATTACAGTGTATAAGGTTGCTATTTAAAATTATATTTATTTGTCGTTCATAAAACATTACAGTAATAATAGATTGTAAGAATTGTCTGGCAACACAGGCTGTGAAAAAGTAAGTATGTGTGTTCATTTATGTTTCCTTCATTAACAGAGCATTTAGTGAACAGTAGCTCTGTGGTACAAATGATTTTAGGTGCTTGGTTATAAAGGTGAAAACAGCAGACAGGATTCCTGTCTATGGGGCTGACCTCACTTAGAGGTCAGCAGAAGATCCAGCATAAAACATCGCAAAGGGCCAGCCAGTGGTAGTGTAGGTGGGATCTGACTGCCAGGCTTATGTTACTAGAGGATCTAGTCTTCCTGTTTTTAGTGATGATATCTGAGTCTGTACAATCTAAAAGGATTTTGAAAAACCAGAACAATATAAGATCGGAGTTCTAGTTCAAAAAGTCTTGGAAATTATGTTTATAAACTGATATGTGGTGGGGCAGATGACTAGTAAACCAGTAACTAAGTTAATTGTTCTATAATTTGACCTAATGATGAATGCTATAAAGAAACGTTAAGACATACTGAGAGCCAGGCACTGTGGTGTGTGGCTATAGTCCTAGCTACTCAGGAGTCATTTGTATGAAAGATGAACTGCTTCAAAACGGCAGTCTCTTAGCAAAGCCCTAGGTGGGTTGAGAAAACCAGCCACGCAACGTTGAGGCGAAAGAGAGAGCAGCAGGAGGCCAGGCCGTGCAGGTGTTGAGTTTGTTGTATGTGAGGTACACAAAGAAGGCTAGCGTGGCTGGATCAGGTATGATGAGCTTGGAGAGAGGCCAGGGCAGGTCTGTGTAAAGAATGTGTGTGGGAAGCCATCAGAGGACGCTGAATACGGGAGTAAGGGGATCGGGTCTGTGTTTCTAAAGAACACGCCAGCCCCCAATGGAGAAATGGCTCAGGCAGGCAGTGGCTGGAGCCGTGGGAGCCGCGACGAAGTTCAGGTGGCGTGAGCTTGGGTGAGGGTGCCTCACTCGGACAGATCTTGAAGGTGGAACACACAGTGTGTGTGGAGGGATTAGAGGTGGCATATGATGGAAGCAGAGGAGGGAAGGATGATTCATGGAAATTTTCTTGAGCATGTGGGTGAATGGGGGTGTTTTTGATTGGGCTGGAGGAGACGAGGCAGGAGTAGGTTTTGTTGGAATAATCAAAGATTCTAAATTGGACGTATTAATTTAAAGATGGCAATTCCGATGAGTCACGGGCAGTGCACTGTGCAAATCTGGAGCTGAAAGCTGGAAAAATAAATTCAGCAGAAAGCAGATTATAGGTATTTAAAGCCACAGGATTGAGAAGATCACCTGAGCAGTGAGTATAAATAGTGATATGCTTTGGTTAATGGGCCCCTCCAAATCCCACACGGAAATCTGATCCCCAGTGTTGGAGGCAGAGCCTAAAGGGAGGTGCCTTGTTGCTGTCCTCACAGTAGTGAGTTCTCACTCTATCAGTCCCCAGGAGAGCCTGGCCCCTCCCCACTCTCTCTCACTCCTCTGTCTCCATGTGGTCTACACACCAGCTCCCCTGTACTTTCCTGAATGAACTGGAGGCTTCCTGAGGCTTCCAGAAGCTGGTGCCAGGCTTCTTGTGCAGGCTGCACGACCAGGAGCCAAAGAACCTCTTTTCTTTGCAAATTACCTAGTGTCCATATTCCTCTCCAGCAGCACAAATGGATTAAGAGTATAGAAAAAGAAGAGGCCCACAGACCAGGCCTTCCAGCATGTGGAGGTCAGTGACGGACGGAGCACAGACAACACAAAGGGGTGGCCGTGGCAGTGAGGTGGGCCTGCGAGCCCGGCTGTGTCACTGGAGACCCATTCTTCCTCCTCCGAGCGATGATACCTGACTCTGTAAAATCTAGAAGGGATTTTAAAAAATAAGAGCAATATAATATTGGAGTTCTATTTCAAGAAAACCTGGAAATTATGTTTGTAAACCTACATATAAAGCACAGTATTGAACTTCCTAAGCATTAGGTAGAGCTAACTTTCATGTTTTCACCTCATTAAAGAAATGATTTTAATAAGCTTTGAACAGCTCTTTGAAGATATTTATAACTTCAATCACTTCACATTTTTATCAGACATTAATTTCAAAACATTTAGCAATCTTTCATCAAAGTGGGAGATCAATAGACTAAAAACTTTTCCCCCTGAATTTCTTGTTTTTCATTTTAATGGATCATAGCTTTAAGTGTCAAATTTTAAATGGAATTCTGCACTTTTGCAGGAAAGAATTAGTTCCATGGCCACCATTGCTAGTATTTATCACTGATGAGGTGGTTGGGGACGGCCCTCAGGCCCTATCGACCGTGTGCGTGACCAGTTGTGATATTGGAGATTGCTTATATTTTTGATCTCAAAGATCTCTGTTTCTCACAAAATATATTCTGCTGGGTCAATTTATTTTATTATTATTAGTTTCTTTTTTTATTGTTAAATCATAGCTGTGTACATTAGTGCAATCAAGGGGTACAATGTGCTGGTTTCATATATAATCTGAAAAATTCTCATCAAACTGTTCAACTTAGCCTTCATGGCATTCTCTTAGTTATTGTATGTAGACATTTGTACTCTGCCTTTAGTAAGTTTCACCTGTACCCATTCTAAGATGCACCGTAGGTGTGGCCCCATCCATTACCCTCCCTCCATCCTAACCTCTCCCCTCCCTTCCCCTTCCTTGGACCTTTCCTCATAGTCTTGTGCTATAGTTGGATTATAGCCTTCATGTGAAAGCTATAATTTAGCTTCATATTAGGGCTGAGTACATTGGATACTTTTTCTTCCATTCCTGAGATACTTTGCTAAGAAGAATATGTTCCAGCTCCATCCATGTAAACATGAAAGAGGTAAAGTCTCCATCTTTCTTTAAGGCTGCCTAATATTCCATGGTATACATGTACCACAATTTGCTAGTCCATTCGTGGGTCGATGAGCACTTGGGTTTCTTCTATGACTTAGCAATTATGAATTGGGCTGCAATAAACATTCTGGTACAGATGTCTTTGCTGTATTGTGATTTTTGGTGTTCTGGGTATAAACCTAGTAAAGGAATTATAGAATCGAATGGCAGGTCTATTTTTAGGTCTCTAAGTATTCTCCAAACATCCTTCCAGAAGGAATGTATTAGTGTGCATTCCCACCAGCTGTGTAGAAGTGTTCCCTTTTCTCCACATCCATACCAGTTTTATCAGGTCCCAGTAGTGTATTTTTGATACTGCTTCAATTGCCTGGGGAGTCCTCCTCATAAAATATGCACCCAGGCGGATTCCTTCAAGAGTTTTCCCTGTACTTTCTTCAAGTATTTTTATAGTTTCATGTCTTAAGTTTAAATCTTTTATCCAGTGAGAGTCTATCTTAATTAATGGTGAAAGGTGTGGGTCCAGTTTCAATCTTCTACAAGTTGCCAGCCAGTTCACCCAGCACCTTTTGTTAAATAGGGAATCTTTTCCCCACTGAATGTTTTTAATTGGCTTGTCAAAGATCAAATAATGGTAAGTAGCTGGATTCATCTCTTGGTTCTCTATCCTATTCCAGACATCTACTTCTCTGTTTTTGTGCCAATACCATGCTGTTTTGATCACTATCGATTTATAGTACCATCTCAGGTCTGGTAGCATGATTCCTCCTGCTTTGTTTTTATTGCTGAGTAATGTTTTGGCTATTCAAGGTTTTTTCTGATTCCATATAAAACGAAGTATTGTTTTTTCAAGATCTTTAAAATATGACAATGGAGCTTTAATAGGAACTGCATTAAAATTATATATACTGTGGCTCAGTGAGTGGGGCGCAGGCCCCATATACTGAAGGTGGCGGGTTCAAACCCAGCCCCGGCCAAACTACAACAAAAAAAATAGCTGGGCGTTGTGGCGGATGCCTGTAGTCCCAATGCTTGGGAGGCTGAGGCAAGAGAATCACGTAAGCCCAAGAGCCGGAGGTTGCTGTGAGCCGTGTGACGCCATGGCACTCTATCAAGGGCAGTAAAGTGAGACTCTGTCTCTACAAAAAAAATAAAAATAAAATGAAATGATAATAAAAAAATTATATATTGCTTTGGGTAGTATAGACATTTTAACAATGTTGATCTTCCCAGCCATGAGCATGGTATGTTTTTACATCTGTTAACATCTTCAGCTATTTCTTTTCTTAAAGTTTCATAGTTCTCTTTGTAGAGATCTTTCACATCCTTTGTTAGGTATACTCCAAAATATTTCATCTTCTTTGGCACTACTGTGAAAGGAATTAGAGTCCTTGACAGTTTCTTTGGCTTGGTTATTGTTGGTATATATAAAGGCTACAGATTTATGGGTGTTGATTTTGTAGCCTGTGACATGATGTATTCCTTGATCACTTCTAAAAGTTTTGTAGTAGAATTCCTAGTGTTTTCCAGATATAGGATCTTGTCATCTGTGAAGAGTGAAAGTTTGATCTCTTGTGACCCTATGTGGATACCCTTGATCACCTTTTCTTCCCTAATTGCAATGGCTAAAACTTCCATTACAATTGCTCTTTCATTACAAAGAGCAATGGAGACAATGGGCAACCTTGCCTGGTTCCTGATCTAAGTGGAAATGATTTCAATTTAACTCCATTGAATACGATATTGGCTGTGGGTTTGCTGTAGATGGCCTCTATTAGTTTAAGAAATGTCCCTTCTATACCAGTTTTTTTGAGTGTTCTGATCATGAAGGGATGCTGGGTATTATCAAAAGCTTTTTCTGCATCAATTGAAAGAATCATATGGTCCTTATTTTTTAGTTTGTTTATGTGCTGAATTACATTTATAGATTTACATACATTGAACCAGCCTTGAGACCCTGGGATAAATCCCACTTGGTCGTGGTGTATAATTTTTTGGTGTGTTGTTGGATTCTGTTTGTTAGGATCTTATTGAGTATTTTAGCATCAGTATTCATTGGTGATATTGGTCTATAATTTTCTTTTCTTGTTGGGTCTTTCCCTGTTTAGGGTATCAAGGTGATGTTTGCTTCATAGAATGTGTTGGGTAATATTCCTTCTTTTTCTATATTTTGGAAGAGGTGTAGTAATATAGGTACTAGTTCTTCTTTAAAGGTTTGGTAGAATTCTAATGTAAAGCCATCTGGTCCTGGGCTTTTCTTTTTAGGGAGATTTTGTATAGTTGATGCTATTTCAGAACTTGATATAGGCCTGTTCAACATTTCCACTTCATTCTGGCTAAGCCTTGGTAGGTGGCGTACTTCCAGGTATTGGTCGATTTCTTTCATATTTTCATATTTGTGAGAGTAGAGTTTCTTATAGTACTCGTTAAGGATTTTTTGAATTTCTGAGGGGTCTGTTGTTATTTCATCATTACCATGTCTGATTGATCAAATTAGGGATTTTACTCTTTTTTTCCTGTTTAGGTTGGCCAAAGGTTTATCTATTTTATTGATCTTTTCAAAAAACCAACTTTTGGATTTATTGATCTGTTGTATAATTCTTTTGTTTTCAATTTCATTTAATTCTGCTCTGATTTTGGTTATTTCTTTTCTTCTGCTGAGTTTGGGGTTGGAGTGTTCTTCCTTCTCCAGTTGCTTGAGATGTCCCATTAAGTTATTAACTTCCTCTCTTTCCATTTTCTTGAGGAAGGCTTGCAGTGCTATAAATTTCCCTCTTAGGACTGCCTTTGCAGTATCCCAGAGGTTCTGGTAATTCGTGTCTTGATTGTTCCAAAAATTTGGTGATTTCCTTTTTAATCTTGTCTATAACCCATCTATCCTTCAGCATAAGGTTCTTTAGCTTCCATGTTTTTGTATGGGTATGCAGATTCCTGTTGTTACTGAGTTCAACTTTTATTCCATGATGGTCTGAGAAGATGCAAGGAATAATTTTGTATTTTTTAAAATTTTCTGAGGTTATATTTGTGGCCTAGGATGTGGTCGATTTTAGAATATGTTCCGTGGGCTGATAAGAAGAATGTATATTCAGTTTTGTTGCGATGAAATGTTCTGTAGATGTCTGTTAAGTCCTGATGTTGAATGATTAACTTTAAATCTAAAATTTCTTTGCTTAGCTTCTTTTTGGAGGATCTATCCAGCACTGCTAAAGGGGTGTTAAAATCTCCAACTACTATGGAACTGATGGAAATCAAGTTGCTCATGTCTGTTAGAATTTCTCTTATAAAAAGAGGTACGTTCTGGTTGGGTGCATAAATATTAATAATTGAAATCTCATCATGTTGAGTATTGCTTTTAACAAATATGAAGTGTCCATCCTTATTCTTCCTTACTTCGGTTGGTTTAAAGCCTAATGCATCTGCGAATAGGATTGCAACACTGCTTTTTTCAGCTTTCCATTTGCCTGGAGTATAGATGACCATCCCTTCAGCTTGAGTCTATATTTGTCTTTTAATGTAAGATGCGATTCTTGTATGCAGCAGGTATCTGGCTTGAGTTTTTGTATCCAGTCCACCAACCTGTGCCTCTGTAGAGGACAATTTAAACCATTCACATTAATTGAGAATATTGATAAGCCTTTCGAGAGTTCGGTGGACATTTTTTTTTTTTTTTTTGTGGTGGAGGATTACGCTGGTCTTTATGGAGGATAGGTCTGAGGAAATCCTGGAGAGCTGGTTTAGTTATGGCAAATTTCTTCAACATGTGAATGTCATTGAAGTATTTAATTTCTCCGTCATAAATGAAACTTAGTTTAGCTGGGTACAGGATCCTGGGTTGAAAGTTGTTTTGTTTTAGGAGATGAAAAGTCGATGATCATGCTCTTCTAGCTTGAAAGGTTTCAGCAGAGAGATCTGCAGTTATTCTAATATTCTATCCCTTGTAGGTGATGGTTTTCTTTCGTCTGGCTGTTTTCAGAATTTTCTCCTTCATATTAACTTTAGTGAAATTGATTATGATGTGTCTGGGGGATGTCTTATTTGGGTTGAGTCGTGCTTGAGTTCTGAAATTGTCTGCTATCTGAATTTCAGTATCTCTTGGAATGTCTGGAAAGTTCTCCTTCATAATCTCATGGAGAAGAGACTCTGTGCCTTGTGAAGCCTCTTCGTCACTTTTGGAGATCCCTGTAAGACGAATATTGGTTTTTTTCGAATTATCCCAGAGCTCTCTGAGAGTGTGATCTGTTTTTGCCCTCCATTTATCGTCCTCTTTGAGAGTTTGGGAGCGTTCGAAAGCTTTGTCTTCAATGTCAGAAATCCTTTCTTCTCCTTGCTCCATTCTGTTACTGAGGGATTCTACTGTGTTTCTCAGATCTTTGAGGGCTGCAACTTCTTGTCTCAATGTGTCAAAATCTTTGGTCATTTGGTCTTTGAATTCGTTGAATTCTTGAGATATCTTTTGGGTTACTACTTGGAATTCTAATTCTATCTTATTTGCTATCCAGATTCTGAATTCGATTTCTGAAATCTCAGCTATTTGTTTGTGCATGGGATCTTGTGCTGTGTCTGCCCCATTGATCCTTGGGGGAGTTGATCTACTCTGACTATTCATATTGCCGGAGTTTTTCTGTTGATTTCGCTTCAAGATGGTTTTTCACTGTTGCCTCCCGTCCTCAGAGTTGGGGAGGTGTCTTTCCAAGATTAGATCCCAGCGGGATCACTCTATTGTTGCTGGGTCTCTGTAGGGAGTGACCCTGTGTAGTTCCTCTGGGGCTGCCCCAGCCAGGAGTTCTGGTTGTGGAAGCAGCTCTACAGTGTGACACACCTGGATCCAGCAGCAGGACGGGTGGTGGTGTGCACGGTTCTGGGAGTCACTGGCGCCCAGTGACTTTGGCACAGAGATCCCAAGGCTCCAGCAGTCTCTGGCTGGGAGAAGGGCTCTGCGCAGAGGCAGGGAGGGCTCCAGAGGGCACGCGGCTACCAGAGTCCCTTGGTAGACGAGCAGGCCGGTGTGGAGGCAGGGAAGGTACAGGAGGGAGGATGCAGGGTTGCATGGCTCTTGCAGTTCCTGTTCAGGGCATGCGGTGGCCCAGTGGGCACGGGTCGTGGGTTGGGGGTCACGGTGCAGCTCTTATGGAAGTCCCAATGAAACCAAGTCCAGGAGTTTGAGGTTGCTATGAGCTGTGATGCCACGGCACTCTACCCAGGGCAATAGCCCAAGGCTCCAGTGTGCCAAAACCAGTCTTACTCTGCCCCTGTGGGTTAAGGCCGTAAGGCAGCTCAGTCCCTGCCTTTAGGCTGCTCAGTCACTAGGTTACTAGCTCCCGCCTGATCCTTGCTTTGCAACCCTGAGGGCGGAGCTTGCTGGGGCAGTTCTGTCACAATAGTTCCTTGCGGCCTGCAGCCGAACACTATTAGCTCCATCTGGCTCAGCGGCTCAGTCTGTGGCCCTAGACGATGCCTAAAGTTCTCTGCTCTCCTGCTCAAGCTCTCCCCAAGGCAGTTCAACTGAGTGCTAAGTCCAAAGACACCAAAACAGTTCACATATAAGGCCTGTCCGGTTTGTAGTCTCACTGCTGCTTGTACTTACAGCTGCCGGCGGGATTAGGTGCATCGAACACACGCAACCACTTGCCAATTTTCTACTGTTTTTGTCCTCCTCTTGGGGTCCAGAAGTCCCTTGCTGATTCCCTGCATCCTCAAAGGGATGATTATAGGCAGACCCCACCAGCCAGAGATGCCTGGAGTCTTATCTCCCCAGAATCACCGTGCCCAGTTGCAGGGAAGCTGTTACTTGGTGGCCATCTTGCTCCACCTCCTCTGGGTCAATTTCTTAACCCTCATAATGAGTTTTATTAGTGGTTTTTTTTTTTTTGTTTGTTTGTTTTTTGCAGTTTTGGCCAGGGCTGGGTTTGAACCCGCCATCTCCAGTATATGGGGTCAGAGCCGTACTCCTTTGAGCCATAGGCACAGCCCAAGTAGTTGATGTTTTAATTCTGTGATTTTTTCATTTCAGTTGAAATATGTCTCCTGAAAATGTACCTTGTTAAATAGAAATAAAGATGAAAGATGTATTTTATAATATGGTTCAATCCCTCTTGCACTGAAATTTTGCTTTATGCCAGCTCCTTGAATAGCCTCCATATTGTGGATTTTCACAACTTTACTTTGGATCATTCTATCTACACTAAAATTTGTGTCTCTGCGTATTTAGAATGCAATGAGGGAAAGTAACCCTCACAAGATTGTCAAGTTACTGAGTATTTCAGTTACTTGAATGGGACTTGTTTTCTAAATACAGCCTCATCCCCTTCTTCTCTGGACTTCACTGAAGTAGGGGTTGTACCTTTGCTTCACCTTTCTGTAGGGGCACATAATCCTCATCTTTTCTGTCCCGAAAGTGCCTGGGCTTTTTTGCACAGATATGAGGGATGGGCATAGCACTTTTCACCATCTTCAGCACAGTAGCTAATTTCACTTTTACTTTATATGTCATGTCATTTGGGGTATAAGTATGATAGAGGTCAAATTTTTTTTTTCCTACCATGTTTTCCAAGTTAAGGGGAAGGGGAAGAGAATATGATAAATTAATGTAGGTCAGACATCAGTACTTTATGCTTTAATGTAGAGGTCAAGTTCAAAGTGAAAATCAATGCTATAATTTCATAATTTGGAACTCACATATCTGAAGTATTTCTAAAGCAAAACAGGAATGCTTTGGGGTTTTAGATTTATTGATCATTTAGAGAATCTCTTACATTAAAACTATAACTAGATATGTTTTGGGTTTTAAAAAGCATAATTTTCAGGAACTGGGTTCTAATGGATATAGGAAGGTTTAGAGAGAGAAAGAAAAAAAAAAGAACTAAGTTACTCCAGATAATAAAAATCAAAAGAAAATATGCAGTCATTTGTTTCATTGCATTAAGAGCGGGGCGGGGGGAAATCCTTATTTTCAAAATGTTGCATAGCTACAAAGGAACAAATTAGTCAATGCCTAAAAGCATGAAATATAAAGGGAACTAACACACACTGACATTTGGGGCTTTATTGTAGAGAAATCATGCTAGGTACTTACACATATATGTACACAGAAGGCTCTAACTGCATCATGCCCATGCCGTGATGGTGCAGAGGTGGTAACTGTGTGGGTCAACACGTGTGTTCCCTGCTCCAATCCTGCATGGCGGGAACCTCTAGGCGTGCGAGGGAGCCTTGTCAATTTTGCCATTGTAGATTAATAGAATTGTTTTAATCTTTGATCAGTGCATACCTATTAAGCATCTTCTTTGTAAAAGGCCTTTAGGGCCAACTCCAGGCAGTGTGCAGGGATGAGAGGAGGCTCAGCTCCTCCAGGCTGAGGAGGGGAAACGGAGAGATGAGTGCAGTCACCGCATACCTCAGGCTCTCCAGGGCGCTCTGTCTCCATCAGTGTTAGGTCATTATGCAAAATAAGGCTACATTAACCTTGTCTTTAATTTTTTTTTTTTAATTTTTCAAAATTTCAAAGATACAAGAGAGATGAAAGATATTTCTACCTCTCAGTTTTAAAGTAAACCATAGTAATACATTGGCCTGAATTTCTAAAGTTCAACAGGTGGTATACTTTGAATGTGGTTTGTCTCCACCAGAACTCATGTTGGAACTTGGTCCCCAATAGCAATGTTGGTTTAAAGGTGGTGAGACCTTAAGAGGCATTTGGGTCATGACAGATATGCCCTTATGCAGGGATTAATGCTATCTGGCAAGAGTCTAGAACTGGATTAGTTACTTCAAGAGTTGGTTGCTATGAAGGGAGGTTGCCCCTCATGGTTTGCCTCTTTTGCACCTGCCCGCTCATGGTTCTCACAACTTCCTGCCACGTGGTATCATCCACCATGTTATGAGGTAGCCTGAGGCCTTTGCCAGATGTGGCCCTCCAGTCTTAAACTTCCCAGCCTTTAGGACTGTGAGCTAAAGAAAACCCTTTTCTTTATAAATTACCCAGTCTCAGGTATTCTGCTTCTCAGGAAACAGACTAAGACAATAGGTCTCTCCCACAAATCAGGAGGACATTAGGCCATCACCACCATGTTGGGATATTGGTGAGAATCCTTGTTCATAGAATTGGCCAGGAAACAGCTTCTGTCTTGGTAAAACTCTGAGAGAAGTTCAGAGTGGGGTGAGTTGAGCCTTGGGTACTGCAGCAATAGCTCCTTTAGTTTAGTTTCTTGCCATTCTTTTCCCCTAGGGCATATACCACAATGGTGGGATTGAGGCAGATCCATGCTCGGAAAAAGGGTGCTGCATGTAGTTCCCAAGTCCTCCTTCCCGCAGAATGTGTCCCTTCGAAAGACCCTGCAGCCTCTGTGTTAAAGGATTCTGCACCCAGGTCCACAGTCCTCCTTCCCGCAGCATCTGTCCCTTCCAGAGACTCTGCAGCCCCTGTGTTAACTACCTTTGATTGGCCCCTGGCTTCCAGTTGGGCAGATGTAGATGGGGGCACGGATTAAGATCTATTTCTAATGTGTCCTTTCCCACATGCAGGTTAATCCAGGTAAATAGAGTCACGATTGCTTAATGATGGGGAAACACTCTGAGAAACATGTCATTAGGTGATTTTGTCATTTTTCAAACATTGTTGCGTGCACTTATACAAACCTCCGTGCCAGGCCCAATACTCCTAGGCTGCGAACTTATACAGCATGTTACTGTGCTGAACACCAGGCAGTTGTAACACAATGCTAAGTATTTGTGCATCAAAGCCTATAAAACATGGAAAAGCCATCGTACCAATATGGTATTATCATCTTACAGGACCACTGCAGAAGATGTGGTCCATCACTGACAGAAAAGTTGTTACGCAGCACGTGGCCATGCACTGCACATACCCGTAAATCAAACATAATTCAGCTTGGCCTCAGCTTCAGCCTTACCTCAAATCAAATATAATAGAAGACCACAGAAAGGAAAGATGAATTCTAACTGGAAATGGAGGAGCTTATGTGGGCTGCAGCCCCCTGGAGGCTCAGTGTGGTAGTGAGAAGAGGATGCCCAAAGTGGCTCTGCCTGTCGAGTTCAGGTCAGGAACTCGGTGAACTTGGGCTGCACGGTGAACTTGGGCACACTCATCTTCCTGGGCCTTCACCCCTGTCATTTAAAAAGGGGATAACATAGGGTAATAGTAATATTCATGTCATGTGATTTTTATTGAGTGAGATGATGTTACAAAATGGTTGCAGTGGTTCTTGGCACAATGTAAGTACATCTAATCCTGGCTGGGCATTGACGAAAGAACAGATTTTACAAGTAGAGACTCGGGACTAACATCTCAGTGGGAAGGAACAGGACATGAAAAAAGGATAAAAGCAGGAAAATGCAATGTATTTGCAGAAAGGTATAATTTGGTCTTCTCAGAGCACTGTGTGCGTGTGTATATATATTTAGAGTTAGCCAATATACGCATACATATGGATGTAGATAGATTTAATCTTACATTGATTTAGACGAATGCCAGCCTGTAGGAAACTATCTCCATTCATTTTGTTTACAAGCATATCTGAGTGGTCCAGCATCTCACACTTACTGTAGTTCACACTGCCATTGCTGATAGCGCCGCTGGTAGTGCTTACCATCACTAATAACTGCCTTTACTGAGCTACTATCAGATGCCAGGCATGTGCTGAGAGTGTTAATCGCATTGAATTCTTACAGCAACCTACTAAGATCTCCATTCAGCATGTATAAAAACTAATGCTTAGGTTAGGTAAACAGCTCACCTGTGTCTTTTTTGCTGTCTAATAAAGTACCACAAAGATTAGTTGTGTGATCAGAACCTGTTATGGTCTCACAGTTTCTGTAGGTCAGGAGTTTGGGTTAACTGGAACCTCTGCTCAGGGTCTCACAAGTAGAGATCTGGATCTGGCTGCAGGGCCAGGTTCCTTTCTGCAGTTTGGGTCTTTTTCAAGATCACATGGTGTTTGACAGAGTCCAGTTCCTGCAGTTGTAGGGACGAGGCCCAGCTTTCTTGCTGGCTGCCAGCCAGGGCCTTTCATATCTTCTTTCAGGAAAGGCCTGGTGGATGTTTTAAAGAAGCTCATCTGATTGTGCCAGGCCCACCCAGGTATCTTCCTTTTTGTGATCTCAAAAATAACTGATTTTTGACGTTTCCTACATCTGCAAGATTTCTTCATCTTTGCCATATAATATAATATAATAACGAGAGAGATATCTGATGATTTTCACAGGTACCATCCAGGGTTATACAGGACAGGATTATATAGGACGCATATACCAGGAGGCTGGAATTTTGGGAATAGTCTTAGAATTCTAACTCCCACATTGCCCAAGGTTGCAAAACAAAAGGTTATTTAAGCCGAAATCTCTGAGTCTAAAATATTCCATAAAATCTACTCTTATATTTTTCATCATATGTGTCTTATCTTCAAACATCTCATTTTAGAAACTCTACTACTATTAGCTCTTATATAAGATTATGTATATCTGAGTCAGTATCTCAATTCTCCGTACCTTTAATTTTACGTTGATTCTTTTGAAAATGGTTTATTTTTAGGGTTTATGTTCTTGTCAAACACAGATTGCAAGATGATAAAGCAAAGACTAGTTGTCTGGCATTTTTTTCCCATTAATTTTCATCTGCTAAAAATCTGTTTCTCAACTGGTTGTGCTTTACCTGAATATTTACATCTCAAAAGCCAGTGCAGAAATATTTTGGCATTTCCCCTCTTCTCTGCCATTAATAGTCTACTGTAAACTTCACATATTTTTAATCATCTTATTTTTAGTAATGATACAATGCCAAAAAGTATAGTCAGTGTCAGATGATGGTTTGTGAATCTAAGACATGTGGCTGACAATTTGGGGGCAGTTGTGCTACGCTCTAGCTGTACCGCTGTGACATCACACACATGGTACCATGTGTAGCCTTCACGGCTACTCCAGATTTGATTGAATTTCATGAGCTACTCCCTAAAGGACACTTATTCGAGAGGTGGCTTTGGTTTAAGACAGCAAAGTCAGAAACCAGGGCTTTAGGAACATCTTATTATTTTTGTCGTCTAACAAATTTCATTCATCAAGCAAGTCACTGTCAAAGAGATGAGGCAGATACTGAGTGGTAAACAGACCAGCTGAAGACGGCCTATTTCATTTTGCTGCCAATTCAGGGTCATCAGCTAACAGCAAGTGCAAGAGACTAAGTTGGCATTCACAGTAAGGAGAACAAAGAAGAAAAGAAATAATTCCTTACTTACTTCATGAATAAACATCTTGGGAAGTAACAGGCAGAATGTGCATTCTTTGTACGTAGAGGCTTAGGAAACAAACGAGGCCAGCAGGAACAACCCTCTCACCCCAATGCATCTTGACACAACGAGGCAAGATTCGCTCATGAGCCAACCATCAGATTTGTTAGGTTGCCATTCTCCTCTTAACTCAGCTAACTCCTTGAAAATAAACACTAACCTGAAAATGGGATCACTGACCAAAACAAAACAGGATAATGTAGATAATACGTTCATGGTCCATGCCTTTCAAGGGAAGGGGGAAGAATGAATTCAGCGTTTATCAGAGACCTAGTCTGGTGCCCTCCGAGTCCCTCTGAGATCCCTGCCTTCGAATTGGAGGCGTCTGGCAGGTGTTGCCTTTTTGATTTTCTCCCCTAAGGCCTGTCTTCCCCTCCCTTTGGCTTTGCTCTGAGTGTTCCACTCTTGGCCTCTTTGCAATTTGGTCTCTGGTTTTCTGACTTCTGCCTTATACTTGAGTCTTGACTCTTCACCCTTGATTGGCTTCGTCTTTCCTTTACCTTTATGCTGAGCTGTTTTAGCTAGGCTGCTACCTGACCAGTTTCACCCACCCATTTTGAAAATGCAGTTGGACCTCTTTATCAATGAGGTCAACCAGCCTCAGCTAAAAAATATTCAGAAAAAGGCGGTGCCTGTGGCTCAAAGGGGTGGGGTGCCAGCCCCATATGCCAGAGGTGGCGGGTTCAAACCCAGCCCCGGCCAAAAACTGCAAAAAAAAAAAAAAAAAATTCAGAAAAAAGTTGCATCAGTACTAAACACATACAGTGTTTTTCATTGACATTATTCCCTAAAGAATTCAGTACAACTGTTTTTCTAGCGTTACATTGTATTAGGTTTTATAAGTGGTAGAGAGAAGATTTAAAGTATACAGGAGGATACACTTAGGTATAAATCCTGAATCATTTTATATCAGAGCTCCTGTGGTTGTGATGTCCTGGAACCAACCCCCTCGGGCCCCAGGGACGACCCGGATGCCAGGCAAGGGCATGTCACTTCATTTATTTTTCTTAGCCATCGTAAGAGGCATATATTGTTATCCCCATTCTTAGATGAAGAAACTGGGGCTCAAAAAGTTTTCAGTATTTCCCCTTAAATTATATATTTGTCAAAGAGCCCAACTGGCCTTTGAATCTAATTATTCCTGAATCCAACATTGTATTAATTTCATCTACCTCCCCCTCCAAAGTGCTCCAGCTTATGAATTTGATTTTATTTTCTGAGAGAGGTTACCTTTCAAATATGCTATCTAACCTCAAAAAGCTGGAGTGTACTGTGGCAGAAAAGGGGCCTTGGAGTCACACTCAGCCAGGTTTACCTGCTACAGATGGCACTTAGGAAGCCATGTGACTCTGGGCAAATTATATTCTGAAACTCAGTTTTCATCTGTAAAACTCACAAAATAAATATAAGCTTTTCAGGGATCCTTCATGTACTCAAACACGAGGCAGGCATGCTACTAGGTGGTCTGTAAACGGGTCTGGTGGCAATGGTAGTAGGTGTTTTGTCAGGTGTCGCTGGAAATGCTTAAGTGATGTCAGGGGAACAGCGCAGGGTGACAGCACTCTAGAGTGACAGCACTCTCACAGTTTTGTTAAAAGTCAAGGTCTCAAAGTCACACGACTCCTTAGAGAAGATGTTTGTAACATGCAGAGAAGCCGCAGTTATAAGACAATAACCACAGTGGTGTCTGTCTCTTCAGGTCAATGATATTTATTGCTGTTTTCATATCACGCTTCTAACACAGGCATCATTTAATCTGTAAAATGTATTTAGTTATTGACAAAAGAATCAAGTCAAGGAAACATTAATGAATCTAAACAAAAGCGGTTTAATTGTAGATATCCATTTGTGAAATGGAGTAGAAAAGACATTATCTGCCTAAGTATGCTTTTTTTCTCCTTGCTACAGAGGACAGTGCAATGATGCACATGTTTTTTTCATTTTTATTTTAAAACTTTAGTGTATTTTGTACCTAGTGTTGCCTTTTCTTGTTCATTCTGAATAAAAATTATCTCTGGCAGAATCAAGACACAATGTCTACGCAAAGATCCATCTGCCCAGAGTTGGCACTACCCAGTTCCATTTAGAAATGAAATAAACCCAGGAATGAACAGAGGAAGATCCTGGAGAGCTAAAATGCTGATGGCTTGTTGGTTTTTATCAAGTTAGCCAAGCAGTGTGTTAGGTAAAGAAGTATTTTATACACCTCTGAATCTAGTAGGGCCTGGTAGATTTTTTGGAAGTTTCTGTAAAAAAGAGCAGAGTCTTTGGTTGATTTTTACAGAAGGGTTTCATGTGCATACCATTGGCAGCAGAGAGACAGAAATAGGATGAGAAGATGAATGTTCCTTTATTCCCTGCCATGGACAAGGTGGAGCGTAGGACCCCAAGCACCACGAGCTAGCCTGCCTGTGGCACCAGGTCCCCCACAGGGAGCTTCTCTGTCAGGGTCCCGGCACAGCCTTGATGTTCCCACACAGTAGGTGCCTGTTTTGTCAGGGTCCCAGCATGGCCTTGATGGCCCCACACAGTAGGTGCCTGTTTTGTCAGGGTCCCAGCATGGCCTTGATGGCCCCACACAGTAGGTGCCTGTTTTGACAGGGTCCCGGCACGGCCTTGATGTTCCCACACAGTAGGTGCCTGTTTTGTCAGGGTCCCAGCATGGCCTTGATGGCCCCACACAGTAGGTGCCTGTTTTGTCAGGGTCTAGGCACGGCCTTGATGGCCCCACACAGTAGGTGCCTGTTTTGTCAGGATCCCGGCACGGCCTTGATGGCCTCACACAGTAGGTGCCTGTTTTGTCAGGGTACCGGCACGGACTTGATGGACACACAGTAGGTGCCTATTTTTAGTCTACTCAGCTGATACCTGAATCTCATGAATCTTTTAATGAATAATTTCCATACATCTTCCATTTTCTGAGAATTTCCTGGTTAGCTTAAAACAATAAAAACTACACAAGAAACCAAATAAATAACCAGTGTCCAGACCTCACCCCCAGACATGTGGGCTGTAGTCCTCCCAAGGCTAGACCTTGGGGCCCTTCCCTCTGCTCCATGCCCTGGAGAGTGCTGGGCTTCCAAAACCCAAAGAATAAGCCTGGTGACCCCTGTCAGCAGAGGGACAGGCTGTATCCACCCCCTGCTGAGAGCACAGTCCACCCCCATGTGCCGCCGGTCCCACATGGCCAACTCACTTTTATATCTGCTGTCAAGCAACCTTTGCTGAGGGGCATTTTCAGGGAGTGGGGTGGGGCTGCACTGCATTCTGGAAGGCACCTCCACTATACTGTTCCACAGCAAGGGCTCCGTAAATTGTGGTCCTTCATCCGAAGGTCTGTGGCTATTATCATAGAAGTCATCCTTCCAAGGCTGACCTCTCCCTTCCCCTGCAAAGTGCAGTATTGTGCTGGGATTGTGTGGGAGATGTTTACACCTCAATTGCTCATGGAACCACCTTTTTCTTTTGCAGAGAGATTATGTTGGAATTTTATTCCAAATTCCTGCTTGCCTTCTTTCTTAGGGGACATTTTTATTCCATGATGATATTTTCTTCTTGAGCCAAAAGTAATTGTCCTTCTCTAAAGTTAAATATTACTCTAATTGATGTGTTCATGGCTGGCCTTTTTTTTTTTTTTTTTTAAGTTGGGGGACCAAGCCTGAGAAGCCATAGCAGTAAAGAATAGAATATGTGATACTTAGATGCGTGTTTGCCGTTTTACTGCTCTTCCCCACACCCCTCTCTCTCACACAAAGGCTGTAGAAAAGGGGAGGAGAAACCATGGCTACCAGGAAAGAGAAGGAAGCGCGCTCAGAACTGGGCCTGGGTCTGCACTGAGGGAGAACCTGTGGAGAAGCAGTAACCCCCGTGAGGCTGTGATGGAGACAGCGTGGGTAGCACAGAGCACTGTTCCAGGCGGCCACAGGACTGAAGACGGTTATGTGAGGAGCCTGCCCGTTCCCTGCCTGTGCTCCTTTTTTCCCCATGCCCCTCTGGGTCTCTCTGTGTGTGCTTCTCCTGAACAGTTCTCTGCACGGCTTCCTCTCTGCTGCCACAGCTGCCTCTGCAGACCTGGCCATTTCATTTCTTCATGCTCCATCTGCCGTATCCTTGGGCCTCCACCTTTAAGAGGTTAAAAGAAATTAGAGAAAGGAGTTCATTCTATACGATTTTATTTGTCTTTACAATTTTAAAAGGTGAGGTTATTTTAAAAGTTTGTTTTTATTATTATAAATGTAACACTTCTTTCTTATAAATAAAACAAAACAAACCTGGGAAGTCTAAGGAAAAAAACCACCAACAAAAAATTAAGGTAAATTGGGTCCCTCTACAGCAAGGTAGTTAATAAAGTGAAGGAAAAATTCCTAGTGATTTCATCATCTGAGAAACTTTTGAACATATGAAGGGTATTTATAAATTACTTTATTTATAGAAAAGTGATCAAACTTTTAAATAACTTTCCTGCTTTTTATAATTTTTAAACTTTATTTTGATAAGAAACATTATCCTTGGTTAAAGAAAGATTATTCATTTACAGGGTGTCTTTATTAGTTGTATGTGTGTATTACACAAGTAGTTGTATCTGTATATTATACACACATACTATATATTTATGTATGTATACTGAAAACTTTGGTGTTTGTAATATATCTGTTAGGTATTAAAGTAGAATTTAGTCTGTTATTGGATTCACCTGGTATAATTCACATGTCATAATTATTACCGGAGATCCAAATTATCCTAATAAGATTTTGAAATCCTTGAAGCATTGGTTTCTTCCAAAGCCCTGATTTTATTCCCAGAAGTGACTTTCCTAAAGTTGAAATACACAACCAAAAGAAGGTTTTATTTTTAAGTAAGGTTTTGCTGACTCTTAAAATCATTGCAATGCAGCTTAGTCTCATCATTCAGTGACGACTAGCTCACTGCTGGAGTCAGCTGCTGTTCACCAACTTGTCCTGGCTGCCAGACTGTGCAACTTTAAAGTTACAATGAGATGATGGAGGCCTCAGAGAGACTGTAAGGTTATGACTAGATCACATCCAAGCTGCCAGATGGTTTGGACAGGTGATGAAACCACAGGTCATTGCCTGAAAAAGTCAGGCAAACTGGGTTAATAAAGGACTGTTTTCTGAAATTAGATTCTTTAATTACTTTGGAAAATCTAGTTAGAAAATGAAGGTATCCTTTGAGGCAATGATAGAGTAACCTGCAAATGGCAGCTATTTGCCGTTCTGGCCATTTGGAATCCAGGAGGCTTAGTTCATTGCCCTTAGTTTGATTCAATCTTGCTCATATATTCAGTAAGAGCCATGAAAGGCTTCATCCTCAAATCCAAAGCCAATTATGTAGAATAAACAATAATTTCAATAGTCTTACCACTATTAAAATAAGACTCTTCATTTTCTTAATGATGACACAAACATGGCGATGTAATATAACCTTCCCTACATGATATAGTTAAATGAAGATTTATAACCAATTTATATTTAATCTTTTGACAACATCCATTTAGTACCACCAAATAACAGAAGCTGAGAAACATTCAGTTTTAAAATCCTGACACTGTAAAAATAATTATCAACCTGCATGTCATTTTAATGGGCCTGGAAGAACATTCCTCATTATATTGTCACAGAGATTAAGTTATTTTAAGGTCAGTTGATTGCGATGTCAATTTCTGCAAGTGGAAAGACTTTCTTATACCACAGTGTTAGTTTCAAGGCTAGTCGCCTAATGCCTCCATGTAATATTTACCATTTTTGTTCATTGGGAGGATGCAATAAATGTTGCATTCACCCCCCCCAAAATCTAAAGTCTATTAAGATGGAGAAAAATATCCATGGGATATTGTGGGGTGGTAAGTAGTTTAGGCACCCTGAGAAAAATTTAACGGGAATTTAGGGGTGGAGGATTTACAGCTGATGGGGAAATTAATTAAGACTCCCTGGAGGAAGTGGTACATCTGGGCTCCAAAAGATGGGTGTAGCACATGCCAGAAAATTAGGGCAGGTAGCAATAAGGAAAAATTATGAAGTTTTAGATGCTATTAGCAGAGATAAATAGGATGGAACAAAGATGAATATTTATTCAGAGACAGTCCCAAACTAGACTCTTAACAATCTTCTCTTTCCTTAAAACAAGATAATAAAGTGCAGTTTACCAAAGGCAAAATCATGACTGTTAAGTAAATATAAAATGAACACATATAAAATTGTGTTTACTCTATTGATGAACGAGGGACATAAGATATTATAGCCAAGTCAGAGAGCACTAGAAATATCGGGGATCAGTCTGTCTATACATCTATCAACAAAGAAATATTCCAACGGAGCACAAATTTTTGATGTTACCTTTTTCATTAGACAGAGATTATTTGCGTATCTACTGGACAAAAGCCTGCAAATTTATAAGTAACTTCCCTAAGTCTAGGATGTTTAATCAAAATTAAAAAATGAATACATTGCCTTAGACCTGTGCTGCCCAAATTTGGGTAACCACTGGCCAAAACTGGTTATTTAAATTTAAACTAAATAAAGGTAATAACATGAAAAATGGGCTCCTCAGTTGCAGGAGCCACCCTTCAGATGCTTGGTAACCACAGGTGGCCAGCACCTGCTGTCTTGGGCAGCACAGTGAGGGCATTCTTCCTCTGCTGAAAGTCCTATTGCATGGTGTCACTGTAGATTGCCATTGAAGGCTCTGACCCCAGGATGTTTTGTTCACTGTGATAAGGCTTGCTGCCCATATTTTAATTTTTGCCTATTTTTGACTTTCAAGTAATTATTCTGAAAGGGATAGGAAAGAGTATGCCTTGTAAGGGTTAGTTTAGCTTGAACATGGGGAAACGTAATGGAAAGTAAAGATAGAAAAGTAAGTTTCATGCATAAGTGGAGGTGTTAAGTTTATTAAGCAAATGTGTCTGAATCCTGTTGTAGAAGTGATGAGGAGATATTTCATGAGAGTGATCAAAGATTTACTTTAGGAAAATTAATCTGAAAGCAATTTAGAGAATTGATAAAGTCTGGAGACTCCAGGGCACGATGACCAGTTAGGAAATTACTTTAGTTCAGAGAAGAAGTGGGGGTGAAAAGGAAGGAGAGGGACATTCCCAAGGCCAAGGTGACGTTGCTGGTTTACCTACAGTTCAAAAGGCAAAGAAAATAAACTACCCTACAGAGGGTTTAGACCAAGGCTGGAGGTGGATGTGGAGGCCTCAGGATTTGTGGTCTGGAGACAGCAAGTGTCAGATTTGCACGGAATGTGCGTATGCTGTAGCATCTGAGCAAGCGCCAATCAGGGGCAGTGGGGGAAGAAGGGGATGTTTCCGAGGGTCTCTACCTAACAACACTGAAAAAATGCCTATTTTCTGGGGGACATGGTTCCCTTCTGGCCTCCTAAGGTCCCACGGGTCCCACAAGATGTGAATAGATGCTCCAGGTAGAATAAGAACTCATGGGGGATGTGAGGTCAATTCTGAAACTGAACATCAATGAACTTTCAATACCAGAGACACATCATGAAAGTGTGTATTTGTATCCCCACTTGGGTTCACTTTTCATTGAAAATTCTAGGGCCCTTCCCTATTGTGTATGTGTTGTGAAATGCCTTTCAAGGTGTATATGAATCCATATCAGTATTATTCCCGGGTTAAGGTGAGGGTTTTCTTGATCATTTTATGATTTTCTTACAGAGAGTATCAAGCATACATGAGATTTTCATCAACATGTGTTGTTAATCTTGTTGATGGATGGAATCTCAATAGATTTCTAATGTTCTGCCCACACCCCACTTCCTTCACTCAATTCTCCCCTTTCCCCTACTAACCCGACCCTTTATGCAGACAAGATTTAAATATGTTTGGAAAGTTAGATATTGCCTGAAAAATTATAAATTTATACCTTCATTTTTTCTCATTGATTGCTAACATGCATATATGTACAGAAAGACAATTTGGTCAAGGATGGATCACAATATGACAGTGGTCCCATAAGATTATATTGGAGTTGGAAAATTCCTGTTGCCTAGTGATGTCATTGTAGTGTGACAGGTCACCTCCTGTAGGTGTGGATATGTTTATGTAGATACACGAATACCATCGTGTCCCAGTTGCCCACTGTGTGAAGCACTATAGCAGGCTAGCAGCAATGGTTACACATGCCCAGCCCGGTCTATCCTCGGCTCCGCCACCTACATTTGTGTAAATACACTCGGTCAATGATGACGTCACCTAAGGGCATATGTCTCAGAATGTATCGCCTCTGTTCAGCGGTTTGTGACTGAAATTACGCCTTTTTCCATTTAAAATGTCTCTAAACTTAGTTTCCTTTTATAGAGCTGATGAAGAATGCGTGCTGGCCCGTGACACTGCAGCAGTCTTAAAGCCATATTCTCTTCTCCAGGGAGAAGCAATGCCACAGGAAGCACGGACACTTCTGTAACCCACAGCACCAGCCCAGAGTCCTTCCAGTATTTTTAGAATATTGAACTAAAATGAGCTTGGTCAACCTCCCCAGTTTCTCAGTTATTTGATCAGTCAGTGGGGTTAGTGTCCACCTGGGATGCTACTCTTCTTGGTCAAAGGTGAGGGGGGAAGAGACATGAAGCCATTGATAACCTAAGTCTTGCCCTTAGGAAGCTCACAATCTTGGGCGAAACGTGGTTGGAACGCGCGCACTGCAGGGGATGAGACGCCCCTGCGCACGTCAGACCTGGAGCCTGTAGGGAACCTGGAGCAGCAGATGTTCAGACTGGGCTAGAGGGGCCCTGAGCAGGCATGGTGATTCGGGAAGACTCCGGCGGACCTGGAAAGCTGGTGAAGAGCTGTTCAGCCAGACAGATTCGAGCGCAGACTTTTAGAAGCACATATCCTTCCCAACATTATCAACCTCGATTCAGAGAAGAAAATAATTTTACCTTTTCTTCCCCCAGCATGATGACTTCACGATGCATTTCTAACTAACCACTAAAGACAAATAATTCTTCTTTTATTTAAAGAGGTAATAGAAATTGTATGAACTCGGTTACCACCAAAGGTGTTTTGAAGCCAATACTAGAAAAGGTGAGGTTTATTAACATTTTTTTTTTTTTTTTGTCTAATCATTTGGTACAGGCCAAATAAGATACTTGAAGCATAAGAATCTTTAAGATGTTTATTTAATTGTGGTAGTGAAGATAAGTGTTTGACTTAAAGAAAACATTTATTCCCGGTGAATTGTTCTGGCTACTGTAGCTGAAATCAAGGGTGGGCCGCGGGGCAGGGAGGCTCCGCTGACTGGTTCTCTGAGAACGCCCGTCCTCCAGGGCTCCTTGATCTCACAAGTTTCCTAATGCTTGGACTGCTTAAAATGAGGCGATTTCAAATTATCTTTCTAAATAACAAAAAAAAGCATCACTTCTGTAAAAGTAAATATGAAATTCTGTTGATTCTTGGGTCAAGCCATGGATTGTCATTTCTTGGTACAACATCCAATTTGTAGTATCTGCGCTAAAATGAGATTTAATTTCCCTGTTGGTAATTGCTGTACCTGCACATTCTTGCCGAATGCCAGTGCTGTAAAACACTCATGGAAATTTCCATAAAACCTTTAGCACTGATTGAACGAGGGACGTGGGGCGGTTCAGTGTGAAACTGTTTTCGTGATTGCTGGCGATGGTCCATAATTGCCACCCTGTGTTTAAGTGCCACTTTTTGACAGCCTGAAATCAATCCCCTACAGTATTTAGTAAAAACCACCACCTGAGTCAAGGTTATTATGATGTGATTAAGGAGAAAAACCTGTGCTTTGTAATCAGAAAAACTTATATTCAAACCTCTGATTACTCTTGTTGCTGTCTTGGAGACACCACTTTCTTCTGAGCCTCAATTTCCTCTCTTATAAGATGGCAATGATGGTGCCTGTCTTTCAAGGAAGAATGGACACTAATTTAACAAGTATTCCATTAAAATGACATTTTGTAATCTATTTTGAATCCTCCATTTTATAACCACATAATAAAAAAAAACCTGTTTTTATTTAGAAAATACTGAAATTTTAAATCATATTAGCCAGCTTGAAAAGTGTATCTATTAGGCTGGATTCATATAAATGTTTACTATTTTCATCCCTAAATTTTTTACAACCCACCTATATTCCTTGCGTCATAATCAAAAAGGGGTTCACAGAAAGAAATGTGATTCTAGTAAACCTTAAATCAATTTAAGGACTTTACATCATGGTTCATGTTGCACAATATTATTAAATATTTAATTGTAAATAATTTGGCTGGGTGTGAAGTGATTTTAAAAAGAATTATTTAAAGCGGTGCCCTTAGCTCAGTGGGTAGGGCATTGGCCACATACACCGAGGCCGGTGGGTTTGAACCCAGCCCAGGCCAGCTAAAACAACAATGACAACTGCAACAATAAAAAAGAGCTGGGTACTGTGGTGGGTGCCTAAAGTCCCAGCTACTTGGGGGGCTGAGGCAAGAGAATCGCTTAAGCCCAAGCTATGATGCCACAGCATTCTACCCAGGGTGACAGCTTGAGATTCTGTCTCAAAAAAAAAAAAAAAAAGAAAAGAATTATTTCAGACCTATACTTCAGCTATTTTTAAAAATTTAGAGTAGGTTTACTGTGGAAATACTGTGTAAAAATCAACAGTTACAGAAGAACTCAAGTTATTCCCACAGACTCCTATAGCTAAGAAAACTTAGAAGAGTTTGTGGTAATAACTTGAGTTCTATTTTTTTAATTCTGGATTAACGTAGGGTTATGCTGTTTGCATTTGCTAGGTAGCATCGTGGTTGAGTCCTTCACCCAGGAGGTGTGCCGTTTACCCCTACGTTGTACCCATCAGGTGGGAGCCTACCGAGGTCCCTCCGTCCTTCCCCCACTCCCTGCTACTTGAATCTAACTGTGTTTTTCTCTGTGTGGGCCTGTAGCTGTTTAAAGGTGACAAGGTTTGATGTAGATGTTCTGGCTGCAGAGTAATGCTGACTCTTTAAGTCAAAGTGGACACGTCCTGAGCTATAGAGGTTTCATTGTAAAGAAATTAGACCAAATTATCTGGAGCATCAGTAATGTCTTCCATCTAAATTTAAATTATGGACATTCATTCAAACTTTCTGGAGAGCTATGACTTTCCTGGAACTACCTTAACCGTACCCTGCCCCTTGTCCATTTCTGGAAGAATAAGCAACAAAGTTTACGCTATTTACTCTGAATCTTGTTATTTAAACTTAATTCTTAAATTATGCTTCACTCTACATGGTTGTCTTGACATGGGAGGTTTTGTTATTACTTCCAAAATGAATAATGCAAAAGTAAATTGGCAACAACAACCAAAAAAAAAAAAAAATGCGGGAAAGTCGTTAGATTTAATCAGCGGTTTTTGCCTCACTAGATGAAATTATTGTGCAGATGGGTTAATTAAAAACCCTAGCACAAAAATTGAGAATTAAGTTACAGCTTTTAAGTGTAGAGGCTCCTTAGAGATTGCTAAATGTGTTTCAGAAGTACTAGCCCTGCAAGGTGGCTGCGTACTGGGAAGTTGCTTACAATGTACCATCACCTTGGTTACCTCATGGGAGTTAAGATTATGGCTCATTAAAAGCACAGATTCCGTCAGCTGTAATCACCTACTGGACAAGGATCGCTGTCCAGGCACATGTTAGGAAATGACCCACTTGCTGTTGATGAAATGGGCATTCTTAATAGGAGAGAAACCTTGTTGGAATCTCTAGCAGGGCAGAGGACCACACCCCATCTCTCCTCCCTCCAGTGTGTCACATTCAAACCTTCCTCTCTCCCCTCTCTGCTCTCTAGCCAATATTGTTCTTATATTAGCATAATTAAGAACAAGCTGTAAGTGTGACAGAGTCTCCTTAGCCTCGTTTGTAATCTATATTTCTGGTAGGAAGAGAGAAAGGTGGCTGAACACAAGTGTATTATTATCTTCTGTGCCGTCCAGTTTGGTAGCTCCTACCCAAATGTGGCTATTTAAATTTAAGTTACTTGCTAAATGTGGTGGCTCACGCCTATAATCCTAACCCTTGGGAGGCTAAGACAGGTGGATTGCCTGAGCTCATGGGTTCGAGACCAGCCTGAGCAAGAGTGAGACCCCCATCTCTAAAAAATGGCCAAGTGTTGTGGTGGGCACCTATAGTCCTAGCTACTTGGGAGGCTGAGGCAAGAGAATCACTTGAGCCCAAGAGTTTCAGGTTGCTGTGAGCTGTGACCCATGGCACTCTATTGAGGGTGACAAAGTGAGACTCTGTCTCAAAAAAAATTAAGTTACTTATTAAAACAAAAAGAAGAAAGAAGAATTTCTAGCCAAGTTTCAGATTTTCAGTAGCGACGTGTACCAAGTGGCTGCGTAGAGTGGTTGTGTACACAGGCCGGTGCAGGTGCAGGACAGCCTGGGCCTCACAGAGCTCCCTGCGGGCAGCACTGCCCTACTTACATGGCAGTGTTTGGTCAATAAGTGATAAATGCCATTTTAAACCAGTGATGTGCCTGCCGTCTGTCTGTTTTATAGTATATTGATACAGAACATGATTTTACCAAGGTATGAAGTATGTTAAATCTTACTCCCCCCCACCCTGAAAACAAATTATTCAAGCAATTAAATTCTCTGTGATGGTCAGTGATGGAAATGTCTGAGATCGAGAGGAAGTTTCCATCAGAGTCAGAGTGACTTTGCCAGAGTATCTGTCTTATTAAAACACTGTCTTCAGGCCTTAAGCCCATTATCTAAAATACACAAAAGAAAATGATAACTGTAAAGATTATGTTGGTTTCTCAAAAAGCCAAAGCAAATAATATATATTCTTTTTAAACTTGGGCTTTACTAGATGTGTTGTGAATAGTGTTAAAGCTTTCGGCAATTTTTTGGACCAAGGAAAGAATATAAAAGAGCAGAACTGACTGTGGTTATATTAATGAGGCAAAGTGCCAAGGAAAAATAGATAGAATTATAATACTGAGGAGTGGTAGGAACCCAAAGGCACAAGTGGTTCACTTGCAAAGTGCCCTGAACTCAGTGGATGGGGTGGGGGGTACTTCTGACTGAGATGAGCATATTTTACTTGTGAAATTATTACATTGGTAGACTAACCCTCCTGGCACATGATAAAATAATTATAGCAGTTTGTGGATGGTTTGGGGGGTTACAGAGAAGAACTTAATTGTCACAGACTGTCCAGGAGTGTTTGATAAAGCCAGCTTCATAAGCTTTAACAGTTCAGTTTACCATAGATCAGACCCTACTCAGTGGGCTGACTCTTTCCTCTAATTAATTTTTCCAGATGTTCTTTTTCTAAAAAGTAATTTCATAAGCTGTGGTGTGGAAGGAAGGCTTCTGTGGACAGATAACATTTGGGTTGTGCTATGCTCCTTACTTCCCCTCTCGCCAAGTCCCATAGTCCATGAACTACCATGGTCAGCAGACTTGTGTGTCTTGGCTTCACTCAGCTTTGGTTAAATGGTTTGACCAGAGAACCCCCAATTTTGGCTTTACGTCTGCTAACAACTCACACACCACTGTAGTGTTCTGTAGAAAGCACTTAAAAGTATACTTGATTAGTCCATAAATAGAACTACTGAAATTAACAAATCACATAAAACACTCCTTGGTTTTATATGGAAAAAAGTCCTATTTTTTGAGTGTCAAAGGATTTAGTGGGGAAGTAACACAATGTCTGTAACTTGTAAGTGGTTCAGCCAAAAACACATATATGTGTAGTATGTACATGTATGTACACGCAGAGGCACACAAAAGCACACTCAGCGGGTACGCCCAAATGCAGCAGATGTTCACAGTGATGAATTACAGTGAGGGAGAAGATTTGTGCAATTTTTGAAATAGTTGCCTAGATTTTAAAACTTAGATAAAAGAAGAAAAATCTCAAAAACTCAGATGTAAGCTTCTTTGAGTATTTTGGACAATGAAGACTGCCATTTACAAGAGTTGGTTAGGAGAGAGAAAGGATTTTATGGACAAAATGAAGTGAAAGGGGGAGACTTCGTATTACTGACTAGGGACAGCTATTTATGTAGAGAAATTTCAGGTCATCCTTGAATTTGTCCCTTCCTTCCTTCTTTCCTTTTTTTTTTTTTTTTTTTTGAGACAGAATCTCACTATGTTGCCCTTAGTAGAGTGCTTGGCATCACAGCAACCTCAAACTCTTGGGCTTAAGCGATTCTCTTGCCTCAGCCTCCCAAGTAGCTGGGACTACAGGCGCCCACCACAGTGCCCGGCTATTTTTTTGTTGCAGTTGTTTAGCTGGCCCGGGCTGGGTTCAAACCCGCCACCCTCGGTGTATGTGGCTGGCACCATAACCATTGTGCTATGGGCACTGAGTCTGTCTTGACATTTCTTGAGGAGTTATAAGTCCATCATATTCAAGAGTTTCTCCCTTAGACCCTTCAGCCAGGCCAATAGGAACAGTGCCCAGAAGATTGTCAGGGCAGTTACATTATTTCTTCTTATTCCTGTCCAGGCGCAGCATAACACAGAGAAGCTTGCCAACTTTTAATTGTGTTATGAAGCCAAATAAGTAGGAAGCCATTCTGAAAGGGGCTCTCAAGATTTACCTGAAGCCCCAGCTGCTTGACCAAGTGACGCCAACAGCTTGAAATGTGCTGCAGCCAGGACTGGCCTGACCTTGATCTTCCTTAGACTGGCTATTAATTCCCAACTTGCAGCTGGCTCCGGGAAGCAATGTGTAATAGATTGCATGTCATCTCATATGCTTGTAGGGCACAGACATTGGCATGCAGTATTTTCAGAATAACTTCTCAAGGACTAAAGTGAAGGTTGTACCATTCCAAGGTAGAAGGGTTTCCCAGTCTACAAATTCTGCCTTGATGTATCATTAGCTGAAACAATATTGCAAACATCCCCCTTGCCCTAAGGGAGAGAGAAGAGTCATTTAGTTTCCTGCCTTTCAGAGATGCTTCTAATCTAATAAAATTGTTGCTAATATGCTCTTTCAAGAATGCCAATGTCTTTGTAACCCTGACTCCCCTTGGGAAGCTTTTGCTTTTCTTTTTTCCCTTCCTTTTTATTGTTTAACCTTTACAGTAGGTTATAAAAATTGTGAAATTAAATCTGTTCATATTGCTGGTAAAGGTTTTAACAGTAAAGGTGCCTGCCTCCTTCACTAAGCTTTTCTTAGTACACATTGCAATTGTGACAGTTCTTGTGATCTTTTGATAGTCTGTCAGTTATTATGTTTCAAATATTTGTATAACATTAATCCATGCTTCTTTGTTGCGTTTATATTTTACTTAAACCTTTAGAATGTATGTTATGTAATTAGTGTGTTTGCTAATAATGATGTGATATGTATACACTTGAATATCTTATATATTCAGGCATTAAAGCTACAAAGAGATGCCAGTAAGTGTAGTTTTACATCTCTGTAAACATATGTTTATATTTTGTCTCTTCTTTCACCTTGGGAGCTAAATATTCAGAGATTAAGAATTATAATATATATTGCAAATAAATGATAAGATTAAAAAACTTGACATTTTTGGGCAGTGCCTGTGGCTCAAAGGAGTAGGGCACTGGCCCCATGGGCCTGAGGTGGCAGGTTCAAACCCAGCCCCGGCCAGAAACTGAAAAAAAAATTTTTTTTGACATTTTTATTATGCTTCACATCTTACAAAGTATTGGCACCTATAAAAGTAGTAAATGCAGCCAAACAAATGATGATCCAATAAGTTTACAAAGGCTCTTTTTGCAAAATACTGAAACATACGGAGCTGCATAAGATGTGAGATCTCTCATTTTCTCATTATTCTTTGCACTAACAGCATTTGAGAGGCTGAAGTTTTCATTCATAATAATAAAAAATATTTAATTCTCATTATTGCTTTAGAAGCCTCTGATGATAATAGTTTTAAGCAAACTTTTCTGCCATGACCTGTTATGTTACCCCTACTCAGAAAGGTAAGAATTAAAACAAAGAACTATTTAGTGATTTTAGAAACTTAGAAATTCAGAAAGGTGGTTACATTACTGCTAAGAGCTTCTGAATAAAGTTAGTTCTTTGCAGACATGGAAATGTGAGACCATTCAAAAATATTCCTCTGATTTACTGAGTAGCATACACCATCCCTATGTGGTAACGTTTGAGAAGTAATCTAAGATGTTGAATTACCGAATTGATATTTTTGTTCATTTTTTCCTCTGGAAAATGTATTAATTGAATGATATTTGTCTCAAGAGACTATTAATGCAATTCAAAGCTCCACTTCCGCACATGGCTGCTGGGCCTGTTACACTCCTCTGGGACAGGGGTCTTATCTCATTCTGCGTGTGAATGTGTGTTGGAAAGTCATCCCTGGAAACCCAGCGAACTGTGATTGTATCATTCATATCATGAGGAACGGGCTGGTTTATCTTTGTGGATAAGATTTAAAAGGAAAAATGTTTGAGTCTTCAAAACTGTGTATAGAGCATGAAATAGAATTCAGGAGCAGTGGTCTCTAAATTTCCAATAGCCTCTAAATTTTAGAGTGCATTTGATTTCACTGCTACAAACACACTTGGCCAGCGCCCTTGGCAGTGGTTTGCTTATTTTGCTGAGTAAGTTACAGGGCTGTTGGCATGTAAAAGAAAAAAATTTCACTCTTTTGAGCATAAAACTAGATTTTCTAAATTAAATTGTTGTGTTCTCATTAGAATACTTATTCCACTAATGTTTCAAAATGTCTGAGGAGTTAGTTTTAAAATTTCCCTCTAAGAAGTTTGTAAAGAGAGTTTCTTGCCTGCTTTCAGATTCAGCATTAATTGGCTACTTCTGCTTTTCCCCTGCAGGCAGACCAGTCTACAACAGCTTTTATGTTTACTGCAAAGGGCCCTGTCACAGAGTACAGCCAGGAAAACTCAGGGTCCAGTGCAACACCTGCAAACAAGCAACACTCACCTTGGCCCAGGTAAGGGAACGCAGCATCACCATGAGACTGCCGAGAAACACCAGTGTATGTTCACAGAGGTGCGGTTGAGTTTCTAACCTTATATCACCCATCACTGGGAGTGGAAAGGCTTCTTCTCCGTGAGGATGGCTCATGATACTGAAGTTTGATTTGAAAAATGCACCTTTGTCTTTTGGATTTCTTTGTACTTTGTATGGTGACTGCTTTGATAATAATAAAAGAAGAAAGAAAAGAAAAGTCAGGTTTTTATGGGGGATATTTTAGAAGGAGCCTTTCAGGCCCCTGGAAACATCCTATGCCTTGATCTGTGTGATGGTAACATGGTTACCTATACATATATCAGCATTCATTGGATTGTCATCTAAGATTGGTGTGCTTATGGTTGCTTAATGTAAGTGACCCCTCAATTTTATTTATTTATTGATTGATTAAATAAATTAAATTTATTATTTTACAAAATTATTATGGTTACGTAATAATTGTGTATCTTGATAGGTGTTTTGATACAGGCATGAAGTCTGAGCTGATCAAACCTTGGTAATTGGGGTGCCCATCACCACCGGCAGTTAAAGTGGAGATGGTTAACAGGGATGGTTATATCATTAGAATGAACAGTATTTGGTAGCACAAGTGTAACTATAATACAAGTAAGTTGGGGTATACTTTAAAATATGTCTCAGCTTTTAAAAAGTGAAAAGAAGGTTTGTGGATTAGTGGGCGGATGCCTACCAAGCCAGGGTCAGCCCTGAGTCTGCTGTGCTCTGCTGCTGATTCTAATACAGCCATCGAGCTAAGAGTGGTCTTTACGTTTTGAAATGGATGAGAAAACCAAAAGATGAATCATATTGCATAACCTGTGAACACAATATGAAATGTGGACTCCAGTGTCCGCAGTGAAGTGTTGCTGGAACCCAGCACCACCCGCTTCTGTATAGGTCGCCCGGGGCTGCTTTCAGGCCATGAAGGCAGAGGCAAGCGCTGGGCTAGATGGTCCACAGAGCCTGAAGCATTTATTCTCTGGTCCTTTGGAGGAACAGTCTGCTGACTCCTGGCATGAAGCATAGGAACAGTCAGCTCCTGGCCCCAGTGTGCTAGCTGTGCAGGATTTGACTGGATGTATGTGGATGTGACCATGGACCGGGTGTGGAGAGCATCAGGTCGGCACAGATGTGAGGGCATAGACAAGGAGGCCCAGGGACAAAGTCCTGGAGGGCCAGTCAGGGGCTCTGTGTGATAATTCCAGAGGTGGCTGGAGCATTCAGAGTCTGCCTGCAGGCAAGGGAGGACCAAGGCAAAGTCATACAGGGGATGTATAAAATGCTGTTTTAGAACTGGTAGCCCTGTCCAGTTTGCCATTAGTATTGGAGTTGGTGATAGATCGAAGGTGAAAAGGCTAGTCAGAAATAGTTGACTACATGCTGAACTCCGTATAGGTGAGGAGCAGAGAGGGCCTGGGTCAAGGTGGCAGCCCTGGAGAATGGAACGTCATGAAAGAACTTGGAGGGTGCGTCTAATGAAGGAGTAATCAGGCAATCAGGGATCTGTTGACTTGGCCTGAGAAAGTAGCAGGATTACTAAGAGCTGTGATTTAATATTTCTTTTTTTATGCATTATCTTTTTTTTTAATTTCAAATTAATATGAGGGTACAAATTTTAGGTTACATTGTTCTTACATCCAAGGTAAAGTTCAAGTTGTAGAACACCCTTACATTGTGCACGTTAGGCGAGATCCCACCAATCATCCTCCCTCCTCCCCACTGGCCTCCCTCTTCTCTCCCCTCCCCTCCCCTTGCTAGACTATATTTGTGTTTTATCATTCAGGTGGGTATGTAATTATTTATAATTTATAATAGTTTCATCTTAGTATTGAGTACATTGGATTTTTTTTTTCCATTCTTAAGATACTTTACTAAGAAGAATGTGTTTCAACTCCATCCACGCAAACACAAAAGATGTAAAATCTCCATCTTTTTTATGGCTGAATATTTGTCTATGGTATATGTATGCCACAGTTTGTTAATCCATTCATGGGTTGATGGGCACTTGGGTTGCTTCCATGCCTCGGCAATTATGATTTGAGCTGCAGTAAACAATCAGGTACAAATAAATGTCTTTGTGATAAAATTATTTTCGTTCTTCTGGGTAGATGCCTAGTAATGGAATTGTGGGATCAAATAGAAGGTTGACTTTTAGTTCTTTAAGAATTCTCCATACTTCATTCCATAGATGTTGTATTGGTTTGCAATCCCCCCATCCGTATAGAAGTGTTCCCTTCTCTCCACATCCACACCAGCATCTGCAGATTTGGGACTTTGTGATGTGGGCTAATCTTACTGGAGTTAGGTGATATCTCAGAGTGGTTTTGATTTACATTTCTCTGATTCCACATTTCACTATGACACAACATTTCATCTGTATAGGGAAACCCACTTACAAACCAGACACTTCATCCGAACCATTTTGGGTGGATGCTTTTTGGAGGGCACCAATGGGCAGGGCGGAGATTTTCCCGGGTGAGCTTGTGCCCAGTCTCAACCAGCCCCTCTCTTCGGCCTTTTCCCACACAAGGTGCAGCCTCTTCTATCCTGATCTGTACTCAAGTTCTGGCTGCTTAGGTGATGGATCTGACCTGTTGATACCAACCTCGTGTGTCCTCAGCAGAAACAGCAGTAACAAATTATTATTGACTTCCAAGAAAATTCTTTTCAGACATTATCTCGTTTAATTATTTCATAACAACAATCTGAATCAAGCAGTATTAGTAGCCCTATATTGGATTTGAGAAAAATGCGGCTTAATGAGATTAGGCATTTGCCTAAGAACACAAGAGCTTATGAATGTGGACTTAGGGTTTGAACCTAGACTGTCTAGCCTAAACTTTTATGCTCTACAGTTTTTTTATCCTTTTTACTACACACAGATGGACATATACAGATGTCCACAGTGATCAAACAGGTGATAAAATATTAGGCCTGATATAGGCAGTAAGGGCTGGGGGGACTGTAGGTGAAGGGGGAGGCTAAGCCCAGGTGTAGAAGTAGCTTCAGCCAGTGGTTGCCAAGTGCTAAGTGGAGACTTACTGTGGCTGGATCTTTTTTGTTTTTTGATTCAGAGAAATCATAAATCTGGAATTTTATATGAAATTTCTCATTTAAAAATATGCACTATGGAGGAAAATATGTGTGTGGGGGGTGTGTGGGGGAAACAACCTGTAGCATCTATCTAAAATGCACCAAATCAAAGTGGAGTGTTACTGGTACTGAATGGTAAATTGATATCAGGTGTTTGGCAGAATTTGGCATGGTGACTCTGGAGCTGGTCTGCCCCTTTAAATCTGACTCCCCTATTTCCTACCTAGGTCAACCTGGGGATATCTCTTCACTAGTATAATAGTATATGTTTTTTAGTTGTTGTGAAGGTTAGTTCATGCATGAAGGGTAATTAGAACAGTAATTACAACATAAATACTTAGAAATGTTAAATGCTTTATTATGGTTATTCTTTTATTATTATTTGTATATATGTGTGTGTGAGTATGAGAATTAATAATAATTAATTATAATATACATATATGTTGTCTGTACTTCAGCATGAAATCAGTCCAGGCTTTGGCTGATTCCTTCCAGAGAAGCCAAAGCACCCCTGCCTCCACTCCTGCTGCCAGGAGGCTCCATTGTCCCCACATCAGCACAATGCTCTGTGACAAGGTCCCGCCTCCCTGGTCGCCTGGCCTGGCACCTTCTCAGCGGATGATGTGGTTGATCCATCCAGTGGTCCCGGCTCCACTCACGTGACACCTGGGATTCTGTCATCTCCCAGAACTGCTCCAACTTTGATATTTAAATTCAACCTTTTCATTCCCTCTGTACCATTTTCTTCTCCACATAGCATTGACCTTGATCTTCAGCTTTTCTGAGGCTATCTGGCTTCTCCAGTCACTGTTCTCTACCCTGAGAGACCCAAACTCCAGCCACAGTGTCGCAGGCAATACTGTCTCCATGTCACATCCCACAGGCGCCCGTTCTCTTGTCTAAGAGTCTGTGAGCCTGGGAAGGTCCTGTAACTCGTCACTTTGGGTGTCCAGCTTGTTTTTAATACCTCATACAGAATCTTGCCCAAAGAAGGGCACTAATCCAGTGATGTTGATCTGTATTAGAATCTTCAGAGGCTGAGAATCCCACAGCCTTTAGAAATTCTGTCTGTCATTTTATGATCATATTGATCATAGCATAGCAATTATCACATTTTTGTTATAATTTATTGATTTTTTTCCTTACATTTATTTTCCTCTATTTGTATTTTTCTCTAATTTTCATGATAGACCTGCAAAGTAGTATTATTATTCTGTGTTTTTAACAAAGAGATTCTTTTTTTTCTTTTCTTTTTTTTTATTAAATCATAGCTGTGTACATTAATATGATCATGGGCACCATACACTGGTTCATAGACCGTTTGACACATTTTCATCACACTAGTTAACATAGCCTTCCTGGCATTTTCTTAGTTATTTTGCTAAGACATTTACCTTCCACATTTACTAAGTTTCACATGTACCCTTACATGCACCGCAGGTGTAATCCTATCAAACCCCCTCCCTCTACCCACCTCCCCCCTCCCTCCCCACCCTTTGGAGGTTAAGTGATGAGTCCAAAGTTACTCAGTTAACAGATATTGAAACCAAGAGTAAAAAATCTTCTGTTTTTCCAAAGCCCTGGCCATTTCTAGAATATAGTGCTTACTATACAAATCCGGCAATCAGTGTCCTATTATCTCACTATTTCTCTTGTCCTTAAAATATCACTCAAAAATACTCTCAGGAAAAATACGCTTGAGACCTTAAGGACCAATGAAGTAAAAGATAATTTATTTGATCCATAATTTAGTACAGTTATTAGATGTAGCATAGCTAGTACACAGCAGATGAGAAGACCAGGCATTTCAATTTTTTTTATTAATAGCAAAAATCTGCATGCCTAGAGCCACAATGTCTCTGCGGAGTGGCTGGCCAGCCCCTGCTGGAACCTGCAAGTCCAGGCTGGGCAACTGTGAGCAGGTGCACAGCTTTGCCAAGGGGAACAATTTCTGTGTAGAGAATAGGTAACCCTGGAGTTTCATTTTCTAGAAATTTGTAAAAAAAATTGATAACTTACATAATTTTCTCTGTTTAGGAAAAAATGACAATATGAGCTCTTGTGTGACTGACCAGTTTTCCTGGTCACCTGAGCAGCAGGTGATTCATCTGAATTTCAAGAGGAGATTTTTATACATAAGGCAAAAACTTGGGATCTATTTAGCCACCAGGGTTATTTATTTATTCTTTTTTTTTTTTTTTTTTGAGATAGAGTCTCATTATGTTGCTCTCGGTAGAGTGCTATGGCATCACAGCTCACAGCAACCTCAAACTGTCGGGCTCAAGCGATTCTCTTGCCTCAGCCCCCCGAGTGGCTGGGACTACAGGCGCCTGCCACAACGCCCGGCTATTTTTTATAGATGGGGGTTCTTTTGCTTGCTCAGGCTGTTCTCGAACCTGTGAGCTCAGGAGATCCACGCGCCTCGGTCTCCCAGAGTGCTAGGATTAGAAGTGTGAGCCACCACTCCTGGTCTAACCAGGGTTATTTTTGAAAACATGATTTTATTTGTTTTTGTCTGGGGAAATCAGTCTGCGACAAGTTCCGCCATATCATGAGCCTTAGTGGCGACCTTGTAAATTATTTTTTTTGGGGGGAGAGGGTTGTTCATAATCCCATCATTTCCTCACCAGTCTTTAAAGTTCGCACACAGTGATGAGCTGCCTCTCCTACACAACTCTCCAGTTAATTATATTTCACACGCAGTCTGATATGCATCAGAAGGACGTGCAACCCTCTTTGTCCTGATGTTAAACACAAGGAACTGAGGCCCCAAGTTTTGACCTAACCTTGGGAGGAAGTTGAGAATTGTGACCCTCAGACACCACATTTTCTTCCATTTCCAAATCAAAAAATCCTCTTTTTTCCCGTGGTGACCATGACCAGGGCTTTGACTAGACCAAAACACTATTTAATAACACGAATACACACTTGAGAACAGTGAGCCCTGGCTGACTGAGAAAACACGACAAGAATTCGGGCCTCCGCTGGCTGTTCAAAAAATTATCCACTGAGGTCTGCGCAGACATGGGGCAGGGTCGGACACAGAGGGAGCTGCTACTGTAAGTGCTCGGGTGTCTCTCATTATGTTCCTGAACGATGAAATTGATCGTTTAAAACAGCCCATGTCACTGTTTCCCTTAAAGATTTCCCTAGCACTCAGCATTTTATTTATTTATGTAAGTAAAATCGCTGTCAGGGACTGTATGACTTGTTAACCTTTTGACTGGCCTGATGAGTTTTGTTAAACTAGATGCTGTTGAGGAGCTTTTGTTGCAGGGAACAGGTCTAGGAGTGCCGCCCCCTCTGCCCAGCAGGCTTGTTGACCTGCTCTCTCCTCATCATGGCTGAGGTGTCCTGTCCCTTCCTCTGTCACTGCCTGGTCAGAGCCCACATGCTAAGTGACTGGTGCCTCCTTGAGGAAACAAAGCTCCTGTCATAAGAAGAAACTGACAGTTTGTTTTTTTTTTTACCAGAAAATAAGCATATGTACTTTTAGATGAAAGGATATTTTTAGAGTGAAATAATTTATTGACTGTAATAATAATTGGAAGATAGAAGGGACATAGAAGTGAGCTGAGAGCACAAACGACATTTTGTCTGGGAATGTTTTTCTGGGAGCAGAGTCCCCTAGGACTCCTCAGTTCTGGTTAAGTTTACAAATTGTTAATCCCCCCAGCACAAACCCTAAGTGACCAGGGTTATCCGCCGTTTACATCTTTTTGTTTACACTCAATTTATTAGGCCAAAAATAAATTCGAAGCCAGGAGATTACTAGAGCAAAGAACTTTGGATGATTTTTCCCCCTACAATCTCTATAATTACTTTATCTCAAAAAGAACTTTATCTTTGCCACTCTAATGAGATACTCTGCCACGGAATAGCATTAAAGATAAAGGTTTCTGATGAGAAATAGTGCAATAAATAGAATAAGATGTAAAGTGCCTGGCATGATGGATTTTGTTTAAAATTGGTTTATAGATTAGGGACAATTTATGTGAGGAAATTTATTAAGAATTATAGGCTATATGTATAATCATTCCTAAACTTAATATTTGTTACAGATTAATTGTTGGTCAGGAGTCTACTTACTTCTCTTATTATCAAATATATTCTCACGTCTATGTGATAAATTAAATTCTTAGAGTATCTGCAAGTGCATTTGTAGTTTTACCCTAGGATATTTTTGCCTATGTAGCATTATTCCCCTCTTTTGCTTGGTGTAGATCAGACTGTCAGGTGCTTCAGCGTTTTCAGAGTCAAATGGAAGAGTCACTACAAGTTATTTTGCATCATTTCGCATCTCTCGAAGATTCATACAATGTTCAGTTGAGGTTCTGGTGGGAGGAGAGCATAGCTGAGAAGAGGAGGGAGAGGACAGAGCGACTCAGGGGACAGCGAGAGTGACGAGTTGCCTGAGCTGAGACTTTGTCAGAGTCTGTGTGGGAACCTTCACCCTGGGCGGGAGGGAAGCCCAGTGAGGATCCTGGCTGGGACTGCCGGATTTAGCATGGGAACAGACGAGGACTGCTGCTAAAGTTGAATTTCAGATAAACCAGATAAACATACTTCTTAGGTTCAGTAGGTTCCAGATATTGCACAGAACATAACTATCCTAATGTTTTTTTTTTTTTTGGCCGGGGCTAGGTTTGAACCCGCCACCTTCGGCATATGGGACCGGTGCTCTACCCCTTTGAGCCACAGGCACCGCCCCTATCCTAATGTTTTTTAATTAAAAAATTTTTTTTATCTGAAATTGAAAATGAACTCAACATCCTACACTTCATTTGATCATTGCCTTTCCTCTTTGCTGGGATACTTGTGTAGCGATTATTAGTGCTGAGAACAGGGAGGCCCCCACAGTGGTCTCTCAGTGATGCCATGTAGCCAGGCTGGAGCTGGGGCTGGGAGGCAAGGCAAGGCTTGCAGATGGGATGGCTGGGGCTGACGGGCACTGTAGTGTCCCGTGTGGAACAGTGATGGGGGGGAACCTGGGAGATGCCAACCTCCCCACCCACAATCATACCTCTGCTAGATGGAATTGTTTGTTTCTGGAGAACCTATGATCATCAGTAAATCAAAGGGGGAACTTCTCATTAGAAAGACAAACCACTAGTTATGTTTGGTTGTGCTATATTACTTTAATATAAACATTTAATACTTTATGAACAAAAAATAAAAATTATAAAGTTGCCTATTAAAATAAATGTAAAATTGTTTAGGAAATAAGTAAAATGTTGTATGTAAGTATAAATTTTTAATGAAATAAGCAAAATGGTATTCAATATAGGCAGTTTTAGCCAGTTCATGATGTTACTTATCTTTGTCATAGAAATTCTTACTTTGAGAACCTTTGTTCTATGCCTAATCTATTATACTAAAATTTCTTTTGTCATCTGTTATTCACTGGAGAAATTTGAATTAATTAAAGTCTACAGAAGTGTTGGTCAGTGTTGATAATTCACTGACTTTTTGATTTGGTTCATTATTTTCATCCAGACCACACTGGTCTTCCCTGGCTTCTTTATATGGGGGACCCTCTGTAACACTTACGGCTTTTTCAAAGTAATGATTTTACTTACAACTCTTTTAGAAAAAAAGAGAGAGAAAGAGAAATCAATGTTGCAGATGCAGGCTCCTGCATGCATGCCTCTAGAGCGGCCCAAGTCCAGCACCGGGAGGCCTGGGGAGATGTGCCCACCAGGCAGTCACCTTGCACTTTGCCATGAATAGAATCTCACTATTTTTTCTTTGATACCCAGCTGGGCTCCTGACCCATGCTGCTAATGTGAAATTCTCAGAATTGTGGGCAGGAAGTTTGAACCATGTTACTTTGAAAAAGTATGTGTATGTATTTTAAAAGATAAATTTATTATTGCATTACTTCCAAAATATATGGTTTTATTGTATGTACACTGTGAGGATATGAGTACTAGTAATAACTATAATTTATTGAATGTTTACTATAAACTAAGATCTAAGCTCCATACTTTACCTAAATATGTTATTTAGTTGTTATTATATTTAAATAGTGCTTTTTAAATTTTGTATTTATGTCTCATTATGGCTCTGAAGTACACAGAGCCATATGTTATGTACTTTTCATATAAAAGACATTGAATGTTTTATATAGTCTGTCAGTTAGTAGTGACACATGGTCATGAACTAATTAATTAATTTTTTTATTAAATCATAGCTGTGTATATTAATGCGATCATGGGGCACCATACACTGTTTTTATAGACCGTTTGACACATTTTCATCACTCTGGTTAACATAGCCTTCCTGGCATTTTCTTAGTTATTGTGTTAAGACATTTACCTTCCACATTTACTAAGTTTCACATGTACCCTTGTAAGATGCACCGCAGGTGTAATCCCACTAATCGCCCTCCCTGCACCCACCATCCTCCCCTTTCCCTCCCGTCCCTCTCCCCCTTCCACATATTCTTAGGTTATAACTGGGTTATAGCTTTCATATGAAAGCCATAAATTAGTTTCACAGTAGGGCTGAGTACATTGGATACTTTTTCTTCCATTCTTGAGATACTTTACTAAGAAGAATGTGTTCCAGCTCTATCTGGTTATTAATTTATTGCACTAGAAATTGGTTGAGCTATCTAGAATTTTATTCATTGTGGTTGTGTAGGATGATGCATTTAAAACATTTATAAGAGAAATATTTGTTGAAGCTACATAGAATGTTTGACAAAATTACAACGTAAAGTATTAATAAAGCATAAAGGAAAAGATAAAGTTTTCTAAAGTTTTGTTGTTCCATTTTACATCACAGTTACCTGTATCATGCTTAAATTCTGAGTTACTTTGTGTATGGGTTTGGAGTGTTGTCTGTTGACAATGACGGAGCATTCAGGTAGCAGAGGGAAACCCAGAAGGATGTTGTTGTCTGAGCCACTGACTGGTCTATTCCTGATTTACTATCTACCATCCTTCATGGCATAGCACAGGGCCTCAAGGCCCCAATTCTGCATGCAGGGCAGGGTGATGGTGGGAAGAACACCAGTGTCTTTTATTTTTTTCAAAAATAATTCTTAGAAGCCTCCTAGTAGGATTTTCCTTGCATTTCATTGTTCATAAGTGGGTCATATGGACATTGACAGTTACAAAGGGAGTTGAAAAGCAAGTGTTTGCCCAAAGAGAATAGAATAGCTATGATTGGCTTAGACCCATCCTATTTTATCCCCTAGTTTGATCTGCTTTGCATTGTCAATCAAAATTAGAGTCCTGTTAATAAGGAGCGAGGATGAGATGGACATCAGGTGGGCAGTGACCAGTGGCTGCTATATTTATAAATGCACACTCATTTTAGATCATTTTCATGAGCTCATCAATTTGATTATTGAGTGGAAATCATGCTTCTGTATACTCTATTTGTATCACTATGCCTTCACTAGAGATTCGTCCAACCTTGAAATTGTTTTTGTGTGTGAAATGCCACTTTTATTCAGTGGTTGTTTCTACACGTAGATGTAACTCCCAGATTCTCTACAGAATGAAATTGAAATACTCATATTATTCATTTGACCACTTAGAAGCTTCATCAAGAATCATGGAAATAAAAAAAACAGATCGTTAGGGCAGTGAGTTAATTTATTTGTTCTTTGCTTAAGAAGTAAATGGCTCAAAAACCTCACTGAGGAAGCATAAATAGAATTCAGTCCTCTCGTTTTCCTCCAGAGTAGATCCCTTGTCAATGCTTTGTAACGTAAGTATAAGTATATTACCCAGCACTAATAAAATGTGTGGCGCAGGGAAATCACACTGAAAATGCTCCTTTGGAATTAGGCAAGAGAGTGCCGACCAGGGTTGTGATGTGTTTTTTCATTATTTTATGGATGCACCTTCACTTACATGGACATTTCGTCTTCCATCTGGGAATATCAAGCTGCCTGCATAAATGTGTCATTAAAGCAGGATGAGAAATGGAGAGGTTAATTGACTTCACTTGGGTCACACAATGGGAAAGAAACCAAACTGAGACTTAAATCAGGGGAGCTGAAGGTTAGATTCTTATTGAAAACACTTATCTCGAGTTACATTAGTTTTCTTACTAAGACTCAGGGAGAATTGAGACTCACTCAGCAACCTTTTCCTGAAAAGAGTAAAATTTACTGGACCACATTTCCTGAAGTGGGGATTAAGATCCAGGAATTGGATAAGAAGTAAAACATAGAGTTAGAGAAAATGGAAGAGTACTGATGTTCTTGGGAAAGGGAAGTAAGGAAAATTAAAGGAGAAACTCTTACAGATTATGACTGGTTTGTTGTCAGGGATAAGACTGAGGAAGCCCAGGCCTCTGGCATGAGCTCTGCATGAGCTGCTCACATCTCAGGGTCACTGGTTAGTGCAATTGAACAAGTGTTCTCTCAGCTCGTTTCAGATAGTTATACTTCTGTTTAATGTCAGAATGTTGGGGAATTTTTAATGTGTTATAAAGATTTCTAAAAAGCATAAACTGGCCTACTGCTTAGGAAACAACCTACGATGAAAATGGTCAGATATGGGCATACTTTAGAGCTGGCAGCATCAGCTCTGGACCATAAACTCTCCTCTCCCTGTACTCCCGATACTAAAGCCAAGGAGAGCTGTGCTGTTGTCTTCGTCTCTGAATAGGATTTCTTTATTTAAAGTAATTTAGGTAAAGCTCAGTACAAACAAATGTCATGTAGCCTGTAAGTTGTATAAAGTCACCATAAATAGATGAACTTTGCATAAACAGATATAAGGAATATAAAATATACACATTCACAACATACATAGAGTATGACCAAAAATATAAGCGGCTCTATTACTTGGGTCCCTCTGTTCTCTGTTCCATTACTAGATCCAGTCTCTGGGGGTAGGGAGCAGACTTCTGTACTTAGTACGGTGCCTGATACATGTAGACATTTAAGATGTTTTGTGGAGTGAATGAACAATGCCTTCAGCGTCATTGTACACCTCCGCTACCCACAGTCAAGAATGGGAGTGGCTTTGGAGGTAACCAGTCTAAACTCTCCCCTGTATCAGGGACCTGCTTTAACCGTATCTGCTTGGTGTTGGTCTGTCTGACCTCTGCACCTTTGTACACATAATGAGGAATCTGTGCACAGAGGTCACTCCTTTTACTGAGGATTCTTTTGCGTCTCCTCCTAAGGTCAGTGTCTGTTTGCTTTGGATAGGAGAGTAGGTTCTACCAGAGTCAAATCCATAACTGTAAATTTCAAATACAGTCTTAATTCAGTAAATATGCATCTAGTCTCATGAAAACAACCAACCAAACAAACAAACAAGTAAAAACCTTGTACTCCTGCTAGGCGTGTGTGGGGCTGGCACTTCCCAGAGGAAGGAAGTGTAGGGAGCATCCTTCTGGAGATGGACTGTGGAAAGAAACCACACAACAGGAACAAGGGGGTCAGGGGGTGAGGTCAGACGTCTGGAGGGGTGCTGTGGTAAGGGGCCCCCTTTGGAGAGGTGGGCGGCATCCTTCTAGTGCAGTGGTGTGTTGGGCTGCGCCCTCTCTCTTTCCTCCCCTTAGCTTGCCCCCCACTCTGCCGTCTCACCCTGTGCTGTCTGTAGCACTTCAGTGTTGAAGCAAGTTGAGAAAGCCGAAGGGGAGGGGACGGGAACATTCTCACTTGGCTGATACTGTTGTGGGATGTATTTAAGCTCTCGGGTCAGGCTGGTGAGAAAAACAGACTTTATCAAATTGGCCTCCGCTTAGGTTGCTTGGAGGCCACCATGGGAATTTCACCTTCACCCCCAAGGATAAGCTGCTGGGTCTCCTCCGTGATGTTTCTCTCTCGGGTCCCTGTTCTCCACTGGCTCTCCAGCCACGTCTTCTCTATCCGAGGCTTCTCGGCCTTCCAGGAAGTCTTCTTGGGCAGAATATATAATAGTTTTAGTGCAACTTTTCTCATTTTCTGTGGGGAACTCTTAAACATATATATATGTTTATATGTCTATGTAAACATTTATATATATGTGTGTGTGTATATATATATATATTTGTTTTTTTTTTTAACAAACTCTAGGATCACAGGTGGGATCCATCATACCTATACCAAGAAAGAGTGGGACTCAGAGCAGACCCGCACACACCATCTCCCTTTAACTTCAGAAGAGCCACATCAAGCTCTCCAGGTCATTTCACTGACACCCTTTTCTCTTGATTTAAGGCACAGAGGGGTGTACCATTGTCGTGGGGTGTTCTACAAAGAAGTTATCTTTATAAATTATCTCTATTTAATCTCCATCAAACAAACCATTAACACAAAATGTTGGTGAGGAGTTTCAAAAACTGTGCATGTCTTGGGCAGGTGTGTGGAAACTCTTTGTGCTTCCTGTTCAATTTTACTATGAGCCCAAAACTCCTCAAAAAATAATCAAGTACGTTAAAAATTTATATTTTTAAATTTGTAAATTTATGTATGGGATCAGCACTTCTTTCAGTTTATAAGTGATACTCAGTGCCCCCATCGAAACCTCTTACTTAATATTCCACGACAAAAGCTAAACCTGCAGGGCCCTTAGCAATGTGAAGGGCATTTTCGTGCAGTTATGTTACTGATATGACCAGGTGGGCATCACCGTAGCTGCTTTCCACCTGAAAAAACCATTCGAGGTTCCCAGAATGTGAGAGAATTACCACAGGAACAGTAGGAGGTGGCGTGAACTCCACGTGTTTTAGAAAAAATCTGAGGATTTTCTCATTCTGCCACATTGCCTCCTGTCTTAGCAGGGAGCTGAATATCTTTAGTTGGCACATCATTATTTTTAACACTACTTGCTCCGTAGATCCCGAGGCATTTAAAATATTTTAAATGTACAGGATCACTGTCATTCTTTTCTTCTAGGATGTTCTTATGTTTTCTTTGATTTATGTTTTGGAGGCTCCATCTTAGTTGAGGCCCTGGACGCCGCTGACACGTTCTTTGGTAAATGTCATGTTATAAATGTTCCAGCCATCTATTAAATTCCACCTCGTAGAATCAAGATAATAAGAGCTGAAAATTAGCTGGAATGTGCCCCCTGATGCCACAGAGCTGCTGTCATTTAGACTAAGCTATTACGCACCAGGGAGAGGAAAAAGACTTTCCAATCTCTTATAATGAAGGTCGCAGAGAACGCTGGAGTCCGACCCTCTCACCCTGAACTCTCGTCCTCCCTGCTGGTTTCTTAGACAACGGGAATCTTAGATCACTGTAGTTTTAATTTGCAGTGGTGTGCTGGCTGTGTATGTATGTTTCTTTTATTTAGAAAACTATGATTTTGAAGGGCCAGTTGCAGGAGGTGGTGTGTTGGTACAACTGTTAGGTTCTATGACTGATTCTAGTTCATCACTTAGCAGAAACAAATCGCAGATTTACCTGTTAGACTTCGATGCTTAGTGAGCCTTGTTTTCAAATGGCTGTGTATTGTATTGAACTTGATTAGTGGGAAAGACATCTGTAACCCTGGAAAATGTGCCATGGTGTAGAATCTAGGTAAACTATGAGCTGAATAATATCACAAATCTAGAAAAATATCAATTGATATGTTCAGAAGCAGAGCCCAATAAAAGTTTCACAACAATGTCAACTTTGCCTTTATTGGATGAGATGAAACTTCATTAAGGTTAGTCGGGACAGAAGACCAAGCTAGCAAGGTAGTCAGCAGCTCCTATTTTTGTAATAACAGTTTAATGTATGAGAGTTTTCAAATAAATCCCTCACTTAGGTGACAGAAACTGGTACTGATACAAAATAGAGAAAATAGTTTTTCTTCAAGTTTCTCAAAGATTTATAGACATGTGCTTCTCAAGACTGCCCACTCCACTCCAAACATGCAGATGCCCGAGTGTTCGCAGCAGGTGGGAATTCTTCACTTGCAGTGGGGCCCCAATGGATGGAAGGAGCATCAGGGAGAGAGCAGCAACCTCAGAGAGGGGAATTTCAGAAGTGTTATCAAGAGACAGAGGGTGGTGTATGTGTTATTACTTCACTAGACTGTAAGTCCTCCCTGTTACGAGTCAATAAATTTTTGCTTGTCGAATGTTTGATTTGTTTGATAGAAAGACAAAGTACTAGAACTTGGTATCTGCATTAATTAGCAAAAATTGGTATGGAGTGGTGTCATCTGATATGTGTCCCATATGTTAGCCACTAGCCACATATGGCTCTTTAGATTTTAAATGATTGAAATGAAATAAAATGAAGTAGTCAGTTCCTTAGCCACAGTAACCACACTGCAAGGGCTCAGCAGGCCCTTGGGACTGGTGGCTGCGCGTTCATTGTATCTGACACATGCAAAACATCCCTGTCGTCCCAGAAAATTCTACCGGCAACACCAGTTTGGGGGATTCTGGTTGGCTCAGTGAAATGAGCCTATTTGCATTCCTAAAAATTTTTAATGTGTTTTTATTAAACTAAGAAGGAAGACGAATAGTCGAAAAAGAAGACAGTGCTGTAGTTACTTAATTATCACAGAAATGGAAGCTGGGGGTGGGTGGTACTGGAGAGATGCAAGCCTTAGCCAAGTTTTAAGGTTAATGAGCACAAGGCCTAGAAATGTGAAATGGACAGGGCTTGCCTTGATCACACGGCCCACAGTGACAGGTCTGCAACTAAGACTGAAGCTGTTTGCTTCACAATTTATTGCTTTGTCACTTTACTGAATTCCTTTAAAGATGTATACTTTGGCAAGAGAGAATTTTGGAAGCAAAGATTTTTGATTCTTATAAGACAGTGAGATTTGGATCATTCCCAGCCTATACTGACACAGTAGGTTGTGGGTAGAAATGTAGTGCAGGCAGACATTCTGGAAGACAAGTGGGAAGAGGGCCCGGGCCTCAGCCCTCCATCCACCACCACTCCCCTCCACTGCTTAGCACGCCTATGGTGGCTAGCTAGGTTGTCATGTTCACCAGAATAGGCAGAAAACTAGTTTGGGGACATCCCAGTAAAATTCAGTAGTTTAGCAGATGTAGGATATTAGCAGAGTTAGCAGAGTTAGAAATTACCCTCCAGCCCAGAGGATCTACCCTGAAGGCTGTAACCATAATTGTTCCTCTTCCATCCCCCAAGGCAACTTTGTTACCTGCTTAGTTCTGTCTTTGTGGATTGTTCTAGGATTTTGTGCCTCTGCCCTGGTCACCTTTTTCATAATCAAAAGACCACCGGCAAGATTGCATCATGAGAGGATTAACTACTTTTCATTGTGTAAACATATGTCCTAAAATCTTTTTTTTTTCTTTGAGACAGAGTCTCACTTTGTTGCCCTTGGTTAGAGTGCTGTGGTATCACAGGTCACAGCAACCCCAAAGTCTTGGGCTCAAGCTATTCTCTTGTCTCAGCCTCCCAAGTAGCTGAGACTATAGGCGCCCACCACAACGCCCAGCTATTTTTAGAGATAAGGTCTCACTCTTGCTCAGGCTGGTCTCAAACCTGTAAGCTCAGGACAATCCACCTGCCTTGGCCTCCCAAAGTGCTGGGGTTACAGGCGTGAGCCACCTCGCTTGGCCTGTGGCCTGAAATTTTAGAAAGCCTCTTGAGAATTCAGGTCAGGGCAGTACTGACACACTCCGTACAGCCTTACTGAGGTGTCTGTGTCTCCAGCTTTTAGAAGACTTTTTCACAAGAAACTCTTCATGTTAATTTCTCAGCTCAGTCTCTACCTCGGACCCCGTGGTTGAGAAAGTCCCCTCCTGGGGAATTCTCAGTGCTCTGTATTGCAGCTCCTTCCTTTACCCTGCAACAGGAGGGAAGGGAAAATTCTTGCACAGAGGAACCCACTTGTAGTCTGTCTGCCAGGAATGTCTCCCTCACCCTCCTATCCACGAGGATGCAAAGCCAGAGACTGTCATATTGTCTTGACAGCCCAAAGCTAGCTTTGTGTGGCCTGAGTGGGTTCCTTGACACAGAGGCTGCAGGCTGGGTTCAGCAGAAGGCCACCCGGTGCTTTCTCCTGAGGACCGCGGTGGCCTCCGTGTGAGAGACACACTGAGCCCTGGCATCTCGCAGCTGAGCACAGTGCTGCTTCTGGGCAGGAAATTGATCTGGAAGCACATGGTTGTGGAAAATACTGTTTTGTCAATGAAATGCAAATGTATATTACCCCAGTACCCTTGCATTTATAGAAATCCTTTTTTATAATTATTTCTTCAAATCAGCAGAAAAGTGCCAATAGTAACTTGTCAGATACGACGTGGAAGTTGGCAGAAATGACCTAATAACAACAGGTTTTAGAAATAGGTGAAAAATGGTTTTCACAGGGTTTTAGTTGACTTGGATACTTCCAATGACATAATGGTTATTTAACTGTAGATTAAATTTAAGACACAAACAAATGCATTTTGAATTATAATTATTGAGTCATCTTTAAAAAATAATTCTTGAAATTTATGATTATCAACCATTAACTTTGTGATCCTATACAAGGGATGCAAAACCCTCTTCTTCTAAAGGATTCTCTAGAGGTGTGTGACTAGTTACCTGAGGTGGGTAGCAATAACAAAGTGGCTGGAATTCTGTACAGACATGAGTCCCCAAGCTGCCTGGGTGGGAGGAGGATGGAACTTTCCCCCCTGTGTCTAGAGGCCAGGGAGTGATATCTGAAAGCTCACAGGGTCACGGCCTTCCTGCCTCCAGTGGGTAGTGACCTCTCCAGGCAAAGCTGTAGACAGAAGCAGAGTGAGTAGACAGACGAATAAAGAGGAAACACGTGCCACACTGGGTGTAGGGCGGGAACAGACAAAAACGGGCTCCATCTGGCTGCAGCAGAGATTGCCACAGTGTACGGCTCTTTTCTCAAGCTTGTCCTTGGGCTGACCATTCTTTTTTTTTTTTTGTAGAGACAGAGTTTCACTTTATGGCCCTCGGTAGAGTGCCGTGGCCTCACACAGCTCACAGCAACCTCCAACTCCTGGGCTTAAGGCGATTCTCTTGCCTCAGCCTCCCGAGTAGCTGGGACTACAGGCACCGGCCATAACGCCTGGCTATTTTTTTTTTTTTTTTGGTTGCAGTTTGGCCGGGGCCGGGTTTGAACCCGCCACCCTCGGTATATGGGGCCGGCGCCCCACCGACTGAGCCACAGGCGCCGCCCGGGCTGACCATTCTATTTGGTATTATTTAAATAAAGTTCATGGTATAAGTGATGATGTACGAGATCAGACAATTAAGTTTCCGATCTCAGTTTAGAAAAAGGGCTACATATCTCTTTGCCGAGTATCACTTCAGTCACCTTCTAAGTGCTCCCCGTGGTCTGGTGATATTCAGCAAAGAGGTATGCTGTTCTGTTTCTAGGATGAGTTTGCAAACTTAATTGTCTGACCTCATCTATGTTTACAGTATCTGCAGGACCTCTACGAACTTTCAACAAAGTGAAGATATTTATTTGTGGAGAACGTGTTTTGGTCACTGTAGCAATCTTTTATCCTTGTCACTTCCTCAGTGCAGCTCCAAGTTCACAGAGAATCACAATCAGGAAAAAACATTTCAAATGTGCCTTTGCGATAAATTTCCCACGTATCACAAAGGCCCCCAGCTGTGGCATGCAATAGCTGTTTCTAGGACACAGACTCTATTACACAGGCACATGCACACACGCATGTGCGCACACACACAAGAATATGACAAAAAGCTCTGTCTCCTTGCTGAAATTATTCTGTCAAAGGAAAAAAAATGGAAGAAGGGGGCAAAAATTAAATGCGAACAGCCCAGTCCCACTAGTTCAAGCTACACCTATTTGCCACTTTGCTGTGGTGACAGTGGAGGAGATGGGCTCTCACCTTGGCCCAGACACAAAATCAGTAAACTGAGTCAATGGCAACTGTAGAGATGAGCTAAGCGGGCAAGTAGTGATGGATGTTGGCAGGGGACACTTTGGTGGTTGCTGCTGATGTGTAGTAAGAGGCAGAAAGCTTCAGCGTACAGCTCGATGACATTCTTATACGTGTATGCTCCCCAGCTAGTCAGAGTGTAGACCTGTTCCCTCACCCCCTCTTCTGCCACACCTCTTAAAGTAACCACTCTTCTGAATTCTCTCTCCACGATTCATTTTGTCTAACAAGGGCACTTTTAAAATGGGATCAGAGGCACAGGTGCTCCCTAGAACCCCCAGCTCTCTGCTGCAGGCCAGGGAAGAAGGACCCTGGACTGGGTCAGAGGAAAGGAGGAAACGTGGCCACTGCCGGCAGGAGAGCCACCGTGTGCACGGCAGTGTCCCAAACCAGGTGGGACCAGCTGTCCCTCTGCCACAGCACAGCTGTATCGAAGAGTCTTCCCACGTGGATGTGACATGGTTTGGGCTAAGGACCAAGGATGAAAAGCAATTGGCGTGGGTTCCTGAGAAGTCTTGCCAGCAGAAAATACAGGTTCCATGAGAACTTTTACAGTGTCCACCGAGCTGCAAGGCCAATTTCCAAAATGCAATTGAGACCGAAGACGGTGTTATATAACCCACTGAAACCAAGCAGAAAGCTCTGAAATCAGAGACTGGGGTTTTTACCCCAGATAGGCCAAAATGAAAAACAAATTAAAGCAAAACAAAACTGAGTTAGCCCTCCCTTCCTCTGTCGTAATACTGACTACGGAAATGTTATGGAGGTCCTTATGAACACACAGTGTGTCACATGCAGCCCCGTGGCAGAACACGCTACTGGTCTACTGATTATAAATGGTCCACTTAGTCTTAAAACAGGTATCTTGACAGGGACTGGCAGGCCGTCAGTTACCTCCCAACTTCAAAGGGGTAGCACTAGCCTGTGGTTTGCTGGGCTTCCCCAGAATCAGCGCCAAGATCCCCGGGCAGGTGCTCCTAAGCACACAGGCACAACTGTTAAGGGGTTGGCTGGTTACAGCTTTTCTCACAGAATTCACCATGTCAGGAGAGACTCTTCTGCTAAAATCAGGTGTATGAGAAATAGACTTCTTTTTATGTCTTCTCTCTGCAGTAAGGGAGTTCACTGTTAACATGTCGCATCTGACCCACAGGGAGCGCTGATTTGCGTGCTGTTTCCCAGGAGCCTGTAGGATGTAGCTGCTGTTTCTGAAAGTCCTGCCTGGTGGTTTCACAGGCACTTTTTGATCTCCTTGGGAAGGAGACCCCGAGCCGTCCATGCTAGAGAATGCCTCCTTAGCCCAGAGGGAGAGGGGAACATGGGATCCTAGCGGCATTTCCCCGGCGGTCAGTGGGGTTTCTGAGCTTGGTCTGCATGCCCCCTAGTGCTCTCATTCCAGAGGCCTGGCCATGCTCAGAGACAGGAGGGCCAGCCCTGATGGCGGCTTTGAGGCCATGCTGCGGCGTGAGGGAGAGGGATACCACTGCAGCTTGATCTGCAGCACTTTATTTATTTTTTTAATTTGGCAGCTGCCACTGAGATTCAAATGTCCCAGTGCAAAGCCTTCTCTGTAATTTGTTTTCTTTATTAAATATACTGCCAAACTTCTGTCTTCTTTGTTGTATTCTTTCAATAGTTGGAAGGCACATGAGAATATGCCTTGCTTTCATTTTTGCTTAATTATTTAAAAAGTTCTTTTAAATGATGGGCATTAGCAATTTTTCTTTTTTTCCCTGACTAGCACCTGATGAAAGCCCTAAGTTAATGTGATAGCATATTTTTAAATGAGAAAAATAAGGCATAGTTAGACCAATGCCTTTTAAAAATGTAAATAGCTTTCAAATTAAATTTTACTTTATTTTATTTTATTTATTTATTTTATTTTATTTTTTGAGACAGAGTCTCAAGCTGTCACCCTGGGTAGAGTGCTGTGGTGTCACAGCTCACAGCAACCTCTAGCTCTTGGGCTTAGGCGATTTTCTTGCATCAGCCTCCCAAGTAGCTGGGACTACAGGTGCCCATCACAACTCCCAGCTACTTTTTGGTTATAGTTGTTGTCATTTGGCAACCTGGGCCAGATTTGAACCTGCCAGCTCCAGTGTATGTGGCTGGTGCCTTAGCTGCTTGAGCTACAGGCGCCGAGCCTTAAATTTTATTTTATTAAAAATGTAATCCATTCCCCTTATATAACACTGTGATAACGTGAGCAGGTGTGAGGCGCAAAGCACTGCTGACATTTCAGTGAAACCCTCTCTGGTGTCCCTGGTACGCGCTCACAGTCTCACATGGATGCAGGTGGTGGTTGTTCTCCACCCCCAAAATTGTTTGTATCACTTGATAATAATATATAACAATCCTCTCAAAGTTAATATTTATAAATTTTTATGTTTTATGGCTGCATAATATTTTATATTGCTGCAATAGCCTTTGTTCAGACATTCTCCTACTAAGAATTTTCCTACACTCTCCTACACTTCCTTTCTAGGTTTGGATGTAGGCTCCTGTGTGAGCGGCTGAGTGTGTCTGCATGAGACGGCAAATAGTAATCCAATGAACAGTGGTCTATGTCTGTGTATGTGTGTACTTACTTACCTTGTGTGTGTGAGCATAATATATATCCTGATACTTCTATCCTTAATTTCTGGCACTTGATTCCTGAGAGTGGGATTTCTTGGTTGAAGAGTATATAGTATGTATATTTTTTTATTTTAATGTATGTTATAAGATTGTGTTTCAAAGAAATAATAAGGACTTGGCAAGTGAAGCACGTGTGTGGTCTTCAACAGAGAGGGGGATACGGGCCTGGCGATGCCCAATATTCCTGAGGCACCTGGGCACTAAACATATGTGAAAGCAAGTGCTGTGAACTCGTCTTCAGGACGCCCTGAATACACATCGGTGCCCATAGTCAGGGAGCTCTAAATTCACTGATAACCTCCATCTGCCCAGAAAACACAGAATCCGTGGTTGTCCATCAGACTAATTCAGCTAAAGCTATGTTTGGGGGACCTTGTCTCTGTCTCTCTAATAAGAGCAAGTGTGGGCCCTTATCCTAGGGCACCTTCTGCCGTGAGTCTCCTGTACAAATGTCAGCTCTGGTCCTTGGATGCACACCATCAGCAGGGTGAGCCAATGCAGCTGGAGGGGAGGGAGAGAGATGTCAACACTGTGTACTCTAAGATTTGTACAGCAGGGCCCTTCCATCTTGCTTGCATCCCCTCTTAAATACATTTATTTTTCTTATTTTGTCACTTTATTCTCAAACTATGTTTTTTAATATTTTCAAAGAATTATGGTATTCTTTAATTTGGTCTGAGAGTCTTTTCTGCTCTGAACTTCTGGGATAGCTGGCCTGGAAGTGAGCTTGGAGCCTGTGATCCCACCAAGATGATTTCCCATGTGGCATGGGAGTTACTTAGAGTTGGTTTCTGTTGCTTATGACTGTAACTCTGATTAATATGCTTTCGGGCTAAACAATAACTGAGTTTGAAATAAGCTTCGTGTGAAGCCTGTCCTCTCTCCAACAGAGCCTCCCAGGGTGGAGAAATACTCCACAAGAGGTCACGTAATTTCTGGGGTGTCGAGAAACGTCTCCAGCTGCGTCATGATTTGGTTCTGTATCTGAGGTGATTTGAAATATTAGACAACTTATTGTCTAATTAGACAGCTGACTGGGTTCACGTGCCTGCAATTAGTGTCTCTGAACCCGGAAGCACACGGCGACTTTCCATTGGAAAGAGTCGTGCATAAAACCAGGCATGGATGTGTTTCATATGAATGGGACTAGTTGTGTGTGAAATGGACAAGAACAAAGAACAAGGGAATGAATACCTGAGTAGAGGGGAAGAATAAGAAGCACGCCTGAACGAGGATGTGGAATTGATCAGAAGTCTGGTGGGAAGCCAAAACTGATAGTGATCTGGATAAACAGGGAGATAAAGCCTGCTAACCTGGGAAGTGTGATGCCTTTAAAATGCTGTGGGTTTCACATTATTGGAAGAACCGTGTTTTACCTCCAGAGTTAATTAGGGTATATAATAAGAGGGAAAAAATGCAGGTTAAATGAAATAGAATGTTGATTCCCTGGGTTGTGTGCACTCCCCAGCACCGGGAAGCTGCTCTGGGAGGTCTGAGTTTGTAGGGGTGCAGGGGAGGAGGGACTTCGCATTCAGCTGACTCCTATATAATGTGTGGACACATTTTATTTATCTTGTGTATGTTGATGGGAAAGGAAGAAAGTGTAGGGCAGTTTTGCATCAGTAAATATGAAGATACAGATTTCGTATACATGTAATTATAGTATTTCTTAGAGGAAAATCATTACTGTGAACAATCCATCACCTCTCCCAAGTGTATTTTAAATCTTATAACTTCAGTAATTCTGCCTTTAAGGTGCATGCAAAATGTACTTAAAAAGTGGACGTACTATATTTGTGCAGTGATTGCTCATTAGATTTAGACAATGAGCTGGCGTAGAGAATAATGGGCCAGGACACATAGAGAGGGTGGGGGGATGGCTGCTCTGAGGCAACGTTGAAGCTGAGCTTGTGGGCTGAGATACACGCAGAACAGGGGAGGGGGAGCTGTTAGCAGAGAGAGCTAAAGAGGACCCTTTCTGCTTAACAGGTGCTCCTTAGCATGGAGTGTACTGAATCCTTCCTTTAATCCTTCAATGCTTAAGAAGTATGGTCACCGTCCCTATTTACGGAAGAGAGATCTGAAGCCCCTGAGAGGTTGAAGAACTTGCTCAGGGCCCTCGCATAAGCTAACTAGTAAGAAAAGGGGCATTTTAACCCCTCAGGTGGTTTCTAGCCTCTCCACTTACATTCTTAAATTTTACAGTATATTGTAGCCTCTAGTTAAGAAGCGCTGATCTAGATTAACTTAGTGAAATTTTTCCTACTGGACTAGTCTCCCAAGCTGTCCTGCTCAGAAACCTTCCTTGGGGTTGATCAATCTAAGCCTGTTTCTCCCGTTTCTTCCATCCTGCTCCCGTCATCTTCATTCCTCTACTTTCTTTCCCATGGGCGCCCTCCTGGTGATGTAATCTCTGCAGATGCTTCAGCTGGCGTGCACGGCACCTGCTGTGTACTTGGCAGCCTCAGGCCTGCTGGGGACACTGGGACCTGTTCCACCCCATTGTGAACCTGCTGTGTGGCCCTGACGTTATGCATGCTCACAGGAGCCATACTTCATCTTCAAACAATCCAGTATCTAGCACAGAATCTTTTTATTCCCTCTCATCCTTGAGTTTATTTATTTTTTTTTTTTTGAGGCAGTCTCACTTTGTCACCCTCAGTAGAGTGCTATGGTGTCATAGCTCACAGCAACCTCAAACTCTCAGGCTTAAGCAATTCTCTTGGCTCAGCCTCTCGAGTAGCTGAGACTACAGGCACCTGCCACAAGGTGCAGCTATTTATTAGAGTCGAGGTCTCGCTCTGGCTCAGGCTGGTCTTGATCTCGTGAGCTTAGGCAATCCACGTGCCTCGGCCTCCCAGAGTGCTAGGATTACAGACATGAGCCACTGCACCCAACTTAGAGTTCATTTTTATGTATGTTTTTATTGTGATTGTTTTCATTTACCCTCCCTATTAAATGTATTATAATAAATATGAATTTTGTGATAAATTTGATGTACATGAAGCCTGCGTTGATCACTGAGGTTTCTTGTATTCTAAAGCGCCCTACAGACCAGGTGCTCCATTGGTGTTTTCCTTCCTTCTTTGTGGTCCTGAACTCAAGGCCTGAGATAAACACCCAGGTAGTGTCACTAAAATGTTTTCCAACATTAATCATGACCAGCCTCTAAAAATGCTTCCTAACGACATGGAGGTAGAGGCCAAGCTAATCTGTCACAGGTTCCCGTGGCCTGTCTCCGCAAATACCTTCATCTACTATTTCAGGGATCCACAGCCTGCTCTACTTTCAATGTTTCCAAGACCGCAGCAGATTTTTTGGGGGAATAATGTCTTTTCCAAATCGTTAGTTAATGTTGTGCTTGGCCTTCCCGTGCTGTATTTTGTTTATTTGTTTTATTTTTGGTTTTGGACAGAGAGGGATATGATCAAATTAAAGTGAAAAATAGAACATCTGATACAGAGGAAAGGAAATAGAAGAAAAATGCCCCAGTAAGTGAACTTACTGCTTTTTAATTAGTGCCTATGGGAAGAGCTTTTTCATAGCGGCCCATTTATACGTGGGATCTTAAAACATTGATGTGTGAATTGCTTTCATATTTTCCACAATATTCTCCCTTAGAGCATATATAAATAAATAACTAATGAAAGAGTCAGGAAACAGAATCCTTTCTTTCTCTTTTGTAGTTGCCTCAGAAGGACACGGAGGCTAAGAGTGAAAGGGGTAAAAGTAGAAACAAAATATTTGATAAATTCCTGGGAACAGCTGTTATAGGAAACCTGAAGGGTCTCCTGTGCGGCAGATGACGCACACCTGGAACGCATGTGGCGCGTGGCGCTGTGTAAAGAGGCAGCAGCCATGCGAGGAAACCATCTTCCTTCTGGAGGACATTCTGTTGGGAGCTGCTTTGTTCACATTTAACTGTTGTGTCGTATCAGAATGTCATCCCCACCTATTTGATTGCTCTTTCCACCCGTATCCTCCTGGATACAAGGAAATGCTGTAACAATGGTGAAGCCCCTAAAACCTTTTCCTAATGTAAAGATAGAGGATCAAAAGGAAGAGCTGGTGAAATCTCACAGAACAAACTTTCGTATTTTGGGGAGCAAATACAGACATAAAAACTGAATCACTGGGGCAGCGCCTGTGGCTCAGTGGGTAGGGCACCAGCCCTATAATATACCAAGGGTGGCGGGTTCAAACCTGGCCCCGGCCAAATTACAACAACAGAAAAAATAGCCGGGCATTGTGGCAGGCCCCTGTAGTCCCAGCTACTTGGGAGGCTGAGGTAAGAGAATCACCTAAGCCCAAGAGCTGGAGGTTGCTGTGAGTGGTGACGCCACGGCACTCTACTGAGGGCGACAAAGTGAGACTCTGTCTCTAAAAAAAAAAAAAAAAAAAACTGAATCCTGAAATTGGTGCATGCTTTAAGGTCTAAAGTTTATGAATAATTTTGGCCTACAGAGGGTATTTCCAATTGACAATGTTAGTCCACCTCCAAGCCAGCGTATTACTGTGTATTTTTATGTGGTGAGGCCTTCATGGTCAGGTATCAGCTATCTCATGCCTGTTATGTAGTGAAATGGAAGAAAATCAGAGAATGTCTGTAGTTTTCCTATTTCATAAGGCTTGTGGGTTTTTTTTTTTTAATACAAAGAAATGAAAACATTTTAAGAACATTAATATGTATTCTTTTTTAGAAACCTTAAAATGTTTTTAAGTCCCACTAACTTGAGTTAACTGATAAAATGAAAGCTTTTTGGTTACTTTCCTTATGATTTATAGTTCTAGAATCTTGAAATAAAATAAGACCTGAGAGGTCTGATCTCTCTTTTCTGGTCTAGTTCTTTCATTAAACATCAGGAGAAACTGAGGCACAAAAATGTTAAATGATTTATCAACAGTTCTTCAGCTAAAAACAAACAAACAAAAACCTAGAACTGGGTCTGGATCCTGGGTTTCTGACTCTGTGGGCAGTGTTCTTTTTGATCTGTAAATTTAAATTTAGATACTATAGTATCTGGACAAATGAAGGTTCACCAAACTTTGCATTATCATAGCAATAAAATGGAAAGAAATTTCTTAAAAATATAATTATATTCATTTATTCATTCCTTATTACTTTACAAGCGGAGGGTAGGCATATTTATTATCAGCTTGGGCATCAGGAAATCTCTGGGGGTGAATATTTATAAATACCAAAGTCCAAAATATATAAAATCTTATTTTAGACCATCTAAAATGTTTTCTTGTCAAACTTCAACCACCAACTAAAATGACTCCCTAAACTACTCAGAGAAATATAGTTATGAAAAATGCATTTTTGGTATTTTGAGAGCCAAGAAAAAGTAAGTAAGTGATCCCTCCCCTTGCTCCTTGTCATCCAAGTCTAGAGTCACTTCCTGAGGGCTGTCACTCTTAGTCTCAAAGCAAGACCTTGAAAAGAGTGCTTTTTTGGTACAAGATTATGAGGAAATCACAAACTTTTCAGGAAACAAGTAAAAAACAACAGAAACAAATAAATAGCATTAAGAAAATCCCAGCAAAAACCAAAACCAAAACTGACAGAAGGAGGTATGCCCAATAGCTTTTCTGTCTCACTTCTGTTATCAAGAAGCCGAGCTGTGTGATCACTCAGCATGGGGGAGGCAGGGCCTCCAGTGCTCAGCAGAGCTCAGCTCAGCCATTCTAGGACAGTGGGATATATCAGAAGAATTTAGTCATCTGGACGGCTGGAAAAGAATCTCCCAGGAAAATTAAAATGCCTATCTGAATAACGCGTGTGAATAAGCTTTTTAATTTGGCTCTTCTTTTTTTTTTTTTTTTAATGTAGCATGTTTATGGGTACACTGGGTACCCACAGTCCCTTTCATTGGTAGTTTCCATTCTCTCCCTGTATTTTTTTCTTTTTGTTTTGTGAGACAGTCTTGCTCTGTCACACTGGCTATGGTACAGTGGTGGCATCACAGCTCACAGCAACATCAAACTCATAGGCTCAAGTGCTTCTCCTGTGTCAGCCTCCCAAGTAGCTGGGACCACAAGTGATAGCTCTCATGTCTAGTTTTTGCAGAGATAGGCTCTTGTTCTTACTCAGGCTGGTCTGGAAGTCCTGAACTTAAGATATTCTCCTTCCTCTGCCCCCCCGCCCCCCCCGCCCCCCGGAGTGCTAGGTTTACAGGTGTCAGCCACTAGGCCAGGCCTCATTATCTCTTATATAGACTGGTACCTGTACTTTGTAGTTTTTGCTGCATTATGGATTCTGATCACAAACATCAGTTCCTTCTGCCACTCTTCAGCATACAATAAGTTTATCGAGGATGTATACCATCTCTAATAACATGAATGTGATAAGGCAGCATCTGGCGCAATGAAGTGATGATGTTCAGATTAGTTGCTAGTCCCCTGGATCTCTGAAATATGATTATTACTGACATATTTTTGCCATTGTTCTGTCTCTCATTTTGTTCCCCAAATACTGCTTTGATTTTTTTTTTTTTTTTATAAAACAGAACAATGGATAAAATACTTGGGTTTGCCTTGCAAATGTCATAATTCCCCTTGAAATTTTAAATCATAAACAAATTCAATACATAATGCAAAGATAGATGACAAGTAAATTTGCAAGTCGCCAATATGAACTCCAAATTTAGTTCATCTAATTAATAGTCATGGGGAACAAGGCAGAAAATACGTGGGGGAAGAAAGTCAATGGACTGAGTTGGATTTTGGTAGGAGTGCCCATCTTTAAGTGCAGTAATCATTCCCTGAGCCTCCACCTATGATAAAGCATTATCCACTTACTACTAGAAAGACACAATCATTTATACAGCTGCTTTTCAAGTCAGAGTACATATTTTCTCAGAGATAAAGAAATTTGTCTCATAAGAATATATAACTTTTTTTACATTAGTGCCATGGAAAATATTTTGTTCTCTGAGTGATACTATAATTTGAGTTCCAATAATGGGCCTTGAATTTTACTAACAGCAAAAGCATATTGCCCCAGTCTCTATGCAGTTTTAAGTTTTATCTTCAAAGACATCCTTTCATTTTTAAATACATCTCAATAAATGTTATTTGAATTAATGAAAAAAAGATTTTTTATTTAATGATGCTCCCACTTAAAATGAAAAACGGTTATAAATGTTCTGCCTTAAATATATTCTGAACCTCATGCAAATATTCATAGCAAGATCATGAAAAATTAAATAAGGTAATGAACAGAATCAACAAAGAAGAGAGTTGGTGATTGCCTCCTTAAAGTCCTTTGCCGACCTGAGCATCTGGGTAGATCTTATTCCTTGGGTAGTATTCCAGGGCTTTCTCTTTCAAAATGTGCGCAGACGCTGGTTAACCCCTGCCATCTCTGAGAAGCAAAGGATTCCTTACTACTAAGTGTACAACTTTATCTTGTCTGTCCTAAATTTACTTGCTTTGAAAAAAAAGTTCTCTTATTTTAGAATTGATGAATAAGCCAAAGCTTGCTTTGGCCGTGATGCTATTTTGTGGAAATTAATTTCTTCTCTCTATGCAGACAGTCAATTATCTGCTTTTCCTTCAGTTATAATTTCTATACAGTCACTAATTCCATTTGCTCTTCCTCAGTGTTTGCCAAGCAATAATGAAAACACTACCAAACACTTAAATATTAATGGCACTTGCTATGACAGAGGTTCTCTCTCAATGTTCCTTTACAGATACAGGACCCGCATACAGAGGGAATACCAAGGTAAGGCAGAAAACACATGTCAGGGCCTCCACGCTACTTCTGGTCTTCTAGCTTCAATGTCCATTGGAATAGTTAGTGACAGTAGTTCTACAGATGCTAACACTCACGGTGTCATAGAAAGGTGTGTTATCACTTTCTTAAATTGTGCATCAGTTTTATTAGCAACTTTAACCAGAAGCAGCGCTGGGGACTGTTTCTTCAGGGAACAATCTGTAAGCAATTTCAGGTCCCTTACCACCTTCACAACAGACATTTTGGAGCCTTCATTTTATATACGCATTTTAGAAAAAATTCTCAAAATTCCATACTTTGCATTTGGCAGTGCTGAGACTTAGCTATACGTTTTCTTTAATTTCCTAGTGCGTCACAGTAATCCGTCTCATCATCCCAGCTTCTCACTTCCGGTGCAGCCTGACACAGGCATGCTGTTTCCTACATTATGTCTTTGTTGGAATCCTGAGCCCAGACTCAGTTTTCGGTGCAGGAGGTCCACTTGGGAGGTGCTCTTGGGAGCCAGAGCATGAGGAGGAGCGGGAAGGAGCGCCGATAAAGTGCGAGTGGTTGAGCAGCCAGCAATGGGGGCACAGTCTCCCAAGGAATCTGAGGAACCCTGGCCAATTCCTCATGGCAGTGACCTTCCAGAGAGTGGGAAGCTGGAGATTCCGTTTCATACCATTCTCTGTATGCCATTGGGAAAAGGTTGCTTTGGGATACCTTGAGCTCTGTAATGAACATTTTACTGTACCTGCTTAGTTAGTTAAACATTAATTGCCACATTAGAAAAGAATGTTTTTTCCCTGGGGCCATGGGTGTTTTATTAGATAGGTCAAGAGTGTGAGTTATACATGTTTCATGAGGCCCCATGCTTGAAACTAACACAAGTTAAATACAACTCATACGGCAGGTAATGTGTTAAATCTCCATCTATCTCTCTCTATCCACTTTCCCATCCACCTTATTTTTGATGCATTATAAAGTAAATTTTAAAGTCTTTAGAGACATACAAGGTCTGACAATTAAGTTCATGAACTTTCCACCGTGCACTTACGTTGGCAGCAGTGTACAAAGACCTCTGTGAGTTTTCACAGTCTGGTAGATCAGTGTCTCCCAGCTGTGTTCATGTGGACGTGTGGTGTCTTGCTGAATAGAGTTCGTTATTGTTTCATCTTTTTATGTGCCATAGCAAGAATGTTGGAGCTTGAATTAGAGCAATGAACAAACATTTAGTTTCTTATTAAACTTGGCAAGAGAGGAAGTGAAATTGGTGACACGTTAGTCCCAGTTTATGGAGACAATGCCATGAAGAAAATGGCAGTGTGCAGATGGATAAAATGTTTTTCTGAGGGGAGGGAAAGTGTCAACTGATGAAGAGTGGTCAGGGTGGCCAGTAAAGAGCAGAACTGATGAAAACATTGCAAAAATACATCAGTGAGAAACGGTTGGTATGAGGAAGGTGTGTGCAGAAGTGGTCCCAAAGGAGCTCGCAGATGAACCAAAGTGCCAGGTCCCAGGGCACCGTCAGTGAGGGGACATCAGCCAGTGGACATGCTCTACTCACCTGATGTGGACCCAGGACTTTTTCTTTACTTGAAGATAAAGGAAATATTGGAAGGAAGACATTTTGATGATTTTAAGGACATCAGGGGTAATACGATGATAACTTGGACGGCCATTCCAGAAAAAGAGTCCCGAAATTGTTTTGAAGGGTATACTGGGGACTGACATGAGTGCACAGCTTCCCAGGGAGAGCACTGCTAAGGGGACATAGTGATATTCAGCAATGAGGTATATAGGACTTTTTCCTAGAATGAGTCTGCAAACTTAATTGTCGAACCTTGGTATGTACACTTTACCTCTAAATATTTCAGCTTAAGCACCATTACAAACAAGTTTAGCACTCGTTTATTGCTTGATTTTAAGGTATATTTTATATTCAATGTAATGATATACACATTATGGTAAAGGTATGCAGGTGTAACGTATGGTCCCAACCGCATTGGGATGCAGAATGTCTCCTGAGAATGTCTCTCCAGAGAATGGTGTCACACCCCTTCCTTGTCAGGCCCCAGTCCTCCACCGAGAGTGGGCAACACCTCTTAATTTTTTCCCCACCATAGATTGTGCTGGAATTTGGTATAAAGACAGTCACACAGTCTGTATTCTTTGACGCAAGGCTTCTTTCACTCAGCAAAGTACATTTGCAGTTCATCCATGCTTTTGTGTGTAGCTACAGTTTCCTCCTATCGATGGCTGAGAGGCATCCCAGTCTCCTGTGGATAGACACCTGGGCAGTTTCATTTTTGCTATCATGAATAGAGTTGCTTTAAGCATTTGTTGTCGAAATCATTTGTTTTAATTTTTCCACCTAGTGGTGGAATGGCTGGGTGAACAGTAGTTGTGTATTCAATTTTATTTTTTATTTTTTGTGGTGTATTCAATTTCATAACAAAGACCAGATGTTTTTCCAGAGAGGCTATAGCAGTGTACACTCCAAAGAGATAGTGTGAGAGTCCGTTTGCTTCGCAGCCTCTGGTCTCGTCACTGTAATCCCAGTGCCTGTACAAGGGCATTTTGTTAGGATTTACTGACCATATTATCCCTTCTCGTGCTTATTAGTGATTCGTATATGGGGGATGTCTCTATTTTTTACTTTTAAACTAGATTCATTAGGAAAGATATATATTGTTCCAGAGTCACTATTACTACTTGATCAAATATATATATATTTGTGACTATTTTCTAACAGTCTATAAGTTGGTAATTTATTTTCTTAATGTTATCTTTTGATAAGCAGATGTTTTAATTTCTAAGTTTCTTACTTTTTTAATGGCATTTTCAGTGGTTCTTTAGCCTTGGCCTAAACCGTGGTCATGACATCCTCTCCTGAGTTTAGTTCTAGAAGATTGGTAATTTGGGCTCTCACATTTGGATGGAGGACCTAACTCAGTAGTTTGGCGACAGTGTCTAACATCAATGTCTATGTGGATGTGCCATTGTTCTTTTTCCCTTTGGATGACTTTGGCACCTTTGATGACAATCAAATGAGCATAGATGTATATAGGTCTATTTCTGGGATTCAGAATAGTTCAGAATAACTCTGTTTCTTTATATGAAGATGCAGAAGAGATATCATTCGTAGTCACTGACCAGCTACTTTGGACTTGATACATTTAGCAGATTTTCCAGGATCTTTGACATAAAAGTTTGAGATTCTCATAGTAGATGAGCATTGTGTGGAAAATACTTAAGTTTCTAACATTATGTGTAAACATTAACATTATCATTTTCCTAGTAGAAATAGCCCTGAAGTTATACCTTAATTAAATTTGGCGGGAAATTTCAGGTAGCACAAAGGTTTCTAACATTGTTCTATAACTCACAAGCCTTTTAGCTATACTTCATCATAATAAATATTTCAATTTATATACAACTTCTAGTTTCCAAATGATGGCACTTAAAAAATTCCTCTATTGCATAAAAATTCCTGGAAAACAAATAGATTTGAGTGTTCTTGTGCATAATGTTCACACTCTGCACATAAAAGTACAAAGATTGTCCACTCAAAAACTTTCTTTGATGAATACTAATTGGCCATTGTAAAATGACGACTATTACATTTCTATTTCATTTGACCTAACATTTCTACAACTGGCATCCTCTACTTCAGCAAATGCCTCATCTATCTCTGGAGGGGCACACTTTCTCAACCTCACATAACTTATTCATCTTTAAATGTCCTTTCCCATAAATCATCTCTGCCCTCATTTTCATCTTAGTTTCTCCTGTGTGCATTCTTAAATGTTACCTGTTCTTCCAGGGCAGTGGGGTTGGTATAATTAGAGCAGAAGGCCTCAGGCCGCAGAGCAGGTGCACACGGAGCCTAATCCCCGCTGGGAGGTGTAAGAGGAGGCGCCGGGCACCAGGGGAGTTGGCGGCATCATCGCAGCCGTGGGAGTGAGCTCGGCCCTCCCTCCCTCTCACTCATGTTTCCCTGACAGCCCTGCTGGACTGAACTTTGCTTTATAGAGCATCACACTGCTGTATGGGGTCTCAGGATGTGCAACGTGTTGTGATCCTTTTCTAGATCTTTGTTCTAGAATCTTTGTTCTAAATCATTTAAAAGAATGATCTCCCAGCCGTTCCCACATTGTCCGTGGTCAGTGGGATTCTTGTGCCTTCCGTCACTCATCTGCGGGACACGTCCCCTGCTCCTCTCTCTCTTCTGTTTCTGTTCTCTGGCTGGCAGCCATGGCACATGTTATAATTTGTTTTCCCTCTTTATACCTCCAGTATTTATGGATTTTAAGAATGCCATTTTGGCTAAAAGGAAGCGGTATGTTACGTAGATCAGAAGCCTCAATTATTAGGAAAATGCTATAGACTTTGCGGCTGGTTACACATTGCATTTGATTAATGAGAAATAATGAGGCCCAGCATTCCCTGTAAAAAAAAAAAAAATGTGTTTACCATATTCTGTTCCTTAAAATAGGTGCAGTTTACTAGGTGAAGCATCTCAGGGCTCCTCTCCCTAACACAGACATGTGATTGACAGTCTCTTCCTCGTGGAAACTAGGGCCACACAGAAGGCGGTACAGACACTGCCATGGTGGCCCGCACAGTCCAGACTTGCCTAGAACTTCTAGAAATTGTTCAGTGAGTATTCACTCGGTGAAATGATACATTTAGATGAGTGGTAACATTTCAGAGGGACAGAGGAACTATGGCTCTGTGAGGGATGTTTCTTTCATGTGAGTTTGGAGAATTAATTGTGTTCCTGCTCGCTTTGCATGTGGTAGGAAATCTTACAGAAGTGATAATATATTCCAAATGATATTTCAGTCATACGTGCTGAATTACTGAATTTTTAAATACAATTTTGTTTCTAGTTAATCAAAGCTTCTTGTCTACAACAGTCCTCCTATCTGTGGGGGGATATGTTCCAAGACCCACAGTGATGCCTGAAACTTCAGACAGTACTGAGCCCTACGCTTACCGTCTTCCCGTGGTGTCTGTGGGGGGTTGCGTCTTGGGTCACATGGATACCAGGAGCTTGTAAGGTCCTTACAGAAAACTGCATGGTAGTTGCACATAACCTACGCATATTCTTCTGTATACTTTAAATCACCCCGCTTTTACTTATTATGCTTCATATAATTTAAATGTTATATTAATAACATAATTTAATGACATATAAAACATTTGCTGATAACATAACAAATGTTATGTAAATAATATAACATTCTTATCAGTTGTTTTATTGGTTTTTTTATTGTTTGGGTTTTTTCCCCAAGTATCTGTTATCCATCGGTGGTTGAATCTGCAGATGCAACACTGTGGTTGTGGCTGGCTGGCCGTACCATGTCTTTTCCTGTGCAAACATATATGATAAAGTTAATTTATAAGTTAGGCATTATAAGAGATTAACAATAACTAGTAATAAGAAAGATGATTCATGTTCCAGGCAGAATGGTATGAGAGTTCATCATGCTACTCTGAATCATAAAACTTACAATCGCTTTTTTCTGGAATTTTCCATTTAACAATTTTGGAGCACAGTTTACTGTAGGTAACTCAAACTGCAAAAGGCAACACCTCAGATTTTGGAGGGGAGGCTTTAACTGTACTTTGATAGGGTGAGATGCTGTTTGCATTAGGTGTAGAGCCCTGGGTGGTATACACGGCCCTCCTTCCAGGGCATGTTGGTGCTGGAGGCCGCAGTTCCTGGTCTGATGTTCTCTTCATACCTTCCAGAGGACTGTGCTGTGACTCAGATTCTGCAGGGATCTCTAGGGCACTCACATGATCAGGCCATATCTGGCCTTTTTGCATAAACCTGAGAGCTTTGTACAGAAGCACTTGATCCTAACTAGACTATTTTCATATGATTCTCCTTAGAAGGCAAGAAAGAGCCTAAGTATTGAGAAGTATATCCACTGTCAAACTTGAACTGGGTGGGTGCAGAGCTACCATGGGCCTGTCAGGTGCAAGGATCATGTGACTTTTGCCCAGGGCTGCCTCTTCTAGTCCTTTTTATTACCTCTGCTTAATAGGAAGTGCCATCTTTTATTTATTTATTTATTTATTTTGAGACAGAGTCTCACTCTGTCACCTTGGGTAGAGGGTGGTGGCGTCATCATAGCTCATAGTAACCTCGAACTCTTGGGCTCCAGAGGTCCTCCTGCCTCAGCCTCCTGAGTAGCTGAGACTACTATCACGATACCTGGCTAGTTTTTCTAAATTTAGTAGGGATGGGGTCTGGCTCTTGCTCAGGCTGGTCTCAAACTCCTCAGCTCAAGCAATCCACCCACCTTGACCTCCCAGAGTGTTAGGATTACAGGTGTGAGCTACCATACCCTGCCAGAAAGTACCATCTTAAAGGGTAGTCCCTTAAGTCCCAGGACAGCCTGATGGGGGATGTTACTAGTTTAGTTTTTTTTTGTTTGTTTGTTTTGTTTTTTAAAGTGACCTCTCAATTAAACTCTCTCTCTTTCTCTGTCTCTCTGTCTCTCTCTCTCTCCCTCTCCCTTTCTCCTTCTCTCTCTCTCTCACACACACACACACACACATATGGTTTTATTCTTATCTGGTAAATTATTTCATTAATTTTAAAGTGTAGATAGTTGCTAGCATGGCTACACTTACAGCTCTATTGAGGTATAATTGATATGCAGCTAAAGCACATGGTTAAAGCAGATGCTGTAACTTTATGCATTTTGATATATACAAATACTCATGAAACTGCTCTCAGGATGACTAACATGTTCCTAACCTGAAGAATTCCCTCTCACCCATTAGTAATCTCTTTGTTTCAGTTCCCCTAGTCTCACGTTCCTCGTCAATCAGTGCTTGGTGTCCTGTCACTATAAATTAATTGTCATCTTTACATTTTCTAAATGACTAATAATACTGAACATCTTTTCTTGGGATTATTTATTTTCCATACACATATTTTATTTGTTAATGTCTGTCTGATACTTACCGATTTTTTGCTGAGTGACTTCATTTCTTATTGTTGAGTTCTGAGAACTATTTACATAGTGTGGATGCAGGTCCTTTATCTGACTTATGATTATCATATAGATCCTCTCAGTCTGTGGATTGTCTTTGCATTCTCTAAACAGTGTCTTCAAAGAGCACGTGATTTTAATTTTGTTAAGGGCCAGTTTTGAACATGTTTCTTTTGTGGATTATGCTTTAGTTGTTATGCTGAAGAAATGCTTGCCTAATTCAAGGTCACAAAGCCTTGCTCCTAGGTTTCTTCTACAAGTTTTGTAGTTTTAGATTTTATATTTAGGTCTGTGCTCCATTGTAAGTTAAATTTCATATAAAGTATAAATCATCATTCAGAGTATGATGAATTCTCATCCTTTTTGCGTAGAGATATTTAATTCATCCAGACCCATTGGTTAAAAATACCATCCTTTCTCCACTGAATTACTTTCACACTTTTGTCAAAAAGAAATGGATTTGTATTTGTTTATTTCTGGAATTTCTATCCTGTACTGTTGATCTATTTATTCTTCTATCTTAATGCTAATTCCACACTTTCCTGAAAACTAGAATTTTGTAATAAAACTTGAAGCAAACTAGCAGAAGTTCTCCAATTTCGCTGCTTCTTTTCAAACTTTGGCTAATTTGGGTTCTTTACATTCCCATATGAAGTTTATAATTTACATGTTAATGTTTAGAAAAAATTCTACCTTTGAGATTTTGATTGAAAGAGCATTAAGTCTATAGATTTATTTGTGCAGAATTGCTACCTAATCAACGTTGAATCTTTAGATACTTGTAAGGGGCAAACTTACCCTTTTCTTTAGGACTGTCTAATAATTTCTTTCAGCAATATTTTTCAGTTTTTATTGTATAAGTCTCGTTCCTAAGTAGATCAGATTTTGACTGTATTGTAAATGTTATTTTTTAAATTAAATCACTATTTGTATGTTGCTAACATGTAGAAAAGCAAAGTAAACTCAAGAGTTTGAACAGTTTTCTGTATTTTGTATGTTTTTCTGTGAAGATGATCATGTTTTCTGTGGATAAAAATCATTTTACTTCTTCCTTTACAATTGGGTATATTTTATTATTTTTTCTTATCTTTTTGCCCTGGCTAGAACCTCCAGTACAATGTTGCATACAAGAAATAAGAGACTTTTTCTTGATCTTATCTGGAAACATTGATGTTGAATATACATTCGTGTATACGGTGTTACTTGTTTGTGCGTCCTCTGTCAGGTTGATGGTTTTCTTCCATATGTAGTCTCTCTCAGAAATGCATGATGGATTTGTGAAATATCTGGTGCCCTCTGAAATGGTGCTGTGTGATTTTGCTCTTGTTTATTCTATTATATGGTAATTTACATTGATTTTAAAGTGTTAAACCAGTTTGACATTCCTGGGATAAACCTCACCTCATCATGATGCATTATTTCTTTTCATAAATCATTGGATTCAATTTACTGAAATTTTGTTAGGAATTTTTCCATCAATTAATGAGGGATATTTGTTCATAGTTTTATTTTTTTATAATGTCTTTAATTGATTTTTACATCAGAGTAATACTAGCATCATAGAAGGAGTTGGAACATAGTAACGTTTCTTCAGCGCGCTGGAAGAGTTTCTGTAGCATTGGTGGTATTTCTTCCTTTCATATTTGGTAAAAGATGAGGTCATCTGGGCCTAGAGTTTTGTTTGGGGGAAAGGTTTTTAACTGCAATTCAATTTATTTAATAGAGACAAACTTTTCATATTATTTGTATCTTCTTGAATGAGCTTTGCTAGTTAATATATTTCAAAGAGCAGTTCCTTTTATCTAAGTTTTTGAATTTATTGGCATAAAGTTGTTCATAATATTTTCTTATTTATCTCTAATATCTGCAGAATCAGGAGTCCTGCCCCTACTCATGTGTAATACTAGAAAGTTTTGTATGCTCTCTTTTCTTCCTGATTAGTTCAGCTGGAAATGTATTGATTTTTGTGATCTCTAAGAACTGGCTTTCTAGATCATTGATTTTTTGGTATTTTTTTCTGTTTTTCATCTCATCGTTTCTTCTCTGGTCTTCATCATTCCTCATCTTCTTATTTAAGGTTGAATTGGCTCTTGTTTTTCTAGCTTCTTAAGGTAGGAGCTTGGGTTATGGTTTTCAGACCTTTCTTCTTTTCTGGGATTAGCGTTTAGTGCTATAAATTTCCCTCTAAATACTGCTTTGCTGTATCCTACAAATGTTGATGTGATGCGTTTTCATTTTCATTAACTTAAAAATAATTTATAATTTCCATTATGATTTTTTTGTTTGTCTATGAGTTATGTAGAAGCATCTTTTTTGTTTTCCACATTTGGGGAGATTTTTTTAGACTATTTTAGTTATTTATTCTAATTTAATTACATTGCAGTCTGAGGACATATTTGATAAAACACAAACCCTTTTAAAGTTGGATCTTGATTTATGGCCCAGAAACTGTTCCACTATTCTTAGAAATAATGTGTTTTCAGTTGTTGTTTGATAAAATGCTATAAATATCAATTAGGTCAAATTAATGAGTAGTTTTGTTCAAAACTTCTGGATTCTTACTGACTTTTTGTCTACCTATTCTGTAGATTATTGAGGGAAGTGTGTTGAAATGTCCAAATATAATTGTGGATTTAGACCTTTCTTCTTTAAATCCTCAGTTTTTGCTTCATAGTTAAAAAAAAATTGTTATTAGTTGCATAATTGCCTAAGATCAGTAAATCCTCTTGATAAACTCATCTGTTCATCAGTGTGAGATAATTTTATTTACTCCTGGTAATAGTCTTTACTATGAAATCTACCCTGGTGTTAAGAGGGCACTCTGGCTTTCGTTTTGTAAATGCGTCCCTTGAGTTGTAAGCTATTCTCGTCTTTGTATTTAAATTGTTCTGTTACTGGTAATGTAGAGCTAGTTCTTGTTTTCTCATCCCTTCTGACAATCTCTACCTTTTAGTTGAAGTTACCTACAAACATGTTTGAGTGTTACACTGAGGTGAGATTAAGTTAAATGGAAATAATTCAGATCTTTCTTTTAAGTTTTCTATGGTGGGTTGGAGTGGTGACTAGTATAGGATAATTTTTTTTCCCACTAATGAGGCAAGATCTTTCATAGTATTCTAACTGACCTCCCATGAATTAAGAGGTTTTTCACTCTGGCTGTTGCAGCAGGAACTATTCCTGTCCTCTTAGTGATGGAAGAAAATGCATAAATATGGTGATAGAAATAAAGATGTAGCCAATTCCACGAGAAAAACATTAACCACTATTGCCTTTTATAAAGAGAGTGCTTACATATGAATATCTATCTGATACAGATAATTAGTAAACAGAGTTTGACTGTGAAATCTGAAAAGACGGGTGTACGCTAATGCGGAGAGATGTGCAGGGCAAAGATATAAAGGTAGCAGATCACCTCCAGTTTTTAACTCCCAGCCTTGTCTATGTGGGCTGTACGGGTAAGTGTGGGAGAGTTACAGGAAGAACCAGCACACAGGAAGTGGGTTAGGATGAGGGTTAGGGTTATGTGGACAGCCCTGAATGCCAACATGGAGAGGGACCTTAATTCATAATTAGAGGAAGGCCAATACCATTCATTAACAGGGGAGTTAAGTGGATGCCACCTGCTTTAGCTGAGCACACCGACCATGGTGCTGCAGTGTGGGCCAGAGACAAGAGACACGGCTACTACGAGCCCAGGTTGGAGATGACAGTCATCTGAGGTAACAGGGACCAGAAACTGTGTTGGAGGTGGTGAGAGGAGAGCAAAATGGAATAGGAGGGAGGCAGAAGAGGAATTGTCAGATGCAAAACAAAGAAGCCGAGTGGGAAAGGAGGAGCGTGGGCAGCAATGTCAAGGTCCAGAGAGTGTCCGGAGGAGCAGGTGCTGAGAGAAGGCATCAGACTAAAAATGTCACCTTTCTAAAGATGGCTGCTTAATATTTAAGGGCCATCTTCAATCGACTAATATACACTACTCATGATTTGGCATTGTACTTAATATCCACAACCAATTAATTTATGTGAGGGAGGTTGGCTTGAAGCAATTTCAAATTTTAACTACACATATGATCACATATGGTTTGAACAAGTTTTATGAATTGTTTTCAGTAGAACACTTCCCTTCCTAAAGTAGGCGGTAAGTTTTTCAAATGCAGAGGATATCTTGTTCTTGCAGCACCCAGAACGGTGCTGAATATGACTAAGCATTAAGTGCTTAGTTAATAATTTGAGATTAATCATGATAAATAAAACAGGTATTTTTGTGTTCTCTGCTTTTGTATAGTAACAATTACTTTGCTTACTTAAAACTTTGACCTTTTATACTGTACAAAATGAATTTCATCTTCCAGTAAAGAAAAAAATCTGAGCAGTGTATTTTCAATATTCAGAAACCACTGTGTTGGGAGGCAGATGCTCGGCACGTAGTATTTCCTGAGGAGAAAGAAGAGACAGAAAACTGAATTTATTCTTTTCAACTGTATGATAGATCGCATCTATTACCCAAATGGAAAACCTTCTTAATGGTGTTCCTTTTTAAAATTTCAGTTATTTAACAAGACCTCATAGTATGTTACCTTGATTTAATCAGTTAAATAGAAAGTATTCTTTCTATTCAATAAATTCAGAAAATGCATTGTACCCTGGCAATTATACTCTGTTCCACGCATTGGCTTCTGATAGATGATGGAAATCGAGAGACTTCTGGCAGGAAATATCAGGAAAAAATATCGGAGAAGGGTTTAATATGAAATTAGATGTTAAATTAAGAAATTCAAAACAAATTATCATTATAAAATATATGATGCTGGTAAAGTACAGAGACCACTAAAACCTCAGGTCTGCAATATGCATGCCTAACAAAAGTAAGAAATTAGATTTGACTATAATTTGAGGGACTGCAAAGCCTTATTAACTTTCTGAATGTGTCTTGGCTCAGGGCATTCAACCAATTTTACTTTTTGGTGCCAGAAACATCTAGTAAAAGTGTGGTAGATCATTTTGAAATTAATATAAAGCTCCTTATATGAAACACTGAATTTTATCATTATCAAATTATAAATTATCCTCCAAGAGGATAATGAGACCAGTTAGGATGTCCCTTGAATTTCCTCTGTATCAGATGTGTTTTGTTTTTGTTTTTTTGAGACAGTGTCTCACTCTGGGGTCCTAGGTAGAGTTCCATAGTGTCACAGCTCACAGCAACCTCTAACTCTTGGGCTTAAGCAATCCCCTTGCCTCAGCCTCCCAGGTAGCTGAGATTACAGGCATATGCCACTGAGCCCAGCTAGTTTTTTTATTTATAGTAGAGACAGGGTCTCGTTCTTTCTCAAGCAGTTCTTGAACTCCCGGGCTCAAGCAATGCACCTGTCTTGGCCTCCCAGAGTATTAGGATTAGAGGTGTGAGCCACCGCACCTGGTCCAGTTGCATTTTCTAAGCATTATTTGAGTGTCTTCTACTTGTGAAGCCATTTTGTAGGCTCTCCTGATACAGAGAACAGTTACATTTTTGCCAGTACTGTTCTAGCTAAAGCTGCTTTTTTTAGGAAAATATTTCTAGAAAATTTAAGTTGTGCCCGCTACAAATGAGGCATAAGTGAGTCATTCTTGGTGTAAGGAATTATGAGAGTTAAACAGAGAGAAAGAGGAGAAGGTAATGAAGAGATTATAGGTGTACATGAAAGAAAACCCAGAGCTAGCATGCGAGTTGAGAGAGCCATATCTGTCTTTTGTGCGCATTGAAGGGTCCTCGCACCTGGGCGGAGGTGGCAGGGATATACAGCACCTGGGAGGAGAACAGAATAGACTAAGAGGGAGAGGACCGAGGTGATCTGCCGTCAGGAAAAAGAACACTGCTCAGATGTAGCTTGCCAATAGATCTTTAAAAAATAGATTAAAATACATAGAGAGTCTAAAAGTATTCCTGTTATTCCAGGTGATTAAGTTTTTCATTTCTATCACAAAAAAAATAACTAGAAATGAAAGATTAATGTGTGAAAGTATACAAGGCCTGATAATTAAGTTCACAAAATCATCCTAGAAAAAGTTCTACATCCCTCATTTCTGAATGTCACTATCGTCACCTTCAAAGTACACCCCTGGGGCAACTTTGCACTGATGCAGCGTCTAGTCCACCCGTCAAAGCACTTTTAGAACTCTTTATCTGGAATGGGCATCAAAGCTGTCATTGTAGCACCCTTGGTGCACTGGATGTCATCAGAATGTCTTCCTTTCAATATTTCCTTTATCTTTGGGTTAAGAAAAAAGTCATTAGGGGCCAGATCAAATGAGCAGGGAGAGTGATCAAATAAATTTTTTAATTTACTAACTAAACTGGCTGAAAAATCCCTCATGGATAATACCATGTGAGCTGTTGCATTGTTGTGATGCAAGAACTGGCAAAAAGTTCAGGCCGCTTTTGTCTAACCTTTTCATGCAGCTTTTTAGCACTTCTAAACAGTAAACTTGGTTAACTGTCCAGTTGGTATAAATTCTTAATGAATAATTCCTCTGATATAAAAAAAATTAGTAGCACCTCACTTTTACTTGTGATTTGGACTGATGGAACGTTTCTGGTCCTGGAGAGCTGGATGACTTCCACTGTACACTTTGATGCTTCATTTCAGGTTTGTGCTGGTACCCATGTTTCATCACCAGGCACAACATGGCCCAAAACCTTGTCTTGTCTCTCCAGAGGTCTTGGCAAACTTCCACTCTTTTGCTTTTGCTCATTAGTGAGCTCCTTCGGGACCATTTTTGCACACACCTTTCTCATGCCAAGAATTTCAGTTAAGATGTTGGTGTTTCTCTATCAATGTTTACCCAGTCTGCTATACTTCTCAGCTGACAATCTTGATGTACAATTCAATGTTTTTTTGCCATGTTTTCATCAGTTCTGCTCTTTCCTAGCTGCCCTGACCTCTGTTCATCAGTGACACTTTCTGTCCCCTCAGAAAACATTTAGTCCATTTGTACATTGCTGTTTTCTTCATGTATTTAACCCTATAAACTTGGACTAAAATATCACTGCTTTCACTTTCACTCTTACTAAGGTTAAAAAAAAATGTTTGTTTGTTGCTCTAATTCAAACTCTCACATGCTTGCCATGGCACACAAAACCATAAATAATAATAATGAACACCACTCAGCAAGACACCACCATATGTCAACACGAATACCACATATCAACGGTATAAAGGACAAAAACCGTGTGATAATTTCAATTGATGCTGAAAAAGTACTTGATAAAATTCAACATGCCTTCGTGATAAAATCTCTCAACAAACTGGGCACAGAAAGAACATACCTTAACACAATGAAAGCCACAAATGGCAGACCCACAGCTAGTATCACACGGAATGAGGAAAAACTAAAAGCCTTTCCTCTGCAATCTGGAATAAGGCAAGGATGCCCACTTTCACCACTGTTATTCAACAGACTACTGAAATTTCTGGCCAGAGTAGTGAGATAAGAGAAATAAATAAAGGGCATCCAAACTGGAAAGGAAAAATTTAAATTATGCTTGTATAATTTGGTCTTAAAGAAGTTTACTGATAAACAAAATATGTTTTTATATCTAGAGAAACCTAAAGACTGCACACACACACAAATTGTTAGAATTGATAAACAAACTCAGTAAAGTTGCAGGTTACAAAACCAATATACAAAATTTGGTGGCGTTTCTATATGCAAACAGTAAACAGTTTGGGGGAAAAAAACAGAAAAGTAATCCCATTTATAATAGCTAATCAGTTTTAATTTGCCCTTGGCTTAGTTGATAATTTAAACTAGTTTTCAATTGATCAGTTTGTGGTAATTCAAATAGCAGTACACCCCAGATCAGACATTTGAGATCTAAAATCTTTGTAGATGAAGAAAAAAATATTGAAAGATTGATAAGGCATTGCCAGGAGAGAAACAATTGCTATATTTTGTTCATTTCCTGATGGAAAGTAATTTTTCAATGGAAATAACAGTGTAGCAAGTCATTTTGTTGATGAATTGTTAAAATATATATTTTTTGCATCTTCTGAAATACAGAGTTAAATTAGCGTCCTTCATTTCGCTACCTTACTTATAAAATAATCTATGCTTTTATATACTCACGAAAGAGAACTGGTGTCAAAGAGAGAAAAAAATGCATATATGTGAAATTTGCATTAGTATAAACAATAAAAATGATTGCTCCCTATTAAGGATGAGCCCTGAGGTTAGAAAGAAAACAAAAGGCGTTGCGTTATTTTTTACTACCTCTATTGATTTTGATGCTTATTATTCACCTCTTATATTTCATACGTGTATGTAATTGTTTAGACTCATCAACTCATCAAATTGTTTAGAGGAGATAGTCAGAAGCAAGGGCAGTTACCAGGTGTTGGGGATAATACCTGGACCTGGTAAATGCCCTCTCTCTAAAACACACTCCCCTCATTTCATTCCTTTTATTCCTCTTATTCTAGTGTCGCTAAGGGTGTAGGACAGTCAGTATTTCTTAATAGACTAACATCTTTGTTTGAGATGTATCCACTCCCAAATGGTCCCCTGAGAAACTTATGTTAGAAGATTTGGGAGTTGAACTGAAATGAATTTTCCATTCTGGGTAAGATGCAACAAAATTTTCAAGCATTTTCTCATTATTTTATCTCCCAGATGTTCTCACCTTTTTCTTGCTCACTTAGCACATCCCTGTTCCCCAGGATGGGGACGTGGGGAAGGGTAGGGTGAAGTCAAAGTTAAAGCAAAGACCCCGGTTGTCAGCCGGCGTCTCGGCCCCATCTCACCTTGGTCCTGGCTAGCGTTTTCCAGAGTACGGTGAGAGATACTAGTTCTATGCCTCTAAAGGGTTTCACGTCAGGTAAATTCAGAATGTTCTTCATACTATTTTTCCATCTTGGACATTTTTCAATCATATTAACATTTTGAAAGCTCTGAGACTTCAGGCACTTAAAATATCTGTTTATTGTAATACTACTTTTGTCTAATCTACTATTTCTCAAACATTGTTGACTCTAGAGCAGCAGTGCTCAGTCTGTGAGTCGCGACCCCTTTGTAACAATGAAAATATATCCTGCCTATCAGATAGTTACATTACAATTCGTAACAGTAGCAAAATTACAGTTATGAAGTAGCAACGAAAATAATTTTATGGTTGGGGGTCACCACAACATGAGGAACTGTATTGAAGGGTTGCGACATTAGGAAGGTTGAGAACCACTGCTCGAGAGCCTTTTTCTGTACATTACATGGGTGGAACTTCTGAGAAAAATTAAATCAGTGTATTTTAAACTTCTCTGACCTCATCCCAGAGTAAGAAATCAATTTTACATCATTATCCAGCAGACACATGTAGCTGAAATAAGATTTAGCACACAATTTATTCTTTCTCTACATGATGCAATCCGATACTTCCTACCCTAGTGTAGATCATTCTCTAAAGGTTGGTTGCTATCCATTTGTGGATGTCAGAATCCACTAGTGAGTTGCAACTTGGCAGTTTTCACCACACTGCCCTGGACAGTGCTAGGAGGTTGGTCTCTGTGTCTTCAGCGTCACCTTGTTATTCTCCCAGGGCAGCTTCCCCTCATATTCCTGGCAGGGACCAAGTCTTCATTCCTCCCAAGAGGATCACTTGTTATCATGAGATATATATATTGTCTTTCTGAACTATGTATGCAGAAGAACTGTAAGCTACTGTCCCTGATTCCACGGTCATTCAAATCAGTTTGCACTTCATTTCAAGGATCTAGATTGAGGAGCTAGGGCCTCATGTATAGAAATGGCAGGAGTCAGCTAAGAGCTAAGCCTTCATGAAGGCACTGAGTAGGTCTACAGAGGTTGCAAAGGGCTAGGCCAGAAGGGTGTCACAGAGAACATGGTGGTGCATGGGGGTCTAAAAGGACTAGGTGAAGTTTCAGGAAAATTAGAAGGAATTTGGAGAATTTAGGAGATGGGTGTTGTGAAAGATTAACAAAATGTACCTAGTCACAGTAGTACCTTACTTAGTCAGGAAAAAGCTCTCCCAGGGTCCTTGGACTTGAAAGAATAATGTTTTACCTCATTGGCATCAGTTGGAGCAGGTAAAGTCAAGGAAGAGCTTTTCTTTCCAGTTTCACCACCTGGGCAGCTGCCAGAGTTACGCCTCTGTGAAAGTGACCCCAGTCCCCAGACGCTCCTGTGGGGCCCTTATTGTACAAATCCACTAATTTTTGTCCCTCTAGACTATATGTGGTATTATTTTAAGGGTAATTAAAGCATTATAATTATCTGATTTTTTAAAATGAGTATTTTTCAAAATAACTTTATTTGTATTTTACTAAAACACTCAGTGTAGGCTGATTATGTAAGTCTATAGGCAGGTTTATTATGCCACATACCCTTTCATCTTATAGAAATAAATTCTCACTCTATGTGGGTAAAGAATTGCTTTCAAATGAACAAATGACCTATGTCATTTCAAGGTATTTTTATCTTTATGACTTTCACACACGTGCACGCACGCATGCACATACACACAGTCACGCCGTCACCCTTTTCTGTAAGTGACTGGGGAGACATGAATCAGCCTGTGTTCATTGCTTATGGTGCAGGGCGAATTTTTCTAAATGACTCTGTGTTTGAAAAAGGAGAATTTCCTTGTACTTCTGAAAATAGTCTTAAACATTAAAAGGATGACATTACACATCATCACTAACTCAGTTTTCTCAGGGCTGCTCAGTTTTCTTATGAAATATTTCTACAGACTAGATTAAAAAAGGAAGATGACTTCTCAACTAAACCTTGTAGCTTCAACCAGAAGCTATTTTAAGAAAGGGCCTGGGAGGTAAAGAATTGAGAAGCTGCAAATACGTAGAAAGAGACTGGCATATGTTTAAATCATGTTTCTAAAGTTTGACTGAGCATGAAACTCATTTGTAAGAAGGTGCCCTTGGAAATGGAGGCAGGAAATGCCGGTGCCCCTGTGTGCCTGATGGCAGCCAGGCTTCAGGACAAACTCTCAGCCAAGTGGTTCACCCAGCTCTACAGCTGGAAGACCCTCAGCCCAGCTTTGAGTACGAAGAGCACGGGTCGTTTCCCGAGAATTGGAAATGGAAGAAAGTCTAGGTCATCTAGAATTGTCTATCGTTCTAACGTTCCTCAGTCCTGTGGACATCTGATTTTCTTCTATTTTTCCCCCTCTATTCTAACTTTAGAATCAGCCCCACCCTCTTTGTTATTTCATATAGATCTTCTCTAGCGACTTTCCTAAGCTTTGTCTACTTCTTTTACTTTCATTAGAAACTCAGTTATATTGTATAGCCCACAGTTGCAGATATTTGAATTTTTTAATACTAATCAACAGTCATGTACTGAGGTTCAATAAATACTTGAATAATTCTGTATGATGCGGGGGTGTGGTATAAATAAGCCAGACCAGACAGTTTCCTTAAAATAGATGAATGTTTCTCAATTTCTGGTTTCATCATACATGATAGGACCAGAGCTGCTTGAACATTTCTTCCTTTCCTGGTGCCTAAACAGTAATAGTATTTCATCTTGAAAAAGGGCGGCAGGAAAAGCTCAAGGTGATTTTTCTCTTTCTCTGCGTCATTTGAATGACAGAGACATCAGTCAGCCTTGTAAAGGCAGGGCCTAAATATAATTGTGCCGCCATGCGCAGGATCTGTTGCAAAAGCCATACTGGGCTGCACTGTCTGGAGTGTGTCCATGTGAAAACAACGGCTTTGATGTTCTTTTCACCTGAGAGGAATCCTGCTCAGGGCTCTGTGCTCTGGAGCTGCCTGACCATAGCAAAGCACAGAGATCGGAGCGGGGAGCAGGTGAGGATTCTGCCCTCAGGAGACAGTTTACACGCTCATACTGGAGACAGCATATACACACAGAAAGGCCCAAACTCTAATATTTTAAATTCACATTAAAAATGATTTGACAGTGTCTTCTGAGGACAATGTGTCTGCCACAGATTTGCCCACCCTTGGGTTAGGGCAGTGATGAGCCCTTTTCACTATCATTATCTGTCAGATTTTTTTTAATCCATCTCTTTCTCTACTTACTGACATGTAAATTTTCTTAGAAGGACACTGTGATTGCAGTAGGCATCTTTATTGGAGATGTTACCAAGAAGTGATGGTACAGAACTATTGAATTTCTCTGAATAAAGGAATCGGCATGTCAGTAAGTGGAGTCTGTGAATGTGATGTATACGGGCGGTCAGCATGCTTGTGATGAACCCCAGGAAGGCAGAGCCGTCATGATGGGCAGTGTTTTCTAACACAAAACATGTACGCATGGGGCCCTTACTCCCTGAAGCCATATGGCCAGGTGCTCCCCTGCGAACCCAGCTCCCTGTTCCTGCCTGTCAGGGTCGCTCCCGCGAGACACCCCTTCCCTCATTACATCTCACATGAGGGCCACTGAGGGCACCATGGCACTTGGGAGCAGAACTGTCCACCCCAAGGATAAGGTTTCTTCTGAGTTTCTGGCCCCTGATGGCCAAACTGTCTGACCCGAGATAGATGTGAGGGTCCCGCTGTAGACTCACCGCACCCACTGTCTGACCCGAGGTAGATGTGAGGGTCCCGCTGTAGACTCACCACGCCCACTGTCTGACCCGAGATAGTGTGAGGGTCTTGCTATAGACTTAATGCACCTACTGTCTGACCCGAGGTAGATGTGAGGGTCCCACTGTAGACTCACCGCGCCCACTGTCTGACCTGAGGTAGATGTGAGGGTCTTGCTATAGACTTAATGCGCCTACTGTCTGACCCGAGGTAGATGTGAGGGTCCCACTGTAGACTCACTGTGCCCACTGTCTGACCTGAGGTAGATGTGAGGGTCTTGCTATAGACTTAATGCGCCTACTGTCTGACCCGAGGTAGATGTGAGGGTCCCACTGTAGACTCACCGCGTCCACTGTCTGACCTGAGGTAGATGTGAGGGTCTTGCTATAGACTTAATGCGCCTACTGTCTGACCTGAGGTAGATGTGAGGGTCCCACTGTAGACTCACCGTGCCCACTGTCTGTCCTGAGGTAGATGTGAGGGTCTTGCTATAGACTTAATGCGCCTACTGTCTGACCCGAGGTAGATGTGAGGGTCCCACTGTAGACTCACTGCGCCCACTGTCTAACCTGAGGTAGATGTGAGGGTCTTGCTATAGACTTAATGTGCCTACTGTCTGACCCGAGGTAGATGTAAGGGTCCCACTGTAGACTCACTGAGCCCACTGTCTGACCCGAGATAGTGTGAGGGTCTTGCTATAGACTTAATGCGCCTACTGTCTGACCCGAGGTAGATGTGAGGGTCCCGCTGTAGACTCACCGCACCCACTGTCTGACCCGAGGTAGATATGAGGGTCTTGCTGTAGACTTAATGCACCTACTGTCTGACCCGAGGTAGATGTGAGGGTCCCACTGTAGACTCACCGTGCGCACTGTCTGACCTGAGGTAGATGTGAGGGTCTTGCTATAGACTTAATGCGCCTACTGTCTGACCCGAGGTAGATGTGAGGGTCCCGCTGTAGACTCACTGTGCTCACTGTCTGACCTGAGGTAGATGTGAGGGTCTTGCTATAGACTTAATGCGCCTACTGTCTGACCCGAGGTAGATGTGAGGGTCCCACTGTAGACTCACTGAGCCCACTGTCTGACCCGAGATAGTGTGAGGGTCTTGCTATAGACTTAATGCGCCTACTGTCTGACCCGAGGTAGATGTGAGGGTCCCGCTGTAGACTCACCGCACCCACTGTCTGACCCGAGGTAGATATGAGGGTCTTGCTGTAGACTTAATGCACCTACTGTCTGACCCGAGGTAGATGTGAGGGTCCCACTGTAGACTCACCGTGCGCACTGTCTGACCTGAGGTAGATGTGAGGGTCTTGCTATAGACTTAATGCGCCTACTGTCTGACCCGAGGTAGATGTGAGGGTCCCGCTGTAGACTCACTGTGCTCACTGTCTGACCTGAGGTAGATGTGAGGGTCTTGCTATAGACTTAATGCGCCTACTGTCTGACCCGAGGTAGATGTGAGGGTCCCACTGTAGACTCACTGAGCCCACTGTCTGACCCGAGATAGTGTGAGGGTCTTGCTATAGACTTAATGCGCCTACTGTCTGACCCGAGGTAGATGTGAGGGTCCCGCTGTAGACTCACCGCACCCACTGTCTGACCCGAGGTAGATATGAGGGTCTTGCTGTAGACTTAATGCACCTACTGTCTGACCCGAGGTAGATGTGAGGGTCCCACTGTAGACTCACCGTGCGCACTGTCTGACCTGAGGTAGATGTGAGGGTCTTGCTATAGACTTAATGCGCCTACTGTCTGACCCGAGGTAGATGTGAGGGTCCCGCTGTAGACTCACCGCGCCCACTGTCTGACCTGAGGTAGATGTGAGGGTCTTGCTGTAGACTTAATGCGCCTACTGTCTGACCCGAGGTAGATGTGAGGGTCCCGCTGTAGACTCACTGTGCTCACTGTCTGACCTGAGGTAGATGTGAGGGTCTTGCTGTAGCCTTAATGCGCCCACTGTCTGGCCTCTCATTGCCCCCAACTGCACAATATGGCAACCTTGCTGGTTTCCATTCTGACATAATTATATTTTGAAAAATATACAGTACTCTATTTTACTTTATAAATGAAATAAATTTTATATTTTAAGGGCCAGCTAGCCAGTTCTGCCTGCCTATTGCCTGTGGGTTGGTATGACCTTGAATGTGCAAAATAATAGTGGGTTGTCATATGGAAAGGCAGCTCAAAGAGATTGACATACAGCACAGAAAATCAGATGCAAGGGCTGGAGGTGGTGGCTCACACCTGTAATCCAACCTCTCTTGGAGGCCAAGGCAGGTGGATTGCTTGAGCTCAGGAATTTGAGAATAGCCTGAGCAAGAGTGAGACCTGTCTCTAAAATTAGCCGGGCATTGTGGAGCCTGTAGTCCCAGGTACTCTGGAGGTTGAGGCAAGAGGATCACTTGAGCTCAAGAGTTTGAGGTTGCTATGAGCTATGATGCCACAGCACTCTACCAATGGTGAGAAAGTGAGACAGTGTCTCAAAAAATAAATAAATATATTCTGTGTTCCAGGCAAGGAAAGAGGAAAATAAGAAGATTCCTTTTAATAGTCTAATCCTGTAGTTACATACACTGTTTTTATCCATACCCTATTGGTGGCACCCTATCCATACACATGAAGATGCCACACATCCAGCTAAAATTAATATTCCTGTAGTAGGAGAGAAAAAAATATCCTGGGGCCATTTAAAGAGTAGAATGTACCCTAGAAGGGTACCCTTCATTTTAAAGGGTAGAGTATTCTTAGCAGATAGTAATTATTTTTAAAAAATGTAGCTATAACTACTGGAATACCAAGTTCAAGAGCTCATGCTTTTGATTCCCTTAAGACCAGGCTTCCTTAAGGCCTTGCCAGCAGCCCATTCACATTCTTCCAGTTCATCTGACTGTCTCAACCCTCCCACAAGACGAGGGCAGACAAGGTTTCCTGGTTCAGTTTGGAAGTGTGGAGCCAGGTGCTCCAGAGAGAACTGAGCTTCAATGTCTTAGGACCTCCACTGATGAGTTACTTCTCTCCAATGCATCTAGAATGGTCATAGTTCTGTACCATTTGGGGGAGAAATGGAAAACTAATCATTCAGATTGTGGTTCAGATAAAGAACCCTGCATGAAAAAGGTAATAGCTAGTGAGAAGGGATTTGATTCATAGACAAGCCCTGAGAAGATTAAAGTATGTTAAAATGGTCCTCAGGTCCTAGTATCTTTCTTTCAAGTCTGTAGGCTTAGAAATCCAAATGGTAGTGAACTCACAAATCACTATTCTTCAGAGAGCTGAATAGTGAGTGACAGATTCATCAGATGTCTTTGTTTAAAAATTGGAATGCTGGTTAGTGAAAGTAGAATAAGAACCAAAACTAACACAGGGAGAAGATGAATTTACTAATCTCAGCACATTCGGTACTTACATATAAATGGTTTTATGTAGCTCAATTATTATCCACAGATGCTACAATGGTGGTTAGTTGGACTGTGTAAAGGGGTCATGGTATCAAAACTGTGGTTGATACCTTGATGGATCTGACTGGCACAGGTCATTATCTGGTCTTCCAGGCTGGTACATACCTATGGCTATGGCAGTCTCTGAGTAGTTAATGCCAGGAACACATTGCTTAATTTTGTTTCCTTAGAATTCCCTTTTATACTATTCATCTCTCTTTATTAATAAGTTATTTCTTCAGACAAATACAATGCAGTTACCTTGCTTGAATGTTTTGTAATTAAAATTACAACCTACTAATGCCTCCACAGGTTATTGTGACTGTATGTGACATGATCACAAGTTATCTTTTTGGTTTAATTTTTTTTTTTTTTTTGAGAGAGAATCTCAACTCTATTGCCCTAGGTTAGAGTGCTATGACATCATAGCTCACAAAAACCTCAAACTCCTGAGTTCCAGCAATCCTCTTGCCTCCACCTTCTGAGTAGTTGGGACTACTAGTGCCTACCATAATTCATGGCTAGTTCTTCTATTTTTAGTAGAGATGGAATCTTGCTTTTGCTCAGGCTGGTCTCAAACTCATGAGCTCAGGTGATCCACCCTCCTCGGCCTCCCAAAGTGCTAAGATTACAGGGGTAAACTACCACGTCTGACCCTTCTAATTTCATTGTTAAGAGTATCACTTTAAAAACTGGGTTTACTGTAATCCCAGCACTGTGGGTGGCTGAGGTGGGAGGATCACTTGAGGCCAGGAGCTCATTATTCTGGATCAGCTTTAAGTTGACATCGACATTGGTTATATAAACTGCCAGTCTTTTTTTCTGTGCTGCATGTGGTGTGAACAGTCTATGTTTGTTCTCTTGAGGGAGCAAATTCAATATAAAATTAGCTAAAGAAAGGGATTGGAAATAGGCAACATAGAGGTGAAATGATTCATAAAATTAAAAAAAAAGACTACTGACTAGAAATTTATATTCAGAAGGTATACAGAAGGAAAAGTGTTTTCTTAACATGCAATATACAACACATAAAAAAAATCTGGATATTACCCCTTAAATTATGTAGAAATATAAACCAAGGACTTTTCTTTAGATTTGGTATGTTATTCACTTGATGTGACAGGCTCATGTATACGGTATAACAAGTTCAGAATTACAGGGGCTTTGAAGTTCAAGAACTAAGTTGCTCCGTGATACCATTTATCATGGCCCAGACCATCTCATCTATACTTGACTGTCTTCAGCTCATGGTCACTGGATAGCTTCATGTGTGCTATGTACAAATAGAGACAATTTGCCCCAACATGTACATGTCCCCAGGCATGCTGGGCCTGACTCAGGGTTTAAGGCACATTGCCCTTAGCACAAAACAATGCAGTGATCCTGGCCTGTAGAAAATCAGGTTTCCCCCAGAATACCCAAAGGACCATTTGGGGAAACTCCTATTGTTTTATTCTGAATGAAGTATTGTCTATATCTGTTGAACGCTGGCAGGTCATTATTAGACAGCTAAATGCTTACAGCAGCAAAATTCAAAGCTGGAAGAAGGGGATTGCTTTATGTCTACACACATAAAAGGTAAATTGAAAGTAGTTATTACCCATCATCATCAGAAGAGTAGATTCCCTTGACTGCAGGACGTCAACAGGGACTTTTTCTCATTGGAAATCTAACCTGCTCTCTCTTATAATTAGTGATTAAAAACAAATGGCCAATGGGAGGAACGTGAAAACTTGAGACTGAAAAATGACGGATTGGTGCTGCGCTCCTCGTCCCTTGATGTGTTAGTGCTTTTATGTTTCTCCTCCTAGTTTCACTCAATTGTAGCCTTAAGTCTTATTGAAGAAAGGAGCAAATGTGGTTTTTCAACAAGGCCTGTCAGTGTTTATTGCCTATCGGGTATATTTATCTACAAAGCTAAATGCCATGGATAATAGAAATATGGCCTAGCCAGAGCTAAACCAAAGACTGCGGGGTAATAGATTTCCCTTAGCCCTGTGGAGTACAGGATAATAGACTTTTATGGAGAGCAAAAAGCTCTTCCACTGACCTGGATGCTGTTTCTGAGATGCCAGTGGTCAAATAGGACATATATATTTAAACAGCCTTGCAGCTGTTTACTTAATAAAAATTGGCTCCAGCAGTGCAAAAGTCTGGGATAAGACATTTATTCTGACAGCAAATAAACTCAAATAAACCATATCAAAAATATCAATTTGACAATTATTAGCAATAACACAAAAATTCATGAAGAATTTATTTTGAGGTTTTATTTTATTTTTACCTTTGCTATTTCTCCTTTCATCAAATTAAAACCTACCCGTCCTTCAAGCACTTGCTGAAATCATTTCATTATCTCCCGTGATGCTTTCCACATTTGTCCTTTGTCCTAAATCAGACTGTTTATTTGTTTATTTATCCACTTCTTTACTGTCACTCAGATAAAGAATATAAAATATTTTAGTATAGCCCTTCCTTTCCCACCCTTCAAAGCAATTTTGGAACTCTTTCTGGAATGGCTGTCAAAGCTGTCATCATGTGAGGTCTGACAATTAGGTTCCTGAACTCATCTTAGAAAAAGGGCTTTTGAAGGGTGGACTAGGTTCTAGCATGGGTACACAGCTTCCCAAAGGGAATACTTTGAAGGCGACTGTAGTGATATTCAACAATGAGGTATGTAGCACTTTTTCTAAAATGAGTTCAGGAACTTAATTGTCTGACCTCATATAACCTTTCCCTTAAGAATTTTAAAGAGGCTCTTGTATGTTTTGTTTGAATGTAAATGTATACATTTATTGATCTTAAGCTTTGCTGAGGTGTAACGTATATACAGAAAGTTGCCCGTAATTAATGTGCACGTCTTGATGTTTGGCATGATACCATTACCACCATCAAAGTACTGAACGTAACTGTCATCTCCATAAATTTTCCTGTGTTTTTTTTTTTTGTTTGTTTTTGTTTTGTTTTGTGTGTGTAGTAATGACACTTAGCAAGGAATATATTGTCTTTACATATTTTAAAGTGCACAATGCCATAATATCAGATTATTAACTCTAAAATAGATACTGTATTGTATAGCAGAGTTCTAGAACTTATTCATCATATATAACAGAAACTTCATACCTATTGAGCAACAATTGCCCATTTCTTCATTACCACAGCCCCTAGCAACCACCACTGTCTGCTTCGGTGAGTTTGGGTGTTTCCTACACCTCATATAAGTGGACTCATGCAGTATTTGTCTTTTTGTGACTGGCTTATTTCATTTTGCATAATATTCTTTTTTTTTTTTTTAGAGACAGAGTTTCACTTTGTCACCTTCGGTAGAATGCCATGGCATCACAACTCACAGCAACCTCTAGCTTTTGGGCTTAGGTGATTCTCTTGCCTCAGCCTCCCGAGTAGCTGGGACTACAGGCACCCATCACAACGCCTGACTATTTTTTTGCAGTTTGGCTGGGGCTGGGTTTTAATCCACCACCTTCGGTATATGGGGCTGGCGCCCTACTCACTGAGCCACAGGCACCACCCAGTTTTTGCATAATATTCTATAGACTCTATAGATTTTGCATAATATTCTATAGAATCATCACTGTTGTTGCAAATGTGGGAATTTCTGTTTTTTAAAAGGCCAATATGTATGCATTTTCTTTACCATTTACGTGTTGATGAATGGGGTTGTTTTCATATCTTGCCTACTGTGAATAAATAGGCAACAAACATGGAGATACAGACGTCTCCAAATGTTGGAACAATTGAATATCCATATGCAAAAAAAGAAAAGCTTTGATCTGGCTTTGCACTATCTACAGATACAGTATAACCTCCATAGTTGACCACCCCCCCTACATTGATCTCCTTGAATTGGCCTAAAATAGACCAGACATGCACCACATGTACATATCAGTACAGCCCCAGTTCCTTATTTGGCCACCTCCATATGTTCACCAGTTAGTTACAGTCCCTTGGGTGGTCAACTTACAGAGGTTCTACTGCATTAATTCAAAAGGGATTATAGACTTAAATATAATACTCAGAAGTGTAAAGCTTCTAAAAGAAAACATAGGTGGCTATTTTTGTGACCTTAGGTTAGGCAAAGATTTCTTAGATTATAATACCAAAAGTGTAATGCATTTTTAAAAAGATAAATTTGACTCCATCAAGATAATAACTACTGCTCTTCAAGAAATACTAAGACCATGAAAAGATAAGCTGAAGACTACAGAAAATGTTCACAGGTCATGTCTGATAAAGGATTTTATTCATGATATATGAAGACTCAAAATTAAGAAATTGAAAATATATACAAGATTTAAATAGACACCTCACCAAAGAGAAAGATATACACCAAGTACACTGGAAGATATTCCACATGATTAGTCACCAAGAAAGTGCAATCAGCACTACAATGAAGTACCATGACTCTATTTGAATGACAATTGAGAAAATCAAACAGTTAAAAAGTAGGTGAAGGGACTGGAACCATTGGTAGGAATATGCAAAGTAGAGCAGCCTTTTACAGACATCCTTACAGATGAGGACGCATTCCCGTTCCTAGATTTTTACCCAAGTGAAAGGAAAACTTCTTGTTACACAAAACCCTACCAGCCGTGTTCGAAGCAACTTTATTCATAATAACCAAAACCAGAAGAAAAAAAAAACAAAACCTGATTGTTCTTTAACCATGATACACCTATGAAATGGGATGCTAAGCAGGAATAAAAAGGAATTAAGTGCTGATACTCACAGCATAGATCAATTTCAAATGCATTCTACCCTGAATGAAACAAACCAAAAGCTAAGCACTACGTTAAGGGAAAAACTATAGGAGCAGTAACAGATCAGAAGCCACCTGGGGGGAAGGAGTTGATTACAAAGATCACAGGGGCTTTTTGTGGGGTCATGGAACTGTCTATAACTTGATTTTGATGGTAGTAATACAGTGATATTCATTTGTCAAAATTTGCATAACTACCAGGTCAGACAATTAAGTTCAGGAACTCATCCTAGAAAAAATGCTGCATACCTCATTGCTAAGGTCACCAGATGGCCATAGTGATATTCACCATGAGGTATGTGACACTTTTTCTAGGATGAGTTCCTGAACTTAATTGTCAGATCTTATAGTATAACAGCTGTGATGGTCATTCTAGGAAAAGAGTTCCAAAATTGCTTTGAAGGGTGGGCTAGGCACTGACCTCAGCGGGTCACTTACCGAAAGTGGCCATAGTGATATTTAAGCAATGAGGCATGCTATGTAGCACTTTTCCTAGGGCGAGTTCATGAACTTAATTGTTCTACTTCGTGTACACTAGAAAGGATGACTCTTAGCTTATATAAACCACACCTTAATGAAAAGTGGCAAATTTTAATTAATTTCAGAGGTGCCTAGTATCATTGGCATTATTATTCAATTGGATTTATGATCAACAAAGGGGAAAGGACCATGACAACATGTTGCATTTTGAATAAAGAATTTATGAGTGAGATGAAATGAGATAGAGAATGCAGGAGGGAGACTGTTTAAGGCACAAAATGATGTGTTCTATATTGCATCATGTTTGTATTATCCTTGGAATATTGAAATTGAGAAAAATAGCTCTATCTTTTGTCTTCTCATAGTGCATACTTTATTCCTCTATTTAACATTTATGTAATTCTACTTGGTTTTATGGCTACTTGAAATATTTGTTTCCCCAATGACATTGTAGTCCAAGGGAAGGAACTAAGCTTTACTTATATTTACCTGTGTTCATAATTAAAAAATTTTTAAACAAAAGCTATTTTTGTTTAAAAATTGTCATGATTAAAAGATGGCTTGTAGTTTTTGAATTTCAGGGTCAATCTGACTGATCAGTTTGTTAAGTCTCATCTCTCCCAACCTGTATCTCTTTTTACATGTCCATTTGTAATAATCCTGAGACCTTTACTTGGTCCAACACATTGATCTTTACCAGGTGAACCATTACCCTTCTTTCCTTGAAATAACTTCCAGTGCAACGTTGCATCAGCCACTCTGCCAGGCGCACGTGAACACGAGTTGAAAGACATTGGCTTAGTCTTTCAGCTAATTGAGAGTGGATAGAAGCATGAATGGTATTTGTGGAACTAGAAAGAAAAGGCACCAAACTCACCTTGGGTGATTGGAAATTTGTTTTTTTTTGTTTGTTTGTTTTATTAAATCATAGCTGTGTACATTAACACAGTCATAGGGTACCATGTGCCAGTTTTATATACAATTTGAAATATTTTCATCAAACTGGTTAACATAGCCTTCCTGGCATTTTCTTAGTTATTGTGTTAAGACATTTATAGTCTACATTTAGTAAGTTTCACATGTACCCTTCTAAGATGAACCATAGGTGTAATCCCACCAATCACCCTTCCTCCACTCACCCTCCCTCCTCCCTTCCCCTCCCTTTCCCCATATTCTTAGTCTATAATTGGGTTATAGCTTTCATATGAAAGCTATAAATTAGTTTTGAGTAGGTCTGAGTACATTGGATACTTTTTCTTCCATCCTTGAGATACTTTGCTGAGAAGAATATCTTCTATCTCCATCCATGTAAACATGAAAGAGGTAAAGTCTCCATCTTTCGTTAAGGCTGCATAATATTCCATGGTGTACATATACCACAATTTATTAATCTATTCATGGATCGATGGGCACTTGGGCTTCTTCCATGATTTAGCAATTATGAAGTGGGCTGCAATAAACATTCTGGTACAAATATCTTTGTTAGAATGTGATTTTTGGTCTTCTGGATATATACCTAGTAGAGGAATTGTAGGATCGAATGGCAGGTCTATTTTTAGATCTCTAAGTGTTCTCCAAACATCTTTCCAAAAAGAACGTATTAGTTTGCATTCCCACCAGTAGTGTGGAAGTGTTCCCTTTTCTCTACATCCATGCCAACATCTCTGGTTGGGAGATGGGATTTTAGGATTTTGTGATATGGGCTAATCTTACTAGAGTTATATGATACCTCAAAGTAGTTAAGAAATAACTAAAATTAGAGCAGAATTAAATGAAATTGAAAACAAAAGGATTATACAACAGACAAATAAATAAAAAAATTGGTTTTTTGAAAAGGTCAATAAAATAGATAAACCTTTGGCTAACCTAACCAGGAAAAAAAGAGTAAAATCTCTAATCTCATCAATCAGAAATGACAAAGATGAAATAACAACAGACTCCTCAGAAATTCAAAAAATCCTTAATGAATATTACAAGAAACTTAATCTCAGAATTATGGAAATCTGAAGGAAATTGACCAAAACTTGGAAGCACACCACTTTTCAAGACTTAGCCAGAATGGAGTTGAAATCTTGAACAGGCTAATTTCAAGTTCTGAAATAGCATCAACTATACAAAGTCTCCCTAAAAAGAAAAGCCCAGGACCAGATGGCTTCATGTCAGAATTTGACCAAACATTTAAAAAGGAACTAGTACCTATATTACTAAACCATTTCCAAAATATAGAAAAAGAAGGAAGACTACCCAACACATTCTACAAAGCAAACATCACCTTGATCCCCAAACCAGGAAAAGAACCAGGAAAAGAAAATTATAGACCAATATCACTAATGAATATTGATGCAAAAATATTCAACAAGATCCTAACAAACAGAATCCAGCAACACATCAAATTATACATCATGACCAAGTGGGTTTTATCCCAGGGTCTCAAGGCTGGTTCAATATACGTAAATCTATAAATATAATTCAGCACATAAACAAATTAAAAAACGGAGACCATATGATTCTCTCAATTGATGAAAAAGCTTTTGATAATATCCAGCATCCCTTCATGATCAGAACACTTAAGAAAATTGGTATAGAAAGGACATTTCTTAAACTGGTAGAGGCCATCTACAGCAAACCCACAGCCAATATCATATTGAATGGAGTTAAATTGAAATCATTTCCACTCAGATCAGGAACCAGGCAAGGTTTCCCATTGTCTCCACTGCTCTTTAACATTGTAATGGAAGTTTTAGCGATTGCAATTAGGGAAGAAAAGGCGAGCAAGGGTATCCATATAGGGTCAGAAGAGATCAAACTTTCACTCTTCGTAGACGATATGATTGTATATCTGGAAAACACCAGGGATTCTACTACGAAACTCTTAGAAGTGATCAAGGAATATAGCAGTGTCTTAGGTTACAAAATCAACATTCATAAATTGGTAGCCTTTATATATACCAACAATAGTCAAGCTGAAAAAACAGTTAAGGACTCTATTCCATATTTCATCTTCTTTAGCACAGTAGTGCTAAAGATGAAATATTTGGGAGTTTATCTAACAAAGGATGTGAGAGATCTCTATAAAGTGAACTATGAAACTCTAAGAAAAGAAATAGCTGAAGATGTTAACAAATAGCTGAAGATGTTAACAAACATACCATGATCATGGCTGGGAAGCATCAACGTTGTTAAAATGTCCATACTACCCAAAGCAATATACAACATTAATGCAATCCCTGTTAAAGCTCTACTGTCATACTTTAAAGATCTTGATAAATAATACTTTGTTTTATATGGAATCAGAAAAAAAACTCAAATAGCCAAGACATTACTCAGAAATGAAAACAAAGCAGGTGGAATCACGCTACCAGACCTCAGACTATACTATAAATTGATAGTGATCAAAACTATAAATCGATAGTGATCTTGGTACTGGCACAAAAACAGAGAGGTAGATGTCTGGAACAGAATAGAGAACCAAGAGATGAACCCAGCTACTTACCATTATTTGATCTTTTACAAGCCAGTTAAAAACATTCAGTGGGGAAAATATTTCCTATTTAACAAATGGTATTTGGTGAACTGGCTGGTGACCTGTAGAAGACTGAAACTGGACCCACACCTTTCACCATTAACTAAGATAGACTCTCACTGGATTAAAGATTTAAACTTAAGACATGAAAGTATAAAAATACTGGAAGAAAGTGCAGGGAAACATCATGAAGAAATCAGCCTGGGCAAATATTTTATGAGGAGGACCCCCTGGGCAATTGAAGCAGCATCAAAAATACATTACTGGGACTTGATCAAACTAAAAAGCTTCTGCACAGCCAAGAACACAGTAAGTAAAGCAAGCAGATGGCCCTCAGAATGGGAGAAGATATTTTCAGGTTATGTCTCCGATAAAGGTTTAATAACCAGAAGCCACAGAGAACTCAAACGTATTAGCAAGAAAAGAACAAGTGATCTTATCTCAGGGTGGGCAAGAGACTTAAAGAGAAACTTCTCTGAAGAAGACAGACGCATGGCCTACAGACACATGAAAAAATGCTCATTATCTTTAATCATCAGATAAATGATTTGAAGTTTTTAAAAAGAGAATAATGTCTGCCATGAATTTTGAAGACCTGGGATTATCTATATTAGATAAGCATAAAAGGGCATAGAAACAGGCAGCAGATCAGGGACTGTGAGAAGCCATGGGATTTGGGAAACTGGAAGTGGTTCGGCATATTTAAAGCAAAAGTTTGATGATGATATGCAAAGAGAGGAAAAACCAGACAAGTCTGCAGCAGTGGGGGTGCAACAGTTCAGGCCATGGGGGTGGTGGAGGTAAGAAGGCAGTCAGGGTGGCCAGGTTGTGGTCTGGGTATCTGGGTGTATGATGATGCCATTTATTAAGGTAGGAAAGAGCAGATTTAGAGTGTAGGGGGGTGAGTTCAGCTTTGAATGGGATGGTTTCCTAGGGCTGCCCTAAAGGTGGTGATATGTGTGCGTCTCTAGCTCAGGAGAGGGTGTGAATGTGTATTCCCCAGCAGCTCTCACTTGTCCTCCAAGTCTTACCTTGGGTGCTGTTTCTTGTAAGAAGTCCTGAGTGTTGGTCCATGTAGTAGAACATTGTGGTTAACACTATGTGCTAGGCAGTGTCACTGGCACTAGTGGGGAAAGTGAAGTAAATATTATCCCTGTCATGAAGTCACGGATTGAATGAGGGAGACGTTAAGTAACATAGTATTCAGAATGAGATAAGGGCTGGCAGAGAATAAACAGCGTGAGAAGGTAAGAGAATTACGGGTACTTTAGATAAAGTGCCCCAGGAAGGCCATTCTGAGGGGAGCATTTAAGCTGACATGGAAGGAATCTAAGGAGCTGGCTGTGTCCAGGCCAAGGAAATGCAGTGGCCCTGGGACTGTAAAGAGTCGGAATGGAAAGGAGGCCCCAGTCAGGCATTCCACAAACAATCATGGACCAATTAGTGAAAATAATTTTCACTAATAATAATAGTAAGTACAAAATATAAAATTAAAACTGTGCACAGCATATCATAAAATGTTGGAAATTGTTCTTAGGTTAGTTGAAATTGTTTTTATAAAAGATACATTTCCATCAAAAGTCAATGTATGCAGTAGTCCTCATTTTGGGCAATCTGAGACAGGACAAATGTATAATGGAATGAAGGGAGCTTCTAACTGAACCCAAAGCACAGTAATGGTCTAAGGAGAGAAATCCCAGGTGGGACTAAAGTCTGTTGTGTTCGTAGGGGAATAATATTCATCACTTGGGGTCAGAAGCAGGTGTTCCGAGTTTGCCTCCTGCTTCCTTATTATGTGTCTGTGGGCAGGTTACTCACCTGGGCCTCGGGCTTTTTATCTGAGAAGTCAAGCTAATAAGCTTTATTGTGAGGAGCAAATTTGTTATTATTTAGAAGATTTTGCCTGTGTTTAGAGGAATACCCAGCAATGTGAGTTAACAAATGTTTACCATTGTTATTATTATTATAAATGGGTTGATAAAAATCTATAAAAAAAATTACAATGAGGTGCTCAGGTGTATAGTGGCTGTCACCGTTCTGGGTTAGTGATGAGAAACTGACAGGGATGTTCCCTGGGTCCAGAGCTCAGGGTAAGGGCTGGCAGCACATCAGGCTGTTTGCTTTACACTCACTTCAAGATATGTTGTGTGACTGGAGACGCGAACGAATAGCAGCTTTGCCGTGGGTATAAACTCACTCCTGTAATTATTAAGTCAAGAAACAGACTACACGGGCTGGGATGGCATGTAGTGAAGTTCTTTATTTAGGGGTTCGATTTTATACCTTTCTTTTTTTTTTTTTTTGTAGAGACAGAGTCTCACTTTATGGCCCTTGGTAGAGTGCCGTGGCCTCACACAGCTCACAGCAACCTCCAACTCCTGGGCTTAAGTGATTCTCTTGCCTCAGCCTCCCAAGTAGCTGGGACTACAGGTGCCCGCCACAACGCCCGGCTATTTTTTGGTTGCAGTTTGGCCGGGGCCAGGTTTGAACCCGCCACCCTCGGTATATGGGGCCGGCGCCTTACCGACTGAGCCACAGGCGCCGCCCGATTTTATACCTTTCTAATCACGTACACACTTAATCTATTATCTGTTAGTTTCACCATTACCTCAATTTACCTATCTGAAATCAACTTGAAAGGAAATATCCTATTACCACATCAACACAATCACTTTTGCAGTAAACATTTTCTTCTAGGCACTGACTAATCTCTGGGCAGGTGTGTAAACAAAATCATAAAGAAGAAAGTAGCCACAGAGGAACAGAGTTAATGGAAGAATATCTTCAAGCGTTCACTCAGTTTGCTCAGTATGAAGTAACGACTGTGTCTTTTCCTCAGGGCAGAGCACCTATAGACCAACATATAACAATATGTTGTTAACATACGTCAACCCTCTGGCCCATATCTCTGAGGAAGGGCGGCATGCCCTTTGATCTCAGGCTTCATGGGGTGCACAGCTTCAGAGAATGGGCTTGTGGAATTTTTAACTCCAGGCAAGTCAACTCTGCGTGTGTCCTGGGGGGCCCAGGTCCCTTAAGCCTCTGGAAAAAAAGCAAGTCATTTTAAACTCACACTGAGTTCACTTTGTGTGCTTGATGTAGGATATGTTTATTTCTAAATATTATCCTACAAGATATAAGTGTGTCCAATTCTCAGCAGTCAAATGGAATGGCCAAGAGTGCTGGACTTAACTCTGAACTGTTAGGTGTATTCCACAATGGTGGGGCTAATGCCGGGGGTAAGAGTTGACCTGGAGTGAGCCTGTGACATCACATCCTATGTTGTGGAGGCAGTTGCTTGCAGACAGTGTAGGGAAGCCAGTGTTGATTGACCCAGAAAGGCTGGGGACAGCAGAGGGCTAGCCCAGATTACCTTCAGAGAGCACATTCCAGATCTCAGTCTTGCCTGCAAGTTTTGGTGAATAATTTCTGCCTCCCTTCTTCCTTGCAAGGATGTAATAAGAATTCATTAATGCTGGAAAGTACTTTGAACACCTCTACAAAGTGCTTTTTTGTTATCTTATTATATTTGATATCTCGCCAATCTTTTGAAAGATGTAAGTCATGAATATTAAAATCCATCTTGCATATTTTATGTTGTTTTTATCGTGATGGGTGAATATTAATTTATTGGAGATTTGGGCTTTTCTAAAGGTTGCCTTGAAAGTTCTCAACGTGTGTTTTGTTGACCTTCAACCAAGTGTGGGTGTAGAATGTCAAAGCGGGGTCCTGAGCACTGCATTTTGAGGAGAGGCTACAATGGCAGGTCCCACCACCTGCTCCTTCCTTTCCCTCCAAGTGTAAAGTGCTTTTAAGCAAATTAAATAGAAAAGAATGTGTAGATTTATTTAAATGAGCCAGATCATTTTTGTCTCATTCAATCAAATATTCCACCCATTTGTACTACAATTACCTGTTTTGACCCCTGTGACTAGCAGCAGTTGTATTTAGAAGTGTCTAACCTTACTTGGGTCTCCGTGTGCTTTTCTCCCTGAGCTGTTTGCTTCCAATGGCTGCAGCCCCCTCCCTTCACTCCAGGAATGAAGTGGGAATGCCTTGAGGGAATGAGGGAATGCCTTCTCATTGTTCAAGGCTCAATCCCAGCTTCACCTCCTCTAAAAAGGGTGCAATTAACACTTTTCTCCCTAGAAGCTGCAATCTACCCTGTTGTACCTCTTAGTAATATGCACAATACTGTATTGCATCTAATTCTCTGCAGTCTTATTTTCTTCAAGTGTATCCTGTTTCCCCTTGGTGTTTGGTCCACATGGCTGCTTATCACAGCATGAATTGCATTCAGCTGCTGGGAACAGAGACCGAAACCTGCAGTGACTTAAATATGACAAGGATGTGTTTTCCTCTCCGGTAGGAGGCCGGGGTAGGCTGCCCAAAGCGCGTGTGCCTCCCGGCTGAGACCAGGGCCCGAGTTCTCTCTTTGCTGCCCCCTTGCCCTGAGTGCACAGCTCTTCCCTCAAGGTCTCCTCTTGGCCCAAGATGTTTTATGGAGCATCAACCATCAAATCCATACTTCAAGAAAGAAGAGGAAAGGAAAATAGCCAGTAAATATTTGTGCCTGCTGTCTCTATTCTGTTTACTTAAGGAATAATTTTAACTTTGTTCTTATATTTCATTGCATTGACCAGAAATTAGTCAATGACTAACTTTAGCTACAAGGAGGCTAGAGAACACGGTGCTGTGGTGGGCATTTTACCCCTAGTGTTTTATCCCTTAGTAAGGAGGTAGGTGTGTTGGTGAGGCAGGGAGCTGGTGGCCTTTGCCGAGGTGTGGCTAACTCTTCCACGTGTAAGCGAATGAAAAACACCTCCCAGAGCCGCTGGCTGTATGGGGTGCTGACACAGCAGATTCTCACTCACAAAATTGGGAATTAGTGGAGGAAAAAGTCCACGAGTATTGCTTTGCTAGGTTAATTAGGTTTATTGTCTTGATTCATAAATAATTTTTATATTTGCATCTAGTACCTTTTCTCAGACTAGGGGTATTTGTCATGACTATTTACCTGTTTTCAATTTGTCATCCGTATGAGAGAAATAAAGATAAAGTCTACATTGAAGATTGTTGTTATGATAAAATAAATTCATGATGTGAAGTGTTTAGAGCAGGCTCAGACACATAGTAGGTACTGATTAAAATTTTAAGTCTTGGAGGTGGAGCAAGATGGCAGCCGAGTAACAGCTTCCTTGCATCTGGGCACCGTGAGTCTGGGGAGATAGGACTCCAGGCATCTCTGGCTGGTGGGAACTGCCTATCATCACTCCTATGAAGATACAGGGAGTCAGCGAGAGACTTCTGGACCCCAAGAGGAGGACTAAAACAGTGGAAAACCGGCAAGTGGTCGCGTGTGTTCAATCCGTCTAAACCCGCCCACAACTTCCACAGGCACAAGAACTTAAAGAGCAAGAAGAAGTGAAAGGAAAATTAGGGCAAGGAAATAGATAAAAGAAATCACCCATGAGGAAGAATCAGCAGAAAACTCCAGGCAACATGAAGAACCAGTCTAGAACAACCCCACCAAGGGACCATGAGGTAGCTACTGCAGATGATTCCACCAGTATAGAAATGTTAGGAATGACAGAAAGGGAATTTAGAATACACATGTTGAAAACAATGAAAGAAATGATGGAAACAATGAAGGAAACTGCTAATAAAGTGGAAAATAACCAAAAGGAAATCCAAAAACAGAATCAAATAAGAGATGAACGATATGAAGAATATAAAAAGGATATAGCAGAGCTGAAGGAACTGAAACAGTCAATTAGGGAACTTAAAGATGCAATGGAAAGTATCAGCAACAGGTTAGACCATGCAGAAGAAAGAATTTCAGAGGTAGAAGACAAAGTATTTGAGATAACTCAGATAGTAAAAGAGGCAGAAAAGAAGAGAGAGAAAGCAGAACGTTCACTGTCAGAATTATGGGACTTTATGAAGCGTTCCAACATACGAGTTATAGGAATTCCAGAAGGGGAAGAAGAATGCCCCAGAGGAATGGAAGCCATACTAGAGAATATTATAAAAGAAAATTTCCCAAATATCACCAAAGATTCTGACACACTGCTTTCAGAGGGATATCGGATGCCAGGTCGCCTCAACTCTAACCGAGCTTCTCCAAGACACATTGTGATGAACCTGTCCAGGTCAAGACAAAAGAAAAGATTCTGCAAGCTGCCAGGAGTAAGCGCCAGTTGACCTACAGGGGCAAATCCATCAGATTGACCGCAGACTTTTCTAATGAAACTTTCCAAGCAAGAAGACAATGGTCATCTACCTTTAATCTACTTAAACAGAACAATTTCCAGCCCAGAATTCTGTACCCTGCTAAGCTAAGCTTCAAAATTGACAGAGAAATCAAATCATTTACGGATATACAAACATTGAGGAAATTTCGCCACAACAAGACCAGTTCTACAGGAAATACTTCAACCTGTTCTACACGCTGACCACCACAGTGGATCAGCAGCAAAGTAAGAACTCAGAAATCAAAGGACAGAACCTAACCTCCACACTGATGCAAAAGATAAAACTAAGCAATGGACTCTCACAAAATAAGACGAATAGAATACTACCACACTTATCAATTATCTCCATAAATGTTCATGGCTTGAATTCCCCACTGAAGAGACATAGATTGGCTGACTGGATTAAAAAACACAAGCCTCCATTTGCTGTCTGCAAGAAACACACCTGGCTTCAAAAGACAAATTAAAGCTCCGAGTCAAGGGTTGGAAGACAATTTTTCAGGCAAATGGAATTCAGAAGAAAAGAGGAGTTGCAATCTTATTTTCAGATACATGTGGATTTAAAGCAACTAAAGTCAAAAAAGACAAAGATGGTCACTTTATATTGGTCAAGGGAAAAATACAACAAGAAGACGTTTTAATTCTAAATATTTATGCACCCAATTCAAATGCTCCCAGATTCTTGAAACAGACCTTAGTCAGTCTGAGCAATATGATATCCTCTAATACCATAATAACAGGGGACTTTAACACTCCTCTTACAGAGCTGGACAGATCCTTTAAACAGAAATTAAACAAAGATATAAGAGATTTAAATGAGACCCTAGAACAACTGTGCTTGATAGACGCATATAGAACACTCCACCCCAAAGATAAAGAATATACATTCTTCTCATCACCCCATGGAACATTCTCCAAAATTGATCATATCCTGGGACACAAATCAAATATCAACAGAATCAAAAGAATTGAAATTTTACCTTGTGTCTTCTCAGACCATAAGGCACTAAAGGTGGAACTCAACTCTAACAAAAATGGTCAACCCCACCCAAAGGCATGGAAATTAAACAATCTTCTGTTGAATGACAGATGGGTGCAGGAAGAAATAAAACAGGAAATCATTAACTTCCTTGAGCATAACAACAATGAAGACACAAGCTACCAAAACCTGTGGGATACTGCAAAAGCAGTTTTGAGAGGAAAATGCATCACTTTAGATGCCTACATTCAAAAAACAGAAAGAGAGTGCATCAACAATCTCACAAGAGATCTTATGGAATTGGAAAAAGAAGAACAATCTAAGCCTAAACTCAGTAGAAGAAAAGAAATATCCAAAATCAAATCAGAGATCAATGAAATTGAAAACAAAAGACTCATTCAGAAAATTAATGAAACAAGGAGTTGGTTTTTTGAAAAAATAAATAAAATAGATAAACCATTGGCCAGACTAACGAGGAATAGAAAAGTAAAATCTCTAGTAACCTCAATCAGAAATGATAAAGGGGAAATAACAACTGATCCCACAGAGATACAAGAGATCATCTCTGAATACTACCAGAAACTCTATGCCCAGAAATTTGACAATGTGAAGGAAATGGATCAATATTTGGAATCACACCCTCTCCCTAGACTCAGCCAGGAAGAAATAGAGCTCCTGAACAGACCAATTTCAAGCACTGAGATCAAAGAAACGATAAAAAATCTTCCAACCAAAAAATGCCCTGGTCCAGATGGCTTCACTCCAGAATTCTATTCAACCTTCAAGGAAGAGCTTATTCCTGTACTGCAGAAATTATTCCAAAAAATTGAGGAAGAAGGAATCTTCCCCAACATATTCTATGAAGCAAACACCCTAATACCAAAACCAGGAAAAGACCCAAACAAAAAGGAGAATTTCAGACCAATCTCACTCATGAATATAGATGAAAAAATTCTCAACAAAATCCTAGCCAATAGATTACAGCTTATCATCAAAAAAGTCATTCATCATGATCAAGTAGGCTTCATCCTAGGGATGCAAGGCTGGTTTAACATACGCAAGTCCATAAATGTTATCCACCATATTAACAGAGGCAAAAATAATCACATGATCCTCTCAATAGATGCAGAGAAAGCATTCGATTAAATTCAGCATCCTTTTCTAATTAGAACACTGAAGAGTATAGGCATAGGTAGCACATTTCTAAAACTGATTGAAGCTATCTATGACAAACCCACAGCCAATATTTTACTGAATGGAGTAAAACTGAAAGCTTTTCCTCTTAGAACTGGAACCAGACAAGGTTGTCCTCTGTCACCTTTACTATTCAACATAGTGCTGGAAGTTCTAGCCAATACAATTAGGCAAGACAAGGAAATAAATGGAATCCAAATGGGAGCAGGTCAAACTCTCCCTCTTTGCTGACGACATGATCTTATACTTAGAGAACCCCAAAGACTCAAACACAAGACTCCTAGAAGTCATCAAACAATACAGTAATGTTTCAGGATATAAAATCAATGTCCACAAGTCAGTAGCCTTTGTATACACCAATAACAGTCAAGATGAGAAGCTAATTAAGGACACAACTCCCTACACCATAGTTTCAAAGAAAATGAAATACCTAGGAATATACCTAACGAAGGAGGTGAAGGACCTCTATAAAGAAAACTATGAACTCCTCAGAAAGGAAATAGCAGAGGATATTAACAAATGGAAGAACATACCATGCTCATGGACGGGAAGAATCAACATTGTTAAAATGTCTATACTTCCCAAAGCAATCTACCTATTCAATGCCATTCCTATCAAAATACCAACATCATACTTTCAAGGTTTGGAAAAAATGATTCTGCGTTTTGTATGGAACCGGAAAAAACCCCATATAGCTAAGGCAGTTCTTAGTAATAAAAATAAAGCTGGGGGCAACAGCATACCAGATTCTAGTCTGTACTACAAAGCCATAGTGGTCAAGACAGCATGGTGCTGGCACAAAGAGACATAGACACTTGGAATCGAATTGAAAACCAAGAAATGAAACTAACATCTTACAACCACCTAATCTTTGATAAACCAAACAAGAACATACCTTGGGGGAAAGACTCCCTATTCAATAAATGGTGTTGGGAGAACTGGATGTCTACATGTAAAAGACTGAAACTGGACCCACACCTTTCCCCACTCACAAAAATTGATTCAAGATGGATAAAGGACTTAAATTTAAGGCATGAAACAATAAAAATCCTCCAAGAAAGCCTAGGAAAAACACTGGAAGATATTGGCCTGGGGAAAGACTTCATGAAGAAGACTGCCATGGCAATTGCAACAACAACAAAAATAAACAAATGGGACTTCATGAAACTGAAAAGCTTCTGTACAGCTAAGGAGACAATAACCAAAGCAAAGAGACAACCTACACAATGGGAAAGGATATTTGCATATTTTCAATCAGACAAAAGCTTGATAACTAGGATCTATAGAGAACTCAAATTAATCCACATGAAAAAAGCCAACAATCCCATATATCAATGGGCAAGAGACATGAATAGAACTTTCTCTAAAGATGACAGACGAATGGCTAACAAACACATGAAAAAATGTTCATCATGTCTATATATTAGAGAAATGCAAATCAAAACAACCCTGAGATATCATCTAACCCCAGTGAGAATGGCCCACATCACAAAATCTCAAAACTGCAGATGCTGGCGTGGATGTGGAGAGAAGGGAACACTTTTACACTGCTGGTGGGACTGCAAACTAGTACAACCTTTCTGGCAGGAAGTATGGAGAAACCTCAAAGCACTCAAGCTAGATCTCCCATTTGATCCTGCAATCCCATTACTGGGCATCTACCTAGAAGGAAAAAAATCCTTTTATCATAAGGACACTTGTACTAGACTGTTTATTGCAGCTCCATTTACAGTCACCAAAATGTGGAAACAGCCTAAATGCCCACCAACCCAGGAATGGATTAACAAGCTGTGCTATATGTACACCATGGAATACTATTGAGCCATTAAAAAAAATGGAGACTCTACATCCTTCATATTAACCTGGATGGACGTGGAAGACATTATTCTTAGTAAAGCATCACAAGAATGGAGAAGCATGAATCCTATGTACTCAATTTTGATATGAGGACAATTAATGACAATTAAGGTTATGGGGAGGAAGCAGAAAGAGAGATGGAGGGAGGGGGTTGGGGCCTTGGTGTGTGTCACACTTTATGGGGACAAGACATGATTGCAAGGTGGACTTTACCTAACAATTGCAATCAGTGTAACCTGGCTTATTGTACCCTCAATGAATCCCCAACAATAAAAAAAATAAATAAAATAAAATAAAATAAAATTTTAAATCTTTACTATAATATGACTAATTGTAACTGTTAGTATTTATTGGAAGTTTACCAAGTTTCAGTCCCTGTGGGCAATGCTGTACAAATATTAACTCAAATATTGTCATAACTGCCTTCTGCGATTGGTGTTGTTATCATTAGTGTGTGATAAGAAATCCCAGTGGTTAGAGTGGTTACTGAGTTAGCTGACACACGGCCCTTACGATGAGCCCATCACAGTTCAGTCTTTTATGAGAATTAACTGATTTGGCCTTCCTGGCAGGCATGTGATGGACAAACAATTATCAGCTCCATTTTTCAGACGAAGAAACTGAGACACAGAGGGGTTAACTTACTTGACCAAGGCCATCCATCCAGCACCGGGCAGAGACAGGCTGTGGCTTTAGGAAGTCCAAGGCGGGATCCCTGCTCTCACCCCCGCGCTGCTTCTGGCTTTGCATCTGGGTTTCTCTGAGGCCATTGCTTGAGCTTGTGATTTTAACCACCGCGATGTCACCTCTTAACAGGCATTTTAATTTTTTTTTTTTTTCTGTGCATTCATTGGATATTCTCCTTTTCTCTTGGTATTTTTCAGATTTTCTTTTAATCTGACCTTTGTGAACTTAAATCATTTAAGTAGCCTATGCATGTCTGTTAGCATTTGTGGCCATGTGTTTGTGTGCAGTTGGTTAAAGTGACTGTTGACCTCAATCTAAATAGTGAAACTGGCAGCTCTACTATGATGCATTACAAACTGTGTTCATGGAAAGGGTCTGTGACCCTCTAGTCTGGCTCTGCTGTTTTCAGACCAGATGACACACAAATAGTTGACTGTCCTCTGAGATCCTCTAGGGGAAGAAGCTGCTTCCCCCTAGTGAGGTAAACGGCGGAGGGCTTTACGCCTCCTCATCCGGTGTGTTCCTGTCACAGGCCCAGCCCTCTGTTGTCCCTCCCTCTTCTTACTATATTATATGTGGTATATACCATTTGAGAAAAATACACGAGATCGTAATGCCATATATGCATTTTTTATTTTTATTTATTTATTTATTTATTTTATAAATAAAATAAAGCCTCAAGCTGTTGCCCTGGGTAGAGTGCCATGGCATCACAGCTCACGGCAACTTCCAACTCCTGGGCTCAAGTGATTCTCCTGCCTCCACCTCCCAAGTAGCTGGGACCACAGGCGCTTGCCACAATGCCAGGATAGTTTTTGGTTGTGGCCATCATTGTTGTTTGGTGGGCCTGGGCTGGATTCGAACCCACCAGCTCAGGTGTCTGTGGCAGAGGGCTTAGCCGCTTGAGCCACAGGCACCAAGCCCATATGTTCATTTGGTGTCTGTGGCAGAGGGCTTAGCCGCTTGAGCCACAGGCACCAAGCCCGTATGTTCATTTTTAAATTGTCTGGGTGCTTTTGAAGTTTCTCTATCACCAATATTGATTGCCATAGGCAATTAATACTAATTGCCTCCAGATCATTTTAATGTTATTTTAAAACACATAATCAATAAAACGTATTGAAATTCAAATGATTAATTGGATGTTAATTGACTAGTAAGACTCATCACTTTACTAGGTTGAACTAAAGCATTTCCTTGAATACACTTAACTGCAGATTACATAGTTGAAGAATTCAGAACACAGGGTATCCACAAAATGCAATTGTACAATTTAAAATAGACAATTATTTTAAGTTGTACTTGAACTTTGTGGATACCCTTTATATTAAACTTGATTTACTAAAACCCATTGAGAAATAAAAAAACTAAGTAAATTTGATTTGAATTTAAAGGTTGAAGTGTATACTTTTAGAGTTTGGGATTTTGCTTGCTCTAGATTTTTTTTGTTAAAAGCACAAAACTTATTTTTAAAACATATTTGGAGTGAATTTTTAGGAAGTTACATGAAAGTCAGAGTTGGCACAATGTAAAAAACTTGTTTGTTTCTGAATAGCCACAATTTTGTATATAATCTTGCAGTATCCCTGTCCTGCTGCTTTGAAAAAAATAATGTAATATAAGATTTTGTTTAGGAAAAAAATGGCTTTCACATGGTATAATAGTAAATATTACTGACACGATCCATCTGCAGGTGCTTGCTTTTATGGAACCAGCGAGGGAGCTCCTTTTGGACTGGTTTGCAGTTGTTTGGGAGCCCCCAGAGACGTGGCCGCTGTCTCTTCCTCCTGGCCCTGCGTTTCTGTAAAAGAAAACAAGGAAGCCAACCAAAATGGTACCGTTCCCCTTTGAGAGAAAGCTGGAAAAGGAGAGAGCTTCCCTCTTCTGAACCACACACACACACACACACTCACACGTTGTGCTTTATTTTCCAGTTGTCACGATCGTTTCTCTTCACGGTGCTGCACTGCACCCTCTGAAGCCAAGCACAATTTATATTGCCAAGACAGACGCTATAAAATGAAGCTGAACATGGCAGGCGTTGAAAAAGTCCTGTGTTTGCAACTGATTACCTGTCATAATATGTTTCTCAATTTCTTTTTTTTTTTTTTCTAAATTACATGAGGTTAGAAAGGAAATTGTGGTTCTAAGTCTTAGAGATTATAATTTTAAACAAGAAGCTAGAAGGAAGTCGATGACTTTGGGAGTGGCAAAAGCTGAATCATGATGAAATCCCAAACTGAATGTTCAAAATGTTTTATACTAAAAGCTAATCTTGCTGAACTATTGTCGCAGAATTGTTCAGTGACAATTCTCACCAGATCTCAATAATTTCCCCCCAAATATCTTGCAAAGACCCTTTTTAAAATAAGTGATAATATTGGTGACATCAAATTGTAAAAAACACACGTGCACCAAGTAGCATTTATTCAGAATCCTGGCAGGTGCATAATGCTTAATATGATTCACAGAGGCCTGCGGGCACCTTCTCTCCTTTAAAGAGAGATACTTCAGAGCAATCGGTACCTAGAAATATTTCATGCTATTCCTGTGCATGGGTCTAGGGATGCTTTTACACTCTTCACTAACATCCTCTGAGGCACATGCACATTTCCTCTGAGCATGAGTCCACAGCTAAGATGGGAGAATAATCTGGCATTCCTAATACTGATTTTAGGGTAACTGATCACCATGGTTCATGTACATTTAGAGTTCACTGTGAGGCTGTAGAGAGTGCTGTATGCTTCCACAGTACTGAAATTATATATTATGTATTGTATAATGTAATATATATTACATATATTTAATTTATATTATTATATATTATAAAATAATATATCATTTATTTTATTCACACACGTATTCAATGATTTGAAGGTTTGTCTTCTCCAAAACTCATGTTGAAATGTAATTGCCATTGTAACGATATTAGGAGATGGGATATTTAAGAGGTCATCGGGCCATGAGGGCTCTGCACTCACAAATGGATTAATGTCTCAGAGTAGGTTTGTTATCTCAGGAGTAGGCTGTTATAAAGGAGCAAGTTTGGTCTCTCTCTCCCGCTCTCTCTCTTGCTCCCCACCCCCTGCTTTCCACCATGTGACGATATAGCAGGAAGGGTTTTCCAGAACTGTGAGCCCATTAGCTTATGTTCATTATGAATTATGCAGTCTTAGCTATTTTGTTACAGCGCACAAAACAGACGAGGACCATCAAAAATAGCCAGGCATTGTGGCGGGCACCTGTAGTCTCAGCTGCTCAGGAGGCTGAGGCAAGAGAACCATTTGAGCCCAGGAGTTTGAAGTTGCCGTGGGGTATGATGCCACGGCACGCTACCGAAGGTGACAAAGTGAGACTCTGTCTAGAAAAAAAAGAAAAAGAGGGACTTGACAGAGCAATTCTTATTTTATACATTTTTCTCTCTTCTCTTTATTCCCTTTGATTAAATTATATTTATTTATTTATTTAAATTATATTTACTTTTACATTTTGATACTCCTATATACAAATCAGAAATTTTATTTTATTTTATTTTAGAGACAGAGTCTTACCTTATCACCCTCAGTAGAGTGCTGTGGTGTCACAGCTCACAGCAACCTCCAGCTCTTGGGCCTCAGCCTCCTGAGCAGCTGGGACTACAGGCGCCCGCCACACTGCCCGGCTATTTTTTTTGTTGTTGCAGTTTGGCCGGGGCCAGGTTTGAACCCGCCACCCTTTTTATATGGGTCCAGCACCCTACCCACTGAGCCACAAGTGCCTCATGAAATCAGAAATTTTAATAGGTGTTGATTTCATTCCTTCCTTTTGAAGCAGTCCATGCTGTTATGTGAGATGGTGCCCCCCACGTTTCACATTAGGCAAGCAGCTGTAAACAATAAGCTCAGCTTTTTGTGACTTGCAATTAATCCCCTGAAGTAACGAATCCATAAATGATTTGGTATTTTCTTTTTCTTTTTTTTTAATTTTTTCTTTTTATTTCTTTAGGGTTTTTTGTTTGTTTGTTTTTTCTTTTTATTTCCTTGCTTTTTTTTCTCGTTGTTGTTGCTGTTGAGATAGAGTCCCACCCTATTCCCTGAGCAAAGTCCAGTGGCATCATAAGCTCACTGCAACCTCAGACTCAGGCTGTGGGCATTCTGCTGCCTCAGCCTCCAGAAGCTGCTGGGATTACAGGTGCTTGCTGTGGCGCTCGGCTGGGATTTTCATTTGTTTTAATGAGTCAGGGTCTCACTTTTGCTCAGACAAGTCTCAAACTCCTGAGCTCCAGCAATTCTCCTGCCTCAGCCTTCCACAGTGCTGGGATTACAGGTGTGAGCCACCACACTCAGAAGGATTTTGGATTTTGCATTAAAGGTTCATATAGTTAAAGCTGAAATTAGTAATTCAGTAGATCACAGTGATGAGAATGAAAACAGAGGTTACCATCTAATGAACATTTCACAAGTGTGATCCCCATCTCAACAATCCTAAGGGATAGAGTCCTCAGTTTAAGAAATGAGGAAAGTTATGCCTAGGAAGGTTGATTTACTTGCCCCCAATTACACAGCTGATAAATTTTAGCATCCAAATTTAAACCTAAACTGATGGCTCTGAAATCAAAACATATTGCTTAGAAGTGTATTATTTGCACCAAGTCAATAAATGAGGTGACATTTACTCAAAGTAGAATTCAACAACCCAGGGCTTACAGCAGCTCATTAAGATATAATTAAATACTTACAAAAAGTATTACTGACTAGCTAAGTTATGTTTGAACAGCTAATATGCACTGAATAGTAGAATTATCCTGAAGTGATTCCTACTAAAGGGGAAGTAGAGATTTTGATGGAGTGTTCTGGTTCATGTTCAGGAGTGAGTTACACACATCCAATAAAATAATTGTATGTATCAGTAGTTTATATGTTATATAAATCGTATATAACTTAAATTGTACTTATAGTATATATTTATATAACATGTATTATAGAAATTGGAGAAGATTATGTTTTTTCCTAAAATATATGTACAAAGTAATGTGGGGGTTTAGGGCTGAGAGTGACCAGCTGTCGTGGCATTGGACAAGGCTTTGGGGCAGAGGAATCCATCTGACTTGGCTTTGGAATAAGGGTTGTATTTTTTTTTCCTTTGGTATTTGATAACTTTATTTTGTTTTTATTGTTTCAGGTTAATTGAGGGTACAAAGAATTAGATTACAATGTTTGCATTTGTTAGGTAGAGTCCCTCTTATAAGGGTTGTATTTTTAGTGATTTTGTCAGAGTGACTATATTAACTTCTGCCTTGTAATTGGCCTTAGTTCATCCTAATATGAGTTTCACTTTGTTTCTTCAAATAAATTTATCTGGTATCCCGCAGTCCTTTTTCTTTGTGACCAGAAATGACCAGTAATGTCCAAAAAGAACCTGAGAATCACCCCTCCACTGCCCCCCTGTTCACTTTGGCCTTTCACCTGCTCTAACTGGCCCTGTGGCTACTATGGGCTCATCTCCACATGTGGCCGTCAGCCACACACACCATCATGGGGCTTGGGGTCAAGAAGCAGGGTCAGAAGAGAGATGTTCTCAGGACTCCAGCAGATTTTGTTAAGGAAAGAGTCTAACTCTGATTTTTTTTTTTTTTAATAACATTTCGAACCTCAGTGTATTATTAAAAAGTATTTTTCCCTTTCTTATTACCTTAGTCAGTCTGGGGATAAAAATACAGTATATCAGTGTAGGTGAAGGAAGTATGCCCTTGTCAACCTACTTAACCGCCAGGATCGAATTCACTATTGTGTGGTATCTCACATCCTAGATTAAATGTTTGTTTTAAATTTGTTAGGAAAACCAATCTATAATAAAAGTAAAAAATTATTTAGGTACCTTGAATCATTAAAATTTTATTCCTAAAAAATAGTGTCTTTCATGAAGTAGATGGAATTTCTCTGTGCAAATGGTGATGCTACCCGTGTGTGTCAGTGAGGTAGAAGTTGTAGTAATAGACTTTTATTTTAATAATATATGTATATTTCTTGTTGAAAGTGCTAGCAATAATTGGGTTGTCATAGTTTAAGTATGAACAGTTTCAATTAAAAGTTAAGGATTTTTCTCTAATGTAAAAATAGCTTTGTTGCAGTAATGGACTCTAATGTTTCGATTTTAACAGTACTAGCATACTAGGGTCATTATTGTAATTACTTACAAGGAGAATGAGCTGACAACCACTCTTTCTTTCTGGCACTCCCTGCTTCCATCAAAAACTTTTTCCAATCAATTCTCAATGCTGCTGTCAACCTTGCTTTTCACCTATGGCTTTGATCTCAGAGCAGTTTTCACTGTAAAGAGAAGGCGTCTAAATCCTCACTCTGTGCTTCAAAGCCTTTGACTAGATCATCCAAGATCTTTCGACTTCCTCTGCCTTCATTTAGTCCTACTCAGACATTCTAGTTAAATAAATTTCATGTTCTTGAGTGTCTCAGCCCATTCATTTTCACTCTGTCTCTTTGTAAACATGGGGCCACCTCCCTGGTTCTGAATGTTCTGTGTGTGTATCTGGCAAATACTTGATGTTTGGTCAAATCTATAAATAATAAACAAGCAAATACCCAACCAGATAACAAACAAAGCAAAGCAAGGTTATCCAACTTATAGGGGGTTTGGAGAGTTCTCCTTTACTCCAAATTCTGACTCTCCCTTTGCCACCCTAAGTCTAAAATTGCCTTATACACATGAGGTAAAAATAATTGTATTGACATTGTGCACATGGGTCTGATGCTCTGACTTCCTCGTTACAGTCCAGCTGAGCTTATGTTCCTTCCCAGCACTGCCAAACCATATGCTGTCTTGGGGAATCTTTCTCCCTTGCAAATCCATTTTTTCATATGTAAAGTGGTATCAATACCTGTCTTATAGATAATTGTAAATATTTAATAGGATATACTGGGTAATTCATATCACACAGAAACTTGCTGTAATATTTCCCAAATTATATGTGACTTAAGAAAGAACTTTTCATACTTTTTTACATTGACCCTCTATTCCCTAATTTCTCTCTTCCTTTTTCTTCTAAAAGCCCCCCCCCAAAAAAAAAACGATGAAAAACAATCCACATTCACCATCTCTCCTTCCTTGCCTCCCATTCCCCATCACTCTTTTAAAGGCCTGCGGTGGTCCTCGCGTCCCTGAAGGCTGTGCTCATTCTGTCTTGAACTTCTGGGACGCCGTCTTCTGGTTGTACACTATCGCGCAGGCCGCTTCTCCAGGGTCTACTTGCTGACTCTTCCTTATTTTCCCAAACTCAGAACTGAGCATGTGGGTCCAGTCTTAGAACTAGTCTCTGTCATTTTTCCTTATACCATTATATGGTGGCAACTACAGAACACAGAATCGGTATCTCCAGCCCTCTCTTTCTCCCATTCTCTCATCATGTTTTCAGCACCTTCTGAATAGTAAGAGAGAGAGAAAGCATCTCAAAAACCACACGTTCCAGAGACAACTTGAACACTTCCTGCCAATCCTGCCCTTCCCGCAGGAGACCATTATCCCAGAGTGGAGCACCACCTTCACGCAGTCCCTAAGGACAAACACCTTTGAGTCTCTGATTCCCTTCTTTCTCAGGTAGACCCCCATCTGATCCATCAACAGTCCTGTCAGCGCTGCCTCCAGCTGGATCTGGAACCTGATCACTTTGGGTGATCACTTTGGGCGTGTCCTTCACTTCCACCTCGTAGTCACCACCAGCACCATCCCTCACGGTCTTCCTGCAGTAGCCTCTTAACTGATACTTTTCCTTCTACTCATCAACCTCTAGAATTCTCTCTGCTTGTTCTTCACACGGAGGTATCAGACCTGTCTAAGCTACCCTGTACCTGCCCATCCGTGTACAGTAAAATCTGAAGTCCTCACTGTGGCCCACAGTGTGCATCTGGTTTGGTCTCTTTAAGCAAAAGTTCTGCTACTCTCAACTCGCTCACGGTGCTCCAGCCACACGGCTTCCAGACTGTTTCCTCAACACTGTTACTGAGCTCTGCATCTGGGCCTTTCCGCTTTCTGTTCTCTCTGCCTAGAATGCTTTCCTTCCTTTAATTCTTGGTTCTAATGCCATCTTCTCCCAGGTGGTCTCCCTGGCCGCCCTCAGTCACACACTACACCGTTACTCTGCTTTATTTTTGACCATGGCACTCATTAGAGTAGAGGTGGATATGCCCTAATCCTGCCTCCACACCTAGTCCTTTCATCTTTAACTCAGAACGGTCTCTCAGACTGGTCCCAGGGTGTCCGCTTCCACTTGGGGGGTTCCCGCCTCTTGTTTGTCTCTTGGCAGATGGCGTACTGATCTCTTTCCTCTGCCTGTTAGTATTCCAATTCATTGAGCCTCACAAATGCTCCGTGTTAGATAAGATGGTTATTACGTTCATCTTCCAGATGGTAATATGATATCTCAGACAAGATGATGCATATACTGGCTTGGTGTCTATAGCTCAGTGGTTAGGGTGCCCCACATACACTGAGGCTGGCAGGTTCTAACCGGGCCCGGGCCTGCTAAACAACAATGACAACTGCAATAACAACAACAACAACAAAAATAGCTGGGCGTGTAGCAGGTGCCTGTAGTCCCAGCTACTTGGGAGGCTGAAGCCAGAGAATCGCTTATGTCCAGGAGTGGGAGGTTGCTGTGAGCTGTGACACTCTACCGAGGGTAACATAGTGAGACTGTCTCAAAAAAAAAAGAAAAGATGATGCATATACCCAAGGTTGTGCACATTATTAGGAAGAAAGTCTAAATTAGAGTATGGTATGGCATACCTTGCTGCCTCCTATGTGTCCCTCACCAGGTCATTTTGTGAAGCCCTGGTCATTTTGTGGCTCATGTTTTAATTCAGCTTTGAACACAGGTCCGGCACTGTATGGACACTGAGGATGTGAGGGCAGCAAACTATGGTCTTGTCCTCAAAGTGCCTCTGTCTGTACTCTTCCAGGGGCCTCGCTTATTTCCTACATGGACCCAGACCTGGAGCAAGAACTCTGTGTCCAACAGCAGTCTGTCTTTCTACGCACCCTTCCTGGTGTGTGACATCAGTTGCCTCAGCAGCGTCCACCCCCAACAGAACTGCGAGGTCCTTGCTGCATAAGATGCTCTTTTCCCCTCTCTGCCTTCACTCCTTCCCATCCTCCAGGCTTAGCACAAGCCTTGTTCTCGATGACTGCGTGCAGCCATATGTAATGTTTTATCTTGTGAACTCTCATAGCAGCGTCTGTTAGTCTTGTATTATAAGCTAACTTACCACCAACATCAGAGATGGTGGTGCAGCTCTTCCCCCTGGCTGGTCTAGGAAGTGGAGGCAGACCTCAGGGCACACGCACCTCCTCCAGCAAGGTAATAGGTTCTCTCCAGGTATTTGTTGAATGGATGGATGAATGAATGAATAGGTATTTTTAATTCTTTTTTTTTTTTTTTACATCTTTATTAGATTAGCAGTGCAAAAAAAAAAAAACCTCATGATTTTTTAAATCAAAATGCAGTAAGTATCTTTAGAAAAAATTAAGTTTCATTTCTATCTCAGCATATATTTATGCCTACTGGCTTTTTGAAATTAAAATAATCATTTTCTCCTCCAGGTACCAAGAAAGTAGCTCAAGGGATTACAGGCTATACAGACACAGAAAAAGATTTATAGACATATTATTTTATTCCTGGATCTTATTTCAACTGTTATCCAAATAGCTTTGTTAATTCAGTTCCCAGCCCTTTCCGTATCTGTAGCAGTCCTGAGGGAAATTGAGTTACTAGCATAAACTAACATAATAGATGTTGCTTTTCGTCATTTGCTGCGTTTTTACAGAAAGCTAGAAATGTTTGCTATGAAACAATGTGAAAGAAAGAACATTATACAACTAAAATTCATTTGGCTACAATTGCATTTCTGGATATTCTGGTTGGTATTTTAGATGTTATTTGCTCCACAAACACTTTCTCTTTCTCCTTTGAGGTTACTGCTGCTCTGGCTTCTGTTTACAGTGTGTGATAATATGATACTCATAAAGTTCCTGTGTATACAGTGGCTCGTATCTAATGCATTCTCCATACATGATCATCGAGCTGAACCTGTTTATCAAAGGTTTCCAGTATTTCCAGATAGCGGATGTCTTGAATGTGGGAATTGCTCCATAACTAATGAATGCCATTGGAAAATGTGATTTTCAGAGTAATGATACATTTTGAAATAGAAATGTATCATAACTGGGAAGAAAATATAAATTTTAGGAAAGGCATTTTGAACTCAGGCACCCTAGAGCAAAAGAGGATGCTTTAGATGGTACAGAAGACTTTCTCACTGATAAGCGTTTCAGCACAGCAGTGCTATACCATCTATCTGATGAGGTCCCACTGAGATGCTTATAGCTGCCTTTCATATAATTGCTTATGTAATTGTATGACTAATGAGGATTTGTATCCTATGAGTTCTCATATCATATTATCTACAAGTCTTTTGGAATCAGTTAACTTATCACCACTTATCAGAGATGTTGGCATGGGAGTCTTCCCTCCTTGACTGGTCTAAGATGCTGAAAGCAGAGACCACGGTGTAAGCACCTGGCCTAGCCCAGCCCATATGGGGCCTGTCATATAATAAACTCTCCCCAGGTATTTGTTGAATGGATGGATGAATGAATAGGTATTTTAAAATCTATGGTTGAGAAAATTTAAGTTCAGAAAAACAAATAAGTGTCCTTACATCACATAGCAAGTGAGTGGTAAACCCGGCAATGAAAATGGAGCTTCCTGGTTGTGGGGTCTAAATCCCCCCTGTACGTCTCACGTGGCTTCCTCGTCTGAAGGTGAGGTCATCCTGGGTGGAGCAGGGCCCTTGATTTTATACCACCACTCTCCAGATCAGTATTCACATTTCCAGACAGGGGTGTTATTCAAATATTTATCACTGATTTGTTGTGGGTGCTGCCCGGTCTGAACATGCACTAGAGCCTGTCAACACAGACGCTGGCTGCACGTCCCCACCATTCTCACCCATACCAGGGCATCCTCCCTTAACACAGGTCCTGGGCCTACTCCATATATCTCTCAAATGTGTAAATGTGTGTGTGTATATAGGGGGTTGTATGTACGTTTTTGTTTTTTTTTTTTACCATGAAGAAGTTTGATTCTGTCAGATTCCCACAGAGATTTTAGACCTCTGAAGATTAAAAACTTCTGTTGGACAATAGACTGAATAGAATAGTTTGGCCAAAAAAAAATTATACTTAGGAATCAATATTAAGACAAAAAATAATTTCTGGTGTTTGCGAGACAGTGCAGCAGAGGGAAGAGAGGTGGAAGGTGTGAGATTTCTGCAGCTGGAGGCCCGAGGGGCCACTGTTGGCGGCTGGGACCGCGCAGTGGGGTGGGGCCTGTTGTAGGGAGTCCCTGTGTTCTTCTTCTATCTCCCAGAGTCAGTTGGGGGGTGGGTTTAATTCCCTCTTCAATTCTGAAACCTCTGAAACCATGAAGATCTTTTTTTTTAATTTTCTTTACTCAGTGGATAATTGTTTCTTGTTTTTGTATTTTTTACATCATAAATACATGCCATTTTCCCCTGTCAGTTAGGTTAATTCATTATATATATATATATGCTTTCCCTATTTGGGCTCTTTCCCTGTCTCCCTCATTTATTGCTAAGTACAGTGAGCTAGGTGAAAATTGGTTGTCTTGATACATTGTCTGCAATCAAGTATAATACAGGGACTCCTCAGATTACAGACAAGATAAATTCCTGAGAACCTCATTAGGTTGGATTTTTATGTGGCTTGGACCACTGATGAACAGTGTATATATTGTGGTGATAATAATAATAACAACAACAACAACACTACTGCCTGTGTGGTGGTAATAATACAATATAATACTGTAATAATAGTACCCCTGTACTGTAATAAGTTACAAAAATTACTATGCTCTTTCTGTTAATTTAAACAAACTGAACATAAAAACAAATTCTTCCAAAGAGTTCAGATAGGAATAATTTCAAAAAAGAATACTACAGGTTAATGCTCAGCTATTGTTGCATCCCTGTCTTACTGGAAGGGGCCTTTCTGAGCGAAGGTGGAGGCTGCCGTTAATGGGAAGGTGATGGTGGAGATGGTGCTGGAGAAGGGAAGGGGCCAGAAAGTCAGGATTTGATTCTGTTGCTGGAGGAGGAGAGCTCACCACAGATGTCAGTTTCTTGTTGTCCTGAAAACCATATCTCAGGTTGTCAGGACAGCTGCTTGCTTTTTTCACCATAAACGGCCTCGTAGCTGCTGCTTTTTGCACAGCAAACCTCTGGAAACCCCTCAGTGTTAGGATCTTGCTCCCCAAGCTTGGAAAATCCTTCTTCAATGAGACAAAAAGCTTCAGCTAATTGTTTTGAGATAAACTGTCCTGGCTCTGCATCCTCGGGTTCCTCCTGTGCTTGTGTTCGTGTCAGCGGCTTCTCTGTCTGTGAGACCAGCCGCCAGCGCAGCAACACCGCCCCAAGGCACTGCTTACTCCGCGGGTTTGTTCACACATGTGGAAGAAACTAGTTCCTGAATTATTCATTTAATTATTTCGTTATAGACTGTCCTCATGGGGTGTCTTGGGAGCCCAGTCCTAAGAGCAGAACACCGTGATTTGTGTCATCTGTACCCCGGAGACGTCCTGTCCACGTGGACTGTGTGAACCACTTCAGCGATGCACCCGTGACGCCGTCTTACCGTCCTCCTGATGCTGTCATTTCCCAATTTGACAGATATTTATTTCTTGCTGTGTGCTGGGCATTGTGGAAGGTGCTGGCCGTCCTGTCGTAAACAGAAGAGAAGACACAGGCCTTGCTCTTAGGAGGCTCGCCCTGTACCCCTGAAGACAGTCATAACTGCCACAGTCACCTTTTTTCCTATGGGCACAGGAAAGAAAAAGTGTCTGCAGGAGCTTGGGGAGGGGAGCCCAAAGGCAGGGGGAGTTTCAGTGAAGATGGGAAATGTCAGTTGAGTAAGATTTTCAGTAGGAGAAGTAAGATTGATGTAGAAAACTTGTATCATGGGTAGTAGAAAATGTCAAGAAGTAAGAAAGTATATATTGATAGAAATTTTAAGAAAATGAAAGAATTCTGCCCTAGCTGGAGTTCAGACAGCGAGAGACAAACGCATGCTGCATTTCAGATGTTTATAAGATGCCGCTAAGAGAACCCGTCGGAGACTATGGGATCTGAATGGGTCCATAGGGCTGGAACAGTCAAATAATTCTGCTAATTCACCTTTTTATTTAGTGAAGTGCTCAAAAAATACAATGGTTTATTTAACGTAATGGACAATTGTAAAATTTGAAGGAAAAGTTTTAAATGCGAAAGTTTCTCTGTGATTCTCCATTACCAATGCGTTTTTTATTTTAAAGTTTCTTTCCCCAGTACTTACTCTGAGTTGTTTCACCATCTCACTTTCTCTGGCCACAGGTGGCCCTTCATTCCTGGGATGTGAAATATGGTCCACAGTCCTCACTTATTCCGTTGCTTCTAGGGTAATACGGTAAGAAGAGAGGAAGATGATTTTTGCATGTCCACAGACTTTAGACTCTTTGCATCTTTAAGTTTCCCAATTTGCATTTTTAACTCATCCTTCTCATTCTTTAACTTGTCTTTACTAGACAGTTATGAAATGGGTCCTACTTTGCAATTGTAAGTTGGATCAGTAGATTGACACACTTTGGATAACAGTCTGTATGTGGCGTGGCTGAGAGGCAGGTCATTTGTTGTTGACTGCTCTAGGCAGGTAGTCAAAGTGGCCGCGTGCCTGGCTTTGCAACTGAGTATGAACACTGTAAAATTGATTTTGTTGCAAAGTACATCGATATTATCTGACAGTTATTTCAATGTGTGTCTCCAAATCCTTCAAATTTTAAACAAGTATCCATTTTATTAGTTTAGAAATCAGTAACAACAACGAAAAAAGAACTGGGAGCTCATTGTAATTGAGAGTGATAACAACAACGGTACAAGTGATACCTGGTCTCAATTTCAGTTACTAATCATATTATACCAAAGTGTGTACCGGACGCAATCTACATTAACTGAATTAAGGTGGAGTGCGGTTCAGTGAGAAATCATGGGAATGTTTAAAACACAATATGGGAAAATGATTAGATGACGGCATTCTCGTACTTTCTAGAAGAAACCAGGAAGACTGATTAAAATGAAAGATAAGACTGTCGGTTGAATAGACACTGGGGCAAAGAAGGGAGATACTTTTAGACAGATCAGAAAAATCCAAGTTTTAACTAAAAGTGAACCAAAACTAGCTGCTAAAGCTCAGGAGAAAATATTTGGTAATTGGTCTGCACCAGGAATAAAAGTGGATTGGAGTCTAGAGGTAAATAAAAGCTTCCCGCAATGAGAAATATTGCTAAAAATATATATTTACTTAAGTCTTCAGTAAGTAGATGTATGAAAATGTATAATTTTGATATTTCTATATGAGCCATTGCAACATCGGCCAGATAATTTGTTATTTTCCTAAATAATGATCAAACAAAGCTAAAATAAATTTAAACTAATTAAGCCAGTTTTAGGGAGCCATGGTTCCCTAAGGATAAGTAAGAATCTACAAAGATGGTTTTAAAACGAATTTTGACGCGTTCACACAGCGTTCCATTTTGTGAGTTTGGAAATCACCGGCTGCTGATTCTAAACCCTGAGAGCAGGTGTGTGTGCAGGACTCTGGGAGTGTCTGTGTCAGAGTGGGAACAAGTAGCCTGCGCCCATCATGGTCTTTTTTTCGGTGTGAATATGGGAAGCATCCATGGGGTGGCACCCACTGTGTCCACTTGTGTCTCCCATTGTGCTTTCCATGGTGTTAAACACTAAGTGATCACTCAAAAATATATGTGTGTTAATCAACTTTGTGCTTTATACTTCATAAAAGGGGATGACAGATTGGATATCACAATCTATTGATGCCCTGGGTCTGTGGTTGCCAATGGTGAAGCCATTTTCTAACAATGAATAGTCATCTGGATTTTAATAGGTTCTATCTTCTTAGGTGGTACCTGTGACAATTATTTACCTCTATTTTAAATGTAGTAATTCATCCTCTCACTGTAAAACTGCCATATACCTCGATAAGAAGTGTCTCCATTGGGGCGGCGCCTGTGGCTCAGTTGGCCCCATATACCGAGGGTGGCGGGTTCAGACCCAGCCCCGGCCAAACTGCAACCAAAAAATAGCCGGGCGTTGTGGTGGGCGTCTGTGGTCCCAGCTGCTCGGGAGGCTGAGGCAGGAGAATCGCTTAAGCCCAGGAGTTGGAGGTTGCTGTGAGCTGTGTGAGGCCACGGCACTCTACCGAGGGCCGTAAAGTGAGACTCTGTCTCTACCAAAAAAAAAAAAAGAAGTGTCTCCATCGTGATGGAATCATTTATACCTTCATTCAACAAAAACTTGTTGAACGTCAGCTCTGTATCCTCTTTGAATGTGAGTTGTGGCTGAACTTGAAAATGACCACCAGTTCTATCAGGTTCAGTCATTTGATCTCTTAAGGCCTTGACCATGGTGTGTTACCAGAAATGAAAACAGTGTTGCACAATGACTGCTATTTTTATTTCTATACATGACAAGCCCTGAGGAGTTGGGTGGGACAGAGATGAGCAAAATAGGTGTTGGACTTTGTCTCCAAATTTCCCTGGGAATAATTTTTTTAATTCTTTCTTCTAATCCCCACTAGACTATTTTCTGAAACTGAAATTGTGTTTTATTTCCTTCAACTTAAGTATTTTGTAGGAAAAGATGTTGTCACTAATAAAGGAAGCTCTGATAATAATATTTATACATGGTATAATCAAATAGAACAACGCATTGTGCCAGCAAAGAACTGGGTGGGGGGACCTGAAGGAGCGCCTCCTTGAGAGCATGGGTGGAGCTGTTTTCCTCCATCCGAGGCCACACGTCGCCGCAGAGCTCCCAGGGACAGATGACGATGCGTGTGGAGACAGCCCTTGTCGGCTGCGCTCAGGGATGTGCTACACGTTCTTGGTGGCGTTTTTCCTGCTGCTTCTGTGTTTGCTAAAGTTGTTGTCATTCTTATTAAATCAGAACCGAGGATGGTGTGTCACATTCCCACAGGACAGCTGGCAGGGTGGAGGGTGGCATTTTAAGAATTACTCACTTTCTATAATAATTGTACTTGACTCCAGCTAAGCTTCCTGTGTGGGCCCTTGGCACAGTGACCCTTCCCTCTTCCCGAGACTGCTCTGGTTGCTGTGACGCTGTGTGGAGGGATTTTGTTCCTCCTTAGTCACTCTTCTCTGACTAACCCTTGTTCACTTCTGTGCTGACTTGCCGTGCTCCTGAGTCTCCAGTTTTACCTCGGCTTCCATTCCTCCTGTCTCTAACTTCGCCCATCTAATTGTCTCAGACTCCCTTGGAGTTTAATAGACTGATCTTCAGATTACTGTCAAATCTCTGTTTTTAACCCTATGGTACTTTCTTGGACCTAAGACTGTCTGCACTTGGTGTGATGTATTTTCCCCTGGACGCTTCCAAACACCTGATATTCCGCACGTCTCACAACATGCTCATAAATGTCATTGACCCAGCTGTGAAACCTGGAGTAACCGTTGGTCTCTCTTCCTTTTCAATAGTGCTTCAAATATAGATTTCAAGATTTATGGCTTTCTTGCTTAATGTCCACTGTTATTCATCTGTAGTTTAGATTCTTTCTTACTTTCCATTTAATATGGCACATGGAACTCCTGACCTCGCTGATGTAAAAACCCTCTTCTGCCCCTTTCTCAGTGAGGAGATTAGAAAGGCCATTGAGATTTTACAGAGGTGACGTGGATGGAGACTTGGTCACCAGTATTAGAGGACTGAAAGCAGAAGTGGAACATGGAAGGGACTGAGAAATGACGTAGCAAGATGCCCCCACCCCAGTGTTAGAGGAGCAAAAGGAGGGTATCTCTGAGAGAGCATGACGGCGCTCGTTCTCCTAGTTTGAAACAAGCCAGAGGCTGGAGATAACAGTTGGTACAGCTGCTGGGAGGATGTGGGACTAAGTCAAATTGTAAGTTATGAAGTATCAATTTATAATGAACTAAATTTTACAGTTAACTACAAAAATACAAGCATGTGAGGTATACTAGGGAGGTAAAGAATGAAGGGGAACAACAATAGTTGTTTATGCTATATTTGTGTAAGGGCAATAAGGATTTGTTAAATAGATTTCTTTATAAGATTTCTTTTCTAAACCCATCTTCTGTTCCTTTTTCCTTCAGCCATAATCTCAGTTTGGAGGGGCTTTATTTTTTTTTATTGTACAGGGTGACCCAGATCTTCATTCTCGCAAACCTTGAATACTCAATAGCCCAATCTTTATTGGTTTGCCATCATTTTTAATTAACTTTTATTATTAGAGACAGAAATCCTGTGGCTGGGAGGTGTGTATCAGATCCATTTCTCACAGTCACTGCCAGGTGTTAGCAATCCACTTCCCCCCTAATGCCTGGATCAGTACTCCAGCCAACACAGTGTGGCTTTTTCTGCTTAGTTCAGCGTTCATTGAGCACAAAATGGCCAGGTAGTAGTCCCAACTTTTAATAAATGGGCCATTTCTCTGTGTCCCTTGATGGAAACCCAGTTTTAGGTACTAAAACACCTAAACCATCAGCTCCTGGAGTTGACAAGACAGAACTCACATGTTCTGTGAATGGGTCATTAGGTACGACCGTGACAGCTGCCACTCCTCCGTCCACCTCTTGCTGCTCCACATGTTTTTTGGCTGTGAGAGAAATGGCACCACATATTATCCCTGGTTCAGAACACAGCTCAGAGCTCCACCAGATAGAGCCTAGCCTTTCCCGGTGTTACCGCCAACTAGCACCACCATGAAGGGTCCACTAGGTCAGTCAATGTTCCATCAGGCCAGCTGCTTCTGGGCGACCTCCTAATAGGAGAATAGTCAGTGGACGTGAGCCCACTGCCATCCTTCCCGTGCAGTATCTGAGTCATTATTCAGAAGCAGAGGGTGTGAGCACCAGAGAGTGAGTGGGATGCCCTGGGAATCTGCCTGTGTCAATGCTGCCCCAACCAGGGAGGCAGGGAAGGTGAACCCATATCCAGAATCAGTATCTTTTCTGGTGATGACAACTTGCTGACTCCTTTGCCATGGGAGGATCCAGGTAATTAGCAGGCTCCTGTGAAGCCCTATGGCGTGCTTAGCGCCCGCTTCCGCTGTGGGCAGGGGAGCACTCAGGAGTGCCAGCAGCCGGTCAGCCTTGGTGAGGGGCTGAGGAATGGGGCTTGCTTGCGTCCATAGGGCCAGTCTCTTGCTGACCTGACCCTCCATGGCAGTGAATGCCCATTAGTGAGCGTTTATATGCGATACAGGTACCTATACTTGAGATCCAGTCATGAAAGTTCATTGAATGCTTTATTTTTGACCTTTTAATCCCATTATCTTCAGGCCACTGACCATCTAGCGATTGCCAAATAACCATTATTCACTGTGCTTCTTTCTCTGTCTTGACCAAGTGAACAAATGCTACCATTTCATTTACAATCAGTGTTTAGCGAGAGAATATTATACTGAATTATCTGTGAATAAACCCTGATGTATTTTCCTTCCACGTCATTTGGTCATAAGTATTTCTTCCATGAATCCACAGGTATGACCTGAGCGTGGTGATATGGTGCAACAATTTAGATCTCATCCAGTTTAGGATGGGCAGCTCATGTCACACAGTCTCTTGACATTCATATAGTCAGGCATGGAGTCTGTGTCCAGAACTCAGCAGCCAGCCACAGAATAGCCTCTACTTGTCACAGGCACTTGAAGTGGCTTGTAAGGCCCACGTGGGCTTGTGCCACAGGCTGAACCTGCTACAGTCTTGTCTCGCTCAAGGCGCCAGTCAAAAGTGCTTGTCTTAGAAATGTGTGGGAGCAGTGCAAGTAAAACACAAACCCAAAGAGGCCCACCAAGTATTGCACCTCATTTATTATTGTCAGCATTGCAATGTCCAGCAACTCACCATCTCGCTTGGAGGGTATATCCTGACATTCTCAGAACCATTCAATCTCAAGACCTTCACTGAAATGATGTTCCCTAAATTTTCATGAGCTTTATGTTTCACCGGCCAGCATATATCTCACTAAAACATTCACTACTTCTTGCTCATCTTGTCCCGTCAGCCCATGTTGTCTCTAGAGTGAGCCTGAGGGAAAGGTGACCAACATTTCTGCAGATGTCCTTGTGGCAGAGCAGGAGAGAAGTGATGGCATCGCGTGGGCCCTTCCAGGTGGAAGCAAGTGGTCTTCAGTGGTCCTTCAGAATTAGTGTAAAATAATTTGCCTTCTCAGCTGGTTTACACCAGATTCCTGGGCTATGTTTGCTATTCCAATGAAGGTGTGATATCTGACACAACAGCTGCAACTGTAGTCGCAAGCGAAATGGATTATGGTAATTCATATTCGTCCTCCACGGCTAACTACTTTATGCATGGGTCAAAGAATTAAGTTAAATGAGTAGGCAATAAGAAAATAAGACTTGTGTTTTCAAGTGGTGTCTAATCTTTGCCATTCCCCTAGCATGTCAGTGTGCCCTGGCAGGAAGGAAATGTTTCTGGAACTGCTTCTTGGCTCTGGTTTAATACCCCTCACACCACAGGGCAGAGAGACAGGTCAGAATTCTGCCAGTTGCCGAATGTGTCTGTTCCAGTTACATATTCAGTTATATATGTCTCCAGTGAGAAATAACCAATGACGGTTTTCTGGACCCCCTGAAACCAGTGAGAAATAGACCTGGGCCATACCCATTTATCACCTTGCTAACATAAGCCTCCACTTTAGTGACCAAAATGGAGTTTTGGATACCTGTTCAATTCAGAGCCAACAATTCTTGGCAGAAGTATTTATAGCCTTTACCCCAGCTCACAGCCCTCCTATCATGTGGAACGGGACCCTCTGGGGAAGTCTAACAGGAGTATTTACCGTGATTGACTAGGAAGAAGGGCCTGTGAAGCCAGCGCCTTACATGACCAGGTCCTTGCAGTGTTTACCTGTGATGGTAGGAATCACAATGACAAGAAATATGGGATCAAATTTGGGAAGCCAGAAGAAAAAAACCCCACAAGCTCTGGATATGTTAACAAAACAAAATAAAACAAAGCACCCCAGAGAACTTTTATGTTTGCCTGAAAGACTAACGATTTTTTTTCCTCTTATAGCCATCGGGCTGACTTGCGGAAAATCATATCCAAAATATTACAGAATTACAGGTGTGTGAAAGTTAGGACGTTGATTGGCAAGATGCTGGACTCTGAGACTTGGCATGCATCATAGGCGGATTCAGGCACAGCGGATTTCACCTCCCAGATCTCTCTCATTTTCCTGGCCAGGGAAAGCAGCCCTCCTCCTTTCTCTGCCCTCTTGCTTGAAGACCTGGTTGCTACCTTGTATAGGAGCAAGGTAAACTGGCTCTGGGAGTGCCAGAAGAAGCCAGAGGTGAGAAGCACAGCTGCTTGTGGGACACGTCCACTGCTGTGGTACTGCTGACACCAGCAGTGGGCAGATGGGAATAGAAAGCTCATTTTCTCGTCTGCGTTCGGACCCTGCCTGCTGTTGGCTGGGGCTCACAGTCAAGTTGGCACAGGATTCTGGGAAAAGTAGTTTGCATAGCTGTGTCTGCAGCCTCTGAGCAGTGTGGAAGCATGAATTTGGAACTGAGAGAAAATATCTAAACACATGACAGCCCTGCTCAACCTTTAGACACAACAGGTTGGTTGGCAGCTTATTCATGGAACTTTCCTTGATCATTCCCAATCACCCTGACTTAGAGACCTGTAGGCTTTGTACCAGTTATAGCTCCACCAAGCATTCCTGCAGCTCTTTGGAGTCAAGTCTGTCAGTATTTTCTCATAACTGCTGAAGTAACTTCACTGAAGGAGGCATTCTAAGAAGAATGCCTTTATCTTTGCGCCTACCAGCCTACACAGCACAACACAGCTTGGTCAAAGGAAATCGTCTTTACTAAAGTGGAAATTCAGCCTCACTTACTACCATGATGCCTGTCTGATTGGTTTGGTTCACTCTCCTTTTCTGTGCCATAACCAGAAGGTGTGCTTCATCTCAGCCTGACATTCTGGACGAGTGTGCTCTTGGTCAAAAATGCAATAGAGAGAGCTGTCATAAAAATGGAAAAATGCAATAGAATGTAGCAAAATGAATCTCTCACAATAATTAGAGAAGCAACCCTTGTGTGTGCTCTATACTGGGAGCTGGATGAGAAGAGTCCCTCCACGTTCAGAGGACAGGACACTGCTGGGGTTGTGATACTAATGGAAAGTGTTGGTTATAGGAGCTCTATGATAGTGAGAGGAGCTTGGGCTTTTAGGGAGGGGTAGGGGGTGATTGGGAGTAAGGCACTTGTTCCTTCATAAATGAAACAGAAATGAAGTGCCCTTTCAGTTGTGGTTGGTTTTATTTGCTTTAAAAGGGCATATGTTACCTTTTTAAAAAATAATTTATCATTGGCCAATTTCAAGTCTGGACCCTAGGGTTTCTTGCTTAACATTGACTAGGAACCACAGTATTATTTGTAGCTGCCATTTGTTTACAAAAATGAAGTAAATAACATTCATATATAATCATAGAAATTAGAAGAAGAAGTTAATAGAAAAAAATATAGTTTGCCTTAAGCTGCAGTGTTTATTTCCTTTTGGGGTGACCATATAAATATTTGTAATTTGAAATTTAAATGAAAATGTTTATCTTTTTAAAAAGAATATTGTACTGGCATTGTATTGGATACCAAACTTTAAAAGAAAACCATATTGAGCACATTTCTATGAAAAAGTCAAGTACAGTATGATTCCTTGCCCTCAGGTATTACCCTGCCATAAAGGGAGTTTTCCTTATGTTTATACAGGAATGGCAGCGGGTGTTTGTCCCCAGGCATAGAGGTTAAGGCCTGCGTACCCTCCAGGTCTCTGAGAAGACAGAGCTTGTGTTGGGCTCCTCCCTGAGGCTCTTGTTCCTGCAGACCCACCTTAGTGTGAAGGGATCAAGCTGCGAGGAAGAGAGCAGGTTCTGACACATCTCAGGAGCTCTTCTAGGGGAGGCCGGGAGGGCAGGCCGTCTTTAGGGGCTCAGTGTATAGCTTCATCCCAGTTTTCCCTGCTCATGGAGGGTGATTTGGCTCGGAAATTCACAGGGCTTTCTCATGCCTCCGACTTTCACCTTTACTGTAGTTCATAAGCCTGGGTGCAGGGAGAGGGCTTTCCACAGGGTCTGAGATACATTTAACCCCAGGCAAGGGCCCACTCCTATGAGACAGTGAGCCTGTGGTGGCCCACTGGGCATCTCATCCGGAATGTGGCTCCTCCCTGAAGTCGCATAACTTTCTCTACAATTGCTGGACGTAAAATCATTTCTGTGCCAACACAACGATATTTAAACTCATTCTTCGTGATGTATTTTAGGCCTGACCTTCTCTCCAAGCCCTTTTTAAAAAGTCTTTCCTTTGTCTGCTTTTGTGTTTATGACTTGAAGTGATTTTTATGTCACCGTGAATTATAGCTGTTTCCCACAGTGATTTACATTTTTACGTGTTACTCAGAAGCTATCCTGGTTTGATAGAACCAGTTTGATAGAACATTCTTCACTGAGCCGAAACTCTGCCTTCTGTCCTGTTATCTTATGAACTTCGGAATGGATATTGTCATTTAGTTCCTAAAATATCCTCCAGTCCCTCCCCACTATATTACAGAAAAAAATACCCAGCCCTCGATTTCTTATTTTGGATCTTTGCAGCCTGATACAAAGTTTTACTTCCCAGTATTTGCCCAATTTCACCTACCTCACCACTGCTTAAGCCCCCCAACTTTCTTCACCCCTCTGAACCCCATCAGTGCTCATGCACCGCTCTGCACCTCACTAATTATGATGCATGCTTCCCTGTGCTTCCTGCTTCTGCCTGGCCAGACTGTGAGCACCTTGCAGGAGCTATCTGAGCTCTGAGCCCATAGTGATTTATGGTACTGCTGGGCACACGGTACATGCTCAGTCTGAGCAGGCAGCATAAATACACATGACATGAACTAGGGAGGGCCCTGAGCCCCCTTCCTTGAGACACAACAAATGGTACCAGACTGGACTGTGCCCAAGTGCAGAGGGCACGGCAGAAAGCTAATGGCAAGGGCGGAGGCCACCTTCTTTTCCCCACATACATCTTTATCGTGTCTTCCCTTTCCTAGATTGCTGCTTCGTGCCAGAACCATGATGCAGAAATTGATCAGCCCGTGAGACCCACATCTGGCACTAAATAAGTGAGATTTGGGGCACTCAGGCAGGAACTGTTTATAGGCTATGATCAAAGGAAGGCATGTGAACTTTTCTGTGTATTTAATTAAATAAGTCACATTCTACCAGATCATTATTTGGCCTGCAGTTTATTAATCAAATTATACCCCTTGGAATGAGTTTTAAAAGCCTTGATGAATCAAGTACATTGAAATATTTGGTGATTATGCTCAATGATTATGTCTCTGTACCTCCTGCTCAAGGGCAACGTGGCAGTGCATGAAAGTTGCTGAAGGGCGAATTCACACACAAATAAGGAGAGTTTCTTATTTTTCTGAATTCCTATTTATATCTTTTAAAGCATGAAGAGTGGGCAGTGGCCCTGTAAATTGTCAAGTAGCTTTTTATAGAGACAGGAAGTAAAATATCTCTGAATTCTCAGTGGTGGAGAGTGTATTTTAAACTCTGAAATGAATAGATTGCTCCAATAAATCCCCTTAGCTAGTGCATGCAGCGTCAAAGGCTTTGGGGCCTTACTGGGATTACCCTGCTGCCCAGTCCAAGCTGGACAGAGGAGGGTGCTCCAGATGCCTGCTTGTATCTTGCTCCAGAGCCATCTCTGCTCTCTTGGGGTCCTTGCAAGCTGATTTTTCCATGGGTTTATGTGATTTGCTGACTACTCAAGGCCCCTGGTTTGGAGAAAGCTTGCAAACATCCCTGGCTTTCCTTCTCTCAAAGACTTCTCTCAGATAATACTTGGAAAATATTTAAAAATCTCATTTGAGTTTTTTGTAATGACAAATGTGTTGGTTATCAGCCCTGGAATATTATAAAGTCTCGTACTTTAAGCAACAGGAATAAGTGTTTATATTTGATTTTCAGACATAAATCAAAGATCAGCAATGACAACTGTGTATGTATAAGGACTGACAATTAAGTTAGTGAACTTTCCACCGTGTGCTTACGTTGTAGCACTGTACAAACAGCTTGGAAGGATTTCATGACTCTGGTAGATCAGTGTCTCCCAGCTGTGTTCATGTGAACGTATGGTGATGTCTTGCTGAATGGCATTTATTATTATTGTTTCGCTTTTCTGTGTGCCATAGCGAGAATGTTGGCGCTTGAATTACAGCAACGGAATAAACATTAAATTTCTTGTTAAACTTGGCAAGAGTGGAAGTGAGGGCTTGGCGCCCTAGCACAGTGGTTACAGTGCCCGCCTCATACACTGAGGCTGGCGGGTTTGAACCCAGCCTGGGCCAGCTAAACAGCAATGACAACTGCAACAAAAAATAGCCAAGCACTGTGGTGTGTGCCTGCAGCCCCAGCTACTTGGGAGTCTGAGGCAAGAGAATCACTTAGGCCCAAGAATGGGAGGCTGCTGTGAGCTATGATGCTACGGTACTCTACTGAGGGCAACATAGTGAAACTCTGTCTCAAAAAAAAAAAAAAAAAAAGTGGATGCAAAATCAGGAACATGTTCGTCCAAGTTTATGGGGATAATGCCATGAAGAAAACAGTATACAAATGGATTAAATGTTTTTCTGAGGGGAGAGAAAGTGTCACTGATAAAAAGAAGTCAGGGCATCCAGTGACAAGCAGAACTGATGAAAACATTGCAAAAATTTGTCAAACTGTGCATCAAAATTGTCAGCTGACTGTGAGAAGCATAGCAGACCAAGTAAACAACAGTAGAGAAATGGAAATTTTAACTGAAAATCTTGGCATGAGAAAGGTGTGGCTCTTGCATCATGATAGTGCACCAGCTCACACAGCACTGGCACTGTCTGTGTGGAAGTTTTTAGCCAGTAAACAAATAACTGTATTGGAGCACTCTCCCTACTCACCTAACGTGGCCTCCAGTGACTTTTTTCTTTACCTAAATATAAAGGACATTTTTAAAAGAAGACATTTTGATGACAGTCAGGACATCAAGGGTAATATGACGACAGCTGTGATGGCCATTTCAGAAAAAGAGTTCAAATAGCTTTGAAGCACAAACTAGGTGTGGCTTTGGTGCTGCCTTCCCAAGGAGAGTACCTGGAAGGGGACCATAGTGACATTCAGCAATGTGGGGCGTAGCCCTTTTTCTAGGATGAGTTCATGTGTGTGTGCCCATATAAACAGAAGTCTTGTGCATCCTATGACACCTGTGCTGAGCCTCCCTCTCCTCCCCTGATGACAGTGCTTGGATTCATATTTAGGTGGCAGGTAATTTAACTCATTTAATACTTAAGAAGATTCTCTTTTCATATCTTATTTAATAACTTAAATTCTGACAAATGGTATCCTGGATTATATATTGACTTTGTGGGAAAGGAGGCATTATTATCTAATGAAAAGTCTTCTGTGAATGAATGAGTCATAATTTCTTTAATAATCATTTATACTTGACTGCATTTTATAATGTTGAGCAGAATGTAATCATGCTTATGACCTTTCAGCCTTCTTTTAAATCAAGTATTTCTAAATGTAGTGTCTGCTCAGCAAGGATGTGGCATTCCATATGGTTTCATACATAGAAGGGTTCAGTTGCATACAGCACAATTTCATGCCATCCTTTTATAGGAAAATATCAGACTATTTGTCCAAAAATTCCATGAGATTCACCTAACATTAACTTTAAACTGTATTACATTTATTTTAAACAATGAAATCAGTTCATTTCTTTTGAGGGGCAAGTAATATCCACTTAGGTCTGTTGGAAGACAGAATTCCTATCCTTAAAGTGCTTATACCACAGGGTGAGAAAGACACTAATCCATAGCAAACTGTGTATCTTAGTGATGACGAGGAATCTTCGGCCAAATGATGCAAAAGTAAACTTAAATTCCTTTTGACTTAAAATAGTTATTTTATCTTTTTTATATGTATACTACATATTTGAATGAGAATCTTCAAAAATGGCATGAAAACTTACATATTCTATGTGAAAAAAAATCCTAGTAAGTATATTGACATGAATACTCTGTGATTTTTGTTTCTTAGCAAATCCTCTGCAAAAATCAGACTGGGATATCATTTTCCACATGAAGAGAGTTGGTCTACAAGAATGTTACAATAAAAAAAAAAGAATGTTACAATATTTAGCATAATGTTGGATTTATAAATGGGTTTTGAATGTCAAGTATTATTTGAAGATTGCTGATACCATTCATGGTTTGCCAGCATCTATTCAAATTTTCCAGTGTAGAAATATGTTTTGTGTTGTACAAAATGTTAATGGATAAAAGTATTGAGGGTGTTGAGTTGAGATAATTTGGCTTAAAAAGCAGAAAATTGGCTTAGATGCTATCGGTCTCTGATAATGCCTTGGCTACTGGTATTCTGGATGACTTTAATAGCTCATTTTGGCTCTCTATGTCTGGAACACAGTTTCTGCTTTCAGAAACATTGGAACAAAACTTTGGATTCAATCATTGGTTGTAGAATTCTTTTGGGTTATGGAAGCGAGACTGGGAGGCCCCAGTGGAGAGAGCTAAAATGTGAAAACCCAATCGACCAGAGGCTTTCCAAAGTGAAAAATTGTCTCTGAAGCCTCTTCAGAGACTTCTTGTTTATTCTTTCTCTCTTATCTCTCCAGCAAAATTTTTCTCCACCTTGTTTTGAGAATTGTTAATCTGTAGAGACGTTGAAAGGCCACCATCATTTACCTTGGCTCATCATTGCTCTCTATTTTGAGCCATTTGCCTTCCTCCTCCCAGATACCCACGCTGCCCACACCTCCCGCACGTGCACCTAATCATGAGATCAGTGTGAACCTCAGCATGTTAGTGTGTACATCAGTGTGTGTGCACTTTGGTTGATTTATTTGGGAGTAAGTTGTAGATATCATACCACTCTCCTTGTTGTATTTCAGCGTGCCTCTCCTAAGTACAAGTCGTTCCTCACATCATAGGCCTTTACCGTGGCATTCCAGGCAGTGATGTGTCCACGATTCAGGGACATTCGTCCCCCAGTTGTCTTTCTTGGAAGTTTTGTGTCCTTCCATGGGCCGAAGGGAGGATCATCCGGTGGTGACAGCCCATGTCACGTCTCTTGAGTCTCAAATATAAAACCAGTTCCTGCCACTTTTTGCCTTTCATGACTGACATTTTGTGAAGGCTTCTCTCCAGTTGTCTTTTGGGATGTCCCACCATCTGGATTTCTCCTGATGTTTTTCCTCATGCTCACATTCAGGTTTTATGTGAGTATGGCGAGGCTGGTTCCTAGATAGTGTGTACCTCACATCCCATCACATCAGCAGGCACAAGGTGTCGGCTCTTCCATGACATTTGTGATTTTTTTTTTAGTTTCCTATTTGATGAAGTAAAGTCTTTCTCTATGAGTTCATATTTGATCTGTCTCTTTTGAGGGGAGCCTTTCCCTGGTATGATTAATAAATAAAATGTGGCACCCTGCCTGGAGACCATGTACATTCTCTGTTCCCTGACAGTCTTTTTAAGGATTCATTTTTATTCTTGCCCAAATAAATTATTGCATATTTTATTGTGAAAAGAGGAGATACAGAGTGTCCGTAAAGTTTGTGTGCAATTTAAAAATAGCTAACTATTTTAAATTGCACACGAACTTTATGGACACCCTTATTTATAATTATCTTTTATGGGCATTTACTGTTTAGCATCCCACAGTGAGAACCTTTATTGCCAGAAGTATCACTATGTTAATGTATTAAAGGTTTCAAAATTACGAAGTCCAAACTATAACCAACCACAGACTTACAGAGTTCAACATAGTGTTATCGAAACTGCGAGGGGGTTTTAGCCTCCATCCATTTGCTCATCACACAGGGCTCCAATTATTGAGACAAGGATTACTAAGGAATAAAGGAATGCTGTCATACAAAAGATGACATCAGAACGGGAGAAGCTACTGCAGATCCTCAAATTCATCTCCCCAGTGTAGGAGCCTTAGAGGAGGGGCCCTATGCCTTGGGACAGGTCCTGGTGAAATTAACAGGAGCTACTTCAGTGGTTCTCAACCTTCCTGATGCCGGCATCCCTTTAACACAGTTCTTGTGGGTCGCAACCCAGAGGCTGAGAACCGCTGAACTTGCTTTGGGGCAGGTTATGGGGAGTGGAGAGTCAACAGGAAGTCTGCCCACAAGCCTTCAGACTCTTTGCAGAGTCTTTGCAGAAAATTGTCTTGCAGAAAATCCGTCATTTCTGGGAAACAGTTCAAAATATCAAGTAGTTAGATAGGGAGAAGATTATAGGGTGGCGCCTGTGGCTCAGTGAGTAGGGCGCCAGCCCCATATACCAAGGGTGGAGGGTTCAAACCCAGCCCCGGCTGAACTGCAACCAAAAAATAGCCGGGCGTTGTGGCGGGCGCCTGTAGTCCCAGCCGCTTGGGAGGCTGAGGCAGGAGAATCGCGGAAGCCCAAGAGCTAGAGGTTGCTGTGAGTCCTGTGACATCATGGCACTCTACCGAGGGCGGTAAAGTGAGACTCTATCTCTATAAAAAAACACACACACGCAAAAATATGCAAAGGTCATGGACATTTTTTCATGGAGCCAGTTATAATAGTATTAAATAAAGCGCAAGGTTTATGTTAATATTTCTGGACAGCTTTGGTAAATGATTCATAGTGCATAATTGGAATATGATGTTAGTTGAATTTGACAAGGGGAACAATGCTTGATTTAAGTGTGGCATCATGACGTACACTCAGATCTTGAGTAACACACACCAATATACACCTACAGCAGTATGGGGGAAGAATCTGACTCACAAACAGCTGAGAAAGCAATAAAGGAAGAAGCACTCTTTTTTTTTTTTTTTTGGCCGGGGCTGGGTTTGAACCTGCCACCTCCGGCATATGGGACCGGTGCCCTACTCACTGAGCCACAGGCGCTACCTGGAAGAAGCACTCTTTATACTCATGTAAGTGCTTTTTGGATATTGGAAAGCACGTAATGAATAATATCGGTAGAGAAGAAGCAGCTTGGCCCGGGCAGCCCCTGGTACTAACATATTAGACTGTAAGTGTCGGTGCCTGCCCTGGCCTTTTATTGACGTATTATACAACAGGTGTGGAGGCGCCCACACAAGAGCTACGCTTAATGATCAGTACGTGCTCCTTCCCCACGGGCTCGACTCCCATCCTGCTGCGCCACTAACGTCCGATGTATAACACCTGCTTGCTAACGAGCGACCAATCTTAGCACATTAATGCCTGTGGCTGCATGAGAGCTTGTCCCTGGGCAGCCACACATCTCCCTGCCGGCTAGGAGATTGTCACGCTCCCAGCACCTCCCTCAAGACCCAGTGGCTGCTTCTGTAAGCCAGGTTCCTACATGTAAGTAAGAAACAGGGCGGTCTAACTTTAACCTTTAACTTTTCATTAAGAATTGGTGGAAACAGGGGTGGCGCCTGTGGCTCAAAAGAGTAGGGTGCCAGCCCCATATGCCCGAGGTGGTGGGTTCAAACCCAGCCCTGGCCAAAAACTGCAAAAAAAAGAATTGGTGGAAACAAACATCCCCGTCGCTGCTGAGTGTACGGAGTCGACTCTGTCTGCCCCAGTCTTTTGCTGTCCTCCCATTGTCCAGCGTCTGAGGAGCCGTAGCGGGTCCTTGGGGCCATTCCTGGCCCTTGTGTCCTTCCCAGGGCTGCCTTGTGTCCTGACTCATTACTACTTGTAGAAAATCCAGAATGTCTGCGTTTACAGCTTTCGTCATCTGTTGCAAAGGCAGGTTGTATTTTCCGGAGAACTCTGTAAAATACCAATTTCTGCAGGGCGGCTTTCCCCTGTTTTTGTGCTCTCTGAGCTGTGCACCTTTCTTTGTCCTAGTACTGTAGCTGTGAGTTTTGTTTCTTCTCTGCCGTAGCGTTGAATATATCTAGTCCTCCCTGGACCATAACATGAAGAACGACTTCTCGGCACTGTCTGCATTTAAGAGAAGCCCTGTCCTACAGGAACAGCCCTCCATGCCCTTCCTGGCCACCGCAGTGGGCTTGGTGGCCTTGGCTCATATTTAACCCCTTTTACACCCACAATTCAATCGCCTTGTTAGTATTATGTACGTGGTAGTTAGAGACCTTTGGAGTCCATTATAATTGTTTTAAATACTCTTTGTGTTTTGAGTTCCTGCTACATTCCACCTTCTGTTGTTTTCACTGGGGTTGGTAGAAAACATTTCATAAAATGCGTGATTTGCTAAGGAAAGAGTTTTTGAAATTTATTTCTGATTAAATGTGCTGATTATAGTAAATACGAACAGGGATGGGATGTAATATTTAGTTAAGTGAGTTTATTCCAAGTGCACTTGGTGACACTAGATCACAGGCACAAAGAAGCAGCTGTCCCTCTAGAAGGCGCCGTGAGGAGGGGCTTCTGAGGCCTGTCAAGGGCTGTGACTTCCGTAACGCGTTCTGCTCTGTGGCACGTGGAATCATTCCTAGATCTTCCCAGCATCAAGCATGAGAAAGTATGCACGTATTCAAGCCACGTGGTGCTGCCATCAAATTGAACACAGGTGTTCCCAGAGAAAGGCATTTTAAGTAGCCTTTCTTTAATTACCAGAGGAAAGAAGACGTGTGCGTATATGATGAATAGTGTATTAAAGAAGTATATGGTATGTAAATATCTATTTCTTTTTTCCTTCCTTCATCCTCCTTCCCTTTGCAAATGAATTTTGGGCTTGGAACTTAGACACTACAGTTTTAATTTAGCTTAAAGGTCAATGACTGATGTCTTTTTTGAGAAAACTGGGAACAGGAAGTGGGAAACGTTTATGGAAAAGTTGGACGGGACCCTTAGGACTTGTGTTTGCCCACCTTAGTAGACACTCACACTTCGTGGTTTTCCCAGTAACTCCACACACAGCTATTGTGTAAAGCCTGGTTCTTGGCAACAGGAGAAAACAAAACACAACAGCAGATTGAAGACAACTTAGCAATACAGTAGTAACAACCTGCGCCTCTCGTGGTCAGCATTGTAAAGTGGCCGACTTGGCCATGCTTACTCCTAAAATGATAAGCTTCTCTGTTCCTCCTCATTTAAAAGATTAGTCATTTACTTTATAAAATACTCACTGCATGGATCAACTTTTTATTTTTAAGCAAGGAATCTCATTGCCTCCTCAGGAATCACACTTGATAGGGGATTATGAAAAATTGTTTAAATGAAAAACTATTTCCACCTTTTCTTCTAAATCTCCCCCTCAACTCTGAGACAGTCTCTTGAATTGTGGAGAAGAGAGCTAAGCTGAGTGACACAGAGCTGTTCATGCATGTTGAGGGACCAAACACACAGGTAACTTGATGCATTTGAACCAAGAAATCTTCCTACTCTTCAGAATTCTGGAGAGGGAGCAGTGAGACCAAGCCCAGGCGTTGCTTTTCCTCCATCTAGGACCTCACTGCACCCAGATGCTGGGGTAAGACAGGAAGTGCCTGTAGCTCAAACCCCAGGGCAAAATCACAGGCCTGCAGTGGAAGGGTGGTGATGGAGGCCTGGTCCTCTGTCTAGAATGTGAGTGTTTTTTCCTTTCAGCGAACATTAAAAAATTACTTTATGCTGTTAAAATATTATTTTGTGCAAATTTCCTGTGATTTGTGCAAAGTCCCAGAGAAATTAGGGTAAAATGCTGAGCTTCTAAGTAAAATGAAGAGGTAAATAAGGGGAATGTGTGGTGAATGATTCAAAATGCCTTCAAAAAATAGACTAAATAGAGTTGAAAACAGGTTGTTTCAGCTGCTTGCTTGTCTTACAATTTAAAATACTTTTAATTATAGAAGTAATTCATTCTTGCTTGCTTCCTTTATAAAATAAAAAGGATCTTTCTCATCCCTCAGTTCTGTTCCCCAGAGTTAGACACTTTCAACTAATTCTTTCTTTAGTTCTTTGGGGGATTTTTATCATCAAGACGGTATTTACTGATTTATCAACTTTAAAATATGCCAGTTCACTCCCCACCGTGGAAAACTCAGCATACTCCACCTCACTCCTCCCCACTTTATTTAATTATCTGTCCGTCCACCCAGACTTGGTGCTTCTGGGATCTGAACAAACACGATCTCTGATTCCTTGGAACTTTCACCTTCATTTCTTCATATAGTAATAAAGTACTTTATTACTTTGAATAATATGCACATATACTTTAACCAACAAAATTTGATGGTATCTATCAACCAAACCTTTCCCAGGAGGAGGAAATGTGTCTGCCTGCATTTTCCATTACTTTTCTTTTTTCCTTCCTCATAAATTCTGTCAGCTGTACCATTACAGTCCTAAGATTTGAATTCTAACTACTGTACCGCTTACCATGTTTTCCCGCTAAGTTGAGTTTCTAACGATCTAAAACAGGACTGCCTATCCAGTCTGTCCTATGACTGGACCTATGAGGAAGAAGCAATACTCTAGTGTTAGTTTTCCAGCCTATGCTAGTTGATAATGATGTTCCAAAGCTCTATGTTAATAAAGAAGATCAACTTGTAAAAATCCTACCATAGTTTGTTTTATATTTGATTAAAATTCACATCTTTTTACAACTTTGTTTTTCTCAGAGAAAGTGACTTTTATTTTCCTTATTGATGGAGGAAACATACGCCTTCATATTGTAATTAGGAATATTTATGGTTTTCATCACAGAATTGGTTGTCACCAAATCTACTTTCTCTTCGCAGACGGTATTTGTGGGCGCACTTGACTCCCTGTCTTATTTCTATGTGTCGCTTTTCATAGAGTCCTCAGTTCTGTTGCTCTCCCTCTCCTCCATTCCCTTCATTCCTTTTTTATGTTTTGTTTAGGTACATCCTTGGGTAATTTCACTTTCCTATTGAATGTACCTAATAGGGAAACATCCAGATACGTGCTATTCTTTCTCTGACTGCCCCCCGCGCCCCCCATGGAGAGTAACAGAGACAACGGGCTGAGCGGCCCTCTCTGATCCAGGCGGCATGCGCAGCCCTGGGGCCGGGGTGAGTAGCACAGGTAAGAACATGTGGGCACTTACCCGTGGGACGCACGAGATGCTCACATTCACCTTCCAACACACAACTCAAGGGTTCTTGAGGCCCTAACTGTCTGAGACACAGATCCCCCCCATGTTCTTTCCCAGCCAGGGTAGTGCTTGCTGGGCCAGGTACACTTCCACCTGTACTTTATTTTACTTTATTTGCTTTTAATTTTCTCAGTTCGATGTCAACATGGAGGCTGGGAGCCCTATTGTAAACATATATGCCATCTTCAGCAAGACTTAACTCTTCCTTTTCATACACAAAGGAGAAATTGACATGAGAGAGAGAGGAGGAGAGGGAGGGTGGGAGAGGGAGAACGGGATAGAGAGGAAGGGAAGGAAGGCCAGAGAAACGGGAACAACTAATCTGAACAGTCTGTTCCGCATATAGATACTAACCTTACTTTTATTCACGAAGCATGTCACCCTTCTCCTGTGATGAGAAGACGTCCCACAGAATATCTGAGACTATTTGGACACTGGTTTGGCTGTGTGTAAAGCCTTTTCTCTCCCAATTTGGAAGGCAATGCTCATCTGAGACTCAGCCCTGCTGCTGAGAAGGATGCAACTCTGGCATTTGTTCCATTGGTGGTTCCAGCTGCTGCATTTCTTGCAAAGCCTCTAGGATTTTCTATTCCTAGTTAGAGCGTTAAGGTATGTCCAGGTGGGTTCTGACATCTTCTTTCAGCTGGATGCCCCCAGGGCTGCTTTAGTCTAATAAGTCAGCAGTGTTTCCCACAGGTACCTTGGCCCCACCTGCACAGGTTATGGCCTAAGAATCAGTATTTCCTAAAAGCCACATAAAGCCTCACATAGCTGGGGTGGAGAGCCATTGCTTTTATGTTTGCAGCCAAGAGAAATGTCCTTATTTTATATTCTTCCCACTATAATTTCCGTTACCTTCTTTGAGCACACCTATCAAAAGAATTATTTGACTTCCTGGTTTTGCTTTAATTTTTCTTTAAATCTCTTTTTACCTTCCATCTTAATTTTTTTCTCCCCAGTTCTGGGACATTTCCTGACTTTACTTCTTAGATTCTTACTGCTGAAAGGGTAGAACCTGATCCAGCAGCGCTAGGGTCACACGGGCTTGTTAGACTCACACAGCACAGGGGATGGTGCTGGAGAAGGGAAGGGGCCAGAAAGTCAGGATTTGATTCTGTTGCTGGAGGAGGAGAGCTCACCACGGATGTCAGTTTCTTGTTGTCCTGAAAACCATATCTCAGGTTGTCAGGACAGCTGCTTGCTTTTTTCACCATAAATGGCCTCGTAGCTGCTGCTTTTTGCACAGCAAACCTCTGGAAACCCCTCAGTGTTAGGATCTTGCTCCCCAAGCTTGGAAAATCCTTCTTCAATGAGACAAAAAGCTTCAGCTAATTGTTTTGAGATAAACTGTCCTGGCTCTGCATCCTCGGGTTCTTCCTGTGCTTGTGTTCGTGTCAGCGGCTTCTCTGTCTGTGAGACCAGCCGCCAGCGCAGCAACACCGCCCCAAGGCACTGCTTACTCTGCGGGTTTGTTCACACATGTGGAAGAAACTACTTCCTGAATTATTCATTTAATTATTTCGTTATAGACTGTCCTCATGGGGAGTCTTGGGAACCTAGTCGTAAGAGCAGAACACCGTGATTTGTGTCATCTGTACCCCGGAGACGTCCTGTCCACGTGGGCTGTGTGAACCACTTCAGCGATGCACCCGTGATGCCGTCTTACCGTCCTCCTGATGCTGTCATTTCCTAATTTGACAGATATTTATTTCTTGCTGTGTGCTGGGCATTGTGGAAGGTGCTGGCCGTCCTATCGTAAACAGAAGAGAAGACACAGGCCTTGCTCTTAGGAGGCTCGCCTGTACCCCTGAAGACAGTCATAACTGCCACAGTCACCTTTTTTCCTATGGGCACAGGAAAGAAAAAGTGTCTGCAGGAGCTTGGGGAGGGGAGCCCAAAGGCAGGGGGAGTTTCAGTGAAGATGGGAAATGTCAGTTGAGTAAGATTTTCAGTAGGAGAAGTAAGATTGATGTAGAAAACTTGTATCATGGGTAGTAGAAAATGTCAAGAAGTAAAAAAGTATATATTGATAGAAATTATAAGAAAATGAAAGAATTCTGCCCTAGCTGGAGTTCAGACAGCGAGAGACAAATGCATGCTGCATTTCAGATGTTTATAAGATGCCGCTAAGAGAACCCGTCGGAGACTATGGGATCTGAATGGGTCCATAGGGCTGGAACAGTCAAATAATTCTGTTAATTGACCTTTTTATTTAGTGAAGTGCTCAAAAAATACAATGGTTTATTTAAAGTAATGGACAATTGTAAAATTTGAAGGAAAAGTTTTAAATGCGAAAGTTTCTCTGTGATTCTCCATTACCAATGCGTTTTTTATTTTAAAGTTTCTTTCCCCAGTACTTACTCTGAGTTGTTTCACCATCTCACTTTCTCTGGCCACAGGTGGCCCTTCATTCCTGGGACGTGAAATGTGGTCCACGGTACTCACTTCTGCTGCTGCTGAGTTGAAACTTGAATTATTCTGATCTGTCTAAAGTATCTCCCCTCTATAGTTTTTGTTACCTTCTTTAGCACACCTATCAAAAGAACTGTTTGACTTCTTGGTTTTGCTTTAATTTTTCTTTAAATCACTGTTTACTTTCCATCTTAGTTTTTTTCTTCGAGTTCTGGAACATTTACTTTTTAGATTCTTACTGCTGAAAGGATAGAATCTGGGCCAGCAGCACTTGTGTCACATGGGCTTGTTGGACTCTTGCAGCACAGGGGCCACCAGACCTGCTGCCGCAGAGGGAGCCGTGCAGCGCTCCTGCCGGGCCTCACCCGGGAAAGCCTCAGAACGCTGCAAGGCTGACTTCTCTTCTTTCGTGCTCACTCTGTTTAAAGGTCCGTCTATCAATATTGTTATTTCTGTCAATTTACAGCAACTGTTTCTCACTCTCATTGCTTTTTTTAACCCCAACTTTTTGTTTTTACGTATTTCTCTTCCATTGCTCTTTAACTATAAAAATCACATTTAAAGAAGTTTTTTTCTGTTTCCTTGGATGACTTGTCTTCTTGGTGCATCTGCATTCTTCTTTTTCATCTTATTTGCTAACCTTAAAAATCCAATGGATCCCTTCTTATGAATATTTATGACTAAACAACATGTTAGAACTGGAAGGTAACAGGGGTCCACTGCTGCACTTGTAGCAGATACAAATGCCCTGCTCCTGGCAGCCTACTGGGATGTGTGTGTGTGTTCAGGCATCAGGAGGCATCCCTTTTGGAGGAACAGAGACTATTTGAGTAATTTACCAGATTAACCTACTCAGTCCTTCCAGTAACCCTTGAAGGAGGTGGCCCGTTGTGGGTCAGAGTCACACAGTACATGGTGGAGCTGAGATGATCCCAGGCCACTGTAAGCTTCAGTGGCCACCCATTTCCTGGAGCTCTGAGCCCTGTCTGGGGGGCCCTGGCGCAGGTCTGCGATCTCTCAGACTCTGTGGGTCCTCTCTGCCCAGCTTCAGTCCTCCCTGGGGATGCCCTGCACTCCTTCAGGAGTAGTCACCAGGGTGTCAGTAGCTATACAGGCCCAGTGATTTACAGACAGTCTCCTTAGGGACAGTGCTGAGGGTTGCTGGCCACCAATAATTCATTGTGAATCGGAACCTTTCTGTGCTTGGGAGATCTAGCTGTCCCTGGATTTTTCTGAAGTACCTTTGTCAATTTTGAATTTTCTCTGGCTTCATTTATTTGTTTAGCATGATCCTCTGTGATCTTTTTCCCTCAGAAGTTAAAATACAGGTGTATTAAATTTATCCATAAGTTAAAACTTTCTTTGCAGTTTTTGACAGATTGCCCTTATCAAGTGAGGGACCTCTCTTCCTGATTTGCTCTGTTTTTTCTTAAGAGGCTGTTAAATCTTAAGGCATTGTATCTGTATGATAAGAGATAACAAGAGCTTTCCCTTTTAGCTTATTCATATGCTAAATTATTCTGATGGCGGTTTTTCAGAAGGTACTTCAGCCTTGAAGCCAGCCTCACACTCTGAAGAGAAAAAACGTCAGGGCCGTATCGGAGTCAATTTCACATATATCTTCATGAGTGAAATAGAATTGTACCTTTGTTTTCTTCATTTATTGTTCCTATTTTATTTGAAAGTAATAAAATGAACTAGACAGCTATTTTTCTTTTTGCTTCTTTTGGAAAATATAAAGGAATTTAACTGTTCCTTGAGAGTTTGGTGCTCACTTATAAAACCCTCTGAGCCTTTTATTTTTAATCATTTTCTTTTAGGTAATACTTACATTTATTCATTTCCTGTATTTCTTTCATGGACCAATTTTGGCATTTTATATTTATCTAGGAAATTATCTGTGTCTCTAGGATTTTAGACACATTAGAAAATAGTTGTTCCATAAAACCTTGGCTTTCTCCTTTGTGCTACGGTTTTATTTCATTTCTCTTTTTGATCATGCGTGTCAAAGATTTGTCTACTTTATTAGTCTTTTCAAATTCTTACTTTTCCCATTGTTAAGTCTTCCTGCATTTCAATTATTTAGTTTTTTGACTTACTGTTTGTACTCTTTGCTTCTTTCGGCAAAACCTGTTTTGCCAAGTGCTGCAGTTTGCCTCCTATGGACCACATTGAAAACCGAGGCCAGCTGGCACTCTGCAGGATGATATTGCTTATGAGCCCAAACCTGGGAAACCTTCAACCCAGGTGTTCTGCTCCAGACCTTGTCTGAGAGAAGGGGCCCTGGTGGGAGGGGCTGACGGATGTAGCAGAGAGAGCAGTCTGTTGTTCCCATGCAGAAACATGTCTACACTCAATCTCTTTGACTCCTGAGGACAAATCCAGGTTGAACATGTGTAAATTACCAAATGGCTAATTTTGGCTGAATGTGAGGGATTCATTTCCAGTGATCAAAAATGTCTCCAGAGGACATGAATCTAAGGTAAAATTTTAAATCCACATTCTCAGAAGTGTGGAAATGGAGACAGCCTAGCTGTGTGCTGAGGGGTGTTGCAAGAGAAATTCTTTGGCAGCACGTATGGGTGGGAAGAGCTGGATGTCACAGGCTGCCGCTCCTCGCGCTGGGATCTTGCATGTAATGTTGGATTGCCTGGGAAGCTGAAGCTATGACGTGGAAAACTGTGTCGTGTCAGTGGAGTCAAGACAACAAGCTGACTTTTAAGACACTTTGAAGCTTTGCGGTGTATATATTTTCAAGCTAGGAGGCTGCACACAGCTCCCTGTTTACCTGTTATCAACTAAAACTGTATTTGCAGGAAAGCTGATGCCCTGCTGAATCTAGAAATTGGCTAGATATGGAAGCTACTGGAGAAGAGAAGATTGCTTTGGATATGTTTCAGCATATCAAATGAAGGGAGAAAATAGCTCTCACTCTTATTTAAAATGTTTTATACTGCTATCTGCATGAGAAAAACGTCCAAAATGTCACTCTAATCTTACATAAACTAATCTTTCTTCTGCTCTTTGGTGCCATGAATTAAACTGGCAAGCTAGAAAATATTATCTGTAATGAACTAGTGGTAAATTTGTCATCTATTGAAGAGACAGAGGATTTTTCTCCTTTTTCATTAATTAGAAGCAAACAACACAGAAAAGTATAAAAATAAGCCTACCCAAAATTTGAGCTGCTGCATTATATAGAGGCTGCCAATACTATAATTAAGAGGGCTGGCAACATGTGAAGAACTGGTTTTCTATGTGCGCAATGCTGTTTAAACACGTATCTCCATAATGACACCCAACAGAAGTACGGGAAAATAATAAAATACAGATACGATTCTAAAGGAATATAATGTGATAAACACAAGACAGGCAGAACAAATGTGAGCTATGCTTTCTGCCCAGGCACATGCCAGGTGTGACCCCCACCTGCTGTTAGCCCCACAGATGCACACGTAGCTCACCTGCCCACTGCATGCCCACTCTGTTTATCCAGAGATAAGAAACGTGCGGAGGGCTTCCTGTAGTACATGTATGATTACTATTTCCTCTGTAATTAGAAAAGTCAGTTTCTGAGAATGTTCTTGTTTTTATAGTTTGGAAGTTTGTTCTCTCAGTGCTGGAAACACCTACTACACTATTATTGGAGTCAAAAAATGTAGCTGCTGTAAATAAGGAATTTATGTATTTTCAAGATGCAAAGCAAATCCTGATTTTTACAGCTATTTTTAGTCTAGAAATCTAGTTACAGCAAAGAGAAATGGGTGGTATATAGCTAAATTTGAGAAAGAGTCTTAAAAAAAAATTCCTACTAAGATTTACTTGTAGGGTGGCACCTGTGGCTCAAGGAGTAGGGCACTGGCCCCTTAGGCTGGAAGTGGTGGGTTCAAACCCAACCCGGACCAAAAACTGCAAAAAAAAAAAAAATTGCGGTTTTCTTGGCATAAATATAAATAATTCTGGGGCCAAGAGAAAGGTGAATTTTGCCAAGAAATACTTGCGTATCTTTTTGGCAGTAGAAACGGATACTATCTTCGAAACTATATTACTTTTAATTAAGAAAGAATGTGGCAAAGATAATCTCTAGCCTACCCCTGTGTGGGTGCCCAGCGAGGAACTACATGTCCCCACCATGTGGCCAGGGGGAGCATTAGAGCAACTCTTAACCGAGGGGCTTGGACTCCCATCCTTTGCATTTTTTGTGTGTGCCTCTGTCAATGCTGTTGATGCTGCAGAAAGATTAGATGGCTTAGTAGGAGTGGGTATAGTACACAGGGGTAATTTATGGTTCCTCCCAGCTCTTGGACACTATGTTGTAAATAAATTGTATTACTTCATGTAAAGGGAGAATTAGAGATTGCAGCAATTCTGTACTCTTAGCTTTTTAAATTTATATTTCTTCAAGTCTTTGAACTTATGGGCCTGATAATGTCTATGGTAAATGCTGATGATTTCAATAAGAACTGGCTACATCTGTGGTTCCCAGCCTCTCGTGTTCTTCATCAGCAGTGGGCCCTGCCCTCTGTTTCTTCCAAAATGTAGGTGCACAACCACCTTTCAAACTTGCTAGCTTGAAGAAGGCATGAATCTTTCATAGAATATATTTATATATACATATATTTTTAAAAATACTTAAAACACTTGAATACTTGAAAAATTATGATATAATTTTCAGAATGCAACATGAGAAGTCTAAGAAGATATATATCAGTGTTCCTGTATTTTTTTTTTTTTTTTTTGTAGAGACAGAGTTTCACTTTATTGCCCTCGGTAGAGTGCCGTGGCGTCACACAGCTCACAGCAACCTCCAAGTCCTGGGCTTAGGCGATTCTCCTGCCTCAGCCTCCTGAGTAGCTGGGACTATAGGCGCCCGCCACAATGCCCGGCTATTTTTTTGTTGCAGTTTGGCCGGGGCTGGGTTTGAACCCGCCACCCTCGGTATATGGGGCCGGCGCCCTGCTCACTGAGCCACAGGCACCGCCCAGTGTTCCTCTATTTTTAATAAGTACTTTCTATTTTTAAAATTTTAAGGCCAGGCATGGTGGCTCACGCCTGTAGTCCCAGCCCTGTGGGAGGCCAAGGCGGGTGGATTGCCTGAGCTCAGAGCTTCGAGACCAGTATGAGCAGCAGTGAGCCAGAGTAAGACCCCGTCTCTACTAACATCAAAAACAGCCGTACATTGTGGTGGGCATCTGTAATCCCAGCTACTGGGGAGGCAACGGGACAGAGCATGCCAGAGGAAGAAGAAATGAACAAAAAAGAGTACTTTAAATGAAGAAGAATGAACAAGCAAGCTGAAATTAAAAATTAAAAAGAAAATTTTAAGATTATTACTAGTAGGATGGTGTTTATAATAAACATTTAAAGTAACATAGCTGGATAGAAGAAAATTTGCTGGTTATTACCATTAGTTTTATGCAAATTTATCCAGGCCTAAAAGAGACATGACAAATAAATCCAATGTGTAATTCTTAACTGGTTTCTTTTAGCATAAAGAACATAATTGGGATACTTAAATGGGGCCTGAAGACTAAATGATAATAATGTACCAATGTTCATTCTTTTTTTTTTTCACATAAATTGCATTTAATTTTGACCAAAGTACATTACTTGAACATTACCAATGCTCATTCTTGATTTGGATGAATAGATTATGATTGGATAAGAGAATGTCTTATTTATAGGAAATATACACTAAAGTTTTGAGGAATAATGGGTATCATTTTGGCAGTTTAGGCTGAATATGTAGTTCTTTATGTAAAGCTAGAGGCATTACATTACCTGACTTCATATTATACTATACAGTTATAGTAATAAAAATAGCTTGGTATTAGCTTAAAAAGATACCCAGATGTATAGGACGTAATAGAAACCTCAGAAATAAATTATATATTTATAATCAATTGATTTTTAACAAAGGTGATAGAAACACACACTGGGGAAAGGAAATTTTCTTCAACAGATGTTGGAACAACTGAATATCTGTATACGGAAAAATTAACTTAGACACTTATGTCACACCAGATCTGAAAATAACTCAAAATTGATTAAAGCCTTACATGTAAGAACTGAAACTATAAAAGTACTATTAAAAAAATAGGCAAAAAGATCCATGGCATTGGTCTGGGCAGTAATTTTTTGGATATGACCCTAAACCCACAGCAACAAAAGTAAAAATAGACAAAGGGGATTACATCGAACTAAGCAGCTCCTGCAATGCCAGGAAACAGTCATCAGAGTGAAGAGACAAGCTATCAAATGGGAGAAAATGTTTGCAAATCATGTTTGATAAGAAGTTACTATCCAAGCAGCTCAATAGGAAGGACACAACCCAATTAAACAATGGCAAGAGATCTACACAGACATTCCTCAAAAGAAGACATACAAATGGCCGACATGTATATGAAAAGTACCCCAGATCATACGTCAACAGAGAAATGCCAATTAAAACCACAATGAAGCATCACTTCACACTTACTAGAATGGCTATTATCAGAAAGATAAAAGGTAACAAGTGTTAGAAAGGGTATGGAGAAAAGGGAACCCTTGTAAGATGTTGGTAGGCATGTAAATTTGACTAGTCATTGTGGAAAACAGTATGACGCTCTTCAAAAAGTCAAAAATAGGGCGGCGCCTGTGGCTCAACGGGTAGGGCGCCGGTCCCATATGCTGGAGGTGGCGGGTTCAAGCCCAGCCCTGGCCAAAAATAAAAAAAAAAAAAAAAAAAAAAAAAAAAAAAAAAAAAGTCAAAAATAGAACCACCCTATGATCCAACAATCTCACATCTGGGTTCACAGGCAAAGGAAAGGAGGCCAGTGTGTCACAGAGGCATCTGCATGCTCCTGTTCGCTGCAGCATTGTTCCCCATTGCCACACACACACAGTAAATTCTATCCAGCCTTTAAAAAGAAGGAAATCCTCAATTTCAATGATACTAAAGTTGAAAGTGGCATGAGAAAATATATTTTATGGTCAATTAGTTTTATATTAAAATAAAGTATGTATATATGGAAGAACCTGGAGGGCATTAGGTTAAATAAAATAAGCCAGCTACAAAAAAGCCAACGCTATGTGATCTCATATGTGAAATCTGGAAAAGCTGAGCTCACAGGAGTAGAGAGTAGGATGGTGTTACCAGGGTGCAGAGGGAGCGAGCTATGAGGGAGATGGTGGTGAAAAAGCCGAGTTAGGTAGAAGGAATAAGTTCAAGAGATCCAGATACTGGTGACTGTAGTGAACAACAATTTATTGTTATTTTTGAAAATCACCAAAAGAGTAGCTTTTAACTGTTCTCACCACAAAAGAAATGATAAGTATATGAGGTAATGTATGTACCAGTTAGCTCAATTTTGCCATTCCACAGTGTATACATATTTAAAAACAGTATGTTGTACACGGTAAATATATATAATTTTTGTTTGCAAATCAAAAATAGTGTATTTGTGTCCATAAATTTGAAGTTGTTTTAAAAATGTGTTAGATTTCAATTAAATATGTCAATAAAATGTTATCCTACTGTATGTTTTATGCCAGAAATTATAATTTTATAATTAAAGACGTTAGAAGTGAACTTATAAAATTAAAAATGCTCAAAGTCATTGATGTCATACATTCTTAGGTCCTTAAGAATGATTTCTCCAGAGCTTCTGTCAAAAGCTGCCTTTCAAAAAATACAGTAATGTTTCAGGATATAAAATCAATGTCCACAAGTCAGTAGCCTTTGTATACACCAATAACAGTCAAGATGAGAAGCTAATTAAGGACACAACTCCCTTCACCATAGTTTCAAAGAAAATGAAATACCTAGGAGTATACCTAACGAAGGAGGTGAAGGACCTCTATAAAGAAAACTATGAAATCCTCAGAAAGGAAATAGCAGAGGATATTAACAAATGGAAGAACATACCATGCTCATGGATGGGAAGAATCAACATTGTTAAAATGTCTATACTTCCCAAAGCAATCTACCTATTCAATGCCATTCCTATCAAAATACCAACATCGTACTTTCAAGATTTGGAAAAAACGATTCTGCGTTTTGTATGGAACCGGAAAAAACCCCGGATAGCTAAGGCAGTTCTTAGTAATAAAAATAAAGCTGGGGGCATCAGCATACCAGATTTTAGTCTGTACTACAAAGCCATAGTGCTCAAGACAGCATGGTGCTGGCACAAAAACAGAGACATAGACACTTGGAATCGAATTGAAAACCAAGAAATGAAACTAACATCTTACAACCACCTAATCTTCGATAAACGAAACAAGAACATACCTTGGGGGAAAGACTCCCTATTCAATAAATGGTGTTGGGAGAACTGGATGTCTACATGTAAAAGACTGAAACTGGACCCACACCTTTCCCCACTCACAAAAATTGATTCAAGATGGATAAAGGACTTAAATTTAAGGCATGAAACAATAAAAATCCTCCAAGAAAGCCTAGGAAAAACACTGGAAGATATTGGCCTGGGGAAAGACTTCATGAAGAAGACTGCCATGGCAATTGCAACAACAACAAAAATAAACAAATGGGACTTCATTAAACTGAAAAGCTTCTGTACAGCTAAGGAGACAATAACCAAAGCAAAGAGACAACCTATACAATGGGAAAGGATATTTGCATATTTTCAATCAGACAAAAGCTTGATAACTAGGATCTATAGAGAACTCAAATTAATCCACATGAAAAAAGCCAACAATCCCTTATATCAATGGGCAAGAGACATGAATAGAACTTTCTCTAAAGATGACAGACGAATGGCTAACAAACACATGAAAAAAATGTTCATCATGTCTATATATTAGAGAAATGCAAATCAAAACAACCCTGAGATATCATCTAACCCCAGTGAGAATGGCCCACATCACAAAATCTCAAAACTGCAGATGCTGGCGTGGATGTGGAGAGAAGGGAACACTTTTACGCTGCTGGTGAGACTGCAAACTAGTACAACCTTTCTGGAAGGAAGTATGGAGAAACCTCAAAGCACTCAAGCTAGACCTCCCATTTGATCCTGCAATCCCATTACTGGGCATCTACCCAGAAGGAAAGAAATCCTTTTATCATAAGGACACTTGTACTAGACTGTTTATTGCAGCTCAATTTACAATCGCCAAAATGTGGAAACAGCCTAAATGCCCACCAACCCAGGAATGGATTAACAAGCTGTGGTATATGTATGCCATGGAATACTATTCAGCCATTAAAAAAAATGGAGACTTTACATCCTTCGTATTAACCTGGATGGATGTGGAAGACAATATTCTTAGTAAAGCATCACAAGAATGGAGAAGCATGAATCCTATGTACTCAATTTTGATATGAGGACAATTAATGACAATTAAGGTTATGGGGGGGGAGCAGAAAGAGGGACAGAGGGAGTGGGGTGGGGCCTTGGTGTGTGTCACACTTTATGGGGGCAAGACATGATTGCAAGAGGGACTTTACCTAACAATTGCAATCAGTGTAACCTGGCTTATTGTACCCTCAATGAATCCCCAACAATAAAAAATAAAAATAAAAAAGGCTGCCTTTCAGTAAAAAGTTTAACTTGATTCAGTATGAAATTTAATCTAATGAGAAGTTAGAAATTTAACAGAAGTCGTGTATAAGAATAACTGTTTTTTGATATGACTTACAATAATCTGAACCGCTCTAAAGAGATCAAAGTCAGTAGAAACAGGTCTTCAGGAAAAGCTCATAACCCAGATGTTATACAGGACTGACTAACGATAGCCCAGGGTTATTCTGTGGAAACTTTGGGCTGAATTTAAAGGACGTGTGGACTCAAATTTCAATGATACTAAACTTGAAAGTGGCATGGGAAAATATATTCTCTGGTCAGTTAGTTTTCTTTTTTTTAAAAAAGAAAGTGTGTATACGTGCTATTATCCAACACTTCTTCCCGAACCTTAAGCTTTTATTAGAGATACAGTACATGAAAACATTTATGGCTTATATGAGTTTCAAAATCTAGAGTCTGTTACCCTTATACATATATATCTATCAAAAAATAAGTATATATTATATTATCTATATATAATATGTATGTGTATAAGGGTAACAGACTCCAGATTTTGTGTGTCAGTCATGATAGCGACAGTGCTGAGTCTGTGGCTCACTCAATAACCACCCTCCGTTCCCTCTTCACTGGCTACTCTAGCGTTCCTGCCTGGGAGCCCTACTCTCTCCCCTGAGCTTTGCAGGCCACCCTACTGGGGAATCAGTATTGGATGAGATCTCTCTTAACTCTCATGTCCATGGAATAAATGTCTTTTGGCTACCCCTGGTCTGACTTTTACAGGATGAGGGGAAATCATTTAGAAAGGAAAAAGTAAAAGTCATATGTCCTCGGATTGAGTAGAAAATAATGATCCATTTGGTATGCTTGATTTACTTTGAGTAAAATGCTAGGCTGTAGACCATAATATGTTTGTAAAAGATATATGTGCCATGGCCTCTGCTTTTCTAGTAGTTACAGGTCAAGTAGAGGAGATAAAATACTGGTAAAAATAACTATCACTTAAAGCAATGTATGATAAAGCAGTGTTGCAGGCTTTGTTTTCTCTTTGAGTGTCTTTTCATTTGTAAGTACTTGCATCCTCAACTCGGATAAGCACTGGGCAGCTTGCTGGCTCTTGCCTCCAAGCCCTGCCCTACCTTTCCAGGGTCTGTTCTCCTCCAGTCTTGACGTGACGCCTTGTTCCAGTGTGTGGACCCGGGACTTGTGCCTGCCCACCTCTGGCTCGCTCCTAGCTCTGTCCCCTACACTGCACTAAGGTCACTTGTTTTCTGACCTGTACTGCCCAGGGCCCAATAGATAGCCTTGCCGGTTCATTTTGATGTATTCATTTATCTACCCTTTTGTTTATTCACTGAGCATCTGTTAAGAGCCCGCCATGTGCCCAGCACTAGGTAAGGTGTAAGAGAAACAAGAAAGACCATTGTGTCATTTCTGCTTTCAGAGAAAGCGCTGCCCAGAGAGAAGCATGGATACGTCATCACATACGTCATCAAATCATTGACAACTGTGGGGCATTTAAAACAAAGTCCTAAGATGTCTCAAGGAGACATTTATCATTATTTATCCATGTGCTCTTCAGTTTTGATTATTTTAAATAAATGTTTAGAGTATAGGAGAGCGTAACAGCCCTGTACACTGACTGCTAGATCCTCCTGCATTCGGGAATGCCTGTTTCGGGGTGAATTAATGGTGCACGTTATGTGATTTTATCTATATCATTGTAACTGTGGGGTTTTTCTTAGAGGTACACAGGGCAAGGTGGGAGAACTTACTAGACAGGTGTTGAAAAGACATGTCTATGCTCATATTACCAGTAATACACGGCTACCTGCAAATTGATTCATAAATACTTGAGAAGAAAGTTCAGGAACTGCTGCCTCTGGGTTTCCTGTTCTCCATAAGAAGCACGATGCTAGAATTACTGATAGAAGCAAGGAAGAGGAAATGCAGCTAATAAGTGAAGATATGTGCACCTTTGCTAGTCTCTTTCACAGTACAGAGGCATTAGTGGGAGTGACAGGAACAAGTTATGGACCATTTATTGGGGCTATCTGGGAGGATTTAATCTCACTTGGGTCATGGAGTTGAGTATTCCCTGGGAATTGGGGCTATGGTGATAGGCCCTATCTGTAGGCCTGGCGTCTAAAGATAAGAGTTTAAGTCTGGCTGGAATTAGAAGCAACAGAATTAGATGGAATGCAGGCTGCAAACCTTTTGCTTCCAATTGTGAAATGCCTGTGGAAAGCCATTGCAGTCTCTCCTGGTGGAGTTTGGTTCCGGGAGCCAAGCATGAGATGAGCATTAGTAACATCAGAGACTTCTCTGCAGCCTGCGCAGTGAATTCAGTCCTATCTGGTGCAGTGACCACTGGTTCCTGCATATGTATCTCCAGAAGAATAATTTTCCACTTCATCAGCATCCATATGTTTATTTTTAAAGAAGATAACCAGGAAGAATGTTTGAGAGGCCAGTGAATCTATGAGGTCACTTTGTCTATAACTTGCTTGTGTACATTGCCCTAAAATATCAGAAACAGAAGTTATTAAAACACAAAACAACAGACAAAGATGATAATACTGTATTTCTTATTTGCCAATACATATTTAGCTCCTAAAACTGTATCTTTAAAAAGTAGGTAGTGTGACTATGTATGTTTTTTATTAGATGCATCATAAGACCAAGATAATAATGCATATAATTAATAGATTAGCAATAGACTTGGAATGATTACTTAGTTGTAAATGATTTAAGCCAGAAATTTTATTCTTTATGTTTTTATTATAATCATATACTATGAATGTTATTTCATCCATCAAACCAAAATTTATTAATCTATGAATAGGTAAAATCACATTGCCTTTTTTTTAGTCCTAGAATTAAACAAAGCATATCACTACACAATATGGTGGAGGTAGAATGTTCAAATATACCTGGATTCTCTTTTACCAATCAAGGTGAATACTGGCTGTCTGTCCTGGAAAACTATCAGTGCCTACAGAGAGAGCCTTCAAAGTGCATTAAAATGTCCTTGGGATGTACATTTTTAATATAAAGAAAAAGTTCAGTAAGCATTGTGAAGGATTCTGTTAATAGTAGGTTAATTACTTAATAGGATCCCCAGCCTAGACACATTCACACTCTCTGCATTTTAATAATTCTGGCTTGATGGTGTCATATATGATTTTGGTGTGATTTTGATAGTAACTCTTAAGTGAGTTTGTGGGTTTTGTTGGAATTCATCCATTTCATCCAGGCTCTCTGTTGGTTGGCATATTTTGTCTACTTTTAGAAATGAATTATTAGCATCCAGTCCTAATCTCTATGCATTTTCTAAACAAATATACAAAATATTTTTATTAAGCCAATTTAGTTCTTTCTAATAAATTCAGTTCTATTAAGAATCAGAAGTGCAGGGTGGTGCCCGTGGGCTCAGCGGAGTAGGGCACCGGCCTCATATGCTGGAGGTGGCGGATTCAAACCCAGCCCCGGCCAAAAACTGCAAAAAAAAAAAAGAATCGGAGATGAGACATATAGTCTGGAAAATTGATAGAATGTCCAATTAATTTAAAAACTGTTTAGAGTTTCCAATGATTGATAAAAACTTCTTTCTAGCTCCCCATTAATTCAGCGACTGCTGAGAGATAGTGAGGTCATGGAGTGGCCTTGGACGCCACACCTTCAGTTACCAGGATGCCCTTGGAATCCTTGGAAACTCTCTGGGACATTTACCTGTTGAATCATAATTTTGATTCAGAATAGATTTAGTCCATGGTCATTATTTTTTTCCTTGCTCCGTTCCCTTCTAAATTATGAGAATGTGAATGGTACTGTGGCCTCTCTAGAAGTCGCCAGTGATGTGGGAGACGTTGAGGAGGTTGAACCAGAACTGGATTGCATCCCTGTCGTCCCCAGTTTGCTGTCTCTTTCTGTCTCTGTGTTTGATTGAATCCCTCTGGCTCAGCTCAGAGGACGAGAGCCCCTGCGGGTAGGAGGCTGGAAGGTGTACCACATGCTCACTCCACCCGCATCGTTATAACCCAGAAGTTAATCTAGAGGCATCATGAGATAAAACCAAGCTACATTCAATAGTGGAGCACAGAGCCTAGCATCAGGTGCTCATTTCTAAATCAAATTTAAGCAAAAAAGTACAACTCCAATTTGTGGCAGCTCCAAACCTATTTTAATGAAGTTCAGACATGTATTTGATTTCTCTTCCTATTACCTTTGCTTAACTTAAGGGCATTCTCATGTTCTCATCTCTTTTATTAAAACCGGTTTTTAGGGAGTCTTTGATACTATTTATATTGACACCTTAATGTAATTTTAGTCATTATGTTACAACCTGGGATATTTCCTTTTGAAGCATTTTCTAATATCATGGAACGAGAGAGTCTAGCCATAGGTGAAAAGGTAAATGGTGCTTATATTAAAACAAAACAAAATAACAGACAAACATTGACACTGCCTGTGGTTACATCTGCATTTTATGGAAGTCCTTGTGGCAGTGGCTTGAGCTCTGGGCTTCTCTGGAGTTTTAGAAAAGGAGGCTTCTAAATGAAATAACAAGAGTTGAATAAAGTATATAATAGGAATCTTTGTGGCTGTTACTTGCTTTCTACACTCCATGTTTCTTCCCTTACATTTCATATTATTACCTCAATTCAGGCTTGAGTTTCATTCTGGTATACTTAATTGTTCAAACAGATACAAATTATGTGCTTGTTTTAGGCACAGTATCTTCAGCCACTGAAATTTAGATGAAAAGGCCTATTGTCTCAAGGACCTTACCTCCAGCAGGAGAAACAAATTTTCTGTAACAATACAAACATGCAGTTGAGGCTGTGCTGGATGCTGCCAAGCGGAAGGGCTGTCAGCGCTGCGAGGATCCACTGGGGGCGTCTGAAGGTGAATCCCAGCCTGCTCAACACCGGGCTCTCTGTTGTAGTACGGCTTCTCCCTGAGATGCTAATCTTTGTCCAGGGACTTAGTCTTAATCCTCAGTACCTAATTTTTATTGGCTGTGGGTTTATTTGTTGATAAACATAGGAAAAAAATCTTAACACATGTTTAAAGACTGCTCTATAGTGCTGGCGTTAATCATCTAGCTCATCTGTCTCGCCCTCTGTTTTCATCTCCATTGGTGAAAAACTGCCCCCTGAGAGCACATTTGTGTGACACAGAGACTTCTAGACTTTGAAAGGATTTGTTCTTTGCTCTTTTGCTTATATCCCTATTTTCTGAGTTCAGAATGATCAGATCTGGTAACATAAAGAGTCCATTCATGCAGGAGAGGCTACAAGTTTTGAGAGATGTCCAGGCTAGTTATGAATTCATTAAAACTTTAAGATAGCTTAGTGCCACCCGGGGCATCTTCATTGTAAACATTAGAAAGAAACATTCCCCAAAGAGTCATTTGTAAGGAGTATAATGAAAGAGTATAATTTTTATTAAAAGAAAAGGGCATATGTGTATTAATTGTTCTTTCTTTCTCTGCTTACTTGTTGTGTGACTACTGAAATTCTCCAGGTAACATAAGGAGTTCAATGGTGAATTTCTAAACGTTATTAGGGTGACAGATGAGATGGGTGGAGGATAATGATGCTTCTGTCTTGTAGGCACTGTTACACGACTTCATTGTAATAATCTTCATCTCTTTCTATTGTTTTTCCCCACCATCTTTGCTTAACAATATAATTTCTCAAGATTTTAAAATACTTTTGAAACATAAGTAAAATTCTGTTACAAAAATATTCTTAGATACTAGAGCAGGCAGTGGTGAGAACAGTAAAATAGAGATGTCACCTGCCCTCCACTGATGAACCATTCGTCCCAAAAACCCAACTACCTAAAAAGAGTGACCCACATGAATGCTATTTATTGAAATTCGACTAGTTTAAGTTAAGAGTAAATGGATAAGTACTTTGACTTCCCTCTCTCCCAGTTAATAAGCATATTTCACACCAAGTTTGAGGCCAAATTTTAATTGGTCTCTCCATTAACTGATTCCTTTAGCATATCACATATCCCTTCACCAAATATTGGCATCTTTATATCTTCCATAAATGATGAAATATTTGAGAGTAGTGATAAATCTTATCTGTGATCTCTAACATTTAACACAAAGTTTAACACAAAGTTCCTGATAAACATTCCCATGACTGAATAGTCAAACATATGCTATTTATTTGAACTCATATAGATTGAAGGCTAGATATTAATACACATTAACAAGAGTCTATTAAACTCTTGGAGTCAGAAAATCAACAATAAAATTATTCATTTAATTTCAGCTCAATGTTTTTATATTTGGGATCAATTTCTCATCTTTAATCTCCATTTATACAACATAATAGAATGTAACGTGTGAGCAGGAAACTGATGAACTGATCAACTGGTCTGCATAAACACAGCCGTGGATGATGATCAGGTAGTGTATTGCCTTAAATTATTTTTGTTCAAATTTGACTTGGGAAAGTATCTTCACCTTAAGTGGAATTTAGTAGAAATAATTCCAGGCTAACATACACAGATATGAATATTTTTCCCCAAATGTGCCTTTATATATTATCATTAAGCAACTATCTTGTGCCTTATGATAGACGTTTGCTCAGATGGTCTTTTAGTAATAGGCTATAGTGACACTGTTGCCTATAACATTCTACCCAGTGACAGATACAGAATAATCGATTAACATATGCTCTCATTGAATGTAGCACTTGTGTAGATTACATTTTTAAAAACATAACTAACTCAGGTACATCTCAGGTCATTTATAACAATATATAACTGCAACAGTGTAACCCAGTTGTTGCATGAAACTCCTAAGTGTACTCCTTATCCTTATTCTGAACCTTCATGTAAGTACTGTTCTTAATATCCAAATAACACTAACAATGATACTAAAATAGTGATGAGGTTTTTTGTGCCTCTCAGGTCACATCAGATTGAGAACCACCTACACACAATGAAGCTATTATTTCACAGCCTTATTGAAAGAAATCAGCAACCTGAATGCCTCATCTTTTCCTGGTCCCATGACTATAGCCTCCTCTGAGGCTAACGCTGCAATTTCTGGCTCAGATGATGACACTCTACAGGTGTTGATGTTTACTCTACAGATGTTGACACCACTAGAAAGCTGCATTTTAAATGTAGGATTGGACATGGGTAGCAAAATGCAAGCCACTTTAAAGATTAGTATTCTGTGGTGTCTACATACACCACATTTTCTTTACTTGAGAATCGGCATTTAAGTTGATTCCAGCTTTGCAGGTGAATTGCACTGTGATATACATTTGAGTGCATGTGTCTTTTTAATAAAATGACTTACTTCCTTTGGGTTTGTACCTAGCAGTGGGATTGCTGGATTGAGGGTAGGAGCCCCCTCTCTAGCGCAATCCTTCTGCCATCTCCAAGCAACTCCCCAGTCAGCTCAGAGACCTGCTGTGGCTGGGCAGGCTCCTTACAGCTGGGGTTGCATCATTCACTGGGGGAGTGTGGAGCTGCGGGGATCTGTACCCTGACCCTCCCCTTGTGTGGATGCTCCTCCTGGGTACCTGCCAGTCTCACACCGCAGACCATCGTACCACTCTCTCCTTCACTTGGAATATCTGTAGTCGCTTCTCTGACGGTTCACAGTGCTGGCTCAGGCAGTCCGTGCACGGGTGAACCTCAGTCAACAGCCCTTGCTCCTTTCCTTGAGGTGGCAGATGCAGGCTGCTCTCTCCACCGTCTTGCTCCCCCATCTGTCATTTGTATTATAATTTGTATTTTATGTACATTATGTACATTATTTAAAAATTACTTTTACATTCTCAGTTATAATAAAATTCTTAGTATTACTGGATAAATATTAATTTTAGGCATCATTAGTTTTTTGTTTTTTAATTTCTCTCTTTTTTTTTTTCGAGACGGAGTCTCTCTCTGGCGCCCAGGCTAAAGTGCTGTGGTGTCACCCTAGCTCACAGAAACCTCGAAGTCTTGAATTGAAGCAATCCTTCTGTCTCAGCCTCCCAAGTATCTGGGACTATAGGAGCCAGCCACAATGCCTGGCTAATTTTTCTATTTTTAGTAGAGATGGAGTCTTGCTTTCACTCAGGCTGGTCTGAAACGTCTGAGCTTACGTGATTCACCCACCTCAGCCTCCCAAAGTGTTAGGATTACAGGTGTGAGCCACCACATCCAGCCCACCATTAGTTCTTAAAGTGAAATCTTAGAAAAGTGGAAAAAAAAATACCAATTTTTCTACTTTTAAAATTAGATCAATTCATATAGATTACCGATGTGTTGCAGGCACTTTTAGTAGAACATGTCAGAATTTTTTTCAGCTAAAGTGTAAACAATTCCTAAGGTAACAGAAATTAATGGTGCTGTGATTTTTCCAAAGCTCTCTAATATCACATTATTACCTGTGTGATAATAAGTGGATTGTGACTATTTTTAATTCCTAAAAAATTACATACATCTCTTTGAAGGAGATTTGATATTCTGTTATTAGAAAGGAACAAACAGTTCATAATCTTTTTCTTTTTGAAAGGAAAAATTTCAAATTTCAATAAAAGTATGTGCATGCTACTCTAGTAACAGATTTTGTGCAAGATTCTTATGGTATCACTAAGGAAGAATCTCACAGCCACACCTCTTCTTATTATACATCACTTTATTATGCTTCTCAGTAAAGCATCTTTTTTTTTTTTTTTTGGTTTTTGGCTGGGGCTGGGTTTGAACTCACCACCTCTGGCATATAGGGCTAGCTCCCTAGTCCTTTGAGCCATAGGCGCCGCCCCCTCAAGAAAGCATCTTTTACAAATTAAAGGTTTGTAGCAACTCTGCCTCTTACAAGCCTGTTTGGTGTCATTTTCCAACAGCATATGTTCACTGTGTGTCTTGGTGTCACATTTTTGGTAATTCTCACGATATTTTGACTTTGTCATTATTATTAGATCCATTCAGGTGATGTGTGATTTTCCTTTCAATTCACAGCTCAGGTACTTTATTTTTTTGTCTTTCAAAAATGTATTGCTGAGCAGCAAGATACCAAACCAGAAGGATCGTTTAGCTGAGCTCTCCAAGAATAACTGGAGAAAAAGAGAGAATCCAGCCATACCTGGTTCAGAGAACCTCACCAGGCATCAAAGTTCAGGAAGCACAATGAGGAGGTGGTGAGCTGGACACAGTGATATAGAAGATCATCTCTGAGTACTACAAGAAACGCTATGCCCAGAAATTTGACAATGTAGAGGAAATGGATCAATACCTGGAATCACACCCTCTCCTTAGAATTAATCAAGAAGAAATAAATCTCTTTAATAACCAATTTTAAGAGGGCAGTGCCTGTGGCTTAGTCGGTAAGGCGCCGGCCCCATATACCGAGGATGGCGGGTTCAAACCCGGCCCCGGCCAAACTGCAACCAAAAACTAGCTGGGCGTTGTGGCGGGAGCCTATAGTCCCAGCTACTCGGGAGGCTGAGGCAAGAGAATCGCTTAAGCTCAGGAGTTAGAGGTTGCTGTGAGCTGTGTGATGCCACGGCACTCTACCGAGGGCCATAAAGTGAGACTCTGTCTCTACAAAAAAAAAAAAAAAAAAAAAAAAACAATTTTAAGAATTGAGATCAAAGACACACTAAAGAATCTCACAACAAAAAAAAAGCCCTGGTCCAGATGGCTTCACACCAGAATTCTGTCAAACCATCAAAGAAGAATTTATACCCATACTGCAGAAATTATCCCAAAAATTTGAGAAGGAAGGACTCTTTCCCAGCACATTCTATGAAGCAAACATCACCCTGATACCAAAACCAGGAAGAGACCCAACTAAAAAGGAGAATTTCAGACCAATTTCACTAACGAATATTCTCAATAAAATCCTACCCAATAGATTATAGCTACACGTTAAAAAAAATCTTTCATCATAGTCCACTAACTTTCATACCAGGGATGAATCGCTGGTTTAACATATGCATCTTCATGAACATAATTCACCATATCAACTGAAGCAAAAACAAAGGCCATATGATTCTTTCAATAAGTACAAAAAAAGCATTTGATAAAATTCAACATCCTTTTCTAATTAGAACACTTAAGAATTTAGGCATAAGTGGCATATTTCTTAACCTGATTGAAGCCATCTATGACAAATCCAATGCAAATATTATACTGAATGGGGTGAACTGAAAGCTTTTCCACTTAGAACTGGAACCAGAGAAGGTTGCCGTCTATTGCCATGACTATTCAACATAGTGCTGGAAGTTCTAGCCAATACAATTAGGCAAGACAAGGAAATAAAGGGCATCCAAATGAGTGCAGAGGAGGTCAAACTCTCCCTCTTTGCTGACGACATGGTCTTATACTTAGAGAACCCCAAAGACTCAACCACAAGACTCCTGGAAGTCATCAAAAAATATAGTAATGTCTCAGGATATAAAATCAATGTCCATAAGTCAGTAGCCTTTGTATATACTAATAACAGTCAAGATGAGAAGCTAATTAAGGACACAACTCCCTTCACCATAGCTTCAAAGAAAATGAAATACCTAGGAATATACGTAACTAGAGAGGTGGAGGACCTCTATAAAGGAGGTTATGAAGCCATAACAAAAGAAATAGCAGAGGATATTAATAAATGGAATAACATACCATGCTAATGGCTGGGAAGAATCAGCATTGTCAAAATGTCTATACTTCCCAAGTAAACTACAGATTCAATGCCATCCCTATTAAAACACCAACATCATACTTTTAAGACTTGGAAAAAATTACTCTTTGTTTTGTATGGAACCAGAAAAAACCCTGTATAGCTAAGGCAGTTCCTAGTAATAAAAACAAAGCCCAGGGCATCAGCATACCAGACTTTAGGCTGTACTACAAGGCCATAGTGGTCAAGACAGCATGGTGCTGGCACAAAAATAGAGACATAGACATTTGGAATTGAATAGAAAACCAGGAAATGAGACAAACATCTTCAGCCACCTAATATTTGATAAACTAAACAAGAACATACACTGGGGGAAAGAATCCCCCTATTTAATAAATGGTGTTGGGAGAACTGGATAGCCACATGTAAAACACTGAAACTGGACCCACACCTTTCTCCACTCACAAAAATTGATTCAAGATGGATAAAAGACCTAAATTTAAGGCATGAAACAATAAAAATCCTCAAAGCATAGGAAAAACCATTGAAGACATCGGCCTGGGGAAAGAATTTACGAAGAAGACTTCCATGGCAATTGCAACAACAAAAATAAACAAATCGGACTTAATGAAATTGAAAAGCTTCTGTACAGCTAAGGAGACAACAACCAAAGCAAATAGACAACCTACACAATGGGAAAGGATATTTGCATATTTTGAATTGGACAAAAACTTGATAATTAGGATCTATAGAGAACTCAAATTAATCCACATGAAAAAAACCAACAATCCCATATATCAATTGGCAAGAGACATGAATAGAATCTTCTCTAAAGAAGACTGATGAATTACTAACATATATGAAAAAATGCTCATCATCCTTAATTATTAGAGAAATACAAATCAAAACCACCCTGAGATACCATCTAACCCCAGTGAGAATGGCCCACATCACAAAATCTCAAAACTGCAGATGCTGGCGTGGATGTGGAGAGAAGGGAACACTTTTACACTGCTGGTGGGACTGCAAACTAGTACAACCTTTCTGGAAGGAAGTATGGAGAAACCTCAAAGTACTCAAGCTAGACCTCCCATTTGATCCTGCAATCCCATTACTGGGCATCTACCCAGAAGGAAAGAAATCCTTTTATCATAAGGACACTTGTACTAGACTGTTTATTGCAGCTCCATTTACAATCGCCAAAATGTGGAAACAGCCTAAATGCCCACCAACCCGGAATGGATTAATAAGCTGTGGTATATGTATACCATGGAATACTATTCAGCCATTAAAAAAAATGGAGACTTTACATCCTTCGTGTTAACCTGGATGGACGTGGAAGACATTATTCTTAGTAAAGCATCACAAGAATAGCAAAGCAAGAATTCAAAGTACTCTATTCTCATATGAAGGCAGCAGATGAGCTAATACAGGGAGAGAGTAGAGGAGTGAGCAAGTTGGGAAAGGGGAGGGGGTTGGGGGGTCACGGTATAGGGCTCACCTCTTGGGAGCGGGACACAATTATAAGAGACTTTATCTAACAAATGCAATCAGTATAACCTAACTTTTTGTACCCTCTATAAATCCTAAACAAAAAGTATCGCTCTATTCTTCCTCTATAGACAGAACTTCTTTTTCATCTGTTAGTAACAAAAGGTTAAAATATAAAGTATAGAATAACTTTTTTAAAAGAACGAAAACTTTTCCTAATAATTTTGTGGTGTGATCAGTGACCTTTGATGTTACTATTGTGATTGTGATTGTTTTGGGATGCCAAGAACCATGCCTGTATCAGACTACAAACCTAATTGATAAATGTGCTTGGTGTGTGCTCCGGTGACCAGCAACTTCCTCATCTTTCTCCTGTTCCGTGGGCCTCTCTAGTGCTTGAGATACAACAATATTGAAATTCAGCCAAGTATTAACCCTACAGTGAGTTAATTGAAATTAAGCCAAGTATTAACCTCTAAGTGTTCAGATGAAAGGAAGAATCCCACAATGCATACTTAAATTAAAAGTTAGAAATGATTAAGGTCAATGAGGGAAGTTTGTTGAAAGCCAAGATAAGCCAATCACTGGGCCTCTTGTGCAAAATAGTTAGCCAACTTCCAGATGCAAAGGAAAGTTCTTAAAGGAAAGGAAAAGTACTACTCCAGTGAACACATGAATGATAAGAAAAGTGAAACAGCCTTATTGCTGAGATAAAGAAAGTCTTAGTGGTCTGGATGGAAGATTAAAGGAGCTACAACATTTTCTTAAACCAAAGCCTGATCCACAGCAAGGCACTAACCCTCTTCAAGCCTATGAACTCTGAGAGAGGTGAAGATGCTTCAGAAGAAAAGTGTAAAGCTCAGGAGATGGTCCAATGGTCCATGAGGTTTAAGGACGGAAGTCTTCTTCCTAATACAAAAGTGCAGGGTAAAGCGGCAAGTGCCAATGGAGAAGCTGTTGCAGGTGATCCAGAGGACCCAGCTCAGCTCAGTGATGAAATGGCTACTCTAAGCAACAGATTTTCAGTGCAGATGAAATAGCCTTCTATTGAAAGAAGATACCAGTTGGAACATTGATAGCTAGAGAAAAGTCAGTGCTTGACTTTAAAGCTTTAAAGGACAGGTTGACTCTCCCATTAAGAGTCAGTTCAGCTGGTGACTCCGTTGAAGCCAATGCTAATTTGCCATTCTGAAAATCCCAGGGCACATAGCAATTGTGCTAAATCTACTTTGCCTGTGCTCTGTAAATTGACAAGATAACGTGGACAAAAGCACATTTGTTTACAACATGGTTTATTGAATATTTTAAGCCCACTCTTTGAGCTACTTCTTAGAATAAAAAGATTTCTTTCAAAATATTACTGCTCATTGACAATGTACCTCATCACCCAAGAGCTCTGAGGGAGATGAATATTGTTCTTATGTCTGCTCACACAACATCCATTCTGCAGCCCACGACTCTAGGAGTACTTTCAACTTTAAAGCTTGCTACGTAAGAAAACATTTCATGATGCTGAGCTGCGATAGATAGATGGATTTGGGCAAAGTAAATTGAAAGCTTTCTGGAAAGGGTCCACCATCCATTGTTTATGTATCCACTAAAACATACATGATTTATGGAAGGAGGTCAAAATCAGCAGTTTGAAGGAAATTGATTTCAGTCTGCACAGACAACTTTGAGGGGTTCAAGACTACAGGTGAGGAAGGAAATATAGATGTGGTAGAAGAAATACCAAGAAAAGTAGAATTAAAAGTGGAGCCCAAGGCTGGGGATGGTTGCTCATACCTATAACTCTAGCACTTTGGGAGGCCCAGGTGGGTGGATTGCTTGAGCCAGGAGTTCAATACCATCTTGAGCAAGAGTGAGACCCTCTCTAAAACTAGTTGGGCATTGTGGCGGGGCCAGCAGTCCCAGCTATGTGGGAAGCTGAAGCAAGAGGATCCCTTGAGCCCAAGAGTTTGAGGTTGTTGTGAGCTGTGACACCATGACACTTTACACAGGGGCACAAAGTGAGACTCTGTCTAAAAGAAAAGAAAGTGGAGCCTGAAGATATGACCGAATTGTACAATCTCATGATGAAATCTGAGTAGATGAGTTGCTTCTTACAGATGAGCAGAGAAGGTGGTTTCTTGAGATGGGATCTACTTCTGGTGAAGAGGCTGTGAATATTGTTGAAATGACAATGAAGCATTTTGTAGATTGCCTAAAATTAGTAAAATAGCAGCTGAGTTAAGAAGATGAATTCTAATTTTGAAAGAAGGTCTACTGTGGATAAAATGTTACCCAACATCACTGCATGCTACAGAGACATCTTACATGAAAGGACACGTCCGTCGATGCAGCCAACTTGATTGCTGTCTGATCTGATGAAATCACCACAGCCAACTCCAGTCTCGACCAGTCTGCAGGCATCAACCTGGAGGCAAGCCCTTCTACCAACAAAATAGCTTGCTGAGGCATGAATGATTGTTAGCATTTTTTAGCAAAGTAGTTTTAAATAAAGTTATGAACATTTTTGTTTTAGACATAAAGGTATTGCACGCTTAACAGACTACAGTACCGTACAGGCATAACGTTTATGTGCTCCGAGAAACCACAGAATCTGTGTGACTGGTTTTATTGTGATACTCACTGTATTGCAGTGGTCTGAAACCTTAACAGACACCGTCTCCGAGGTATGCCCATGACTAACGTTGCACCATGTTTTATTTATTTGTTTGTTTTATCCTCACCAGGAAAACTTATAGGATAGGGAATGCTGATATCATTTCTTGTTTTATACCTAGACAAACCTGAGCCTTATAGAATTTAAATGACTTGCCCAAGGGTGCACGTTAGTATATAAAGTGATGAGTCTTGTACTCGGGTACTTTTTTTTTTGTAAATTCTGTATTTTTCTATTGCATCCTCTGTTACAAATCATCTCAATTTACTAGATTCTAATAAACACAGAGTATGGCAGCCATTATTCTGCATCTTTATTTGAGGCAGAGAAATTCTTTTCCTTCAGCCTCAACAGCTAGGGAAGAATCCTGAGTAAATACAGTTGTAGGAAATTTCAAGCAGAAAAGCTAAAGACGCGACAGCCTTGACTTGGAGATACTGTCCTTGCAACAGGCAATGGCAGAGAGGGTGTGAGCAGCATTTGATTTTAAAAATTAAGCATTCATGTTCCAATAAATAGAACTTCAACGCAATGTTATCATGACTCTGTTGACATTGTTATCATTAAACATTTCCTGAGACCACCTAATTGAAATAGGCTAGAAAGTCAGAGGATTTTCTATGCACAGAGAAGTTCCAGGAAGATTAAAAAATATGCATAATTTTGTTTTTCCTTATAAATGTGCCTGTGCATGTAAATGTAGGCAGTGGCAAGGAAGTAGGCTGAGAGATTGGGGAAGTGAGCAGATCAGAAACAGGAGAGTATGGGGGGGTATAAACTCCTGGCGGAGGAATGGAGCCATGGGGGGCTTTAAGCAGGTGGTAGGCAGGCTTCCTATTTTTGTTTGGGAAGATCCCTGTGGCACGTATGTGAATGCATTTGAGGGAGCTGAAAGGGACAACAGAAAGCTACTTAACAAGTTACTGCAGTCCTCCAAAATTGAATATGAAGTCTCATACGATTCCTGCTTTGGGTCTAGAAAGGAGAAGAGATTTACAAGTTTACGAAAGCAACGAATATTTAGAGGACAAGATTTGGTGAATAAGAATTCACTTTTGAGTTGAGAAATGGAGTGTCTCTTCTGTCTTATGCTCATAATCATTCCCAAATATCTTGCTTGGTTTTCCAACCAGATCGCTTGATTTCCTTGAGATCTCAAACTACAATTGATGTGCCTTTGTACCGTCAGCTTGACCTTGCTCTCAGAGAATGATGCCGTCAGGGGTTACTGAGCTGTGAATAGCTGTTTCCACCTTCTGAACAGGCCGCAGCACTGAGCTTTGGGAGTTTTATGCTAACTTCCCTGTCTCCTTTATGACTGTCAGGCCATCAGCTATCACGTCTCAGGACTCCAGGTATGCCAAGCTCTGACGATTTCAAAGGAAAGGTTGGGTCGCATCAGGCTTTGTGATTTTGTGTGAAGGCAGAGTACAAAGGGGGGTCTGATTATGAATCTGTTAGATAAGACCTTGTGCTAACATTTTTAGAAATACTAATTTTTTACACTTAAGCCCCCAGTTATAACTTTCCTATTTTATTCACACCAGCAAAACAAATATCCTTTTATGTGTTTATGGGTCATGGCACAAATACTTATTTCCAGTATCTTATTTTTAGTTGGCCACAGTGAATGTCCAAGATAGCCCCCCTTCGCTTAGTCCTTCTGAAGTACAAGGAAGGCAATTTGAGACGCCGCAATGTTGTTCACAAAAGGGGCTTCATTAAGAGCTTGGGAAAGTTTGACACTAGTTCCAATTGAAATGTCCTTTTTCTTGGCTTTTGGTAAAGTAATGCATATGTGAATTAGCTAAAATTAAGTAACATGATTTTAAGAAAAGATTTCCTTGAACCAGAGTATAATTTGGAGCAAAAAGCATGTTCTGTGTTTTCCTTTTCTTTGATTCCTAGATAATCACACAATTATTTCCACGAATAAATTTATTAATGTAGCATGTATCAAAATCAAGCATGAATGTGGGTTAGCTGGCAGACTGACTTTGAGAGGTATAATCAGTCGTCACAGCTATGGACTACATTTAGCAAATATGTCCATGTACGGAAGTCTTGGGAATTTAAACTGTGAAAAACATGAGAGAAGGTCAAATTCCAGTTACCAAGAACCCTTGATCTGTTGGCTGATACCATGTAATTTTTAATAAAGCCAGTTTGGGGTGTTAACATGAAAGACCAAAGGGGTCCGAAATACCAGATTTCAAATGATCATAGACAGGTGTAGTCTTACGACTATAAAAAGTGTTTCAAAGCAAGTTCTTATTTTCCTTCCTTATCATAACCCATCCTGGGGTTTTTCATCTTTTCAAAAACTTAATCACTCATGACATAGCTGTAGGTACTAAGATAGATGGAGTGGGCTGTTTTTAAAGAATGATCAGCTAATAATCACAACTAATTCACAAGAGATGGTTTCCACTTGTGTCTGTTTTACTTGTACTAATTTTGCTCCATCAGTAAAATGAGTAGAACCCACAGGCAGCCCTTAAGGGCCATGCCTGCACGGTGTGGTAAAGAGGCAACTGGGGCTCGTGCTGAGAAGGGCCTCGCCAGGCAGTTTCATCACTGGGTGAGCCTCATGGAGGGGACCTGAGCAAACCTGACACTGGAGCCTCATACGCAGCTGGGGTGCGGTGCGGCCTGCCGCTCCTGGGCTGCAGACATGCGTGGAGTGTTACTGGACTTGGTGCTGTAGGCAGCTGTGCACCATGGTGTTTATGTTTCTAAACATATCTAAACATAGAAAAGGCACCGGGGGAGTACAGTATAGAAGGTAAAAATTGGTACAGTACACCTCCCTAGGGCACTCACCGTGCACGTAGCCTGCAGGACTGGAAGGTGCTCTGGGGGAGGCAGTGAGGAGTGAGCGTGAAGGCTGGACATTGCTGTATACTGTTGTAGACCACAGGCCCTCCATGCTTAGGCCACAGTAAATTTATATAAAGAATGCTTTTCTTTCTTCAATAATAAATTACCCTGAGATTACTGTAACTTTTTTCACTTTATAAACTTTTATTTTTTTTTAACTTTTGACTCTTTTGTAATACTTAGCTTGAAATATAAACATACAACAGTACAAAAATAGTTTCTTTCTTTATATCCTTATTTTATAAGCTTTTTTACATTTTTTAATTTTTAAACTCTTTTTAAAAACTAATACACACACACACACTTTACTCCACACAGGGTAAAAGTCATCACTATCACTGTCTTCCACCCACACACACTGACTTCTGGGAAGATCTTCAGGGGTGGTCACATGTGTGCAGCTGTGATCTCCTGTGATAACAATATGTCTTCTGGAATACTTCTAGGACCTGCCCGGGGCTATTTTACAGTTAACTTTTATGTGTCTGCGTGTAGAAATATACTCTAGAATAATGAGAAAAATAGAATAAATACATAAACCATTGACGTCGTTATCATTATCGAATACTATGTATTATACAAAAGTATATGTTGTCTGCTTTATTCACCTGGCAGCGCAGGTGATGTACTTCAACATCACCACGGCCATGTGAGTAATGCGCTGTGCTATGACGTTAACAATGGCTACTTTATCCTGAGGCGTTAGGGCTGTTGGGATCCATTATAATCTCATGAGACCGCCACTGTAGGTGCAGGCTTTTCTCGACAGAATGTTGTTATGACAGTACTGTAGGGGCATGACTGCACAACAGGGCTGCCATGATGAGGAGCTTTTAGTAGAAACAGCAATATCGGTGAGTTTCCATCTAGTGGAGCTGGGCTTGCTATTAAGAGCAATATAATTGGCTAAGATCCAACCCAGTGCAAGGCGTAAGCCATGATGGCCCTGAAGCTAGAGAACGGTGCACATGCAGAGGGCCACGGATGCTTCCGGCCACACCATAACTACACAATCCATTTTATCCTACCCTCTTCTGAGTTTTGGACCAATAGGGAAGTGGACGTTGGATCAACAGGCATTGGTGTCAGCTGTCTCCTGATGAAAGTAGTTTGGGGAATTCAGCAGCATTGCCCTGGTGGTCTGCCAGCTCTCCAGCCCTCCCCACAGAGGGTGTGCAGACAATTGCAGGGGTCGGGGAGCAGGAGAGTGCAAAATAAGAGGGGAGTTCTACTGCTCTGAGCAAAGGCAGGAATTGGGGGGAGAAAATTGTTCCCTGAAACTTATTTCACAAAGTTAAGAATGACAATGATTTATAACCAAGACCTTATTTGTTCTCAACTGTAATCTTAACCCTCTTCGTTTCCCTTCTTGGTCCAACACATAACTGGCAAGATAAATTTTTAAGAGAAATTGGTTTATTAAGTCAACATATTGAGCTAAAAGTGAGAATAAATTCTGAAATAATAATTTGGGGGAAATTCTTAAAGAAAGATGTGGGGAACTTAAAGTGCTTTTGGTATGTCAGCCAATTTAAATCTGTCCTAAGAAAGCTCAGGTAACTACATATTTAGTTTGTTTTAATATAGAATTAAGATTTTTTTCTCAGTCTATGATTAGACCATAAATAAATAGGCAAGGGTGATTTTTAGAGATGACTGGACTTCGTTTTTAGCAGACTGAGAGGGAACAAAGGAAGAGAAGAGAGAGAGAGATGGGTAGAAATATCTTGTAAAGGCTTGGAGGAAAATGTATAGACTAGAAAAATATTCAGTGCACATTAAACTTGACCATGCTAAAAAAAGAAAAATCATCCAACCAAACCACCAACAAAAAATTGCATTTTTGCCAACATGGACATCCAAGAACAAACTGATTCTTCTTTTGACCAAAAGTCATTTTCTTTTTTTCTTTTTGATCAAGAGGGCCTTACTCTTTTCAGGTCTGTAAACCCTAGATTGATAAGGGGCAAAAATAAGAGCCTCTGCTCATAATGTTTGTAGTCCAGTGAAATATGGGGATAAAAGTACCTTATGAATACACAGCGGTGTCATTAGGGATGAGTGTCTGGAATCCTGCCTGACCAAGGGGCCCCATCCAAGTTCATTGCCCTTCAGGATTCCTGAAAGATAGTTTTCCTTACAATCTCTGCCAAGTTCTTAGCTAGCCTGTTTCTCTTATAATTCGTTATCAATCACCTCTATCACTCTGAAATGTCTAGCTTTTATCCAGTGGCCCTGTCATCCCAGACAGATACATATTCATGGGTAGTTAATTTTTTTTTTTGCAGTTTTTGCCTGGGGCTGGGTTTGAACCCGCCACCTCCAGTATATGGGGCTGGCGCCCTCCTCCTTTGAGTCACAGGTGCCACCCAAATATCTCCATTGGGTATTTCTTTCTTTTCTTGTTTTTTTTTGTTTGTTTGTTTTTTGTTTTTTGTTTTTTTTTGCAGTTTTTGGCAGGAGCTGGGTTTGAACCTGCCACCTCCAGTACATGGGGCCGGCGCCCTACTCCTTTGAGCCACAGGCGTCGCCCTCGGGTAGTTAATTTTTTTAAAGCAACAGAAAAATTAAGTAAATGTAACCTCTTTCTAATTTTAACTGTCTTATATTATCTGTTCCTTTTCCTTTCTTGAGAAAAATGTGGCTGATTGAGTTAAGCTTTAGTTGTGAGTTTAGAGTAATACAGTACACACCAAAATGTGATGTGTTATTCGTAAAGTTTAATCTTGAGAACTACATAATAATGTTCATATGATCATGATGGTATCTGGACAGTCACCAGAAATCTAATAAACTTTTTATCTCATTTAATAAGCATAGTCCAGTTCCAATCATAATTATCAAGATGTAAATCCAGCTGAGATAACTGTGAAGCTTTACATGATAATAAACGTTATTCAAATAGATTTACATGCCTTGAATTGAAATGAGAGCTACCATCTCAATAGCTAGCAACCTTATGCTGCCTGAACTGCCTCTAATCTGAGCGCAGCAAACTTTCCAGATTATTTTTAGTAAAGAGAACTTGGACAGATGAAGATAATCATATGGTTCTCTTAAATTAAATCTGTTAAGAGTGCACAAAAGTGAATCACTGTATCTGTAAGTCTTTGTCTACATTGTTTAAATTTCTATGAAATAGGAACCCCCAAATCACTGCTATTTACACCCTGCCATCACTGTGATGTGCCCGTAGCAAAGCTGTCAACACGTAGGGATGTAATTGAAGGCATCTTGTGGCTTAGCAATAGTGTGGTGCCTGTAAATTGTGAAAGAGTAAACACATTGTTCAGTATTTAATGCATTTAACATGGTCGCATCCAATTTTTTCTTGGATATTGAGTATTAGATTACAAGATGCTTTTTATGATATGCATTTTTGCGGTAGAAGTAAATTATCTGTCAAATTATGTTTTATAAGCGATAGAGATACCCTAGTTCTTGGGGAAAATTTCCTGGGCCAGCAGAGATGTTCTATTTAGAAGCTGTTGAGTTCCTGTAGCAGCATTGGATAATCAACACAAGCGCATTGACTGGCTAGTTGCTGGGGCAACAGCTGCAGCATTACACACTCAGCTCTCTTCTGCTAGGCAGGGCGTTAGGTCTGGGGTCGCAGGAAGCAACGTAAGCACCTGCGTCCACATCCTTCTCCTGTTAGACGCTCTCAGTAGCACGCGTCACTCTCACTGTCCCTTTTCTAAGAGCCCTATGACCTGATGTAGCTGAGAGAGGTTTTCACACATTAGCTTATTCATTGTCCTCTTTGACACCGAGCTCTTATTACCCGGACGCACATTTCACAGATGAGACAGTGAAGCATAACGTTGTTAAGGTGATGAGCCTAAACTCCAGTGAAATTGTGTCTGTAACTTAGATCTTCTGAATCTTTGTCTATTAGGGTGTTCTTTTCACGATCGTGTTTTTCTCATACTGTGGTTATTCAGCAGGGCTCTGTAACGTTTATTAGCTATGTGTGTAATAGTATGCTATTTTACATTAACATCAGTCCTAGGAGTTCAGTACAATTGTTAAGTCCACATTAGACATAATAAAACTGGTGTTCAGAAACTCCCCCGTCTTTACGTAGCTAGTATTGGCCATTAGATTTGAAACCCAGTCAATTTTATCCTAAAGTACAAAGACTCCATTCATCATCTTTGTACCTTCCTTGCTTTGAAATCAGGAACTCACATATTATTACATTTAAATGTAATTTTAATTGAACTGTATTATCAAGAAGCAGTGGTTTGGATAAGTGGTTTGGATAAGTGGTGTGGTAAGATCTTTAAGAAGCTGCATGGAAGAACTTATCTCTTTGTGGATCAATGTTCAGAACCTGAGAAATCAACTTGTGGAGGGTCAATATTCCAGATTCCATCAATCTAGCGGTCCGCAATACTTGGTACTGCTCTCCCGGCTGAAGGTCTTAATCTTGGGAAACTTTCCTCATCCTGTCTGATTGCTACTCATCCCTCTGGTCTCAGTTTAAAAACATAGCCTTTCAAGAACTCTGGTCAGGGCAGTGCCTGTGGCTCAACGGAGTAGGGCGCCGGTCCCATATGCCAGAGGTGGTGGGTATTAACCCAGCCCTGGCCCTAAAACTGCAAAAAAATATTTTAAAAAACTCTGGGTCACTAGGTTCTCTCATGTACACTCAAAGAATCTACGTGTTAATTGCCTGTTTAATCACTTGTATTCTCCTGAGTGTGAAAATAGTGTTTAATGTTTTATCTCCAGAATCTAGCAAAGTAGTGGATGCCAGTCATTATTTGTTGAACAAGTTAATGAATAATGACTTAAAATTAGTATCAAATGAATGCATTAAAAAGTAGGAGACAATGACAACCTAATCTCTTGTAGTCATATGTTAATCTGAAATAAAATAAATAAAAATAGATGACAGCTGGTGATTTCAAATACTAGAAAACACAGTGCCTTTTAGAAACTAGAAAAAATAAGTTAAATAATTGGAAAGGATTAATAAATTCACTGGTGGGCACAGATACTGTCTATGTCCAGATATAAACACAAGAGGGGTTCTAATGAATTATGGGAGAGCCAGCAGAATTATTGCTGTTTTACTGTTTTTCTCCTATAAACCATATTCGGTGAGACACGTTACTTATTTCACAGTATTAAAATTACTTGAAGGCTTTTTATAGAGACCTACAGCAGCGGGGTACTCTGAATACAGTAAGGGGAGGTCACATGGGCCTACATTGCTACAGTGGAGCCGAAATCCAGGGTCAGAGTCACAGAGCTCTAGATCTCACCAGGCCAAACAACCTTCCAGTGGTGGGGGGTATGCAAATATGAAAATAAGAAACTGCAAATGCAGAGCATCATTCAGTGAAATGCCACATTAAAGTTTGACTAACTCTGTGAGAATTTTTTTCAAGTAAATCTGAGCTCTGTGACTGCTGACTAATAGAAAGTGTTGGAAATAGCACTCTGCTCCTTTCCAGGCTCAGGCCTTACGTAGCTGAAAGCTGCTGCTTCTCTCTTAAGAAAGTCACTCTTAGCAATACCCATTATTCTGTAGGAACCACTGGAAAGGCCCTTATTAAAAGGAAGGGCCTCAGCTGATGTTCAGCACCAACTCAGCCATGCAAAGGGCCCCCTGGAAAGTGACTCTTAAGTCCCCATTAATCCCTCCAAGTGACCCCACCTGGGAGCAGAGTTGAACTTTGCCCACTAAGCACCACCAAGGCTTATGGTAAAACTTTTACTAAAATACAGATATCTTTTCTAACAATGGTGTGGGCTTCATATATTCTATTTTATAAGACAAGAGAAGATACTTCTTTTCATGATTAACAAATAAGTGGACACCCCTTTATAATGATATACTCTAGATAAAATACTCATGATATGCCCAAGTAGTTAAATATGAGAGCCAGTGAGTACTTGGGCATGGGGTCAAGGTTTTCTTGGAAACTAGTTCTGTAGTTACACGTGAATAAGGAACACATGGACACATGAGCAGGCAATCGCTGCCTAGCTCAGAGCACTGCAGAGCCCAGTATTAAGAGACTTTCACTGGGAATCAAGGGTAGTCTGGGGCCTGAAAGGGTTTTGTGAACAACCCATTTCTATACAAATGCAGGGTGATGGTCTTGCCACTTTTTTTATTGACCAAATCATCTTTACCTCTTCTACTTTCTTGCATACCACATAAAAATATTTTCAAGTAGGGCGGCGCCTGTGGCTCAGTAGGTAAGGCACCGGCCCCATATACCGAGGGTGGCGGGTTCAAACCCAGCCCCGGCCAAACTAACCAAAAAATAGCTGGGTGTTGTGGCGGGCGCCTGTAGTCCCAGCTACTCGGGAGGCTGAGGCAGGAGAATTGCTTAAGCCCAGGAATTGGAGGTTGCTGTGAGCTGTGTGAGGCCACGGCACTCTACCGAGGGCCATAAAGTGAGACTCTGTCTCTACAAAAAAAAAAAATATATATATATATTTTCAAGTGGAGAGTTTATTACTAATAATATAGCCTCAAAATCAGGAGTAAAAATTCTAACAAGACCTAGACTAGGAGTCTTCTTAAGACTTTTTCTGAATTATGATTTGCCTTCTAATGATATTTGCTTTAAGGAATTTATAGGAATAACTGAGTTAATATATGAACAGTTCATTCTTTTATGTAGATGGTATTTTATTTTTTTATAGAATTAACTGCATTGAAACTTTCAGTTAACTGTTCAGAGTAAACATCTGTAAAACATTAATTATCGGAAATAAAGTTAGAAAAGATCATATACCTTCATCAAAGCAAACCATGATTTTGTTTTGTTTTATTTTTTATAAAATGGACTAATATTTTTTAATATTCTGAAATATTCTGTTTCAGAATAAACTAAATAAACTTAGTTTGTTTATAGCCATTATTTATTTCTCAGTCTAACCTAAGCTATAAAATTCTATTTGAAAATTTTAAAGAATTCCAGGAAAGTGTTCAAATATTCACATATTTAAACTGGAAAGTATGTTTATATTTCAAAAATAGGCTGAACACTTAGCAACTAAAGTCACATATTGAATTATTATTTCTCAAACCTTCATTTTATGAAGGTCTTTCTCCTCATGTATAAACTGGGTGGAGCATGAACAGATGTTACCTGAACCTCAGTGACCTCCCCCTGCCCAGTGTCCATGCTTTTGCCAACAAACTTCCTCTAGGATGGATTCGGAACCTGTAACTTCCTTCTAAACAAGAAAATACAGAAGTGGTGTTGGGACGGCATGTCCTTCCTTGATTACATTATCTAAGATTTTCCTTGAGCATATTTTATGAAACTGTATAATTGGAGTCTGGAGCAGATAGATACTTCATGGCTTCATGAAGTTAAGCTGCTAAATTTAGGAAGTTCACACGGCAAAAAAATGTAGGAGACCTCTAGCTAACAGACAGCACAATGTTGAGACCTTCAGGATTATAGCCACAAACATACTAATTACTAGCTGGAAACTAGTGCCTCTCCGCTAGTCTCCAGAGAAGAGTGTATCCCAGTGTATCCCAATCATCTGTATTGAGCCTTGTGGGACCCTGAGCAGAAGTCACAGCAGGCTGTGCCCAGACTCCTGACCCACAGAAACTGTGAGATATAAATGCATATTGTCTTCATCCACTAAATTTGTGTTTATTTGTTACACAGCAATAGCAAACTAATACGCAGTATAATCTCATATGATTTCTAAGATAAATAAGGTACGTGGGTGAACCGGTCAACAATAAAGGTGTTAAAAGAAAAAAAAAACATATTTCAGTAAATAGTTACCAGGGAAATTGAGTATAAATAAAAGAGCCTTAGAAACATAAGGACAAAATCTTAATTTGATGTTTGTTTCTAATAGTCTTAAATTTAGTAATTTCCTGGCCCACTGGATAGCACAGAGAAGTGTCCAACATCCTGATACGAGGCCATTGGCAGAGCCGGACTGTGAAGGGGAGGGACAGGGAGGTACCAAAATGCACAAGTTACTTGTCTACTTCAGAGTAAGGACAAAACATTTTGAAGTAGACTGCAAAGACATTACTTTAATTGAGGGTAAAATAGCAAATATACGAAGTTTATTTACTGGTCATATATTTTTAAAACTTTCTTATGAAAAATTAACAGAGGGCTGTGCCTGTGGCTCAGTGACTAGGGCACCGGCCCCATATACCGAGGGTCGTGAGTTCGAACCGAGCCCTGGCCGAACTGTAACAACAATACAACAACGAAAGTAGCTGGGTGTTGTGACAGGCACCTACAGTCCCAGCTACTCAGGAAGCTGAGGCAAGAGAATCACCTAAGCCCAAGAACTGGAGGTTGCTGTGAGCTGTGACATCCTAGCACTCTACCGAGGGTGACAAAATGAGATTCTGTCTTTAAAAAAGAAAAGAAAAATTAACAGAGAAAAACGAATGTTTTATGATAAACCAACTTTGTTACTTAGTAAAATTGTAGGCTTGGACATGTCTCTTAGCATTGCTAGGACTTAATGTTTCCATCTATAAAACTGGGCAGGGTAATGGCTGCCTTGCTTTGTTTATAGGTAGCTTAGAGATGAGGTACGTATGGCTTCTGGCAAATGGTATGTATTCATTATTCAGTAGCTCTTTTTAGAAAGCTAAGTCACCATGAACATATTAAATGTAATCTGCTGAAGTTGGCATGGAATACATAACACATTTTTTAAGGATTTTCATCAATATGACTAATGCTTTTTTAAAAGTTTGGGTCTTTTTGGTTAACTTCTGTTTTTTTAAAAACTCATGACGTATAAATAGGGTCTTATTCATGATATAGATTAAGATTTTTCTTTAGTCTTCCAATAGACTTCACCCCCCTGTACATCAACACCTCCATTTGAGAAAGAAAACACTTGTTGATTTTTAAGATCATAGTGGAATATGTTTACTGTTTTGTGTGCCCCATTGATTTTACTGTTACAACGCAGTTAATTTTATGGTTGTAACAGTGGCTATTAGGTTTGATGGTGAGTATCTTAAAATTCAAACCAACAGTGACTTAAATAAGATGAGTGCTTAGTTTTCTCTCATGTCAAAGTTCAGGTAGGTGATTCAGGGCTGGAGTAGGAACCCAGATTCTTCCTACATTGTTGCTTTGTGGGATATAGCCTTGAACATGCAATTCAAGATCCAAACACAAGAGGAGAAAAATGAATGAAGATAAAAGAGCAGTGGAAGTTGCCCTAAGACACTGCTGCCGTGTCTTCGGCCGACACTTGGTCACACGGCGGTACTAGCAAGGGAGGCCGGAAATGTAGTCCAGTCGGCCATGTGCTTAGCTATGTACCAGAAATTCTGTTCCCACAAAGGAGGAAGGGAGGAGGAGAGTGACAGCTTCTGCTAGAAAAAGACCTGTTCTCACTTAGATGATGTCGTATGATCTGTATCAGTAATTCATTAAAAATATTTTTAGGAGTATCTTAATCTCTTTAGTGCTATGATAATAGAATACTTGAGACTGGGTAGCATAAAGAACAGAAATTTATTTTTTTATAGTTCCGGAGTCTGGGAAATCCAAGATCAAGCACTAGCTGGACAATGGGTGGTCCGTCTGATTCCAAGTTGGTGCCTCGAGTGCTGCATCCTCAGAGGAATGTCTTGTCCTCACGTGGCAGCAAAGTGGGGCAGAGAGAGGACCCACTCCTGCAAGTCCGTTCTGTAGGGGCATTGATTCAGTCACGATCCCTCATCACCTAAACACCTTCCATCAGACTCTACTTCCAACATTGAGGACTTAAATTTCCAGTACTTGAATTTTGGAGGACACATTTAGATCCATAGCAAAGAGTGTAATGTGTATGTTCTGATAAACACGTATTAGCTGTAACTAATATGTAGCTCATTGTGGAGAGGCAGAGAGAAAGAAAGAGGGAGAGAGAATATAAAGTGTTGGCCTTTAAAAGATTGGATTCTTTCCACTATCTTCTGAAAGCTTCTTTACCTACCTTGGTCTCTTCTTTGAGAGTATCTATATAACTGTGTATAAGAGGCTCTCAAGATAGCAAATTGTTCTGTGTGAGGAGGAAACTTAAGGGCATCACACAGAAAGAAGAGGGAAGAGGCAATTGACCAGAGCTTTGGGGGACTCATCATTCCTGAACTCTAGTGGGTCTGATTTTTTTTATACTTTTGTAGCTTGATGATGGATGTTGTAAACAGTTCAAAGCCACAGAGATGGTTAAAGTCTTTTTGTTTGATAATGGTTAGGGTTATTCTGTAGTAAATATACTATATTCAAGAGAATACTTTAAATGAAACAGATAATTATTTCAAAAAGCTACAAGAGGAAGTCACTGAAGCATAGATTTCCTTTGTAAAAAAGTAAAACACACTACATTTTTCTTTATCCACTATCAGCCAATGGACATTTAGGTGGTTCCCTGTCTTGACTGTTGAGAATGATACAGCAATGGACATGGGGGTGCACATATCTCTTTGAAAACTGATTTCAGATCTTTCTCAAATACCCAGAGGTGGGGTTGCTGGAAATTCTATTTTGAGTTATTTGCTGAATGAACCTCCGTACCATTTTACATAATGGCTGTACTAATTCACATTTCCCAATACCTGACGGGGGTTTTCTTCCTCTGCGTTCTTGCCAATACTTGTTACCTTTCATCTTTTTTAATAACAGACATTCCAAGAGATGTGAAGTAATATCTCATTGTGATTTTAATATGCATTTCCCTAATTATTAGTGCTGTTTAGTATTAGCTTAAAAAAGAAAGAAGTTCTGTCATTTGTGACAACACAATGAAGCTTGTTAAGGGAAATAAGCCATCACAGAAAGACAAGCACTGCATCATCTCATTTTTATGTGTAATCTAAGAAAGTGGAACTCATGGAAGTAGAAAACCACAAAGGTGGTTTTGAGAGGCTAGAGGTGGGAGGGGTGCAGGAGACAGAGAAAAGCTGTCCGGAAGGTACAAAGTTTCATTCAGACAGGAGGAATACACTTTTGAGCTCTATTAAATGGCATGATGAGTGACAGATAATGCATTTGTGCACTTCAAAGTTGCTAAGAGAGTATGTTTCAAATGCCTTACCACCAAAATGAAGAGTAAGAGAGGTGATGGATATGTTAACTGACTTCATTTCCCACTGTATATATCAAAACATCCCCACTGTACCCCAGAAATCTATACAATTATGATTTGTCAATTAAAAATAATTTTAAAGGTCTAATAATAGTGTAAAATAGTTTTGTCACTCAATTTAGTGTTTTTTAAACCATATAGACTGTGGCTCCTAACTGTCCTGCCCTTTGTCAAGTCAGGCACTTCATGTAGATACAGAATTAGTTAACATTCATTGAGCACCTGTTGTGTGCCTGATACTGGCCTAATAATTTTGTATCTAATCCTTGCAAACCCTAGATGATCCCCAGAGGTTAGCAACCTTCCCAAGGTTGCAGAGCTACTAAGAGGCAAGATAAATAGTTATTGAAGTGAACAATACGGGACTCAGTTCATTGGTTTAAATTATGAGAAAATTTATACCCTATAGGCCAGCCATGGTGGTTCACACCTGTAATCCTAGCACTCTGGGAGTCCAAGGTGGGAGGATTACTTGAGATCAGGAGTTCAACACCAGCCAGAGCAAGAGGGAAATCCCATCTCTACTAAAAACAGAAAAATTAGCCAGACATCCTGGCTGGCGCCTACAGCCCTACCTACTTGGGAGGTTGAGGCAAGAGGATTGCTCAAACCCAGGAGTTTGAGGTTTTGTGAGCTAAGCTGATGCCACGGCACTCTAGCCTGGGCAACAGAGTAAGACTCTATCTCAAAAAAGAAAAAAAAAAATTACCGTCTATAACATGTACTGACTTTAAATATTCAGTTCTGTGAACTTGGACTGTTATATACACTCATGTAACCGTTACCCCCCATCAAAATATGGAACATTTCCAGAAGAGTTCTCTCCTGCTGCTTTCCAGTTAATTAATACCTCCCCATCCCAAAGACGTCTGTCCCTGACTCTGTCACCTTTGATTCCTATTTCTCATGGGTAGGTTTCACAGAAATGAAATCACACAACACACACTTTTCTACATCTGGCTCGTTTCACTAACTATGTCTTTTGTTTTGAGATGCATCCACGCTGTGTGGTTTAATTGATGAATATGTGCTGGGTGCTTATTTGTTTATTCACTATCCAGGTATATTTGCTTGTTTCTAGGTTTGGCTGCTATGTGAGATTCTTGTTCTTGCCTTTGGGGATCCTGTGTGTTTATACAAATATTTTCATTTTTCTTGGATCAACATCTTGGAGCGAAATTGCTGAGTCATGGGCTAGCTATATGTTTAACTTTATAAGAAATTGTGAAACTATTTCCAAAGTGATAGTTTCATACTCCTATAACTCTGTATGAGAATGTTGGTTGACTTTTATCTTATTGCTAGTGTTTAGTATTATCAGTATTTTTTATTTTACATCTTAGTCATTATCTATATGGCTAAAATATAAAACCAAGTGAAATTTTTATCTTATACTTTTAATTTGTATTTTCCTGATTATTAAGGATGTTGCCCATTATTTTATATGATCGTTGGCCATTTGAATGTCTTCCTTTGTAAACAGTCCATTTCAGATTTTGCTTAGTTTTATTTGGGGTGTTTCTCTCTGGGTTGTTAATTTGTAAAAGTTGTTTATACATTCTGAGGTGAATCCCACAAATATATGTATTATAAATATTTTTTGTAATGTTATGGCTTATGTTCATGTTTAGAATGTCTTTTGATGAGCTTTAGTTTTCACTGAAGTTCAATTTACAGATGTCTTTCTGAGGGCTGCCCTGTCTGTGTCCTTGTAAGGCGGTTCTGCCTGGCCCAGGGTGGGAGAGATGTTCTCATTTACCTTCTCTGTGGAGTGAGGAAGGGGTGTGTTTGAGCAGCCTTCGGTATAAAGGTTCTCCTTTCCTCATTGAATTGCCTTGTTAAGTCTTTGTTCTTTTTTAATGTACTTTATTGAGGAGTAATTTGTGAAAATTAAATTGCCTCCATTTGAAGGGTACAACTTGTGGAGTTCAGACCAGAATGTAACTACATAAGGTCATCACCACAGTCAAGGTAGTGAATATTCGCATAACTCCCATACTTCTCTGCTAGAACAAAGTACCACAGGTGAGGTGGTTTAGACAACAGAAGTTTACTTTCTAATAGTTCTGGAGGCTAAATGTCTGAGATGAGGTATCCCCAGGGTTGGTTTCTTGTGAGATTCCTTCCTTGGCTTGCAAGGGACCGTCTCATCCCCCGTGTCTTCACAAGGTTTCTCCTTGGTGTGTCTGTGACCTAAATTCTCTGCTTATGAGATGAGATTTATAGTCATATTGGACTGGGCCCTAATAACCTCATTTAAACTTAATTCACTCTTTAAAACACTCATATTCTTTTCTTTTTTTTTCTTTTGAGACAGAGTCTCACTTTGTTACCCTTGGCAGAGTGCTATGGTGTCACATCTCACAGCAACCTCAAACTCTTGGGCTCAAGCAGTCCTCTTGCCTCAGCCTCCTGAGCACCTGGGACTATGGGTGCCCACCACAGGGCCTGGCTATTTTTACAGGCGAGGTCTCACTCTTGCTCAGGCTGGTTTTGAACCTATGAGCTCAGGCAATCCACCCGCCTCGGCCTCCCAGAATGTTAGGATTACAGTAAAACACTCACATTCTGCGGTACTATGGGTTAGTATTTAAACATAGGAATTTTGAGCGAACACAATTGAACCAAATACAAATCCCCAGAATATGCCTCCTGCTTTTACATAGCACACCCCACTCTGTGCTTTTACTCCCAAGCTCTGCGGATCTGTTTCTGTCACTATAGATCTGTTTGCATTCGAAATAACTGGGATCATGTAGCATGTTGTGTTTTACGTTTGGCTTCTTTTACACAGTATAATTTTGAGAATGATCCATGTTGTTGCATTTATAAGTAATATCACATTGTTCATTATTGAATTGTATTCAACTGAATCGAAATACTACATTTTGTAGTATTTCATCCATTCATATTTTCATGGACACTGGACAGTCTCCAGTTTGAAGCTAATATGATTTAATACTGTCATGAGTATTTGTCTGCAATTCTCTGTCTGGATGTATTTTCATTTATCTTGGGTAAATACCTAGGAGTGGAATGGCTGAATCATATGTTAGCTATATGTTTACTTCTTAAAATAATGTCTAATAGATTTCCAAAGAAGCTGTATACTTTTACATTTGCACCAGCAGCATGTTTTCCATTTGCCTTACATCTTGCTAATATTTGGATTGAGCATTTTAAAAAAATTCTATCCATTTGAATCAGTGCAACCAGCTCATTTGTAATACCAGCTCTTGCAGATATTTCATAAAAGCTGCAAGACTGTATTCTCAGAGCTATTCAATAATTATTTGGTGAAAGGATGAATATTTTGGTTCAAAGCATTTTTTTCTTTATCATTTTCCCTGCTTACTACTTAATGGTTGCATTTATTGAGCCCTTGCCACAATCACAGCACTGTGCTTAGCTTTGTTGGAAGCTTAGAATCTTTAAATCAAATCTTCGAATCAGGGTGGATGTGCAGAATAATATCCGCTGTATGACAGATGGAGAGATCTGCTTTAGAAGAGCTCTACGCACATGCTCTGGAAAGTGACAAGATCCCTACAAATGACTGAATATAGAGAAATTGAGAAAAAGGAAGAATTTTAAAACCCACTGGGCTAAGTCATGTGCTTTGGAAGTAGCTCCTATTGCTCTGATATTTACTAAACTAAAAATAAGCCTGCTCAGGTAGTTCTCATTTTGGCAAATAAGAATTAACACTTGTAAGAGTTGCCATTTTTTTCTTGCTAATATGTTTGAGTTCTCTATGGATTCTGGTTATTAAACGTATTAGCAAGAAAAGAACACGTGATCCCATCTCAGGGGCAAGGGACTTGAAGAGAAACTTCTCTAAAGAAGACAGACACACGACCTATAAACACATGAAAAAAAGCTCATCATCCTTAATCATCAGAGAAATGCAAATCAAAACTACTTTGAGATATCACCTAAGCCCAGTAAGAGTAGCCCACATAACAAAATCCCCAAACCAGAGATGTTGGCGTGGATGTGGAGAAAAGGGCACACTTCTACACTGCTGGTGGGAATGCATACTAATACGTTCCTTCTGGAAGGATGTTTGGAGAATACTTAGAGACCTAAAAATAGACCTGCCATTCAATCCTATAATTCCTTTACTAGGTTTATACCCAGAAGACCAAAAGTCACAATATAACAAAGACATCTGTACCAGAATGTTTATTGCAGCCCAATTCATAATTGCTAAGTCATGGAAGAAACCCAAGTGCCCATCGACCCACAAATGGACTAGCAAATTGTGGTACATGTATACCATGGAATATTATGCAGCCTTAAAGAAAGATGGAGACTTTACCTCTTTCATGTTTACATAGATGAAGCTGGAACATATTCTTCTTAGCAAAGTATCTCAGGAATGGAAGAAAAAGTATCCAATGTACTCAGCCCTATTATGAAGCTAAATTATAGCTTTCACATGAAGGCTATAACCCAACTATAGCACAAGACTATGAGGAAAGGGCCAAGGAAGGGGAAGGGAGGGTGGAGGTTAGGGTGGAGGGAGGGTAACGGGTGGGGCCACACCTACGGTGCATCTTAGAATGGGTACAGGCGAAACTTACTAAATGCAGAATACAAATGTCTACCTACAATAACTAAGAAAATGCCACGAAGGCTACATTGAACCGTTTGATGAGAATATTTCAGATTGTATATGAAACCAGCACATTGTACCCCTTGATTGCACTAACGTACACAGCTATGAGTTAACAATAAAAAAAAGAAAGAAAGAAAAAAGAAGTTGCCTTTTTTTTGAGTCACTATGTGTCAGGCACTGTGCAAGGTATTAAAACGTGTGGTTTCGTTTGATCTCATGACTGCTGTCTGAAGAGGTGTTGGGTTCCTCACGTGTCTGATGAGGGACACTAAGTGGGGAGGAGTGAATGAAGGCAGCTCGAGAACGTATTGCTAGTAAATGGGAGAAATGAGATTTGACAGGTTTGTGAACTTCAAAGCATCTTCTCTTCATCATTTTGTTGAAAATGGGTATAAAAAAAGAACAAGGGAAGATAAAGCCCCTGAGTGTAGCTATTTTAATGACAGTTTTGCTGTTGTGTCATATCCCTGGTGTGATTCCCAAAATTATTTTAGTCCCTGACGTTTAATTATACGGCTTAAATATTTGTGGACTCATTCAAGAGAATACTTTAAATGAAACCGATTTGATGATAACATGAGATAATAGGTTAAAGTACAGCTTATTTAAATAAAATTACTATTCAAATAAGTCTTTTTCAAAAACTGTAAATGCCAACCCTTCAGAGTAACATTTCGGAAAATAAATTCTAAGCAGCAATGCATACACCCACAAATGAAGAGCAGATTACAGCATTTATTCAGATAATTCAAGGAGAAAATCTTTTTGCTTTGTCTACCTAGATCTTGTGACATTTGGATATGAATTAGCCAGTTAAGTACTTCATTTTTCCACTTGGCTGGGCATTGAAAGACAGCCAAATGACTTTTGTATATTATTAGTTCTAGAACTTTTAAAAATAAATTTTAAAACTCACATTTTATAGATTTTATCACTCTTTTCATTTATTGGGTCTCTCACCTGAATTTCTGATTTACAAGCATCATACAGACACGTTTCAATGACGTTCTACCTATGCCTGGTGTTGATAACGTTAGGAAAATTCTCAAATGTCATCTCTAGCTGTTATTATCCAGTTACTGATTCTAAGAACTTAATGGCTCACTGGATCTATTTGCTGCCTCTCTGTCCACATCATTTCAGGTTTATCAGGTCAGCAGCTCTAAGATTTGAATTGTAATTTCTCACTTAAGATGTAGGCCACGCCTACTCATATGAACTAATGTGATTATAGCCAAAACGCTGTCACAGTGTTAAAAACAAAACTACTTTTCAATATCAATTTGGGAAATATTATTTACTATACATCAGGGATTGGCAAGCTTTTTCCGTAAGAGGCCCAGATGTAAATATCGTAGGCCTGGAAGATCACGAAGTCTGTTGCGACAGCTCAGTTTTGCCCGTGTAGCAGCAGAGCAAGCAGAGAGTACACGCTGCTGGGTGCTAACGAAACTGTATTTGTGGACGCAGGAATTGGACCTTCACAACTCTCATGTGTCATGAACCATTCTTCTTCTTCTTTTTTTCAATGCTTTCCAGCCATTTAAAAATGTGAAAATATTTCTTAGTTCATAGGCTGTACAGAAAAGCAGGGCCTGGACCAGATTTAACCAGCAGATCTCAGTTTGTTCATCCTTGCTATAGTAGCTCAAATAATTTATATATTTTTCCCGGTGGTAACAATTACTAGGCAAAAAGGAGAAAGTTTTCTAAAAATCCAGCCAAATGATTCTTTATGAGGCCAGTATTTCATATTGTTCTATCTGGTAGTTTTTCAGATAGCTTCAATTCTCTAGATTTGAGAGATAAAATAAATTCTTAGACCTGTTGTAATGCATAGCCTTCTTTTAACATCATGTGATTGGCAGCCCTTTTTAATCTTTTAATCCAAAGATCTTTCTGTCTTTTATATAGAAACTATTAGTTATAGATGCTTCAGCCATGCAACTATTGAAATAGCATGTGCAGTGATTAGGCAATTCAGATTTTACATTTTCTAAAATTAGGAGCAAAGTTAAGTCTGCTTTGTAATGATATAAATTCACTGAGACATTTGCTTCTCTTTTCAGGATAGTTGCGACTTTCATATTAATAATGTGAGTAATATGAATAAATGAGCATATATATTGTATCATATTGAATTCCTACATTCAAAAAAGTTCTGTTTTCCTACATTTACCATTATGTTATGTGTTGAGATCAAGAAAATTATAAATGTGCACTGTAGTCATTTCTCTGTATAACGTATGATTTGTCAGATAATATATCTTATGTGACGATTATAGGAATTGTCCCATGTTTTAGTTGCTGTCTAGACACTAAAAAATCAAAATATGAAAGATAAATATCTGTGATATTCACAGAAAATATCATTTAATTCTAGAATTTGAGGAAGGAAATTTTACTCTGAGCAGTAAAATGGGAATATAAATGGGACCTCACTCCTGAATTTGATTATTAGGCTCCTTGTTAGCTGTTGCCGTGTTGGGTTTCTCTTTTACCCGTGTACGTCCTCCATGTTGATAGCGAAAACAGTGTTGTCCCCTGGAGTGAAGGGATAACCTCAGTGAAATGGATTCCTTAGAGCCTCAGAGACCTCTCAGAGCCTCAGTGTGCTCCCGTTCACTGAGTCACCACCAGCCACAGCTTAGCACAGTCACTCTGCTCCTGGGGAGAGATGACTATTGTCCTAGGATGCTGAGATGCTGCTCCTGTTAGAGCCGTCAGTAACTCTGGGGAGTGAAAAGAGAAAAGTCATGAGACACTCACATTACCTAATTATGCTCGGACTCATTTCAAAATGATGTGACAAGCTTGCAGGGAGACATTAAGATGAAAACCGAGACAAATGAATTAGATGAGGAAATGGATCAAAGAAAAGTAATATGGAGCCAAGGGTAATATTAGTAAACCAAGTATGTATTATGAGTTATGTAAAGTTGCCGGAGCTTCAGACTGAACTTTCATGTTTTCCTTGTTGTCTAAAAGTGAGAGAAATATGATTGGTAATGTCCACAAGAATAGAACAAACCACTATCAACAGAGAAACAGACATTAACACAAACAAATATGCAAGGCATGCCCACTAGGTCCTGGTCAAAGACTCAAGTTTGATCATAGTTGGAGCCTACATTCTAGGTCTGTTTACCCTCATTGAATTCTCACTTTAAACCAGGAAGGCAAGGCTGATGAATACATGAAGGCTCTAGGTATCATGCCTCTTTTATTTCAATACATTTGTAATTTTGATCAAGTGAATACACGCATGTGTATAAAAGTCAGGCGTGGAAATGGCCTTATGCTAATAGCGATGATTTGGTGGGTGAGGGTATTAATCCCCTCCTTTCCCCTTCTCTCCCAGCTTTACTTAGCTTTCTATTCTTCATATCTGTGTTTTCACTTCCACATTGTCCAAGCTGACTAATGTATGTATTATGTTACATACCGACAATTAAAACCACCTGTCTGCTCTCAAGGTGTGGTCCTAAGATTGAAAATCAAGTGTTTTTGCATTAGTATGACTACAGTGGGATGTGCAAGGAAAGCAAAATTTCTTACTCTTCATGTTTGATATGATCTTACGTTGAGCCCTGACCCTCCTGTGTGACTGGGAGAACATCCTCTGATGACTAACCGTGTGCCGTTACATCCCCAAGACTACGTCCTCCCTCCAGATTCTGTGATTCATCAGATTCACATACAGGACTTGGTTTATCATCACACAGGGCCAAGGCTAATTATAGGAAAGTCAGCAAAGGGCAAGGCGAATGGGAAGAGACTGAGGAAACAGGCCGGACTCCCAAAGGCCTTTCCCAGTGGTCACAACCGAGTCCTGGCTTCTCCAGCAGCCAGTTGTGACAATGTGTGAAGTGTTGTTTGCCGAGAAAAGATTCCATGCCCAGCTGCTTAATGAGGCTGTGGTGACCTCTGCCTTATGCTTATCAAAACTCCACGCTCACAGAGGGAAAGAAGGTTTGGGGCATAAACTGTAGTTTGTATCAAGGTGAAGCTCAGCCAAACCACCCACATCAGTAAGGGAATGGTGGGGACCCTTCTGAAATCCAAGGTCCCAAGTGCCGGCCCAGGGCCCCCCTCAGACCTGCTGTGACTCTTTCTGCAAACTCACTTCCAGTTCAAATAGTGGCTTTGGGGTTAATGATCTGCGAATTCCAATTTTGGCTTCCTTTGAGGTCTGGGTTAAACAGCCTCTGAAGAATGGTTCAGTCTTTTTCAGGCAGAGGTTAGCCCAGAATTCCTCTGCTTCTCCAGCTTTTCTCTAGAATAGTGCATGTGTACGTATGTGTGTGCATGTGTGTGTGTGTCTGGTGTGTGCAGTGTGGGGGCGTGTATGGGTGTGGTGTAGGTGGTCTGTGAGTGTGTATACACGTGTGTGTGTGATGCGTGTGAGTGTGCTCACGTGTGTATTGGTCGAGGTGGGTAGCCAGCACATACGTGTACTCCAGGAAGTGGCTGAGGGCCTCTTCATGCCTCGGGACTTTGCCACAAGCTTCTGCTGCAGGGGGTTGGGCTGCTCTGCTGGGGTCTGGAGCAGGGACAGGTCAGGGCTCACACATGGTGACCAGCTTACTCCTGCAGCTTAGAACACTGGCTGGGTCCAAATGTCTTTGATGGTAATGTTGCTATAGCTACTGCCTTGTCCTGCCTTTCTCCCACCTTGTGCCGGGCGCCGGCCTCACCCCACACCTTTGGAAACTCCACACGCACATGTCCCCTGCAGCCTTTCTCCCTGTGTTCCTGTTAGAGCTGCAAAGATGCTTTCTCAGCTCTGCACTCTGCCAGTCATATCCTGTCTGGTGACTCACCACGGTGAGCAGACTGCTGCGGGGCCTCTGTCCTGCCTGCCTGCAGAGCCCTGGCCCACCTCAACTGTCCCCTCCTGGTGCCTCCCAGGCTATTTATTCTCCCATTTAATTTCTCATTTTATTGATAATTAGGTCAGGTACAGAATTTGGTGTTGAAAATCTTTCCCTTTGAGCTTTGAAAGTATTGTCGCAATTTTAAAATTCTATTTTGGTTTTTGTTCCTAAGTTGATGACCTGACCTCTCTGCCTAAAAGGTTTTAGGATCTTCTGAAATTTTGCTGCCTTGGGGCTCCCACTGCCCTGTCTCCTGTTTATAATGTTGCTTATTTTTATTTATTTATCTATTTATTTCTAGGTGAGCCCTCAGGTCCCTTGTGGTCTTCCAGGAACTGAGGCTCATCTGCTGCGGCCTGAGCCGCTCTGCCAGGAAAGCGCGAGCCTGACTTTTCCGCAGCACTTTCTTTGGCGGCCATCGGCATTATGGGTTTACACATCTTAGTGTTGAGAGTAATTTGAGTGGTACCTCTGGAGAGGTCACCTGTGTGCTCGGGAGGAGGCCAGTGGTGACAGGCAGTCCCCAGGTGTGCCCCACACCTGCTGCTTCCCTCCAAAGACACTCACTGAGTGTAGTTTGCACTTGTGTGTAACATCACCTGTTAACACGGCAGTGAACTTAAGACAGTTATGAGGGAGCCTACTCACTAAAACGATACAGGTATCATCTTTATTTCCTTCTACTTTTTTTTTCCAAGTCCTACTATAATCCAATTTTGTATCCCTTTCACCAATCTATTGTTAGTAAATAAGGACAGTGCATTTTGGTTGTTGTGCACTATTTGACTTAGCGGGGGTGTTCCCACTTTCTTCCAACTATGTGCAGGACGTCTGTGAACAAAACCCATGAGGTGCTTTCTGTTCTTAGTATTTTTGGCCAGTCTAGATTTGTTGAAGTTTGTATTAATTGACACTGATAATTCATCTTAAGTCTTTCTTGATGAACTAAGAAGACTTTGCTGTTCTGGGTGTTGCAGAGACCAGAATGGACCAAGTCAGGGAGAGAATAGACAGCCATTGCTCAGCATTGGGTCACTGCTTGGGGTGAGATGATTGTTACAAAGAAAAGGAAGGCTGGGAGGGCTGGGAGATGGGGCACAAGGTCAGGGATGGCCTTTTGAATAAGACAGCATTCAAGCAGGGCCCTGGAAAGAGGTTATGAGTGGAAAATGAACATATTTGGAGCAAAATACCGATTACACTCTTCATATATTTATGAAGATAGTTTTGACCTAGCAGAACCCTCTGGGTCTGAGGGCCACACTTAGAAATATCAGTGGACTACACACTGGTTTCATTGCCACTTTATAATATAAATGGAGAAATCTTAGAAAATGTACGGGGAGTACACTTGTATTATAATTTGTGTACCATGAAGGTTGTTGAGTTTTTCTTTCTTTTTTGTTTTTTTCAAAGGGTCCATCTTGCTGGGAAGATGTCTTAATTCCAAACCGGATGAGTGGTGAATGCCAGTCTCCAAACTGCCCTGGGACTACAGCAGTAAGTGCCTGGTTAAATTAATTCTTTTTAAAATAAGTAAAGGCTGACATCTTTGATGTTTGCTGGGAAATTAGAATACAGACAAAAACTCCAAGTGACTTTTTCCATCTATTAATATTCACCAAAAGTATCATGATATTCAGATGTGTCGGTGACATCCCTCCTATGTCCCCGCCTTCCAGGCTCACTTTCCTAGCGACTTAACCTCTCTTGGTGACTATGTTGAAATGTGCTGATTTAAGCTCCTTACAAAGTGATATTCATGGAATAGAAAAAAGAGCCTAAGCCAGTTCAGAGCTAGAAAAATAACAAAATCTAATCTTTTTCCCGATGTCGTAATATTTTTTATATATTCACCGCATTACTCAAAAATTGCTTGTTTTATCTCTTTCTTCAGTGGTTTTCTGATATAGTGGACTCTTACAAAATGTAACATGGGTGATGAGCTTTATAATTGAATTACTACCCTTTCTTCTACGCAACCCATTTTTTCTTTGCAAGCGTATGCCATATATTTCATGGATAGCAGATACTTCTTGAACAAGATACTAAACTCTGAATTTATCTTTAAAATAATTTTAGTATTACGGTCATGCATATTATACTTTTTACCTCAAAAGTCCCTGGGTCCATCATAATTTGTGCAACTTCCTGAGCTGTAGACACTGCTGTTACAGTGCCAGCACAAGTGTCAATGTTAGTTCCAAACTGTCAGAGCCAGCTGGCACGTGACATCTCCTCTGAGGAGCAAAGTGCGTCAGCATGAATAGATGCTGTGTTTGAGCTGGAATTATTAGGTGTGTCTTCTGTGCCCATCCGCTGCACAGGTGCATGGAAACAAAGACAGTAGCTGTGAGATATTATTCTCCACCAAATTAGGGATGTGGACTAGGAACAGATCTTTATTAATGCAAATCCTAAAGAAAAATAATGACTTGTATGTCACGCGTAGATATCAAGGCATGGTACAACCTTGCAAGTTTTCTACTGGGATGAAATTAAAATGTGCATATTTTATAGGACAGAATTCTTAAGTATAATTATATATATGCATGTGCACAAATAAACATCTGCGTGTTACAGTATACCTAGCACGTAGACAGAATTGCATCTGATAATGCTTTATAGTTATATGCACCTACGTGTCGTCACACATACAGGTAACCGTCCACATGTGCATCTCTGTGTACCCCCATCCATCCATCTACTCATCCATCCTCTGCTGTCTGTAACACTGTGGTTTCCATATCACCTTTGCAGGAATGTGAGGTTCTTTGAAAGTAGACTTCAATCATTGACAGTCAGACTGAGTCTCAGACACCTTGATAATAATTGGCAGGAGTTAGTCATAGCAAATGAGACAATTCTGCATCTCCAAAGATTTATTTTTTTTCAAATTAGTCAGAGGAATAGTGTGGAAAATCACACCCTTTGCTTATTGAATATTCAACTTACCTTAGATGTCAATACATAGGAGTCAATGTAAATTAAATTATATTGCAACTCTATTTCCAACAGCATGGTGAACTGATACTTCTAAAAACTTGCAGTACACACCATGTACAAATACTTGATTAAATTACAAAACATTTGTTTTTCACTTGTTTTAAGAGATGAGGTCGCGATGAGGTCACACTAGGCGAGCTCCTAGTGCACTGAACCCCTGAACTCCTGGCCCCTACTGATCCTCCTGCCTCAGCCTCCCGAGTAGTTGGGACTACATATAGATGAGCCACTGTGACAAAACATGTAGTTTTAAAATAATAGTTGTGCTGAAAACACAGTAAAGAACAGTTTATATGCCAAAACTTAAGAGAAATCTGGACTCTGGAAATTGTGTAAGCTGCAGCCAGTTGTCACCTTGGGGACACTACTGAAAATTGAGGGCTAGAACTACAGATTGGCCAGATGCACACAGGAGACTTCATTAGGGGTTGGGACCTCTTCAAGGTAAAACGTGCAACCACAGAATCCTACATAAAGCAAAAACCCACAACATGTGTTTGCCTCATTCAGTCAACTGGAGAGGAAGGTAGTAGGTATTGGGCCTATTTTGTGCTTACTCTAGGTCAGTGGTTCTCAACCTAATGCCGTGCTCCCCCCCCCTTTTTTTTTAAAGATAGGATTTTTTTTTATTAAATCATGGCTGTGTACATTAGTGCAATTATGAGCCCTTTACTACAGTTACTGTGGGTCGCAACCCACAGGTTGAGAACCGCTGCTCTAGGTAGAAGAGAAAATGTTACCCATAAGAATTTGCAAGTGTAAACCCATGTTTACTTGATTTGAGGGACAATATTAACTCTCCCTAGGTAGCACATAAAGTCCTTGGCCTTGAACGTTGTTTAACATAGTCATGAGTTAGTAATGTTGGCTACAGTGCTAAGATTGGCCATGTCCTCTCAGGAAACCTGTATTTTAAAATAAGTCCTCAGATAATTTCCTTGGTTAATGTCTGATGGAGTATGAAGTAACAGTCAGAAACATCACAAAATATAGAAACAAGCCATTATAAATGAGAGTGAACAGAATTCAAACTTGAATACAGAAATTGAAATAATTGGGGGAAAATACAAGTATGCTTGATATGTTTAACTATCATATCCAGTTAGATTATGGATATCACATCCATATCAACATCTAGTCAGATTAAACAACACACACACACAAATTCTAGAATTAAAAACTGTAAATGACACAAAACTTATTAAATGGACTATAGCAGGTAAGACATAGGTGAAAAGATAAATCAGAACTTAGCTCTGAAATCTGACCTGAAAAAATTACCCAAGATTCAGCCAGGAAAAAAAATAATGATCTTAAAATATACAAGAAAAGTTAAAAAACATGGAAGATAGAATTCAAAAATTTCAAATACCAGATTTCCAAATCAAAATTATAGAGAAAAAGGTGGAAAGATAATACAGTCATCCCTTAATATTTGTGGGGGTATTGGTTCTCGTACCCCTTACCCCAGTGGATACCAAAATCACAGATGTTCAAGTCCCTTCTTCCTAATGGCATAGTATTTGCTTATAATGTGTGTGCATCCTTCCACATACTTTAAATCATCTCTAGATTACTTGTAATAGCTACTTACAATGTAAATGCCATGTAAATAGTTGATATACTGAATTGTTCAGGGAATAATGAGAAGAAAAAACATCTCTACATGATCGGAACAGATGGTTTGTTTGTTGTCCTGAATATTTTTGGTCTGTGGCTGGTGCATCCATAGATAGGAGCCCATGGATACAGTGAACTGGCTGTGTTTAAAGAGACGACAAAGCAGAACTTCCCATAATTTGCAAGACTCAGGAATTCTAATAAACCCCAAGTAGTATGAATAAATTGAAACCCACCCAAACAGATTGTACTGAAATTGCAGAGAATAAAGTCAAAGAGAAAGTTCTAAAGACAGCTAGAATGACAAAGACTCATTATCTATGTACGGTTGACAGCTCACCTGATAATGAATTAAGCAACATCCATATTAAAAGAGAGATGACAGGGAAGCGGTGTCTTCAAAATATTGAAAGAATCCCACCAATCACCCTCCCTCTGCCCATCCTGCCCCCTCCCTCCCCTCCCTCTCCCTCTTCCCCATATTCTTAGGTTATAACTGGGTTATAGCTTTCATGACCTAATTAAAAAAAAAAAATTGAAAAAAAAATATTGAAAGAAAACAAAAGTTAATGTAAAATTTTATTTGAGGAAAATTTTTTAAGAATGCAGGACAGGAACAACAATAAAGACATTTTCAGGCAAACAGAACTAAAAAAATTTACTTCTATCTGTTTTTACTTAATTTTTTTAAAATAAATTACACATTTCAGAAAGAAAATAATTCCAGAAAGAAAGCCTGAAATTTGAGAAGTGGTTTAAAAATTTAGATAAATCTAAACAAAAATACAACAATAAATATAGTATTTGATGTTTAGAAGTATTTACAAATATAAATTATGTCAGCGCAAAGCATAAAGTTAAAGTATTCCAGGGTCGTTGTGTGTTTAACCAAAAAAGTAAAGATAGTGACTAAAATTAAACCTGGTTTGGACACATAAATTATAGCATCTTAATTTTTAGAAGGTAAAAACTGGAATCGCTTCTCGGCCTTTTGGCTAAGATCAAGTGTAGAAGGTAAAAACTGGAAAGAATTTAAAAGTGGTTGAATGAGTAAAGAAGAAACTGGTATGTCCACAGAAAGGAACACTGCTCAGCAATAAAGGGGAATTAACGATTGACGTGTTCTGTAGCATGGATGGATCCCAGGTAACTATGCTTAAGGAAAGAGGCCAAACAAAAAGGTAGATACTTCATGACTCAGGTTTTGTGAAATTGTAAAAAATGCAAATAATCGATAGTGATGTAAAATGCATGGTGGTTGCCAGGGATCGAGTGCTGGCACGTAGGAACATGAGGAAGATGTGGAAAAGGGTCCAGGGAATCTTTTAGGGCGATCAATTGTTCATTATCTTGATTGCAGTGTTGGTCTCACAGTGGTGTACGCATGTCAGAACTCATCAAAAGTATCATACATGAGAGTCGATTTGATGTCAGTGACACTCCAGTAAAAAGCTTTTGAAATTCGTTGCCAATACTCATAGAATTAGAAGATTTCACATAAAATTTCAAACCTCAAGCTGTCTGTCTCATACAGACAAAGGTCTATGCAGCAAGAAAAGCTGGCCCAGAAGCTTCCAGAAGACACCTCTCAGGCTGCCTCGGCCAGACAAGGGGCAGGGGGACTGTCTCATGACACAGGACAATCGGATGCCATCCAGCGAGTGCGAGAGAGAGGAGAGGCTGCCTTCCTTGCCGTGAGGGCAGGGGCACTGTGCATCCTCAGGCCGTCCAGGATGCAGAGGAGGAACAGCTTCTGCCACCGGCCGCTGGGGAGGTCAGAAAGTCCAGTGTCGTTCCTGAAGGCTTCACACGTGTGTGGCTCTGGGGGCTGTCCCTCACAGCACGGTGCCTGGTGCCTGGATTATATTGTGACCAGAGGCTTTCTTCCAAGGGCTACGCTCCTGTCCACCTCGAGCGGGAATGCATTTTTCCTTAACAGGAACGCAGAGATGGCTGAAGGAATTGCTTCATACGTGACAGCCCCGACTTTCTCTGGTGTCAACTACTAAGTGTGTGTCTCCGGCTGATTATCTCCCACCTGAGCTATGCTCTCACGGCCTCTCAGCCTGTGAGCTTCCAGGTGACATTTGCGGCAGGGGCCACGGCTGAAGGCTCCCTGTACTGCCTGTGCTCATGGCACCTCTCGGGGTGAGCGCCGGCGGGAGACGCTCTTCGTTGGTGTCTGGTATGGAGTGAGCAGCAGTTCCCCCAGCTGGCTTCGCCTGCCTGTGGACTTTCTTACTCCAGAGGAGATGAGAGCTTTGGCTCTAGGCTTCCATGTCTTCACTGCATTCAAAAACCCTTCTTTACCTAGAACTTTCTAGTGCTGAATGAGGAGGGGATTTTGAGGAAGGCACCCTTACTCTTGCTGCACTTGCAAGGCATGATTAATTCCTCACATTCCTCACACACGGGACTTCTCTCCCTTGTGAATTTCTTGGCAGTGAATAAGGAGGACTTCTCCTTGAAGACCTTTCTGAACACCATGGATTGATTGATAGATTCAAAGCTGGGCCTCTCTTGCCTTGGCTGGTTCAAATCCTGGCTGTTCACTACCCAGGGACCTCATCATGCTCTAGCTGGGTGACCATTGGGGTGGGTGGCCTTGAGTCCCAGGGCATGAGTGCAAAGTTCTTCAGGGTCTCCATGGCCGATGCCACCTCTGGGCCTGGGCGAGGAATCCCCTACTCTCCCAAGACAGGCACTCAACTGCATGCTTGAAGAAGGTGATAGGTCCCCATGCAGGGTCATCATCTTTACCAGCCTTGTCAGAACCTCAGGCTGGAGTGACCTCCCAGGAAGCAGTTCCTGGCCTAGATCTGGTCAGTCCATTGATTGTCAACATCATACCCCTTTAAGCTGAAGACACATTTACACTGTCTAGGATAATCATCCAGGGACTTGAAATAAAATATAGAATGTCAAATTGGTAGAGGTGAAAATCAGTGAGGAAAAATAAAAAGGGGGAGAGAGAAAAATACAGGAAAGGTGGACAAGTAAGTATATATCTCACACAGATACGGTGAAAATAAAACCACGTCAGACAGTAATGAAGTGAAATGCGAGCGCACTCACTGAAGTTTAAAAGACGCGGTTCCTGGGCTCGATTACAAAATAAGATCCAACTTTGTGTAGGTTACAGAAGATGTACTTAAAACATGGAACAAAAGCATTGAAAGTGCAAGAATGGAAAATTGTAGTCCAAAGAAGTACTAACTAAAATATCTGTGGAAACTGTTTTAATTGGATAGAAAGTAGACTTGGGGAATGGAGGGGGAAGAGGAATGTCATCTAAACCTACTTTATAGGTTTTAATAAGTTTTAATAACCCAGAAAGATAATGCAGTTTAAAACTATATGATCTTAGTAATATATTAAAGAAACTGTCAGAATGAACCAAATACATAGATAAATGTAACACCCTAGTGGGAGAAAGGAAGCTAATTCTGAGGAGTTGAGTGCTGGCAAATTCAGGAAGAATGCAGCAAATTCACACAACCAGTGACCAGATGGCATCAGGAGAGGGTCACCCAGCAACTGCAGAATACCCCCCTTTTTGAAGCATATATGAAACATTTTAACAACTGATCATATTTTAAAAGATTAAAGAATCTAAATATTAGCACGAAAAATATGACTCTCAAAACCTCTTTAAACATAGACATGCAAATCATGGAATCAGTGAAAAGATCCACATGGAAATACAGGACCAAACTGCAGTAAAAACACACACATCAGACACTGGTGTGTGGCTAAATTTGTACTTAAACATGAAATTGGGGCCCACAAATGCTTTTTTATGAAAGAAGATAGATAAAATTATCTAAACACATGTCTAAGACGGTAGGAAACGAAATTGTCATATCCAACTATTTTTTCTCCCTTACATAGTGACAACTAAATAAATGTTTAAGTAGAGAGTCGAAGGCATTTAGACATTTTAATAACCATGCCAGTGGCTCCCAGAGATTAAGTGTTCAATGTGAAAATTTATCTTTTCAACCTTTTTCTTAAAGCCATTTTTCTATATTCCATTTTCACAATACAACTAAATATAAGCCTTTGCTCTTGATTTTTCTAAAGTCATTGTGTGGGGGTTGTTTTTTATGGAAATGGAAAAAAAGACATTTTAAAATAGTTGTCATACTTAAATTTATGGGGCATCATTAATTTTTGACAGTCTTTTGGACAATACATATTATATTCTCCTAAAAACTTTAATTTCCATCACTTGGACAAAATATCCATGTATTTAAAATTTAAAATAGTGGAGTTCCTAATACAGTCTTAATATTTATACTTATAAAGACAATAACTAGATCATTTAAATAGCAGTAAGATTTAATCTTGGTTTTTCAGAGTGCAAATACAAGCTTGAACATAGTTCAGCTTTATACCAATCGCTATTATTTGAGGAAGGAGAATAGCATTAGTACTGAAAGGTATCTAACCTTTTTGTAAAAAGAATTTTAGGCAGCTTGAGATTTAAAAAGGGGCTAAAATACACTGCAGTTTCATTCATTAGTAAAATTAATTCAACTTTAGCTATAGTATAAGACCTTAAATTTTTTACACAAATCTTCATTTTATATTTTATCTATGATACTTTAAACAATGAAAATGATAATCGTGTTTGTATGTTTATTGGGGGTTCCCAGTTTCTTTTATTTGCACACATAGAGGCCAAAGAACACCCAGAAGCCTCCTGTCAGAGTGTTGCCTCTGAGTTCCAGGTCATGACTTCTGAGAGTAAGTTCCCCATCATCAGATACTCCCCTGCGAAGACCTCTGGCCCTGGTGTGCTGTGGTGGCAGGGAGGCATTGCTGGGCTGGCTGCGAGGGTGTCACCTTTCCCTTCACACCTGACAACTGGACAACAAGTTGTAGGGTAGGGAAGTCCCTTGGAAGTGAAAAAGAGAAAGTTTATAAACAAGCAAGCTCATTTTATTTTCTTGTTGAGGGGTGCTGATTTCTCTACTTAACAACATACATTACATATTATGTTTTTGAAAGTTTTGAGAGGTAAGATTTACCTGAAATCCCATGTAAAATAATATTTTCTGTTTTAGATTATTTGATTTTGACAGGGGTTAAACTCTTTTACACTAAATATTGTTTTCTCTCATTAGAAACTGTAGAGTAGGGTTACTTTCTTTCTTTGTTTTTTTTTTTTTGGATATTTGCCCATGGGAATTTTATTTTATTTATTTTTTATTAAATCAGAACTGTGTACAATTATGGGGTACAATTTGCTGATTAAGATATACAATGTGGAATGCTTAAATCAGACTGATTGACGTAGCCCTCATCTCTCTGACTTATTTGTTGTAGTAAGACTTTTATACGATACTCTTAGTAGTTTTGAAATGTACCATTGCATTGTGCACAATAGGCGAGGTCCCGCCAGCTACTCTCCCTCCTCCGGGCCTTCTTCCTCCCCTCCCCTCTCGACCTCTTTTCCCCTCCTTTCAGAGTAGGATTTCTTAAAATAGCTCTAATATTTATTTCAAATGAAATCAGATAGTTAAAACTGTTCCTTGAACTATAATAAATAACATAAACTTAATTTAACAAATGGGGTGTTTTTATCTTACTCAACATACAATTTATTCTCATATTTCCCCCGTTAGGCTAGTGTGCATCCAGCAGAATGGTAGTTTGAGTAAAAGTTAATATTCATAGTCTTTATGTCTAATTCCACCTTCTTGAGAGATGTTGGCTAAAACAAAATGAGTTGTAAATAAAAGTATGCTAATATTGAACATTTTTGATTTATAAGACATTTGCACAATTTATGTCCAAAAAGTTTCTCATTAATGTTTTAGTTTGATCACATCACTGTTCCCAAAGAGATCAGTGTTTGTTTTGATTATTTCATAATTGCTTTAGATTTCATTAGTATCTTACAAAGTGAGACTGGGAAGTTCCCGGATGTTTTCCTATTTAGACTATAAGTTCTTATTTTTCCCAGTGTCTAGTCGCATGAAAGGGCGGCTGGTTTTGCTTTCCCTGGGATAGTCACAAACGACATCTCCAGGTGCACAGCGTGGGCAGCCTGGCTCCATATTCTACCATTGCTCGCACTCATCTGCACCAGACAGTAGCCAAGGCCAGCACCAGGATCCTCAGATTTTATATTTACACACTTTCAGCCCTTGTGGCTTCCCAGGGTCTCACCCTGGTGAGAGGGCAGGTGGCTGCTTCCACACGGAGAGCAGAGAAAGCAAGAGGGAGGCAAAGAAGGAAGGACTCGGTTAACTCCCCTGTCCTTCTGCCCTGGAGTTTGGCCGAAGGAAAATGTTCGGCCTTACACTGTTCTCTACACTCATATTTCCTTAATCCTAAATAAAATTGAATTGTGAAAGCTTTGAAGTCAAACTCAGATTATGATTGAGTGGTGTCTAAGCGTGACAAAATGTTCTTGTCTGACATGCAATTTGGGTGACAAACTAGAAACTTATCTTAGAGCATTTTTCAAAAACCCAATCAAGTATTCAGAGCCAAGGACAGCTTATTTCTAACCAAGTTTTGAGTACTTGATAACAAAAAGTTTCTTGTTCTTTTTTGAACTGTTAGGGTTAGAATTAGAAGATAGGGACTTTTATTATAGAATTAAGCAAAATTTTGCAAATTTGAATAAAAATCATAGTTTTGTTTATATATGAGAAGGAATTAGTCTACTATGGAAAAAGTTAAAGGCTCCGCAGAAATGGAGGTAGTTTTTAAGAACCTAGGGCTATTTGTGAGGGTCTGAAGCCTAGGCTCATTTCAGTTTGGTTTTCCTTTTGCTGTTTTTATCTGAGCTCTTTTACAACGTGGTGGAAAATTAAATCAGCTGCCACCTTCTCTATGATACTGTTAAAGCTAAACAGTTACATTAAAAAAATTAATTTCAGCTCAGCACCTGTAGCTCAGTGGCTAGGGTGCCGGCTACATACACCGGTGCTGGCGGATTTGAATCCAGCCTGGATTGCCAAACAACAATGACGATTATAACAGGAAAAAAAAAAAAATAGCTGGTCTTTGTGGCAGGTTCTTTCATGTTAACATGAGGGTATATATGATTAGGTTACATTAATTTAACGCAAGGTCTGTGTTATCATTGAGTCCTTTAACCCAGGAAGTGTGCCATACACCCTGTACGTTGGACACAGTAGGTGGGAACTTATCCAGCCCCCTTCCCCTACTTCTTGAATTTAATTCTGTTTTTCTCTCAGGTGGGCGTGTAGTGGTTGATCTATTTTCTAAATGTTGAAGATAATTCTTGCCTCTTCATTTCAGGAAACTCCTGGTCTATGTGAATCATAAGTTTTTTACTCTTGATGATCTGTAATTCTCTTTTGTATAGTTCATACCTTATTTTGTATTCAGTGGAAGAAAATTATGCATAATACCACTGTTATGCATAATAGCACTGTTTAAATACAAGAAATTTTAAACCTGTTTATTAATCCCAGAGGCTTCAAACTTTTCGTTCTTAAGTTTTTGTCATTTCACAGAATGACTCCAAAGCCAGAAATGTCAGTAATAGACTGTAGTTAAGGCTGCATTACAGGTTTAGACAAAGGCCCCAGACAGCAAGGGAGTTTATCATGATTAATCAGAAAAAAAGCGTGCTGCTAGACCACGAGGTTTTAGACTAGAGGAGAATATATAGTGATCTACTAGAAAAGACAGCAATAGTTATAAAAAAGGATCATTTCAAATAAATTTATAAATGAAATTCTGAGAAATGGAGCAAAGAAGCTGTAACATCACCAAATGTTTCAGTTGGGGTGGTAGATTAGACCTAAATGAAAATGTCAGGGATTAGGGACTGGAGGTCATCTGAGATAGCCGCAGAGAAGATACACAGGAGGCTAATGGGGTGAAGAGAATAGAAGGAAGATGCCAGAGTAATGGGGCAAGAGAATGAAGCCTGCTTCTCGGCAGGGAAATAGCCCTCTTGATCCACCAAGCAGGTGATTGATGCTCCGAGAGACCTGCACTTCATCATGCCTTGATGCTGGTCATTAAGGAGCCACCATCGCTCTTACTCAGGTCAGACTGGCTCAAAAAGTTATCAAAGACCATGGAAAATTTTAGTTTTTAAGACACATGTGGCAAAAAACAGACAAAAAACACTTAAAATCAGTTTATCAAACTTGAGATTTAGAATGGAAAATGTCAGCATGTGGAGAATCAAAACTGAGAAGATTCCCCGCACCATTGATCCACACATGGGCCCATTCTTTCTTCCACTATTGTTTCTTGGAAAACAAGTATAATTTTGTTACTAGAATTTCTTTCTGCAATAGGTCCTTGGTCTCAGGGATTTGACGAATAAACCCATGTACCACAGATCAGTGGTAAGATAGGATTTATTAGACAGAAAAGAATACAGATGGAATAAAAAGTACCAGAGTTTCTGGCAAGGGGGAAGACCCAAGTGAGAAGTCACCTTATGGGTACAAGGTCTTGAGAATTACATTTCAATGTTAATGAGCATATTAACAAATGTATGAATGCAGCTCCTCCTGCTGGGGGTAAAATGGCAGGGTGGTCCCTCCAGAAGAGTCCCAGAGGTTTACATGAAATTGCCCGGGCCAAGGAAATGGGGGTTCCCTGTCCAGCCCGGAATGAGGGAAGCACAGTATCAATTTGGGACCCTCAGATCATTTGAACTGACTAAAGTAGGTGATTATCGTACTCCTTACTATCCCAAATGTGGAAAAATAAACTCCGTGATGCATATCTTACTTGAGTATTGTTTATAACAAAATGTTTATGTTCAAAAATTGGGAAAGCAAAACAATTTTTTAAATGTGCCTTTTTCCACTGAAAGAGATATACATAATTTTGATAACATATTGATTTGTTGTATTAGTCACTGTGCAGAAAACCAAGACTGACCTTCAAGACCTAGCAGTTTACAGTGAGAGAAAGCTTTACAGGAATGGCCGCTGTTCAGATTCAGCAGAGCAAGTGAAAACTCAGCATCTCTCTGTACCAGGCACTGGGGATAGAAAAGCGAATATTTAGTTCACCACCCTCATAGTTTGAGAAAAACTCAAATTAGAGAAAGACATGTAAGTGAAAGAAGATTCTACCATGACCTAAATATTGTTGTTAAAGACGGATATGAAGGACTAGTAACAAGGGCTGTGTGAAAGGCCACAAGAAATACAGCAGGTAGGCCTGTTGTGAGCACCAGGTGACAGGCACGGAGAGTTGTTATGGGGGTTGGAGAAGGGAATTCCCTTAGCCGAGGTGGTGAAAGAGGGCCTCCTGGAGGAGGTGGGGTCTGAAGGATGGTGCTGAGATTTCCACAGGTGGGGATATTGTCAAGTTTTCCTGACCTAGAAATTATAGAATAAAGGGGTAGAATATTTAGGCTCATTCATTCTATGAATTCCTATTGGCTGTTCCTCTTTGCTAGATGCTCTGCTTGGCTTTAATATGGAAAATCAATATCCCACTTGCTCCTAAAGACCTTGGATGAGTTAAAAAGGAAGAGGAGAAAGAAAGGTATAAGATAGGATGTTAAGAGGACATGAAGCAGCCTGCCTAGGATCTACCCTAATCTAATTTTGACTGGGAAAATTAAAGCCTGGACTAGGCTGTGTAGGCACTACCAGAGTTAGAGGAGGGAGGGGAGAAACTGCCCAGTAGGAAGGGCACTAGAGCAAGAGCCCACCCAGCAGCCACAGGGCAGTGCTGGGAAGAAAGCTTCTAGAAGTTGGTGAGGAGGAAGAAACAAGAGGTGATGAATTATTTCCTTTGCCCGTGTTTTTGTTGTTTTGGTTCGGGATTTTTATGTAGAGGCCTATGAGCATAATAGATGTGATCTCACTTCAGTGAAGTTCAGGTAACTTGAAGACGGAGATAGCGGTTGAGTCTGCTGGTACAGAGTGATAGCATGAGTGGAAGAGAGAAAAAGAAGATCTTGAAGGAACAAAGATAAAAGGTCATTTGTATGTAAGATTTTTCTACACTTGAATCCCTGGCAAAGAGTAAATAAAAATGAATGACAGCAGACATTCCACCTTCCTCCAAACTTTAAACACAACGTACAACTGAGATGTTAGCTTTGAACTGGGTAGATGCTCCGCTCTTTCCATTTATTTATTGGGTCGTTAAGAGCAGCCATCTCGTTGTTTTCTGTCTTGCCTGTTCACACTTCTCCAGTACATTCCTCCGTGGGAAGCTGTTTAGGTGCTGATTGAAATTCTGTCTTTATTGGCAACTCTGCTGTCTAGAATGGTCAGAAGTGGTCATCCCGCACAGAGGATCCCGCGTGGAGGGCTCCTCCTCCTAGTGGTGATCCCGCACAGAGGGTTCCTCCTCCTAGTGGTGATCCCGCGTGGAGGGTTCCTCCTCCTAGTGGTGATCCCGCGTGGAGGGTTCCTCCTCCTAGTGGTGATCCCGCATGGAGGGTTCCTCCTCCTAGTGGTGATCCCGCACGGAGGGTTCCTCCTCCTAGTGGTGATCCCGCACAGAGGGTTCCTCCTCCTAGTGGTGATCCCACGTGGAGGGTTCTTCCTCCTAGTGGTAATCCCGCACAGAGGGTTCCTCCTCCTAGTGGTGATCCCACGTGGAGGGTTCTTCCTCCTAGTGATGATCCCGCACAGAGGGTTCCTCCTCCTAGTGGTGATCCCGCATGGAGGGTTCCTCCTCCTAGTGGTGATCCCGCGTGGAGGGTTCTTCCTCCTAGTGGTGATCCCGTGTGGAGGGTTCCTCCTCCTAGTGGTGATCCCGCATGGAGGGTTCTTCCTCCTAGTGGTGATCCTGCGTGGAGGGTTTTTCCTCCTAGTGGTGATCCCGCACAGAGGGTTCCTCCTCCTAGTGGTGATCCCGCGTGGAGGGTTCCTCCTCCTAGTGGTGATCCTGCGTGGAGGGTTTTTCCTCCTAGTGGTGATCCCGCACAGAGGGTTCCTCCTCCTAGTGGTGATCCTGCACAGAGGGTTCCTCCTCCTAGTGGTGATCCTGCACAGAGGGTTCCTCCTCCTAGTGGTGATCCCGCACAGAGGGTTCCTCCTCCTCGTGGTGATCCTGCACAGAGGGTTCCTCCTCCTAGTGGTGATCCCGTGTGGAGGGTTCTTCCTCCTAGTGGTGATCCCGCGTGGAGGGTTCCTCCTCCTAGTGATGATCCCGCATGGAGGGTTCTTCCTCCTAGTGGTGATCCTGCGTGGAGGGTTTTTCCTCCTAGTGGTGATCCCGCACAGAGGGTTCCTCCTCCTAGTGGTGATCCTGCACAGAGGGTTCCTCCTCCTAGTGGTGATCCCGCGTGGAGGGTTCCTCCTCCTAGTGGTGATCCTGCGTGGAGGGTTTTTCCTCCTAGTGGTGATCCCGCACAGAGGGTTCCTCCTCCTAGTGGTGATCCTGCACAGAGGGTTCCTCCTCCTAGTGGTGATCCTGCACAGAGGGTTCCTCCTCCTAGTGGTGATCCCGCACAGAGGGTTCCTCCTCCTAGTGGTGATCCTGCACAGAGGGTTCCTCCTCCTTTTCTTCCTGCCACTTCCTTTTCCCAAACTTACTGGAAAACTGGGAACCTTCTCTTTTTGGCATCACCTTTTCAAAATACTAGAGCAGGAAGAAAATGGGAAGTAGAATTCAAGATTATCCAAGACTTCATTGCTTCTTGCACATAATGAGTTGACTGCCCAGGTGGTGGGCTGTTTCAGAAGCTGTGTCCAGCATAAGGAAGTAGATCTGCTCTTTCTCCATGCGTGTTCACTGACCTCTGTTCAGTTCCATTTGTCCACTGTGGAACAAACATTGTGCATCCCTTCTGAAATTTCACCTGGACTCAGCAAAGCTTCCTTAGCTTTGTATACCTGAAGATTTTCTACTCCATTCAGAAACATCTATTTTTCCTTGGATCTCAGCATTCTCATTTTTTCCTAATATTATCTAACTTATTAATTTCTTACCTGCATCATAAAAATGAACTATATTAGCAATCAAAGGATCATTTCTGCATGAACTTCTACCATTTCATTACAATGTGCAATGAGATGTTCACAAAAATTTAGCCACTTTATGTGAAGCAATCAAAACTTATATCACTTAGTACAATGTCTAATATATGAAGACCTTTTAGAGAACCGGATCTCATTTAGTATTTAGTAGTGAGTAGCATTAATTACTGTACAAATTTAGGTTTGAACCTTTTCTTGATAGAACAGTGAAAATACTGTAAATGTACTCAGTGCTAAGAGAGGATGTGGTTTAGTCATATACACCAGTGATGAAATGTTTATTTCATTTAAATAGAAGCAAATATAAATGGAGAAGAATTCTTTGTGGGGTTCATTACAGGTGAATGATTGTGGCATATCACTATAAGAATAAAGTCACAAAAATGGAAATACAATACTACACTGCATTGGATTCAGCTAGAGGGACTTCTTAGGGGACATGCAGAGCCACAGAACTTAGAACAGCATATTCAGAATAGGGTATGTCCTCCACCCTTGGGGGACTAATTGAACTCTATGAGTAACAGATTCCAAGAGACAAATAATGTAAAGATTATTCAAATCACAAGATCACTTAGGATACTACTAATTCACAATCACTACAAATTAGGATTTATAGTTCACTATATATTATTCACTTTTAAAATTATGGTTCTTTAGAAGTTGTGGAATGCAATCATTCTGAGAACTATGATTTAGCCTGAATTTGCCACATTTTGTTTCTGTCAGGACTGGATCACCTCCTAAGGATTCTGTCACAAACATAATCGATGTCCCTAAAACAAAGCAAAAGTAAACAGTAGTAACAACCTTAGGGATGATGAGAGCCAAACTCAGTTTAGAAAGGGAGACGTGGGGTGAATGGATGGGGAATGGAGGCTGATGGAAAGCTGGGCTTAGCTGAGTAAATGGAAGGTCATTACTTTCTCAATAGAGAAAGTGGCTAAGGGTTTGTCAAAGGTAAAGGTCACCAGCAGGTCTAGAACCACCATGAGTCAGACCAAAAATGTTTATAGGTTCAGGTACTACATTTTTGTAAATTCAGCTCTTAAAAGACTAACTCATGGTCTAATCAACACACAAAAGACGTCTTTTATGAACAATGACTTTGATTTATCATCACACTTTGATGAGTCTGTGGTATTTGTATCTACTTTCTCAGATGCACTACTTTTCTTCCAGCCCTCTTCTCCCCTTTTCTTGTTCTTTTTTGCTTTTCTTCCTCACTCCTCTTCTGGGACTGAGTCACGATCAGAAAGCTCTTCCATGCCTGTGTGGTTGTTTTTTTATTTTATTTTATTTTATTTATTTATTGACAGTGGTAGACTGTTTTATTTATTATTCTTTTATTTTTTTCATTGTTAAATCATATTTGTGTACATTAGTGCAATCAAGGGGTACAATGTGCTGGTTTCATATACAATCTGAAATATTCTCATCAAACTGTTCAACGTAGCCTTCATGGCATTTTCTTAGTTATTGTATGAAGACATTTGTATTCTGCCTTTAGTAAGTTTCACCTGTACCCATTCTAAGATGTACCGTAGGTGTGGCCCTACCCATTACCCTCCCTCCACCCAAACCTCCCCCCTCCCTTCCCCTTCCTTGGCCCTTTTCCCATAGTCTTGTGCTATAGTTGGGTTATAGCCTTCATGTGAAAGCTATAATTTAGCTTCATAGTAGAGCTGAGTACATTGGATACTTTTTCTTCCATTCCTGAGATACTTTGCTAAGAAAAATATGTTCCAGCTCCATCCATGTAAACATGAAAGAGGTTAAAGTCTCCATCTTTCTTTAAGGCTGCATAATATTCCATGGTATACATGTACCACAATTTGTTAGTCCATTCGTGGCTTGATGGGCACTCGGGCTTCTTCCATGACTTAGCAATTATGAAAGGGCTGCAATAAACATTCTGGTACAGATATCTTTGTTATATTGTGATTTTTGGTCTTCTGGGTATAAACCTAGTAAAGGAATTATAGGATCGAATGGCAGGTCTATTTTTAGATCTCTAAGTATTCTCCAAACGTCCTTACAAAAGAACGTATTAGTGTGCATTCCCACCAGCAGTGCAGAAGTGTGCCCTTTTCTCTACATCCACGCCAACATCTCTGGTTTGGGGATTTTGTTATGTGAGCTACTCTTACTGGGGTTAGGTGATATCTCAAAGTACTTTCGATTTGCATTTCTCTTATGATTAAGGATGATGAGCTTTTTCGCATGTGTTTGTAGATCATGCATCTGTCTTCTTTAGAGAAGTTTCTCTTCAAGTCCCTTGTTCACCCTGAGATGGAATCACGTCTTCTTTTCTTGCTAATACGTTTGAGTACTCTGTGGATTCTGGTTATTAGACCTTTATCGGAGGTATAACCTGCAAATATTTTTTCCCATTCTGAGGGCTGTCTGCTTGCTTTACTTACTATGTTTTTGGCTGTGCAGAAGCTTTTTAGTTTGATCAGGTCCCAGTAGTGTATTTTTGATACTGCTTCAATTGCCTGGGGAATCCTCCTCATAAAATATGCACCCAGGCCGATTCCTTCAAGAGTTTTCCCTACACTTTCTTTAAATATTTTTATAGTTTCATGTCTTAAGTTTAAATCTTTTATCCAGTGAGAGTCTATCTTAGATAATGGTGAAAGGTGTGGGTCCAGTTTCAATCTTCTACAAGTTGCCAGCCAGTTCACCCAGCACCTTTTGTTAAATGGGGAATCTTTTCCCCACTGAATGTTTTTAATTGACTTGTCAAAGATCAAATAATGGTAAGTAGCTGGATTCATCTCTTGGTTCTCTATTCTGTTCCAGACATCTACTTCTCTGTTTTTGTGCCAATACCATGCTGTTTTGATCACTATTAATTTATAGTACAGTCTCAGAGCTGGTAATGTGATTCCTTTCCTCCTGCTTTGTTTTTATTGCTGAGTAATGTTTTGGCTATTCAAGGTTTTTTTCTGATTCCATATAAAACAAAGTATTATTTTTTCAACATCTTTAAAGTGTAACAATGGAGCTTTAATAGGAATTGCATTAAAATTTTATATTGCTTTGGGTAGTATAGACATTATAACAATGTTGATTCTACCCAGCCATGAACATGGTATGTTTTTCCATTTGTTAACATCTTCAGCTATTTCTTTTCTTGAAGTTTCATAGTTCTCTTTGTAGCGATCTTTCACATCCTTTGTTAGGTATACTCCCAAATATTTCATCCTTTTTGGCACTACTGTAAAAGGAATAGAGTCCTTGACTGTTTTTTTGGTCTGGTTATCATTGGTATATATAAAGGCTACAGATTTATGGGTGTTGATTTTGTAGCCTGAAACATTGCTGTATTCCTTGATCACTTCTACAACCTTTATAGTAGAATCCCTAGTGTTTTCCAGATACAGGATCTTGTCATCTGTGAAGAGTGAAAGTTTGATCTCTTCTGACCCTATGTGAATATCCTTGATCTCCTTTTCTTCCCTAATTGCAATGGCTAATACTTCCATTACAATGTTAAAGAGCAATGGAGACAATGGGCAACCTTACCTGGTTTCCTGATCTAAGTGGAAATTATTTCAATTTAAGTCCATTTAATACGATATTGGCTGTGGGTTTGCTGTAGATGGCCTCTATTAGTTTAAGAAATGTCCCTTCTATACCAATTTTCTTAAGTGTTCTGATCATGAAGGGATGCTGGATATTATCAAAAGCTTTTTCTGCATCAATTGAAAGAATCATATGGTCCTTATTTTTTAGTTTGTTTATGTGCTGAATTACATTTATAGATTTACATATATTGAACCAGCCTTGAGACCCTGGGATAAATCCCACTTGGTCGTGGTGTATAATTTTTTTGATGTGTTGTAGGATTCTTTTTGTTAGGATCTTATTGAGTATTTTAGAATCAATATTCATTGGTGACATTGGTCTATAATTTTCCTTTCTTGTTGGGTCATTCCCTGGTTTGGGGATCAAGGTGACGTTTGCTTCATAGAATGTGTTGGGTAATATTCCTTCTTTTTCTATATTTTGGAAGAGGTTTAGTAATATAGGTACTAGGTTTGGTAAAATTCTGACGTAAAGCCATCTGGTCCTGGGCCTTTCTTTTTAGTGAGATTTTGTATGGTTGAAGCTATTTCAGAACTTCATATAGGCCTGTTCAACATTTCCACTTCATTCTGGCTAAGCCTTGGTAGGTGGCGTACTTCCAGGTATTGGTCGATTTCTTTCAGATTTTCGTATTTCTGAGAGAAGTGTTTCTTGTAGTATTCATTAAGGATTTTTGGAATTTCTGAGGGGTCTGTTGTTATTTCATCTTTACCATTTCTGATTGATGAAATTAGAGATTTTACTCTTTTTTTCCTGGTTATGTTGGCCAAAGGTTTATCTGTTTTATTGATCTTTCCAAAAACCAACTTTTGGATTTATTGATCTGTTGTATAATTCTTTTGTTTTCAAGAATTTCATTTAATTCTGCTCTGAGTTTGGTTATTTCTTTTCTTCTGCTGGGATTGGGGTTGGAGTGTTCTTCCTTCTCCAGTTGCTTGAGATGTCCCATTAAGTTATTAACTTCCTCTCATTCCGTTTTCTTGAGGAAGGCTTGCAGTGCCATAAATTTCCCTCTTAGGACTGCCTTTGCAGTATCCCAGAGGTTCTGGTAATTCGTGTCTTGATTGTTGTTTTGTTCCAAAAATTTGGTGATTTCCTTTGTAATCTCGTCTATAACCCATCTATCCTTCAGCATTAGGTTGTTTATCTTCCATGTTTTTGTATGGGTATGCAGGTTCCTGTTGTTCTTGAGTTCAAATTTTATTCCATGATTGTCTGAGAAGATGCAGGGAATAATTTCTATTTTTTTAAATTTGCTGAGGTTAGACTTGTGGCATAGGATGTGGTCGATTTTGGAGTATGTTCTGTGGGCTGATGAGAAGAATGTGTATTCAGTTTTGTTGGGATGAAATGTTCTGTAGATGTCTGTTAAGTCCAGATGTTGAATGGTTAAGTTTAAATCTAAAATTTCTTTGCTTAGCTTCTTTTTGGAGGATCTATCCAGCACTGCTAAAGGAGTGTTAAAATCTCCAACTTCTATGGAACTGGAGGAAATCAAGTTGCTCATGTCTGTTAGAGTTTCTCTTATAAAGTGAGGTGCATTCTGGTTGGATGCATAAATATTAATAATTGAAATCTCATCATATTGGGTATTACCTTCAACAAATATGAAGTGTCCATCCTTATCCTTCCTTATTTCAGTTGGTTTAAAGCCTATTGTGTCTGCGAATAGAATTGCAATGCCTGGTTTTTTCCTGCTTTCCATTTGCCTGGAGTATAGATGACCATCCCTTCACCTTGAGTCTAAATTTGCCTTTTAATGTAAGATGCAATTCTTGCATGCAGCAGATATCTGGCTTGAGTTTTTGTATCCAGTCAGCCAACCTGTGCCTCTTTAGAGGACAATTTAAACCATTCACATTAATTGAGAATATTGATAAGCCTTTCAAGAGTTCGGTGGCTATTTTTAATCCTTTTGCAACTGTGGAAGTTGGAAATTGATCAAAATTTTCTGGGTGGGTTTTCCTTTTGTGATGGAGGATTACACTGGTCTTTATGGAGGATAGGTCTGAGAATATCCTGGAGAGCTGGTTTAGTTATGGCAAATTTCTTCAACATGTGAATGTCATTGAAGTATTTAATTTCTCTGTCATAAATGAAACTCAGTTTAGCTGGGTACAGGATCCTGGGTTGAAAGTTATTTGTTTTAGGAGATTAAAAGTCAATGACCATCCTCCTCTAGCTTGAAAGGTTTCAGCAGAGATATCTGCAGTTATTCTAATATTTTTGCCCTTGTAGGTGATGGTTTTCTTTTGTCTGGCTGCTTTCAGAATTTTCTCCTTCATTATTAACTTTAGTGAAGTTGATTATGATGTGTCTGGGGGATGTCTTATTTGGGTTGAGTCGTGCTGGAGTTCTGAAACTGTCTGCTATCTGAATTTCAGAATCTCTTGGCATGTCTGGAAAGTTCTGCTTCATAATCTCATGGAGAAGAGACTCTGTGCCTTGTGAAGCCACTTCGTCACTTTCGGGGATCCCTATAAGATGAATATTGGTTTTCTTCGAATTATTCCAGAGCTCTCTGAGAGAGTGATCTGTTTTTGCCCTCCATTTATCTTCCTCTTTGAGAGTTTGGGAGTGTTCAAGAGCTTTGTCTTCAGTATCAGAAATCCTTTCTTCTCCTTGCTCCATTCTGTTACTGAGGGATTCTACTGTGTTTCTCAGATCTTTGAGGGCTGCAACTTCTTATCTCATTGTGTCAAAATCTTACTCATTTGGTCTTTGAATTCATTGAATTCTTGAGATATCTTTTGGGTTACTGCTTGGAATTCTAATTCAATCTTATTTGCTATCCAGATTCTGAATTCGATTTCTGACATCTCAGCCATTTATTTGTGCATGGGATCTTGTGCTGTGTCAGCCCCATTGATCCATGGGGGAGTTGATCTACCCTGACTATTCATTTGCCAGAGTTTTTCTGTTGATTTCGCCTCGTGATTGTTTTTCACCATTGCCTCTGACCGTTCTCAGTTGGGGAGGTGTTTCTCCAACATTAGACCCCAGCGGCATCACTCTGTTGTTGCTGGATCTTTGTAGGGAGTGGCCCTGTGTAGTTCCTCTGGGGCTGCCCCAGCCAGGGAGTTGTGGTTGTGAAAGCAGCTCCGGAGTGTGACAACCCGGATCCAGCAATAGGGCGGGAGGTGGTGCACACGGTTCTGAGAGTGGCTGGCGCCCAGTGACTTTGGCACAGAGATCCCAAGGCTCCAGCAGTCTCTGTCCAGGAGAAGGGCTTTGCTCAGAGGCAGGGAGGACTGCAGAGGGCATGCAGCTACCAGAGTCCCTAACCAGATGAGTGGGCTGGTATGTAGGCAGGGAGGGTATAGGTGGGAGGATGCAGGTTTGCACGACCCCGCAGTTCCTGGTTAGGGCATGTGGAGGCCCAGTGGTGCGGGTCAGGGGTCACGGGGCAGCTCTTATGGAGGTCCGGGCGGCGCCAAGCCCAGGAGTTTGAGGTTGCTATGAGCTGTGACGCCACAGCAATTTATCAAGGGCAATAGCCCGAGGCTCCATTGTGCCAAAACCGGTCTCATTCTGCTTCTGAGGGTTAAGTCTGTAAGGCAGCTCAGTCTCTGCCTTTAGGCTGCTCAGTCACTAGGTTACTACCCTGTTTCCCCGAAAATAAGACAGTGTCTTATTTTAAGGTGTGCTCCTAAAGATGCGCTAGGACTTATTTTCAGGGGACGTCTTATCTTTCCTGTGAGTAGGTCTTATTTTCGGAGGATGTCTTATTTTCGGGGAAACAGGGTAGCTCCTGCCTGATCCTTGCTCTGCAATCCTGAGGGCAGAGCTTGCCGGGGCAGTTCTCTCACAATGTCTCCTTGTGACCCACAGCCAAACACTATTAGTTCCGTCTGGCTCAGTGGCTCAGTCTGGGGCCCTAGGTGATGCCCAAAGTTCTCCTCACTCCTGCTCAACCTCTCCCCAAAGGCAGTTCAACTGAGTGCCAAGTCCAAAAACACTGAAACAGTTCACAGGTGAGGCCTTTCCGGTTTGCTGTCTCACTGCTGCTTGTACTTACGGCTGCCGGCTGGATTAGGTCGATTGGACACACGCAACCACTTGCCAGTTTTCCACTGTTTTTGTCCTCCTCTTGGGGTCCAGAAGTCCCTTGCTGACTCCCTGTTTTCTCAAAGGGATGATTATAGGCAGATCCCACCAGCCAGAGATGCCTGGAGTCTTATCTCCCCAGACTCACCTGCCCTGTTGCAGGAAGGCTGTTACTCGGCCGCCATCTTGGATTGTCTCCCCTGTGTGGTTGTTTTAAAATGTGTCTATAATACTTCCTCTATCAAATTTCAGGTTCTAGTTCACCTTCCTTTAGACCTGGGTCAGACTTCATGACTTATTTCTAAAGAATAGAAACCGCAGAACTGATGCTATGTTACTTCTGAAGCTAGATCATAAAAGGCAAAGTAGCATCTAATTTCCTCTCATTTGGATCATACATGCTAGCAGCTGTCATCCAGCATATAAAATGCCCAGATTACCCAAAGCGTCCATGCTGGAGAGACCATATGGAAACAGAGGAAGAGGAGCAAGGAGTCCAGGTTATCAGCACCCAGCAGTTTGAGTCTTACCAGCAACGACCACCATTTGAGTGACTGAGTGGGCTTTCAGGCAACTCTAGCTCCCAACTTCTAAGCCTCCTGGCTGTTGCTAAGTGGATTTGCCTCCACCAAATCCTGCTTAAATTTATCCCTACTTAAATTTTTCAGTAAAATTAATAAAAAAAAAATTAAGCCACCATCATTTGTAATGGTTTGTTGCATGGCAGTGGGTGACTGGAACACCTGCCTACTCTCTGCAGGATCATGCACTTGTACAGTAGACACTGTAGTGTGTACTTCTAACCATCTGTTTATCTGGGTGTGTGTGTGTGTGTGTTTGTGTCACTGTTTTTGAAAGGTTATCCAAATTAGGAATCAGACAATGACGTGGTTGATGATAAAGGCATCAGAATAGAATTATATGGTCTTGAGAGAGAGAGTTCATTCAGCCTGTGCTATTATTTGTATTTTAAAGTATATCTTTACCTTGGATAATATTACATAGATAACAACAAGCACTTTCAAGTCGAGTCCTCCTCTCATTAGATCTCAAATGCACCATTTGGTCACACCCAACAAAGTAAAATGTGGTTATGTAGCTATCAGATGTAATCCTGTCAGGTCTACCTAGGGATACACCGTGGTTGCTTAGGTTTCTACGTACATACTTCTCAAGTCACCATCTACACCATTGTTCACAAGTGATTTTATTTAAAGGCTTTAAAGACCACACTTAGTATGCAGCTTAGTAGACAAGAACTTGGGTAGAATCAGAGAAACTTGATTTCAAATTTTTTTTTTTTTCTTTGTAGAGACAGAGTCTCACTGTACTGCCCTCAGGTAGAGTGCCGTGGCTTCACACGGCTCACAGCAACCTCCATCTCCTGGGCTTAAGCGATTCTCTTGCCTCAGCCTCCCGGGCAGCTGGGACTACAGGCGCCCGCCACAACGCCCGGCTATTTTTTGGTTGCAGTTTGGCCGGGGCTGGGTTTGAACCCACCACCCTCGGCATATGGGGCCGGCGCCCTACTCACTGAGCCACAGGCGCCACCCTTGATTTCAAATTTTATTCTGATCTTTACAAGTAGGTGGCCTTAGACAAAATTTTGGCACTTGTGTGAGTTTTCTCATTTGTGAAATGGAGATACCAATACCTTTTGTCCAAGACTGTTGTAAGGGCTACAGCTGAGATAGTGTGTAAAGTGCTTGCTTCAGAGCCTGTCCTTCTAAGGGATCAATAAATTGTAGTTATTATTGCCATAGTTGTTACTATAATGTGATGACTTTCACTAGGTTTGATTTCAGAAGATAGCTTTCTCCAACCCTTTCTACAAGGACCACAGTCAATTTACCATAATTCCTATGTAGAAAATTGCCATTTCTACAAATAACATATATTCAAATTGATTCAATTGCTCTGACAATAACTTTGTGGCAAACTGTAACATCTGTAGTTTCCTTAAATAAAAATGTATTCAATTTGCATTTTATGTAGTAGATAATTATGACATAGATTAAATTCTGTACCAGCTAATCTGGAGGAAAAGAATAACAGTCATAATGACTTAGCAAAGCATTACCGTTGGGTTTTATTTATTTATTTTTTTGAGAACCACTTGCCAGCATGATTATTGTTGTGATACTGCACATTCTTAAACGTCATACTAGAAGTGAAATTTTAAGTTATTACACCTCATTTTCATTGAATGTACTATTTTCATAATAAATGCTGAATTTTCTGATTGTAAACTATAATGTTGGCTGAGGAAAATTAGCCAACTTTCACATAAAGAGGGAAAAACTCATCTTGAATCATTACCACCTGCAAATAATTGCTGTTAACATTGGACGTATTCTCTTCCAGCCCGTTTGCAAAGTGTATGTGTGTGTGCACATGAACACACACACACACACTCTTTTTTTGCATCTCACCTATTATTTTATAACCTGCATCTTTTACTTCAGGCATTGTGCTCATTGTTCATACCAAGAATAGGGTCAGTAGGTGATTGACCCTATTCTGACAGTCCTGTGTTGAGGAGTATTTAGGATGCTCTGTATTTCACTATAAAACAGCTCTTTAGGGATCTTCCTTATGTACATCTCTGTATTTCTAGTCTAGTCACACTTTTAGAATATGATTTGGAAGCAGAGTAGCCTAGGCAAAGATATTTTATGTTTGAAGTGTTAGGGTTCCAAAACTTAGTTCCAAAAGTTCCTCTGGGAAGTTTATACCAATTGCCACTCTCCCCAAAACTGTAAGAGAAGGTAGTTTCTTTGCCCCCTCTACGATGAGGTTCCTTTCATTAGTTAGTTAATTAATTTCCCCAGGCTAGAGTGCCCTGGCATTAGCCTAACTCACGGCAATCTCAACTCCTGGGTTTAATCCTTCTGCCTCAGCCTCTTAAGTACCTGAGACTACAGGCAGCTGCCACAAGGCCTGATAATTTTTCTATCTTTAGTGGAGACAGGCTCTTACTCTTTTTCAGGCTGGTCTTGAACCCCTCAGCTCAAGATATCCTCCAGCCTCGGCCTCTCAGAGTGCAGGTTACAGGTGTGAGCCACCATGCCCAGCCACTTTGACTCTTTTGCATTTTTGCCAGTTTAAGGTGAAACGTGCTATTTCATGTTAAATTGTCTTTCTCCAATAACTAAGAAACTTGAGTAAGTTTTTATTGTTTATTACTAGTTATTATGGCTATTTTCTTTTCTTATAATTGTACATTTTAGATAAATATATCTTTTTTGTGTGTGTGTGTGTGTTTTTTTGGCTGAGGCTGGGTTTGAACCCACCACCTCCAGCATATGGGACTGGCGACCTATCCGTTTGAGCCACAGGTGCCGCCCGATAAATATATCTTATTAAATTCATAAGAAATTCTTTATTATAGTTCACTTTTTATGAGCATTTCATATATTCTTATATGATATCATTTGTGTATAATATATGCTGCAGATATTTTTACCAATAAGTAATTTAATTTGGAAGTCTTTTTATGATGTGTCTATTTAAGCTGTGAATTTTTCAGTAGTTAAAGGTATTGTTTTCTGTGTAAGTTTAGGCTTTTGTTGTCATTTTTTTCTTTGTTATTATTTTTAAGAGGATCTTCCCTGTACTTAAGATCATTACAGATATTTGCTGCAAATATTTTCTAGTTATTTTATAGTTCTACTTTTTAAAAGATTAAAATATTTGATGCATGTGCATTTTATTTTAGTATGGAGAATTTTATATGAATATAATTTTACTCAGACCTCACTAAAAATCTACAAATTACTTTTTCTACATTTTTTCTTTTTCTACATTTTTTATTGAATAAAATATATTTCCCCATTGATTTAAAATAAATACCATCTTTATATTGTATTAATTTTGGAGTCTACTCCTTTACAGTCATCTGTTTATTCTGTCTTGAAAGCTACATTGTTTTGATCACTGTCGCATATTTAATATCTAATACAGCAAATGCTCCAAATTGCTGTCGTAGGTCAAGTTTCCCATGTGACCTAGAACTTTTTATAAAGTTTTAAAATACATTACGTGGACTTATTTTTAATATATGAATTAAGCATACCACCCCAGAAAAGTATAGAAAAGAGATAATATAATTTAAACATAGACTATACATTTATTATGGCAAGGTAAATCTCATTTATGAGTTTCTGAGCTGTGTCTAGAAAAACTAGCACCCGTAAAATTAATTCTTTAGCATTTTGCCATGTACATCATGCAAGCTATTGACTAGTCTTTTTCTTGGTTATCATTTCCAAGCTGTTAAATCATAAATGTGCGATAAAAGGTTAGCATTCCATTCTGGGCCATAGTTTTCCTTACCCGAGAAGGTAGAGCTATGGGTAAAGTTAGCTGAGAAGACTGCTGTTTTCTGAATTGCAACTATGCCATGGGTTCCGACTGGAATGAAGTATTTAAAGTTAGTTTGGGTTTTTAAAAGTTATTATTTCCATTTGATTTATAATGTTATTTTTAGGAAAATTAAAAGTTAACAAAATTAGTACTGCAGTGTTTTTTGTCATTACTAATTTTTTCTGTGTAATTTTTGTAAGTAAATGAAACTTTCCAAAAAGGCAGGTAAGTCACAAAGGAAATGAGTAATTCATAAGAACTATTCTTGTTTTTCTTTTCTTTTCTTTTTATTTATTTATTTATTGATTTTTATTAAATCATAGCTGTGTACATTAGTATGATCATGGGGCACCATACCCTTGGTTCATAGATCGTTTGACACATTTTCATCACACTAGTTAACATAGCTTTCGTAGCATTTTCTTAGTTATTTTTGTTTTTATTTTCATTTACCTATTTTTAAATCAATTTAGTAAGACAACCATGTATATAAAGTGTGTTGGAGCAAGAAAGACCCAAGTTCGGTTTGCTTTCCAAGCACTGTTAGTTTTCCAACTTTTAACACAGTTTCTTGACTTTTAAGGTGGAGAATAATGGTGTCTGCCATAAAGGTCGCTTTGAGTACCCTATTAGGTGATAGACAATAGAAAGGAACTAACAAAATACTTGACATGTAGCAAACGTTCCTTACATGGGCTGTTATTTTTATTATTATACAATCTAATGATGCTCTGAGAGTTTGAGACTATGTGCAGCTTTTAAAAAGACATTATACTTGCTGTTATCCTTTATTTTCATGAGGATATGATAGTCCCAAACATTTCTTTGTGTAATTTGTTTCAATCAACTTAGTTAGGACCAATTATACCAAAGGGGAGTTTCTAAGTGGCATGTGTAATATGTTGTTGGGCTAGATCAGAGCTCAAAGAATGATCTTATTGATTTATGCATTCAACAAGTATTTATTGAGTGTCTAGGCATATTCTAAATTCTGGCATTAAATAAGTAAAGATTTAAAAAGATAGGAAGAAAATTTTATCAACAGTGAAAAGCATAATATAAATCGATGATAATTGATATAATTTTTCAAATATTTGAAAACTAGTTTTATGATAAATTATTAACAGGAAATAATTTCTAAGACAAAAGCCAACGAATTAAAAAAAGATCATCCTTTAACTACAAGAGGATCTATGGAAATCCCCAGAACTCAGAAACTTGTCTTTTCATTCCACCTCTTTAAAGAGGTATTGGCCAAGCAACTTAAACTTTTCCCCATAACTTTTCCCCATGTTTTGGGGCTACATGGTCTTCAGAATTACTTTAAACTTTGAATATAAGTGATCTATATTTTTTCCTAAAGAAAAACAAAATACATCAGCCATAATATAACTAAGGCATACACATATAAAATAAAATCTGCATTGTGGCTTACAGGCCATAAATCATGGTAGCCCACCAGTGTATCCCCTTGATAGTACCTGTGCAGCACATCTTAGGATTTAAAGCCCTTAGCAAATAAATACATGAAGAAAAATTTCCCTTTCCAATTTTCTGTTCTATGCCAATGAGTTTTTGAGACTGAAGGTACTAATAAATGTCTTGCATTAAAAAAAGATGTTTCAGAAGAATAAAAGCAGATCAGATTTATGTACTGCGAGCTCATTGTTCCAGATCATGACATGCTCAGGTATGACCTGTGGTTGGTACTTATGGAATGCTGTGAAAAGTGACAGAGGAAGATAATTCATAACATACAGGACAGGTCTAGAGGAACCAGTGTCTTGAATCTGAAAAGACACAAAGATTGAGCAGGAATTTCTTTACACCAAGGATAAATAAGAGTCAGATTAGGGAAAAGCCAGAAGCTCAGAGAAATTGAGGCAAGCTTCCGATATATTACGCTCAAAATCAGGAATGTGATCAGCTGTCAGGGAGAGGTCCTCACCTGTGTGGCTCTCTGTGTTCCGGTGTACTTATCTCTTGTTGGATTCCATGCAGGAGCGTTGGGTTGGTTTTAGGGGAAGAGTTATGAGGCTTCCACCTTAAGAATGATTTCTTAGGATGGCACTTGTGGCTCAGTGGAGTAGGGCGCTGGCCCCATATACTGGAGGTGGCAGGTTCAAACCCAGCCCCAGCCAAAAACTGCAAAAAAAAAAAAAAAAAAAATGATTTCTTATTTTTTCTCATGTCACAGAGAAGAAAATCCTAAGAGTCTTTTACTCATGAGGCTTTCTGGGACTTTCAAGACCTTGCAGGCAGGCCTCATCTGAAAAAATACAAAGGGCAGTAACTTTGTGCAAAACTCTGTGGGCTTGTCATTTTCCTTTAACCTTTCTCAGCTTCAGTTTTTTGTCTATATAGCAGGATAAACATGCAATGTTGTGGAAGGGAATACGTAGGACGTCTAGGAAGTCATAGCCAGTAAATGTTAATTTATTTTATTCTCTCTAGAAGTGTTTGGAGGCAAACTGGCTTGGGTTCCAAAGTGGCCCCAGAATTTATACTACGGTGAGACAGACGTTTGCCTTGACAATAGGATATGTTTTCTGTTTTCTTCTGCCTTAAAAATGTTCTCTTCTTCCCTCCTTTCTACCGTAGAATCTCTTTTCTACAGGACAAAATAGGTATATTTTTCTTGGTGGAAATGTGTGTGAGTAGGTACTCTTATGATCATATTTGCCTTATTTTTGCTCAGTGGCTTTAAAATACTACTCATTTTTTATTAAATATAAAATTCTTCAGTGTGATATGATACAGCAGCAGAAATTAAAGTTGCATATGTTGTACAAGACACCTAGTGAATGTGAGGGGAGATGAATTTCCTTTTAAAGTATAAACATTTACATTAACCCCTAAGAAACGCTGGGATGTTTACGCTGTCAGCTACAGCTAGTTGAAAAACGTTCAGCATCAGTGATAAACTGTCACAAGCCAGATAATATTTATGACACCATTATGTTTTATCCACAAATGGAAAGGAAAGCAGATAATGTAGATAATTTTGGATTTGGAATAGCAGCTGAAGTAACGAGGACGTCTCACATGCAGCCAGCAGCGCACGCTTTCAGCGAGGAGGGTTCTTGCTTGTCCTGCATTATTTTTTTCCTGTTGCCAGACTTTGATTTCCTTTGGACATGCAGCAATCCACAAGAAAAGTAGCTCTTTGGGGCATCTTCTTGAATATAGTCTCGTTTCCTGCATCAACATATTTGCAAATAAGCTTTAATTCTAAATGGTGCTCTTCCCATGAGAGATGAAAAAGAATGTGAAGCTGAGAAGGGCGTGGGGGGAAGAGAAGAGTTCATGTGGGAATTGTTCAACCCATATTGAGTGAGTGACGCACCCACCATCCTCACTGCAGCAGCCAGACACCCTGGTGGTTATCTTAAGACACAATCTAATGGGGTGATATGGTAACATATATTCTTGTAACTGTCATCATTTTATTAAAGCAGGTAAACTGGGAAGGGTACATGGAGAAAGAAACTAAATTCTCTCTCACTCCCCCAGTTCACTCTAGAATTGTTCTCCCCACACTTTGGAGTAAATCTAGGGAGGATTCGTTAGCCATGCTCATTTTCAGGTATGGAAATGTCCAGAGTTGTCCGATATAAAAGATTAAGTAATCTTACTACCTAATGTAAACTTTCTCTCCCGCAGTTCAGTCTTACCTTGCTTTCCTTACACACTTCCTTTTCCTTTTCTCACACCCTTTTTCACTTAGTTACTCCTTTTTTGGCTCCTCCAGAATTGAGGCAGAGGGACTGGTGTAGGGAGAGGTAGGGATTAGAAGTAGCCATTGTGGACCTCGGGCTTGAAGTCTGCTCACGGCAGCCTCTAGGTGCTGCCCCAACATGGATCGCTCTTTTTGCCTTTAGACTTAAAAAAAAAATTTTTTTTTTCCTGGAGGGTGTACATCCACCTGTATAGCCACAAGTTCCAGGACATAGAACTTGCTGTGTGGTCCTCATAAAGCACTCTGCTCCCTTGGCCTGAGCTTATAAGTCCAAGGTCTCTTATTTTGTTCTCTGTAAGTGGATGAAACCAATGGTTCTCAAACTTAGAGCCTCTCCCAAAATGCTGAGACAGCAACAAAAGGTGCACTTAACTTCCTCTTAGACGAGAATGTGAGAAAATTTGTAAATCCTGCATCTAGATAATATAAATTGTTTGACTACAGGAGTCAGCATAGGTCGTTTTGCTGTCAGTAAGTGGAGGAAGAAGAGTGTTCCGTAGGCATTTCATTTCAGTAGGGGTTTGCATGAAGTAGTTGTAGGGAGATCACAGAGAGGGTGGAGTAGAGTGAATGAAATGCCAAGACAGATGTCTGACGCTGGTTCAGGAGGAGAAGGAGGAGGCTGAGTGGTCAGAGCAATGGGCTTGGTGTAAGAACAAGGAAAATGTCCTGGGATGCTCTGGGCAGGTGATCTCCAGTAGGCCGGCTGGACCTGCGGAGACACAGACGTTCACAGATACCTTCTCTCGGTGCCCAGCAGCTCAGACAGCCTCCCAACCAGTGCCTGCAACTGCCCAGAGTAGCCGCACAGTGGGAGGCTGAGCTAGGCAGTGCTGACCAGAGTTCACAGCAGAAGGACATCAGGGTGAACTGGGAGTGTGCAAGGAAGGGTTTTGGCACATGTAGACCCACCGTGGACCATGAAGGATGGAAGAAGGTTTGTCACTATGTAAGGGCAGAAAGAAAGCTGGTTCCAGGAAAGGAAGGGGTTTCAGGTTGGAGACCAGATGAGAACAGGAGGTCCCCCTCAGGTGAACAGGAGCGGACAGCATGGGACTTGTGCTGGCGCCAGAGCTAGGCAACCTCCCAAAGGGGACACGGTGGGTGGGAGCGAAGGGCTGAGAGAATCCTGGGACTAGGGAAGTCTTGGCTTTGGGCCCCGGCTGGGTGAGCAAGTCCAGCTTTGCTAGAATGTGGCAAGGCTTTTGTCTTCCCAAGTTCAATTCCTATTGAATTTCCTTTTTCTTTCTTCACATTCAAAATTTACTTGCACAAAATGGTCAGGAAGTGACACTGATGGCAGCATCAAGCCCAGCCTGAACCTTAATCTGGTCCCTCGGTCAGAAACTATGGGACTGCCATTCACTATTTTTATAATTTACTGAGATGACACCATTAAGGTGTTTTTATATTTTGGCAAATACTAGTAAGGAGTTGTTAACATTTTCAGCAAAAAAGATAAATGCCGTGATGCAAATAGCACAGGAAAATCAAGAAAATACCAAAATAATATGGCATTTAGTGGGAACAAATTGGACAAAGTCTAGGTTACAAATAAAGAATGCAGCAAAAGCACCAAGGGAAGGGGCCAGTGGTCATGGCCAAGTCGGCCCATTACAGCAGAGACACTCATGTCCATCAGTGAGGGTGGGGGCAGTAGAATCACTGAGAGGCGGGCGCTGCGTGGTTCCGACGTTCTACACACACGAGTGTTCACTGGGTCTCTTCACACTAAGTACCAAGTTACCTCCTGTGGGAAGTATGAGGAGGTGAAAGCCGGTCCCTTAACTTCAGGAAATTACCTTACCAATGAGTTGGAGACATAAAATGCAACCGTGAGGGAAAGTCCTTTGTGGAAAATGTTTGATGTTACTTATTCTCATTTAATTTCTGCAAGCTTTAACCCAGTTTTTCTTGAAAATGCCCGTAAGACAGAATTACTTGGAAATACAAAAAAAAAAAAAAACGAAGTAGAAATGTCAGACCCAAAGGCTTAATTTCTGTGTGCCCTGGGGGTGTGGCTTCTGAGGGGTTGTTTGGGGACAGCTCCTTAGGGGATGCTGAGGTGAGGGAAGAAGGGCCGGTCAGGGCAGGGCAAGCAACCTGGGCAGGGCAAGAAAACCACAGGCTGGTTTTCTTTGGGTCAAATCCAGTTACTTTAATGGTTGGTACTAAAATTGCAATGGCTAACGTCTGCTCCAGCTAAATGTCTGGTACATTCCTCTATCCTATCGTCTAAAAGTCAGTGTGAACATCACCATAGTAGCGATTTATAGACTTCTCCAAAAGAGCTAATGTGCTTTCCAAGCAGTCTCTGTTGGTCTCCATATCACCTGTGCCATGCTCCGTTCCCGGCCGCTCCACTGTCCACTGTTACCCTTAACCCAGGACAACAGCCAGCCTCTAGGTTGTTCTGGAGGCTCCCCAGGCCCACTGCCAGGCTGTCGGCCCCTAACACTACCCAGATGCTGTCTCGAGGCCCAGGGAGGCGCTGCTTATCTTCCAGTTCACAGCCCCACTGTTCCTCCGTCTCTCAAGGGAAGCTGCTCCTTCCATTTCCTGTCTCCTGGTTATTTCCTAAAGGAAGTTTTCCATACCCAGAAGTTTCTGTGCACATCTTGCCCCTCCTCTGCAGGACACTCAGCATCTGGGGCCCAGGGATTCCATCTTCAGGAGGTCTGTAATCTGCAGAGATACATCTGCAGGTCACGCCCCCTCACTGCCCAGAACTCTCCATTCCAGAGCACATGCTCGGCTTTCATTTTGTTTTAACTAAAGTGTCCATTTGAATGGTTGACTGGAAACATTGAAATACTTCTTCCTGAGGGGAATTTAAGCCTCCACATTATGGGAGGTAGAAAACGGATTGCAATTTTTAAATGGCAGCCATTCTAGATTATACCTATCTAATTAAAAAGATGTTTTAAAACCGTGTTTTAGATAAAGCATGTTGATAAGCAACCAAGTTTCTAGAACACCTGTCTCTTTTTATTTATTTATTTTTTTATTGTTAAATCATAGCTATGTACATTATTAGTGCAATCAAGGGGTACAATGTGCTGGTTTCATATACAATCTGAAATAATCTCATCAAACAGTTCAACGTAGCCTTCATGGCATTTTCTTAGTTATTGTATGTAGACATTTGTATTCTGCCTTTAGTAAGTTTCGCCTGTACCCATTCTAAGATGAACCATAGGTGTGGCTCCACCCATTACCCTCCTTCCACCCTAACCTCCCCCTCCCTTCTCCTCCCTTGGCCCTTTGCCCATATTCTTCTGCTATAGTTGAGTAATAGCTTTCATCTGAAAGCTATAAATTAGCTTCATAGTAGGTCTGAGTACATTGGATACTTTTTCTTCCATTCCTGAGATACTTTGCTAAGAAGAATATGTTCCAGCTCCATCCAAGTAAACATGAAAGAGGTAAAGTCTCTATCTTTCTTTAAGGCTGCATAATATTCCATGGCATACATGTACCACAATTTGTTAGTCCATTCGTGGGTCGATGGGCACTTGGGCTTCTTCCATGACTTAGCAGTTATAAATTGGGCTGCAATAAACATTCTGGTACAGATGTCTTTGTTATATTGTGATTTTTGGTATTCTGGGTATAAACCCAGTAAAGGAATTAAAGGATGGAATGGCAGGTCTATTTTTAGATCTCTAAGTATTCTCCAAACGTCCTTACAGAAAGAACGTATTAGTGTGCATTCCCACCAGCAGTGTAGAAGTGTGCCCTTTCCTCCACATCCATGCCAACATCTCTGGTTTGGGGATTTTGTTATATGGGCTATTCTTACTGGGGTTAGGTGATATCCAAAGTAGTTTTGATTTACATTTCTCTGATGATTAAGGATGATGAGCTTTTTTTCATGTGTTTGTAGATTGTGCGTCTGTCTTCTTTAGAGAAGTTTCTCTTCAAGTCCTTTGCCCACCCTGAGATAGGATCACTTCTTTTCTTGCTAATGTGTTTGAGTTCTCTGTGGATTCTGGTTATTAAACCTTTATCGGAGGTATAGCCTGCAAATATTTTCTCCCATTCTGAGGGCTGTCTGTTTGCTTTACTTACTATGTTTTTGGCTGTGCAGAAGCTTTTTAGTTTGATCAGGTCCCAGGAATGTATTTTTGATACAGCTTCAGTTGCCTGGGGAGTGCTCCTCATAAAATATTCACCCAGGTCGATTTCTTCAAGAGTTTTCCCTGCAATTCTTCTAGTATTTTTATAGTTTCATGTCTTAAGTTTAAATCTTTTATCCAGTGAGAGTCTATCTTAGTTAATGGTGAAAGGTGTGGGTCCAGTTTTAGTTTTTTACAGATCACCAGCCAGTTCACCCAGCACCATTTGTTAAATAGGGAATCTTTTCCCCACTGAATGTTTTTAATTGGCTTGTCAAAGATCAAATAACAGTAAGTAGCTGGACTCATCTCTTGGTTCTCTCTTCTGTTCCAGACATCTACTTCTCTGTAGAACACCTGTCTCTTTTAAAAGAGCTCAACTGAAGCCTCAGAATTCTCCTGGGAAGCTTAATGATGTAATAGTTTTCAGAGTTTCTGGCCTTTTTTTTTTTTTTTTTTTTTCCGGTCCTTTGGAATCTGGGTCAGAGGGGTTATTCAGAGTACATTTCTTATTTATTTATTTATTTTTTTTTACTATAGCAATATGGGAAATTATTAAAAAAATAAATAACACACCAAGTTCTTCGTCCTTTCTCACATTCCTTTATTCCTTTCTCCCTCCCTCCCAGCTCCATTGCTCTCTCTCTCTTTCTTCCACAATCATGCGTTTGGCACCTGGTCTACACCAGCAGTGAGGCTAAGGTCTGGGAATATAGAAGCAAATAAGCCACATTTCCCCCTCCCAAGTACTGACTTTCTTATGAGAAAGACTTGTAAAAAATGTTATAGAGTATAATAAAGTACAATGTTGAATAGAATATCTTGGGGAAAAAATGTTAGGCCTGGTTAACTTCTTGTGGGTGGTCAGGATGGCTTAACAGAGGGAGTGGCATGAGCTCACTCTTGAAATTGCTCATATTTCTTTAGTTTTCCAACAGGGTAAAGGCATTTTTTACTTACTCTACTTATGCCTGAGGATTCTTTCCCACATAAGAGTGGAGAGAGGTTTGTCATGCTAGCAGGAATAACTGAAAATAAATGGAAATGAGAGCAGTTTTCTAGTAGTATAAATGGGCAATGGACCTTCAAAATGGTTAATTTGGGACTAACCCTGAATTTAGGGTGTATTGTTGTCATAGGATTACAAGTCAAAGTTAATGCAATAGTTAAATATAAAGACTAGTATGCCCAAAATCATAGGAGTCCTAAACTGAAGTATGGAAACTAAAAATGCAGTGAATTTATCTGTGTAGAAAGGATAATGTTTTGGCCAGGTGTGGTAGCTCTCTCCTGTAATCCCAGTACTCTGGGAGGATGAGGTGGGTGGATTGCCTGAGCTCATGGATTTGAGACCAGCCTGAGCCCCAGCAAGACCTCTTCTCTAAAAATAGCTGGGCATTCTGACAGGCACTTGTAGTCCCAGCTATTTGGGAAGCTGAGGCAAGAGAATTGCTTGAGCTCAGGAGTTTGAGTTTACTGTGAGCTATGTTACCATGGCACTCTACCGAGGGCAACAAAGTAAAACTCTGTCTCAAAAAAAAAAAAAAAAGAAAAGAAGGAAAGAAAGAAAGAATAACCTTTGGAGTCTTGAATCACAACTGATTGAATGAGGGCTGTGGAAAGCAGAGTCACCCTAGCAGGAGTGTCTAGCCCATGGGCCATGGCCACATATGAACTATGTGAGGATTTTTTGTTGTTGTTGTTAATTTGTGGTGGCAAATATGAAAATTATGCATGAACTTTTTTTTTTGTTTGCTCATCAGCTTTGGATAGTGTTTGTGTATTTAATGTGTGGCCCAAGACAGCTCTTCTTCCAATGTGGTGATGAGAAGACAAAAGGCTGGACATTAACAAAGGTTATGAGGAGGATATAAAGTTATAAGCACAGATGTGAACCCCAGTTCTAGAACGTAGCAGCCACGTGATCGTAGGCAAACTCATTTATCTCTGTTTTAGTTTTGTCTATAAACTAGTTTATAGATTTTTTATCATGATAGATAAGAAAATACTTGATGTACAGTCCATTGCACATGCAACAGACTCAATAAATATTAACTTATCCCCATAATTATTTTGTAAAAAGCAAACTGTTAGCAATATGAGTCTGGCACCTTAATCTTGATTGCCAGCAATATATAAATCATTTGCTCTTCATGTGATCTGAACATTTCTAAGATTTCTTGAATGTACATTGTTGGAGAACATACAACAGAGGCATTATTATCATTATGATTATTGTTGTTGTTGTTGTTGAAGATTCATTGAGGGTACAAGAAACCAGGTTACACTGATTGTATTTGTTAGGTAAAGTCCCTCTTACAATGATGTCTTGCCACCAAAAGGTGTGGCACACACCAAGACCCCTCCCCTCTCCCCCCTTCTCTCTCTCTGCTCTTCCTTTCCCCACCCCTCCCTCCTTCTTTCTCTCTCTGCTCTCCCCTTCCCCCACCCCCACTGTGTCATTAATTGTCATTAATTGTCCTCATATCAAAATTGAGTACATAGGATTCATGCTTCTCCATTCTTGTGATGCTTTACTAAGAATAATGTCTTCCACTTCCATCCAGGTTAATACGAAGGATGTAAAGTCTCCATTTTTTTTAATAGCTGAATAGTATTCCATGGTGTACATATACCACAGCTTGTTAATCTATCCCTGAGTTGGTGGGCATTTAGGCTGTTTCCACATTTTGGCAATTGTAAATTGAGCTGCAATAAGCAGTCTAGTGTAAGTGTTCTTATGATGAAAGGATTTTTTTCCTTCTGGGTAGATGCCCAGTAGTGGAATTGCAGGATCAAATGGGAGGTCTAGCTTGAGCGCTTTGAGGTTACTCCATACTTCCTTCCAAAAAGGTTGTACTAGTTTGCAGTCCCACCAGCAGTATAAAAGTGTTCCCTTCTCTCCACATCCACGCCAGCATCTGCAGTTTTGAGATTTTGTGATATGGGCCATTCTTGCTGCGGTTTGATGGTATCTCAGGGTGGTTTTGATTTGCATTTCTCTAATAATTAGAGATGATGAGCATTTTTTCATATGTTTGTTAGCCATTCATCTGTCTTCTTTAGAGAAGGTTCTATTCATGTCTCTTGCCCATTGATATATGGGATTGTTGGCTTTTTTCATGTGGATTAATTTCT